>NC_070544.1:1364260-2728520 GCF_026873545.1 Fusarium falciforme | reverse complement strand
CGGAAGGAGTCAGAGGCACTGGAGAAGCCAACGTCTTCTTGATGCTCTCTACGGCGGACCACGGTTCAACAGAGTTGCCAGGTGTTTGGGGGATGATGAGCCGTGTTGGTTGCTTGGTTGAGGGTTGCTGAGTCGGGGCCTGCCTCGACTTCAGAGAGTCCCTCCGCGGAGGGAAACTTTCCTCATCCTCATCCGTCACATCGTAGAGATCCTCAAACTCGGTGGCCTCGGTCATGACGCTCTGGCGGTTCCAGGGGTTGGTGGATGCCGTTGGGGAAGTGTCGGTAGCCGAGTTGGTGGAGGGCGAAGATGGGAGAACGGGGGCAGACAGATAATGCATTCCTCGTGGCGTGGGAAAGTGATCGCTTATCGGTGTGAGCCACGCCTCGATCTTGAGTTCATCTGTACGTCTCGCTCTGCCCCTGTTCTGACCCGCACCATCGTCGCTGTCCTCCTCAATTATGGGATTAAGTCTTCCCCTGTGTCTTCGAGCCAGCGAAGAGTCCAGGGGGTAATATCGGTTTTGGGCATCAGCCATTGCCGTGTTTCCAAGCCAGCTATCCTCGATATCTGTCTCAAGGCCAAGGGCCAAACGCAAGGCTGATGTGTGTATTAGTCGTGATAGTAACGGTGGAATCGACGGCCGGCGCCGTGGTTAGAGTATTGTGTAAACGACAGGATGCTTCGGTCAACGAAGCTTCTATAAAGTGATCTGCAAACTGACAAAAACGAGAAAGGACTGAGGCGGAAGAAGGGAATGTGGAGGAATGGGGGCCAGGCCGCTGGCCGGGGGACTTCCATAGTCTTAAGTGGCAAAGGACTGGCCAAGAATTGCCCGAGCCTAACGTAAACTTCTGGGGCGGCTATTCGGAGGCTGGCTTAGGGCGAAATGAATGGGCGGCAAGAAGCTGCAGTGGCAGATCTAAGCTGACGAGTCTAGGTCTTCGAAGCGGCCTTGAAGTGGGCCGATGCGTCGCCAGACCCGGTTGCATGCGGTGGGCACGGCGAGGCGGAGGCGGGGACAGGCATCTTCAGCGTCTGTTGGAAGAGCTGACTGGCAAAGAGCGGCGAGGCCATGGTGAGCGTCGTGCTGGCGGTAGACAAGACACAGAAGAGGTTGCGTCAAGGTGGGATCGACTCCCGGTCGCCGGGCTGGTTAATCCCCGCTATCGAGCGACTAGTGACTGAGAAGAACCAATCAGATTCAATATCGTGGACTGCTATTTTGAGATGACAGCGGTTGACAGGGGTCAAGCCTGGTTGCGCGCGCGAAGCTGTGATGACTGTGACAGGCGTGAGAGATGATTGGGCCGTCGAACCCATCTATGCAGCCAATGAGAAGTGTAGCGCGTTTCCTCGGCGGCTAATCTCCTTGGCCTGCATCACGTCGACTTGCGAGAACGCCGTACCGGTTTGTGATAGCCCAGCTTGAACGCATGATGGGTGTTCACGACGGGACGATGCGGTCGCTCGATTGATACAAGTCATGCAACAGAGCCGGCCCGAACGGGTGGTCGCCGAACGATATGGCTGCCCTTCAGCATGGGTGGTCTAGACTCTATGCTGTCAAGTGGCTGTGAACTCTCCATGGTGAAATCTGAGAGGCCAACTTAGGCGGCCTTGTTTGATCGATCAAAACATCCATGGATGACCGGAGAGATCAAGCCGCCCGCTGGACAAGAGTTTGATCCGAATGTTTGTCTTGTCAGGCAAGGGTGTAGTAGGCGAAGTGGCGGAGGCTTCAGCGCAAGATCCAGACCCTGGACCGTAAGATGCCTATTGCAGACGAGCAGGGTTGAAAAGACCAGGGCTGAAGAAACAAATCAGGAAAGCAGGGAAAAGTGACGAGACCCTCCCGTGTGACTTGGGCCTTGGGATCCAATGGATCCCGGTTCAATGGGGTTCAACGGGTGGTAGATTCTACCCGCTGTGCGTGACAAGAGTGTGATGTTTGTATGCATCGTGGGGGGGCTCAAAAGCAATAGTTCCGCGAGGTTGCATGCGCGCATATTGTTCCAATGCGCCCCAGTCTCTAGCGTCATCAATAGCCGTGTTTCTTGGTTGTGACATGCTATGTGAGAGACTTGGCCAGAGCCTTAAACAGGACGGGTCGTGCAGAAGAAGATCTTGATGCCTCAGACATTCACCAAGATCGAGAAAAATTGTTAAGGACCGTGCTGCCTCAGGCCCTCAGAGATGGGCTCCGTCACGGCCCCGCCGTCCCCGGCCCGGCTTCGCACGCTCAGCCCAGCTCAATGCGAGCCCCTCCATGAAATTTACCCCGCCATGGGCCGAAGGTCGTCGTCGATCCAGCACGAGCAACGCGTCTCGCCATACAAACAGCAAAGCTTTTTTTGCTACCCATACTTTTTGACCCCAACCCACATCTACAATACCCATGGCCGATGTGGAACAGCCCGAGGGCGAGCCTCAGGGCCGTCATGTCACTTACTGCGGTGGTACGAGTCTGCTTTCCTCTCTTTCATCAAATCTCGATTCCTAAGGAGCTCAATATCTGACCATGTGCCTACAGTTTGCACCCTGCCCCCTGAGGTACGCCTCCACCCCCTGACGAGCTTCCACGCTTCGAGAGAGACCCCCCCGAGCTGAATGATCCGTCCAAGCAGTATTGCGAGTATGGCGGCACCGTCAAAAAGTGCCAGGAGTGGCTGCAGGAGCACGAGCCCGCTTTGTACGAGCAGATTTGGTCCGCAGGTTCGCCTCACCACCCCCAGACACCAACGCCAATGATCACGCGATAACCCCAATGCTAGAGGCCCTCGAGGCTGCCACCGCGTCGCTGTCCGTAGAGGCCCAGAAGCGAGCCGCAAAGGACGCCCAGAAGAAGACTGCCAAGGCTGAGGCCGCCGAGGCTAAGCAGGCCGATAAATTGGCCAAGAGCGTCGTCACCATCAAGCGTATCGAGCGGAACAAGAAGAAGTTTGTCACGGCCGTGATAGGCCTGGAGGCATTCGGTTTGGAACTTAAGAAGGTGAGTCCGCGAACTCTTTCACACATGCCAAATTTCTGTACTGAACCGGCCCTAGGTTGCAAAGGACCTTGGCAAGAAATTTGCTACCGGCTCTTCGGTAACCAAACTCCCTGGTGGAGGAGAGGAGATTGTGGTGCAAGGTGATGTTAGCATGGAGTTGGAGGAGTTCTTGATTGAAAAGTACAAGGAGATACCAGAGGATCACATCGAGCTTGTCGAGGACAAGAAGAAGAAGAAGGGAGGCGCATAGATTAGCGCGTGTAAAGCCATTCGTCATTGAAAAGGCCTCAACTGGCCATTGTAATGCTCGCATATACTGTCTCCCCTGGGCGTTCGCAGTGGTCATGTATGCTAACCCAAAACCTTTCCTGTACACCATGTTCCGCCATCCCCTTAACGCCGATCCAGAGAAAATCAAACAGTTTCCAACCCCAGTTCATGCTTCATCAGAATTCGCCTCATGCGCGTTTCCGCAGCACTCGTCCCGTCCCCGTGGTCGCAGTAGATTTCGCAGCAGTCTTTTTGGTAGTTGTTGTTGTGCCCTTGCGAACGGAGCTTGCAGCAGTCTTCTTGGCTGCAGCTCCACGGGATGCAGCCCCCTTCCTCACCACGGTTCCTGAGCTGGCCTCGCTCGTCTCACTGTTAGCAAGGGATCTACGAGCAGTCCGCGTAGTCGGCCTGGAAGCAGGCGCTCGTGAAGCTGTCGTTGTTGCCGCGCGCCTGGTTCGAGTAGCGGCCGTGGTGCTGGTTGAGCTTGTGCTAGCAGTTGAAGCGGTCGTCACCTTGCGTGCAACTCCTGCTCTCGTGGCCTTTGCCTTTTCCACCATGCTGGAAAGCATGCTTGTGGCTGTTGCTGAGCGCGCAGTTCCTGAATTCTTCAGCGGCGAGGCTGGACGCGCAATGCCAGACTTGACGGGGGAGGCTGGCCGAGACCGGTTCGCCAGCCTCGAGTTGGACGATGTTGGCGAAAGAATCTGCGCAGGTCGAACGTGAGCGATGTCTGGGTTTGGTGCACCCCGAACCCTCTTTTTCGCATTCTCGTTGTGCTCGACCTCGTTTTCCTTGTCTCCTGAGATGGCATCGCTAGGAAGGATGTATTAGTTTGTTGTTATTGGCTCAATTACTTGGATAATCGCCCACCTCATACGCTTCTTGGTACGCGTCATCGTCCTTGCGGCGTGTGCAGTGGAATGAAGTTGCTTCTGGGGGCTTGTCCGAGTCGCAACCGCTTTCCTAAGAGCCGCAGATCTTGTGGCTCGTTGTTGTTCCTGTTCGAGGAACTTCTGAAGTAGGTCACCCATCTTAACGTGCCTCATAGACATGGGTATTCTGTTGATTCGCATTTCGACACGTGAACGGACTGTTGTCGCCATGAAACTGTACTGGGCTCTCAATCGTCGAGCGCGTTCGGTGACTGGGATGCAGGTCAGTCGCGCGTCTTTGGGTGCGATATTGAAACCGCGTACTCTCAAGTTGCATATTATCAATCATGGCCTGCTTCTGCTGCATGGTGATTGTACCCGGGGTTCGCCTCTTGATAGGGCTTCGTGGATATGCTGAAGGGCTCCCTGCCCGCAGAGGAACCGTTTCGGCCATGGCCAACTTTCTCGGTGATGTGAGTGGTTGTTCTGAAGCTTGCTTCTTCGATCGCACGGGAGCCATTTCGTCTTGTCGTTGAGACGCAATGCGCGTCTGTAGAATGCGTCGGCGTGACAAGAATGATGAAGAAGTCGCTGGGTTTGTCTACCCCGGGCGCGTATGTCAAGTTGGTTAAGATCTTGGTGGAGCCCTTGGGGAAGTAAACAAAGCTGAGCGGGTTCTCCGAATTAGGTAAGCATCCAAGCTTCCCTGACGCAAGCATTGAACGCCCAGAGGCCTTCCAGGTATCGCTACCCGCCCGCTAGCGCTTATCACTGCTGTAGGCAAGTAGCTGTACCTCCACCCATACCTACCTAGCTCGAGACACGGCCAGGCTGAACTGCCTTACGACACTGGGGAGCTTCGCTTGCCTCTAGCCTTCTCACCTCCATCGAAGCTCAACACCAACACCAGCGCACCCTCTATCTGTTGTCTTCTCTATCTCCCTTCAATCTTTTTCCTATACTCGCACCACTTGGACATTTCTCACAGCGTCCTGACAGACAGCCAAGATGGTTCTCGAGGCGGTCATGGTTGTCGTTGACAACAGCGAGAGCAGCAGAAATGGCGACTACCAACCCACCCGATTCGATTCGCAAGTAGACGCCGTCAACATCACGTTCCAGACCATCACACAAGGCAACCCCGAGTCCTCTGTGGGCTTGATGAGCATGGGCGGCAAGGGACCAGAGGTGCTGGTGACTCTCACGACCGAGCAGGGCAAGATCCTCGAGGGCTTGCATCGGACAAAGAAGAAGATTGGAGGCTCCTCCCACCTCAAGACAGGCATTCAGGTGGCTGCTGTACGTTGATGTTGTTTGGATGCCCTCTGTCGACACATGCTGACCCCTCCTGTAGCTTGCTCTGAAGCACCGCCAGAACCGATCGCAGAAGCAGCGAATAATAGTCTTCGTCTGCTCCCCCATCGAGGAATCCGAGAAGGAACTCACCACGCTGGCCAAGAAGATGAAGAAGGCCAATGTTACTATCGACTTTGTCCTGTTCGGCGATCTCGACGACGACACCACCCAGAAGAAGCTCCAGCTCTTTATCGATACCGTCAAGACCAGTGAGGGCTCCCACCTGGTCGTCATCCCTCCCAGCGCCAAGCTCCTCAGCGACCAGCTGATCTCGACCCCCATCCTCCTGGGCGAGAATGCTGGCGGATCCAGCGGCGCTGGAGGTGCGGGTGGCAGCAACGAGGAGTTTGAGTTTGGATTTGACCCCGCGATGGAGCCAGAACTCGCCCTCGCTCTGCGTATGAGTATGGAGGAAGAGAAGGCCCGACAGGAGAAGGCGGCGCGCGAGGAGGAGGAGGCTGCCAAGAAGGCGTCACTTGAGGGAGTCAAGGAGGAGGATGAATCCGGCCAGGGCAGCGGATCCAACGACAAGAAGGGCCAAGACAAGGGCGATAAGAAAGGCGACGGAGACAAGATGGATACTTCATAGTAGATTGCGATCCAGCTATGTCGACGCCGCGGTACATGTACAATAGACACGGGCTAGGGGTTTAGACGACGACAAGAACATCAATGCCATAACCACACATTATCCTCTGCTACTTGGTGAATCCGTCTTGCTATTCCCATGTCTATCGATTATTGATCTCCCTGATATAAGACAACAGTTTCCGGTCAAAGATGTCGCAGCGTATAGGCATCTCGAGTGAATAAAAGGGGTTCTTCATGACGTAGTCTGCATAGAGGTCATAGATCCTGCGGATGGTGACATCGACGTTGGCCTGGGTGGTGTCGGTGAAGAGCAGGAACTTGGTGCCAGTGATGGTGTTGAAGCACTGCATGCGAAAGTTTTCTGTCTCTAGCACCTCCAAACCTGATGAGGGCTCTGGCCTGTTGCCTGGGGGTGTCGAGCCTGGTAGGTTCTTGACGGGGTTGAGTCGAGCCGTGATGGCGTGGACGCTGAGGCGTCGTGAGCTGGTGATATCCCCATGCGAGAGGGGGACTTACCCGTGGAATGTACCGGCAAGAACTAGATAGTCGTTTGTGCTGATCTGTTGGAGGCCATCTTGGAAGTTCTTGTTGAAGATTAAGCCGCCGGCCTTGTTGATGATGATGAGAGCAAAGACGGTCCTGTTAAGCCTGGGTTAATGCTGTGATGACCAAGTGATGAGACATACACTTACATCGTGTTTGGTTCATGCAACGACCTATTAATTGTATAACGTAAAGTACCGCTAGCCCTTGAGGCTCACCAGTCCGTCGATATCATGGGAGACCAGCAATGAGCCAGGGTGAGAGGGAAGGGTGAGATGGAGCTATGAGATGTTAGCCGTGAGCAGGGAATACGGGTTTGTAGACGTACATACCGAGTCGCGTAGTTATCGCCAAAGGTTTAATCACACAAACAAGATCTCTAGATGGACTTAGACTTCGCTGGTTATCGTCTCCTTTCCTCGGGGGTTGATATGATGGACGAGCTGGGCTGGGACTGGGACCGCCACGCGACTCCATCCACTGGCGCTCCAGCTGGCACTGAGAAGGCCCCACTCATTAAGCTGGGGTACGTACACCAGGAACCAAGGACGCCCTCCAATCCATCCTTTCCTTTGACCTCAGAAAGCCAACCATCCTCTTTTTCATTCTCGCAACCTCGACACAGCAAACAATCAAACACGTCCTTCTCCGAAACCACGCCTCGCGCATATCGTTGCGCACCGTAAACGATACTCGTCAGCCTCGCGCGATCCGATACAAGCTTCCAATTTAACCACACGTCCAAAAGCTTACCACCAAAACCACCATGGAGAACGGCCAGGCTCCCAAGCCAAAGAGGATCAACCATCCCCGAACCTCGCGCCCCAAGCCTCCGCCCCCGGGCAACGAGGAGGCATCCACGGTCCTCAACCTCGGCGAGTTCCAGGAGGTCGACACCCTGACCCTCTCGGAAGCCGCCCTGGTCCTGAACGCGCTGGTCGCCAAGCGACGGAACGACCGCAAGAATGTGAACGAGACCGAGTAATGGCGCCCTGTTTCTTTGCTCACTACCATTGGGGCAGGCTGACATGTTGTTCTACCGGCTAGAATGCTTAACCAGACCCTCACCTACCTCGACCATTTCGCCCGATTCACACAAAAGGAGAATGTCGAGGCTGTAGAGCGCCTCCTCAGCGCACACAAGAACCTGGCCAAGTTTGAGCGCGCGCAGCTGGGTACGGCCATTCAACAGCAATAATCGCGGTGGAGGGCCAGCTGACATTGAATTTAGGTTCACTATGCTGCGAAAACGCCGACGAGGCAAAGACTCTGATTCCGTCACTGGCCGACAAGATCAAGGACGAGGACCTCCAGGATCTCCTCGACGAGATTTCCAAGCTTCAGAACAGGTGAAGCGTTTAAACAACAGAAGAAGAGGGACGAGATTGATTTACTACGAGAACCGGCGATTGGGACTTTGCTTTTGTTTTTTTGGGTGGTTGCTATAAAAAAAAGAAGATAAAATTCGGGAACGAATGGTGGTCAAGGTTTGAGGACGAGAGCTTCACTTTTTTTTCCTCTTTCTTTTTTTTTTCTGACTCTGTCTTATTTTGGCATTTCAGGCGCATAGCGGGAAATGGGCAAACCGCATAACTTGACAACCTATTACACTGACGATTCGCCTCACGGGCATGGTATGGGATGTGGGAGACTTCGACGACAACCGTGCTTGGACAGAGCTGTAGGCAATCTCTTGTACTATCGATATTACGACGCAAAGACTTAAATTGATTGCTTTATTGTATAATGGGGAAGGGTGCCATGAGGGTGTCAAGGTTGTGTTGATGGAGCTGCTTTTAACGTTATATGGCCTACCACACATATGAATAGAGTTCAGAACTTTATATGGTTGGCCAGGTAGCCCATGAACAATCATGGAGTACCTCGAGTTGCCTGGGGTAAGTCTTATCAAGGTATCACTTTCAAGAGTTGAGCTGACATGTTTGACTTGAGAGTTGATTAGACAAAGAAGCTCGACCTGACCATCTTGCGCTTCGCACTACTTCACTCATTTAAGCAGCCTTGGCAGCCGCGCCAACAAACTTGTCAATCTCGGCGATAAACTCCTTCGCGTTACCATTGTTTCCCCGATCCTGCTGGGCCACGTGCCTCGAGAATGCGTCCTCTGGCTTGATGACAAACTCGGGGATCGTGACGCCTCCCTTCTTCCACACGTACGTCTTGCCGTCGGCCGCCCGCTCGAACCCTCGTAGGGCCTTGGGCTTGTAGCTCGAGATCTTGTTCATGCGGTACCGCACAGACGGGTGGATCATCTCGTACGTCTCGCCTAGATCCCGGCCCTTGTCGTCCTTGCGGTACTGGCCTGGCGTCCGGTCGATGGAGCCGCCTGCGATCATGGCGCCTGTGAAGCTGTCGACGATGGGCCCTGTCGCCCAGCCTGTGATGGTCTCCTCGGGGATCGACCGGACGTCTGCCTTTCTGATGCCCGACCTGTCCAGTCCGGCGGCGAGGCGGCTTGTGATGATGCCCTTGCCGTAATCCTTCTCCTCGCCCTTCTCGATGTTGTCCAGGAGAGGCTTCAGGAGGTTGTATCGATCTTCAACCGCTGACTGACCCAGGCCAGCGAGACTGCCATCTTCGATGAACTGAAGATAGGGGGCGACTTGCTCACACATCCAAGCAAAGGAGATGAGCGCAATTTCTATCATGGTCAGTACAATATCTCGCTGCGGCTCCATGGCACAACTCACGCTCAAAGTCTCCCTTCTTATCCGTCAGGAGATCATCGTTGCCTCCTCCAATGTTGATGTGCACACCAGGGAACCAGACCTGCAGTAGCTCCGATTTGTTATCCCGGAGCTGCTTGTACATCTCACCGTCGACAACGGCAGACCAAGTGTCCTGCAGCTGCTTCGGGCTGGCACCCGGGTTCTTGTGAGCTGCCTGCCACTCAGCCCAGAGCTGCTTGAGATCCTTGGCTGGCTCTGCTGGACGCTGATCATCGGATGGGTAGTGCCAGAGCGAAGGTGAGAATGGCCCTCTGTGCTCGTCAAGAGCTAGTGCATGGAAAGCATGCTGGATGTCTGCATCATAGTCAGTCTAGGAATTGGCGTCAATTGGTTCGTCAACACTCACAGGGGCTGAGAGAGATATTGTGGAAGCCAGGGTCCTGGATGCCCATAGTCTTTTCGAGGAACTTGAGGTTGAACCTGGTCCAGGGCAGGTCCGGAATTCCCAGGCTGCCAACCGTGTCAAAGACACCAACAACCTTGACAACACGAGATGCCTCAGGGGCATCGTGGTGAGGAGGCCGCTGCCACTTGGTCAGTCCCTGGGCGCTCCCGTTGGTCTGCTGCTTCTCGGGAATGCCATTGACCCAGTCCCTATAAGCCTGACTCTTTCGGAAGTGGTGCCCATCGGGATTCTTCTGGTAGAGGGCATACAAGTCCGGGAAATCTTGGAGATCCTTGGGACAGACGATACCAATGTCGGTGACGAGTCCCGCCACAGCGCGAGCCGTGTAAGCGCCGCGCGAGAAGCCAAAGCAAAAGACCTCGTCGCCGACGTTGTAGTTGAGGACGAGGAAGTTGTAAGCCTCAATGACGTTGCCGACGAAGCCAACACCGAAGCCGCCCTGTCGGTTCTGCTCGTCCTGGGCCAGGTCTCCAGTGCCAATGCCAGCGTCGTAGTAGACTACTTGCTGCCAGACCTTTCCGTCCTCGTCCTTGCCGCTGCGGGCGACAGAACGGGCGATCCTGGTGACATTGGAGGGGATGTTCTTGAGCCCAGACACGGACGACTGCCACGTACCGTCACAGCAGATGACGAGACGCTTCGGTGCGGCAGAGGCGTCCTGGTTGGAGTCGTGATGTGACTCGTCGCCCAATGGCAAGAAGCCTTGCGAGGTAGATACTGGCTCAGAGGGCATTGTGAGAGATGTGTATATGTAGGTGACTGCTCGTGGATGAGGGAAAAACAGACGCAGTCAAGCTGACGACAGGCATCCTGGGCCTTTTATAGACCTCATCGTGGATCTGTCCAGGTTTATGTCAGACTGTCGTCGTCAAGGGGCGTCTGCAAGAAACACGGCATACCAACACCATCTACACAAATACACACGCATCTCTCGCCCAAGACTTCACCATTGACCGTCTGCCTTATTTCGAATACCCTCTTCTTTTCCCCTCCCCGCATTGAGGGCTTTTCCGCTGTCGACATGGGCGACTCAGCTCAAGCCTCCGCGCTGTTGTGTCTCAGTCGGCCGTCCCAGAACGGCTCGATAGTCGTTCGCCCCCTCATCTTGGCGGAGGACTGTGTTGGATTGTGATGCCCTGATAGGCCCAAGTCGAGAATGAGGCAAGCTGTGGTGAAACTATCTCGGAGCGGCAAAGATGTCGTGTAAACCATCAGATGCAAGAAGTGCACCATAGGAAACATTGAGCGAGCCCTTTCTCTAGGCCGAGGGAACGCCCAATTGCTGAATGAGCAAATGGCATCGATTTAGCTCTCGGCATCGACGAGTTCACGCAGGCTGACATCCATCCCTGTAGAAGCCCGAAATACCATGGCCTGTAAGACTGTCAGCTTGCGAGCTTGTGAGAGTGATACAGCATATACGGATGCTCACCCGACTCCGCTATAGAGCGGGCCGCAGCGGGAGAGCCGAAGACCCGAGGGCATATGCATCTCCTCTTGGTCCAATCCAAGAAGTTGCTTATCATCAACATGACGAGAGAGGCGCCTTGCAGGGCAGATCTACGCCACATGGGCTTTTGTTTCAACCTATTCGCGTTCCATAATACCAAGCCGTATCGTACAGAAAAATGGGGTATTATCGACGACGTGCAACGCCAGCAAATGCTTGTCAAAAGCCACCTCTCAACGCCAAAGCCCCTCAGCTCTCCTTCCCTTTCCATAACTAGTTCCCTGCATTTCCTAACGCTCATCCTGACCCAGAGCCCGATACTGGTTCCAATGGTTGACATATGTGTGCTGCTGCCGTTCCCTCAGCGAGGCATTGAGATTGGCCCGTGGATCGACAGGACCTGCAGGCTGAACGGGATGTCCGTATGAAGGCGTGGCGCTCATGGAGCCTGTTGAGTGAAACTGAGACTGTGGTTGAGACTGTGAGCGATCCTGTGGGTGAGCCTGTGGGTGAAACTGTGGGCGAGGATCCTCTTTGGCGTCACTGAACTTGACTGCAGGAAGCTCAACTGGGACGTTGCTGGTCCCGTCCATCTCGAATGTGTTGCTCGGTGGCCGGAAAGGATCATCCGTTCGGTCAGCCCGTCCTGCGAAAAGAGTCAACATTATTGCGTCAAAGACATTTGTTAATATCGAAGCATACCTCCAAAAGGCGCAAAGGGATCATGATCCTCTCGAGTCCCCGTGGTATGGGCAGAGACGCCATAGCCCAGCCACTGGTTCTTTTCGCCATTACCGTCACCACCATCGGCCATGCCAGAGTTGTCCTGGTTGAGTCTTCGACGTCGAAGGAGAGCGAAGACAAGAACGGCCAAGATGGCCAAGGCAGCGGCACCACCAACAGCTGCTCCGACGATGGTGCCCGTCGGGAGCGAACTGTCACCCTCATCTCCAGCAAAGGGGTCTGAGCCGTTCGTCTGAGCCGGGGAACCTATGCCAGTGCTTCCAGAGGTTGGCCAGGTGCCTTCATCGACCCAAGAAGAGGAGCTAGTGCTGACCTCGGGCAAGAACTCTGGTGTCTTGTCTGTGATGATGAGAGTGTGCTTGGTGACGGTGACCTTGTTCGGGTTGGGGATCGTGCGGGTAGTGCCCGAGTCGGTCATGCTCTTCGAAGCTGATTCCTCCATCTCTGTCTCTGTCGCAGTTGCATCATCGGTCTGGGTCGATTCGTCGATTGAGATGGTTGACCATGGCAAGTCCTCCTCGTCGGCTGTAGTGGCCGGTCGGGCTATGGTACTCGTGATCATGCCGGTTTTGGTTTTATGCCCGCTCTCTGTGATGAACTCCAGGAAGGATGTTTTCATGTTGAGAAAGATGCAGCCGTCACCTGGGAGGCATGGGTCGTAATCACAGCAGCCAGACCAGTCCATGTCTGGGCTGCAGTCCCAGTGCTTTTCGCCGGGATCGCATCTGGTGATGGTGGAAGCGGCGCTGGTAACACCCATGATGACAAACAGGGGGAGGAAACACAGACAGAGAGGAAGCAGTCGATTACGGAGAACAGTAGAGGAAGAGAGAAGAGGAGAGAAGGGGAAAAAGAGCAAGGGCCCCATGTTTGTGACCTTGAGCGACGTGCCGTTGGCAACCAGTCGGTCAGTTTGCAACAAGCAGGTCGCAGCTGCCGTGAATCTGAGGAGAAACCCAGGGGCGGTTGGTACTTAGAAGGTCGCAGCGCCCAAGGCCGATGATATTGCTTTGGGCTTTTGCATCAGGGCGAAGTGAAAAATGAGACAATAGATGAAGCCGGAGGAGATGGTGTCGGATGTCACGTTTGTGTTGGTGACGGAGGAGAAAGGAAGGCAGGCGTTCGTCTGGTGTTGGTGCTGTAGGTATAGGTAGCCTCAGTTTCTGTGCCAGGTGTTGACAGCTCCCGGGCAAATCTCGCCGACTGGCCCGTAGACCACAGAAGGAAGAAAACAGTAGCAAATGATTACGCCTCGAGTAACTGTTTTCCTCCCCTTTCCCTCTTCACAGTAAACGAGTTGTGGGACCGAGTCTCGGCCAAGCGTTTCCTCTAGGGGAGTAGGATAGGAGTACCGAGGCTCTGTGACAGGTAATCAGGACGGATCATAGGAAATGCAAAGAGGTGCATGTTGAGAGAGAGACTCGGATTGGAATTGAGAGAAAGAAGTCGCACAGACAATATCAGCTTGACAGTTGCAGTGCTCGCCACTGCCCTGTCGATACCGATTCCCCCATTAGTATCGGCATTTCGCCCCCAGATTTTTCTCTTCTTTGCATCAATAGCAACATGAAGCCTCTAAGTCTGGTTACACCTTTTCCTCTTCGGGCGTGACAATGTTGCACGAATGCTTCCAAATAGATCACGATACCCGTCCAAGCTCATACACTCCTTTTCCTTGTCCTCCCCTCTCGACTCTACACTATAGAGATATAAAGCACAAAGGCAGCTGCACGAAGCGTAATTCCAAACCGCCCTGCGTTAGGGGCACGCAGTGAATCACCCCCTAATCGTAGAAGGGATGTCCGGGGGCTCGCATAGCTCGGCCGAGCCTACTTCCATTGTTCTCCTATAACATTTACTCAAATCATAGAGAAACAGGCCTCTACCAGAACATATGGAAGACAATCCTTTGCTCGTTCGTACTACTCTGGTGGTCTGGTTGCAGATGTGTGACAAGGCTGCCTTTTTATGCGAGACAGCCCAGACTGGGCCAGGAACAGATTTCTTCGGCAGCTCAAATCAGGACGCGATCAAACCAAGATGACATTGTCCGTGATATCATTGTTGAAAACACCTAGTTTTATACGCCAAATGCAAGAAACCTGACTCTAACCTGGTCTACAAGACTCGTCCTCCTACAGCTTCTCCAACAACAGCTTGCTACCCGCATTACCGACAGGCTTGTCGCCCTTCTTCTTCCCCTTCTTGCCTCCCTTGGGCGCAGCTTCATGTGCCTCCCGAGCCGCCTTTTGCTCCGCCGTCTCCTCCGTCGCCGCCTTCTCTAGGGCCTTCTTGTTCTTCTTAAGAGTCTTCTTGAGCGCATCTGCCTCGCTAAAGTCGCCGGCCTCGAGGAGACCGACGACAACAAACGAGCTGGGACCAGTTGCCCAGTCGAGGATGTGCTCCTTGATGATTGGGTAGAGAATGTTGGAAAACTCCAGGGGCGGGTCGGCAGGGATGATCTTGCCGGCCGCCTTGTCATACTTGCCGCCCTGAATCAGTGACTTGAGCATCCGACCACCATGAGGCGTTCGAGAGATGTGGACCTGAGGCTGCAAGTCATCTTCAGACGGCTCTTGGCTGGGATCTCCACTGGCGGATTCTGCGATCGCCTCCAGAGCCTGCTTCTTGTCACCGACGCCCGAGAGGAGCACGTCCGTGATGAATTGGCAACCGAAAGCGGTCGCAGTCAGTTCTGAAGAAGCCTCTGCAACAGCAGAGACGAGCTGAGACGACACAGCAGCAATCAGTTCGGCGCGTCGGGCGTCCTCATCCTTCTTACTTGTCGTCTTGCGAATCTCGTGAACCTCCTTGAGGAGCTCGACATCGAATGATTGACTAGGAGGGAACAGAGACTTGGCCAGGCCCTCAAACAGATACAGGATGGTTGTTCGAGCAAAGGGGTTGTTGGCTGCGGCAACGACGTTCTGGGCAATGTTCTCGTCCTCACCCAGGAGCTCCGGGAAGATGGTCTTGGCCGTGAGCTTGGTGTCGTCAACAACATCGTACGCCGTCAGAATAACAAGGTGAGCGAAGGGGTCGCCCGACATGAGGAGGTAGGTGTCCTTGTAAGTCTTGAGGATCTGCTTTCGGTCTTTTGAAGATCCGTAGGCAAGCAGCAAGCAGGTGAGCTTGGCGCCATTGCGAGTAAAGGCCATGTTCTTGAGCAGATCTCCGCCCTCATCTCCCTTGACCATCTCGATAAACTCCGAGAATTCCTCGGTGCCGGGCTGGGTGTTGGAGAAGTACTGGAACATGGCATCGTGGAGCATTGTGAAGCCCGTCAACTTCTTCTGGACCAGCGAGTTGATCATTTCGACCAGACTCTTCATAATAGGGCCTCGCTTGCTGGGCTCGGATTCGATGATGGTCTTCAGATCCGCCGTGGGCTCCGTGTCCTTGGTAAGCTCCTTGAGGGAAAACTCGGGGCCATACCATTCGCGGAGGAGAATGGCCTTCTGCTCCTTTGTCGCAACGCCTCGGTAGATATCATCGAGAATCCAGGACGCTTCGGAGTGGTTGATCAACTTGCGCACTCTTCCGTAAAACTCGGGGATGATGATGTCGCGAATCTCCTCGTCGTTCTGAACCAGAAGCTTGCCGATCAAGAACTTGGCATATCGGCTCTCGGCAAGTTGGGCGTATGTGCCCTTGAGCTCTCGGGCAATCTGCTTCTTCTGATCGGGTGTCGCGTACTTGATGGCGGTCTGCACAGCTCGCACGGCGTCGTGCTTGAGAACGAAATCGCGAATGCGCCCATTGATGATGGTGAACAGCTCGTCGACCAGAGTCTGCCTCTCCTCCTTGGGGACGTGCGATTTCCGTCGCAGACGCTCCCACAGCTTCTTTGTGCGTTGAACTTCGTCAGCGAGAGGCTTGGCGGCCTTGCGCTCTTGGGCGAGCTGCTTCTGCTTCGCATGGGATTCGCGCGAGGTTTGACCTGTTGGTTGGTTAGCAAGTTATACAATAGCCGCGATCACGATTGGAAACATGCCTCGCTCAAAAGTCTTTCCATCGGAAGGCTTGGATTCCTTCTTTTCGTTCAGATCGACACCTCCATCCTCAGAGTCCTCCGTACCATCTTCAGGTTCCTTGGCTGGCGCTCGTTTGGACTTGGTCTTGTCAATCTTGAACTTCTTAGCCTGATATTCAGGCTTGGCCTTTCCGCCAGGAGCGGACTTTCGCTTGCTGCCAACTTCCGCGGTTTTCGTAGCCATTGTCGTGGTCTTGTCCGGGTCGAGATCGTTGGATGGAGAGTCGCAGTTGGGAGACCCAGCAACTTTTTTTTCTGAACCAGCCGATAAGGATGAGTTCTTGCCGCTTTGGTTGCTGATAAGGTAGGATCCACTCTTTGAGTCCAGCGCAAGAGCTCATCACGTGCACCCCTTAACAGTCCTCTAATAGTCTTGTCGACTATACTGTCATCATTAATCTATCCGCAACATGTTTCTTTCCTTCAACTCTTCTTAATTAGATTCTACTACATATCCAAAAACAGCAGTTTGTTTTCCTGGGTGCCAGCTCTTAAACAAGCATCTCTGTCAGGTTGTGTATTTGTGCCCCAAGAGAGCGAGTATTTAGGGAATTAGGTACTCAAGTAACCGGGAAGGCTATGGCAAAAGACCTCTTTTTTCCTACTTTGAGCGTGTTGAATCATTTTGAACCTTCGTGAACAATTGTATGGATCTTCTATCAGGAACCAGGGAAACCCATGAAGCAAGTTGTTAGTGGGGCATTCTATGAGTCTGGCTACCTGTCCATGTTTGAGCAAAGACTCATTATGCAGTTACCAGGTCAGTCTTTTCATAGGCAGTCTTTGCACCTCTCTTAAAATCACTGCATTCTGTATCCCCATTTCATTATGAATCCTTTGCTCCGCACCAGGCTGCCCTGACTCATCACAGAAGCTGCCTGTACATCAGTCATGATGTGCATCAAAAGCAAATAAATAACAAATTCCAAAGGAAACACGCCGAGCCGCTCTCATAATGTCTCACTTGTAGTTTGTAAAAAGAGGGCCATCCATCAAGTATTGGCGATGCCGATCAACTCCCGAGCACAAGAGTCAACTCTAGCCGGCAGATCAACTTGCCCCTGAAGAGTCTCGACCGGGTGCCACAATAGACACAGGAAAATAAGACCATTGACAGACAGTCTTGCCTCACGAGAGTCCTGCATGTTGCCACAAAAGACTTTTGCTGCACGTGAGGAGAGCCTGCATGCAAGATGAAACCGCCCAGTCCCTCCCGATCCCGGCCTTGGCTCTGGGGGACTTGGGAAACCAACAATCTTCATCCCAAAGACTCAATTGAGCTTCATACAAGTCTAATACTCTAAACATGGCAGACATGGACGAATTGGACCCTCCCTCCATCTCTGAGATCGCGCCTAACATCTTTGTGGGCAACGTCGCGAGCTCTCTGAACCGCAATGTTCTCAGGCACCACAACATCACGGCCATAGTCTCTCTCCTCGACGGCGGATATGCGAAGTGGAACAGCCCGAGGAACAGACAGATCGTGCCTCAAGAGTGCCATCTGTTTGTGCCTTGCCTAGACAACTCGACAATGGACATTCTTACGCTTCTGGACGAGATTTGCGCCTTCATCGACTTACAGCTCGGCCACCAGTCTCGGCCACGATCGCCCTCGTCTCTTCTCTCAGAGGATCTCGACTTTGACTCAACCCCTTCAACGCCTAGCGAAGCGCCAGCCAAGGGGCCCAATATCTTGATCCACTGCCGTCTGGGCATGTCCCGCTCCGCCTCTGTCGCTATCGCATACCTCATGCGCCGCCGCGGCGAGAGCCTGGACGTGATCCTCCCCGAGGTCAGGACTCGCCGCAAAGTCAAGCCTCGAGACAACTTCATGGACCAGCTCCGGGTCTGGGGGGAAGTCGGCTATGAGGTGTGGGAGGACAAGGAGAGGCGGATCCCCAAGGAGCTGTACCGGGGCTACCTCGACAGGCGGGCCGTGAGACTCGCGGCAAAGGGGTTGACGGGCAATGAGCCCATCTTGCCGGTCTGCTTCTGAGGGTGCGAGGATTGATCGGCCCGGATGGCGTACATGAAAGAGCAAAAAACATGCGATCAGGGTTCGCAATTATTGGTCAGTAATAGATTGCATCGAGTCTCACAGGGATGGTGCCGATGCGGGGAAAGGGACACAGGACATAAGATCTGAGGCATAGCATGAGACAACAAAAGTAATAGCACGGTAGTCGAGTATCAAAATTAGGAACATGTTTGTTATGATTGAACCTGGGAAATTTCTTGAGTCGCAGATGTTCATAGAAGATTTGAGCCTTAAAGCAGCAACGACGCTTAGCTAGAAATAGATCTAGTAGTGTAGATTCCCTTCAAACTGCCGGGCGGTCAGCAATGCGCTAGTCCCATTCTGTCGTGCACCCCGCCGCCAGGAAACCTCCCCACTCTCATGAGCGCTCACGTTAGGTCGTCATCCCAAGAGCCTCGAGTGCGACAAAGTACAGGCAATACTTTAGTTCAAGACCCTTGAGGCATCTCGTCGACATGGGGCGCGAAGACCAGATTGAAGAGCGCGAGGTGCTCGAGTCCATCTTTCCAGATGAGATCACAGGTGCTGCCACACAAACCCCAATGCCATCATCTTCCGTTCTAACAAGACATTTATAGACATTTCTGAAACTGAATTCAGAGTGTCAATCGCTCTGGACATCCCCGATGAAGAAGACGAGGAACCCCCTACGATGCTCCTCCAGGTCCGCTACCCAGACGAGTACCCCGAAAAGCCTCCCCACCTCGACATCCTCGCCCCTCCCAACGCAACCCCCCACGAGCACTTCAATGTCGCCGATGACCGCGACCAACTCCTCTCCAGCCTCGAAGAGACCATCCAGGAGAACCTGGGCATGGCCATGATCTTCACCCTAGTCTCCATGCTCAAGGAGACGGCCGAGCAGCTCGTCCAGGACCGCAAGGCCGCTGTCGAAAAGGCCCACGAGGAGGCCCTCCTCGCCGCCGAGGCCGAAGAGAACAAGAAGTTCCATGGTACCGCCGTGACTCCCGAGACGTTCCTCAAGTGGCGCGAGGGCTTCCTCAAGGAGATGGAGGAGCGGAGGCAGCGTGAGGAGGACGAGCGCCTCCAGGAGCTCAAGAAGGCCAAGGTCAAGGAGCCTGCTCGCTTGACGGGCAAGCAGCTCTGGGAGAGAGGTCTTGTTGGCAAGGGTGAAGGTGAAGA
This sequence comes from Fusarium falciforme, assembly GCF_026873545.1. Lineage (NCBI taxonomy): Eukaryota > Fungi > Ascomycota > Sordariomycetes > Hypocreales > Nectriaceae > Fusarium > Fusarium falciforme. The sequence goes on along the minus strand of NC_070544.1, from coordinate 2,709,329 downwards.
GGAGGATGACGACATGCCTGTCGAGGCTGTCGAGAAGCTCAAGGTCGAGGCGTAGAAAGAGTTGGTGGCGGGGTGCATTACTTGGAGTTTGGGCCTGGATACAATGAAAAAAGCAGATAGCCTGCTATGAGATGACACAAGATACGCTGAGAAGAGGCGGCAGAGACAACCTGTCTAGATACAGTTGCCGTAAAAGTGCTCAATATCATGGGTGCTGATATAGATCTCGGGTTGAAACCCTCCGAGTTTCCACTACCTACGTATATACCAGAGGTTACAAGATTTTCCTCCAAACATGACATGTCCATTTATCTTCCCAAACGCCGTCTAAATGCCTTTTATTCATTCCATCCGAGTCCGACACCAGATTTTTTAACCCTTCATCTCAGCATCCTCGTCCTCATTGTCAGTCGCATCCTCCCACTCATCCTCCTCGCCCTCTGCAGGCTCACCGAGCTCCTTGTTGATGTTCTTTAGTAGCTCCTTTGCGTGCTCGCCAAGTCGTTCATCCTCGTAGTCCTGAAGTTCAAACAGCTTCAGGCACTTTGTGAGCCACTGCCGTGACGACTTCCAGACCTCCTTCCACTCCTCGTCAGCACCGCTGGCGCCATTCGATCGCTTGGCCGCAGCCGCACGGAGCTTCTCTCCAGTAATGTAGAGGCACCAGCCGCCAAGATACCAGGCCTCGACACTGGAATCATCATCTGTAATCAGGCGCTCCAGCACACGCAAGGCCTCCTCCTCCAGCTCGGTCTCGAGTAGCAAGCGAGCGAGACCAATTCGGGTTGGGAACTCGGGGACACCAGGGTGCTCGGGAGGAAGGTCCTGCCACAACTCGAGACTCCTGCGCAGGGCGGTCTGGGCCTCGTTGGCGCGGTTCTGCGAGATGCGGACGTTGGCGACTGTCTGCCAGGTCTCGGGCGACGCGGGGGCAATGAGCATGGCCTCGGTGATGAGGGCTTCGCAGCGCGACTCGGCGTCGGGCTCCCATGACAGGTCAGTCATGTAAACTTCGGCAACAGCGCAGAGGACTCCGCCGAGCTTCTGCTGCTTTTCGTTGAACGCAAGCTGCTGCTCGGGGGTTTTCCGTGGGATCTCGGTCAGAGCTTGGATCTGCTTTCGGAGGGCAGCAGCTCCGCGCTCAAACCACTGGACAGTGTCGAGGCCACCCTCCTCGCTGAGCTGGGCGAGAAGGAGGAACTTTTCGGGCCCGCCTCCAATCTTTTCATCTGCGGTGCCATCTTGGTCGAGGAAGACTGCGCGCTCGAAAGCAGCTCGGGCCTCGTCGATATCGCCCGACTCAATGAAAATGGTACCGAGGAGGTTCGCGGCGCTGAGCTCAAAGTCGCCGCCCTGGCCAGTGGCGTCGAGGGCCTGCTGCGCGAGAGTAGCAGCCTCATCTAGCTTTCCAATCTCGAGCTGAGTCTGAGCATCGATGATGAGCTTGGCAATGTCGGGCTTTGAAGTCTTGTTGTCGGGTCTCGAGGGCGCCATGATTTCGTCGATGGAGCGGGGAGCTTGTGAGAGGTGAGATGGATGGATTAGCTGAACCTCTGAATGAGCCGTAGCTCAATGAACAGGGAAACGAGGTTCGTGGAAATATGCGCTCGGGAATTGAAGAGGGTATCTGATGCAAGAAAAACAGACACTGAAAAAGAATGGGAATCACTCTTCTTATCTCGAATGGTTCCGGGTTGATGTGCTCTATGCAGTCCCGTCAACCTGTGTCTTGCTTTCCTGGTTGAGTGGGCGACTGAAAAAATTTGGGGCGTTATCGATAACGGCTTTCAACCTCCACCGTCTGCGGGGCAGGCGCGGGGCACAGTGGGACATCACCGGCATCGTCCATCTTGTTTGGTCCTAGTTACTCATTGGAGCATTTGTCATCGCACGGAATACATAGAGGCTTGCTACCTATCCGCATCATACAGTACAGCTTCTGGTTACCGCGGCAAATACCTTGTTATCCATCATGTTTACCGGAATCGTAGAGGAAGTTGGAGGTCAGTCTTGCCCAGTGCCCAGCATCCCAGTATAGGCAACTAACTCATATGCCCCAGTTGTCTCCAAGCTCGACACCAATGACTCTACTGGGGGTACCTCTCTGACCATCTCCATCCCTTCTGGATCACAACTCCTCTCCGACTGCCACGATGGTGACTCTATCTCTGTGAACGGCGTCTGCCTCACAGTCACTTCCTTCACGCCCGAGGCCTTCACCATTGGCGTCGCTCCAGAGACACTGCGCATCACCAACCTCGGCAGTCTTGTCGAGAACAGCAATGTCAACCTTGAGCGTGCTGTCCGTGCTGATACTCGGATGGGCGGTCACTTTGTCCAGGGACATGTCGACACTACGGCCGAGATCCTGTCTGTGGAGCAGGACGGCAATGCCCTCACTTTTCGCTTCCAGCCCGCACGGAGGGATATGCTGCGGTACATCGTGTACAAGGGCTTCATTGCCATTGATGGCACTAGCTTGACTGTGACTCAGGTCAATGATGAGGAGGCATGGTGGGAGGTGATGCTCATTGCCTACACCCAGGAGAGAGTCGTGGTGGCTCAGAAGAAGAAGGGCGACACAGTCAACGTCGAGGTCGATATGATGGCCAAGTACGCTGAAAAGTCCCTGGGCGGTGTTCCTGGTTCAGAGCCTGGTGTTGCCGCCTCATTCCCCTTCATCGAGAAGATTGTCGAGAGAATCGTCGCACGGGGACTGGGAGCCAAGTCTTGAAAAGTATTCAATCGTTTCAATATCATATCCTGGGTATCATGATTCCTAACCTTCCCAATTTGTCTTCTCATGCATCTCCCCAGACTTCGGCAATTTTCTGGCTCAGGGCTTTGGTGAACTTCTTTCGCCCGACAAGATGATTTGTCTGACCAAGAACCAAGTCCCGCTTGCGCTTCAGGCCCTGCTCACCAGTCCCGCATGCCTCAAAGGCTTTGACAAACTCGTATGGCGTCTTCCAGCGCTTTTGGATCTCGAGCGCCCTCTCTCCTGTGACGCCTCTGGTTGTCATGAGCATCTTCAGGAACACATCTCGTAAAGTCATCGACTCAGACTTGGAAGCCAATGATGAGAAGGCTGGGTAAGTAATGTACCAGCCCGATGAGGGTGCCGATTCCCTCAGGTGAGACAGTAATGGCATGTAGTTCTGAGATGTGAGGACCCGAGTGGGAATAACGTTCAGCGGCTTGCTCTCATATGTCCGTTTCAGCATCTTTGTCATCCGAGCAAGATACCTAATCGTGTCGTCCATCTTGGCCGTCTTCTTGACAAAGTAACCATTGACGACCTGTGTGGAAGCAATTGCTGACCGGACTGCCTCTTCATACCTCTGAATTGATGCCGGGTCTATGGTGATCTCTTCGATGATGTAGATGACCTTCTTGACACCAGAACGTTTAAGCCGGAACTTTTGCTCGTGAAACCTGCCATCCTTGATACTTCCAATCAAGTCATCCAGACGTTTTCTCTCGACAATCCAGTCCAAGACAACCTCATCGCCTTCAGCACCATGGGCCGCAAGGAGGTTAGGATCGTGGCATTTCGCAATCCATTGGGCATCGCCAAGTTCCATGCTCCGCATGATTGGCTTCACTCCCTGCTTGGCGAGCTCTTCTTGCATGTAGTCGCGATCTGTCTTTGCCCTGACCTCGCGAACATCGAGCAGCAGGTGAACAGAAAAGGATCCGGGCGGGAGGCGAATTGGTGTAAAGTTGGGTAGTGAGCTGTCGTCTGGTATTGCTGGTCCATCAGACACAACATTTTGGTATTCCGAGGGCATTCGCGTGGGCTCAGCAGTCTCGATAGATGGTGATCTTGGCCGGGAAGCAGCCTCAGGTTGGAGGTTGGCGATAGTGGGCTGTGCTGATGTCGGCTCCTTAGCTCCTCCTGTCTCAGACTGCCATTGATCGGTTTCCTTGATTCGCTTTGCAACTTCCCAGCCTTCATCCGTCAGAGCGTATCTCCGTAGTGGCCGCCCTCTCTCATACACCAACTCCTTTTGCACCAGAGTTTTCATCGAGTTCCAGGCAGTGTAGAATTTTGTCGGGTCACTAGGTGCTGTGAACGAAGAGTCGCAATGGTGTTGAGCAACCTCAATGAGCTCTGCCTTGGTCATTCCAACAGAGGCATCTTCGTCGAGTGTTGATAAGCCGATCACCAAGGCAAAGGCCCCAGATCGAAAAGCCGGCACATATGCTTTGGGCTTACGGGCCTTTTTCGCGGGTCTTGCAGAGCCCTCACCATCATCGCCTCCAGCAGATGCCGCCGCCTTACGGGACTTGGGATGTGGGGGCATCGGGAGGCCATTTTGCTGGCAGTACTTCTTGAGGTTGTCCTCCAAGCGTTCGCAGAGTTTGGGGCCAAATCCCTTCAGCTGCTGCAATTGTGCCGGGTGTTCAAACGTGATTGGGCATGCTTTTAGTGATTCGTAAGCATTTCTGTAGGTGGTTACGCCCTTGGAGTTGCGTTCGCGAGCCAGATCCAGCCATTCTTTAACCCAGACCAGCAACCGGGGGTTGGCACAGTCGGCGTCGTCCATGTTGTCAGCTTGAGGCGGGACCAGATGGAAACATCAGGTTCTTGGCGGTTCCATAATCCAGATCTAAAAAGATGTCAGCGTGGACATGAGAATACGCGTAACTCAATTCGAGACTTGGCACTTCTTGTTCCGTGGATGGATTGAGACGCGCTGAATGCTTCACGATCTGGAGCACGAGGCGAAGGCAGACACGAACACACGTGACCGGTGGGAATACCGGTCCACACCGACGGTGTGAGGCTCCAGCCAATAAACGTCTTTGCAGCTCCCACCTGCATAATCAAGGGTTCAATGTGCGACTATTACCACCTGAAGCGGGTGGCTGTCTGATACCCCTCATCAAGACCATTTTCCTCATAGCTAGAGGTTCCAATGGATGTTTCAAAAGTCAGCTTGACTAGAGACTCAATCAAAGTGCATGTAATCCATCATGTTGAAGCAATCGATCTATAGACTAGGTAGCTCCGGAGTGCTGAAAGTTGTGGTATCACTCATAACGGGGTCAGTAACCAGCCACGCCATTCCCTCGTAGTGATGGTTTTCTCTTCATCTAGGTATCAAGAAAACGTGTTTTTATCCCCTCCCCGTCCAAGATGCAAGTAAGACGCCAGCCGCCTTGTACACAGCTCCCGAGATTGCAAATGTATCTACTTCCCTTCCCATCATTTTCCTTGCCGCTCAGTTCCCCGTGTTTCGTGTCATCGTTAGCGAAAAGTATTTTGGCTAAAAAAAAGCACTTTAGCACATGCGGTACACCATGTGACCCTTGGAAGAACGGTTGCCGTCCTCGGGCACAAAGTCGTAGGCGATCTGGATGTCAAGGTCACGCCTGTTCTTGTCGTTGGGCCTGACATCGAGGTTGCATGTCACCACATCGCCCTCCTGGACGGTGAGGACGTCCTCAAAGTAGAAGACGGTCTGCTTCCAGTGGGTGTACTTGGTATGGGGGCCAGTGGAGAAGCGGATGGGCTTGTGACAAGCAGTGAAGTCGATATCAAACCATGAGACGAGGGCATGGATGAAGTCGTCACGGTTAGCCTTGAGCTTGAAGGGGATCTGGAAGGCCAGGTCGGCAGTGGTGCAGGTGTAGAGGTCCAGAGTGAGCACCGGGGCAGGGTCAGTCACGACGGCCTTGACCTCCACTGTGTCGACAAGGGGCTCAGACAGAGCAGTGGCCTTCAGGGGGGTGTAGTCGAAGCCATAGACATCGTTCCAGACTGGGCACAATTAGCTTGGTAGACAGGTCGCGGACCAGGAAAACTCACACTCAATCTTCTCGTCCTTGTAGTCGCCATCCTCAATGCCAGCAAAGAAGATAGTGGCCTTGTCGGGGAAGATGAGACCATCCTTCTCAAGGTAGGTGTCTCGGGCGTAGAGAACAGTGTCGAGCATGGACTCGTAGAGAAGGAAGTAGCCCATCCACTCCGAGATGATGATGTCGACCTTGGGGAAGGGCAGCTCAACCTCCTCCATCTTGCCCTGGAGGAGGGTGATCTTATCGGAGAGACCGTTGGCCTTGACGATCTCGCGGGCCTTGAAGATGATGGTGGACATGTCAACACCGATAACATGCTTGGCACCGGCCTTAGCGGCGAACCTGCAATGATCCAGCGTTAATATGCATTCCATCTTTTACCCCCATCCCTGTCAGTTCCCCTCTGAGCAGCAGTGGGAGAATATCGTCTGTGCGAGCGCGGGGCTCAACGAGGGGCAGGATCGAAGATTTCCTTCTCGGACGTACATGGAGAGAATAGCGGTACCGCAGCCAACATCGAGAACGACCTTGTCCTTAAAGATGTGCTTGTTCTGGAGGATGGCGTTCATGTACGATCGTGTGCGCACTTCGTCTTTCTGTAGTCACGGAAACAACCTGGTCAGCAGGTGATTGCATCGCGCAACACAGCGCCAGCGCGAGGGCCAGCGTTGGGGTTGCGGGGGAGGGGGAGGGGAAGTTCATACCAACATCTCCTCATGGATGCCTTTCGCGGTGCAAGAATCGTCGTCAGCAAAGAGGTTCTCTCCTAAAGTTCGGGGGGTCTTTTCTATAGCAGAAAAGAAGATTATGCATCCGTACCATGGTGGTCGTAGCTGTATTTCCAAGCAATGTTAGCACACAATGAAACTTCTGATCCCAGGCGCCAGGCAAACCAACCTCTTAAAGTAATGCTGCTCGCTGTGCTCCATCGAGTTCATCTTCTGCTCGGCCAGCTCGACCTCCATCTTGTCGCCGCTCATCTTGACTACTTTTTTTTTTCAAGTTCTGGTCGTTTGAACCAGAGAATAGAGAAACTGTTGTTGGTGTTGAGTGGAGGGTATGAAGGAGAGAGGGAAAAAAAGAAGAAAGACGAGTCGCAAGCAAGGATAACAACTTGAGGCGGGAGGACCACAAAGAGATGGATGCGATTTTCTTAGTTCGGGCAGAAAATAATTTATCGCCGTCACCGCCCGATTACAGAGAAGGCGGCGAAGAAGGAGGGACCGGGAGGGACCCTTTTTCGGCACCAGGCACCTTCTCGGTTAGCTCAAATCTGGCAGCCTGGATACAAAGTACAAAGTACCGCTGACCTGAGTCGTCTCTGCCCGCCGTTCAGCTCCTGGTGTGGCACCTGACAACTTCTCTTTTCCTTCCACTGCTTCTTTTTCTGCGAGTCGCGGCTTTTCAACCATTGGCTGGATCCTGGGGGCGAGATCGAGACCCTGTGGATCAACCAGCGTGGAGACGATGCCAGGATCCAATCTTACACGGGCCTGAGACTTGCAAGAGCCTTCGGACGGTGCCAAGGAATAAGCAACTGCGAGCTTGTGCATCTGTCCGGGCAACGCGGCTGCAGGTACCTTTTTCAACTCAATTTAGGACAAGTTCACACGGTCTCGGGCATCAAGGCGGATGAGGATGAATTGGTTGATGTGTGCCAACAGTGACGAACCCAATGTTCAACACCGTTCAAGCACCAATTCTTATATTCATATCTATCTATGACCTTTGTCATGTCCCGCCAGAAGCAGGATATGGCCCATAACTCGAGTGCGTCTTCTTCATCGCAACTGGGAATCTTCAGTCGACAACCAACCCGTTTACCAACCATCTGACGCAGCCTTTTCTTTTCGCGTGGTAACCAAAAACGCCCTGACGCCGTTACATGCAGTCTGAACATCAGTAAATCAACCTCCAGCACACGTCCGTCGGTCGTGCGTCGCATTAGACCAGCAGAACGCTGTTGATGCAGCCCTCGTTCTCTGGGTTGTTGGTGACCTGGGCGTATCGACCCCAGACAACCTTTCCACCAGCAGTCACCAGACCCAGCTCGCTGACGTTGACCTCGATAACGGTACCCTTGGTCAGAACACCCAGCTGAGTGTACAAGGGGTTCTGAGGGTTCTTCTTGACGCTGATGATGGGCAGCTGCACCGTCACGCCGAGCTCGGGGTGAGTGACGTTGGCCTTCTTGTATCGCAGACCCATGGGTCGGATGAAGCGCTCGTGCTTGGGGTTGCGTCGTGTAAAGTCGGGTCCGACAAAGGTGGGCTTCGTCACCATTCGCTTCCAGGCCTTCTTCTGCACCTTCTTGCCAGTCTTGACCACCTTGAACATCTCCTCCTCGCTGATGCCTCGGACCTTGGGCAGCGGCACCGCAAACTTGGCCGCCTTTTCCGCTCGCTTGTTCTTGATGGCACTGCTCAGCGCCTTGGCCGTCGAGGGGTTGGTGCGGTCCAGCAGGTACGAGGGCATGGGCGTCGTGGGCTCCTTCTCGTCGGCGGTCTTGACGTTGCGCTCCTCGTGAGCCTTGATGGCCTTCTTCATCTGGATCTTCTCCTTGTGTCGCTTCTGCTGGTAGAGCTTGGCTCGGAGACCGCGCAGGTTCTGAGCATCCTGCGAGGCCTTGTGGCCCTCACGGGCGGCACGCTTTCGAACTCGTTCTTCATGATCGAGGCGGCGGCCGTGCAGCTTACGCCACCTTTCCATATACTCATTCTGAGGCTACAAGGAGTCAGCAATTCGTCCATCTTCAATTTCAATTCGATTCATACCATATTGTCGGTGTCGCCCAGGCAGGGACTTTTATCTTGTCTCGCGGGGATGTGATGTCGAAACTTCCCTTGGCGACAAAAAAAAAAGCAGCGGTTTATCGGGAGGCGGCGCTGGCGTCCAAACAGCGGCGACGGGGCTCGGCGTTACCCTTATCCGGCCGGCCCTTGCAGCAACCACCATGAACTTTTTCGAGATGGTATCCAACGACCGAACGACAATCCCCGCCAATTGACCAGCAATAGTGCCCACGCCCGAACGGCACTGCGGTCCATCATGAGCAGGGCACTCTTCCGCTCCGCGCTGGAGCTTCGAGTCCCCAGCGCGCGACTCCCCGCCTCGTTTCTGCTGCCAATTCGCTCCCGCGCCTTCAACACCACGGCACCAATCGTCGAGCCCGTTCCCGAGCGTCACATCAAGAATGCCGCCAATCCCACAGCAAACGAGACCCGACCTCTTGCCTTCAAGAAGAGCCACCCGGTTCCGCCTCCGAAGCCCATGGAAGACTCTGTCAAGACCCTCCTACCGTTCCTCGCCGCGCAGCCGGACCACTACATCACCGTCCACATCCACGGTTTCCCCTACCTTGTCCGCGAAGGCGACCAGGTCCGTCTGCCATTCCGCATGCCCGGCGTCGTCCCCGGCGATGTGCTGCGATTGAACCGCGCGAGCGTCCTCGGCAGCAGGGATTACACCATGAAGGGTGCCCCTCACATCGACGAGCGAGTCTTTGAGTGCCGGGCCACCGTCGTCGGCACCGAGTCCGAACCCCTCCGGATCAAGATCAAGAAGAAGCGGAGACAGAGGAGAAAGAGACAGGCCAAGAGCAAGCACCGATACACCATCCTACGGATCTCGGAGTTGAACATCAACAGTGGGGAGGACATTGAATGAATGCCAGAATTATGTGGGATATGAGACGGGGCAACTGCTGGGAACCTGATTCAACCTAAAAGAAGACGTTGGACATGTATAAAATCGGCCAATGCCTCGATACGCTGTATCATTACCAGCACACAGCTGGCTGTACCATAGTAAAGCACATTTTGCAAAGACAACGGAAGCTCACGAGTACAACGAGGATGGCAGAAAATGCTCGATTCACCCGCTCTAATGCAGGGCCAGTTCTGGACGCCATTTCTATCATGAGCCCATCCCTATTACAACAAGACTCCCCAAGTGCGTTCTCAGTACAAAAAGGTATGTGGTTATGCAGCGAAAGACAAGAAAGGTACTCCCAAACACCCAGCTATGAAATGCCATCTTTCCGTGAAGTTCAAATTGGTCATAAAACTCGTTCATCCAGCAGCAGGCTGCGCCTCGTCATCAACTTAAACAATATGCCTCGTCTTTGTTACATCCTGCCGGCCATGGCTTTCTTAACGCTGGCCCAATAAGCCTGTGGCCAAACGCTCATGCTCTCGGCTTCCGTTGGCATCCGCTCTCGGCACCTCGTCACCACACTCTGAATGATTCTACCAAGCAGCTCCTCGTCGATGGGAAGAGCCTTGTCGGTAAGCTCAGCAGGATAAAGGAAGGGGTCCGACTCGTGAAGCAGCTCCTCGCATGTTGGTCGCATGTGGTGCTCTCGGTTGAGGCACCGTCTCATGGTGCGGATAAGCGAAGGTGGGACGGACATGCCTCCCATGCCACGCGAAGGGAACTCAATCTCATGATCCCAGTTGATGATGGCCTGGCATCTCGACATTTGGTTGGCGATGTGGCCGAACGGGGGCAGGCCGTACACCATCTGGTAGAGGATACAGCCCAAGGACCAGATATCGCTAGGCTTGCCCAGCTTCATAAGCTTGGGCCGGCCGGGCATGCGGCCTCCTCGGGGGTTGTTGGAGTCCATAAGGGACTCGGGGGACATGTAGTTGGGTGTGCCAACCTGTGTCTCGCGGTGTACGTTGACGGTCTCGTCCGTTTGGATAGCGTTGGCAATACCAAAGTCGATGAGCTTCAGCTGACCCTTGACCAGGACGAAATTGGCCGGCTTGAGATCAGAATGAACAATATCGCATTGGTGAACCGCCTGCAAACATTCGAGCATCTCCTTCCAGTAGAACCGCACAAAAACTGGATCAAACTTGGCGGCTTCGGGGTTGTAGCGTTTCCGCAAAAAGGTGTTAAAGTCCAGCTCTCCAATCTCCATAAGCTATATACAGCGTTAGCAAGTCTTGTTCCATATAAGCGAGGACGGGGGAGCTTACCAAAGTAAGAATTTGCTTCTCGGTGTTCATTTCGCAATCAAACAGCTTAATAACGCGTTCCACCTCGCCAAGTTTCTTCAATAGGTCGATCTCACCAAGGTAGCCCTTGATGGTGTTATCGTCGGCGTTCTCCAAAGAGACTCGCTTGAGGGCGAACATCTTGCCATTCTCGGCCGCGACTCGATACACCTTTCCGCTGCCACCACGACCAAGACAATCAAGTCGAGTGTAGGCCACTCCGTTAACTCGCAGGATGTTGCGTCGCTGCTTCGCCTGGGTAGTTGTGGCAGCACCAGCTGTTGCTGTGGCAGCCTCAAGAACAGACATCTTGGGAGGGGGCGGAGGGGCGTGACGAAGGGGCGTGTTTCGAGCCATGGATGCCAGTGGTTTGCGTTCTGGTGAAACTGCCCTCATAGCAGCAGGGTCGACACTCGCAGGTCGCTTGGGTATCTTGTCCAGAAGCACATCGACTGAAGGCTTAGTCCGTTTGTAACTTGGCGGGGCATTGTTCTCTTGGTCGCGACCAGAGGGCAGCTCAGGGCGAGGAGGAGCAGGGAGACGGTAGTGAATTTCCTCTTCCTCCTCCTCATTCTGCTCTGGTTTGGCCTCTGGCTCAGGAGCGGGTGCTGGTTCTGGTGTGGGCTCTCGGGGAGAGGGTTCTCGGGGAGATGTTCTCGCAGAACCCATGCGCAAGTCGAGGTTTGACGCATTCCTTCGATGAACTGCCCTAGCAGCTGCACTACCGCTTACTGGGCTGCCCGAGTTGAAATCCCGAATACCATCACCATAGTAAGACGGGGCGAGTTGATCATCGGCAGGCTGGCTCTCCGGCTCCTGGCTTGACACGATCTCACCATCTCCGTTCACCTCGCCGTCCTCCTCACTCTGTCGTCGGCGACCTCGCCGGGCTGGTCCACTGAGAAAGCTTCCAGCGACCTTTCCGACACGCTTAATGCGCATCGAGCTCTGTAGGTTGGCGTTATCTTCAGGCCGAGTCCTGGTGATTGTGGATGGATATCGGGTAACACTGCCATGGTGAAAGGGAGGGGGGTTCCGTGCGACAGTGGCAGGCTCTTCAGGCTGGTCATTGTCCATATCAAGGGCAGACTTGTCTAGCACAGACCGTTCCATCGACCTCCCTGAAGAAGGACCAGTGGAGCCGACGCGGCTTCGGTTTGAAGGAGACCCAGCATTTATCCGCACGACGCGTCCACCTTGTGCTGGGGTGTTAATCTCCTGCTGAGAGTCATGTCTCTCATCAGAGGACATGTCCCGACTGCCAGGGCGGCTCCGGGGCCGAGATCGTTGTGTCGAACGAGACACCGAGGTTGATCGTCGCTTGGTGGGCTTCATCTGGTTGAGGCTCTGAGGAGTGTTGCTCAAGCGGACAACGCGCTTCCTGACGGGACTTATATCTCGACTTGCAGGTGCTGGGCTAGTCGTTCTTGAGGACCTTTGGTCGTGGGCCTGGACGCTTCCGGACCTCAAGTGTCGGCGGGTTTCTGTGGCTGAGGAGGTCGACGCGTTCAGAGCACTGGTACGTCTTCTTGTTCGAGGGGGGGATGGAGGTCGCTCGACAGACTCGGGGGCACCGTCATTCAGTAGTGCCTTGGTGAGAGCGCTGAGCTTCATAGGTACAGGGATCTCGTCTTCAGAGCTGTCATCGTGGAATTGTTGTGGCTTCGGGTGGTAACCGTTGGGCGCGGATGAGCTCGAGTGAGCAGAGAAGCTCTCGTTGTGGTTCATGGCCTGTCTCGATGGGAGTCTCCTGAGGCCCTGTCGTTGTGAGGTCCTCCGAACGAGACCATTCCCCATGGGCGTGGGTGAGGCAGCCGCCATGTTATTGTTGGAGCGACGTTGGGCGCGTTTGGGCGAAGAAACGATCGAAGCGGTGAGGAATTGGTGATTAGTTAGTGAAGGAGTAAAGAGATGTTTTACGCGACGATTGTGTCCATGATCTGGTCCAGGACAAAATTACCAGAAATTTAGTTCATGCGTCGCGTCAGGGAACATCGTCAGGGAAGATGGATGGAAGAACAATGTTGTATTTTGGTATGGGGAGAGCTTGGCCAATTAGCGAGAGTTTGGTTGCCCAGCAACCGACGTCGAACAACGCCAGTTTTTAAGCCTTACAGCGGGTCAAGGAAGCAACAAGCCGTGATTAGTACAAGAAACGGATGTTTTTTCTCGAGGGAGACGGCATGTGCAAAGCGTGTGTCCTCGTAGTAGATTATTACTCAGGAGTTGATGGCTTTCTGGTATGAAGAACCGAGGAACATGGAGACTTGGGGCTTACAATCCAAGTCATCTCCTGAGCACTGCTATGCAGAAGCTATCAAGTTTGTAATAAAACGTGCCAGAACAAAGCCACTAATTCCCTGAAATGCCCAAGACCCAATTCTGATCTGGATAACGGTCACTCAGAGACATTCTCGACAACTCCATCAACATTGCCCCTTGCTTTAACTGCCCTGCCCATCCCTCGAGATGCCAGTCAAATGCAACAAGCCGAGGACTTACACGACCCAGCCAATAGAACAGAGCAACCAACAAGGTGCTGAGAGGCTGGTTAGGTTCTTCCCCACATATTCCCGTCCTCCTGCCAAACTGGAAACTGCCTTTCGGGGCGCAACCGGCCCCCGAGTTAAAGCAGCCCCTGGAGCTGGTGCAGTGGACATCATGATTGGCAGCACTCAGCCAATCATGTCCCTATCGGGTACTGTGTGTCCCGCGCCCGTGTAGTGGAGGTGCAGTAACTTCCACATCACCAACGCCCGGACACAAGCAATCTTCCCTCTCACATGCCGTGTCGCATAATTCTTCTTTCCACCGTCTCCTCCGCAAAGAGGTCGATGCTTCTACAATGGCAGCTCAGAGGGGGCGGCCATGGACACGAGTCCTTTCCCTGACCGTCCTCATTCTCGCTTTTGTTGCTACCGTTGGTGCTTCAACGGGCGACAAGTTGCCAGAGTTCCGGAACTGTCTCAAGGTGAGCTTTTCGTCCACATTGCCAAGCTGGCCACCAAAAACTCATGGCGCTGGTGTAGGTCTGCAAATCTGAGAATTGCGCCCCTAATAAACCTCAAACTCCAATCCGTACGTGCCCGCGATCCCGTCTTTTGAGCTTCCTCGACTGATGTCTGTTTCCGCGATCGACAGCTGTCCTCCACCGTCTACTCCTCTGGACTTGCGCCAGCGAATGCGATTATGCCTGCCAGCACATAATTACGAACAAGCGCATGACCGCGGGCCTCTCTGTCGAGCAGTTCTACGGGAAATGGCCCTTCTATCGCTTCCTTGGCATGCAGGAGCCCTTCAGTGTCCTCTTCTCGCTCGGCAACCTGTGGGCGCATTGGGACGGCTGGAAAAAGGTCCGGGCCCAGATACCCAAGTCGTATTCTATGCTTCCGTTCTATGAATGGCTGGCGGGTATCGGCGTTGCCTCGTGGGTCTTCAGCTCCATCTTCCATACTCGCGATTTTCGGGTCACCGAGGAGCTCGACTACTTTGGCGCCGGCGCCAGCGTCCTGTACGGCCTGTACTACACGACCATCCGGGTTTTCAGGCTCGACAAGCGCACTCCCCGGAGGCGAACGGTGCTTCGATGCTGGACGTTGGTCTGCGTCTTCCTCTACATATGCCACGTCTCGTACCTCAAGTTTATTTCTTGGGACTACACATACAACATGGCGGCGAATGTAGCCGCCGGCATTGGACAGAATGCCCTCTGGACTTGGTTTAGTGTTGATAGGTATAGGAAATCAAGGCGTATTTGGGCGGCTTGGCCTGGTTTTGTGGTGGCCTGGGTCATATTCGCAATGAGCATGGAGCTCTTCGATTTTCCCCCTTGGTTGGGTTGCATTGATGCCCACAGCTTGTGGCATCTCATGACTATTGGACCAACCATTCTCTGGTACAAGTAAGTGCTTCTCCGTCAATCGTATTGTTCCCTGGCTAACTCGGCGCAGTTTCCTGGTAAAAGATGCTCAGGACGATATAGCTAATAATCAACGGCTAAAGGCCTGAGTCGGCGGTATAAATGAAATGGAAATAGCACGAAAAGTAACATTATTCACGTCTCAAATTTGTAGTTTTATCAAGCGCGAAATGAAGCACCAATGTCCCATCCAAATTGCTTTTATTAATGGTATCCCTAGTTTACTCGGCACCGATGAACCTTCTCGAGTCCAGCAGTTTACATGAGAGAAAGCCGATAACAAACCCAGCTACGCCAATGACCAGCATTAACGACGCAGTGAGCGATTGGCTCACCTCCCGATCCAGCCATTTCTGACGGAGACGCATCGTGCCCAGACGCATGAAGAAGATCTCTTCTGCACACACTTCTCCAGCCAAGTTGGGTCTTAGCTCAGTGGACTTTCGAACGCTCTGCTTCTTTTCTACTCTATTGCCTGGTCGCATTCGTCAGCTCACCGATACATGTCATCGGGTTGCAATCTGTGATGGTGACTTACAGTAGAGTCAATGACACATCGCCCTGGAGGCGCGCCTTGAGCTCAACCTCAACATCCAAGTTCAGTCCCAGCTGGAGGCGGACGGGCTTGGTCTCAGCGAGACGGGGCAGCACGGCTCCGGTCTTGATGCCATCCCGGGTGGCGAGCTGCTTGTTGTTGCGGCGGCGTCGGCGGCGGCCCTGAGAGTCGACGCTGGAAACCTCGGAAGCCGAGTCGTCGAGCTGCCGGCGCAGGTCAGCCAGGATGTTATCGGCGGACCGGGCAGGGCTGCTACCGGGGCTGGAGCCCGGAGCGCCCTGGCCCGATGGGAGGGCCGTGGTACCGACCTTGGGCATGATGTTCTGAGTGGCCATTTTCTCAAAGTAGGGGGGAGGTGGATCGGGTGATTCAAAGCTCAGCGTCGTCACGGACTGGTACAGAGTGTGCGAGTAGCTCTCCTGATAGCTCGGCGGCGGCGGTCGCTTAGGAGGTCGGCGCTTGCGAGATGCACGAACAAGACGAAGAGGCTTGACCTCGAGACTGTTTGTCCGGCTAGGGTAGTACGGCGGCGGCTGAACGGTGTAGCCGGAGGGCTTGAGCGGGAGGACTCGGGGGAGACAAGTACCGGCAGAGACGCCGTAGGGTTGATCGGGGAGTGCGGGACCGGAGTAGGTAGGTAGTTCACGGAGAGCTGGTTCGCTTTCCCGCGGCCGGCTGCTGGGAAAGCTAGGGATACAAAGACAGAACGAATCAAGGATTGGATTATCCACGCCGGCGCTGCTGGCAATGGAGGATGAGAGAGTGGGTTAGACGGGAAGCAAAAGAGATAGAATAAAGTTGGGCACCAGGCCGTGAAGAGAAGAGGAGGAAAGGAGAGGAGGCTGTGTAGGTTGAAGGCCTGCTTGAACTGAGTTGGTGATGATGAATTCCTCTCAATGCTGGAGTTGAGGCCGGTCTATATACTCGTTCATGCGCATCATGTGAACCTTATCTTGAACCTCTAGATTGACAGCCTTCGCGCGCAGATCGCCTACAGTCTATGGAGTGGTCCCAGAAACTCATCAGCTCGTACGATGGCATATACCTGTGAAACGGATGAACCGTCGTCTTGCTCACAGAGTCCACGTATTGAAACGGCACAGGCAGCATTCCGGCCTCCGTGTAAGCCACAAAACGGATGGGCGGACGGAAGCGTCTGTGAATGAGTGATTAGGAGTAGTTCACTTTGGGTTTCTAAGCGCCCTGAATTAAGTCACAACCACAGGGGTGCTGTTACAGGTTGGTGTTTGAAGATTTGAGGCGATCAAACGGTAGTTGTTTAGCGAGGTCGGGGGGTAAAGGTGAGCATCACCATAGGCGCATCCTGCGACGGTTGGGGGTTGCACTCGCATATCTCCACTCATAAACTCAGGAGGATATAGACATATTCAGGACTAGGATCACAACTCAGATCATCAACCATCTAGTCTTACCCGGTAGCAGTTACTTGTTAACCATCAAGTGAAGCTTAACTCATAATCTACAAGATGACAAACATTGATCACATACAAATCATTAAATAGATACTTCAAGTTTGATTATACACACTCCGAATCCTCATATTCAACTGCATCGTACTTGTTGTTAGCGACGATAAATTGACGGCGTATGTTAAGATTTGCTCTCATCAGGCGTAGCTCTCACTACCCTTGCACTATTCCCTAGTTCTTCACTCCTTCTCTATAGGTAATATAAAACATCCATGGCAATTGCTGCGAACCCTCTCAATAACCGCTCACGCCTTTTCCCTTGTGCGGCGTATGAACATAACAGAACAGGTCATAAGTGAAGTAGCCAAAAGGGAAGGAACCCAGATCAAACGACGCCCCCACATCCACTCTTCCCAACTCCATGTGAAAGAAGGACCGACCGAACCAAGGGAAGGAAAGTGGGCAACACCAAAAAATCCTCCTCTATGGGTTTCCTCCCTTGACATTCATCCCAGGATATCCATCCATCACTTTTCGTTTCATTCCTTTCTTTCATCCTCTTCTTCAATGCAACTCTTTCAAGCGGTAGAGATGCTGAGACTCCAGAGCCTGGAACTTTTCCATACCCTAGCCTCTTTGGAGCGTCAATGCGACACCCCCAAACCCGATTGCTTGGTGCATCAGCCCATTCCAAAAAGCCCTTTCAGCTCTTAACGAGACGCCTGTCAGATTGACGTTTCGAGAAAGCTTCATGACAGACGCATTTCCCTACCAGACTCCAAACGCCATGACTCGCCAAGTCCATTCCTGTCAGCATCTCATGTGCTGAGGAGATCACGCACTGACAGCCCCCGCCCCTTGGAGTCCCGACGATCATTATTCAGCATCAACAAAGCAGCCATGGCCTCTTGGTCAAGCTCGCTCTGGGGGTCAAGTGCTGGGCTTGTTAGGGCTGAAGTTGGCGCCGAGGCATCACCACAGCTGTATGATGGTGCCCCAAACACTTGCGGACCAAAAGCAGGCGACGTTCCCGCCGAAACGCTATAGCTGTACCGCCGATGGTCTGTTGATACGGATGAATATGAGTGGTGTCGATGGCGAGAATCCTGAGGGGGTAGGGCTGGTGATATAGATGGATGACGAGTTTGCTGGTCTGGCATGGCAGTCATGGCAGGCGATGTGACATCCGAATCCTCCATCTCGACGTCTTCGTCAACAGAGCCGGCTGGATCACCTCGAAATGTTGGGTGGAATTCGCGGATAGAAGGCAAACGGTCTCGGGCCGTGGGCGTTTGCCTTCCGGATTCGGTTCGGGCACTCTCTTCCTCCTGCTGTGCCTTCAACTTGGACACGCAATCTTCGAGGTACCGGATATACTCGATCGACGCCTGTGTTTGCAAGACCCCTGTCAGTCACTCTATTACCAATATGTGCATGGAGGGTGGTCGAACCTGTAGAATGGAGAGCTTGTGCATATCTCCAGTGCAGGCCGGGATCATATTCTTAAGCACTGCAAACTCTTCGTTCATCTTGCTTCGCCTTCGACGCTCGATCAAACTATGGGCCGTCTTTCTCGCGATTTTTCGTCCTGCCGCGCTCGTGGCACTGGGTTGCTTCTTCTTGCCCTTCTCGTCTGCCGCATCTCCGGCTGTCGAACCAGTTGTTTTTGAGTTTGTCGCTGCTGTGTTCTTGGTCCCTGTCGAACCCTTGCCTCCCGTCTTTGATTTCTCCTTACCAGCACCATTGTCGCCACTGGTGTCCTGCGCTCGAGGCTTCATCTGGATGATTTTCCGGGATCGTGTTGGGGGAGGTGGTAGGGCGAAGGAGCTCTCCTTTGCTTCCTTGGCAGCGGAAGAGCGGCGGCGGGCCTTTACGGTCTCGGCTGGCTGCATGGGAAATGTTGCTGCCGGGGAGGTGGTGACTAGTGGGTGTGACTTGGTATCGGTGGGTGAGACCCGAGATGATGAGGCTGTGGGGGAGATGCGTGACGCATCATGAATAGCTGGGGGCGGCAGCTCGAAGGAGAGCTGGAAGGAGGCGAGTTGTTGAGTGCCGTCCTTGCCCTTGATGTCGGATGAAGAACCTGGTGTGAGTGGGAGGCCCGGTCGAGGCATCTTGGTGGTGATTGTGATCTGAGAGTTTGCCTCGCCGGTCTTGGTGTTGGAAGAACTTGAGCCCTTTGGCTTAGACAAGGAGCTGTTGTGAGAAACAGCTGCTCGGAGAGTATGTGGGCGAGTCTCTATGGCTATAGGAGAGTGCGGCCTTTCGTGGACAGGCACTGCTGCTATCTTGGAAATGGTGGTAGGTTGAGACTGCGAAACGAGCGAATGAAGAGAACCAACACCACTGCGACGAGGACCAGTTCGGGGCCAAACCCTTTGTCTTGGATATCAGATACGAAGAGAGAGAAGAAAGGAAGATGCAGCCGCCAAATGGAGTGGAGGAGAGAGTTGGGTTCGTCGATCGTCGGCGGACAGGGTGTGTCGGTGTCGTCGTCGCAAGCACAAGCACGAGCACGAGCGAGTAATCAACAAGCTCGAGGCCGGCCGTCTTCGATTAACGACGGTCTAGTTTCAGTCTCAGCGGCGGGAGGATAAGAAGATACGGGGAAGAGATATTAAATCGGACACCGAGAACGCTGGCCATGAACCAACCAGCACGGCACACTGACTGCAACATATCCTCCAGCGGATGCAGCTATGGACCCGGTACCGTACACATGCGCACACACGCGCAACCACGCCTTCCCAGGTCCCAAAGGCAAAAGAGTTTCAACCCATGAACCCGCTTCTTCCCTCCAATCCAGCGCGGCGAGCTGCAGGTCTTCTTCCCAGAGCGGCCCAGCTTGACCAGGTTGAAGGGATGCGATTTCATGGACCAAGCATCATCGAGGAAATGGTCGCGTGCTCTCTCCGGCGACGGACGAATCAGCGTGGGGTATTCGCCCATGTGGTCGTCGGTGGGCTTTTTGGTGGGCAGGGGTCCGGTCTCAGAAGCAAAAGAAAAAGCTTGGATTGGCGTCCTTCTTTGATGGGGAACGAAGGCCAGTCGGCTGGGGAGTGTACAGGAGGGCAAGAGGGTTGGCATCGTGCAGCATTGGCACCATTCGACTCTTGTGTGTGGTTGAGATGGCTGCTCATGATAAAGACGGTCATGGTGTAAGTCGAGTCCACCGAGGCGACTAAGCATAATTCCACGACAAGAGACAAGATATCTTGCCTACAGACTCGGCAGGATAAAGACACAAGGCAAGTAACCTACGAGATAAGCATCGCACAGACCAAGGCGTCGACTCATCCAACCATCTCTCTCACTCCTTTCGAACCAGAACGTGAGCCAGAGGACGAACGGAGCGTGGTCAGGATCTCCAATCTCTCCAATCTTCATGACACACGGTCCCTCCTCGACTTGGGGTCTCTCCACCTCCACCATCTCTAGAATCTCCACCCATCCCAGCACAACTCCACCAGCCATTGAGAGGACTCTGGCACGAGCAGATCATGGCGCCCAAAGGGGCAATGGCACACACTTGAGGCTTCAATCATGGCGAAAGGACACAACCAGTGCAGAGGGGCACGTGTCCGCCTCGCAGACCCCAGACGCTCACACACAGGCCCAGGGCTCCGGAGACAACGGAAACGGAAACAAGGGTTTGAACGAGCTTCCATCGACCAGGGGGCGGGGGACACAAGGCTTGCAAACTAGAAATCGGGCTTTATTATTCGTCTGTCGACATGGTTGAGCACGTGCGTGTGTCTGCCGGATGTCAACCACCCTCAACAAGGACGCTTCCTTTCTACCATACATCCCGTCATTTTCCCTGATCCCAGGTGAATCCCACCCATCACCGTCTCGAGCCAGCCAACGTGGGGGCAAAGGTTCCGGGGCGGCTCTGATCAGAGCGACCCCTGGTTCGCCACAGACCCACGACTGAGGCTTGTCTCTCACGATTCAACATCCCTGGGTGGTCTCCATCTCCTGCTCTGGCTTATACTTGATGGCCGAGCCGAACGCCCAGCGAGCTCGAACATCTGAGTGCGCTGCAAGGTACGTATTCCATTCCCTTTTGTTTTGTATGGGCAATTTGCCCTATCATCCCAATGCTATCCGGTTGATTCCGTCACGCTGTTCCAATCATTCATATCGTGTCATAAGTCTCGGCTTCCACCCACTCTATCCTCGGTCTTTCATCTCACCCTGGCATTTAGATCTCGTTGCTGGGGTAAGTGACCTGGGTGGTAGGAGTAAACTCCTCCTTGATAGCGCGGACATTGACGAAGCGGGTCAGGAGGTTCTGGCTGCCAGCCTTGTCGTTGGTGCCCGAGGCGCGAGAACCGCCGAAGGGCTGCTGACCGACGACAGCGCCAGTGCTCTTGCAGTTGACGTAGAAGTTGCCGGCGGCGTTGCGGAGCTGCTCCTCAGCGAAGCGAGCGGCCTCACGGTCAGCGGCGAAGACGGCACCGGTGAGACCGTAGTCGGAGGTGGTCTCAATGAGCTTGCAAACGTCGGCGATGGCGTTGGGGGCAGCGTCGTCGTAGATGTATGTGGTCAGGATGGGGCCGAAGAACTCGGTCGAGAAGAACTTGTGAGCAGGGTTGGTGGTGGCATAGATGGTAGGGTGAATGAAGTAGCCCTTGGAGGAGTCATACTTGCCACCGACAACGAGTTCGAGGTCCTTGTCGGCCTTGGCCTCGTCAATGGCTCCAGAGAGCTTCTTGAAGGAAGCCTCGTGGATGACAGGTCCCATGAAGTTGCCATGGTCAGTGGGGTTACCGATCTTGATCTGCTCGACCTCGGCGACCAGCTTCTCCTTGAACTCGGCCCACTTGGACTTGGGCACATAGAGTCGAGAAGTAGCACTGCACTTCTGGCCCTGGAACTCAAAGGCACCACGGACAGTCTGCTTGACAGCGTTGTCAATATCGGCCGAGGGGTGAATCAGATGGAAGTTCTTGCCGCCAGTCTCGCCAACGACACGGGGGTAGGATCGGTAGCGGCCCGAGGCGATACCCTCACCAATAGTGCCATACAGCTTGCGGAAGACAGCGGTGCTACCGGTGTAGTGGAGGGCAGCAAACTCCTTGTGCTCGAGAACAACCTTGGTGACCTCCACGGGGTTGCCAGGAACGAACTGGATAACATCCTTGGGGAGGCCAGCCTCGAGCAGGATCTGGTAGACGAGCCAGTTGGAGGCAATGGCGAAGTCGCTGGGCTTCCAGACGACGACGTTACCGAGGAGAGCGGGAGCACCGGGAAGGTTTCCAGCGATGGCGGTAAAGTTGAAGGGGCTCACGGCGTAGACGAAGCCCTCGAGGGCGCGGTACTCGAGGCGGTTCCAGACACCAGGTGAGTTGTGCTCGGGCTGGGTGTTGTAGAGCTGCTCAGCGTAGTGGACGTTGAAGCGGAGGAAGTCAGCCAGCTCGGCGGCGGCGTCGATCTCGGCCTGCCAGGCATTCTTGCCCTGGCCGAGCATGGTGGCGGCCATGATATCGTAGCGGTACTTTGTGGAGATCAGGTCGGCGGCCTTGAGGAAGACGGCAGCTCGGTCGGCGAAGGGGAGGGACTCCCAGGCGGGCTTGGCCGCGAGGGCGGCGTCAATGGCAGCCGAGACATCGGCAGCGGTGGCCGTGTGGTAAGAGGCGACAGTGGTAGCATGGTCAGCGGGGTTCTGCTGCTTGGAGAGAGCAGAAGCCTTGATCTGTGAAGTTTTCGTGTTAGAAGCAATGATTCAAGATATCATGGATCTCTTATCAAGCCCAGCTCATGATAACATGATAGGAGCCATGATAAGGACGGGAAAGATCAGACATACCTCCTTGCCACCGACAACAACAGGGACCTCGACAGGCAGCTTCTTCTGCAGCTTCTCAATGGCAGCAGTCAGACCCTCCCGTTGCTGGCTGCCCTTGACGTAGTGCTGGTTGGGCTCATTGAAGACCTTGGGGGTCTTGAAGGTGGCCAGCGTAGCGGCGGTGCGCATCTGCTGGACCCTCGCCGCGCTGCGGAGACCCTGGGCGCCGGCCCGGTTGAGGATCATGGAAGACATTGTTGGACTGTGAGAGAAGGGAAGGGAGAGTTTTGATGATCTTCGCTGTCTTCGAGGGTATCACAAGAAAAGAAAAGGAAAAAAGAAGACGATTTGAAGATGAAGAAGAGGAGGTAGAAAAAAAAAAAAGAAGAGAGGAGAAACAAATCAGTCAGGTGGTCACTGGCTACCTAAAAAAGGAACGACACAAGCCTCGCCTCGCGTAACATAGACAACCTCCTCACCCAGACAGCCATGATCCCCCATTCCCGCTCGCCACGCGAGCTCTCTTTGCAAGACACAACAGTATGGGGTTCGTCTTTTTTTTGCAGCTCTTTCGGCTTATCACGGCCTAAAATGCCACCCGTGGGGCGGGGAGGCACGAGCTAGCACATGACGTCGCAGCTTCCCCCAAGCAGGGGATCGATCTTGATTGGCCAATGGCTGTCCCCCTTGGCGCCGGTGTCGGCAGGTGGGGCGTATCTCCCGCGAAGAGCCGCAGCCGCCCGCCGGCCGGCGGCACCGGGACAGGGACGGTTCACCAAGACCGGTACGGATGCAGTCTGGAATAGTAATACGTGCAATGGAATTGCCTGGTTAAAGGATTGCATCTTTCTTGAGCCGGGACTGGATGCCCCGCCGCTTTTTCCCTGCTCGGCATGATCGGTCATCCTATGCCGACAAGCATCCAATTCCATTAACCATGAATCGCTGATACTCGCGTGCTCAGACATGGCCGCGCTTTGCCGACGTGGGGGCTTTGATGGTCATGTGCGCCCATGTGGATGGCTTGCATACCTAGGTAGGTATCAACTGGGGAAATCAATGGCTTCCATCACATATGGATCCTTCTTATCGTTGAATACCCCATACCGAGTATCCAATTCGACACCTTGACAACCTCGTACATTATGGGTAATCTCATCAGCTCTTCCACGCTGTCTTGTCGTCCCTGTTGAGATATATCCATCCTCCACAAATCATTATCCTCTCCCTTCACCAGCTACGACCAAAACCACTTACAAATCCACAAAGGTATCGCTGGTAATCGCTTCTTCCGGGTATAAAACTTCGGCCGCCCACAGCTTACTTCTCAACAGTCAAACTGACTGCCAAAGTCCGAGTATCATCTCAAGTTCTCTCACCGTCCCCCTTTAGCCCTGATCCAAGATATTCCAATGCTCCTCTAGGACCGATCTCCAGACTCTCTCGGCGTCTTAGGCTCGTCTCTCTGACGGTAGTTGAGCAAAGGCACTGTCAGCCCATACATGTCTGTTCGACCCTCTGGGTCATGCTGGTTGATTTCCACATTAATGCACACGTCGAGCGTCCCGTCGTTGCCTTTGCCGTGAGTCTCTCTGGACGCCGCCTTGTGCTTTGTGCCAGCCTTGACTTCGCCCCTATGGAGAAACTTGTGGCCGTCATTGCCCACAAAGATCTGCTCCTGCGGCTCGCCACTGCTTCCATCATCGCTTACGAGCGTCCTGCTGTTGACATCACTTTCCGGACGGTTTGGTGAATTCTCCGTGATTGTCGCAAAGTTGCGGCTTGGCATCGTGCAGTGGTTGTGGTTGGCTGTCTTGGTTGAATCGCCAGGGTCCTTGTTGAACAAGTCAAGCAGCGTCTCGTCTGTCTTGTGGTTCAAGTGATGAATCTTGTTCCTCCGGGCAAGGAGGTTGGCCACTGCTGTTGGCGGGGGCTTGTTGACAATGGCAGACGAAATGACGTTGACCATGTATCGGTGATCTTCCTCGGCAGGAATCTTGAGGCTCGGGTTCGAGTAGAATCGTCCCAGAGCAGCAAGGTGCACATCACCTCCAAGAATCGTCACACGCGCGTTGAATTCGGCGGCCACCTTCTGAAGCCGCTCCATCAGGTCGAGCCGTTCCTTCTTGTGTGTCCTCGCGGTGTAGTGGTCGTCCAAGTCATCCAGCAGGTCGATACTCCCGTCAAACTGGTTGAACAGGCTCCCACCCACACCGAAGCGTCGGTTCAGCATCTTGATGGGGCCCATTACTGGGCTTCGGAAGATGTTTTCGAGCCATGTCAGGCGCTATAAACAGTCAGTCACCGTTTCACCAGCTTGGACGAGGAGCATACCGGATACGCGATGGGAATACCCAATAGCAGAATCAAATGCTTGATAGGCTCACCCGCCTTTGCGGCGGCTTCAAGCTCTGACCGGAGCCTCCGGAAGACCTTTTCATACGTCTCGGGATAGTTGATCTGGTGTCGAGTACGCTACACAATTCATTAGCCCCAAGCTGCCAACGAAGGACAGGCAGGCAACAAACCTCGACTCGCGCGTCGATCCCTAGCAGTGCAATACGAGCGCCAAGGCGAGCGTATAGGTTGTATGAGCGCTCAGCTACATAGGGACCTGATTTGTCGCCCACAATGTACTGCGGCTCATCCCTCATGGGCGCCACGTATGTATCAATGAGCTGGTTGGGGTCTGGTCCCTGGGTAGCCTCTTCCAAAGCGACATGATCTAAATGCGGTCAGCATAGGCAACTATCCAGCGGCCGTGTAGACATACCTGTGGTATAAGTCGATGCGGGAGGTGGCAGATGGTGCTGAAACAACATATAGTACTTGTGTGCGGTTCCGCCAATCCCACGAAAGACATCGCATCGCATGAAGTGGTCAACATAGGACCCGAAACCATCAATGATCTACTTGGTCAGCAGTGTAGAATTACAAGCAGCCAGCTTAGACTCACGTCATGGTCATCCCAAATGTTGATCTGGGGGATCTGGCCGTTGACTAGGGCAAAGGGCTCCGTGTTGTACCAGCGGATGTAGTTCTTGAGGTAGTAGTCGTCACATTCAGCACGGAGCTTCTCTGGGAAAGGATACTCTCGGCGCTTCTTAGGGTTGCTGATGTCGGTCCACTGGCGCAGGGGGCCGTCAACTCGGATGCCGTCGTTGTAGATCTGATCACCGCCGCCGACCATGACGTGGAAGGGAGCCTCGCGATGCTTCCGTACCACGTCGTTCCACAGCGCCGGACCGCTCCAAGCCTCCTCGTCAGTACCTACACTGAAACCGTTGCACGAGTGAAACATGATTCGCATAGACTCCTTCACAGCGGGGACGAAGAAGCTGTTCACCTGTGGCTTGTATCCTGTCGAGAAGCGCAGACCGGGAAGAGCGTATTCGTAGCTCGTTTCGGCATCTTGGAGGGGAACGTTGATGTCGAAAGCCCAAAACGTGTTGCGGGGGTCTGAATAAAGGCAACGTCCCTCGACCGTCGTCTCCTCAGCCGTTCCATTAGTAGACTCTGTGCCGATGGCGTCGGTAGGGTTTGAAAAATCGGCCGTTTGTGAAGGCGCAGCTTGCTTCAATGCCAAGGAGGGAGTGTGCAGAGGAATCTTGCCTCCACCATGAACGACGACAAGAACGCTTCCATACCATCGACCTTGTTCCATGCGGCGGTAGTTGAGGAGGGGACCACAAACAATCAGCTTCCCATCAGGCGCCCCTTGTTCTGGGGTGGTCTGCGCAGCATGGCTTTGGGGGACAGCATCGCCCATGAGGTTGCCATTGGCGTCGCCAGCGGCAGCGGTGATGGGCCTGTGTGTTCCAACTACACGATCGCCGTGCTCGGGTTCCGCGCGGGAGTCATTGAGGAAGTCTGCAAGTTCTCCCGTGTTGCCATTGACATGGTGAGGATCTCGAGGTGCCCCCTGACCACTGAGCTGTGCGGCGTGTTGCGCAAAGGCAGTCGATTCCTGGTGACGCCAGCGACTGGCTGACGCATGCGGATTCCTTTGCGACTCGCTGGTCACAGGTCTGTCTCCGCTGTCCGCCATCTTTTCGGATCAGTTTCGGTTTAGGACTGAAGAGTAGAGGCGAAGGATGGTATCGTCGACTTTTGGGCGACCAAGAGAGGAGGCCTCCTCGATTTTTTGCTGTGAGCGCAAGATGCGTAGTGGCTGTAGACAAACAAAAGGTGCAGGAACCAAAACGACGTCGCTGCCACACTCGAGTCGCGGACGCGTCGAGGCAACTGTGCGGCAATGCAGATAGACTCAGTGCGTCTAGCAGCTACAGGCAATGGATTCAAAACAAATCGATGATGATGTCTGCAACAGAGAAGAAAAGTTGAGTGCCAATGTTGATGGAAAAAAGATGCCAATCTCTGGGTGAGACACCGCGACACAAAAGCACAGCACAACTGGATGATGACGCAGGTGCAACCAGAACACGTCCCGCTGATACAGGGGTCACAAGGTCATCAGCAGGAGACTACGACCAGAAAGGTAACTACCTGCGAGGAATAAGAGGAGATGTACCGGCATTTGGTAGGGAGGGAGCTTCTGTTGCAGCAGTGACCGCCAGCTGCAATCTCGCTCGTCCGTCGTCTTCAGCTACGAGAAGCTCTGCACAAGCAAGCCAGGCAGCCCAGCGACAGAGTACCAAGAGGGTAGATCAGGGAAATGGGTGGTGGACGATGCCGCCAAGCAAAATAACCAAGCTTGCCATTGGCCCAGTCGGATAAAGTGGCAGCCATCCTTGAGCACATCCAAACACCTCTTGGATGCCAAGCTCCATCTCTCCAGCGCTGGCGTTGGCGGCCGCTCAACCTTTTTTTTCTTTTAGCTGGGCCTGGACCCTTTCTTATCTGACAACATCTACAGTATAATCTGACAACGTTTCTTACATGCAGCCGTTGGACCAGCGATGCACCATTCAACGTTGAAATATGTCACTGGGGTTTGTTTCTCGCACTCGAAATGGGCATAACACTGCGATGCGTGCTTCTTCCAATGCCATCAAACATGTGAGATTCATGAACTCTTGAGAGGGGAGGTGAAACATGCCCAACCCACACTGGACGCCGTCCAATTTTAAACCCCACCACGATCTTGGACACTGCTCGTGCGAAGGCGCGGCGATCCATTGGATCATGGATCCCTTTGCACTGTGACACTGCGACTCTGTTGCTGATTTGCCGGCTGCCACCTCCGTGTCCATTGTTTGACGACAGCAGGCTGCGTGTCCTCCCGGCCGAGGCCCCGTGTCAGCGGCGTCCGGTCCGACTCCTTTTTCGGGCTCCAGTTGTCCGGGTCTGTCCTTTTTATCAATCCCGGCGTGCTACGGCGCGGGTCTTGTCAAGATTGAAATCACAGTTTGGGAGAGCTCCCTGTGTGACGTCATCTTCGTCTTTTCAAGGTACCCTAGACCAACGGGGGATTTTGGTCCATTTTGTCGCCGTGAACATCCATCTCGTTGCGATCCCAACTAAGAGGCAATGTGCTTCCGCCTGGCATTTGTGGAAGGTGTGCGAGGCAACTCGTTCATTTCTCAATTTCCATAGAGCGGTGAGGTGAGTATCCCCTTGACAATTTAGGTGTAGCGTAACATGGCTAACATCCGAACCTTGAAAGTCGCAGTCTTCCTTGAGCCCTACCCATACACGGCTTGACTAGGATCAAGATAATCCGAAATCAGAAGAAGGGTAGACCAATGACGGCCCCGAGGCGATATCACATACATTAACGATCCAGGGCAATACCTGGCCTGCAATATAGGATGAAAGCGCAAGTTCAAGCTACTGTTTCTATCTACGACCTTAGTACCTTGCACTCCCGCCTGCGCCAAGACCAAGCCCCCACTGGTGAATACGATTACATAAGCAAACGCACCCATTTTATAGATTCAACGCCGCGTCGAAAATATTTTCAACTTCTCATCAATCTCAGACCCATGATACTCAAGGGATCCGTTGAGCACCGCAAAAGTATGGGATGCGCGGCTCACAATGATCATGGTTCCCGCAAACTGGAGCATGCATCATCCTGCAATCCAACGTTCAACGAGACTCGCTCACAGTCCACGAACCTGGAAGCCGGATTCCGACTCGTCGATCTGTATTCCCTCGAGCATACCCAGCAACGGACAAGATCAGGAATACGAGTCGTCCCGGCAAGAGGTAGGTACCCGGTGATACAGTGACAGTGAAAGCGCAGTCCTCGACTGCAACGGCATATGTGTGTACAGCAAATGAGCTCTTCCATGCTCGCCTTGCTGAAGGAATATTAACGTGCCAAGATCAAGATGCCCTACTATTACCAAACACCTCTGCTCTTGCAAACCCGAAAGACACTGGTGCATGAAGATAGGGCGACATCCACATCGTACCATTGAACTTTGTATTTCCCACGCAGCTGGGTCCCACGAGACCAAACAGTTCATCGTCCAAGTCCACATCTGCCCTGCGCTGTCTGATGCAGGAACACGACGACTGGTGATGGTGCTATTGTTTCAAAATTTCTCCCTCGCGTGGCCTGTTTGCGCTCCGCCGTGTTGGTTCTTTGATGTGTTATGCGAGGGGACCAACTGCCAACGCCCTGCAGCCATCACCATTGGGCTGTCAATGGCCTCACGTCTCCTTGAGGCGTTGAAGCAATCTCAACATGACCACTGAGGTTCAACGTAGAGTGTTGGCTCCCCCAAGCTTCTAGAACGGATTTCGTGGGCATGACAAAGGAGCTGTCCCAAGCTCCCACCATGGATTGAGCGTCTCAGGTCAAGACAGTCCAACGCCAACTGGCGCTCACCAAACTGGCGAGACGCCCACACCACCGACCCGCCTGGCGCGCGAGAGAATTGGCGGTGGAAGAACCGTGTCACATCACGGATGCCATGGGAAAGACCACGGCGTGGTCGGTGCATAGGTACGGGCCCCCCATTAGCCTGGAACTCTGCATCGGTCTCTCAGCCGAACAGGGGACGGGACGACAGGACAGCGGACAGGCCTACTGGACGCCAGAAAAACACCGTAGGCTGGGGCCAAGGCCAGCGCCTCAGGTCATCAAGCTAGGGACCACATGGCAGCAGTTTGGCGACATCTTGGCGAGGTCAACATCAGGCCGATTCCTGCCTCGCGAGTCTAATTGCCTCTAAGGCAAACCTATCACAAATCAGACGTGGGCAGGCCGAGCTAATGCACGCTTTCAGCGAGCTGAGAGACTCTCGAGATGGGGTGACAAGGGGAGAGACCCAGCCGCGTCCCGAGGTTCTACAGCATCATGTATGTAGCTCATGCCGCTCGCTCATGCCGCTCGCTCATGCCGCTCGCTCATGTAGCAAAGACTGAATGGGGGCAGCGACGCCGTGCGACACCATCAGGCACAGAATTACTTTGTAGGCGCAGGCGCAGCCGCAGGAATGGCAGAGACGCAGACGCGCAGCACCGCCTCTGGACGAGATCCAGATGTTGTCCCCCGGAATAATTGGCCAATGGCTTCAACACGTGTGGTCGCACTGGGCGCGGCGAATATCACATCAGCATCAAGGTAAAGAGTGTTTAGCAGCCTGAGCCACGAGGCTTATCTCTCTGCTGCGACTCCATACATCCATCGTCACCGACAAAGATCGGAGGCGATTGCATGACAGGGACCATGGACAAAAAGACACCAGATGAACTTTGCAGACAAAGCGAAGCCAACACCAGGGGCCCTCTCCTCTCAGCTCTGAAATTAGCATGTGCCATTTATGTCTTTGGGCGCTGGCCCCGGACATTTGAGCCAGGGGCTCTAGGCTTGATCGGGCAACACTCTGTAGGCAAACCGACCGAACGTCATCTCCATCAACAAGTGTAGCTGTACCTCTACTTGTGAGGTGCAGTGGGGGCCTCGATAAATAAAATGAGCTGGCTGTGCGTGCGGTGCAGCCGCATGTGCATGAGCGAGCGCGAGAGGTTGAGAGACCGACGGTCATCCCCATTTGGCCTCTCTGTTGCCCCTTTGAGCTGTCTTGTTGATGTTTGGGCGGCTGGGAGGCATTTTGCTGACGCGACTTGATAGAAGGAAAGCCTGCCTGTCAATCACCGCAGGAGCCTCGCGAATGAAACAGGAACCGTAAACAGAAGATGACGGTTGGCGATTGGCAGCTGAACTAAAGGCCTTGAGTATGCGGCCGCCGCCGGTCGGCGGGTATGACGATGGTCCGGGGCGATTGGCTTTGAACTGACCTCAACGGCGGCTCTTTTAGCACATGGGCAAGGCTGTTTTTTGGGGGGCGTCTCCTCTCAGCCATACAATCTGCCCATCGCGGAGACATCTGCAAACTGATGGAATATCAAGAAAAAAAGGGAGCTGCCCCGTGCTTGTATTGTTGTCTGTCGAGCGGATGGGTTCTTTGCTCTCCCGCAATCTCGGACAACTCCATAGATTCACCTGTGTCTACTCGGCGGTTAACTGATCCGGCAATTCCTGTGGCCTCCATCTGCGGAACGCGCTCCGCAGTTTGTGCTTGTGTGTGCAGAAACTCCTCCTGCTGCTGCAGATGATTGCTAGCCCCTTGCTCTATCTGCAGAATGAGTGAGATGCTTTTCAAGTTGCTAACTAATAAACAGAAGAAAAAAAAAAAAGCCAGTCGCGGTGTCGTGTCGTGGCCACAAACACACCCAGGAACCATGACCGCGGACCACACTGCAGTACTGTACCCACAAAACTCCAGCCCGGCAAGGGATTAATTGACGATCTCCATCAGCCAACCTGGCGGCAGCACCTTTCGACACTAGCGGGTAAGGGGGGTTGGAATGGCGCAAAATCGTCGATCTCGCTTCCAAGACATCAATCCTCATGGGGGACGGGCTGGCGAAGGAATTGGGAACGGGAGAGGAGGGATTGGACATGCAGGGCACGTGTAATCCAGCAATTCACCGAGTCAAAGGAGCGGGAGGGAGAGAAGAAAGGCGGTCTATCATCTTCTGCCTCAGCTTGATATCCATCGTGGAGGCGGACGGCAGAGGCTGGCTTTCGTTGCTTCTCCAGCCCGAGACAACGTTTCGACGGTTGTCAATGAATGACCCGCTGAGAAGAAAGTCACATTTTCCTCCCCCCTTCTTGTGCGCCTCCTCCGCCGCCACCGAGACCCTCCATTGGATCTTCTGGGGCAGACGAAAAAAAAGTTGTGAATAAGACGATAGAAGAGGAGTTACGAGGTGACTACAGTCTCCAGCGTGGTATCAATGTTGGACAGAAAAACTCAACCTGGCGCACAAAAGAAGTCGGGATCACACCTGGCGAGGGAGGACAGGACTGGACAATGAGGATATTCCCCGCTGCCGTGCTTGTTTCGTGTCTGTCTCTGGTCCCGAGTGCTCCGGGTGTCCGGTCAATTACAGATGGACTGCGTCAAACCACAGTCTCACTGCATTGCATTGACGGCTCGGGTTAGTAGTTGTCGGTCAAGTTGACGTACGTTGCATTGTATGTACGGAGTATGTATCTCACTTCTGTTCTGCTGCAATGATACCCAGTCCTGGTCAAACAACCAAGGCTGACCTCGATGCTGGCCTTGCCTTGCGTTGTATCGTGTGCCATGAACGGCATCGGCTCGCTTCAGCTCCGCGTGCCGCCAGGCTTTCATCCCCTTGTTCCTTGCGAGTGCCGTAGCTTACTGGCGAATGGACGAATGGTGATTCTGTAGAATGAGATGGTGCGCTAGTCGTTATTGATTTGTGCCTTGATTGCTGTCCGCCTCTGTTGTAGTAGATCCGAGCTGGCGGGAGCACCGTCCTTGGATTTTTCATGTCAGCTCTTGTTGCACGGTCGTGGCCGTCGAGATCCAATGTCTGTTTCTCGCTGTGGTTCAGTCTTCTAGGCTATTCCCCGAAGAAGGACAATGGCGGGAGAGCCCTGGACGGACCGTCTGACTCGACGCCGTCAATGTCTAGTGGTGACGTCCTTTCTGATTCTCATTTCCCGGGCCGCCGCCAGATTGCTAGGTCGTCAGTTTTTGATCTCGCTCCTTATTTAGTGTTTGATCTTTTTTGTCAGCACCTTTACCCTTCTTTCACTGACCCCAAACACCTGAAGCTCCACCTCCGCTCGCTCTCAGCGACTTGCAGTGCCCAGCACAGCCAGGGCTCCAGCTGTTAGGCAAGTGATCTGATCCAACATTTCTCAACCATTCGCTTTCGAAATAACCCTGGTCGATTGCCTGCGAAAAAAAAAAAAAAAAAACAGCAAGAATCGCCCTGTCTCTTTTTCTTTTTTTTCCCGCCCGTTGTCCCGTTTTGACGTCCACCCTACCCCTTCCGGGCTAGCCTCATTTCTCTAGGACAACGCCCGCGCTGTACGGATACTTCGGCCTCCCTAAGCCCCTTGTCAATCCCGTCACCTCTGCTCTACTCCCCCCGTCCGTCACCTCTTGCACGCCCCCCGGCCAGCCCGTGGCGATCTTGAGTGTGGAGGTCGCTCGCTCGCTCGCACACAGGTCGCACCAGCCAGCAAAGGGACCAGGTACTGTACGAGGAGGAGCCTGGCCTGGCATCATCTCGCCTTGCAGTTTTGTCGATAGAAGCCTTGAGAGAGCATCGCTTTTCCCCTTCTCCCCTCCTACAACATCCATACCAATTCCTCCCCCCTGCACTCTTGCTCTCTATACCCTCATCCCTCTGCCGGCCAGAGAAGCGTCGGAGTGATGTTCAACTAAAGACCTACGAATTACTTGCTGCTGCTTCCTTTCTGTCGTTATACGGTCCGGTCGTCTTTCCAGCTTGAGGAGCACCGCCCACGCTTCTCGCGCGGAAGGCTCCCTTGATCCCTTCGTTTGGTCATGAGATGGGTGGCTCAACTATGATAATGGCTCCGGCCGTGGATACTTCGTCCTCTTTCCCTCGTTCTCATTCCAGCCCGGACTTACTGTCGCTTTCGACCCTCGAGAAGCCTGCCCCGAGCCTGGCCCTCAACAATCCCCAGCGCCAGAGCGTTACCTCCCTCCCGTCTCTACCGAGCCTGCCAACTTTCGACCTCCCCTCGTTCGATGTCGACTTCAAGCTCGACACCTCCGTCTTCCTGACAGGCGAAAAAGCCGGCAAGGTTGCGCCCGAGTCGTTCCCCCCGATCGTTCGAACCGAAGAGGTGCCTGATGAGACGCCGCACACCAAGCACGCCCGAAAGAGGACCAGTTCGCTTATAGAGTCTCGCGGATGGCTCTCCGGCTCCAAAAATGCAGCTGACATGCAGCCTGAGGAGCCTCCTCGCCCTACCACATCAGCAGGCGACAGGAGTTTTGGCGGTGGATCCCTGGGCGACCTCAAGCCACTTGAAAGGAGCTCGACAGCGTCAGACTCGTTTGCAGGCTTTGCCAAACGATCATGGCGATCCTCTCGCTCCCCTTCGCCTATGGACAAGGTCGACTCCCCTAAAGAAAAATCATCGGGGCGTAGCCGAGCTGAGAGCTCAACCTCGATTAAGCTGACCAAGACCCGCAAGCGCCCTGGCTTGACGGTTGACCAAGCGGAGAAGAACAAGTCAACTGATTCACTCAAGGCCGCCCCCAAGGGTCTTTCTCGGGCCAGTGGCTACTTCAGCAAGCTCAAACAGAAGCAGTCCAGCCTGGCAAAGCTCAACACAAACACAGATTCCGACAACAGCTGTGCTTCGTCCGCGACAAGCCTTGCACCTCCCACTAGCACGGACGGCCGCACACCGCAATCCTCCACCTACGACACCACCACCACTGCAACCACCTCGACCGATGAATCCTCCATCGAGATGCCGCCCCAGAACCGAGATGTCCTCTGGTCATCGTTTAAAACTCTTGATGTGGACTTTAAGGGGTTCCTCGCCAAGAGCACCGCCCAGCGAATCGCCCAGATCCAATCCCAGCTTATCCCATTCCTTCGAAAAACCATGAACCACGAATCGACCAAGCGCCTCTTCGCCGAAGATGTCGACCGACGAGCCACGATCCTCGACAAGTGGTGGGTTGCCATCCTGGAGATGCTGGAGGGACAGGCGCCCCAACCCGTTCCTGGCGTTGATCGCCCTGTTCTCTTTGATGCGGCCACGCTCCTCATGATGCGTCTCGAATGGCGACAGGCTACCTCTTACTTCCTGCCCCTCGCCGACCGGTCTCCGGCTGAGCGGGTGCGAGCGCGATCGTTCACGACTTCGTCAAACTCGTCCGTCACCTCCAGCCAGGCCGCCTTCCTCGAGGAGTCCTCCGAACACAATGTCAGAACTATGTTCGTCTCCAACCTGGTCAAGCAGATGTCGTTCGTTGTCGAGAAACTGTCGCTTCGTCACGCCCCTATAAGCCTCATCAATTTCGCTGGAAAGGCTTGCGCATACGCCTTTTTCTTCGCACCCGGTGTCGCGGATATCCTGATTCGACTCTGGGGTCTCTCCCCTGAACTCATTCGACGAGTCGCTGATGAGATTGGGCTCCCGCGCAAAAACCAGGGGGAGAGCGAGGACATTGTGGCCTTGTTCCCGCCCAGCCTGGGCATGTTTGGCTGGACCTCACCCAAGGGAGTATGGGATAGCCTCAAAAAGGTTCCTAAGCTGCCCATGCTCGTGTCTCGGATCCCCTGGACGGGTCCCTGGGTGCCACGCTGGAAGGGCCGCGACACGGACGTCTTCTTCATTTTCTGCAAATACTTCCACATTCTTTCTGAGCAGTTTATGCCTGCGGGTCTACCCCTGCTCGAGAAGGCGAGATCTCCTGCGTTTGCTCTGGTCCACGCTCAGCTGCTCTTTGTCCTGGACACAACAATTCACCGCCAGACTCCCATGGATGTTGGTTATAACGCGATGGATTCAATGCCCGGCGCTGATGCTTCGATGACCATGCCACTACCTACAAGCAACGTCATGAAGGGCATGTCTGAGAACCGACTTATCATGCTGCTGAAGGATTTCCTCTCAGACGAGTCTCTTGAGCTTGCGGGTGCTCGACATACATTCGCGGAAGCCTTTGCTACCATGATGAAGGCAGCGACGCGGAGGACATCCAAGTTCAACCACAATGCGTGCTTCACCCTTTGTGACTTCCTGGAGGAGGTTCTGGTACTCTACAGCGAGTTTGAGGATCCAGATTGCTCTACGAGCTACGTCGATTGGACTTTCTGGTTCGACGTTTGTAAGAAGATCATGAGCTCCTTCAACACCATGTCAGAAGTTCGAATGATGGCCTTTGTCTTTTCCATCTGGGACGCCATCTCCAAGGATCCGATACGCAAATTGACCGTCTGCAAGGACTGGCTTCTCACCGAAGAGACCTTTAATGAGTACTTCAACCACTGGTGCCCCATGGTCCGGGCCTACTACCAGCGTTTGCTGTGTTGGCGAATGTGCCGAGACGCAGGAACGCTGGACGAGGTGGATGGCCAAATCTTTGTGCTCGTGGCCGAAAGACTTCAGACGACGTGGTCACATTATCTCTACCTTAAGCACACCGCGGAACAAGAACAAAGAATCCCGCCTTCGACTGCTCCCGTGCTTCCAGCGCCGGGAAAGCGCTTCATGATTATCCGACAGGAGCTTAATCCTCCTCAGACTGGACTTTTCATGGGAGGATTTGACTCATTCTCCAAGCTTCCTAACAATGACACCGCCGCTGCCGCCCCCTTGCCAACCGATATCAGTGCCAAGAACGACAACAAGAAACGATGGTCGCTGCTGGGCAAGGTCCTATCTCTGGGGGGCGCTGGTGGTAACGCGGGAGCAGGTGCTGGATGGGATGACGAATTCCAGACTGTTCGCCGTGAGACGGCTGAGGCGCGAACCTCTCTGGGCAGCGCGCCGTCCATCAAGACAAACGGCAATAAGAACCGTGTGTCCGAAGACGATTCCTTGTATTCGCAGCCGATCTACGAGGAGCAAAAGTATGTCTTCAAGTTTATCCTGGCCTGGCAGCACCAGCAAGCGCCTCTCCGAGAGCGTTTCCTGACCCGGCCCCGACTTCCTGGCCCAGCGCAAATGCGCATCAGCGGCCCGTTGGGAGTTGGCAACACTGGGATCTCGGCCCCGACACGAAAGTACTCGGGCAGCCCGCAGCAGGGGTTGATCAACAGCGCAAAGAACGCGAGCCCGCTCACCTCTCCTGTGGATGAGTCACCAAGGCGGCTCTCCCTCAGCCTCAACCGTTCGCCAAGCTGGAAGACGGAGCTCTCCTTCTCAGAATTGGGCAATGTATCGCCTACCGGGACGGGTATCAAGGGAAGCCCTAGCCCTGCCCCGTCATCAACCTCGGAGGAGCCCAAGAAGAATATGAGCTCATTCGGCGATGGCGTCGTAGACCCCGTGAAGCCCACCGGCTTCTACACAAAGAACATGGTCTATTCTGGACGATCCCTCGCCGAGTGGGCTCAGGTCATCTTTGAATGCAACAACTTTGTCGAGCGCCGTCGTGACGAGGGCATCGAGGATCTTTGCGATGTGGAAATTCCCCTCCTGTCGGTCGAGGGGTTCCGCAAAATCGGTGGCTAGAAGCCCACAAAGAGCAATTAGTTGCTGAGCTGCTCATACTTGCATCATAATATCGCCTGCACGACTCTTTCCTTGCCTCATATACCCATGCATCAACAACGGTGGGGTTAGAAGCATTTTCTCTTGCACAAACAAACAAACAAACAAACAAATATCAGGATACCATGCCATGGCTGGGTAATCTTTCATGGTCGTTTTTCTTCGCATCAATGCCACCAGACTCGGGGCTTTAGACAGACATGGAATATGCCACGCTTTTACGAATCACTCGGAGTGATTTGATTTGCTCCTGTGTTGGAGATTTTCAACACTATTTAGTTTTGATTTGATTGCAAAGTTTTGGCGTTGGAGAGCAATAACTGGTCTGTTTTTATTTGCTTATTTTCATTCCTTTATATACCAAGTCGTCATGGGTCATTTTGGACTTGGGTCATTTCTTCATTCGGCGGAGGGGGGTGGGCGAACACTGGGACGGTAGGGAGGGATACTGGCAATGCCATGGCCAACGCGGTCTCCGGTCTGGAGTGCTTGGTTAGTTGAGGGTCACCTCTTGTGTATATACTATTAGATTGGATGGGGACGTGGTGGGAGTAGGTGAATACAGAAGGATTTTCTTCTGACTTGCTTGGAGCAGCTGGCTAATGACATGGTGGTAATGACAGGCTATCTTGTCTATATGAGTTGAGCAAGACACTAATCCAAAGCGTGGGTCAAGTTCTTGGACATGGCTTCATCCCTTCCTCTGCTTTTTGACGTGATTAATTCCTCCCAAGAGCAGGCTTCAGCTCAGCCCACATCTCCTGCGCCTTGGGACCTACCGCCTCGAACCTCTTGAGAGCATCCTCCCTGAGCAACGGCCGACGGTCGGGATAATACTCTTCAAACGATGGCTTGCCGTCGTTGGCAGCCATCCAGGCCTGACGGCTGCGTGTGTAAATATGCACGTCGGGCTCAATCAGCCACGGCTGATCCAGCGTACCGACGCGGACATAATAGAGGTGTCGACCAGCGTCGGCGTAGTGAGTCCATAGCCCAGTGTGACATGTCGGACAGCTCACGATGGTCTGGCCCAGGCCAGACTCACTCGGCAGACACACGGCTACGGTGTCAGCGGACGGCCTGGGCTCTCGCGTCGGGTCCTCCGCGGCGGTGATGCGCGCGAACGCGGGGGCGACACCAGCCTGTGCAGGCTTCGGGTTGGCAGGAGAGCCGGCGACGGTGGGAGACGCCGAGGGAAGAATCTCAATGGCAGAGGATTCAATGACGGCGTTGAGAGCGAGGACGGTGCCGGTCTGACGCTGACAACCGGTGCAGTAGCAGGCGTGGACGATGATGGGGGGAAGGTTGAAACGGTAGCGGATGAGGCCACAGGCACAGCCTCCAGCGAGGGGGAAGATGTCTCTTTCGGAGTAGTGAGTCGACATGGTTGTAGCTTGAGTCTTTGAGAAAGCCAGGAGAGGTGAAAGGGGATGAGAGAAGAGGGACTCTGTGTTGGTGTGTGAAAGAAAGGGCGCGGTTTACATCGACCCATGGAACAGTGTGTGCGCAGGAGGGGGGGGCAACCGCCAATATTACTCAACGATGAAGCACAGAGAAACCCGTCACAAAATAACCAGACACCTTGCAAGGATGCTTCTCACTATCGTGTTGTCAACATTTTCGTCGTGCCGCTTGGCGTGCGTCGTTTTTTTGACCACCTGGCAGCCCTGGTGCAAAGCGGAGTAACAGGGCGTTGACCAGTGAGAATGGACTTTGTCGCCTAATTAGGAAGGGGGGTAATGGGGTAAACGAGGTACGATGGAGCGAATGTGATTCGACACTTTGGTTTAAAATCGATTTGATTGATGATACTCCGCGACTCATTCTCTAGCGGGAATAAGAAAATAGCTATTTGAATGCTCTATGCTTAAAACCCAGCACCCTCGTCCCTGCGTTCTCTAAATCGGACTCTTCCATAGCCCCTTGGCTCCGGCCACTTGCTTGTCCAACCTTGCCTAATGCTCCCGACTCGAGATTGTTTGCAAGTCAAAGATCTCTGAAGAAAGCGCATAATCTCAGCGTCAGACTGGCTGTCATTGCCGTTCCCGATGTCTTATGATATCATTCACATAAAAGTATACAGTTCCCAAATAGAAACGCACTTGGGACTGTCTGCGAAATTGCCACCAAGGTACAAGATGTGCTTCCAGCCATGTTTGTTTATCGTGTTGACCACGAATTCATACTTGACGTCCTATGTAAATCCTAATGCGACCTGTTTCGGCTAATCATAAGTCAGGTTCGTGATGATGTTGGCGGCTGCTTCGTTATCTTCATGTCGCCCCCATGTCCAACTACGGCAATGGTCAGGACGGTGTCTCGAGATGAGAGCGGAAACATGTGCCTCAAAGAACGGGAAAGGTTAACACATGATTCCTGTTTAAACTAACATTTATACAGATGGAGTGCAGCCGATCCTGAGATATATATCGCCATCCCTGCCAAATTCCAGATTAAAACTTTTGTCGGAGATGCTGCTGTCGCCAAAGCCAGATGACATGATGGATCTATATGTAGAGTGTGGGATTAAACTATAAAGACACCAAAAGAAATCAAGAATGAAAGGATGAAACAGAGCCTTGGTTTATTAGCAACTGCTTAAGTGTAGACGAAGCGGAGAGAGTACCTGGGTCGATGGGCTAGCTCTTTTGCGATAAATAAGCAGAGTTAATAGGCAAGATGAGGTAAACCATCTATGATGCGAGGTTTTGAGATAATATCTATGCAACAAAAGGGACAGCAAGAGAGCTTAGCTGAGGTCCTTGCTACGGCGAGGAGGCGTGCAACCTCATGGAAGCTGAAAGAGTAGCAACTGTAGGGACAACATGAAGGATATTAAGGTTACAGAACATACGTTTATATATGGATACTTTTGTACAAGCAAATAGGGAGCTTTACGCCAGAGCCGTTTATTGAATGGTGGTCCTCTCTCAAGCCTGTGCTATACACCGTGAGGAGATTACGGTTCAAAGAGAGGATCGTGCTAAGTACAGCCTCCTGGCATTGGTTACACCAAAAGGCCCTACGTCACTGCTGTGCAGAGATATATGCTCCATCTGTTGCTTAATCTCGTTCTCTCACAATTCACCAGTTCCCAGGCACATGCTCTAGTCCTCCCACGTGATCCCCTACAAAGCCAGCAATCTCAGCCCTGCGACAGCGCTAGTCCCAAAACAGGGGTATGCCAGCGCCAAAGCCAACCACGTCACCGCGTCTAAACGGACCTCGAAAGGATTACCCGTTTGACTCTCCCCCATCCATCTCCATCAACGGCTCTGCAGAAACTATCGGTGCAGTACCTGGTCTTTCTGGAGTTCCCCGGCCGAGTCCTTGTAATTGATCACCATGCCCAACACGGGCAAGCCGAGCAAGGACTGCCATCTCTGCAGGTCGCGCCGTGTCAAGGTCAGTGCTTGCTTGTGCTTACGCCTCTGCTTATCCCCCCACCTACAGATGCAGTTTCTGACTGTCTCGCAGTGCGATCTTGGCAGACCATCTTGTCAGAGATGTATCAAATATGGAGCTGAGTGTCCTGGCTATCGGGATGAGCATGAGCTTGTCTTTCGCAATGCCAATCCAACCACTGTCAAGAAGCGTAAGAAGAGGACACAGCAGCAGGCGAGCCGTGAGGTTTCTGTCATATCTTTTTCCGACTCGTCTTCTTCAAGCGGAGACTCTGCTACTCCCGGAACTCTCTTGGACGAAAACTTTGGACTGAGTCCTGTTTCTTCAACCTCAACTGACCTTATTTCCACTGCGGGCTCTGATACAACACTCATCCTTCCCCAATCCATGAATGAGCATTGGACCTCTCACTCCATCCCCATCCTTCTCAACGTCTACTCCACTCTAGAGTTCCTTCACGACACATATAGGAAAAATGATCTCAACGGGCCCCTTGTTTGGGCTGCCCATCTCTTTTCCCGTACCTATGTCACTAATCTACGATACCCCACTGCCATCGACAATGGATCTATTACCGAGACTGAAAAGGAGCTGGGCACATATCTCGGTAAAACTTTGAGCTCTGTTGGAGAGGCATTGAAGTCACCTGGTGGCGCTCTCAGAGACGACGTGCTTGCAACAGTATGGATTCTAACAAATTACGAGGTAAGACTATGGTGACTTGTACCGTTTGATCGAGATGCTAAGTTGTCCAGCTTCTCATGGGTTCCATCAACCGCATAGAACCAATGAGTCCATGGCACCTCCACACACGAGGCCTGTACAGTATTCTCAAAGCGAGAGGCACCGCTTACTTCAAGAGAGAAAATGGCCGAGCTGGCTTTTGGCCAGCATACAACATGGTGGTACGTACCTCGAAACCTCATTTCTTAGACACTAGGTTGACAACCCAAAAGCAAGTGCAATGCCTCTTGACAAGCATCGAGTGTCCTCCAGAGTCTGAGGAATGGTTTTCTGCAGTCAGGGAAACTCTACATCCTCAAGAGGGCTGGGCGCTCGAAGTGTCTACTTACATCACCAAGATCGCCCACGTGCAATGCCGCATGCTGAAGATCCTTCGGGCCCGAGACTTTGATGCAGCCTCGGCTGAATACTACGAATTGATCGGCATCTTATTCCAAGCCGAGGACAACCTGAAAGCATTTGAAACATTCAACATTCACGTGGACCACGACTCTGACCCGTACATGCGCAACATGCTCAACTCGGCCCGAGTCAAGGGTTATCAAGTCGTCTTATCTTTTGCCAACTTTTTAACGCACCACATCGCCCCTCCAATTCCGCTTGACGTCCTCAAATCCATCCGCGCACACTGCATCCGGCTGGTGCGTGGATCAGCACAAGAGATTATGGATGCAGTGTCCCGGAACCTGGACCCAGGGGCGTTCCGGAACAATCCATCTCCAAGGACTTTGTTTGATGCCTTGAAACTGATATGGCCTCTCACGGCAGTGTACCTCGTATCTTCGACTCTTCCAGAGCAGCGAGAAAGCGCAGAGAAGACACTACGGTTCATAGGCAGGGAGCTTGGAGTTCGACAGGCGCTAAGGGTGAACCGAGGAGCATCAGTGTTGCCCCCTGAGGCAGAAGCACCGTTGGAGTTGGTTGAGGACAAAACCTTTGACCCATTGCCAAAAAGTGCTGGGTTGATGTGAGGTATCTTTGGCTCTGTTGGCAGACAATCACACTTGACCACTCTCAACCAAACTGTCTAGACATGGTGAGGGGTTTTCTCGGCTAGGAACTCACAACAACTGAATGCATTCACTGCAGATCTTCAGGGGTATTGTATCTGTCTCAGTGGGCCTTTATTGAGTTGAAACAACAAAACTCTACACAGACGTCACTGGCGGAATTTTGCCGCCCAGTCCCTCATTATTGGGACTCTCCACCGCCCAAGGTGCACCTCGTGAGACCCGGGATGTCAGGAAAGACCGCGATGCGAGAGAACGAGGCATGGGGCAACTCAACTCGCGACATGGCTTAGCCGCCGGACCCATTCCAGCGTCTAATTACACGAGCTGAATTTGGAAGCCTCAAAATAGGATACGGAGACAACGATACGAAAGGATCATCGGGTTCAAGCTGTGGCGACGAATGGCGGAAAGAGGGCCTCCGGAGACGCCTTGTGGCGGTGCGAGCAGACGAGGAGAATTCCGCTTTCAAACCAGGCCGAAAAGGAGGGCTGAAAACGCCAATCAACCGAAAACGCGAGAGGATCTGGCCCAAGGGGAACGTTCCACGAGAAAGGGGATGATCAACAGGCGGAGCATGGGTCCGGCGGGTGGCGGCAGTGGAGAGACGTGGCTCGTCTCTCTCGTGTTGGGAATTGGCGTCGAATAGCGGTTTCTTTGGAAAAAAGGGAGGGGAAAAAGAATTTAGCTTTTCGGAGACGGAATTCTAGAGGCCTCGACCGGGTTTTTGGGTCAAATTTTGTTGATGGGGATCGTATTCTGATGGTTTGGATGGGTTTTTGGAGGATGGTGTTTTGGGTGAGGGTGTAATCCACACTGTCCACTCACAGAATTAGAGTGTAGACGTACAGTGCGCAGAGCCGGGCATGTGATCTGACGTCAAAGTCTGAAACGGGTCGTGGGATGTCCGAGCCAACCACGTCTCGTTGGACTGATTCACATTCTCTCTCGTTCAATCATGTCTCAAACCGCTTCTGGAATCTCGATCGTGAAGGTGCTTTCTTGTTGCACGATCCCTGCAGCCTTCTCTAGCGCGTCGTCCTTGCTTCGCTTCCTACCCCGGATTTGCTCACGGCCGTTATCATTCGAAAGCAGGGAATGCCAAACCGGTGCGTGCAGCCAGCGCAGCGGTCGGACCGAGTGAAGTCATCCAATCATCACGGTCCTGATGGATTTGGCAGCAGGGAACTGCTGAAGCCGCGCCAAGTCATCAAGGGCGTCTTCCAGGTTTTTTGGCCTGGTTCGTCCGTGTGCAGTGCAATGCAATCAATGCAATGCAGATGGCTCACCCTCACCGCAACCATTCTGCCTGCCCGCCTGGTTTCGTCTCTCTGACCGAGGGGGGCGTGATGCAGTATTAGCTTGCAGCGTTTGAGAAATACTTTTCTGGTCGAGGTGTACAAGCGACGATACGATACCACGCTGGCATTGCAGCAATCCATACCAAACCTATTGTATCCGCACCCTCCACAACAACTACTCCACGCCCTGCTCGCGTGGGCTGTGTCCCCATCTCGCCTTGTCTCGCCCTCGAGCAATCGATGATGTAGTGGGTCAGGGGTCAAGAAACGACGGCGGCTTTGCTGTCTGTCGACTATCGGGATGATTTGCGGCTTATGTTGACGACCGACGATCTCTTGGTCCTTGGTTACATGAGCCAAATGCATTTAGAGGCGTTGTGTTCCAACATGGATACAGTCGTGCTCCCCTGTGGCCCTCCCCCCCCCTCCTTTCACAAAGGGAACCTGCAATTGCGAAGGTTGCCATTGAAAAAGCGCAATCCCTCGTGTTCGAGGTCATTCCACTTACAGTACGGTACAGCACAGGTTATGACCCCCTACAGCGTGCCATCCACTGCTTGAGGGTGGGCTACATCATAGCACTCGCCGATCCGAACCACCATCAGGGAACGCCCATTTCAAGACACTCGTCGCCACCAGCCATCATCT
Organism: Fusarium falciforme; assembly: GCF_026873545.1. NCBI lineage: Eukaryota > Fungi > Ascomycota > Sordariomycetes > Hypocreales > Nectriaceae > Fusarium > Fusarium falciforme. The sequence continues at coordinate 2,665,211 of NC_070544.1, read as the reverse complement.
ACTCTACTTTACTCACCATGTCTATGCTTAAATCTCCCACCCCAGCCAACGCGGCCCTTCTGATGCCGCCGAATTGCGGCTCTCCAGTTCGTCCCCGGTTCAACTCCCAACGCACCTCGGATCGCTTGCGAGAGAGCTCTGCTTTTATCACGCCACCATTCAAGATGGGGGCCAACATCAGAAAGGGAAGAAGATCCGTATTTAAAGAGGTTGGATTGGACGATGACTTGGAATATCCGGAACCATCATCAGCACCCACGTTACTACCGAGTCAACATACTGCTACCCACCATAGCAAAAGAGAGATTACCGACAACTCAGATCCTGCCCAAACATCTCGGTCAAATAAGCGAGACTTCGAACAAGAAAACGACCAGGATCACGACAGTAGCGAAGAAGACTCATCTGGGAGCAAGCGTCAACGCTCACGGCAGTTATCATTATCTTCGCCAAAGACCTGGTACGCCAAGCTAGCAAACACAAAGGGTCGACCGAGAATCAAGAGCACTTCGGGCGTGTCTCCAGGCACCTCCGGTCTTCATCGGTTCACCATGATAGCGCTGCTCATTGCCATTGCGCTTCCTGCTTTCAGTTGGAGAAATGGGCATTCAGTCACGGACCTCAATGGTGCCAACGCTGGTGCCATTACTCGTCGAGATAAGAGTCCCACCGATGTCTGTGCTAGATGGGGCCTGCAAGCTGCCCAACTGAACGGCACGCTTTATCTGTATGGCGGCCGAGCCAGGTCCAAGGCAGACCAGACGGAGGATACATGGAACAATTACTTTCTAACATTGGATCTCACCAAGGACTGGGGTGTTGACTCACCTGAGCTGAGGGGACTCGAGAGGCCTGATGGTCCTCCCGAGGTGTCCATGGGCTATCTTTGGCACGACTACAACAACCTCTACCTATACGGAGGGCAGTTTTCTGATTCGCCATACGTCGAGCCCGGTCCCGAGTCTCTCTGGCGTTATTCCATCGCCGACAGCACATGGACCGAGTTCAAGAACCCCAAAACCTCCGCGGGCAATGAGTCTGAGTCTGGCAATCAACCCGTTCACCGTGCCGCGGAAGGAGCAGGCCTTTCTGTTCCCGAACTCGGTCTCAGTTGGTACTTTGGTGGTCATCTCGACTGGGCCACCACTCCAGGCTGGTCGCGCGACATCGACAGGGTATACCTCAAGAGCCTGCTCGAGTTCACGCACCCAGGCTATGTAAACTCGGGTGTTGACAAGCTGTCTACCGGCTCGGGCGCACCTGAAAGTGGTGCCTTTCGAAACATCACCAAGGCGGGTGTCCAGAGCGGCAACTTCACCGAGAGAGCAGATGGTGTCCTCGTGTTTGTTCCCGGATGGGGAGACATGGGAGTTTTAATTGGACTTGCCGGAGGCACCAACGAGACCTTCACAGAGGATCTCAAGACACTAGATGTTTACGATATTGCCAACTCCAAGTGGTTCCACCAGGAGACATCTGGAGACACGCCGAGCGTCCGTGTCAATCCCTGCGCCGTCATCGCCAGTGCGCCAGATGCCTCGAGCTTCCAGATCTACATGTTTGGTGGACAGAACCTGCCATTCGTAAGTCCTCGTATTAAATCTCATGACTGCAACCCAACCTGCTTACACATGACAGGGAAGTCAGACGCAATACGACGACATGTACATCCTCACCATTCCCTCCTTCACATGGATCAAGGTCGACCAGAAGGGCAAAAACGTGCCAGCTGCGCGTGCAGGTCATTCGTGCGCCATGTACGACGGCCAGATGGTGGTGGTGGGCGGCGTGGGCAAGGACATTGAGTGCGATCCAGGCATGTACGTGTTTGACGCCTCGTCGCTTGAGTGGAAGGACAAGTTCCAGGCCGCGGATCACGGCGGGGACCATCACCCGGAAAATCTCGTCCTCGCCGGGTCCTTCGGGTACCAAGTCCCGGACGCCGTGCACCAGGTCGTGGGTGGAGGCAGCGATGGCGGAGCCACGGCGACGACCCCCGCTGCGGGGCCGGCCACCGGCGGTCCGTTTGCCACGGGGAAGCCGCCCGTGTTCACCATCACGCAGGGGGCGACAGCTACGGTCCGGGTTGGAGAGACGGGCACCTCGACGGCATCACCCGAGGATGATGATGAGGACGGCGTTAACGGCGGCCTCGTTGCTGCGGGAGTCATTGCTGGCATATTTGGCGCTCTGGCTCTATATCTCGGCTTCTGCGCATGGCTTTACCGCCGTCAAGTCAGGGCGTATCGACACCATCTCGCCGTGACGAATCGTTACTCGGGAATTTCCAACAGCACATTCGACCCATCTTCAGCTTCATCCGGAGACGCAGCCGCCGCCACTGCCGTTGGTGCTGCTGTTGCTGTCCGTCCAAACCGAAGTTCCTCCCGCGAGAGCCTCTTTGGCTGGGTCGGCTCCAGCCGCGAGCAGGGATGGACCACGGAGCCCAAGTGGCGGCCCGAAGATGAAGATGACACTACGCCCAGTGCGATGGGCTCCAGCAGCGTACCGAAACCCAACGAGGACGTCAGGCCTGGGACAAGCGGCAGCGGAGGTTCAACAGAGGGGTTGCTCGAGGGTCAAGAGCCGAGCTTCTTCAGTGTTGTCATGGGACCAAGGAGGGCGTTGCGGGTGGTCAACGGCGCAGAGTAACAAGTACGAACAAGATGTTTTAAGAAGGATACTTGAGGGATATAAAGAATGGTGTTTAATTCCGGCGAGTTTGTAGGCCGGGTGATGATGTTAACGATATATATGAGCTGGTGGCCTTTCCAACGCCGCTACATTCGCTGATACCCCTTATTTCTTCCACCCTTGCAGTTGGCGGTATACTTACTACCAAGTAACAGAATTTGATCACAATGTACATGTAATTTGAACATGATGAAACGAGTCTTTGAAGCCATTGATCTGTTCGTAACGTCGTCTGTCTAACCGATCCATATAAAACATACACAATCTTGTGTACACAAAACAGCCAACCCCCCAATGCCGATCCGTCCTAGGACAGAAAAGATCATGGGCAAAATTGTACATCTCGCTGCGCCAAAAACGCCGATTCTCTCTATCCAAGAGGTCCATGCCAGCCCGTCCCTTCGCTAAAAAAAAAATGCCAAACTTGAAGAATTTCTCTAGAAGGAAAAAAAAGAAAAAAAAAAAAGAAAACGGAAATCATTTGCGCGACATCTTCTTGAGCTGCTTCTTGGGGATGGTGTTGACAAAGGCCTCCTGGAGGAAGTGCTTCCAGACCTTGTTGCTCTTCTTGCGAGTGGTCTTTTCGCCCTTCTTTCCTCCCTTCTTCTTCTTCCTCCTCGACTGATCAACATCCGAGTCAGAGCCGTCGGGATTCTCCTCGTCGTCATCATCGTCGTCGTCGTCGTCTTCGAAATCATCATCAACCTCATCGGCCGGCTTGGCCTTGTTCTTCTGCTCTTGCTTTGCGATTCTTTTCGCAAGCCTCAAGTAGCTCCTAACTGTCAAGTCGGGGAGCTTGAAGATCTTGTCGGTGAAAGTGCTGTACTCGACCTCATAGTTGAACTCGCGCGGCTGAGGGGTGTCGTGGTTGGGCACCTCGTCGCTAAAGTCGCCATCGCGCCACTTAGACCCGTCTGCGGGATCCGTCATGTCATTGTTGATGTAGGTGAGGTTGGCAAAGTACTGTGTGTATCCGGTGAAAGTGAAGGGCTGCATAGAGTACGCAGGGCCAGGGAGCGATCCCTTAGGCGGATCATCCGGAACTACGAGTTGGGGGTTCTTGGGCCTCTTCTTTCCCTTCTTGCCCTTCTTCTTCTTCCTCTTTCGCTCAGCTTCAAGGTCTCTCTTGAGCTCTTGGCGGCCCTCGTCCTCAGGCTTATCCAATTCCGGGATTTCAGTGATCTGTTCGGGCACCTTTGCCTTCACGTCAAAGGCATCGGACCAAACCGGGGTGTTCTCCAGGCCACTGATGTTGTACTCGATGACACGGATGGTGGGGAAATAGTTGGGAACCACGCTAGGGCTGACCAAAGAAAGCTGGTATCGCTCGCCGTATTTGCCGCCAATCTTCTTGAGGCCCTCCTTCTTCTTGCCTTTCTTTCCCTTCTTTTTCTTTCTAAGATCATCCACTTCACCATCCTGGGCGTCAGACTCGTCATCTTCGGCATCCGCTTCCAAGTCCTTGATCGCCACATTAGGCAAGTCGGTCCATGACTCTCTGAGCTCAACGAGGTAGTCACTCTTCGATTCGACAGAAAAGTCGTCCTGGATGGGCTCGCGCTCGACAGCCTGGTCGTAAAGGCTCAGATCAATGTCCTTGGTGTCTTGGAATAGGAAGTGATCGATATTCATGTGACCATAGACGGAGCCGGTCACGACATCGCGGAACTGCTTTAGCCATAGAGTGTACTTTTGCCAGCAAGTCTCGTCCCAGTTTTGCTTATTCTCGGTCCTCGCAGGGGGAACGTGACCGATCAAGATGGCCTTCATACCGCGCTCGCGCAGACGCTGCAGCTGAACGCTCAGCCACTCGAGATGCTTGAACCCAGGTTCGGATGTATCGGCACAGCCATCGACACCAGCGTTACGATCAAAGAAGTACATAGTGTTCAGACTGATGACGGAGAGCTTGTTCGGGATAACCTCGACCTCGAACCAGCCGCCAAAGGCAAACGAGTGACGCTGCTCCTCGGGGATGAAGCGGTGCCATATCTCGCTGTAGGCCTTGAGCCACTTGTTGGGGCCGGGGTAGAAGATGTTGTGCGGAAGGAAGTCGTTGTTGCCAAAGGTTGGAATGACGGGGATGTCGAGCTGGCCATTGTCGGAAAAGGTGTCAATTATCTTCTGGGCTACCTGTCGATTCGTTCCCAGCACGTGGCCAGAGTTTCGAGGAAGCTTCTCGTCGCTGTCGTGACGCGCCGTATCGCCAGTCCATACAACAAAGTCGACGTCATCCTTTACATGGGCGCGTATCCAATCCAGAGTCGCGTCCACAAGAGCCAAGGGCGAGTCGCAGTCGGTAGTCTCGGCGCCGTAGATGCCCGCTGGGCCCTCCTTGCGATGGCATGCGACGCCCTCGGCGGTGGAAGAATGGGGCTTGTAGAATTCATCAGGATGAAGATCTGTAGAGTTTGAGTTCGCGTTAGCCATGACTGTAGGTTTCGCCGAAAGGGGAAGAACACGTTGAGCACGCCACCACTTCTCGAGCAAGGCCAATGCCGTTGAAGGGCACCAACCAGAGGCTGCCAGCGACGCACGCCCGGGAAACGCGTACCTGTTATGTGAAGAAATTTCCCATTTAGCTTCCTGCTCGGCTGCTGCGCGTTTTGCGGTGTCGCGAATGCATTCGTGCCGAGAACTCTTTGATCGTCGTTGAGAATTGGGGATGGGATGACGGTTTGGAAGAAGAGAGTGGCTGCCACGAGCAGTCGGGCGCCTGTAAGTGGCATCTTGCCTATGCCTTCTCTTGTGTCCAGTCGGTGAGGTCTGTCTTTATCTCGTACGTCGGTCGATCAATGGTTGTTCGATGACTGTTGAAGTCGTCGCGAAAAGTCGTCAAGTTTGATGGTGTAAGAGGTAAGAAATGTCGAAGGCAACTGAGGCTGAGATTGAGTAGTAGGGCGAGGCAGGTGTGAGGTCATTCCCTGCAGGGAAAGAGAAAAACGATGAGGACCCCTGTCAGTCTCGGACACGTCCGTTCCAGCGGGTTTGGATAGGCGTCCAATAGGGGACTGCAGAGCTTTTGCAGGCCGGGAGGTTGTGCAATTTCACTGGAGACTCCACCGCTCGGTGAACCGCCACCACGTTCGCATTTGAGAAAATGGCAGGGCCATTATATCTTGAGGGAGAGGGATGAATATATCCATGTTTTGAAGAGTGAAAAAAAAAAAAGCACAATAACAAGATCCAAAACTGCCCCTCCCCCACGTTGTGACTGCCTGCACAAGCATCTTCCCCAACCCGCCTGGGCAGCTCGTGCGCCGTGTGTTCATGTCGAAGCGCCCGGTGATGTCGGATCCAGAACCAATCTTGGGCGGGCCGGACTACACGTGTGCTGATGGACTGGATACCGGCTGAATGACAGCGGAGGAGGGTGAGGGGTCAAAGGGAGGAGAAGATCGACCATGAAGCACACGACCAGTTTCAGGATACTCATGTCTTTGTGTGCTGAATGTCATTCTTTGACTTGGCTGGTCATCTTTGTCAAGTCTCTTGACTCGAACTCTCTCTCTTCCACCCTCGCCTTCAACAGCACAAAGACAGTTTCATTTTCAGGGTCCAAAACTCACCTCAAAGAAACCTCCAGTAGACACATACCTAGCCCAGGGGTGGTTCAGCGGCACATACGTAATGTTCATGGGTGAGGCCCACAGCAGCCCATCAAGGTTGCTTGCTCGACCCCATCCATCCATCCCTTTCTTCGGGCTCGAACCGACAACGACAGGACGCACCCACTACGGTCCTCTTCTGCGCAAGTGATTTGTCGAGCGTGGCTGTGGGCGGGCACAAGCAAGTTGTGTGGCACCGCGTGGGCTCTTCATCACGGTTTCTTTTGCTGTGAGAGTGAGATGGTTTATAGTGTGTGGTGTATCTCGGTGTGTCATTGGACACTGACTTCAAACCCCATCTTCTCAACTCCCCGAACATGTGTGTCCTCGTGATGCCTCCCAAGTCTTTGAATGGCTGTCAACAAGAGAAACTCACTTGTGGGAATCTAAGCGGTCAGCAAGCGGCATATCGCGGCTAGATACTCGGACTCGGGGGCAGCAGCCAATGCAACTGGATCAGCTCGCGTGAGCAGAATGGCACGATGCCCGTCAGACAATGCATCTTCTGAACTTACGTGAACCCCCATCGTCGAAACAGTCCAGATCATTTGAACTGGCGACATGTTGGAGAACGTGACCATTTCCAATGCACGACATCCGCTTCTCTAGGGTAGTCTAGCCCCACCGCGCACAGTGCGTGAGACGCCTCGCTAACAGCTCCACGCTAGTACTGACAAATATACCGCCTATTTTTTTCCCCCTGCTTTTTTTTTTTTCTCTTTCTTCTTCACGCAACATTGTCTCCTCGACGGCGCTGGCACCATCCAAAGCTGGCGTCTCGATCATCTCCGTCTTTTCCTCTACGGGTGCTCATCTTTTAGGGGAGGCCGTTGCTAGACCATTTCGCCGCTCGTTTGAGGGAGGTCATACTATTCGTGTGATGGCTTCCTATGGTTTTTCGTGGCTACATGACTTTTGCTCGTAGAAATTCTCGTGATGCTTTCAAAGGGTCGGTATGCCTTGTGCTACTACACCTGGTGAAACTGGCCACCAACTCCCCGAGGTGATGTCCTCGACGTGTATCAACTGCCAGTCTTGTTGCCTGTGCCGAGTGTATCCGTGATGGATACAAAAGAGTACATGGTTGACTTGACACTTTACCTCGACACATGGCCTATACCTTGCGCAGAGTCAACAGGGACTGCGTGACATACAGTGACCCAAGCAGCTGGGCGAGTGAACCGAGGAACCCATGGCACCCATCCAAACACTGAAGCTAGTGCAAAAAGTCATGGTCTTTCGTGGACTGGCTCGCTTGTCTCTATTCCCACAACCGAAACCCACAGCCATCATCACCAACATCAACAACAAGAAGCACCAGCAAAAAAAACATACAACACCGAGGATTCGCTGGTCGTCACCGACCCAACTACTAATTCAGCGCTTCGCAGCTTGACTATGGGGGAGCGAACGGGACCCCGTATTCTCTACGAGCTATGGTCGTATGTGCCTGTGTTGTCGTCGGTTGGAGGTTATGAGCTCTCCATTTGCATGACCATAGTCTGGGAGCACACGAAGACCTCCGGATCAATTAGCTCATAGCGCCACGCTCGGCAGAGCCTCCGAGCCTCTAGCCGTTCCATGGCGCGGTCTAAACTTCCGAGCTTATCCACCGGATCGGATCCTCAAAGTAGGACAACAACCCCTTGTTGCTTGCCGAACCATTGAGCTGAGTTTGAGTACCTCTTCAAGTCCTACGAGTATCTCGCTTAAGCATATTTCCTCTCCACATAGCTGACACCCAATTGCACTGAATGTTAATGATCCCAAAAGTACCCCATGTTGAATTGATCCCAGATACCAAATGTTGACTCGCTTCGTACATTTCAATCATCCATATTAACCCGTTACTCTCTTTTCATTTAAGCATCCCCCTTCCAGTACTTGGTCGGCACAAAAGGCATCTTGGTCACCACACCCTGGCGCTTCCTCCCTCGGACAACAACATCCACCTCGGTGCCGGCCTTGTGCAGTCCGCTCTTGATGTATCCCATGGCAATGTTCTTGCCCAGCGTAGGGCTGGGAACACCACTCGTGATGGTACCAATCTTCTCGCCATCCTTGTGGATCTCAGCACCCTCACGAGCAGGTGCTCCCTGGACAACAAGTCCAACTCGTCGTCGAGTAACACCTGAACCACCCTTGCTCTTGGTTGTCAACTGGGGAATGATGACCTCGGCACCGTGGAAGCCACCAGACTGGCGGCGGGCTTGGGGGATGATCCAGCTCAGACCCGCCTCGACTGGGGTCGTGGTGTCGTCGAGGTCGTGGCCGTAGAGGCACATACCAGCCTCAAGACGGAGAGAGTCACGGGAGCCCAGACCGGCGAGCTGCAGGCGCTCGGGACCGGCCTTGGCCAGGAGGGCCTCGATGGCGGGAGAAGTCGTCTCAAAGGCAGGGTACTCCTTGCCGTTGAACGAGATTTCAAAGCCATCCTCGCCGGTGTAGCCACCGCGGCTGATGAGCACAGGGTGAGTCTTGTTACCGTCGGCAAGCTTCAGCTCGCCATAGACAGCGTTGCCAAAGTAGAGCTCCTTGAGGTTGATGTCAGTGGCGAGGACCTCGCTGAGAACCTCGGCGCTCTGGGGACCCTGCAGAGCAACAAGACCAGAGTTGTCGAGGCGAGTCCACTGGACGTCACCGCCAAACTTGCCGAGCTCCTCGTCAAAGTACTTGGTATCCTTGTCGAGGCAGGCACCGTTGGTCACGACGTAGTACTCATCCTCACCGAGCCTGGTGACGACGGAATCATCCACGATACCACCGGATCCGGGCCACAAAAAGGTCGTCAGCTTGCTCTGCATGAGACCATGGTTGGCCCAGTCCGAAGGCGTAACCTTCTCGAGGAAAGCAGCAGCGTCCTTGCCCTTGAAGATGTGCTGGACCATGTGGCTCACATCAAAGAGCGAGGCGTGCTCCCGGGTCCAGTGGTGAGACTGAGCGAGCGTGAGGTCGGAATACTGCACGGGGAGCGAGTACCCAGCAAAGGGTACCAGCTTTCCACCCTTGGCGACGTGCAGATCGTACAGCGGCGTCTTCTTGAGGTCAGAAGAAGCACCGGATGCGCATCGCACGCTCTGCTGCGAGAGCCGGAGGGCAGCGAATGACGTAGGACGGGCAGTGGCAGAAGCCAGAAGACGGGGACCAGCCCTCGCAGCCATGTTGAGGCCCTTCATGATGATCCAATTGACGGGATTGGTGGTAAGAAAAGAGTCAATTGATCGATGGAGAGGAAGATGAGGGGATGTAGGAAGCAAGTAAACAAGAGGCTGAGAGGGCGCTCAGCAACTTTTACTCACTGGAAAGTTACTAACCGTACTCCGGGCCGCGCTTGTACCTGCGGTACCACCTTTGACTCTCATCAGCGGGGCTTCGGATTGCCGCGCGCGCCCTATCAACCATCAACCACGGTCTTTCCTTCCGAAAACCGACCCCGGTCCCCCGGAGCGCCCTCCGAGCTCCGAGCAACGGAAAACCCGCAACTCGGCACTTGTGGACGGAGCAATACTGGCTCACTGGCATTGATTGTATCTGCATCGTGTTTGGGTGTTTTTGAACTTTCATTCTCAGCGTGCGATATAGTGGTGCCTCTCAATGAGGCCCAGAGACTACATATAACCAAAAAGTATGCCAATTACAGCTGATGCCCCCGCCGCGGCTCGTCTACCGTGATTCCTCTAAGCGCGCGGACTCTGACCGAGCAACAACCAGACGCCACCTAACAAAATAAGACACCGCAGCAGAGCCTCGCTTGAGTCTGCCGACAGCTTATTGCTGCTCAAAACTATACTTCAGCCAACATCCCAGTGCCTGAAGACTTTCCCATCGCACGTTCTCGTCATCCGACTGCATGAGCTCCATAATCCGTCTCTTAAGTCCCACTCTCTCTAGTTGGTATCGCTTCTCAGGAACCTCCTTCACCAGGCACCCAACGTCGTTGCAGGCGATGGCGAGCACCTGCTTGTCGTTCTCCCATGGCTGTCGCATAATCTCGGCCAGCTTCCGAGGGATCTCTCCATTCTCATACTCGAGGATCTTGCGGGCATTTTCAGCCCAAAAGACTGTGCTTCGGTGAGGTGGTGACCATCGGAGGTGGCCAGCCTGCACCTCGGCCACATATTCGTCAAATGTGGTCTTCGTCTTGGTGTACTCCTCCAGCATTTCCTTGAGGCTTGAGAGGTCCTCCAGCAAGTCAGGGTCGGTCAGATGGCGGCTACCGATGTTGTCCAGGAGAGCTGGGAGACGAGCGAGAACAGCGGTAGGGAGTAGAGACTTTTGGTTCTTCTCGAGGAGGTTGTAGAGTGTGGACAAGATTAGTCGGGTTGTCTTTTCCTTGGGAGACAGTCGCAGAAGCTGAGTGTAAAGCAGAACAATGTCGTATTCACTGGGCAGGGATTAGTAAAGGAAAGTAGGGTACGATCGGGGGACTTACTCGTTGAGGTCGTCGCCAATGTCCTCGGCCTCGAAGCTTATCTGCCAGATGACAAGGAGAGCATGGTAGAGGAGCTGCAGGCCAACTCCGCCGCCCAACGAGCCCTCGAAGCCGGTGGAACGAGTGCTCGTGTTGCCGCTCCAGAGACTGGCAGATGAGTTGCCCCCGTTGCCAATGCCAGCTGCCGTCTGGAGGATCTTGATGAGGGGCTCAATCGTCTCGCTTCTCTGGTTCCAGAACTGCATCCTTGACACATGACCCAGGAGGAGGGATGAATACTCCTGCACGGCGATATCCTGCAGACCGGCATCGGAGCTCTTGGCCAAGCCAGAAAGGTAAGAGAGCACCACGGGCAGAGCCTGGAGTGTGGCTTGGGACTCGTCTCGAGCGAGAGCCATGAGGGTGGTCAGGGCGTGGGCAGTAAGCAATGGAATAGGGTCCTCAGGGTTGGTGGAGTTGAGCAGAGGCAAAAAGTGTCGATAAGGCTCCTTAGTTTTGAATAGGGCTTTGGCTAGGGAGGGAACAGCTAGGAGGAGAAGTAGGTTAGTATCAATTGCAGTCTCGATGATGGAACAGTGGCGATAGAAGCAAAGGGTTCTGGCATCCCTGTCTCTTGTCGCGCGTGGGCAAGTGCGAGATGAACTTACCCTCAAGCAGATCGCCTAGCAAAACGAGGATGTACTGGCTCACGTTGGCATGCTTTCCTGCCGTCTCGAGAACACTGGTCTTTCCCGAATCGCCAACAAACAAGACGCGGTATCCATCGATATCCCCCGAGACAATCTCCTTTCGCTGCTCAGGCTTCTTGGCCTTGTCTACGGCGCGAATCTTGGCATACTGCTCCTCGGTGAGGGTGCCTGCCCTGACGGCGCCGTCCCATGGGATAGGTCGCTGGCGGATGTTGCTCTGGAGAGAGGCCAGGTACGTCGGCGGGTCGAGCGACATGATGACGGCGTCGCGGCTGCGAGCAGCAGAATATACGAGCGGTCGGACGATGGGCCAAGGGAGGAGACCGAGGGGGTTGACGGAAGACGGGGGTTCGAATGGGAAAACGGATGAAAAGAGCGAGCTGAGCTGGTGAGATGAGGTTGCCGGTGATGCAACCAAGCAAGCCGCGCGGAGCGTCACAGCTGCCAACCCAACTGGAACCTGGAAACTCTGGAGCTCAAAAGGGCGCTAACCTAGCCACAAATCAAGCCACGATCATATGTGGCTCGAGCTTATGTGGCTGCATGCATCATGTGGCTAGTGCGCGGCAAGCCATGTGGCTTGAGCTGGTTGCCTGACCAAGAGGTCCTCCGGGCCCAACTTGGAATTGATCCCTGAAGGTCACTCCTCCCAACCTCCCAGTTTTCTTGTTGATGTCGTCGTCTGACGGCCACATCCTCAGCCAAAACCCCGTAAATACCCAATGAGATGGTGGACCCCCTCGGTTGCAGGGACGTTGGCCCCTGGATGATTAATTAGAGCATGCATCAGACGCGTTCGCGCCTCCCGCCATGCAATGAAAACCGCTCGCCCTGACCCATCCCAGGGTGTAAAGTGGTGATGGGTGTACGTACCCTCCTGTCAGTCTCAAGTTCCCCAGGGCCAAGCGCTGTAGGCGGTCTAGCTTCAGGGCGGCCATGAACAGGTCGCAGGCCCGGCAGGGTTCTCGTCCAGTTGTCGACGCCCGGCCTTGGAAGCTGTCGGCTCTAGAACACCCCCCGGTCCATCCCGCGGACCAGGCGCTTTTTGCCCTGAGCTACGTTATCGATAGTTGTCCAGTGAGCGAGCACAGGCTTGGTCAGTGGAGGTGTCATGAGCTGGCACCCCGCCATTGTTCGTCGCTGTCCGACACCAACGTCACTCTCGACTCCTGAGCTGCATGTGAAGCTTTTCAACGGACAAGACCTGTTTACACCGACAAGAGCAAAAGGACTGAGTCTTCCCCCTGCACTCCAACGTGGTATTGAATTTCGCTGATTTTTCCCTCGTCAGTGTGGATCCAGGGACCCCTTATTTCCCGCGTGCGTGTCAAGTGCCCGGTGACAGACACGTCCGTCGTGAGAAATCAAAGAGGTTGGGTGTAAGTGGGAGGTTGGGAACCAGAACGAAGCCTTTCCCGCAGCCCACCACCAGCACCAGCCGCCTAGTTAAAAGTCTTGCTGCAGCGCCCAGCTTTTGGCACTGCTATTTTCTCGACTTTAATTTTTTCTCCCTCCATCGTAACTCAAAGCATCTTGACCTCTCTCCCTCCTTCTCCTCACTCAGCATCATCCCGGGGGCCTCGCTTCGTCATCCTCACATTCACATACCACCTATACGAGCCGCACTTCTACTTCCAGGTTTTGGGCACTAATACCTAATACTACGCACTCGACCTCACCGCCCGCATTCCTCTCTTCACCCCCGCGACACACACGCTTCTGCCGCATTCCAGAACCGTTTGTGCGAGGACCTGACAGATTAATCTCGCAACGGTTGACTCACACGAGATCCATTTAAAAACCTCGAGTCAATTCGCCATCGGTGTGAGCTTCGACTGGAATTGGATTCTACACCATCCACTGCGACAAGGCGCACTGCGCAGGGAAAGAGAAGAAACGAGAGCACCAACCAACCACAGAAAAGAAGCCGCCGCCATGCGCTTGTCGTCAAGGCAGCTGGTGCTCCTCGCCATCGCTGGCTTGGGATCTGCTAAGCCCTTTCCCCGAGATGATCTACACGATCTCGGCTACTCTTATCTGATGCCCCGCGCCTGCGATTCTTACTGCGGCTCTGACAACCAATACTGCTGCGGCTCCAACGAGGTCTGCCAGACTGCTGATGGCGTCGCAAACTGCGTCAAGGGCTACATCGGTGCCTTCACCACCACCTGGACCGAGACCAAGACATACACTAGCACAATCATGACCCGCTGGGAGCCTGCTCCTGAACCTACCGAGGGCGTCGACTGTGTACCCAAGAACGATGAGCAAGAGGCCTGTGGCTACATTTGCTGCGCTGGATGGCAGACGTGCGCGTACGACGGCCAGTGTTCGGCGAAGCCTGGCTACGACGAGCCCACTGCTGTTGTCATCACCAGCGACGGCAAGGTCACCACTCGCTATTCAGCTCCCTACCGAGTCACTGGTACCACCACCATCACCACCAGCGGCGTCCAGAGCACCGAGACTGAGACTGAGACCACTTCCGAGGCCACGGCCACCGAGACCAGCGATGAGGCTGCGGCTGGTGAGGGTTCGACCAGCGGCGGCGGTCTCAGTGCTGGCGCCATCGCCGGTATTGTGATCGGTTCCGTTGCTGGTGTCGCTCTCCTGCTGCTGCTCTGCTTCTGCTGCATCGCCCGCGGTCTCTGGCTCGCTCTATTTGGCAAGAAGGACAAGAAGGAGAGTCGTGAGCAAGTCGACATCGTTGAGGAGCGCTACTCCCGTCACGGCAGCCGTCCCCCGCCCTCTGCGTACTCTCGCAAGTCCCGCATGAGTGGTGCCCCATCCGCAGCCGGTGACCGCCGCGAGAAGAAGTCGAGCGGTAAGAAGTGGCTCGGCATCGCCGGTCTCGCGGCTACGCTCCTGGCTCTGCTCAACCTCAAGAAGGACAAGCGACCTGCTAGCACCAAGCCCGCGCGGTCATCCCGTGGGTCTTCGCGATACAGCGACTCTTACTACTCATACAGTGATTACACTGGCACCAGTCCCAGTAAGTCCAACTTCTAAACACAATAATCAATGCATCTTAAGCTAACAACCCAAACAGGCAGCTCAAGCTCTGGTGGACGAACACACCGTACCCGCCGTACACGAGACAGCCGTTCGAGGTCATACTACTCGCGCTCTCCTCGACCTTGATCTGAGACAGCGGCTTCTCACTCACCCTTCATCACCACCGTCTCCCTCCCACATCTGTACATGTCTCCGCATTTGACATAGGGACTCGAGCTGAAATGGATATACGCTCGACTTGTTGCTTCGCACATTGGGCCACTGGCGTTTCCGGTTTCTCGTATATAATGGTCTCCTGTTGATTTTTTCCTCTTCCTCCTTTCCCACCCCCCCAAATCCTCCCGCAACCCCCCCTTCTCGACACTTAGTTTTCACCACGATTGTTTTTTGCACGCATGGATTATGGTTACGGTTATGTTTTTTAAGAGATCACGTCACGAGGGAAAGTAGAGATGACTTACCACGAAAGGTCAAGAAAAATTCACGAGTTTGATATATAAAGATGAATATATCGATGAGGCACGGCATAATGGAATTAAAGAAAGCAAACCTCATTTTCACACCTAATCTCGGTCCACTTTCTCATCACCTTGCATGTGTCTGTTCATTAATGGATTAGCGAGCGACCTCTTTTCAATTGTTCGTTTTTGCACGATCAGAGATCCAAGGTCGCGCTGGCTTCTCAGGTAGGTAGCTAATTCATCACCGTCTTTCAATGACAAGAGGGTGATTGTCTTTTTTAACAGGCGGCCAGAACCCTCGAACCCTCGTCTAAAATGAATCTTCCCCCGCTTCGCTCCACAAACGTCACAAAACGCACTTTTTGGCGAGAGTTTCATAGATTGTGCCGGCACCAGAGTCATCATCTCTTTGCTTTTTGAAATTTGTTTCGTAGCCCTTTTTTTGCTACGTGACATGCAACGATGAACCTTCGCCACTCCTGAGACCCAGAAACGCAAAAGAAACAAGATCCGTGTCCGTGTCCGCGTCTATTCATCCTGAACAATGTTGCCCTTCTCGGAAACGTACAGACCGTCCAAGAACTGTGATGTACCGTGTTAGCAAATCGTGGCTCCGAGGCATTGCGTGGATTCGACCATCTGTCGGTTTGCCCTACCTTTCGGATATCCTTGTTTCGCACTCTGCAGATCTGCTGGATATCGGCGGCGCTTTGGGAGACGTTCTGGAGATCGTTGCCGGAGAGGACGAGCTCGTCCTTCTGGGCGGTCGAGGTCTCGACCTCGACACCGGGCTGCATGACGACGCGGCGGACGAGCTTCTCGCCGACGAAGTTTCGGATCTCAACCTCGAACAGGTCGGTCTCGGCGTTCTTGGAGACGTTGACGTTGATGGGGAAATGGGCGTAGACGTATCGCATCTTGTACTTGAAGCCCTTTGTCACACCGATGATCAGGTTGCTGATGATGGTGCGGACAGTTCGGAGGGT
The DNA here is from genome assembly GCF_026873545.1 of Fusarium falciforme. NCBI lineage: Eukaryota > Fungi > Ascomycota > Sordariomycetes > Hypocreales > Nectriaceae > Fusarium > Fusarium falciforme. The sequence continues at coordinate 2,649,326 of NC_070544.1, read as the reverse complement.
GGCGACGTTCTTGCGGACACCATGGTGGATCTCGATCGAGATGGTGTTCTTCTTGGGAACGGTGAAGTTGACGGCCAGGTGGCTGAGATCCTTGACCAGCTTGCCTCGGGGGCCCTCGACGGTGACAATTCGCGACTTGATGGCAACCTTGACTATAAGACGATGAATGTCAGTATTCCGAGCCTTCTCTCAATTCTTTCGACGCCGTCCCGTGGACAATCCCAATAGCCCGGAGCTCCACGAGGATCTTTTTTTGAGCATGCTGTGCGCAGGCGCAAACAAAAACTCCATCGCGAAGAAATTCCAGCTCTGTCGGAAATTGATCCCAGGATCGGCGACGTTGAGAATTCAACAGGGAAAAAGGGCGCAACGTACCCCCCTCGGGGATCTCAAGGAGCTCCTGGGAATGAATGTACTTCATCCTGCCGGCTGTGGGAGGGTTAGTTGATGTCGGGGGGTTGAGGGTATCTGGGAGAATCGGCCGCGAATTGATTTCGACTTGGTGCGGGTCGTGGAGGAAAAAAAGACGGCAATTTCGTGTGCGAGTGATCACGTGCCGTGTGCCCCTCGTGTGGGCAGAGAACCTAAAGCTGGCGGATCCGGGCGTTTTGTTTCTCCGTGGGGAGCTCCAGCCAATGAGAGGCTGTAGTGGGTTGAGAAGAAGACGAGAAACAGCTTTGTGAGTGAAAATCAGAATGATACGGCATTTTTAAAAGAATAATAACTTGAGGAAGATTTCTGTATAATACTTTGATTACTTCCTCCAAGTTCCAGCGCAATTGAACCACTATTACACGCCAATATCCTCATCTTTACACTCCAACTCGGACCTCATGCAACGGAGAGCTCGGGTGGGTCCCCACCGGTCCCCTGCCCAGCCCCGGCCGATACGTCAGCGCCGCCGACCTCCGACGTCCTCACCACCAAAAGCCCAACCCCATCCGCGCCAGCCTCAGCCTCGCAGCCTCACCCACCCTTCTTCAAACAAACGACAGATAGAGACTCGCCCGCCGTCATGTCGTACTTTTTCGCGACCCCCGTCGATATCGACATTGTCCTCGACGATGCCGACGACCGATCCATGGTCGATGTCAAGCTCGACAAGAACCGCCGCGAGAAGGCGCCCCTCTTCATGGATGGCGAGTCTGTCAAGGGCGCCGTCACCGTCAGGCCCAAGGACGGCAAGAGGCTCGAGCACACCGGTATCAAGGTTCAGTTTATCGGCACGATAGGTACGCGACACCTTGCGCGGGACACGATGGCACCGGCGTTGCCGCCTAGCCCCTGAAACCTCGCCTCTCGATGCGCCAGCTCCTCTATCTGAACCATCAAATGCTAACTCGCCGCGCAGAAATGTTCTTTGATCGCGGAAACCACTACGAGTTCCTCTCCCTCAACCAAGAGCTCGCCGCGCCCGGCGAGCTCCAGCACCCTCAGACCTTCGACTTCAACTTCAAGAACGTCGAGAAGCAGTACGAGTCGTACAACGGCATCAACGTCAAGCTGCGCTACTTTGTGCGCGTCACCGTCTCGCGCCGCATGGCCGACGTGATCCGCGAGAAGGACATTTGGGTCTACAGCTACCGCATTCCTCCCGAGATGAACAGCAGCATCAAGATGGACGTGGGTATCGAGGACTGCCTTCACATCGAGTTCGAGTACAGCAAGTCCAAGTACCACCTCAAGGACGTCATCGTCGGACGCATCTATTTCCTGCTGGTCCGCCTCAAGATCAAGCACATGGAGCTGTCCATCATCCGGAGGGAGACGACGGGCGCCGCCCCCAACCAGTACAACGAGAGCGAGACCCTGGTGCGGTTCGAGATCATGGACGGCTCACCGTCGCGCGGCGAGACCATTCCCATCCGACTATTCCTCGGAGGCTTCGATTTGACACCTACGTTCCGCGATGTCAACAAGAAGTTTTCCACGCGCTACTACTTAAGCCTGGTTCTCATCGACGAAGGTAAGCCGGTATTTACACCCATAGCTCTGAGCAACCTGCTAACAAGACATCCCAGATGCTCGACGGTATTTTAAGCAATCTGAAATCATCCTTTACCGCCAAGCCCCTGATGCCGCCCCTCTCCCCAACGCGGGCACCCACGCGCTGGCGGCGCACCCAGAGAACAAGCAGATAGGCGCTGTTCAGGCATAGTAGATACTTACATGTCATTCTTGTTGAATCCGGTGTATATTCTTGTCAGCTCTCTGCGCGTTTTCTAGCATCGGTTCTGGCGTTTGGTTCAGAGATGGGAATAACCGGGTGATGGAAACTAGTGCAGTCCTTTCGTATAAACAAGTCATCCTTCATATGAAACAATTAATCAATCCGGTATGATCCCATAAACATGTCCTACCTAGGTATCGCGCCCCTGTGAGTCTTTAAAGCAAACACGTTTGTTTAGTTTACATGAACCGCCTCCCGCCTCTCACTCGGCGCTCATACAATTTCCATGACATCGTCCGCCTCGAATCCAAACTGGTTGTTGTGAATGGCCGCGATCCGGTCCAGCTCATCCTGATACTGCTTCCGGATATCCGCCAAGGACACCACCTTGCGCTTTCCAGCCCCTTCGCTCTTCCGCCCAAATCCTGTCGTCGATACCGTTGGCTCGTCGTAGATCCAAGCCTGCTTGGGTTCCACGCAGCTGAGAGCGTTTATGAGCAAAAGGTACTGTCTGGTGACAGGAGTGTCGAGAATGTCCTCTCCTGTCACCTCATCCCCCTCGCCAGCGCCCCGGAGCTTGTGAATCCGGTCCAGCACTACCGAAGCCGCGCCACGGTAGTTGTTGTGCTTGATCCGCCATGAGTAGAGCACCTGATGGTAAGGGAACCCTTCCGTGACATCCAAGGTGGCCTTGGACTTCTGTGCTAGAATATCATCCACCTGTTGTTGCAGGCCAGGGAAGGGCAGAGCCACAAGCTCGATGGTGTGGTATGTCTCGCACATTCTGTCGACGAGCTTGCGGAGGCTGGAAGACCTCATAGCCTGATCCTTAATCAACAGCAGGGTGGTGTGGGCGAGTTCAAACTGCGATGTCGCCACCGCGGCGTTGAATAGCCGGCTCTGCATGTCCGTCTTGGTGAAGGTGGCATCCTGTTTGAAACCCAAGAATTGTATCGCTAGACGGGCAAACTCAACCACGTACGAGTAGGCCTTTTGTTTCTCAAACAGAGCGACGATGTGCGAGTAGTACTTAGCAAGCCCGTGGTTCAGAAGGTTCCACTCTGTATCGTCAAGTAGTCCGCTGCTGTGGCGGTCACTTTCGATATTCTCAGCACCTGATAGACTGTTAGCTAATCCTCAAGACAATGGCAAGCAGTAAACTCACTCATGCCAATGGCTGCCTTTTTGAAGTTGATGGCGGCAGCGTTAAAGTCATTGAGTGCTAGTAGCACACGACCCTGGATGTAGGTGGGAAAGGGGTTCTGGTCACAGAATGGAGCCAGATCAAGAGCCAAGTCTGCCCTTTCTCTCTTGATGAGGGAGCACTGGATGAGCGATGGCGAGACCTCGATATCGCTATCTGGCGCGCATAGGTTTGTGACGAGATCGGTAATGCTAATAGCGAGTGACTCGTTCTTGTTGGCGAACCCAAGAAGATGTCCCAGGTTGACCTCGAGAGCCGTCACCAACTGAACATCCTCGGCGCTCTTCTTGGAGGCAGTGCCAGTCTCGCTCTTCTCCCGGCTGTTGGCTACTGATAGCTCTGTGTGAGCGAGCCACTTGAGAAGTTCTAGCCTTCGGAGAGCCGCCACGAGTTGTCTAAAGACGTGTCCAATGTCGACGCGGTGGTGGAGAGCGTCCGCTTCATTGTCAAACTCGAACTCCATATGCACGAGAAGAATGAGCTGGCTGAAGTATGCCCTCCATTGCAACTCGATGCTGTCCTGAACCGCCTTTACAACCAGTTTTCTTCCAAATTCGGTCAAAGGATGTCTCAGGTTTCGGGTCTTGGCTTCTGCTGGTGCGGCGATGAGGTTCATCACATCGGCGTAGAGCTCATCTGTCACTGTCTTAAAGTTCTGACCGAGCGTATCCGTGACCTGATAGGCGTCATCGTCCGTGACTCCCCGCCAGAATCCAGACTTGTCGGAGAAGTATTGGATTCTCTCAAGATCCGTCTTGGATGAATCCTCAAACAACTCATGTCGCAGCACGGCCTCTGAGACTTGTGTGTACTTGTCCGCGAGTCCATCCACAAAGCTAAGGCCTGAAGCGAGCAATGCAGCATGAGCGACGTGATCCACCTCGGGTGTGGAGAGGTTATAGCAAATTCGCTCCAAGTTGCTGCAGTCCCTGATGGCTGAGACAAAGTCCGCGCAGACCACCCAAGTCAGGTCTGTGTTAGGATCCAGGGAGAGGCCGATAGCTTCTCCTCGTTGCTTATCCATCTCAAGCAGCAGTCGGTAAAACCTCTTCCATTGTGACTCGCTGGACGCTCGGAATGCCGCATAGTCCATAGCTCCAGATGAGGCTCGATCCAAGGTCGAGGCAGCACCAAGGACAGAGCATATCGACTCTGCCAATCCACGGCCCTTGGCAAACTCTCTTGTAGTTCCCAGTCCGCGCTCATAGATCGTCAAGGCTATTTCAAGTGTAGCCTTTGTGAAACGGCCTGGCTTGAGAATGATTCGCAGCCACTTCTCAGTGACGTCGGTTGGATCCCAGGGTCCGGACTCCTCCGCAATCTCAGCCGTGGGGTCCGCATAGACACCGTCCCAACTCTCATCCCAACTCTGCGAGATGTTCTTACGGTCCACCTCGAGTCTCTGTACCCTGTAGGTAATGTTGTTCTTCCAGAGGGTCCAGAGTTGGATAGAGCTCTCAGCAGGGGATGAAAGAATGAAATCGGCAAGAGTCCATACATCTGAGGATGACGGCGTGACGGGGACCAAGGCGTTGTTGGGGGACAAGTCTTCGACGATGATAGAGTGGGGGTCCTTGGCGATGATTTTCCAGAACTTGAACTCTCCAGCACCGATAGGAGAAAAGGTCGCACAGATACGTTGTCCGCGGTTCCGTCCAGTAACTTGGACCAAGTTGGATTGAGAAGGGTCAATGGCCCATTTGCCAATCTCTTGCGGGTTCCTTTCGGCGTTCAGAATGTCGCCCGTATACAAAATCTGACCATCGTTAATGTTCCAGATACGCATCCTGTGATCCAGGCAGACAGTGATGGCAAAGAGAGCATCATCAAGCCCAAAACTGGTGACCTCGACCGACGTGGCTGAGCTGTATTCCATGTTGACCTTGCCGTGTTTTATCGTGTGTTTTCCCTGGAAGGGCAGAAGGCTTCGGAGGTTCTGGGCCCATCCTTGTACATTGAAGAATGACTCGGTCCAAAGGGGCGCAGATGCTATCGATGTCAGTAAAGGCGTACCATTAATGTTTACCATCAACCTACGTTCGTGAGACTTGTTCTTGTCCAAACGGATCATTCCACCATCGTTGACCGTCACAAGGAGCGTCTCCGCCGTCACAGCCACCATACGGTGAGGGCTCTTGAAGCCTAGGCCTGATGGCGCCTGAACCTTGCCCAGCTCTGAGAGCCCAGCATCAACAGCAGCCCTCTTTCTGAACAGGTCGGGTCGCAGGGTGAAGCTGTAAAGCTGGTATGCCTGGTCGAGGACAAAGACACAGAGCGAATCATGCTCCTCTGGGTCTGAGAACGCCACACACTCCGGCTGGATAGGCACGGAAAAGTGAAAGTTGAGCACCAGAGGTGTATCAGCGGCCTGGGTCTTTTTGCAGACATCAACAGCCCGGATGCTCAACAGAGTGCCATCCTCAAGGATCCGCCACAGGAAGCTGCGCGGCGTGTCGTGCCATTGCCGATGGTAGATGGACGACGATGTCGCCAACGTCTTTAATCGAAAGCTCGTCTCGTCCTCGCCCGAACCGTCTCGTGCTGGTTTGCGATGACCCCGACCGTGGATCGAATTAGAGGGTACTCGGATGGTGACAACGTTGGAAGGAGCTGGAGGCTCGAGATTCACGCGAGTCTCTTTGAAGAGATACTGCGTCTCGCCTGAGTCCATCTCGCCTCCATAAATCGGCTCGATCGTGTGATAGGGTGGTTGGTGGTTTAGGAGTTGGATGCGATACCCAAAGTAGGCGCAAATCGATTTCTTGCGAGCGAGATGCGGTCGCGTTGCCTGGCAGAATTTCTGGGTGGAACTTGGGCGTCGCGCCTGCGCTAACCCAAAATGGCAATCAGCTCTACACAACATGCACAGGCATCGCGACAACGAACTTCACCACTGAATCATTTAAGAATTCACATAAAAGGTCATGGTTTAAATATATTCCCGGTTTAATAGAGTACAAGAAACTGTTTTACACCATGAGAAAGACTCTTGAATCACAGATGCACTTCGAAACAAGCCCTGTGATCCCCTCACACCCTGAAAATGAGTTCGAAAACACGGCAAACAAGACCTTGAAAATCAACGCCAACAACCCAAAGGACCATGATCACATACTCCGTCGCTCATACAGACTTTAAATTCGACCATTTAATCCTTATCCATGTCCTTGGGGGCAGGATCACCGATGCCCTCCTCACCAATCGCAAACAGGGTGTCGCTCTCTGGAAGACAAGGGCTGTCGTAGATCTTCGCAATACGAGTCTCGCCACGGCCCTTCTTCAGGCTGATTCTGGTTGTACTGGCATGAGCGATGATGTTTCCACCAATCGGCTTCTTTGGATCAGGGTTAAACATGGCACTTGGCCCACCATCGACCTGAGCCACGACCTGGTTCGTGATGACCACTGCGATACCAAACTCATCAGCCAAACGTTGAAGCGTCCTCATGAACTTGGCAAGATGAGTCTGTCGGTTTGAGAGCTCTCCACGGCCGCAGAAGTCGGTTCGATAGAGTGAGGTCGCACTATCGACAATGAGAAGCGAGAACCGCGTCTCACACATCATAGCAGCGGCCTGGTTGAGTAGTTGAAGCTGGTGATCCGAGTTGTATGCGCGGGCGTAGGCAACATTATCCAGGACCTCCTCTCCGGAGAGACCAAAGCGATTAGCGACGCCCAGCAGCCTCACAGGGCGGAATGTGCCCTCTGTGTCGATATACATGCACTTTCCCTCGCCACCGCCCATGTCGAAGGGCAGCTGGCAGGTCACAGCAAGTGTGTGGCAAATTTGACTCTTTCCGGTTCTGAATTCGCCAAAGAGCTCGGTGACTGAGCCAGTTTCGATGCCACCGGCGAGGAGTGTGTCCAGGTTCTTGGATCCGGTCGTGATGGAGATGAGTTCACTACGTCGCTGATGCATTTCCGTAGCAGTCGTGAAGCCCATAGGAACAAGCTTAGAGGCTAGAAAAGTGTTAGCTGCCTTCCCTTGATAGATCTCGACATCTTTTCACGCACCCTCGGCCAGAATCTTGGCTGCCTTCTGCTCCGAGATACCCTTGACTTGTTCCAGCACCCGTCGTGGTGTGTAGGCGACCGACTCGACCGTGTTGTAGCCTCCATCGACTACAAGCTGAATATCGCGCTTCGTCAAACCCGCGACTCCCTGGGTAGACAATGGTCAGCGAATGCCACAATCTCCAGATACCGAATACTTACCTCCAAAGCGGAGAGTGGCGTAGGGGCGCCAGGGCCGGGCATGCCGCCATCCTCACCCATCTGAGCCTCGTCGTATTCCTCACTCATGTTGATTGACTAGATTTCTTAATACAATTGTTGAGACAAGTGAGACCACGGGGTGAATTGAAAGTGTGAGGAGGAAAAATTGGTAATCAGGCAAAGGAGGAGGGGGATGGTGTTGATGGAAAGCGCGGTGGGACGCGTTAGTGGAAGGCAACAGCGCCCACCTCGCTACGCCAAGTCACGTGATTTAGATTGCATGCTTCAATGACAGGCTCGATGACAGGGATCGTCATCAGATCAGTCCTCACCTCAGCTGGAATGAGCTTGGCTAATAAAGCATTATCTTTATTGGCTTCGTGTGCTGAAGGAGCTTTCATCTCGCCCTGAATACCACATGTCACGATTTAGCACTTGGGATGGATTTTTGTTTGACTTTTTTTTGAATTATTATTCATCTATTGTACAAGAGAGCGAAAGGACCAAGGCAGGCCACTTGTGATCAACAATCAAAGAAAACTTGCTAAAACACCAGTCCATGCGAGTAATACAGAGAGTGTGAGTTTTTAAACAGCCTTGACTCGAAAAAGGAAAGTTGCAAATCAAATCATCTGTAGTGCTCGTCCTCCGCGATTCGTTATCAAGTACACCTCATGATTGGGTAGTGGTATTGTTGTTGCGTCTTTTAGTTGACGGTGATGCGTCGAGACTCGTGCTTCTTGGCCTTGGGGACGACGATGCTCAAGATACCATCCTTGAAGGTAGCAGAGACGGTGTCCTGGTCGACGCGGGTGGGGAAGTTGAAGCTGCGAGAGAACTCGCCAAAGCTGCGCTCAGTGAGCCAGTACTTGGCAGAGTCGGCAGGCTTCTTCTGGACCTCCTCCTTGGGCTGCTGAACGACTTCGGTGCCCTGCTCGTGGGCCTTGGCCTCAGCCTCATCCTCAACTGTGGCGTGGTGCGAGCTCTTGCCGTCGTCGCTGCCCTCGGTGATGGCACCGCTCGCGGCAGTGTCTTCAACCAGACCAGCAGGGGGAGTGCCGGCAGTGTAGGTGCGCTCGGTCTTGCCGCGGATGAGCATTGTCTGGGGCTCGGTGAATTCGATGTGGACGTCCTCCTTGCTCATTCCAGGGAGCTCGCCGTGGAGCTCATAGGCCTCTGCAGTCTCGCGGACATCAAACTTCGGCTGCCAGTGGCTCAGACCACTGCGGCGGCCATTCTGTCCCTGTCCCTGGCGAGAGTAGCTGTCGAAGTCGTCGAGAAGGCGGAAGAGGGGAGTGAAGGAGGCGTCGGAGTTGTAGAAGTTGCGGGGGAAGAAAGCCATTTTGTTTGGTTGGTAGGTGATGGAGTTGAGTGTGGGTTGCTTCAGGTTGATTGCTTGAAGAGCTTGAAGAAGGAGTTGATTTGCAAAGTGCAAGAGAGCTTTGTAGATGTTGCTTGTGTTGTTTGTTTGTATGTGTTCTGATGAAGAAAGATTCCCAGCTTTGGGGGATGTAAAGCCTTGCTTTATACTTGGGGGTGATGAAGGACAGATCGAGATGGCCGTTTCCCAGACCTTCGTGAATGCTCGCGAAGACTTCCACTTGGAGCTTCTAGAATTGACGCGACCGTCTCAGACAGGCAGAGAAGACGTGACACACGCAGGCTGACGTAGCATCAGGCGTGATGTTGACATCAAATCGTATGAATGTGTATGCCCGTTGCTGCCGGCAGCTGCCGGCACCTGGTAGACGGTGGTGGAAGCTTCCAGCAAATTCCGGCAGTGCATGGGATGACGAGAGCTTGCTCGACACTCGACCTCGAAAATTCCATGGTCTCGTAATTGCTTCATGATTCTTCCTGCATATTCTATGATTAATTGGAGCGGGCGAAAATGGTAATTAGCATTGCACTCCAATTAATCGTCGTTTTCAAGAATCTGATAGATTGTCAAGATGGAAGAGGGTCTTTGTCAGTTTGGTCCTTGCGATTGATTATGTAATGCGAGACAATGCGAGACTTGGTGGATACCCTAGACCTGACTTCATCCCAACCACCAAGCATGAGGAACCAAGCAATACATGTTGAATACATGCATTTTTCATGGTTTTCTTCTTTCTGTGAGTCTCTGTGTGTTATTTTGGAGTGTTTTTGATGGGTTTTGGTCTTTATTTTCCGGTTGTGTGGTAATCGCAGGCCCTCTCTAGTATGTGCCGACATAGATGAAATGCAAGCAAGATGCGCATTCAGATTCTACGAAATCGGACCAGTACCGTAGATTCGACTACATACCCAAATTACGGGACGAGACCAGTGTAGTTTACACTGAAACCGCTTCTGAATAAGCCTCCGAAAAGAACCAAGTATTCATACTGCATTGGCTCGGGAACCCTCAGTAGCAGCGTGGGAGCTTTACCACCCAAACTGTTCTCCTGGTCACCTCAAGAAGTACACGCGATGCCACGATAACACCTTCTCTGATGAAGCAAGCCCTAAATGAGTGAAAACCATGGGTTCTAGAACAGAAATCCCACATACGGGAGTCCAATGAGCCCCCCTCCGTGCGACAACAACCTTCAGTCAGGGCCATGTGCTGGCTTTGTCCACCCCTCTCCGACAAGCCCAGTCGGAGAATTTCAGACGCCAGGCGCCGCAAGAAAGACCCTGTTCGGGGAGTACGAGTCGCACAAGTGCCATCGGAAACTCTAAAGCACCCACAGATCAACCTTGGCTTGAAATATTGCCGAGTCACATTAGAACTGACTCATGGGATTACTCAAGTTAACCGCCAACACAGACACATAGTTATTCCAGCTAAAACGGAGCACCAATTCCTCCACTAGCCGATGTCCAGAGGGTGGTGTTTACACCCCAACAACCCGGGCAACTCACACCCTCGGCGTTGTGCGGCTTTGGGTTCAAGGCTAACCTTGTATCGAGAACGAGAACTGTGCTCCCCTTTACCGAAACCGAAACCGCTTACGAACCAATACCAATGGTAACGTATCAGTTCTGTCCTCGCCGAAATTACAACACAACCACAGCCAGTCCAACCATAGAAGCAGGCTACCGCCTGCAAGTCCCAAGCAATGGCCACGGTAATCTAAAGAGAAGTCGATATAAACTAACATAGAGATGTGTAGTATACTCTGACCCAAGAAACACCCCTCACTTACATACCTGCCTTGTCCAGCTCATGTCGACTCTGTCCTTGCCTCCAATTCAGAATATCCGAAAGCAAGATAACCTTACTCTAAAGAGAAACTGAGGATTCCAACTCCACATTAGCCCATAGCGGCTATACTGCCGGAACTGTCATTGTATCTCTTGATAGGAACCCAACCGAAAGAGGAGCCCCGTAGTATTGAAAACGCGTACCACCAACAGCTCCTCACCCCGAAATATTCTCATCCGTTAACGGCATATGATCTCGAGAAGTAGTAGAAGTTCCGGCTGTAGAGTCGCATTTGGAGCAGCCTGGTTCTCGCGGCCTTACGGGGCCTACCGCTCGGCAACAGGTGTCGGCTAGTAAAGTAACGATGTAGATATCCATGCTGTCTACCGCGAAAGAGACGGACTGATCACCATCGTGTCGAATAGCTCGGATGTCTCCGTTTCAAGGCCGGTCCAGGTTTCGGCTCTGCAAGTTGATATAACAGCAGAATCTGGACATCGCACACGACTCGTGCTAGTACAGAAATCCAGGTTAGAATGATTAGTTGACTTGGTTGTCAGTGCATTGACGAATTGCCTAATGCTGTGGGATGTGTTGTCTCGTAACAAAGGTATCGTGGCTCGACGAGTTATGATGTGCAAAGTTCGACAGGACAAGGGCCCAGCATGGGGGAAACAGGATTTCTGGTCAGCCGTTGAAACCATGATTCACTGTGACCGCTTGTATCCCTGTTGGTCTCTGTTGGCTTGTTTTCTCGCCTCAGATGACGCCAAGCCATATCTGAGGTTGTAAGTGCCAGGGTCTTGAAGGCAAGACTCCCGGCCCCACAATGCGGAGTTGGCAACTTGGTTATGGTAAACCCGGGTCTGGATTCCAAGAGGAACCTCAATTGACGTCATCGTGATAGGATGCGCAACTTCTGAACCGGCCAACTTGCAAGCAAGCTAACGCAAGTCAAGAGGAGAACTCCAAGAACCCGCCCTAGCAGTGGCCAATTCGACTGTCCTTTGGCATTAGTTCTCGTCGTCCAGCTAATAGGAGCCTTTAAATCTCTCCACCGCCCGATTCTGGTCCCCTCAGCCACAATCGTAAGCCACCGCGATCATCAACCTCAAGCCTGCCATGGCCATCGCACAGATATGGAGACAGACAAACCAGCATGGCGTTCCCGAAACCTCTCGGACATTGTACTCGCGGCCCGCCAATGTAAAATGACGGCAGGGCTTGCTGGCCGGGCGTTCCGTTGCCACTTTGCCTTGATTAGTGAGCCACCTTATGGCTTAGCCGCTAGCTGTCGGAGCTGGTTCCAAGACCCGTCATTTTTGAAAATTAGTAGTAGCCTGAAAGATGGATAGCTCCTCGGTTGAACAGAAAAATCAAGCCCGTCACGGGGCAGCGGCAAACTTGTTCTGGAGATTCGAATGTTTTCATCATGAGACGTGAATCGTGTTGTATAGTTACATCGAGAGCCGCCGCCAATGATCCGTGCCTGTCGTGAATATGCCAACTATGTCCAGCATAGAACCGAAACCTGTGTTCCCGCTTCTTTGAATTATCGTAGCCATAAACGCATCTGTAGAGAAAATCCAGTGGACTAGTATCGAGAGTAGCATGTTGAGAACCTGTCTTAAATTCGATCGAGTCTTCACTGTCCATATGGCCGCATCGGGGGGAAGCCCGCCATCATGGCCATGGGCACGCGGATGCCCGCATGAGCTGGTCCTGGGCTCTGCACTCGGTTGAAGAGCCCAATCAGTCTTCGACCGACTGAAGGCTCCAGCTCGGTTCCGTCTCGTGCGATTTTCACCTCGCGGTTCGAATTCCAGGGATTGCGTAGCCCTCTCGTGCGGTAAAACGGAAGCCGACTCGTCGAAAGCCACTCAAGCTTGAAGGGCTTGCCCCAAGTTTTGGTACCTGTCTCCTCCGCGCTATTACTCTTCCCACTCGACATCTCACTCTCACTCTCGGCATCAGACAATAATGCCTCTGATTCTTCCCGTTCGGCTTCCCAGAAGATGGTTCCTCTGGCGGAATCGTCAATGATTCGCCCCTTAGGGGCGTGTTCGGTCGCTTCGGTCGGTATAGCTTTTGGGAGGTCGAGGTCGCTTGCCACCTGGGATGTCGGCGCAAACTCAATAGCCGCCGCGGGATCCTCGTCAATCTGTGAAACCATCCTAGCATAACCAAAGTATTCACCCGATTTATTGGCCGAGAAGATCAAGTAGACGCTATCAGCGCCCTATTTGACCGGTCTGGTTAGTTCACTGCCATGACAGATTCGAAACGATGCGCCACCTACCTTGAAAGCGCTGTTCAAAGCATCTTCGTTGTGTGCCTGGGTGGCCCATATGCCGGTTCGGACACTCAATTCGAGGTCCTCGACCGTTAAACTCTTGAGTATGAAGAACTTGTCCTTCTGCGGTGTCGTCTCTTCAGCAGGCTCGGCCTTGGGAGTCATCGTCGTCGTCGGCTCATCTGCTGGGTTTGGGCTCCCACTTTGCATAGGCGTGGCATCTGACACTTGATCCGTCTTGGTAGTTGTCGCCACTGAAGGGCCAGTCGGAGCCGTTACGCCGGTAGCACCCTCCACTGTGCTCTTCCTCAGTCTACTGACAAGACGAACTGATTGGAACTTGGAATCATGCAGCTTTTGCTGTGCTGCGCTGCAGGTTTCCTCATCTTTGAAGTTGGCAAACGCGCAGTTGCTCTTGGAGATGAGGAACAGCGACTCCAAGCCTGTCGTTTCCTTGCAAACATGGTGGACGAGGCTCATGAGATCAGTCTGCGGTGGAAGATTGCCAATCCAAATGGCATGCCCTGAAAATAACTCTTAGCCAGCATTGACTGTCATCGAGGCAAGTTGACTTACCACTCTGTCGCGGCTTTCGCGGTGGGCCACGTACGGCACTCTGGCGCCTCTCAGCTCCATCTGGGCTCTGCTTTAGCTCGCTCCTGACACGAGATTGCTTCCTAGCCCTACCTTGCCCTTGCTTGGGAGGCTGAGGATGACTTCCACCCGTCTCTGCCGGCTGCATCATGGTCCGGGGATCGTTGGTTCCGGGATTCCCATTCATGTAGTGTCCGGCGACCATGATATTGGGAACAGGATGCGCTGCGGGCTGGTATTGGGGAGCAGGGGCGTAGTAGTATGCCGACTGTTGAGGACTCATTATCATCTGGCTAGGGTAGTATGTAATGTTCTGCCTCGGAGCCATCGTCGATCCTGGCTGAGCCTGGGGCATCTGACTCCCGTAGTACTGCGCCATCTGTGGCTGTTGGAGGTAGTATCCTTGGGCAGCCACCGGCATCGATGGATGACCCGAGAAATGGGCCATTTGCTGCATCATGGGCGGTGAGCTCGCGGGGTTGTATCGCTGCGGAGTGCCGTGAGGATACTGCCCTGACCGATAATTAACGGGAGGAAGGGCGTTTCCCATGGGGCCCATGTTGTAGGGCCCAGGACGATGGCCTGCGGGAGGCTGGGACATGTCGAACTGAGATGTATATGCGTGCTGCGAGGCTATAGGATGCTGTTGAGGCTGGGAAGAGGGGTCATGCTCAGGAAAAGCTCGAGACTCGTCGTGACTGGGTGGTGGACTGGTAGATGCCCCCGGATCGCCAACCTTTGCAGTGTCCTTGTCAAGTGCTCCCACGTCTGTGGCCTGGGCACCGGATATATCTCCCATTTGAGTTGTTGAAGATGTGATTATCTTGACTATGAGCTGGCTAGTCAGCAATCTGGCCCGTCTGGGGGCCAACGAGAGAATAATTGCACACCTGATTCAGAGAATTGTATTTGTAACTTGTCCAAACCTTTCACGCAACGAGCAACTCGTAGTCCAAAGTCATTCGATCCAGAAGTAGGCGAGGAGTCGAGGCGGGAGCTTGTGTAATTTCCAACAAAGAAGCCACGAGTGAACAGGGATGTTTTTTCCGGACAAGCAACTACCCAAGCCCTCGCTAGGTGGCTGTGACTGGTTGATGTAAAGGAATGGTTAGAGAGGGGAAATCTCGAACAATTTTGGGGCCGAGAATGTGTGTCAGAGCGGGCAGTGCCGCTTGATGCGTGGGGGAGGGGACGGAAGACAGCTCTGAACGATGGGGACGGTAGTTGTATGTAATTTTCGTCGATTTATTCACCGGAGAGTCGTGATATTCGAGTACAGGAACAAAACGTAATGGTGGTAAAGACAGTTGTTGAAAGAAGGTGGTTGAGGAAAGGCGTGAGATGCCCCACGGGGGGCTGCTTAAGTCGTCAAAGACCAGTGAACCAAATCTCAAGTGGCTAGAGAGTGGACAAGAACTTTGAAAGTAACGGCGAGGTTGAAGAAGAATGGATGGATGTTGTCGTGTTTCTTTTTGGCGCAACAGGGACACCGGCTCGGCCAGGGACCAGCAAGCAAGACTGGTGCAGTAGAGAATAAATGTGCAGTAAATTCCCTCCCCAGACGGCGGTCAGCCACACAGAGGGCTTACCGCACGGGAAGTAATTGGAGAGAGATCGAGATGCACAGATCAGAGGAACGTTGAGGTGCGAAACAAATCCCAAGGGAACAGGCACGATGGGGTGCGTTATGGAGATGACCTGGGGTCGGACCACGCTGGCAGCGTAAGTAAAAGGCTAGCTAGCAGCAGAAGGCTCAAGAGGTGTAAACGAAGCAGGTGAATTCAACAGCCCCATGCCCTTCAAAAGAAAGAAAGGCGCCGGAGGCTTGTGAGGCTTGGAGCTCTAGAAGGGGCGAGAGAGGGAGGCGAACACCCATGTGGCAGGCCAAGGACAAGAAGAAGAGGCTTCAATAACGGGGATAGCGAGTGGCCAACAGTCAAAGCTTCCGGAGCTAGGGCTCAAGGAAGCCTTGGACGGTAAGGCAGGGTATGCTGCAGGGATGGGGTAGATGATCAGAAAGAGACCAGATGACGGGATGATAGATACAAGGGGGGGCGTGAATCACGACTTGATACGAGAGATGGGGAAATATGGACGACAATCCTCAAGTCACCAGAGCTCTGGGATGGGAATTGCTCGGGTCAACTGGGTGGAGGAGTGAGTGGAGGAAGTGGTGGAGGACGAGGCGGAGGAGCTCGAGCTCGGTGGGGAGAGGGTGCAAGCTAGGCGGGAAGAGACATGGTGAAGGGGAAGGAAGATGAAGTTGACAGTCTCGGATCATGGACCCAAGAGGAGGAGAACGAGTTGAGCCACGCGATGCCCCAGCTAGCCAGCCAACGCTTGCAGCTTCACCGGGATGGAGGTGCTGTAAGTTGGCGGTACAAGTCGAGGTAAGGCTGCCGTGCTGCCGGTCGTTGGTACTGCCTTGTGACCATGGCCCCCGGTTTCCGATAATCTATTCTGTCGCCTGTCCACTCCAAACATAAATCCCCTGTCCAGCTGGGCCGCATCCATCATCCATTCGAACACCACCCATCAGCCGACGGTGGCTGAAGAGGTAGCAAGAGATGCCGCCACTGCTCACCCACCATCTCTGAATGGGGCATTCAGGTACCGGGTGCCACTAATTCGTGATGAGTGATGAGACAAGAGACGATTGGGAATGGGATTGGAGGTGCGTGTGGGAGCCGACAAACGGCGCCGACAGCAAGGAAACGGGGTCCGGGAGGTAAAGCCACAGTAGAACTCGACTTGACCAGCATCAGACAAGGAGAGGGGGTGTGCACCAGGAAAGGTGGTAGGGGTGGGTGACCGTGAGGATCCAATTCAGCTGTGGAGCGAGCATGGTTGGAGACTATTTTGACGCCGAGCCTGAGCGAGGTGTGGCGTAAGTTGGACTTCCACTTCTGATTTCTGCTGTGGGAATTTGCTTTCTTTGCCTAGGCTGGCTTGTCTCAGAGGCAAAAGGTCCCTGAAGGGTTCCACGGCTCCACGGGGAGCCACCGTCTGCCTCCGAAACGAGAAGGTCTCTTGGTATCCATTAGTAGTGTAAGTACGGACCGGACAGGCCAGGCCTGGTGAGGTGCCTGCCATGGGGTGATCTGGCTCCGCGTTTCTGCTGACGGTGGCTGAATGCTCTGAGCGTTTAGATGTGGTGTTGAGTGATGACCATTGAAACATTAAACGGTCATCAACCAGCTCCATCTCGTTGGTGGACGAAGGATTTTTTGTTGGAGATGGTGTCAGAAGGGGAACGTAAGACTCCCCGTCCCGCTTGCCTGACGAACCGTTTTCGCCACCGTCCCGTGATGCCTCCTCCTTTTGGGGAATGGATGATGTCTCTCGTTCCTGCCCCGGAATTTTAACTCTGCCTATCAGCTTGGTAGGAACGACTCTCTTGCCGCGATTCAATTTTGAATTTGGCGTCCGCTCCTACACCCATTTTTATCTCCCCGGCCTCACTTTGCATGGCAATCGTCTGCATACAGACGTACGCACGCACATCGAGTACAGCCACTTACTCTTCCGCGAGGCCCCAGTTCCTTGGCACATACTCGATATTCCAGGATATGCGCGACGTACATACTGCTTTCGGGGAGTCAATTGTGCCAGCAAACCACAAATAGAAGGCACGTCCGGCCGCCGTTCGGGACACGTACGAAGCCGTTGCCACTCGGTGGTTCGAGACAACCACTTGTGAGCTGCAGCAAGCAGGGATCTGCGAGACAGGGAATAGCCGAGGCGGTAAGGTGGAGGTCCCTGAGATCCGATCGACACGCGACAGGCCCGCCTGTGCCCTTGCGAGCGTCCAGAAATCAAAAGTCAATTCGCTGTGCCGTCGACGGACGAGTCGGGCAGCATGGAACAATGTCCGCCCTCCCCCATTCGATGATGGCCACAGCAGTGCTCGACTAGAAGAACCACCCCGGCCAATGCGGCGCTTGCTACCACCCTGCCCCGGCGTTCTGCCACTGGTGCATCTCGCAGTCCTCGGTCTGGAGGTTGGACCATCTCAACGGGGCTTCGGACCACTTCTGGAGGGTCCAGCCCGGTCCATGACCTTGGGTCCCAAATTCCACGCCCGCATTCTCCTGTTCCTGCTAATCCGTCCATTCGGTCACTCCCCTCCTCCTAGGTACCCGACCCATCCTGCCCAAGTGCTTCAGAGCCTCTTCCTTGGCCCGTGGCCACGGCACTGACCGTGGGCCAGGCACCTCGATGTCTGCGCGGCTGCTGAGTCCTAGTTGGCAAGATCGACAAGCCTCGTGTCGTTGCGCTGATGGCGTTGGTCGCCCTGCGATGCAACGGGCGCCGTCCAGCTGACAACGAGAGAGCCGCCGTTTGCCTAGGAGAGCCACTTCAATCCTGGAGCCCTTGTTCTGCATCTCTGAACGGCGTTTCACAGGCAGCAACCAGACGTCCCATCAACCCTCGACAATGTCGATCTATCCCGTTTACCTGCCCGTCAATACCCACCAGCCCACCGTCTCTTGCTAGTCAATACGCCCGGGCCATAAGCCTCCCGCTACACTAACGTCTCATTGGAGGCCCTTGCCCCGTCATCACGACTTGGGCAACCCTTGGGCTGTTCTGGGGTCTATTTGGGTCAAGGCCCGACCAGATGATCGACAATGGGATTCTCCCACTTCACGATGCTGTCTCGACCGCGCATCTCCATCCCGGTCGAACCCCAGAATCTCTCGTGTCCGTCACCAAAGCCAGTCATCTCTGACGCAGTTACGCAGGCACGCCACTACCGTGTTATAGAGCTCTGCCGTAGCTTGTCCTTGTCCTTCAAGCTCCCATGTACGCTCCAGTCCCAATTGTCGGCCACGGCACCCGGGTCCCTGTCGTACGACTGCTATATCCGGACTAACGACATGTGCGTGCTCTACCGCGAGCTGTGCCTTTTGGACCCTTGAAGGGTCCCTGAGACGCCACCAGGCCAATGAAACGCCCATCTAATCTGGGCCGGACGAAAAGCTCCGGGCTGGTTCATAACACAGATACCTAGGGTTTGAATTGCGCGGCCACCTTTGATTGCCAAATCTCCCAGATGGATCGCCAAAAAGTGGTCAATTGCATACGACGAGGCAGTGGCCAAGGTTGGCACCAGAGTTGAGTGTGGGAAGTGCAAAGGTTGCGGTACAGCGATGACCCTAATTCCAAGCCATTGGACACCTAGATAGAGGGTCACCTCCTTGTCTGGCGCTTTCGCCACCCTGCTGTCAACAGGGGTCCAGACCTTTACCGCCGATCGTCACCGTTTCAGGCCCCGTCACGCCTATCTTTCATCCGTCGCACAAGCAGGAATGACGACATGACGACGATGCGCTGCGCTTCCTTGGCTCAGAGGCGCCTCCGGCGATGGCAAAAAACACTATTGCATTGGCCGCGACACAGACTCTTCAGCAAGGGTCCGTGTGGCTTGTGAGGGAAACGTCGTCAGGATCGTCGGCCATCTAACTGGGGGCCGACGTGTAAGCCGCAGTGGCCCCTTTGAGGCTTGAAGGCCCGAAACCCCCGGTGCCAATGCAATGCGAATCTCAAGAGCTGCCGGGGTGCGTCCTTGATCATGACACTCGGCCGTCGTCATTATACAGAGCTTCAGCCAACCCCAGTACAGTATTCATCCCAGGGCTTTGGTTATTAAGCAACTCGGCAGCTTTAACAAAGTGGCGAATGGCGTTACGCTTGCTGGCCTTTGTTTCTAGAATTAGAACGTGTTGCTATACTCCACCTCGGCCATGTTTCTGGTCCGTTTTCAGCCCTGCGAAAGATGTCACGAACCGTTCACCAAAACGGAGCTTCCTGGCCTTTACTTTTCATCACATGTTTGACGCCTAATGGGTGGCAAAATTCAACCCAAATGTCTAGGTTATGCAAGCAATTCATGTGCTTACTGATCAATTTCTGGTTAGGGCATGGCCGCTCCCGCAAAGTGGCATCTGCCGTTGAGCCAAGTGTTTACGTTGACTCCATCACTGTTCAGGCATTGCGATTTTGGTGGTTCAGGTCAAAGCCAAGCTTCCGAGCTCCCCGTCACGTCAGGGGCACAAGGATCCGCCGATCATTAATCAAGGCTCCTCATTATTAACTTATTACTGACGGAGTATTCCAGGATCCGGGTTGCGGAAAGCACTGCACAGGCTTGGTTGGCGGGTTGGAGAGGTGGACTGCCGAGAGACAAGGACGAATCGAAGCAACTCGAAGACGTTCATGGCCCCGAGTGGGAACATGTCGATACCTCCCTGCTTTTAACATTACCTGCCACGGGTTCTCTGTCCCGGTTGATTGGTTGTGGCATCTTCTCAATCCCTGGCTGCCTTATCATAACGTCGCAGGCGATCCGGGCCTGACATGCGTGTCGGCCCTAGACGACCTTCGACTCCGTCCGCACTGGCTTGGCATACTAGCTCGTCTCTGTGAATCAGCATTGTCTTTCTTCAAAATGGTGGCAAATGTCTTGTCGAGCTCGACGGCTCGGTTAGCCAAGGGGCGTGTTCAAGCGAGCCGTCGTGTGTTTGAGCTCACATTCAACATGGACGAGTAAGCGCTGGGATAAGCTGCAGCAGTTGGTTTCCTCCTGTATCGTTGCGTTTCTCCCTGTCTGGTAATGTCCGCCGTTGGAGCCTAGCGGTCGGATGACGGAGTTTACACTACAAACGGGCATGGTGCTTGAACTGCTGATGCACGCCGAACCGGAATGTAACGTGTTCAATCTCCTGGATGAGAGGCTGAATATGCACAGATGTCTGGAAGATGACAGCTGTGACGATATTACAGTAAGGGAGAGAGAGTGTGTGCCGTTGACCGCCCGCGCTTCCCTCTCGTGCCAACCACCAAGTCTGATGAGCAGCAGGAGGAGGGGATTTCTGCAGGGCAGACAAACTGCCCACAAACCAAACTCTGGGAAACATGTACTGCATATGCTAGTCCAAGCCAAATGTGATGGCTGCTGCATGATTATTCATAGTAGCACTGGAGTATCATGTCCGAAGTCATTTCTCAAGCACCAATACCGATTCAAAGCAAGGATGGTATGAGTTTGGGGCCCCGGACAGCCGAAATAGCGCCTGTCAGAGGAGCGACTGATAAACTCAGGCATATGATAGACTTATGGGTGTGTTGAATATTGTCGGGGCGGTGTATGGCCGTTGGATACATGGCTCAGGGTGATGGATGCCGTGGTCTGATAGGATAGGCCATGATGCTACAGTACAGTACAAAGCACTTTTTCTGACGAGCTGACCAGACAGTATTCGTAGCCAGTATCTTGGAGAATGGCATGCATCGGCATCATTGCTGCTCGCATCGGAAAGTGGCCATCCCGAAGATCTCGAAGGGAGCTCAGAATTCAGGCGCTACCAATGATGGGCTAGATCGCCTTACAACTCTGGCCTTACCACTTTGCGTTCAGCAGAATCTTAGGGATCTACGAGCCTCACAGAATCTGGAGTGGGATCCGGAGTACGGCATTCATTAAGTTATGGCGCAGACGGTTGGTGCTGGCCCAAATCCGCGGTTGGTCTGGAAGAGAGATGGGCATCGCGGGCCGCACATCTCACACAGGGAGCTTCGGCTCCGGCCGCGCTGTGCTCCCGACCCTCCGGGGCCATTGTGTAGAATGCGTTCTAGGCCATTATGAGCCGATGTCGACGTCAGTTAACAAGACATTGAACCTTCCGATGGCTCTAGTCGAGCCGTGTATCATGGATCACCGATCATCGAGCTTAAATGAATGTTGGTCCCGTAGCCATGCTCCTTGGCTCTTAGGAAAGACGAGTGCAAAGAGAGCTGAAAACAGCGAGACGTGCGCTGAGAGATTGTCTTGAATGAAGGTGGTGTTGCCATTTGCCGCGCTTGTGGTGCTATGGAGACGTTCCAGAAGAGTCTAGATGCGGTCTTGGAATACAACTACCGAAATGCCTACCGACCGGGAGGGATTGTATCCGTTGCCTGATAACATTAGCTGCCCAAGGATCGAGGCCAATGGAATTTCAACATTGGGTGTTGTGGCACACTGATGGGAGTGAGACATGAGGTTTTCCAATGTTACCATCCTCAACTGATGGGGCCATCTACCCTTGAATTCCCTTTGACCATTTGACCCATGATCTCTGAATCTTCTGACCAAATCACTTGCTGTGGTTGACACTATTGGTACGGATTGGGCGATGTGCAGGTGTTGATGGGTTGTGTTTATTGTGTCTTCCAACACCAGAACGGCGGGTGACGATTGGAAGATGACGAGGGGAACGGGAATAGACAGAGGTAGAAGAGCACGAACGAGAGGATCTCAGTACGTCAAGTCACTACACAATAGATAGTTCTTATCTATCCTAAAAGCAGTCATTGTTGTAGATGGGTAGGTGAGCATTAACAGTCAGTTTGACGCCCGTTCTAGTGGCTATTGAATGTCTATAGGAAGGTAGATTTACCCTCACCGGCCAGTCCCTGCATGTGCAGGCTAAGCGATTTAAGCGACAAGACTCATCTTGACGATCCCTCGCGCTGGGCGTGTTCTCTCCGCAGAGATGGAGGCTGGAAACGAGAGAACCAACACCCGGTTACAGTGAACCAGGGACAACCCTGGACCCTGGGCTCGGAAACGGACATTGCATAAAGGCGAATTGTGCGCTGGATTGATCTTGAACCGACGCAGCATAGCTACCAACCTTGTGTTCATAAAATCTGACACATGGCTTGTGCTGAAGCCTTCGTCTAGGCAGGTCAGAGGCGGATCAAGATTGGGGTCAACTCCCAGCTTGTTTCTTCACGACACAGGAACTGTTTAAACAAGTGTAAGTGGCACAAAACTGCGCACCTAGCGTCAGACATGGCGGAACAGACAATCATATGCTGGAAAAGGCTCGTTGATTCCCTGGCGTCTAAGAAATTCGTGTTATACATCGTGCTCAAACACCCCCAAACACCGTCTAATCCTTCTTCAAGGGCAAGAATGTCTCCTCAATACCGTCTCTGGTGATGATGACCATTTGGAGGTTGTCGCCGACCTCGATGTGACGCTCCACCGCACCGTCGAAGGCATCCTTGATCAGGGTCTCGACCTCGGCCCGTGTCAGGGGACGTCGCTCCCGCTCCTTGAGCTCGTGGCCTTCTCCGCTACCGGGGATGTACTGGTTCTTGAAGTTGACCTGGTTGTCCAGGAAGGGCATGATCAGACTGCCCGCAGCACCGCCCGCTCGGCACTGCTCCCGCTCGTAGCTGCCGACGGGGTCGTAGGAATACACGGCACCCTTGCCCTCCTCGTCCAGACCGCCGAGCATCGCGTGCGAGTAGTAAGGGAAGAATCGCTTCTGGTAGAGCACTGTGGAGAGGCGCTTGGCGCAGGCGTTGACCGTCATGGGCTTGCCGTGACGGTAACGGTAGATCTTGCAGATGGTGTCGAGGTGGTCGCGGAGGGCCTCGCCGTCGGCGGCGAAGCCAACAACCGAGAGAACTAGTGTGGCGTCGTCCTGGGAAGCTGTGGTGCCGCCGATCTTAAAGACCTTGGGGGACATGCGAGAGTTGATGCTGTATCCGCTGGTGTGGCGGGTGTCGCCGGCCATGATGGTAAAGTCGGCGCCAGAGATGGCGAGGGTCGAGCCGCCATTGTCGGTGTAGCTGTGACAGTGTCAGATAGGAGCCCAAAATTCCTGCGGAGGGCGACATACGGGTTGAATCGATGTTCTCGAAACTCGCCGTTGTTGGTCTTGGGAGCAGCATCCGAGAAGGAGTAGTTGGGCCCGTTCATGAGGGGGTTCTGGCTGAACATGGCAGCCATGATTGCGGTTCTGTCTTGAAGGATATGGAGAGATCGAAAAGCAGGAAATTCCGCGATGCGCAAGGTCGATGGGATCGGATTCGGTGGTTGATGTTTGGTGGTTGATACTGCCTTGTTCCTTAGCTGAGGTGGTCGACGACGCACGCGTCAAGCTTGCAGCCTTGCCGATGCTTGAAGCTGGGGTAGCTCACGATGACTAAGCTGGCACGACAGGGGTTCACCTCCTAACACGCAGTTCGTCATTTCAATCGTGGGTGCGTCCAGCCTCCAATTTGGGAAACGAATTTGTTGACATTGTCGCTTCAAGCTTCAGTATTTGTCTTGATTTCATCTGCGGTCGTCGCGCCGCCCACACGCCCAGCATGACGGCCGATATCCGCTCCAAGGCGCTGCAGAAGATAGCTTCGCTGTCTGCGACTAGCTCCACGACGTCGTTCGACCGATCCGACCTTGACCGGCTTTGTAGGGCATGCCATGCAGGATCCAAGAGCAAGGACTATGTCAATGGCTACCAGAACAAGAGCTCGCTAGGACGGGTTCCTATGGTGGGTTTGCCATAGATTTTGAGCTACTCTGTCGGAAGCTAACCCTGGTATTGTAGTCTATCCGCGAGTTCGAGGTCCTGATCGCATTGTGTAAGACGGCGCCAAAGATCAAGTCCAGCCAGAGCGCGCAGAGGCTCTCCTACCAGCTGTTCCCGTACATACTCGAAGCGCATATTCAGGTTTTCGTTCCGTCGCCCTTCTTCCGAAAGATCGATCCGTCTCCGACCGAAGCACTCGCTTTCCATGTGACAGGGGCTCTGTTGGCACTTGGTATCAACTACGATGAGCTCCAGGAGAACGTCGCCGATAAGATCTGGGCATTCGTGAACTCTTGCAGACGAGCTACCGAGAGTATTCTGTCTCCCCAAGCTGGAGACCCTGATAACCCCCACCTTGAGGACGCGATTCGAACTGCAACAATTGCTGTTGCGCTTCTTGGATTCCTCGATGCCGCGGCCGCCCAGGCAGATTTCTGGAGGGCTGGAGGTCGACTTGCTCTGATCCAGAAGATCAGAGAGCTTCTTTCAGAACCCTTCCTTGTCGCAGTTGAAACGGCCCTCTCAACTATCCGTAACTGCCATAGCCAGGATCGCGAGGTTAAGGAATGGAAGAGGTATCTGCGTCAGTATGCGTCGTCTGGACGACCCCTGGGAGCCATGCTCCTACACCGAAGCTTCGCATGGCTAGTTGTCGCAAGCACCTCGCTGATGTCTGAGGACCCTCGTGCCCTGCGTAAGAAGCATATTCTAGACATTTACATCTCGAAAGGCGACAAGTTGCACCCAAATTCACAAGCCCATGAGGCCGACTTCCGGACTGTCGAGGCCTATGCCAGCTTCGCCATTGAAGAGATCCAGTATATCGAAGCTGGTGCCGACTTCATTCGTATGGGATCGCCTGACCAACAGAGCCTGGCTTATGCCGTCAAGGCTGCCGCTCTCATCGCTTATTTTAACTGTGCACTCTTGAATGAAGAGGCCGCTGACTCGGAGATCCTCATGACCTGGCTTCAAGAGACCCTGGATGACTCTGTGCAGATGGCTGACCCGACTCTGGCCTCGGCCGCGCTGCGCTGCCTGGCTTTGATCTGCCAGATCTCTCCAACTTTCTCGTCAAACGTGAGCCGAATCCTGCCCCGATTCATTGTTCAGGATGCCCCTCAAAGGGAGATCGTCAAGATTGCCTCCAACAGCCTGGCGTACGTGCTCAAGATGCTCTCCAAGGATGCTGTCATCAGCACCCTCTACACCTTGGGCAATGTACTCAGCCCTGGCTCTGAGCAGGCATTCACCAATGGCCAAGTGGATGGAACAGCCAGCGATGGGGCTATCAACCCTATTTATACCAACCGTCAGTCCATTGGCAGCTCGATTTCCCTCCAGATGTATGGCGAGGAGGAAACTGCGGTTGTCTCTGGCAACGTTGTGCAGACCATCTGCGGAATCGCTGCTGCCTTCAAGGACGAGAAGATCACTGCCCTTGCTCAGTCCATGTTGCAACAGAAGCTCGAGAAGGTGAACACTGGTGTCGATGCCCGCATCATCAGCGGAGCAGCTGCTTTGGCCTTGGAGGGCGGACAGCTGGAGTTCCGCTCTCTGCTCAAGCTGTTCACCAGACTTTGCCATACTGGCGTTGTGGAGAACCAGCTGTTCCTCCTGGAAGCCGTAAGTGTGATCCATTCTGTTAATATCAACTCACTAACAACCGTAGGTGAGAAACGCTCGCACCTTCATCTCTGCCAAC
Source organism: Fusarium falciforme (assembly GCF_026873545.1). Classification (NCBI taxonomy): domain Eukaryota; kingdom Fungi; phylum Ascomycota; class Sordariomycetes; order Hypocreales; family Nectriaceae; genus Fusarium; species Fusarium falciforme. Next base: position 2,623,603 of record NC_070544.1, on the reverse strand, counting down.
CTCCGGCGCGACTCTCAGCTCTTTGATATCTACTTGGAACACCTGCTAGACAGCATCATTGGACTTGGTGATGCTCACTCAACCAGCCACGCTAAGGAATCCGATGTGCAGATGGCTGCGAAGGAGATTGCTGAGCTTCTGCACCCCCTGGCAACCTTCATGGCCAGCAACGACTTTGCTTCTGAGCCTGTTACTGATGACGAAACCTACTCTCTACTTCGAGATGCCTGGTTCAACATTGTGGTTCATGGGTTCACCACCAACACCGATCGTGGCAAGCAGTATCTCAATGAGTTGAGGATCATTGCCATTCATTCCCCACCCCTTGTCGCAGATCAACGAGGCGAGCAGGTTGAAAGTGACATTGAACTCAATACCGTTCTGCGACGAGGCTTTAGCAACGACCGGGAGTCGTTGCAGAAGAAGCTTCTGAGCGACCTCGTTCCTAGCAAGGCCAACGAGATTAAGAGTCTGAGTTACCGCAAAGTCATCTTCTTGCAGGCTGCGTACCTCATGGAATACCTCCGCGCCGACTCGGGCGACTGCACCAAGGTCGTGTCTTATTTCTTGGAGCCAAGCATGTCAAAGGGCGACGTCAGCAGTGCCATGGAGGGCGTTGGTGCTGCCGTTGTTGACAGATACATTGACAAGACCCTGTCAGGAAGCGAGGCGACCTTCTCTGCTCAGTACGCCGCTGAACAGCTTGCGACCATATTCTGCAGCTGCTGCCATCGCATTGAGCGAGTCCAGCAAGCCGCATTTGCCTGTGCAGACCGGATTCTTCATGAGATCCCTGCGGCTCTTTGCCACAGATCTTCTCTGTTTGCTTTGCTGGAGCTCCTTTCTCTCATGTGGTCCAGTTGCTTGGAGGCAGAGACAGATCTGTATGATCCTCGCTCCATCTTTGAATCTGAGCTTGGCGGTGTGACTGTCCAACTTTCAGATGACTACGATTTCCGAAGGTGGACGGTGGATGTTCTCAACCGCAAAGCCAAGGTTTGGGTCAACGCCGCCATCAACCTGGCTCCTCTCGACGTCAAGGGGCTTCTGCAGACCTATCTCTCCGAATTCAGCGACGAGGGAGCCTATGGTCATGTTTCTCTTGGGCGATCGTTTGCTCTTGAACTTGGCTCTATCATCCCTTCGACGGACAACCGACTACAGTCGATGGACAAGATCGGTAACTCGAGCATCAACACGGCATCGGACTTTGTGGCACAGTACACAACTCGCCAAGAGTACCGATACGGCGAGACCCTTCCGGATCGTGGCACAGAGCTTATCAGCTTCATGAATCACAACCGCCGCTTGTCCTTCGTGCAGTCATCGGTAAAGGAGAGCGCCAACGCAACCACTGCGCTTGCTCATATCGAGGCTAGAATCCTGAGCAAGAAGAGCGCTGCCATCACCGAGGTCCGAGACATCCTTCGTAGGGCAGCAGCTCTGCTGTGTCGCACCGAGAAGGATGAGGCTGCTATTGCCCATTACCTCGTGAGCATCCCGTTCGCCCTGTTCACTAAGCAGTCTATCAAGCTGGGAGTTTCTCTATGGCTTGGTGTGATGAACGAAAACCCAAGACTGGAACCGAAGCTTTTGAACGAGATTGCTCAGCAATGGGAGTTCACACTCGCCAGAAAGGTTGGCTTGTTCAGCCCGACTCTGAACCATGTCGACCCCTTCTTCTTGAAGGGGGAGTTTGCGCCCAGCGAGCTGGATGCGCTGGCAAAGAAGAAGCAGCTGGTGCATGACATTCTCTCGCCTCATGTTCGACTCCTTCAGTTCTTTGCCAGTCACTTCAATGCTACGAGACATGGAAGTCCTGACATCCAGAGAGTGTTCCTGAGAATGCTTGATCTTACGCTCGATGCTATCAAGCAGTCTGCAACCCACCCCATGGCCCGAGAGATTCGATTCTCCATCGTCCTGTTTGGTCTACGAGTTCTGCGAACTAGCAACACTCTCAAACCGGGTGCGCAATGGAGACTCAAGGAAAGACTCCTGTCGGCCGGCCTAGCCTGGTTCAAATATTCACCAAAATGGTCGTTTGGAAGCAACATTCTTCAGATGAAGACCGAGATCCGACTCCTGTCGGATGTCCTCACTGCTTTGCAGCAGGTCTCTTTCATTAGCGCTCCGGCTGCTGGCAACACCAAATCACTCCAGGCCAAAGAGCAGCTACTTGATCTGTTGGTCAGGAACGAGCAGTCTCGCCTGGCTGTCTGGGTCAACCCTCTCAACACAGCGGCAGGCCAGTCGTTGGCTCCGGCAGCTAACAAGGCGGCGACGGAGGCTGCGCTTATGCCTCTTGTGCGAACGGCCTGGTGGCAGGATCCTGCTATTGCGCTTGAGCTGGCGGCTAGGTTTCCATCCCCTCGCCTCCAGCGTGATATCAGGTTCCTTCTCCTTACTATGCCGGAGAAGGCTGTCTCTGAGCCTGAAGCTCTGCACCTGATCTTTGGAGGACTCCTCCCCGAAGATGTTGCCCTGCAACACCTCAAGGTATGTTTTGAGCATTGTCGTCATTTTGTTAACGCATATGCCAACTAACTCTGATAGTATCTTCTGTACTGGGAGCCTGTGAACCCTGTCACAGCCGTTACCATGTTCTTGCCGGCCTACGAGAACCATCCTTTCACTATCCAGTACGCTATGCGTGCTCTTGAGAGCCACTCGGTAGATGTTACTTTCTTCTACGTCCCCCAGATTGTCCAGTCGCTTCGATATGATGCCCTTGGCTACGTGCAGCGATACATTCTCGAAACTGCTCAGTTCTCTCAGTTGTTTGCTCATCAGATCATCTGGAACATGAAGGCCAACTCGTACAAGGATGATGATGCCCAGATCCCAGATGAGATCAAGCCAACTCTGGACACGGTTATGGGCAAGATGGTTGACAGCTTTGCGGCTGAGGACCGAGACTTTTATGAGCGAGAGTTTGCCTTCTTTGACGAGGTGACTGGCATCTCGGGCAAGCTCAAGCCTTATATCAAGCGATCCAAGCCCGAGAAGAAGCAGAAGATTGAGGAAGAGCTGCGCAAGATCAAGGTCGAGGTCGGCGTCTATCTGCCCAGTAACCCCGACGGCGTGGTGATTGGTATCGACCGCAAGTCGGGCAAGCCCTTGCAGAGTCACGCCAAGGCGCCGTACATGGCGACGTTCCGCATCAAGAAGAACAAGGGCGGCGCGACAGAGGTAGACGAGATGATGGAGGAACAGGACGGAGAGGACCACGAGACCCCTGAGCAGACGGTTGAAGTGTGGCAGTCTGCCATCTTCAAGGTCGGTGATGACTGTCGACAGGACGTCTTGGCTCTCCAGATGATTGCGGCGTTTCGAGGCATCTTCCACGATGTCGGCCTCGACGTCTATGTCTTCCCCTACCGAGTCACGGCCACGGCCCCTGGCTGCGGTGTCATTGACGTGCTGCCAAACTCCATCTCGCGAGACATGCTCGGCCGCGAGGCTGTCAACGGCCTGTACGACTACTTCATCTCCAAGTACGGCAACGAGAACTCGCTCCGGTTCCAGCGGGCCCGCAGCAACTTTGTCAAGTCGATGGCGGCCTACTCGGTCATCTCGTACCTCCTCCAGTTCAAGGACCGTCACAACGGCAACATCATGATCGACGACGCCGGGCACATCCTGCACATCGACTTTGGCTTCTGCTTTGATATTGCTCCTGGTGGCATCAAGTTCGAGCGCGCCCCCTTCAAGCTCACCACCGAGATGGTGGCGGTCATGGGCGGCTCCATGGACCACCAGAGCTTCAAGGCCTTTGAGGAGCTCTGCGTCAAGGCCTTCCTGGCTAGTCGGCAGTACTGCGAGCAGCTCAGCCAGATCGTCTGGCTCATGATGGACAGCGGCCTGCCGTGCTTCCGCCCTGAGAGCGTCAAGCACTTCCGGGAGCGCTTCGTGCTGGACAAGAGCGAGCGGGATGCGGCAAACTTTATGAAACACCTCATCAAGACGAGCTACTCGAGCTACAGCACGGGCATCTACGACCAGTTCCAGCTCCTGACCAACGGCATTCCCTATTAAGGATAAGCGACGGGGAGGAGACGCAGGCGGACTGGCTGTGGTGGCGAGATATTGTGGTGATACCGCCCTATCTATCTAGTTCTTTCTGACTCTTAAAAAGATGGTCAAATACAAGTACCATCATAGCTCTACCTACTGTAATTAGTCTTGTTTCTTTTCTTTTCTATAATAGTACACAACCCTTTCACCAATATCCAAAGTAAACAAGACACGGTCCATACTATTCTACACACTCGTCCTAGATCCCATTCTATCGAGGGCAACCCAGCCATGATATGATGATGAGATTAGTTCAGTTGAGTCTACTACTACTACAAGGCATCCGGGGAGCCGGCCCCTCTGACCTCCTCGCTTAGACGCAAGCTAAATGAGACGGAGATTCTCCGCTCTCACTCACGGGCGCTGCCGAACCCACCTCATTTCGCCTTTGCAGCGGACCCTTTGAGCATGTGGGTCGGGGCATTGTAGCTGGTGTAGTCGACATGCACAAAGGCCCTGTCGACAATGGGGACAGACTCGAGGAAGTAGGTGAGCACCTCGCTGAGGTCGTGGCTGTCCTTCAGGGGCGTGGCGGCAGAGAGGACAATGTCGACCTCGACAAAGAGCTTATCTCCGGCGTGATAGGCACGCAGGTTCTGGATCTGGCGGATAGCCGTCGCGAACCGCATCGTGAGGTACAGCAGCAGGTTACGCTCGTCGGGCTGAGCTGAGAAGCCCGAGAGGTTACGGACGTGATGGGCCGACGTCTCGCTCCAGTTGAAGATGACCACCATGGAAAGGAGCAGGCCGCCGACAGCGTCAAGCCACCAGATACGTCCATAGAAACCGACTGAAGGAAACAAGGATTAGCAGGGGTTCATGGTGCAGCTCAGGGATGCGGATGCAGCGGTCCGATCGCGCATCGCGGGCAGCGGCTACTCACTAATCGGGAACAAGATGGAGCCCGTGTTGAAGATTACATCCGTCTTGGCGTCTTCGGCCCTGCAGCCATGGTCAGATCTTGGCCGCGCACGTGTGTGATGTAGGCACTGTAACATGAGACTTACAAGGCTCGCACGCTCGAGTTCTTGACGACACGGCACCAGACCCAGCAGGCACCCTTGATGACAATGGTAGAAACCATGATGGCGATAGCGGGGATACCAAGCTCGAGGATGTGGTGCGCTGGGTCCATGAGGCGCTGGATACACTCGAGGCCTACCTGGAAGAAACAGGTGATCATGATGATGGAGAAGACGAGTACACCGAGAGGTTCAAGCCTAGAAACACGGGTTAGACTTGGTTCTGCGCAGTAACCACACACCAGTAAGACCTACTTTCGACGACCGACGGGGTAACTGTACTGGTCCTGGTGACTGGCCGAGATGAGACGTGTAGTTATCCAAACAATGACAGTACTGAGAAAGTCAAGCACAGCGTCGACTAAACTAGCCAAGACGGACATGGAGGGAACGGAAACAATGACGGCAAGCTTTCCAGCAAGGAGGATGGCGTTGGCGATAAAGTTGACCCAGATAGCCAGAGTCACAATGGGGTCATCGCTGTCGACTTCAGCGTCCTCCAACCATGGCAAGTTGGGCTTGGGGCCTGCGCCGTCTTCCTGGCTGGCAGGCGCTGGAGGCGGCTCGTCGTCCTCATCGTCGTCTCCGGCCTGGCGCTGAAGCATTGGCAGGCTCTCAGAGGAGCGGAAGATATCCTTGGGCGTGCGAGTCGCGGGCAGCTTGGTGGAAGAGTTGTTCGCCTTGACAGTGCCGTAGGATCCTGGGGTGAAGGATGCCGGGGTCGAGCCGTTCATGGGGGGCGAGTCGGAGGCTGTGGATGGCTCCTCGTTGATCGTGTCCGGTACATCAATGGGCCGGAAGGCCGAGGCCTCCAGCTCGGTCTGGTATTCGTTGAGGAGCTCATGGGGGATAGCCGAGTCGAGGAGAGCATCAATGTAGAGATATTGTTGGATTAGCTCGTTGGTACGCTCGTAGTATTCGCGCCTATCGCGCCTTTGGTCAGCTCCAGCCCGAAACAATAACCGTCCATTTACGGCAATGTGGACTTACAGGGGCTTGGACATGGAGGCCAGCTCTTCCTCTGGTTTCCAGTACTGTTCCCAGCGATATCGGGGGTTGCTTCTACCGATGAGCTTTGCGCTGCGGTTCTGGGGCCCATTGAGCAGCTGGGTGAGGCGGCGCTCGTCGCTGAGCAGCCTGCCAAGCTCGTCGTTGTCGTGAGGGCGAACATGGAGAAGCGCCGTCTCCTCGTCGTCTGGGCCCATCCAAAAGGGCGTTGCCGGATGAGAATGGTGAGAGTGGTGCGAGTGCAGAGAGCCAGTTACGCTCTGCATGCTCTGGGTAGAGCGACTGCGGATGAGGGACTGGAGGTGGCCGCTTCGAGTGCCCAGAGGATTGTGGCTCTCATCGTTGGAGAGCAGCGAAGGCCGCCTCAGATGGCTTGGCCTAGAAGGGCTAGGGGAGCTCATGGTCGCGAGCACAATGGTCGCGCCTAGAGGAAAGATGCGCCGAAGGGAGCTGGCGCAAGGAGAGGAGAGGGGTAACAAAACAAAAACAAGGTTGAGGTTGGCGCAATGGAAAGAAAAAAAACAGAGTTGGGGAAGATGAAACTGAAGCTGAAGCAAACCTAAGCTAGCAGTGAGAGGAGGAGCTCTTGGTGTTTTTCCGATTCTCCGAGGCTCAAACACAGAAAAAAGGGTCCAAGTGCAAGTGCGTGCAGATCAGAGTGTAGTGCCAGCCAGCGGCAAAAAAAAAAGATACAAAATAAGGCTTTCAAGCTTGAGCCGGGCCTGGCGAGGAAAAAAGAAAAAAGGAAAGGGTTGAGAGATTGATTAGATCCAATCCATGCCCGCGATTCGCCCACATGGTGGTTTACTCCACCACGCCCTGAGCCATAGGCTCTAGACTGGAAAGGCCTCATCTGAGGGGCTGCTTTAGATGCTGAAGGGGGGACTTGAGTCGCTCTATGATGAAGTCCCCCGAGGGAGACCCGGTGGTGGTGGTGAGCCTTCTACAAAGTGGCCGTTGCGGCTGCAGAGTTGGCGATATCTCGAAGTACACATTTTGGTGTTTTTTTGGTGTTTGGCTGCATCTGCGTCATGCATCACGCAAAGCAAAGCAAAGCGAGGCGACTTGCCGGCCCGCCTACAGCTTCAGCTTCACCACCCAGGTAGCTTCATCTGGCGATCCACCAGGGGTCTCTTTTCTCCTCTAGCCGGCCGTGCCGGGGGGCTCTTGGCGAGTGGGTATGAATGGAGTCAAAAGGTCTCAATGAAACTCGAGATAGACGCAAGCTTAGTACACGTTGACTAAGGCGTGCTATACCCTGAAAAGCAATTTTCATCTCGTTTTCTTCAATTCAATCGTCAAATCTTTTACCTTATCTCAACTCCATCCCATCCCGCATCCCGTCCCGTCCATCCAGGAAGTCGGTGCATTAATGGTCCGGTTCAGCTCGCCTCTTCCCAGTTTCCACCATATATGTCAAAGGTTTTACAGCCAGGGGGGGGGTTTGAGCCTACCAATGATGTAACAAGAAGGAAGGAGAAAAAAAAATACGAGGCTGGCCTTTTACGCTCGCAACTTTTGCTGCCAACGGGGAAGCACGAAGCTAGGAATGGCATCTGGACTTTAATCGGATGATGTCGCTGGTTGGATGTGACTGGGCGATGATACCGTACCTCAAACTTCCCGCCAGGAGCCGTCGGAGAGCGGACGCGCTGTGCTCGATCGGGAGGGTACGGCCAAGACCACGGAGGCAATTGGCCATCCATCATCATCATCATGCACACATCACCGTGTAGCATCTCACGCTTAAGCTTCTACGCTGCGTGTTTCAGCGGCCTCCGTGGCTTCGCTGCCATGGACTGCATGTGCAAGAGCCAACCAACTCAAAGTTGCAACAGCCGCAAGCGCAGGCGCATCATCGGGGTGGCGGGATCATGTCCAATCGCTGGTCAAGTTGCCTCTCTTCTTGACTCTCAGCTGTTGAACATGCAGCTGCTGAGAGTTGAGTTGCTGTTGAATGGGTTGGATGGCTGGTGAGAGCGTTGCTGACTGACTTGGCCGCCCTGGCAAAACAAGTTAACCTTCACATGGGGTTTTCCAATCACCATGATCCGACAGCCAGTTTTTGGCTCGTAGGTCTCCGAGATTAGCATTGGACGGTCACATCCATTCCAGCCAAGCCCAGGTGCTGTACGCTGCAAGCCCGCTTACAAACTACAAGCACCATGTGGAATTGTTGATTGAGGCTTTCGCCTCGTTCTGATGTTTCAGCGCAGCGCCGTGAAGCGTGGTCGAGCTCGAGAGCCTCTCAACCCCCATTCTTCTAGATATGCGGAATGCAAAAACGGCTGCACTCTCTTGTCAACAATCACCCTTGTCCAATCCCTCCAGCACACTGTGCGGCACACATCTAGGTTGTCTCTGTCTTGTCTTGGAATTTAGTGCATCGGAGGGGCAAAAGATCCACCAAGGCCGCGCAATTCATGTGTTTGACGTGCATCGGCATTGTTCAAGCTGCTGCTCTGTCTCACAAGTCCCCTTCGATATATGGGAACCAACCGGATGCGCACATCGCTTGTCGACGACATCGAGCAGCGGTGATCGAACCCGGGTGAGTGGCTAGCACTAGCACAAGCAATGGATCGAAGAATGCTTCTCAACAAAGTATCCGTGGTGGAGCCTCATGCTTTCCTTTGCCTTGGTTTGGCCCCCAGTTAGTTACCAGGAACATGATCACGATGAACCGTCACCGAGTTCTCCAAAGGAACAAAGTTGGTCGCTTATGACGATGACTGGGTTTGAAGGGGTCAAGGGGGCATAGCCCTTGTTAATAACGGCCGGCGTACAAGGAGAAACGGCAAGGCTCCGTGAGTTGCGGTTTGTCCGCTTGTTCCTTATTGACGTGTTGCAAGGCATCCCCCTTGTTATTGCACATAGGTTTTCCTCAACTCGACGCGCTTGATGACAGCACACACAACGAGCAACAACAACACACACTCACAGCGATCCTCTTTACTGTACTGTCTAACCCCTGGCCTGGTGGGGAGGGACCTCCTCTGCACATCCATTGCTACCTACTGTATGGGGCCAACCATACGAAATGTTGCAGGGACCTTGGGGCAGTTGGAGGAAAAGGGAGGGGGGTCGCATAAAACTGGAGAAGGGATTCGAAAACAAGCTTCAACCGGCCATGGATCGGGTGACGGGAGCTCGATGCTTGCTTGTGCCTTTAATAGAAGCCAAGTTGAACACGTACCGAATCTCTCCACGTACTGTGTAATGGCGTACCTGCTCCGTCCGCTCGAGGCGGCTCTCGCTTGCTCGGGTTGGGAGTGACGTGAGACGAGCGAGCCGCGCCCGGCACCGGGGGACCAGCTGAATATGCCGTTTTGCATCGAAGCCAGATGTATGCGAGCAAGCAAGCGACCAGGCCAGGAGGTCCCGAGCCGAGCAGATTGAATGAATGATGAGCATCAGCGTGATAATAGCGTTTACGGACCGTCAGCCAGCCCACAACTGTCAGCTTGCATCTCAGCTGCCTACTGGACGCTGCGACTGCTCAGCCATAATCAAGCCGCTCCAGCCTTATTGCATCCACATTGGATCCCTATACAACACAGCCCTGCCTGTACTCCGTGCAGAAGCGGAAAAGCAAAGCTGCCGTGGCACGGCACACAACCGTCGGAGAGGGAGGCCTTCTACGGATGGAAGCGTAGAATCCAGCGTGACACTTGTCCCAGGCTCGAGGATGTTTCCCAGGACAATATTCCCTTTTTTCGAGGCGACACCGATGATGGAAGGGCGAGGCGCGGATAATTAACTTCAGGCACACTTCTCTCATCCATCCCATACGAATCTCACATCTCCCTCTGCACATCACCGATGGAGAACAGACGAAAGACGGTTGGGCCCCCTGGATGGAGGCAAGCATTGGCCAAGTCTTGATCTAAATACGCCGAGCCGGTCCACCTGGAGGACAGGGAGGGGGGAGAAGAGTGAGCTGCTGCAGAAGCGCAGCAGGGAAGAAAAAAAAAGGAGGGCCCTCGCTCTCTTTTGAGTGAGCGATGATTGTCGACTGACGAGACGCGTACCTGACTTGACCCGATCAGGCCTGAGTTTCTGAGAATATTGGACTCGCTAGCATCGATTCGGCTGCATGGAGGGCATGGCATGGGGGGGTGAGTCCATGTGTCCAGTGTGTGTGAGTGGGAAGCCCGGCCAGGCACCTTCACAGTGCAAGCCGAGTACAGTAATGGGTGTGAACGGGCGCACATCGTCGCCGTCGTCGCATCGTATTAAAATTTCCCTTCCCCTTCATGGGCTCTGAACCAAGTTTTTCGTGCAGGACAGAGAGGACACACGCCGTGAAGCCCGAGATTTCCCTTCTCGTGCTGGTTGGTGATCGACAACTCCCTCCTGTAGATCGCACCCCGTTGCAAACGTCAGCGGCAGCAAAGTCGTAGACCAGGGCATGTTTGAAAGAGAGCGACTCGATCCATGATTCCATGATTCCGGAAGATGAAAGGAAAGTCGTCCAAGATCCATCGACAGGCCGGGGTCGGTTCCCGCATGGGGCCATGGCTCCTTTCAAGTGGGAACTCTCTGGTTCGTGTCTCTTTTTGGTTCAGGGCTGCCCGTCGTGTTGTTGTTGCTGTGTTGTTTTTCCATCCACCATGAGCTCCACAAGCTCCATGGAGATTGTCAATGGTCCCCTGGCGGGGCCTGGCCTGGCTTGACCCCAGTGGCCCTGAACCACCCCGGCCAGCCCAAAGGGAAAAAAAGAAAAAGAGGCCACAACGGGAGCCACGCCCACGTCTTTGAGTTCTTTCAGACAGATCCAATATCCGAAGCCGCCGGGTTGCACCTGGTGGACTTGGCACTTCCGGTGTGCCAGAATAATCACCTTCTTTCCCAACGTGTTCGTTCTTTGACTTGGAATAATATTGGAGGGTCTCTCTCTTTTCCACAACCTGCACAGTATGAGGCACGATGGTCTTCTGGAACTCTCAACGACCTTGCCCATCAACTCCACAACCGTCCCCATTCTTTTCTCTTGACCCTGACGTTATACTGTACTAGTTAGCTTAGATAATGGGCACTGAAATAGAAACCGCAAGTCTTTTGTCTGAACCAAGTGGATGTATACTGTGCATGTGCATTTTACGGATACCCAGGCACGCACTCAACTGGAGTCACTCCGTAGAACCTCGGCACTGACTGAAGCCCCAGGAACTCTTCTGGGGGTGGTGGACATTAAATGAGTGAAACCCAAGCCAGCAAGCAAACAGGCAAGCAACTCAACTCGTCGAGCCAAATATTGAATCATAAAAAAGGAAAAATCTCCACCTGTCCCCCGGGCCCTGGGCTGCCCTGGCCACGCTCGTTCCGTTGCTGCATTAACATGTTGCCGAATCAGCCCTAGAGAGCTTTAGGCGCCCGGCAATAATAGTTCGTCAGCCCAAATCTCGTTGTCCTTATCGTTCAGCTGGTGAGAACTCGAAAAGCGAACAGATCCCATTCGCGACGCAACAGGAGCCAGTCGTTAAGAGCAAAAGAGCCGAAGATGGATCTCGACGCTAGCAGCATGACGGGATGCAGCAACGCAACGACAGCGATGGACGGATGCCGTTGCTCTTTCTGTGAGACATTCAAGTATCCACATCCACCGGCTCCGGGCAAACCTGGTTCACTCACTCATTCATTCTCACTCACTGACTTACTTGACGCTGTCCCTTGTTCTTTTGCACTTTGTTGTGCTCACTCGTGCTGTGATCAAACTCGCAGCCCATCTGCCGTCCCTCCCCAGAACCGGGAGGAGACCAAGGAAAAGATGGCAGAGCACGGCACGGGACGCATCCGTACCAGACAAGGCACGCACGCCCAGAGGACGCTATCGGCAAAGTATTGCTTCGCTCCGATGCCACCCAATTTACTGGAGCATGTGGGCGCTGCCTGCTGCTGCAAAGGTGCAGGCACAGGCACATGCCTGGATCCCCTGGCGGCCCTGGCGTCTCGGTGCCCGTGGGTGCATGAGGATGGCTGTCTTTCTTCGTCTCTCGCGCCTCTTTTTTTTGCGTCTCTCCGGCCTGTATGTAGCTGGTGATGGAAGACCCCCATTATGTCTTGTCCCTTCTTGGCCTGGCCCACGCCTCACTCATTGTTCCGGGCTCAGTCTCCCACACTGGAAGTCCATTGAAAAAAGACTGTCTCGGGGACGTCTTTGAGACTAGCGTCCCTCTTCCAACCCTCACACGCTGGCCGCCAGTTAAAATAGCAATCATCCCATGTTGCCTTCTGGGGGTGGTTGGCCAGGGAGCCACTCAAGGCTCTAGCTGAACCTGACCCCTGGGGCTTAGGCTGGCATCTGGGCCGGCTGAGCATCACCCTCTCTGGACCTAGGGACATAGCCCGCAGCACAGCAGATTCTCATTGCCGTGGCCATGCCATTGGCAGCAGGGTCATGGTCATGGCCGTGGCCGTGGTTCAGCGGCCGTGACCGTGACCGTGGTCCCAGCGACATGGGGGGTTCGCTTGCTCCCATCCATGGAGCAACGCCGCTAGCGAGGTGGTAGTCGGGACAGGATACGGACTGGACTGGACGTGACGATGGATGGGCCTCCAGCACCTCACCGTACTGCACTCCTCAAAGCCAAGAGCCAGAGGGACCCCTTTGGTCAAGCCTCTCCTGCTGGGCCTCCGTCCGTTGGCACCTCGCTCGCTCTGGAGCTGGGGTGGCTTACGAGATCTGACTAGACCTCATGTAGCCCCCCAAGAGGACGACGCTGCGTTGGCGGCGTCTAGGGAAATAATAACACTTCGCTCCCCCAGCCGATAGCCACTTTTGATCCTCTTGCTCTCGTCCCTCTCAAGTCCAGTCGGCCGCCACCCCTTAACCCTCTGGTCGCCAGCAGCAGCGTCTTGCTCGAGTCTGCCCATCCGTCCGTCTGTTCGCCTTCTCGATCGATCGCTCGCCCGCTCGCTCGTTATTATTCCGCCGAACAGTGGTGACCGTCGATACAAACCCGGCAATACACAATCGTCGTATCGACCCGCAAGCGCATTCCTCCTGCTGCCCACATTCGCTGTCTCCGAACGATTTTCCTGCAGAGACACCAGGCCGTAGCCACCTAAAGCCACGGGGGAAGGACCCAAGACCCGTACCGCTGACGCCACACTGTATCCGCGCACTGTGCAACGCCCGGTCCCCGTTGTCGTGCTCCTCGTTCGCCCATCCATCACCTGTCGGGCCACTCGCTTTTGTTCGCCATCTTTCTCTCATTCAAACCTCACCACCACCACTCGCTTTCCCCCCCTAATCACAGCCGCTGCATCTCCCGCCTTTCGACTGTTGCATTTCTTCACGTTGTCGACATTTAGCCGCTGCCTTCGCCCCTTGGACGACTCGACTCGTTTGCCGCCTCTGCTTTCACTTTCGCTCTCGCACTTGGCCGTCCGTCCTCTTCCGGCTAGCCAGCCACTTTTTGCTCCTCCTAATACCAACCGTCCGTCTTTCGTTTCTGGAGATTAATGTGAGTCTCAACTTTCTTTGCCTTCCATGACACATGCCGCCCGCTCTCCGCCAACCACCCAGTTTCATGTCCACGGCTTTAGCTCCAAGCCGCTCTCGCCGTTGCTTGGCTTGATCCGATAAAGAAAGCCTGGTTGCCCCCAACATCACACGGACGAACGCCCGCCCGCTCGTCAGGATTCCCCTTTGATTTTCGGCTCTGTTTCTTGCCTTCTCCTTTTACTTTGCTCTAGAGTAACGGCTACGACTGCATCGTTACATCCTTTGGTTTCCCCAGCCTCTGCTGACCTGCGATCCTACCATCATGCAGTTACCCGTCTCACTCCGCATATTTGTTCCTTGACACGATCCGCCTCGAATACCCTCGCATCGGACCTTTCTAGGATCTCGTTTTTGGATCGTTTTCTTCTTTATTTTCAAATCTTCGACATTTACTCTTCTCGGGCATCAAACCCCCAACGTATACGATTGCAAATATCCAGCTCTGTTTGACTGATCTATTTGGGTCTCCCCAAAGTCTGTTTTATGGGTTGCAAGTAATTGAGACCGATTTCTCGATCCACCTTCTACATGCCTAGATTCGGTGTCGCGTTCAACAGGCGGAAGTCAACCGCAACCCCGGAAGATTTACAGCATGGCTCAGTGACACCGGAGCAATCATCTTTCCGAGTCATTGAGCGAAACGACCCCTCTCTCGGCAAGTCGTTTGACGGAGGTGCGAGGATGGCGAGGGCTTCTGGTTCTCACGCCTCCCGGCCCAGCCAGCTGGATCTTGACAGCGAGGATAACATGTTTGCTGATCTCAAGAGTGGCAACCGGTGAGTCCATTTCTTTTTCTCGTGTACGACTCGTTCGCAGGGCTGTTTCACGACTTTTCATTCGCTCTGTAATCAGAGACAAAAATAGTCATGCACCGTGGCGCTGACTCCTTCTCAGGGGAAGTGGGGCGTCCAATACGACCAAGGCCACATCGACTGATACCTCATCAAGGCACAGCAATGCCTCGACTGCTCCCTCTTCGACGAACCTCGAGGGGCAGGACGATCCCAAGCATTATCACAAGAAGGCGCTGCACGACTTTGGCTCTCGAAACGCCCCCAAGTCGAGCGGGTCCGGCTTTCTGAACCGAGCGGGTCGAACTTTTTCTTTTGGCGTCCAGAAAAAACACAACGCCTCCGCCCCAAAGAACGAGATCCCCGACGTACCGCCCGTTCCTTCGATCCAGCACGACGACTTCAGTGGAAGATCCAGGGGCATGACCGAATCTACGACCAGCACTGCCACACCGCCCAAGTTGGAAAACGGAGGGATGGATCTCGGCGGAGATTTTGGTTCCATGTTCAGCACTTTTGACAAGAGGGCCAGCGTAGCTACCTTGAAGACCGATGGATCTGCCGCACCTCGATCCTTGACAGGCAACCGCCCAGCCCAGCCCGCGCCCCTGAGCATCAACAAGACGGCCAATGTCGAACCCGCTCCCGAATCATGGAACAGCCGCACTTCGGATGACAATCTTCTCGGTTCCACCCCGGCATCTCCGGAAATCGACGTGCCGCCACCTGTGCCACGCCACCAGAGTTCGTTCAAGACCTCGAACCGCCCGTCCGATATTATCGAAGATGAGGATGCCAGACTCCTGCAGGATTCCATCGCGGTAGGACGTATGCTATCGGATTCCAACCCTCCCTCTGGCCGTTACCGACGAGATGAAGACTCCTTTTCATCATTCACCAGGAAGCCTCTCACTTCTAGCTTCAAGAAGGGCGATGACAACATGTTTGAAGGAACCCTGGCGCACTCGTCACGCATCGCCAATCGATACACCTCGCGAGCCCCCAGTCCCCCACGAAACAAGGTCATGACTCCTGCTCAGTTTGAGAAGTATCGGCAAGACAAGGAGAAGGACTCGAACGAGACCGCTCACCAAGCGACCGCCAATGACGATGATGACGAAGATGAGATCAACTACGACGACGACGAAGATGAAATCGAAAAGTCGAAGCAGCAGGCGAAGCAGAGGAGAAAGCAGGAGGCCCACATGGCCGTTTACCGACAACAGATGATGAAGGTGACTGGCGAGCAGCCCGAGATGCACCCGCCTGACCGCCCTGGACTGGCCGCTTCGATGAGCGCACCCCAGCTGCACCTCATGAAGAAGACCCCATCTCCAGGACCTCCCACTGGCATTTCTGACGAAGATGACGATGACGAGGTCCCCTTGGCCATTCTGCAGGCTCACGGTTTCCCTAATAAGAACCGGCCTCCAACCCGGCTAAGCAACATGGGTTCCAATCCAAACCTGCGCGCATCTGCCTCGCTACAGCCCCCGAGACCTGGTTCAGCTATGGGCGAAAACTCGACTCAGCGACACTCGATGCTTCCTGCCTTTGCACGAAACCTCCCTCAGGATCCGTTTGTTGGTGCCAGCATTGCGAAGCCTGCTGTGCGGGAATCGTTGACCTTCAGTGGCGGTATCCCTGCCTCGGCGGAGCCTCAACAACAACAACAACAGGGTCCCCTCCCTCCTGGTGGTCTCGTTGGCGTGATTGCCAACGAGGAGCGAACGAGGGCCATGCGCCGTGGTGGTGCAGCAGCAAATGGCGCCAAACTTATTCCTGGTCTGAATGCGCCACAAGGATCCTTTGAGAACCCCAACGGTTTGATAAACAACGTAGGCAACGGTGGTGGAATTGGCGGTGGGATGGGCGGCATGTACAACATGCCCACTATGGGAATGTCGCAGCCCATGCTTCAGCCCATGCCTCCACCGCAGCTCACTGTGGGAGATCAGGCTCAACTCCAGATGACCCAGCAGATGTCGCAATTCATGCAGATGCAAATGCAGTTCATGCAGATGATGGCAACCAACAACCAGCAGCAGCAGCAGAACGGCATGGCTCAGTTGCAGCCACCATATGGCGGACTGCCCGCCACGCAGTCAATGAACGATCTTTCATCACGGCACTCAATGATGTTCGAACCGGCTTTGGAGCCCCCTCGCCGCATGGACGCTGGCATGCGCACCATGAGCATGGTCCAGCCCAGCTCGGCTTCTTTTATGCAGATGCCACCTCCTGCTGGATATGCTGGCTCGATTGCCGGAGGACTGCCGATGGGCTATACTCCGTCGATTGCGCCGTCTGAGCGAAGCAACATCGGTCTTCCTGGGCGCTACCGACCCGTGTCTCAAGCTGTTGACCCTATGATGGCCGATCCCCATCGCCGGACCAACACCATGTCTGGGGCACTCGGCCGGTGGGATGAGACCAAGTCCAAGTCTACCATCAACGTAGTCAACACTGCCAATGACGGGTCAGATGACGACGATGAGGAGGGTTGGGAAGCCATGAAAGCCAAGCGAGACAAGAAGCGAACGCTTTGGAAGAGCAAGAAGGGATTCGGGAGTGAGCTAGGCACGATGATCTAGAGGGGTCATGTCACGAGGTTTATAAAAGAGGAGGAGGAAAGATTGGATTTATACGCCCTACTTTTGCATCTGGAGATTCCTGGGACTAGCCCAACTCGAGCGTCAGCTGGGAACCCCATACAAACTTTGTATATTCTAGAACTCTGATTTTCGTTTGGGCGTCGTATGGAAAGAAATGATGGGCACCGGCCTGTGGGATCAGGTCGCGTGCATGATAGATAAACCTTTATGCCGGTAATTGACTAATTGGGGGGTCACTATTGGAATTGTCTCAAATCTGATCGTTCAAGGCCGTTTGGTGATGTATTCTGCCACCTGGTGTCTATTGTCTCTTTTTTTCAATTGTTACTCAACGCCGATATTCAAGAGTCCCGCAGTCATCGCTATTTGCTCCTTTGCTCGAGCTTTGTTCTGATGTTGCTAGGCTTAACCGTCAATGGTTCCGTTGGCCCATTCCCGTCTCTTGACGCCCATCTCAACGGCGGCCAGGCCCCAGTCCTCGCCGTGGTTGTGGCCCTTGCCCTCGACACCGGCGCGAGCCTTGGCCTGGTCTTCGGTGAGAACGGTCAGGACACCGAGAATGACGGGGACGCCAGTGTCAAGCTGGACACGCATCAGGCCCTGGCAGGTAGACTCGGCGATGTACTCAAAGTGCATGGTCTCGCCCTTGATGAGAACGCCAACGGCAATGATGGCATCAAAGGGGCCCGAAGACGCAGGGAGAGTAGAGAGATCTGGAGTCGACGAGGCGAGAAGGTCGGTCGCGGAGGGACCACCAGTAGCAGTGCCCTGGATCTGGGACGCAGAGAAGAGGCTAAGGAACCGGATATGTCAGCATTGTGATGACAGCACACAAGAGCGAAGAGGGCTATACCGCTGGACGGCAATGGGAAGCTCCCAAGAGCCGGGGCAAGACTGGACAACAATGTTGGACTCCTTGACGCCACTGGCGAGGAGCTTCTCCTTTGCGCCGGTGACGAGGGGCTCGATGATGGTAGAATTCCAGCGGGCGTGGACGATGGCGATGCGCAGGTTAGAGCCGTCGTGGTGTTGAGGGGAGGGACCCTTGAGCGACGACATTGTGGCTGGCTGGAGATGCTTTCGGCTATGTACGAAATGCAGGTGTGTTGTTTCTCGTGAGCAATGGCGATGACTCTATCGTGAACTGCCTCTTGGTGGATGTAGTTGAAAGGAAGGATGGTTTGTCAAGCTTGGGTAATGAATGGATGTGGCCGCTGGTGGGTGCGGGGCCACGCGGCAGCTCATAGCGGGGTTGGCGGACATCACGTCACAGCGCGGGCACCTCTGCAGCTCTCAGGGGAGGGTTTGGAATGCAGGGACTGAGGAGGGAGGTCATCTGGTGGGAGGTACGTACCTACCGTACCTGGTGGGTGCTGGCCGTGCCAGGTGGTGATAAGCGGATCGCGCCTGCCCTGGCTTGGCGATGGTCGGCCCCGGCCCAGGCGGCCTTCGTCAACTTCGCTTGGGAAGGAACTACCTAACCTACGCGAATGCAAATCCACCACGTTCTTTCCCTCTACGAGAAGCTTCAAACCCCGTGATCCAGGCAGAAAAGATGAATCACGCCTTGCAACCTCATGTTTTTCTCTCCTTCAGCTGCAACACATCCCCTGCTCATATTGCTTTCATCCATATTAAGCACTCCACCAGCATGTTATCCACATGATCCATGTAGTCTCTCGGGCAACCAGATGCTGTGTTTCAATTTACCATAACCACTCAAGAGATCTCATATCGTTGTTCACAATCTCCAAGCCATCTTCACATCATCATGCCAATATCAGCACTACCTCCATCTGCAGCTAGCCTTTTAGGCTCCTCGTCTGCGATCGCAGATCCCCTTTCCCTGGTCAAGGAGCTCGTGGACAACAGCATTGACGCAGGTGCCACATCTGTCGAAATCACCATCACATCCAACACCGTCGACAAGATCCAGGTCCGGGACAATGGCCGGGGAATACGACTCGAGGACTACGACTCACTGGGCTGCCGAGCTCACACAAGCAAACTCCGAACCTTTGACGAGCTAGATTTCAAGGGCGGCACTACCCTAGGGTTCCGCGGTGAGGCGCTTGCTAGTGCCAACTCTCTGGCAACGATCAAAGTTTCAACTCGAACTGCTCAAGACCCCGTTGGATCGCTCCTGTTCCTAAAGTTTGGGCAGGGTGGAGTTGAAAAGCAGCAGCCCATATCCAGCCCTGTGGGGACGACAGTCCAAGCCTGGAAGCTATTCGAAAACATCCCCGTGCGAAAGCGGACTGCCTTGAAAGGGAGTCGCAAAACACTAACCAACATCAAGAAACTCCTGGAAGGCTACGCATTAGCGCTGCCACATCTGAAACTATCTTTCAAAGTTCCTGGCGATCCTTGCCAACCGTGGTTGTATTCGCCCTGTTCCTTGATGAACACGCGGGAGGCTATTACACAAGTCTTTGGCCATGCACTCGTCACTCAACTCGATGAGATCTCGTCAGGAACAGGTACCGATGGACCAGCGACCCACCTGTCACAAGAGATTGTTCTCACTGCGTTTCTTCCAAGCCGCGGGAGCGATGCTAAGATAGTCAAGAATAAGGGGGTTTTCATTTCGGTGGATTCACGACCCATTTCCTCCTCAACTGGGACAGGGAAGAAGATTGTTGCCATTTTCAGGGCGGGCATCTCGCGGACTTTGGCCTCAACTAAGGATTTGCGGTCTCTTCCCAACCCTTTCATGCAACTGAGCATCAAGTGCCAACCAGGTTCCTACGATCCCAATGTATCACCACTCAAGGACGAGGTGCTTTTCAAGGACGAGTCGGCGATCCTCGATTGCTTCCGGGCCCTTTGCGACAAGGTTTACGGAGGGAAGGATTCTGTGACCACAGGAATTGCTTCTGGGCGAGAGGAGCAACGCAATGTGCGCATCACAAGGCAGATGCAGAGAGAAACCTCGCTACCCCAGACGTCAGTGACCCCACGGGGACCAGGAGAGAGGCCAACTGGTGTCAACTGCCAAGGCAACGTCCAAGGAAGCAGCACGATGAACCGTCTAGATCCTATCGAGGCTCTTAACGATGCACTCGAAAGGGTTCTTGGCTTTAGTTCCAACAACTCGCAGGGTGGTAATGCTGCTTCACCTGTTGCGGCTCACGGTTCTCGGCCACTCAGTTCTGCCCGCTCTGCCCATCGGAACGAGGCTGTTGATACCGAAGAACCACAAACAGTTCCAGCAGCGATGAGAACCAAGGCTGTGGTCAATCTCTCCCGGAACGACAGCAACTCGAGCGACCTAGGTGGTACAGAAGGGTTGATCCCGGTACAACTTGCACGAAGACATGCAGCTTCCTCTCGTCGCCAGGAGTCACCCCCCATCCGCTTTTCTGAAGACATTGGTCGATATTTCCGACCCAAACGTCACGAACCAATAGAGATTGCAACAGATGAAACAGCTACGCTGGAAAACATGCAAGAGGAACATTTGTCGAATCCCAACACAGCCACGGGTCGCCTTGAGATTCGCCGCCCCCCGCTCATGGAGTTGACAGAGTCAGACCTGAATACACCCCGGGAGGAGGAGGAAGACGAAGAGGAGGAAGAAGATGATGAGTCTGTGATTGAGCTCCCTGTCGCCGAGCAAAACGCTACGCTGTTACGCAACATGGCAGGCCAGGCCACAGCCCCACGTTATGCAGTTCCTTCACCTCCGGTAAACATCCCATTCAGACCACTCACGAGACCACGACCAGCACCAAATCCGACGTTGCGTTCGGAGGAGCCTTCTGCCCTTCGGACACCTCCTTCGTCAGATCCTGCGCGTGCCAACCACCTGTATCGTGGTAGTCCATCTGGGAGCCCAATCAATCAAGGCTTGGCTAGAGGCCAAAGGTCACCTCGGAACGCTGCCAGGCTGTCGACTGACAGGTTCGCGGATCACGGAAGGCGTCGGTCAGTCTTGGACAACGGCCAGATTGGCTTGCTGAGCAGGCGTCAAGTGCAACATGGACGGCACGGGAGCCAGTTGACGGGTCGAAGAAACACCTTGACCCTTGGTCACGATGACGCAGATGCACACCCTAAGGACGTGTTGCATGGCAGCCATACTCATGCAGAGGATCAGGAAGGCTAGCAACCTTTCGGCCATGGATTTGTTTCCCCTCAAATCAATGCGCAAGGCGAGAGCGCGAGTCAGGGGACTCAAAGTTTAAGTGTTTTTCCAGAGATTGCAAGAGAATCGGACGAGCAACAGCTTCAGGGAAATGCCCAGTGGGCACACACTCTACAGACATTACTGATGAGGACACCTCCACCACCCGAGACAAGGCTGGGTAGACAACCCCTGAGTGGGAGACGTGAGGATCTGGGCGTAGCACCAGGAAGTGACGAGGTCGAGGGCTCGACAAGGGCGGCAAAACGTCGACGAGTTCTTTCACGCACTGCATCCTCACAAGGCGAGGAGGAGCAAGATCCCCGACGCTTTCTTATGAAACGACAGCGCTCTTGCACGCAGGGGGGAAGGCTGAAACGCCTCGGCTCAAAGAGACTTCCTTTTGAGACAATACCTCAGGACTACGTCACAGCGGGTCTTGTATTGAAACTCAACGTCGGAATGAGCGACGTGAACAGGATGATCTCGAAGCATATGGCCTCAGGATATGGAGAGCAACGAGGTAGAGAGTCAGGCATGCAGTTCAGGAGCATGGACGAGGTGGAGGAAGTGGACAAGCTTGTACGAGAGGTGGTGGGGTCGTGGGTGGGAGAGAGGCCCTCGGTTGAGGTGGAATACGCGCTGCGAACTGGAGCAAAGGGGAAATCAAGAGCATAGGGTGTTGTCTCGGGTAAAGGCGTAAGGGTATCTCCCCGAATGGACCCAAGGGGAGTTAATGACGGCGGCTACATATCTTAGAGACGGTTGTAATTAATGAATTGATGAAGCATCCATGGCAACGCAGAGAGGATGGGAGATTGGTTGGAGGACAAGGCAACTAGGTAGCACTGGACTGAACAGACTTTAGAGGACTAACAAGGTCGCTAGTGAATGGAGCTAAGTTGACGGCGAGAATGATTGAATCTAAGACAAGCCCGATCTAGCTAGTGTGACTGCCGGGAGCCGAGAGAGGGTTGGTCTGTACGGTAGCTGGGACTTGGCTGGGTGCAAGAATCGGGCAGGTTTCGATTGGAGGTGGTGGGGTGATGTGATGGATGGCGACGGGGAATAACAAGACATGGGCAGGGATAGTGTACCGGTATGTAATGTAACTGGAGGCTGGGCTTGAGAAGACAACTCACGCCAAGGAGATAAGAGTGGAGGCAGCTGGAGATGGGATTGCTGAAGCGAGTGTAGAGTAGACAATATGGGATTAGATGTCAAGTTTGAGAGAAATTGCATGTCCCCTCTGAAGCTGTCAAGGTGTGACCTGAGCTGGGATATGTCTTGGTGGACGAGCACGTGTAGCACATGGGAGAGACAGAGTTTGGGTCTCTGTGCACCGGCCACGCGGCCGGCGGGACCCTAATAATCACTCTTGAACAAAGAAGGGCAAAGGATGGATGGATCGGCCATCTTCAGTGTGCCAAAGTGGTGGGCGAGTGAGTGAAAGCTTCAGCAATGTGTGTGCGAGAGTGAGACAGTCTCAGGGCAGAGGGTGTCGTGGGATGGATCTCTCAAGACTCTATGATGATGACGTGACGTGAAGGGAGAAGAGAATATGATGGAAGTTCTTGTTGTGCGGACTTATTTCCCCATGTTTGAAAGCCATGAGTGAATCAGACGAAGCACGGGGCATATACGAATGGCTTGACTGAGGAAGCAGGGAAGCAAGGACGAGGGCGGCGAGTTGATAAGATACGACATGCGGCATTAGCCTTGGCCGAATGGATGGATGAATGGATCCTTGATCGAACCAACGGTATGGCATGGTTCGACTCCATCTGACGGGTCGAGATGGATATCCGACGGGACTGCCGTCTCGTTACTTTTTTACCGAACAGAAAAAAAAAAGGGGGGGCAACCGGCAATGGCAGCTGAAGAGAAACCTCGTACTGTATGTATGAGAGTAAACAAACAAGAGTCATAGACAGAGAGAGAGAAAGAGAGAGAAAGAAAGAGATGGCCGGAACGGCGGCCGACTGGAGCTGTTTCTCAAAATAGAGCGTCTGGTGCTGTTTTTATTCCTTTCCCTCTTATTTTCGACCCAAGCTTACCAGGCCACCCTCGTCGATGATTCAGCGAGCGAGCGAATGGGGGCACGGGCGAATCCATGGATGGAGGGGGACCCGCCAAGGACTTGGACCCGAGAGAAGAGCACAGTAGGACACCACCTACGGGCACCCAGCCCAGCTTGTCCGCCTCGTATCTGCGCTTGCTGCTGCGCTGCTGCTCGTGGAATTTTATGGACCACGAGCTGAAGCTGCTGGTGAGTGGTCGCCCGGCGCCCCGACAGAGGGGATGAATGATGGATGCTCCGTCGGTGGACGGGATGGCATGAGGCGACAGAGGCGGAGAGAGGGACTTGGCGAATTGCTCGACCGCGGCATGACGGGGAAGAGAGGTTCATGTTCTGCTGTTCCAGTTTTAGCACTGCATCGTGACTACTACGTAGTAGATCTGTCAGCGCAAACACGTGGTTTGACGCTGATAAATGTCGAGACTGCCCGAGTGAGGTGAGGTGAGGATGGGTGATGGATGGTTGTAAGAGGCGAGAGACAGTCAGCAAAAGCACGTTACGGTGACCCTTTTTGCAAACCGTACGGGCCATTCCGTATGCCATGCACCAAGGAAATACAACGTTGTTGCGTGATGGACGAGGACCAGACCTAACGGAACAAGCTGAAGCAGGAAGCGAGAGCTAAGAAAGAAGCCCACGCGTTTGTGGCTGTGGCTGATGCTGACGATGGGGAACGGATCCGTGGAGACTATCGGCTCCCTGCATGTTTGGAGTTATGATTTGGAAGAAAAAAAGAAATTTCGAGCTGAGAAGAGTTTGACATGCTCGAGCAGATCAAAGAAAGAAAGATTCATAGACGATTGATTGAAAGTTATGTTCAAGTACATCAACGAAAACGTCGCCACTACGTCTGTTCTTCCTCAGTTACAGACCGGTCGTTTCCCGTTTGAGCAAGAGACGACGACAGTTTTCGGAGCTTCGCTCGCGCCAGCACAAATCCAAGCCGCACGCCATGACGTACAGGCCCGTCGCGGTCTAGCGCTCGGACTGGTGTGCTGTGGGAAACGTTCCAGGATCCCATCCTTTTACGAGAGATGCAGAACGATGTACCCGGTACTTCCTTTGGCGCTAAAAAGCTGGACGGGGGAGGCTCAGGGCAACTCTTACATCTGACAGACGAAAAAAAAAAAAAAAAAAAAGTGCTGAGAGTTTCATCGTATGCGGGATGCTCGGGGGAGGATTTTGTGCATGTAGGCAATTACGGGAGGGGACCCTTTATTTATTCAAATTTGATAGACACAAAATTTTGTTCTGTTATCAGGAAGCAGGATCAAGGCGGGAATGCAGCTGTTGGATTTGTTTGAATCAGGGTGACCTGAGATAAAGATAGGACATCCAATCTTTAGCGTCAAACCCAGCCACAACGCCCCAAACTAGGTAGGACGGGGAGGTACCGATAGCTCAAAGATCCAGTCCCTTTTTTTTTTCTTTCTTTCCACAAAAATTCTCGTCCCTGGAATTTCATGCAAACGGGGGGATAAATGTCATCGGGAATTATAAACGCAGGACCTTGGAAACTCGTAATGAACACTGAGGCATCGAGCTCACATAATCCGCAGATCATATCACAGGGGGATCGTCCATCATGGCCGTTCGCAGTACGAGATGGAACCCCCTACCTAAGGTACGCTTACTATTACTGGGTTCCATCCACTGCCGTCCAGTCCGGGGGGGGGGAACGCCCACAGGTCTCACAGGGCCGCCTGCGGCTTAATTATAGCGTGTCCTAGCAGCTCCCGTACCTCAGCTCAGCATGGAGTGCGGGCGGGTTTCGTGAAGCAACCTAGGTAGGTAGTCCCCGGCCGCATCCAGCTCCATCCCACCCACCGCTCTGGAGCCCCATTTCCCCCGTGCTGACACTGGGAATTCCTCTGACACGGCCAGATGTACTGGGTACATCCACCCATCTTCAAGCACCTCACACCCCCCCATCCCTCGTCGTCTCTTCCCCCCCCAAAATCCACGGATCCTTTCAATCCCCATCACGGTCTGCGGATCAAGGCACACTCGCAGAACTGACACACAACGCACGCAACGCAACGCACACACCCGCACAGCACAGCACAGCGCAGCGAAGCACAGCACACGCACTCTGCTGCGGTTGGTCCAACTCGGTCGCTTCCCGTATTGTCGGCCGTTCAGTCCATTCGACACCCAACTCCATCACCTACTACTCTACTACGAAACATCTTCCCACGCCATCCAGACCTCACCGTTCCCCCGTCGAGAGATTACGTCGTTCGCTTCGCTGCAATCATATCCATCTTCCCCCGCGCGCTCTCCTCGGTCTCAAACCACCGCCGGGTCAGGTTCCCTTCTCGACACCAAGATGACCGTCGTCTGAGCCACCCCGATCCCCCGATCCCGCCTGCTCGTGTTCCAGCTTCACGCCCCTTGCCTGGGCTTCCTCTTCTCACCTCTGGCAGCCCAATCCTCTCTACTAATCTCAGCACCGCACCTGGGACAAACCTCGAAAGAGCTATGCCGTCTGGTCTGGCCCTTCAACGCCTATCCGACTGCTCGCAGGATTCCCGCCCTCGCGCCCACGATCGCGGCCTCAGCCAGGACCTGCCCCGGAAGCGACATGTAGCACCATTATCGAAGCGTCCACTTTCTGGCTTTGCGCCCACCACATTCGCTACCATGGGCTCTCCTAGCTCTTCGACTCCTTCACATCAGCCCTCTTCTCCCACGATCATGTCACGGATCTATCCTCGACAAAGGGCATGGCCCCCTCGACTTGGCACGATATCACGGCTTAGCACCAACCTAATAATCGCAATCCTCTTTGCTCTTCACATATCCTCCGCCCACGCCGTCAGGGTTTCCGTCAGCAACTGCCTCGATGACTCCTACCGCTTCCACGACCCAGTCTTGATGCAGTGGGTTCCTTTGTACGCGGAGGCTTTTTTCGATCTCAAAAACGATACCCACAAGCTCCAGCTCACCGTTTGGGGGAATGTAACGGGAGCCCGAACCACAGGAGAACTCCCTCCAGCTGATGATCCCTACTGGAAAGATCCTAACAAGACGAATGGCAAAATTGTTCGGGTTCCGGAACAGGATTTTGACACAGCTACCACGTTGATCCGCAAGGTGGAATTCCTCTCGTATCGGCCATTCTATGACAATACGGATTTCTGTGACAAGGGCTTGGTCAATGGCTCTTGTCCGCTCCCTCCTGTTTTCGGGGAGGTCCAGTACAGGTAGGTTATTCGTCCGTTGATTTAGCTCATCCAGGTCAATCGTTGACCTGGGGACTTGGTATGGGCTATTGGCTGATCACTGGTAACTACAGCGATGCCCGCGGCAAGCTCCCCTCAGTGAACCTTTCCCACGATATGAGCGCCTCCTATGCGTTTGCGTCTCTCGCCTCGACACTGCTCGTTATTGATGGTGACCGGAAGGCCACTCACATTGGATGCGCCACCGTTACGCTAACACCAGACCTGGGTGGTCTTTCTTGGCTTCTCAAGTTTTTGCCTCTAGTCATTTTGCTCTTCACTGGATTCGCAATCTGCTTTGCGGCAATCTTTAGCCCATGGGGCTCATCTGACGTCTTTCACTGGACCTCTAATTATGGCCGCGATGCCGACTTGCTTCGATTGGTCACACCGGGTTTTGGCGATTGTCTTCAGTATATCCAGTTTGTTGCTCTGACCGGTGGCCTCACCCTCGATTACCCCGGCTTCTACCAGCCCATTGTTAGTCAGATGGCGTGGTCGACCCTCATGTTCAACCAGAGCTTCGTTGCAGATGCACCACCATGGCAGAGTGTTGTTGACGGCATCTATGTCACTAACGGGACCTACGGACTGCAGAGGCTCGGGCAATTGGTCGGCATGTCGGAGGGTAAAGACGCCTGGGCTGGCATGATGGTCTGGCTCTTTGTCTGCATCGGAAGCGTAACGGTTCTGATCCAGGCCGGCTTTCTCGTCCAGTGGCTATATCGAAAGATCAACAACACCCCTGAGGAAGATCTCCGGTCAAAGAATGTCCCCTTTTCCGTCGGCAACGTCGTCCGCATCGTCTTCAACTACTTCCTCTTCCCTATTGTTGCCCTATCGTGCTTCCAGCTTGTCATTGCGAGCGGCTCTCCGGTCTACACCATCGCTTTGGCTGTCGTCACCCTCGTTCTTCTCATCATATTTGCATCTTATCTCTTTTGGCTTGTTATCAAGACACGGCCAAAGTCTGTTCTGTACGATGACCTACCGACCGTACTCCTCTATGGCCCGCTCTACAACACATACTCTGACGAGGCCGCTGCATTTGCTCTCATTCCCGTCTTTATGACTTTCCTGCGGGGCGTTGCTGTGGGTGCGGTACAGCCTAGCGGTATTGCACAGGTTGTCATTCTCGCCATTTGCGAAGTCATCCATGTCCTCTCGATCCACGCCTTCCGCCCGTTCCAGCGTGCGACATCGATGAACGCGTACCACACTTTCTTCTGCTCGCTCCGACTTTTCTCCATCTTACTCATGGTGGCATTTGTGCCCACGCTGGGTGTGGCCGAGGGAGAGAAGGGATGGATTGGCTATGTTATCCTTGCCATCCACGGTGTGGCCCTGATCTTTGGCTTCTTCCTCAACGCTCTGCAAACCATTATCGAGGTCGTGGCTCGCATGCTCGGCGCTGGTGGAGACGATGTGAGAGGACTGACCCGTGGTGGACTCTCCAAGATCTTTGGTATGCGACAACTGTCCCGACGGGTCACACACCGTAATACTGGTCCGTCCAGAGCAAGCCAATTGTCGACAGCAGCCATGTTGGACGCCGATGATGGTGGCAAGTCGGGATACGTGATGCCGAGCGGAAGACTTCGAAGCGAATCTGGTGCAAGCCTGGGTGGAATGATGGGTATCCCTCGACATCGGAGCAGCTCGGCACTCGATAGCATCGACGTCTACTCTGCTATGCCGCAAAACGTTGACAGTGGCAGCTCGTACATGCCAAACACGCCTGGAGAGACCAGCACATTTTCCTTTTTGCCTTCGCCCGGCGTGGTCCGTCATCATCCCTCACAGTCAATGGACGCAGCCGACCCCTATTATCGACCCCCCCGTCGTCGCCAGACTATGAACGAGTCAATCCACTCGGATAAGCCGAACGATTCCCTAACAGCAGAAACCAAGCCACCTGGCCCAGGTGGTACTCTGGGCGATCCCGCAGATATGGCTGCGGAGATCTCTCGGGGTGCAACTCCAGCTGTGCCTCCTGCTGCCGGATATTCTCAGCTCAGCTTCCCGCCGAACCGCCCGGATTACGCGACCCGTGAGGTGGACTTTTACTACGGTGTCCGCGGACCGGCACTGAACTCGGATGGTCCGGGCCGGAAGCTCGGAACCGGACCCGCTGACCCAACGGGACCCGTGGCCACTGCTTCAGGATGGTTCCGGGGCCTGTTTGGCGGCAAGACGAAGGAGAAGGGTAAGGGCTTCGAGGTTGTGAGAAGTTCGCGAATGCCGCCGGCGATGATGGCGAGGAACGGTGGTGAATCACCGCCCGAGGGCATCCCTGTGGCTATGGGGGTGCTGCGGAACGGACCCATTGACTCGGACGACGACGACGAGCCCCAGCCAAGACGCTCCCCTGGCAGACATCAGGAGGGTGACCTGCTAGATGACAACGGTGATCCCCAAGATTCAGAGCCAGAGAGCCCCGTCCTGGAGCGACCTCGACGGACTTTCAGCAGCGACGGCGACGGATTCCCAAGGGAGCCGAGCAAGGTGCTGTCTAAGAAACCACAGCACATTGCACTTCGTGAGGCTGCTGAACAGGACGCCCCGGAGATTCCTCGAAAGAGTTCAAAGAGAGCATCTGGCCACTTTGGAGGAAGTGACCACAGCCGGGCACCGTCTCTCAACATTGACATGCCTGGCTCGACACTGTCCTTTGATTCTCAGTTACGGGATCTCGACGCAGTAAGCCATACTTCGAGTCACCACCGGGCAACGCTATCTGCATCGTCAAGACTACCGTTCGAGCGCACCAACTCTCAGAAGCGACTCTCATCCAACTCGTCGATAGAGTTCCCGGGCGAATTCTCTCAGATTGATCTCCACGGAGGGCGCGATGAGCGACCAGCCAGCTTTGGAGTGGTATCACAGCACGGTGTCAGCCGAGTTGACCCGTTACACCGCGATGTTGATCTCCTTGGCAGCTCGGCAGAGCTGGTTGATGAAGCCCCACGAAGACCTCGGACCTGATGCTCCTTCTTACATGGCCACAGCCCTTTTACTTAAACACGACCCTCGCTACACACTCTACCACAAGACCTCACAAGACTCCCGTTACGGGACTACACCTTAATATTTCTTTATGATTCGGAGGAGGTCAACTACAATGTAATCCATCCATGTTATAGAACAAGGTGCACAAGCAAAAGCACCTTGCACTCGCGCACACACGCGCCGACTCGGTCGTCTCGCTTGGAGACGACGGCACAGAATCTCGGGAGGGACCCGGGCCATGAAAGTATAGCGAACAAACAGGCGTTTTATCGGTTCAAGATCTGTCGATTGATTCCATCACTTTGTCCTTTTTTTTTTTTTTTTATTACTCTTCCCCTTTTCCTTTGTCTCTTTTGGGAAATGTCATTTTTGAGAATGTCCATACTAGCGTTGGCGTAACAAAAAACCTGGGCCATTAGGGATAACGGGGCGGATGGGAAACAAACGCACAAATGGAGGGCGAGGCGGAAGGGGTAAAGGAAGGTTGTAGCACGCACATGGATGCTTTTGTTTGGCAGGACGGTACGGATACCGGAAAGAGAAATTGGTGGGGGGTGTGGCATATATATTGATGTTGTTGCTGTGGTGTTTTTTCGTTCCTGCGAGAGTTTGTTCATGTCCCCATCTTCGAGAGCGAGCAGAGATGGGAGGAAAATAAGCGGCTCACGTTTGGTTGAATTCTCATGAGAAGTAGTAATGATATGCCTTGTAATCTGTCATGGTAGAGCTGCTTTTCATCCTTTTTCATTCGTCTATTGGGGGGGGGCTTTTTGTACCAAGACAAATATCAAGTGTATGTATGTCAAGACAAGACAAGACTAGGGAAGTGGCTCTCTTGGACCGCCACCACATATACCCCCTTTCCTATCTATACCAGGTGGCCCCCTTGTTTCATTACACGTATGTAGCCTCTACATAATAGACCGTCCATTTTAGAATACATTTCCAGACATTGAAATCAATCATTCATTCACTTGACGCTCACAAAGCCGATGCCGGCCCGGGCCTTGCGAGCTGCCGCCTTGAGGGCCTGCTCCTCGGTGTCGGTCCACTTGACGCTCAGCTCGTCCCACTTCTTGCCGGGCGTGTTGTACTCCTTGCGCCACTGCGTCTGTATCTTCTGCAGGCGGGACATCTCGCGCGGGTCACCCGAGCCGCTGTACAGCATGAAGGCGGTACAAGGGGGGAGGGCCTCGTAGATGCGCCCGAGACGCTCCGTGAGGCGCCCGAGGGCTTGCTCCAACTGGGACTTGGGCGAGGACGATGATGCATCGTCGCTTCCATCTTGTGGTGGACCACCATCACTGCTGGGGTTGTCGATGCGGTTGCGGTTCCACCAGCCTTGGAGGGCCTCGAGCTCACGCATCCTGGCCCATACGAAGTCGACGCCTCCACCGCGGATCTCGAGTCCGTCTTCGTCTCCCTTGACGGCGCGGATGACGTTGTTGGTCACATCCTCGTCGTTCCTGCAGCCGAGTTGATGTGTCGCACCGCCTCCGGCGCTCTTGGACGGGTCACCCCAGTCTACAGCAGCGCTTGTCTTGCCAACCTCTATCCCGCCGGCTTCTCCCCCCTGAGCCTTGTATGCGGTACCTGCTCGCGCCAGCCTGCGGAAGAGGTTTTCACCTTGGGCGTCCGATGTGCCCCAGGCCTTGCCCTTTTCGCACTTTTGCTTGACCAGATCGAGACAGGTCTTGGCGTCCTCGATGCTGTCATGGCCGTTGGCGCCGCCCTTTTGAATCTCTTTGGACAAGTATTTTTGCGCAAGCCACTTGAGGGAGGACTTGAGAGGGGGTCCGCGAGGGTGCGGGAAGATGATGGAGGTGTCGACGATGAAGGGGTGAGAAATCTGGAGGGCCTTGGTGTCAGACTCCAAGGAATGGCCGACCAAGATTGTACGAGGGTGTAGAATCTCCAGGAGCTTCTCCTGAATATCGCGTAAGGTAGTTGTTACAGGTGCGAGCATCTCTTCTGTGATGCCAGAGAACTGGGTAACGTAGTCAATGATGGGCTTATCGGGCTTGACCAGCTCATCAAGCACCACGTCGCCGGTCCAGTTGACTATGCTGATGCGCGTCAGGGAGAACTCATTCTCGCCAGTCATGCACATCTCGCAGTCGAGAGCCAAGACTTCTCGGCCCGCCGTGACGCTGCCCTGCTGGACCTCGTCCTCAGGGACTTCCCCATCCTCCAGCTTGTCCACCTTGGTCACCACCCAACCTTCGGGGGCAACAAACTCATCCCTGGCGACGCCCTCTGGTAGCAAAGCTGGATGAGCTAGATAGCCGTTATCACTCAGCTCATCAGTAGTGCAGAGGAACTCTGTGATGCGGGTTCTCTGGTTTTTCCACCCTTGGGGTTCCGACGCTGGCTTGACGCCCTTCTTGTTGATCTTGTCCTTGGGAATAGGTGTTGTTAGAAAGGCTGCCATTGGCGAGTGCATCTTCCCATGCTTGTCGTCGCCTGGCGTCTTGACGGGCCATAGGTGTGTGAACATGTCTGCAAATGGCTGCAGCACCTCTGGTAAACGCTCCTTCTTTAACACCCTAGGATAATAGTCGTCGGGTGATGTGCCAATGGAAACTTCTCCTCTTGCGACGTCGTTGTACGTCGCAAAGTCCACCGTATCCTTGAACATGGCCTCCTCAAGGCCGGGTATCATAATGGCAACGATCTTGCGAAAGGCAGGACGATGGGTGATGCCGATCCACTGGGGGCCAGGACCGTCGGCGAAGATGTATGTTACCAGGTCTCGCAGCTGCGATATGTTGATCTTGGACTGGAGTCGGGCGTTGGGCGAAAACGTAATGGTGGGATAGTTCTTGCCAGGCTTGGGGATCTTCTTGAGCTTCTTGTTTGCTCGCGAAACAACCTGCCACCCTCCATCCTCGTCGTCGGCATCATGGGGCGTCGCGCGCTTGAGGCTCCCGTCGCTCTGGGTCGGAGTGTCCTTCTCGACAACCGGCGCTACATCTCCGGCATCATTGGGCTTCTCCAACTGCTGGGTCGCATCGTGAGACTCGGCGGAGGATGCCTGTTGACCGGGCTCGAGGTCGGGTTCGGCTCCTAGGGCGGCGGTAAGGGTTTTGTCGATGGGTCGGTTGGACTTTCTCCTCGTTTTCTTACCCATGCTGGATTTAGGCGAGCGCGAAAAGTGCGCGCCGCTTGGATTGGAATCGTGAAGAAGATGTTGTCAGAGAGAGGAAAGCTACGAAGCTTGGAGTGCAGTGTAGCTGAGATTTCCATGCGAACCAGGGTACGTACTTTTTGCGACTCGATTTTTAGAAGAGGGAAGGTGGGCCAGGGAAGCTCTACGATAAGATAAGCAGATGCAAGATCGACCAATCACGTGGGGCCATTGTCGTGATAGTTCGCGACCTACTTTACGCGTTTCGACAATTAACGCGACATCACATTCAATTGTTTAAACGAGCAATGAATAGGAGGCCTTCAGGAAGCGCTATTAAGGCCCTGATCTTCTCTTCTATTCCATTCAAGTTCATCGACCAAAGTCAATCTTGAGCATTTCCAATCCAAGGTCTGATAGAGCATCAACTTGCTTCAACACAGCATACTTGAAGAACGCCTGCGCCTGGTCGTGTTCTGGATCCTCTTCCCACAGGCTGATCAAAGACTGCTCTTGGCCTCTCCCCGGTAACTGCTTGATCTCGTCCAGCATCTGCTTTGCCGAAATGGAGAGCTCCCACTCTTGGACGTACTCTACTGGGATTGACTTGAGGACCATGATGAGAAGCATCTGGCACAAAGATACCTGATCGATGTCCTGGAGGGTCTGCAGTGCTCGCTGGTTAAGGCCTCCCCTTGCTGCAACAGCCGGTGAGTTGCCCAGGGAGGCTGTGTCGGCTGCCGTATTGGCAAGAAGCTTTGCGACGAGGAAGAGACCCTTTATACGGACCGGGTGAAACGGCGCCACATGTCGATATGGGTCGCAAGCCGTAGCGATATGGCATGCTGTTGCCAAGGCATACACAAAGTTTCCCTCTTCTGCGTAGAGAATCGATATCTCGGTCAAGAGTTGCGGCAGAGGTGATACCGCCCACATGTTTTCAGAGATCAGCCCCTGGCATTTCTGATACCAGGTTTGTAGAACTGCACGGCGCTCCTCTAGCGAACCAGGCGTTTCCTTTGAATCGATGAGGTCGACTAGCTTCTCGCTGTATTCTCTCCCTAGAGAAGCCTTTTCTCCGTCCACGCCTGCTGGATGCTTACGCAGCTTTGAGAGATCCGAGACGAGGCCCTGGCGGTTCATGTCGACGACGGGAGATTGGGCGCACACTTGGTAGTTGATCAGGTCTTGCCCGCAGCGAGGGCATCCGCAGGTGAAGAAGTAGGGAGCAAGCGCTTCCTTTCGCTTGGATAAGGGGTAGTTGTAGTCTGAGAACCTGTTAATCGACGCTTTGGATGCTAGTAAGATGGAAACAGACCTGTATAAGAGATCTCAATCTCTTCGTCGGCCTTGATTGGCCTCTCTGCCCTGAGGATGGCTCTCCTGCCGACAAACTGCACTGTGGCATTTGGAATGCACGAGTGGTTTGCCATGGCAAGCCTTGGTTCTAGAAAGATGCCGACTTGGCCAAGATCCGCATCGTATCTATGAAACGCATTGGTTTGAATCTACCTCGCTATGTTAGTGAATACACCCGCCATCCTAGAATGCTACATTTCATACCTTGCATAGAAGACTCAAGGCCTTTTTGACAGCCTCTTGGGTAGTCCCCAGGCCAGCAAACGCACTTGCGCCCATGGCCATCATCTCCATGTCCGCCCACTTGTCGCTTCCCCTCCAGCACAAGTCATTCCCCTCCAGATCCTCAAGCGCAGCGCCAACCTCTGCCTTGACTAGCGCTTGAACAACAGCTCTCACGGGTGTCGGAAGACCTGGCCGGCCCTGTGCAGCAACCTTTTGCAGTACCTTGCACTCCTTGGAGTGGATGGCCTTCCAGGCCGCTGATTGGCACGAGGCGTCACAGTAGGCGACAGCGTGGCATCGCGAGCAGCTTCGGGGCTCACCCGGTTTGAAGCAGTGACTGCAGACAGTACCCGCATGGGAGAGTGAGGGGATGAGGATGGTGGGCGTGAAGGTGAGGATCGTGTCGCCGGGAGCAAATGATCTGCTGGCGATGAGGCAGCGGCCTTTGAGATGGCGCTTGACCTGAAAGGGTGGCGAGTCTTGCATTTTGTCTCTTGAGGTGGCTTATGAGATAGTAGTAATCGCATGTGGGATGAAAGATGGCCTTGTTAAGAATGGTGTTGTGAGTGAAAAGTGAAGAATTCAAATCGTGAAATTCTTTACGCGCTGGGCAATCAATTGGCCGCCTCAACACCAAAAATGGGTATCACGACTTTCTTTAGAAAAACACGACTGAATACAATTACAAGTCTTTGAGCACGCATATTTTTATTCATTTCATCATCTTTGTTTTGATGACACTCTATAGTTCAACTCGAGGAGGAATCTTTCCACTCTTTCGCAACGCAGCAAGCCGGTCATTCAAATCCCGACTCCAATGGCTATTATCCCGCTTGTTCGCCTTCATGATCCTGGCCACATGGTAATCCCAGCACCCCTCCTCGGTCTGCGTCTCGCGCACCCGGCACTCGGCGTCGGTGGCCCGGGCCGTACGAGGCCACTGGCCCAGCTTGGCACCCATGTCCTCGTCGAGGAACGTGTCGAGGACCAGCTGGCCGACCTTGCGATGCGCCGGTGCCCACTCCTTGATGTCCACGGTGAGAAGCTCGAGGAGCCTCCTCATGCCATCGTTAGCGAGAAAGTCTTCCCGGATCAGGTCGCCCTTGATGAGGCCGTTGATGGCTCCAACTCTGGCCTTGACCTTGGACGCCAGGATCTTGTTGTTGGTTGGGGACGGGACGTCGTTGGGGATAAAGGTCGAGTAGAAGCCTTCCCTCAAGGGCTTGTTGGTCTTGGGGCAGGTCGTCTCCATGAGGTGTGGCCATTCCTTAGTAACCTCCTTCAATGCGGCGGCGTTGTTTTGCAGTGCGCTCCCGAGGATAGCGGCTGCTTGTTGGTCGCGAGGAGTGACACCCGGTGTAAACGGAACATCACGATCAACCATGATGCAAAACAGCGACTTTAGAACGGCCGGCTCCTCGGTGACCTTGAGGCCGTAGTAGATGTCGTGAGAAAGCTCCTCCATTCCCGCGAGGGCATCATCAAATTCCTTGCCGCCGTCGGTGACGCCGCTCCTCAACAGTTTCATGGCTTCAAAGAAAGGCTTGCCCTCGTAGTCACTCTCTGGCTCCTTAATCTTCCCGACAGCATCATACGCTGGGGCGCCTTTGGGGATCTGGGGGGTCTCTGGTTGCTCTGGGTCAACGACAAGAACTGCCTGGTCAACAGGTAGACCTTCCAGTGCCGGGTCGCTCTCATCGGGTACATTGATCTTGGCTTCCTTCTTCCCAGTCGACATGTTCAAACGAACATGGAGTCCATGGGGGAGTTCCTGATCATCGTGGACGATCTGGAATTCATCTGTGGGTTGGAATACTCGAGGGTAACAGTCCTGGGGGTTGTCGGTGTGACAGATGAGGTCGACATCTGCCGAGGGAGATGGTTTTGAGGCGACTGTTGGTGCGGCGAGGATGCAAGTGAGGATGCCGAATATCAGGGCGAGAGCAAGCGGGAGAGATTTTACCCTGAAGGGTGTCATGTTGACCATGTAGATGTATGAGCACCCGAATATCTAGGGAACGGGATGGGTGAAGGTGTTGAAGCGTGTCCAATGAGTGAGACCAGGGGGTGAAATGGTGGTAAACCCTTTAGTTGGAGGAGAAGGAGAGGTTGTAGGGTGAAAAACGGGGCGTATTTGGCTTTGATAAAATCGGCCCGTCGTTAAAGATGCAGAATTAAAGGTTGGAGATGGGTATCTACATGAGAAAAGATATTTTAAATAATAAAAAGAAGTTGATGATTATGAGTCAATCGCTTGGAAAAGGACACTTATTTTGTCCATAAATCGAAGTCGCTAGAATTGTACTGGTGGATTTGCTGATTTGCAACTTGGCAACTTCAAAGTGCCACCGTGGAGGTCGAATAGAGCACTTTGGCAACTTTTGATTGGCTCCACAGTCGGGCTATGCTGAGTAAGGACAGCTGCCTTGTAAGTCACCTTCAGAGGGAGAAGAAGCTCAATAAGTTCTCGCAAAGGGAAGATTGTCCCAATGCTCGATTCAAATCATGACCCTATACATCTACTATCGTGTGATAGAGAGCCTAGGGTAGTGCTAGACTGCGATTATTGGGAATGTTTCACAACAACCAGCCTTCCCTTTGAATGAGGGTCGCCAGACGTTGAGGACGTTTTCAACGACCAGGCATACGGGTGACATCAGGATGAGACATTGCCAGACGTCGATAGTTTGACTTTACATACCATCCTCCCGGGAGCAGGGCGCTCTCGGGCCACCTGATCTGCCTCGTTTGCTGGTGCATTGGCCGCAGGGGCTGGTTCGGGTAAAGATGGTGCCTCTGTCGAGAGCAGAGGGAGAGACACGATGTCTCAGCGCGGCTCAGGGCCCTTCGAATTCCTGCGCGGGAGGGTCACGAGCGACATCCCAAAGGCTGATTGCAGAAAGCAAGGAGTGGCCATGGGCTCAATGCGAACGACCTATCTGTCGTCATGGTCCTGATGCAGTAAAGGGAGCGGCTGGAGGCTGAAGGCATATAAAGCATCAAGTCCCATTTCAGCTTCGGAGTCACCGACAAGCACAGAAGCGGCATCAATTCAAACAAGCCACTACAATACTCAATCTACTCTCGAGTGCTATCCCAGACAAGATGCTTTCTCTCAGACTCTCCATCTTCATCGCCTTTTTCTTCTGGGCCCTCGGGCTTCAGGCTGCACCAGCCATGCACAACCACAACCACAACCACCGGAGTCTACATGCTCGACACACGCATGTCCACCAACACTTGAGATCTCGTTCTTCTCACGGTGCGCCTCATGTCTTGTTTGAGGCTGCTCAAGCGCCTAGTGAGAGTGCTCGGGCAAGGGACTCGAATGTGCCCGATGTCGACGACATTGAAAGAGTGCAAGGTCGCTTTGTGGAAGAGAGTGTGACATTGTGAGAAATCATTAGTAAGTTATCTATTTCCAGAATACGCAAGGCTATCATTGACCCGAGAAGTAGGAACTGTTGTAGGAGCAAAATGGTTGACGGACTGAAGAACGGGTCGAGTCAGTGGGGGGTTAATAGGGCTGATATTTGGGCGCAACTGGAACATTTATTTTGTCAATACCCTTTCTATCGATTATCTATCTAGTTACAACATAATCAAGTTTCTCCATGTTAATCATCCAGTGTCTCTCTAGAGCTTCAAGCTAGGTTGCACAGTTCATGTTTACTGTGCGCACAGTTCAAATCAACGACGCGCCATGATTGGCTCAAGGCCCCAATTAAACCCGTCGGGTTAGACACGGTCTGGGGGAGCTATGATCACGTCTCCCTTTCTGGCCTGTCTCTCGTATCCCTCTCTCTCTCCCTCTCCCTCACGTCCACGTCGCCTTCTTCTACCAGACTCTGATGAACTAGCCGACTTACTCCTTGTCGCGCTGCCAACCTTCCCTTCGCTCTCTCCCAACGCTCCTTGACAGCTCGAATGTCGAATTGATCTTGCACGGCCTCACGCGACGCCCCGAAAACCACCCACCAAAGCTCCCTAGCGCATCCACCCTGGTCTCGCCATCGCCCTCCCACTTCCCATCATGCCTTCTCCACGCCGAGTGCGCCTGCTGATCCTGGCGACCCTGGGAACCTTCATCTTTATTCTCTTCTACACCTCTGGCTTCGACTCGCACCGCGATGCCGAGGCATACGGCAACCAGGAGTTTATCAAGAAGACGCAGCATGCAATGGGCGGGGACTCGCCGCCTGGGCACGCCGTGGTAGACTCTCAAACGGGACAAAAGGCCGGGCACATACCCGCTGATAAGGATGGAGATGGCGATGTTGACGAGGACGACAAGGAGATGGCCGTCCAGATGCAGGAGCGCCTAAAGGCAGCCGAGCTGGAGGCCAAGGACAAGGCCAACGAGAAGGGTGGACTGCGACCTGATCCCCCGCGCAACGTTGTCGGTGTTGGAAGCTCAGCAGAGGGTCAGGACAAGGACAAGGTCGCCAAGCCTGCCAGCGGAGGCAAAGATGTTGGTGCTTCCAAGGAGAAGCAGCCTCAGGCCGAGACCAAGGCCAAGACCAAGGAGCAGCTTGAGGCGCGAGATGAGCTCGACTCTATCCTCAAGAAGTCGCCTGGTAAGTGGATATTGGATATAATAACGGCTTAGGCTTGACTAACCGCTACCCAGTCATCATCTTTTCCAAGTCTTACTGCCCCTACTCGAAGAGAGCCAAGGGCCTCTTGCTCGAGAAATACGCCATCACACCTGAGCCGTACGTGGTTGAGCTTGACGAGCACCCTCAGGGTCAAGCTCTGCAAGACCAGCTGCTCGAGACTACAGGACGAAGGACCGTTCCCAACATCATGGTCAACGGGGTGAGCCTCGGAGGCGCCGATGACATTGTCGAGATGGACAATGCGAACAAGCTGGTGGCCAAGATTGTTGACCTCGGAAACAAGCGGGTAGAGGTTTCTGAACGGTTCGTCAAGGGCGGAGCAGCACACTAAGGTAATGAGCATTTCTCGTTTGTCTTGTTTCACGGCCTGTGTAATCTTATTGGGCACCCGCACGATGATATACCGTGGGTTCGAATTGGATTGGGCTTGGAGGTATGGCTGGGAGTTTCGGCGTCTGGGTCTATCACTGCTATATTATAGGGCGAATCATGGTGCTGGGCTGGGGATCTTGATGATAGCCGGTCCTCGAGTTGGCGCTGGAAAGCGTTGGTCAAGATGATGTATTTTATAGCCCAACTAATGAACAAGTTTATGTATCCTTGAGAGCAAGTTGCTGATCGTCGTTTTGTACCACGGCACTGGTAGCGCCGGTGGGCGAAACGTGAATAGGCTTAAATCCTTAGCTTAGCAGGTCCACTTGGAAGTCTTTGCGAATCATATTCGGTTATCCTGGCTACTCCCTATCTGGGCAGTAATTGGGTGCAGCAGTTGGGTTCCTTTCCAGTTCGGTTGGGGAGGGTTGCATCGAGTGCGGCTGGTTATCAATGGCTTCACTGGTGCATGGGTGCATTATCAGTTAGAGCCAGGGACAGTGTCAACAACACACAGCGTGTACTGGCGTTGGCAATCGCCAAGATGGATGCGTCCCTGAACAACATGCGATACCCGTCTTGGTCTCTTGGCCTGTTGAAGGCTTCAAGATGGTTACAGACACAGAGTGATAAAGACGAATATCAGGTCATTTCACGCAGGGCTGAAGATGTGGTAGGATTGCGCTATGAGCACCTCAGCCAGCGCGGGGTACTAACTTGGTCAAAACACTCTAGACCCTTGCTCTCTAAAGTGCAGGAGGGAGGTACCTCTACCTCCTTCCCGAGAGACGGGCATACAAAAAGGGCGGCGCCACCTTCCCACCCCCCGTGTTTCCCTCGACAACGACATTGATTAATATCACGCACTCAAGATTTGAATCTCCATCATCAACATCGCACGCAAGTGACCCTCGATCATTGTTCATTGCACAAGTCATCACCCACAAGAAACCATGGATCATCGTCCCTCCACAAGCTCCGACGCCGCCTCCACCCTCTCGGGCTCGACCGTCTTCTCCACCTCCAAGGACGCACAGCCGACACCGCCAGCAAAGGTCGAAGCCATCACCGAGACCTTGGCCAAGAATGAGCTGCCAAATGACCCCGTCCACAAGCAGCGGCGGGGCATGCGACAGCGCGTCCGCGACGTGGTGGCAGACCTCGGCCGCCCGCCCACCGCGAGGAGCGACGCCAGTGAGGGGAGGCCCACGCCGAACCACGTCGACGT
Organism: Fusarium falciforme; assembly: GCF_026873545.1. NCBI lineage: Eukaryota > Fungi > Ascomycota > Sordariomycetes > Hypocreales > Nectriaceae > Fusarium > Fusarium falciforme. The sequence goes on along the minus strand of NC_070544.1, from coordinate 2,583,211 downwards.
CGGGCCTGCGCCTCGCACGGCCCTGATGGGCTCGACGACTGTTTGAAATTGTTCTAGGAGTCAAGGGTGAAAATGGGAAGAGAGATACCTGTTTTTTGGATGGCGTTGTTTTCTGTTTTGTGCGCTGGAATTGGAATATGTTTGTCGGCTATCTGCTGGGTTATCTGGGAGGAAACTGCAAGCGAATGAAAGGATGGATCAACTTTTATGGAAACCAACAAGTCGAACGTCTAATGATACCTTCTTTTACTTATTATTCATCCCTGGTAACATGTTTACGAAAATGCGCATGCTATACGACGTGGTGGCAAATTCCGCGGCTCATTCAACCTGTTTCAACCCTTGATCAAGAAGGCAAAATTACATCAGCATCGGCCTCATCTGCAACTACTCGGCGCCCTTTGACATAATCAATGGCTCCCAGATCCAACTACAGCTTCCAAAACATGAGCGGGACCCGACTGACTTGAACCAACATGCCCCTTCGCCCCATTAAAAACGTCAAGGTTCAGTTGCCTCTTTCGGCTTTGCAGGAGTTCCACGGAGTTTTGTCATGACAAATCCTGGCCCCTCACGCCACCTCGCGACATATACACGAACGCTCGTTCTAGTAGATTCATAGTTGATCGCACTGATGAGTCGAGAGTATTTAAGGGAATGACTTTTCCTAGTAGACGTTGTAATGATAATACAGAGCCAGTCTTCAAGGTTAACTGCCTTACACACATCATACCAAAACTTGATTCCTCCTTACAAACGCCATGTCGTCTCTTTCTATCCCATCAACTCAACAAGCTGTTGTCCTTCCGGCAAAGCGTACACCTCTAAGCTCCCTCACCGTCCCTGTTTACCCTCCAGCACCCGGTGAAGTCCTCGTCCGCGTCCACTGGACAGCCTCCACACCCCTTGACCTCCACCGAGCAGATGGCGGCCTCCTCATCCCCGAATATCCAGCCCTCATGGGCAATGGCGGCGCTGCAGGCATTGTCGTCGCTGTCGGTGACGGAGGAGACCTCAAGGGCTTAAAAGTCGGGGACCGGGTGACCGCCTTTGCTTTCCACGGCGGCAAGGAGTCCAACCACCAGGAGTACATCACCATCCCGGCGTACCTGGCCTCCAAGATTCCAGAGAATCTATCCTTTGAGGAGGCTGTGACGGTACCCGTCAACCTCGTCACTGTGTTCCATTCAGCGACTGCGGACCTCAACCTCGAGCTGCCTTGGCCTATCCCGGAGGGTTACACACCCAAGAAGGCTGATGAACCTATCCTCATCTGGGGAGCTGCCAGCAGCGTGGGAATCTTTGCTGTACAAGTCTTTCACCATTGGGGTTACAAGAACATCCTCGCCGTCGCAAGTGGCAAGCACCATGAGTACCTCCGCGGGATTGGTGCAACCCAATGCTTCGACTACCGCAAGGACGATGTCGTGGACCAGATTCTCAAGTACGCTGGCGACCGCTCCGAGCCCAAGCTACCATATATCCTAGACTGCATCGGCTCCCTCGACGGCACCCTCAAGCCCCTGACCAAGATTGCGCAGCGTGGCAGCATCGTGGCAGTAATGCTCCCCGTCATCCTCAAGGACGCCACCGTGGAAGAGGAGCCCGAGTATGAGATGGACGCGTCCAAGGTGCTCGTCGGAGAATGGGCCGAGGGTGTTAATGTCCGTGGAGTGCGCACCCATTTCTACCTTTCTGTAAGTCAACACCCATACAGCTTGATACACGGAGAATATGAGACTGACAGTAGCAGAATGAGTTTTTCAAGGAAAAGATGCAGCCCGAGATTATCCCTGCACTATTGAGGGATGGTGTAGTGTCTCCAAACAGGTACCGTGTTGTTGAGGGGGCGACGGCTGTCGAGAGAGCTCAGAAGGCAGTGGACATTTTGAGAAACAAGGAGGTCAGTGGTGAGAAGCTTGTCTGGAGGATCGCAGACACGGATGCCTGAGAGGCGAGGGTGCATGGGTAGAGAGAACATGATACTTTGGTTGCATGACTCTTTGAACTGTTGGTTGAGCTAGTTGTAACGCTGATGTCTATTTCGATACCAAACACGACGAGTGATTTGTGAAAGGCCCAACAAGAGAATGATGATCTAGAGCTCCTTCGCTCCTTTGCTAGCACCGAAAATACACGGCAGCTTAAACGACCTCTGTTTCCACAGCATGTTCCAATCCTGCTTCTCTCGAAGAGCCTCGAAATCCGCCTTGGCACCAGCATCCCCTCGAGCTGCCGCTTCTGGTTTGAAAAAGACTAGGCCGGCTTCACACTTTCGAACGAGAAGTTGCATGAACCAGACAGCAATTAGGACCAAGTGGATGAAAGAGTCCAATAAAAGAACGTGTCGAAGAGGTCCAATCCAGGGGTCCAGATCGACGTCAAAGACCCAGCAAAGCGACTGCAGGGCCCTCAAATATCTGACTGCGGAGAAAAGGGTGCGGGCAAGCTGTGTCCGGGGCTCATAAGGAAAAGGGTAGTAGGGCGCGAGGTCAATGGTGCCCGGTGTCGTCTGGTGAGAGGCCTGGTCTGACGGTGGTTGGTTGGGCTCTTGATCGGGCATTTGCGCATCGTTTTCGGGATTCGAGTACTGCAACTCGGGAAACGAGGTATGGCTTTCCTTGGAGTGTGCGTTGTCCATGTTGAATAGCTGTGATTTTGGCTAAGATGCGGTTGCGATGATGGCGAGTGTCCTCAGCGATAGTAAGCAGATGCTGAATGGGGATAGTTGTATGAAAGTGGAAGAAAGAAAAAGAGAAGAGTGAAGAAGGAGGAATAAATAGCCCTGGAGGTAGATTGCACATAAAATCATGCCTTCCTTTCTTGCATTGTTTTGCGTCGTCCTGGCCGCACCTTCCATATAATTTCGGTGACCCAATTCTCCTGCCTCCACAAACCTGAATGAAGGTTCTCACATGATCCATGAAGAAAATGTTGTCAACGCCGTGATAGTTTGCATAATGCAGATGCAATTCTTGTTAAACAGAACCACAGTTAGATACCAGAATCTGTTAAAATCAGATTGTGTCAATAATATCTCTTGGGCCTCGTCCATCATGAGACTCTCTATACAGTCGTTACCAAAATCACATATCCCGTCAACTCCAGTCCAGGTCTCTCGAACCAATTTAGTCCCTCCCAACTCCTTAAACCCAAACCCAAACCAAACTCGTGCTCAAACGGCCACAGAAATGTTTGAAATGTTCCCATGCATAAAGTTGTCGATGGCGTCGGGTCCCATTTGCCTGCATCACGGTCAGAATCACACACACACACACACACACACACTCCTCAAAAAACGCTTCTTGGCAAAACTCACGCAGTCAGCATCAGCCTCGTAAAGTCGTCCACGTCCCCGGGCTGCGCATGCAGCCACACGTCTCTAAAGTCCATGTTTGCCACGCGGAACTGCGGCTTGGTCTGCCACGCCCGGAAAAAGTTCATGGACGAGTCGGCCTCCCAGAGGTACTTAGACGCTGTAAAGGCGAACGGGGACTCGAAGATTTTGTACGGCGCTATAGAGGTGTTAGATAGAAACTAGATGAATGGCGTGGTAGTCGAATCACTTACGTTCTTGAGACTTCAGGATATATGTCACACACAAGTAGGAATAGCCCATCATGAGGCTTCGGCGTATGCTTTCGAGGAGCATCCAACCCTGCATCGTCAACGTCAGCAAGCAAACTTCACGCCACATGCATTTACTGTACTCACCTCCCACGAGGGCGGCGGCTTTTCCCTAGAATAGGAAGAGATCGAATCGTCCTTGCCCTCGAGCTCAGCCCTCAGCTCTTCCAGCGCGCCCAGCCACGCCAGGCACTGCGGCGCCTCTCGCTCGCTCGCCGCCCGCAGCGTAATGTCGCCGTCAAACATGCGGATCGAGTCGAGCACCACCAGAGCCTGCACGCGAGCCAGCTTCTCCAGGGGTGTCGACGCCCGCTCGCCTTCGAGGTGGATGTCCTTGGCCACGTCCGTCACGAGCTTGTACACCCACGCCTTGTTCTCGGGTGTGCGTGCTGCGTATGCTGACGCTGCTGAAAACGCCGCTATCATGGTCCGCGGGAGGCTTGAGCCGTAGAGTCGTGGATGGATAAACGGCAGCGTGCGCGTACGAGCAAAGTCTTGGTATAGATGGCTCACCGCGTCAACCACAAAGCCTATCCGGGTGCGCTTGTCGTGCACATCGAGGGGGTTAAAGTCTGTCATGCAGTGCTGCGCCTGCTCCAGAAGCGACATGTCCCTCAACACGAGGGGCGCCGGCGCCGGCACCGGTGGAATATCCATCTTGCTGCTGCCATAGTCACCGAGGTTCCACAGCTCGGACCCGGCCGTCGAGTCGTTGGCCATGAGGTGGTCGATGATGGAAAAGTCGAGGGGAGAGTCGAGCTGGATAGAAGAAACGTTTGTGCCCAGGCTTTCGGGCGTCGTCGTCGCCGTGCTTGCGCTCGCACTTGATGCTCCTAGGTTGTTGTTGATATCAAAGCCCATATCAAAGTCGGGCACCTCGTTTGACAGGTTGCTGGCTGTTGTCGCTCCGCCTCCGATATCCTCGTCGTGAAAGCTCGTCCCCGGTGGCAATCTCTGATATACGCAGTCCAAGCCCTTGGCCGCGCAGCGTGTGCACCGCGGGATCTTCTTGTCGCACTTGCGCTTTCCTCTGACGCAGGCGTTGCAGCTCTTTTGTCTCGATGCTGCAGCGCGGTCCATCTTCCGCATCGCGAGCGGACTGAAAGAATCCATCTTTTTCTTTTTGTTCAAAGAGAGCAGCGCCTCTTATGTGCAGCAATAGGGCGGTGACTGTGACCAGGTTCTCTTCCAACCAAGAGTGTCCAAGAGTCGGAGTTCTCAACGGCGTCGGAGCATGCGGGACCTGCTTCAATAAGAAGCAGCCAAGTTGGCGGACTTTGATGCAAGCAGTAAGCACACGGGCCGGCCCCAATGTTGCCCCGAACCCAGCATGTCTCCGGTCGAATCGGACGAAAAACCTCCGTCCGTAAACTCCGCAACTCCGCAACTCCGCCGCCGCCCACCCCGACCCGAATGTGCATTCTCGCTCCCCCGGAGCAGTCTGGAGACATCCGTTGTGTAAGTTGGCATTAGCGCCGTGTCAATTGTGAGCTGTCAAATCCTTTCACGATACGCTACCTACAAATCTTATCGGATCCTTCCTGGTGGAATCCCTATAAATACATACGTCATGACGACATGCGACGTCTCGCCTTTCCTTTCGTCTCACGATCCACCACAAGAAAGCAGCCCTCTGGGGTACTGTAACTCTTAATCACGTCTTATTGAATTCTCGTCTCCTGCGGATTAATCCCTTTCCGAGGCAGAGACACCCGACGCCGCACAGCAAGCCCCTTTCCCAGTCATCCCCAATCATCCCATCCCATCCCATCCCCATTCAAACCAGCTTGAACCGACTACTCGGCCCCCTTTAAACATCCATGACCTTCCTTACCTTCTTTAAAATGGGTATATACGCCCTGCAACACCCCCGCGCCACCCCAATCTCACCTCCCCCCGTCACCCTTCTTAACCAGATGTCCGAACATTTCCCTTCCGGCCAACCCCATTGTACCCGTACGCGATTAATGGCCTCCCTTTCCCGAATGAGCAACAAATAAAACTCCCAACAACCTCGTCTGTTGTCGAGGTGGTAGATGTAGAAATAAGACTAAAAATGACTGGACAGGGCATCGACAAAATGACACACAAAAAAGGTAAGGTCCACAGTCCGTTTGCCGTGAGACACTGGCCGAGAGCAGTGCCGGCCAGAGAGCAGACAAAATAAGGAGAAATCTAATAGCACAGTGAGCTCGAGGCTCCGGGCGTCGGTGACGATGGCGGCAGCGGTTGTGACCGAGTCCAGCGATGGATCCCTGTGCCGCATCTCGCGTGGGTATATGGTGCCCAAGTATCATAACTTTTTCACCGTCATTCATTCGTTAAGTGGCTGACAAAATAAAATGATGCACATCGTGTGTCGACATGAGTGGTTCATCAGCCAAGTGTAGTGCAGTCACTTGGCTCAGTACCTCTCCTGGCGGTAACCGTTGACACGGGGGGTATCGTACTGAACGCCCGTCATCGAGTCTGGTCCGTTGTTGAGCGAACGGATAGGCGGCAGCTCCGGCCGTGTCGAACTGGCGTAGGGGTCAGAAGGATACGGTCCAGAGTGAGGTGCCGCAGGTGGTGGTGGAGGAGGGTGACCCGAGGATGAGTTGATATCTCCCCGTAGCTGCACTCCCTCCATCCGCAGAGCGTTGAGTTCTCGACGTAGAATCTCGTTGTCTGCCATTGCTGTGTTGTAGTGCGACTGCAAAAGTCGGTTGTGATCGTTGAGTCTCTGGTGCTCGGCGATGGCTGTCTCGGTGTTAGCAATACTATCCCTGAAAGCCAGCAGAGACAAGATGCTCACCCTTTGTCAAGATTTCCCACTTGGATGCTTTGGAGCCGCGCTCCTGTGGCATTAGATCCCGGAGCTGATCGAACAGCTCCTTCATTTCCGTCCTCCTCTTTCGTTCTGCCAGCTTGTGGCTGACTCTAAGCTCAGGGGTTCTGCTGTAGGGCTGGGAGCCGGTGGGTCCATTGCCTTCCTCTGCTTGGAGATCGCTCAGTTGCTTGTGCTGCATCGAGTGGTGGTGGACTGGCAGGAAATCCGAGGCGTTGGACATGCGTGAGAACTCGCCCTCATTCAATCGTCGCTGGCCGGGCGGTAGGCGCGACTCGGTCGTGAATTGGCTGCTGGCGACCGACTCGGTGATGCTGCTACGCCTTGAATCATTGTACTGGGGAGCGCCGACACGTTGGATTTCTTCCTCTGGGAAAGCCCAGGCCTGACCTTTGGTAGGCTCTGCCGCTCGGGCGATGTGCCCTGTCGCGGGACCAGTAATCGCGGGTGCAGTCTTGATCGTCTTGGGCTCGGGGTTTCGCTCTGCGCTGGGCTGGTAACCGTTTGAGATGCGATGAACGGAAAGGTGATGCGGGTTCCGCTGCGTGTGAAGGGTACTCTGGATGGATGTGGTCGAAGGGTTGTTGGATGTATAGGGCGAATTGCCAAGTCGCATGTCACTGAAGCCCTGGTTAATGCGGCTATCCACGCTTTCCCGTCGCAGGCCGCTCATTCCCGGAGCCAGCGTCTCGCCCATCACAGGGCCAGTTCCGTTGGACTCGATCGAGGTGGGCCGGTCCCGACGCGGATCGAGGTTGCCAGGTGTGCTGGGGGATACCATGGCAGCGACGCTCATGTTGGTCGTCGAGGGCGATACGAGCGCATGAGGAACCATGTTGGAGGCGATCGGCGACGGGGTCTTGTCTTGCGATGACGATTGATAGCCAGAGCCGCTTGGGCTCAGGCCGTTGACGTTGAAAGAGGCTGCAGATGTGTCTAGACGAGTCGGGTCAGTAAAGGAGCTGGGCCATTGGCGCAAACAACGACGAGCAGCGTACGCTTACTGGAGGCGTCTGCATTCGAGTAGAAGCCCGAATCTCGCATATGCGGAGGGCCGTTAGGAGCGGAAGCTGATGCGTGCTCGCTGTTAAGGATGTTGGTGAGTCCAGCTGACTTGGGAGCCGGTGGGCGTTGCTGGCTATGGGCATCCATGGCTGGCCGAGATTGAGGACGGGAATAACAAGGCCAACGCCAGCTTGGAATGAATACGGCAGGGCGATACTCAGACGGGTCGCGTGGAGGACAGGGTCAATCCGGTCGCCAGAAAAGCTAAGGGTTGTCTCCTGAATAAAATGGGGGGATCGGTTCGTCGCAGCCACGGCGAGACCGAGGCCGTACGGAGGAGGCGAGTCGGTAGCGGCGGTGCAGCGAGGCGACTGTCGAGAGCTGAGAACTGGTATTCGGGGAGAGGAGCGCGACAGGGCGGCGATTTAAGATGAGAGCCAGGCGTATCAGCGCAAGAGCCCCAGGGCAGGGTCGAAATACGATGATGGTGATAGCAGCCGGCGAAAGGATGCGTGGTAGTAATGGCGGATTGTGAGGAAAGGAAAAGGAAAATTGCACACGAGACGGACCCTAGTGAAGGTGATGGAGGCGGGCGAGGAAGGGGAAGAGGAGGAGAAGGACTTGAGCATGGGTGTGGGTGTGACTTGCGGGAGAACGTGAGAAAAGAGCCACCTCGAGAGAGGGAGAGTGTGCGGTGCGAGTGAGCGAGTGGTTGGGAGGGGTCTTGCTTGGTCTTGGGCCACCCGCAGACAGAAGAGATGGGGAGGGATGGGATGGGATGGATCGAGGACGGGCAGAACAGGACAGGACGGGACTGATGAATGACAGAGAGACTTGGGAGAGACATGCGTGTGGTACCTGAGAGCAGCGACCACGGCGGTATCGCTAATGTCCCATCCTTTGAGCGCACAGCAAACGACCTGCGCTGGCTGCCAGTGCGCGATGCCAAAACCCCAGTGGAAGCCGCAGGGGAGCTAGGGCCTTTGCAGCGGGCGGCCGCGGGCAGCCAGACTCCCCAGTGGACTCTGTCCTCAGCAACTGGGCGCCCCGTCCATCCCTCTCCAGCAAGTGCGGCAGGTAAGGTGAGGTGAAGTGCCTCGCTGTGCTGTGCTATGCTCAATGTGTACCCCCTGTGCCCAGTACTCGAGGTACCTGTGATAGCGTGGCCAAGTACAGCATCACTTCAGGTTCCCGCCCATGCCGTGCCCGGGGGGGCGGTCCCTGCTGGTCATGGTGCACTCGAATGCGTGGTCCGCGCGCGTGGACTCGCAGCCACAAGTACCTGGGGTCGACAAGCAACCGCTACTGGCGCGAGAAACCTTCAGCTGAAATACCCCCGTCTGCAGTACCCGAGACTCGGCACGAGTTCAAGGATAGGCGCATCTGAGGGCTCACACGGGCGACCAAGTGCCCTGAACGGCGGTCCAATGCAGCCCTGAAACGCAGCCATGAGGGACTCGGCCCGTATCGTGTACCTGTCTTTCTCGTAGCCCCCACAGGGATACGGCTCCATGTGTCAAAGTACCCGGCCACGACTCAATACCCCCGACCGGCAGCACGCTATTCTTGGGAGTGTCGCCAGCTTCAGTCACTGATGGACTGCTGGGGCGTGCGGTCCCACAGTCTGTGAAGCCACCCTCCACCCATGAAGCCCTTGTTCATTCCCCTCTGGCTCCCCGAAAACCTTGTTCTGCCACGGCCTTCAAGACGTGGAGGTGCGGAGAGCATTGGATGCAAATCGTGGAGGCGCTCCCACCGGGCAGAAGACGGAAGAGGGCACCATCAAGGCGCCGTATTGGCCTCCTCTGACCTCAGCCAGCCTCAGGTACTGTACAGTGCGATACGCAACTGGCCTCTGCTTCCGGCCAAGGTCACTTCCTCGGACGACATGATGCCCGGCCCAGGAAGAGTGGCTATGGGCGGGTTCTGGCATCTTGCCCATCTCAATGCCAAGGCTGAATCTCCGAAACGCTGCACTGAGAGACATATGGCAGTCCCGGTTGGAGGACATGGCGGGATACCTTAGTGAAAAGATGCAGCTCGGGCCCTGTTATTATTCCCTTCGTCCAGCCGCTTAGATGGGAACCTCTGCGAAAGAGGGGAAACCTGCAATTGTTTGCATGCAACGGACCGAGGAGCAGAGTCCATGATGTCTGTGCAATACTGCCTGCAGTAAGCAAGCCAGCTAGCTATGAGCCACTTGTCGCTCACATCTTGCAGAGTGAAGTTATTCCCTTGACATGGGACAATCTCGAAAGTGGTTGTTCAACGAAACCGCAAAGGTGGCGACACGATCCCTCTGAGCGTGGCCATTTTTTATCTTGCCTGTATGTCAGTATCTAGATAGCCGCCCAGTTAGAGGCATCGCAGTACAGTAAGCAGTTCACTAATGGCCTGCCAAACTACCTACCACGCGGGATGCCGTCACCCATATGCCACCTTTTGGCCGTCGTCACGAAAGACCCGGTACAGAACAGATGGTCAAAATGAAGCACGTTCTTGTTGCCGACATGTTGCCGCTGAGGAATAGACAGGGTCCATTCTAACGCGGTCACCTTAAGGGATGGGACGATGGGCGACGTTCAAAGCAAGATTCAGCAAATCGAAGGACATGACAACAGGAAGAGAAAACTCTTCAAAGCCCTTGTTCCCAGCAACTGGCAACATCCTGTCGGGCCACCACGAGGCCAGTGCCTGCGGGTTGCTGGAGCTTGTGGTTGAGCAAGCTAGGATCCCTAGACCTCGGGAAGTTCGTGTGTGCTGTCTGTTTGCACTGCGTCGACGATTTCCGGGGTGCGCTGTGCAATGCTGAGATGCTCGTCAGCCCAAGAAACGGGACTGGAAAACGTGTGGGTGTGTGGCTTGCACCGAGCCGGGGCACCTCGTGCGTCGTCGACTAGCGCGCGCATCCATGGCCCCATCAAAAAGCATGGACTTGGAGGCCCATGCCGCGAGGTCCAAGAATTGTCTAGGGGCCCATGCCCTTTGTCTTGTACCGGACTGGCTCGTTTGGTGAAGCTTTGTTCCTCCTTCCGTCTCACCCCCAGTCTTTTCCCCCGGCGCACCCCAGCTGGAACCTTCGCTTGGCTCGACCCCGTTGTTTGATGAGCGATGGGCGGAGCGACTAAACAACCCAGCACCACATGCGCGATCTTCCGCCGCCACGTGAGGCGCATCTTCTCGAGAGGATAGCGCCGCGAAGCAATTGGTTCCTTCGTTTGCCTGCAGAGTACGTACTGTCTCCATCCCGCCCTCATCTCATGTAAGATGTCGTTGGCATGTGCAAAGGTACAGCTGCCGCGCGGTGTTCGTGAGCTGCCATGTGGCAGCGCCGAGGTACTCGATACCTGAAGGATACCTCAAGATGGTTGTCGCCGTACGCTTGTCGCTCGCAGCGTGGTGTCGTACCTGATTTCTTGCCAAAGCCATTTATTCAGCTGCTGCCCACTATCAGCTTGAAACAGCACTATGTAGGTTGTGCAAGGGAGACTATGCCTGTACAGGCTTCAGTCTTGGTCAATCTTTGCTGCTTGCGTCAACCCAGCGTCGGTCACCTTTGACTTTTCCTGCTCTCCGACACGTGCGCGGACGCGGATGGAGGAAGCGCACGCAAAAGATCTAGCCGCCCTGGTGACCGGCGCGACCAGGGAGGGCGTCAATCTCGATGGGTCAAGCCGTCTCGGTGACAAGGATACCCTTCAAGGCTTGATGTGGGTGTGCTGAGGTGGCCAGACGAAGCAGAGGGACAAGAAAAGAAAGGAAACAGGGCCAGGCCAGGCCAAAGCAAACAATTTGGAAAAAGAAAACACTCAAACAGAAAAACGGTCTGGCGATTGATGAGATCGGCCGACAAGCACGAGATCGAACTGATTGTGAACGAGAAGGAGCAGCATGGATCAGAGTCCTTGAACAGTGCGATGTGCATCTCTTTCCGAAAACTCGGATTGACACTGTACATGGCGCAAACATATCGCTCTGTTTTACAGTGCGCATTTCTCTCTAACGTTCATAGCAAGAGCGACCCCTGAGTCGCAATCTCATTCTCTGGACATCCATCCATCTAAGATCTCCTCTCAGTACCAATAGCCCTTCACAACTTAGATCCATCTCTCCAATATCCCCCAGCAAAAGAGGATGCAAGAGATTCAGTTGTCTTTCCGCCGAGACAGTGTCTCGATCCCCCGTCTCGTATCTCGCCAGTCGTCCTACCGCTGACAGCCCAATTGGTTATCAACCAGGGAATAATATAGCAAGAGTCGCTCCTACGGCCGTGGGCAGCTTGCTTTTCGCACAATTTCCAACAAACATTCATCAGAATATCCGCATAGCAACCCCTGAATTTCTCTTCGACGCCAAACCGCCTGGCTGATCATGCATAGCAGCCAACTGTGCCGAGACATGGTGCAAACTCAGAGCAACAGCCTCCAGCGACCTTGTCGTCGTGCCGCCCACGCGGTGGCAGCAAGCCTGTCCAACCCAACCTCCTCCTCGCTCACAAGCAAAGAAGATGGAGAGCCAGTTGGCGCTTCTAGCAATCCCACGACAAGAAACCCCTCGCGTGCTTTTCACGCCGGCCCCAAACCCTTGGACCCATGTGCCTGACTTGTCCCGAGGGGGGATTCTTCCCGGGGATCCTCATTACCTCTCTCTCGACTAACACCACCCAAGCGCGCTCCCATCGGCGATCGGCGCCTCTTTCAGATGGCCCGTGGCTGGGTGTAACTGAAAATGGGTTTCCGTACAGCAGCGGTGCGATTTGCGTCAAAGCGCAATGAACTTTGTTGCGAATTCCAACACTTTTAACCTGATATGCATGGAGGGCACATCGTTGGGCGAGCCCCTGCATCTCAGCCTCCATAACTGCCGGTGGAGAAGCAACAAATTCCCCTTCCACGTGGTGATGAGGTGGCAGCCAGTCAAACCTCACTCGAGCAGTCATGCCGAAACAGGAGGGTGCTCAAGAAACGCGGGTATGATCCCAAGCTGACCACGATAGTTTCCTCCGGCTCCCGTCATTAGCACCCGCCGAATATATCTGAAAGTGCAGCATGGACCGCCCCCCACACACCCGTGCGTTTGCTCTGTGCAACCCGAGCCTCGCCAAAGGAGCGGTTAGATCGTTGTGGCATGAGCATTGCTTGCACAAAAAGCGGGAGAAACATCCCCTTCTCTCCATGACCCGACAGCGCTACCCACTCCGGCTCCATTACGGCTTCTCCCCGGCTTGTCTCGACGATGGACCCATCGGTTGAGCCACTGGCTCGGGCAATCAGCTATCCGCCATGCCTTGGCCCAACTTGCGAGTCTCACACACCCCTTACGGCGATATCTTCACCCTTGCCTTGCTGTCCCATCAATCAATCACCCGTCTCTATCAGATGAGACAGCCCGTCCAAACTTCCGGTACATACTCGATCTTCTATCCCCGTATGACAACACCACGAAGCTCAGCTAGACGCTCCCAAACCAGCAGTCAAACTCCTGCGCTCAAGCTGGTTGGGTTCAGACACTCGGATTCGCCATCTTGTTTGTAGGTCCAGGAATCGAATTGGCCTCCCTTTTGACCTCACAAGCCTCTCAGCCCTATTCTAGATTTTGCTGACCTCAAACTTTGGCCGTGGTTTCCACAAGTTGGGGTCTGCGTGAGACTCGCAACCCGCAGTTTTCCAAGAGCAGCAACCTTGGCGGTTTCTCTCATTCGGTAAACCCAGACAAGGCCGACCAAGCCTGAGGAGGACGACAATAACGAAGGTCCCAGGAGCAGGTTTCATAGGGTGGTTTACAAATGCCACCATCTCCATGGTTGACAGCTACGCCTGCATTGCTGGTCCTTCGAGACAGGCACATTGGCCATGGCATGAGTGATCGACATGCGCCCGTGTTTGTCAATCCTCGGCCCTTCTGTCGAGGATGTCCCTCATCATGCCAGATGAGCTGAAGTGGAAGATGGCGACCCTCATGTCTCGAAATCCGACTTGTCATGTGGGATTTCAGCAGACACGCGCATTAGGGATGACTCGTTCATCGCTGTCGTCAGGGAGAGTGATGATTCGAGCTGTTGGGCAAGCCACCAGAGATTTCGCTGAAACTAGCGCAGAGCGGCGCATTGTCACCGGGATACGATTCGACAAAGCACCGCCCAGCAAGGCATTGTCGAGTCCATAGCCGTTGTTCGTTTTATCCTATCATGGATATCTCCAATCCGCAGCTCTGCTCGGCGCCATCTTCGAGATTCGCCCCGTCAACAAGACGCGACAGACCCAGCCAAGCCTTCCCTAATCTCGTTCCATGATTCCTGTATCAGTAGTCGAGGTTGAACCGGCCAGCCCTGGCAATCATGGGTCTGGCCGCGTCTACTCTGGATCGCCCACCGAGCAGGTCCCATATCTTGAGGCGTCGTGTTACTTCACCATGTTGCACTACTACCAATGCTGCCACAGTGCATACACCGCTCGTGAAACCAGACAACTCGCACGACAGCAGCACAAACTTGCATTCTTACACACAGCTTCGCTTGTTGTTGGCTATACATTGCGTTCCCAACGTAACAAACGATTTGTCCGCTCGGGTAGTGATCCAGGCAGCACGTCGACGGGTCTGGGTCCTCCGCCGTGCTATTTCCATGTTCATCATGTGTTGGACTTGCTACTCATCACCTTGGCATCAGATTGGCGCTGCGCACTGACACGGTGGTGGGTACAACCTCGCCAGAACCGGACAGGGAAGGACGGGATGGCTGGAAGCCCAGGCGCCCAGGCAGATGGTCCTTTCTCGATCCTGCGGGACAAGAGACTCGAAATCTGGAGCGTGCTCAGCTTTCCATGGTTGCACAAAGTACCTCCTGTTTGTCTCCATCAGAAGAGGGGGGCCTAGGATTCCACCAATCTCGCTCAGCAACCCTCATCCACAGCGGGGAGCCGGCTGCCCGCACAAACTCTCTTTTTATTGAAGCAATACACCCTGGTCAACGACTATCACGTCTCTTCGTTTACGGAAGGCAAAGTAGAGGGTATGTACAGTACAGTACTGACGCACGGTTCCCTAAGTGTGAAGGGTGGAATGGTCTCTTGGATCCAGATGCTCGGGATGCCTGATCTGTGAGTGGACTTGCACTCGGAAGCTCACCCGGGCTTGGGCAAAAGACGTAACTTGAGGACTAGCCCGAGGCAGGCACATAATGAAAGATTTCGACAGGATTTCTCCACGGCGAGGTCTCGAGCTTGCTTTGACTTGGCGTCCGTTGAAGAAACGGCATGGAATCTTCCAGTGGTGATGCTATAGAACGGTCGCAGAGGATGAGTGAAGGCGCGAGGCCCGACAGGTGTCGGGAGACAAGAGGCATGGTGAAGAATGGACTGTCTACCTGTGCTGAAGGGATACCTACCACGCTGCAGGCTGGCTGTCAGTTAGCTCGCCTGCGGTGGAGATGTCTCATCGAAATGGCGGCATCTCTAGACTACTTTGGTCAAGGCAAAGATATGTCGCGGGGCAAGGGAATCAATATCTAGATACCGTCTCAAGGCGGACCGAGTCTTTAACACAAGTCACCGAGACAAGAGGACTCGACGGTATATCGTCTCAAGCAAGATCTCCCAGAGCAAGCTTGATAAATTCGATAAATTCGATATACCCGCCCACGGAAGGTATGTGTTTCCTTCTCTTGCTTAACGAACGGGCGGCAGTTCTGGTCACCGAGCGAGCATGAATCAACGGCACAGCACGACATCGATGTCGATCGCGCTCGCAGCACAGTATCCTTCCTACCCCGGACTTTCCTGGACAGTTTACGCGATGGGCTCACTCAATCAAGCACTTGGGATGTAAGCCAAGCCCCCCTGGCCCCAAGATGACTAGCTCAACGCCCTCCGTCTCCACCAGCATGCCTCGGAGAGCCGTCTGTTTCTACCCACCTTGTTCCCCTCATGGCGTCAAGATGTCTTGATGGTGCTCTCTCTTATCCCACTTCTGTATGCCCGTCAGGTTCGATTCTTCGAAGTTTTGCGCCGACCCGAGGACCCGGCCGTTGGGGGATCGCCGTCTATCAAACCCAATCGAAACTTCAAGCGTCTAGATATGCCGCCGAGGGGCATGGTTCCAGTACTGCACAGTACCTACTGTATCTGGTGAAGATGGCTTCGAGCAGACACGGATGCGCACTCCTCGGAGACGTCACAACACCCTCTCGAGTGTATGTGTTCGGTACCTACCTTGTACTGTACTCCATACACCACCAGCATCAACGATGGGGACGGCACTCACCGTTCCAACAAAGCAACATTATGCATCTAGCCTGGTTTGGGAGGATGCAATCCATCCCGTGGTACACCAGATTGTCTCTGGCAAGTCTGGTCAGGCCCAATCAAACCGGCCGAGTGCCTGAGACGACTGTGATCTCACTCAGACGATGCCGCAATATCACAGCCTAGCCGTAGCCTCGCTGTTCCGCTCTGTTGTCTCACTCACTTTACTTTTCCCAGCTGCTTTCCGTCCTGTTTGTTGCTTTTCACTCGCCTCGTCTCCCTCTCCCCTTGCGTCTCTTCAGCCCCATTACTCCACATCCGAGGGGGGAAGAGAGGGGTACTGTGCTCTCAAGCCTACCGTACTCAGGCCCAGTCTTCCCTTTCCCGCGAGGCCATCCAGTTTCTATAGCGCCCGCATGGGATGGGCCTCCATTGCGAGACATGCGTCCCCTCTGGCGATGGCGCACGTCGCGGCAGGAAACGGGCCTAGGGCTGGCCAAGGATGGATGCCTTGACGAGACGCGCAAGAGATCATCCACCACGGGAAGCTCCTCGTCCTCCAAGCCCGGCGTACAAGTGCCGTCCCAAGGTGGACGGCGATACTCTGCGTCTGCTTACTGCCGAGGCCAGCTAGCTAGTGGGGAGGGGAAAGAAATAAGAGAACCTGCCCGAGCTTGCAGGGAATAACGAGGGAATTGCGCTGCGCCATGACACCCTCTTGACTGTGGTCGGGGAACCATGGATTCAATCTGCAAGCCTCTCGTCTCAGCAACTGACTCGCGATACATAGTCGGTCAGCCGTGATACAGACATTATTAAGCTCTCGTCCGAGAGCGACAGGCGTCGGGTAACATTTCCCGAATCACTATAGCAAAGAAGCTGTTGGTGCGTCCCTTAGTCTCGGTGGAAGACTATCACCTATACCCGGGAGGCTTCGGGGTACGCTAGCCGTTTGACTCCTTCTCCGTGTCGATGCTTATTTACAACTGACTCGATCATATAACGCTTATTGTCACCTCGGCCGTGCAATGAGGGGCTCGCTCATGTCCATGCCCGACTGGTTGACCGAGAAGTTATCACTAGTCATAGGTAATTACGGAGATGTAGAAACTTGCAGACAACTGTCCGGGGAGACAACATGGAGACACCAAACCAACATTCGAGGGGACGCATATCGATTAACCCATAACAGGTGCCGCTGTCAGAGACAATGGTCTCCACGTTGCATAATATATTCGTCAATGACCTGCAAGGTCATGTATGTCTCTCATATGTCACATCCCAGCCTGATTCGATACAAGCAAAAGTCCCAACAATACATCCCAAGTCAATAATTAGCCCAAAACAACATCCTCTTCAACACGGACACGCTCCTCTTTGATTCCAAATATCCGCTCTAGCCTCAGAACTCAAACTCTGGTCGGAAAATGTCCGGATCTACACCAGCAACTGTCTTCTCGGCCAGATCCCTGCGGCCCATCTGGGTAAAGACACGGCGGAGCGTATCGTACAGAGTGCTGCTCCTGTTCTGCGCCGACATGCGGTCGAGTGTCTCGTCGACGTTGCCAGCGTTGTCGCCCAAGATCTCGTAGGCCTTGCTGCGGCCAGACTTCTCAATGGCCTTGTGCATCTCCAGGGCCGCCAGGAAGTGGCAGGCGGCCTCGTGGTGGCAGTGGATGTTGATACAGCTTACACCCAGGTTGTAACGGGCACGCACAAAGTTAGGTGCGATAGTCAGTGCTTCCTGATAAGCTGCGATGGCTTCCTCGGACCGTCCACTGTTGGCGAGCGTCGCACCCAGTCGGTTCCAGAGGAGGTGAAGCTGCTCCTGCTGGTTCGAGGTGCCAAGCTCCGAGGAGTGGAGAGCTGACTGGAAGCAGTCAACGGCCTTGTCATAATCCTCTGCGCCATAGAAGAGGACACCCAGGCCGACTTGCACGTCAGGGTCCATATGCTCTCCATCAGGGCTCAGCTGTGCTGCCTTGATGAACAGGTTCGTCACCTTGTCGTGTAGCTGCTGTCGGTCCGTGAAGCCCATCTCGGCAGGGGGGTGCAAGTCCTTGGGGTCCAGGATATTGGGATACTTAACTGACAACCACCGTTCGAGGGTGCGATATGCTGTGCTGTCGTAGCCCTCGTTGGTGTACGATACGGCGAGACCCATCAGGGCTGCCAGGTTGTTGGGGTCGAGCTTGAGGGCATGCTCGAGCGCCCGGATTGCCGCCGTCTCCTTTTCGTTCTGCGCCTGGGCCGTTCCTAGATACACCCACGCCTCGGTATGGCTGGCGTTCTGCTGGACGGCGGCTTCAAAGGCCAGAGCGGCCAGCGAGAGGTTGCCGCCCTCCTTCATGATGCGCACGCCCTCCTCGAAAGCGTTCTTCTCGTCGCGGAAGAAGTTGTCCTCCTCGAAAAGGTAGTTCTCAACGGCCGGATCGCCGAGGCGGCCCCAGTCGCCCATGCCCTCGAAGTCGGGCATCATGTTGTTGCTCCATTCGGTATCGAATTGGTCGAACATCTCGTCGTTGACCATGGATCTATTGGCAGCGGTCTCAGCTTGGATTCCTTTCCAAATGGATTCAAAGTCACCGAACTCATTAGTTTCGGACGTCAAGCCCTTGTCCATTTCATTCAGCTCCCGCTCTGCGGCGGTCGCTTCCTCTTGCTCCTTCTCCTTGCCCTTGTCCTGCAGCTCCATCTCGGCGAACTGCTCCTCCCACTTGTGGTCGTCGAGCTCTACGAGGCGGCCCTTTCCCTTGACGTCCTGCTGGGGTTGTTGATGCATAGGCTGCTGGTTCTGGTACATGGGTTGAAACATGGGTTGATAGCCCATGGGTCGGTTCATCATGCCGCTCATCATGGGTCGTTGTTGGTTCATCTGATTTGGAACGTTGCTCTGCATGGGACTCGCTCTTGAGGAAGAGCTTTGCCCGTTTAGCTGCTGGAAACGGGCAAATTCGTCAGTGTTGAAATGCGCTGCTGCGGCTGGCGGCGGCTTGAAGGCCGACTCCATGGCGGCCTGGCCATTGAAGTCAGGGGCCCATGTTGGCGATGCTGAGTTGGCGCGCATGTGGCTCTGGGCTGGGCCAAGCGGCATCTGGCCTGGCTGCATAGGAAACTCTTGCTGGAGGCTTGGGCCCTGGTTGAGGAAGCCATTCATCATCTATTATGCCAAGGATATGTGTATTAGTAATTCGTCCATTGGCCTTTTTCGAGGGCATACCTCGTCTTGAGGAGCGTTTGCGCTCTGGCTTCTGAATCCATTTAATTGACCGCCGGGGCCTCGACCGACGAGTCGGTCTTGCTGAAGGGTTCTGTCATTTTGTGTGTGCTTGTGAAGCTGGCTGAGGGGGTTCGCAGAGGAAGAGCACTCGGCACCACCACTCAGGAACGACATGGCGCTGGCGATATGTACGATTGATTTCGGTGGTTCGGACGAATCGGGGAGGAAGTATACGCGATGAAAGAATCGATGTCGACAGTTGGCGACGATGCTCCTGATATGCGCGGAGGGGGAGACGTCGATGCAGGTTGGGTCGTTTACAAATCGAAGTTGATCGAAGTCTTGGGCCTGGAGAAGGTGGCACCGTTTGGCGGGGAAAATGCCGAGGCTCCGCCGGATGCCGTGTTCGGAAAGGCAGGCCGATCAGCAAAGGTCCCTTCGGTATCACACGTGACTGTGGGGGAAAAGTATTGCCCAAATCGAGCAAGCGGCAGGTGCAGGGTGCTCTCACCGAAGTTGGGAAGGACCGTTCCTCTTCGGTGAGCAGCACCAGCGGGAGCAGCCTTATCGATAAGGATTTTTTTTCTCTCGTCCTGTTCCGCGAGACGTCGCAGCCAGCCAACCTCCTCAAGAAAGCCTCATTATAGCAGGACATCTTTCACCACAACACTTCAAGATGCTCCGCCAAGTGTATGCTCAATCGCACCCTTTTGAGTATCTCGCAAGCTAATTTACTCCTCTAGCAAACCCCGCAATGCCCGCTCCAAGCGGGCGGTCGAGAAGCGCGAGTCCAAGGTCAACGAGAACCCCAAGACGTGCCTCTTCCTCCGCGGAACGACGTGCTCGCAGATTGTCCAGGACGCCCTCAACGACCTGCACCAGATGCGCCAGCCGCTGGCAAAGAAGTTCACCAAGAAGAACGCCATCCACCCCTTCGACGATGCCGCGTCGCTCGAGTTCTTCTCGGAGAAGAACGACGCCAGCCTGCTCCTCTTTGGCAGCAGCCAGAAGAAGCGCCCGCACACCTTGACCTTTATCCGCACCTTTGGGTACAAGACCCTCGACATGCTCGAGCTCTACCTCGACCCCGAGAGCTTCCGCACCATTGCCCAGTTCAAGACGAAAAAGTTCGCCATCGGCCTGCGCCCCATGTTGCTGTTTGCCGGCACTGCCTTTGAGAGCCCCGTCTCCAACGAGTTCACCCTCGCAAAGAGCATGTTCATCGACTTCTTCAAGGGTGAGACTAGCGACAAGATTGACGTTGAGGGTCTCCAGTACATCGTCTCCATCAGCGCCGAGGAGAGCACCGGCGAAGGCGACGCTAAGCCCGCCATCCACCTGCGTGTCTACACCATCAGCACCAAGCGAAGCGGCCAGCGCCTTCCGCGCGTCGAGGTCGAGGAGATTGGCCCCCGCATGGACTTCCGCGTCGGCCGCATCCGTGAGGCCGATGAGTCGATGCTCAAGGAGGCCATGAAGAAGCCCCGCGGCACCGAGGAGCGCACCAAGAAGAACATCACGACCGATGCTATGGGTGACAAGATTGGTCGCGTGCACCTGGGCAAGCAGGACCTGAGCGAGCTGCAGCTCCGCAAGATGAAGGGCCTGAAGCGCAGCCGCAAGGAGAAGGAGGAGGAGGAAGAGGACGTGGTCGAGGAGGAGGAGGAGGATGCCAAGAGGGTAAAGCAATAGATGTGCGGCATTGCGGGCTCGGAGTTGGGCGTCTGGGAAAAGGTCCTACCTAGGAAGGCCGTGTCGATTTATTATGCACGAGCGACAACTCGTCATTACTATTCTTGTCTCTTGTATCTATCATCTAGCTGCGACGACACAAAGATCATGTCTTTCGGCGATTCAACATGTTATTGTCCGACATGCCCAATATCTTGCGTGCCTGTTCCGCTGAAAGCAAGTCCTTGCATCGCAATTGAAGTACGATAGGGAGTAACAAGAGTAAGCCATCAAGACACTTCATCTTGTGAGCCCCAGAAGCATGCTGAAAAGGGCCAGCAAACCCATAAAAGTACTATGCATTATGTCCATGGTATCTCGTCTAGTAACGTGCTATATGACATGACTCGACGATGGGTATGGGATCCGTCTCTGTCTATAAGCATATACATCAAGATGTTCGCCCCAGTGTCCCGAGTAAAGAGCTATTCCATGGCGAGACCTCGGACTCACCTGGAAGCTCGTAGAGGTCATGATGAGGACGGTGAGATGATGAGCTGTGACCTAGACTTTTCAGCCTTAAAGCCCAGCTTGCTCCACGAGGTTGACCTAATGCTAACGCACGAGGTCTCTCTCGATAGAGGAAGCATCCTCGTCCTGACGTACCAGAAAAACGCCTTCACCGCACCTGATTAGGAGGATTTTAGAACTCCAGCCTGGGGCGGTATCCATTCCCAGACGAAGAGGGATATGATCCCAAGAAGCGCCATGACCCAGGTACCGTACACCCCCTCGTTCAGGATTCTGATAAAACTCCAAACCTATGCACCGGTATCCCCATCTAGGGCATAAGCCGGGTGTATATAAACGAAAGAATAGATAGCCGTGAGTCGTAAAAACGTTGAATTTGAAGATTATCCGTCGGCTCCCACCAGAGTTGAAGCCTGGGTAGGCCGCCCAGAACAGTATCCGCTGCGCTCATGATTAAAAGGAAATATGTTGCAAGACTGCCGATCTGATCTGCTGGACGGGGCTCAAGACCAGCTTCAGTCCCCAGAGCCCCTGTCTTGGCCTCGTGAGCCTGAGCCCACCCCCTCAGTCCGGGGAGTCGGGCACGATAAGATCCTCGTCTGGGATTGGAATAGGAGGTTGCACATGTGATTGGTTCAGCATCCCGGCAAAAAGCTCGATGTGCTGCACCATGGAACCAACAACCCCTGACTGATCCGGAGCCTGCTCCTCCAACTCGGTGCCCCAGATGTCCTGCGGTATTGTGCTGCCGTCAAGCAGGGCAATACGAATGGGCCATTCAAGATGGCGCCACCACTTGGAACCAGGCTCGAACAGGCCCACAAGGCCCATCACCTCTCTCCGAGATACATCCTGTAGCCACCAGACATTGTCCATTCGTTTTAGAAGGGCAAAGAAGCAGGCAAGAATGGCAAGGGCGCGTGGCCGCTTGGCATCCACCAGGTCGACATATCTCCTCGAAACTGTTGCGGGAAAAGCCAGCGCAGCAGCTGCGTGGTAGTTCTTGTGAGCCCAGTTGAGGACGCTAACAGCATGCGAGTACGCCTGAGTGGTAGCAGCGACGTAGCGGGGGTCTTCGTTCATGAGCTCGTCTGCTAGCCCTTCAAGCATGTGTCCAAAGTAAGAATCGGGTGAGCGCGGATTTAGGTTGAGCTGGAAACTTGGCTGAGAATCAATCACCACCTTGACTATATCGCTGTGGCAAATCCACTGCCAGGAACTTGCGACCACAGTCTTGACGCCTTGGAAGGCGTGAAACCAAGAAAGGGGGGGCGTATATCTGCTTATCGAGTCACTGGGGTCGGTATCTCCGTCGTCCTTAATGAAGAGGCGAGAAGCACTCGCTTGAAAGGCAATGAGAGTCGCGGTAAGGAAGAGTGCTTCGGCATTGTCGGCGGTGATGCCAGCTTCCAGCGATGCGCAGTAAGCGGAAAGGGAGGATGCTGAATAGGCATGTGAGGCGCGCACCAAGCACTTGTCGTCAGGGGTCATGGAGCGGAGGTGAAGTGCGGCGACGGAGAGAATGGCGTCGGCGAGATAGGTCTTGCCATTGCCGGAGAATGCCATTTGAGGCACAGCACGCTGCCAGATATCCTCAGCGGCAGGGGAGTTGGTCAGGAGGGTTTTCGACGTGACGTTTGTATAGTGGTGCATGAGGCGCAACTCGAGCATTCTGTCGCCATGATTTGGATCCGATGTTGCTGAGCTTATTGACGGTTGCGAGTAAACAGAAGTTGGAGGAGAAGGGTTTGGCCTTGGAACCCTGACTGGACTTGAGGGGGCACGTGGACGCGTCAAAGGAGTCCTGGGAGCGTTGATTGTTGCCGAAGGCGAGGGAGTTGGAGCGCCGATGCTGCTCTCAGCGCTCACTGTAGGCGTCGCGGCAGTGAGCTGTTCGAGGACATCGGGATTACTGAAGTCGCATGGGACGCCATGTTTGGCGCAGTTGCCGCATCGCGGGTGGACTTCATCGCACTATTTCGGTACAAGAGTTTGATGTCAGCCCAGATGTAAACAAGCGGAGCCTGGATGGATACTGGAGGTTTGAGGGATAAGCATGAGTCCAAGGGTCGGCGCCATACCTTGATCTTCCTATTCTTGCACCTGCGACAGCCCGCGCGAGACTTTTTGTGAGAGCGACGAGGCGGCATGGTTGACTATCTTGAAGCGGACGAGTACAAAGGGGGGGTAGGGGAGACGAGATTTTCACGTGTCGTCACCTAGCTCTCAGAAAACAACTTGAACACACGGACTGGACCCTGGATGGTGAGCTCAGTCGCAGCATGGCCGCAGAGGCAGGAGGCCTCGGGTGCGGTTAGCTGAGGTGAAAGGGGAGGAAGCAATTGTGTTTTGAAATTATTCAGGTGAGAGTTCCATGACGCGCACGCAGACACTGAGAAAAAATAAAGGTCGAGACAAAAGAGAGAGAGAAAAGCGTCGTAGGCGAGAAGGCGTGGTTGAGCACGGTTGTTTCTGCCTGCGTGCGCTGCTGAGCTGAGCGAGCTGCGGTGAAGGGGGAGATCGGGTGTTGGCGCTGGTAAAGATGGATTACAAGTTGAGGATGGCACGCATGGATGGGGATGGGATGGGGATGCGCATGGAGGGGCGGTCGGCAGGGCAGCCAGTGAGGGAGCGAATGGGAGAGAGGCTGCACTGCCACAGCAGGGGTACTCGCAACACAGAACGGACGAGTCGGTGTCCATAATGTTGACGACTTCGGCGCCGGAGCATCCATGTGGAGCAGCAAATTGATGCTGGTGCTGCTTGTGCCCTTGTAAGCCCTTGTGTGTCCGGGTCTGCGTTAACCACGTAGACGGCCAGGTGGACTGATGGGAGCAGCAGGCGGGAGGCCGGGCCGACAGGAAATGTTGAGCATCAGAGCATCAGAGAGAGAGAGAGAGACAAAGGGAATAGCAAAAAGAATGTCGGATATATTGAACGCCAACAATGCGCAGGCCGTCCGGGGGTGGCCCACGGGCGGCTCCTCAAACCATGACATGACAGCTCAAGGGACCCTCGAGCTCTGGGTCCCTGCTGCCCAGAGGACGGCAATTGCACACAATGGAGTTGTAGCGATTGGATGAGATGGATGGATGGATGGATGGATGAGAATTGCCACGAGGGCAATCGACGTGAAACTGGGACTCTGCCCTCCCGCATTGAGGCGTCCTGTCCCTTTGTCGGATATTGCGTGGTCCGAATCGTATCATGAGGTCTCTCTTTTTGGACGACTCGAGACATCCAATCAGAAGGGGGCATCTCACCAAATCTGTTGCGCCGCCGGGTCCATGGTTGTTCCGATCCTTTCTCTCTGCACCCCCACCTTGAGGTCCTGGTCATCTTGAGCTTACTACGTAGCACTCCATCGAGCAGGCTCGAGAGGCTCCATACCGCGCTGAATCCATCGTAAGCTGTGTCCTCTTTTTCTCACCTTTCTTACACCTCAGCTCTCGATTCATTCACCTCTTTGTACCATCCTATATACGCAAGACCTACCTCCGTAGAATGGACGGCCAGATCCTCGCTGCTTCTGAGAAGCACCCTATTGTGCCTAACCATACTTACAAGTATGGCACTGCGGGGTTCCGCATGAAGGCTGACCTTCTCGATGGCGTCGCCTTCCGTGTCGGTCTCCTATCGGGCCTGCGCAGCCGCAAGCTCAATGGCCAGGCCATTGGCGTTATGATCACCGCCAGCCACAACCCGGCCGTTGACAACGGTGTCAAGATTGTCGACCCCATGGGCGAGATGCTTGAGCAGGAGTGGGAAGCCTACGCTACCCGTCTTGTCAACTGCCCCTCCGACCAGGAGCTCCTTGACACCTACAAGGCCCTCGCTGAGCAGCTCAAGATCGATCTCTCTGCCCCTGGCCGCGTCGTCTACGGTCGTGATACCCGTCCCTCGGGTCACTCCCTCGTCGCTGCCCTCGCCGATGCCTTCGAGGCCACCTCGACCGAGTACACCGACTACAAGATCCTCACCACCCCTCAGCTTCACTACCTGACCCGCTGCATCAACACCGAGGGCACTCCCAAGGCCTACGGAAAGGTCAGCGAGGCTGGTTACTACGAGAAGCTCTCCGAGGCCTTTGTCCGCGCTCTTCGCGGCAAGAAGCTCCAGGGCCAGCTCATTGTCGACTGCGCCAATGGCGTCGGAGGCCCCAAGCTTACGGAGCTGCTCAAGGTCATTCCCCAGGACGTGACCGGCGCCGACATCAAGGTCGTCAATGACGATGTGCTCCGCCCCGAGGTTCTCAACCTCGATGTAAGTCTAGCTTGAACTCGGGTACAGATCACAATTGCTAACAGTGTCTCAGGCCGGTGCCGACTACGTCAAGACCAAGCAGCGAGCTCCTCCCAGCCCCAAGCCTATCCCTGGTGTCCGTTGCTGCTCCCTCGATGGCGATGCCGACCGTCTGATCTACTACTGGATCGACCCTGACACTGGCTTCTTCATGCTCGACGGCGACCGTATCTCGTCTCTCAACGCCTCCTTCATTGGCGACCTCGTCCGCTCTGCTGGCCTTGCTGATGACCTCCGCATTGGCGTCGTCCAGACCGCCTACGCCAACGGTGCTAGCACCAACTACATCGAGAAGCACCTTCAGCTCCCTGTGGTCTGCACCCCCACCGGTGTTAAGCACCTGCACCACGTCGCCTGCCAGTTCGACGTCGGCGTCTACTTTGAGGCTAACGGCCACGGCACCGTTGTCTTTTCCCAGGAGGCCATCCGCGCTTTCCGCGAGACAGAGCCCCAGTCACCTGCTCAGAAGGATGCGCTTGAGACGCTGGCGGCTGTCAGCGACCTCATCAACCAGACGGTCGGCGACGCCATCTCGGACATGCTCATGGTGGAGGTCATTCTCGCTCACAAGGGATGGACTCTTAAGGACTGGGCCATGACCTACACTGACCTCCCCAACCGCCTCGTCCGCGTCGAGGTCGGCAACAAGGATCTCTTCCAGACCACGGATGCCGAGCGCCGACTCAGCCAGCCCGCCGGTGCCCAGGATGAGATTGACCAGTGTGTTAGGAAGTACACCAATGCCCGTTCCTTTGCCCGCGCCAGTGGCACTGAGAACGCATGCCGTGTGTACGCCGAGG
The DNA here is from genome assembly GCF_026873545.1 of Fusarium falciforme. Classification (NCBI taxonomy): domain Eukaryota; kingdom Fungi; phylum Ascomycota; class Sordariomycetes; order Hypocreales; family Nectriaceae; genus Fusarium; species Fusarium falciforme. The sequence goes on along the minus strand of NC_070544.1, from coordinate 2,556,988 downwards.
CTGCCACCCGCTCCGAGGCTGACGAGCTCGCCAACAAGGTTGCTCAGATCGTGAAGCAGTTTGGCTCTTGAGCTGACTCGCCTCGCCTCGTAGAGTGGGCATGAATTATGACTGAATTGCTGTAGACGAATAAATGAAGAAAAAGGGTGCAGTTGGGCTCCACGCGCAGACCCAAGTTTCCACACTCACTCTCGGATAAGGCAGAAAAGCAGGAGGATAAGGCATCAAGGCGTCAAGCAAGCAAAGGCGCGCATCGCATCACATCGCATCGCATCATGTCTGAGTGCAAGTGCAAGCAAATCCGGGGAACGTTGGACTTTGCTCCATATGTCTCATCTCGAATCTGTGTTGTGATAAGGGCCTCATAAAAAAAAAGCACATCTCATTTTAGATAGACCAGCCGCCATGGATGTTTGTTCTAGAATTCACCCGATCCCCGACTTGTCCATTACGGGAAGCCGAGCACCCTCAGATCTGCTGACCCGAGACTATGACGGCGACTCGCCTCTCCCTTGACGACACGAGCAATCACGACATCGATCTGCAAGGAACGGTGCTCCCTTTTTGGCAGCTACCTCGGCGTCTGAGTTTTGCGGGGGAGTCAGCAAGAAAAAATACTACGTAGTAACAAAGAGCACTCGCTATTCTTGTTGTACTCCCACACTCTGACGGAGGTTGTTCACACCACGACATTCCCTGCACGGGAAGTCGCTCGTGGATGCTATTTGCGGATGCCGACCAGGCCCGTATCGCCCATGCCATCCATGATTTCAAAGCCAATTTCTGCTCGGGCGTGTTCCAGGCTGTGACGAGAATAAACTCGCAGATCTACAGCAGACGTCAGTGTAGCAGGATACAGTAGTAGGGCTACAGTACGCAAGGGCGTGAGCTACACTACAGTAGGCCATGGAAACCTCCTGATGTCCGAGTTGCGGTTCAACTGTCCTGCGTAGATTCCCATCGTCCATGATACGAGTCACACGCATGGTACATACCAATGCTTCTCTCTCACCGATCACAGCTGGCGTATTATCTGCCTTGTTCTTACATAACAAGGCCGACTTTAGTAATGCAAGTCCAGCTCTCTCTCCTCCAACATTCCCCTCGTGGCTATCCGCCTCTTGCACACACCAGAGAAGCTCCTACAGATAGACCTATGCATCATTCGGAGGTATCTTGTATGGTACACACACGCCCCCTCCACCATTAGCCCGAATGAGCCGCTTCTGCCCGCCACCAAACGGACGGAGTTCTCTATTCGCGCAGGGTCAGGTTGGTTCCGCAAGGACCCTTTGGATGAGGGGAGGAGAATTTGACTTGAATGTACCCGTGCCCGGCACGGACGGTGAGGCGGTACAAGCCCCGGTGCTTGGCGTGTAAATAAGCAGCTACAGATCAGTTGCATTTGTCATTGAGTCGAATTGAGCAATGGACCCGGTACCGCCGCCGTGTGTGTGTGTCGATTCGTTAATTTTTTTTCTCTCACCCATTTCCCATCCATTCACCTGACGGCGGGCTGGAAGCAGCACGGTGGATAATTCCCTCCTCGGCCGTTTTTTCCTAAATCCGCACCCCTCTTCTCGGGTCATGACGCCAGCGACGAATGACGACTTTTGATCGCGGTGCGCCATCGAGCCATCCAGACCGTACTCTACATGTACTCTCTAATCTTTCCAAAGCAGGGGGGAGTGAACCCCGAATGGACGGTGAGATCTTTGTTGAGGTGCGCCTCGGATGGTGACATTGGCTCCGGCGCCGGGGGAGGAAGAGTCATCAACCTCTTTTCTTCTGACTTACAAATTGTAGTAGACATGGGAAGGAATGGAAACAACAAAGAAGACAATGGATTCAATTGTGTAATCAATCACACATGAAACGACTATTTAGACACACGAGAACCCAGTTTTTTTCTTTCCTTCGTAGACCCTTTCGATGAATGATTCCACAATCTTGGGCTCTTTCTCAGATCCGTAATCCGATACAACCACCACCATCCAGGTTGTTCAAGTACTTGGATACACCGAGAGCCGATAACCGACGATAGACCAGCACCTCATTTTTCAGCGCCTGAGTCGCCAAATAATTTTACTTTTTTTTTCTCTTCCTCCTCTTCACCTGCATTGTCATCTCTCTTTGCTTTTTTCCTATCGATCAAAGGCACTCCCTTGCTGCAAAAGAAAAAAAAAGGTGCTCGTTGACGTGATCGTCAAGGTTTAAGAATTTGAAACCTTTTCCCGAACGAACGAACGAACGGCTTCCCGTGCCTCTGGAACTCGGACCCCCTCGCTCCGTTAACCGCCTTTTGCGCATCATCTCGACCCAGGATCGCGTCAAACCAAGAGAAACAAAGGAACCGCCGCCGGTTTGCAATTGGAAAGCCTGACTTGGCCGCATTAAGAAGCTGCTCTTGGCCTCTTTGATATCCATTCCCGACAGGGGGAAACACGGCATAGCAACCTATCCATAGGTACAAGTTTTCCTTCTGAGCCCCGCTACCTCCTCCACTTAACCCCGGCACTCTCGCTCTCGTCGAGTTCATATATAACAGCTGGTCCATCAACTCAGCCCTCTGTTCCTGTTCCTATTCCTCTTGTCTCTTCACCTCTTTCTCTCCTCCCCTCTTCAACCGACATACATCTACCTCCTTCCAACAACAACAACATCATGTCCGCCATCCCTCTCAACTCGGACCCCGTGGCCACCCCGCCTCGCCCGCCGTCCCCCGTCCACGCCTTCGGCACCCTCGCCGTCCACGCCGGCTCCCCACACGACCCCGCTACCGGCGCCGTCATCGAGCCCATCTCCCTCTCCACCACTTTTGCCCAGACTGCCGTTGGCAAGCCCGTCGGCGAGTACGAGTACTCCCGCTCCGCCAACCCCAACCGCACCAACTTTGAGGCTGCCGTCGCCGCTCTCGAGCACGCCAAGTACGCCCTCGCCTTCTCATCCGGCTCTGCCACCACTGCCACCATCCTCCAGAGCTTGGCTGCCGGCAGCCATGTCATCTCCGTCTCTGATGTCTATGGCGGCACCCACCGTTACTTCACCCAGGTCGCCAAGGCCCACGGTGTCAAGGTCACTTTTACCCCTGAGATCGAGGTCGACATCACCGAGCACATCACCGACCAGACCCGCTTGATCTGGATCGAGACCCCCAGCAACCCGACTCTCCGTCTCGTCGATATCCGTGCCGTCGTCTCCGAGGCCCACAAGCACGGCGTCCTTGTTGTCGTTGACAACACCTTCCTCTCCCCCTATGTCCAGAACCCCCTCGACCTTGGTGCCGACATTGTCGTCCACAGCGTGACAAAGTACATCAACGGCCACAGTGATGTCGTCATGGGTGTTGCCGCCTTCAACAGCGACGAGCTCAAGGCCCGTCTGGGCTTCCTCCAGAACGCCATTGGCGCTGTTCCCTCTGCTTTCGACAGCTGGCTCGCCCACCGCGGTCTCAAGACCCTGCACCTGCGAGCTCGTGAGGCCAGTCACAACGCGACCGCTGTTGCCACAGCTCTCGAGGCCTCGCCCCTCGTCATCGCCGTCAACTACCCCGGCCTCGACTCTCACCCCCACCGACACATCGCCAAGAAGCAGCACCGCGACGGCATGGGTGGTGGTATGCTGTCCTTCCGCATCCAGGGCGGCCACGCTGCCGCCGAGCGCTTCTGCCAGGTGACAAAGATCTTCACCCTCGCCGAGAGTCTGGGTGGTGTCGAGAGTCTGGTCGAGGTCCCCAGCAGCATGACCCACGCCGGTATTCCCCGGGATCAGCGTGAGGCGGTGGGCATCTTTGACGACCTCGTCCGCATCAGCTGCGGTGTTGAGGACGCCGAGGATCTCAAGAACGACGTCCTGCAGGCCCTCCAGAAGGCTGTCACGGACACCAAGACCAACGGTATCAACGGCGTTAACGGCTCCAACGGGCACTAAGCGTGTGTGTGCTCGGTATTTTTGGAGTTATGCTTCTTTAGATGACCTATGACGACATTTGATGAGATTTGTTTTCTTTTGTTTGAAGATGCCATGAGGCATTGAAACCAAAAAAGAGGGTGATAAGGACTTTCAACAAAGTCGAGAGAGAGAGCGGGCATTCATATAGCGACAAGGGTTAAAAAAAACGGTGCGATTTGCATCATTTCTGGTATTGGTGCTTGATAATGGCAAGCTACCTAATATTATCATTCAACTTGACAATCGTCTATAAGTGCGCCAAGGTATTTGAACTTGCCAACCGTGTAACTCCATGCGATCATTTGTGTGTATGTGAACTGTGACTCGTCAAATCGTTTCTTCCTGCTGCTCGTCTGTCGCAGGGATGCTGAAAAGGTTCTCAGTGAACTCGTTGGCCATGCTGCTCTCGGTGGACCACTCGTTGCGCCGCTGGTGTATCTCGTTCATGCCTTGACACGCTGTCTCGGCGATGTAGTGTAACTCGTCGAGCGTATTCGAGTTGCAGTTGGGGAAGACGCCGTCGATGCTCCGCTGCCACTCCGACGTCGGATTCGCAATAGCCGTCTGATACGCATTTGCGTCATATTCAACCACCCCAAGTGCACGGGTTCGAACTCGGAGTTCATGCACGAGACTGTCAAAGTGAGCGTCCGCAGGAAGATATTCGACAGGATCCTTAGTAGCTGTCGTGGGCTGGCGGATGCCCATCACAACCTCGACGAAACGCTGAGAGATGCTTCTGCCAAGACCGCAGGGGTCAATGAGATCAAACTCAGGGTGAGTAGGCATGTCTTCTCTGAGATAGTGATCGTAGGCCAGGAAAGATGCTCGACAGACCCTCAGCTGTGGTGCGGCGCATCTCAACGCCATGGCGATCCAATGACAATCCTCTCCGGGTCGCTGATTCGGCATTCCTACCCAAAGGACCTTCTTAGAGTCCTCGTTCCAATCCCTCGACTGCTCGACTTTGAGATACACCTCGTTCAGGTATAGCTCTTGAAGCGTGGGCCCAAAGTTCTCTGCTGTCCGAAGGAAAACCTCTGGGCACACCTCAACTCTCTTGAGCTCCAGGCATGTCAGGTTGGAAAGGATGATGTAGGGAGCTGGTAGCGATTTAGCAAGCCACTCCTCGACGGGCATCTGCCAGAATTTGGTCTGCTTCAATCCTCGTGGGGGTCGGTCGTCGTGGTCCATGCCTATCAAACACAGACTCTTGAGCTCCTCTGCATTCTCAACCAGGTTCCAGAGGCACGATCCAAATAGGCCTACGCGCTGCGGGTCGTTTTCGTGTCGTCGTAATGTCAAGACGAGATGTTCCAGCACCTCTAATACTCTGATAATGTTCATGACATCGCTTGGGTTCATCCACAGGTGGCATATCGCGACATCGGTCACGTTTTCTATGACCAGAGTACTGAGCTTGGCCGAGTCCTCTTCGGATCGTTGAGCAAACGCCTTGAGGGTGTTGGCAAGGATCATGGTGGCGGCATTGCAGTGGCGGCCGACGAGCTGAAAGGGGAGGTTGAGGCGTAGACGGTCGACGTCGCGGCAGTAGAAGAGCATCTCCTCCACGGTGCGGTAGTAGTCTATTTCCGTGAATGACGTCTCGTTCATGCAGTACTTCTTGTGTAGCGTTCGACAGAAGTCGGTCATGGACGGGACCCGCGCGAAAACTGTATCAAGGAACTCGACTTCGACTAGCCAATCATCCATGTCAGCGACTACACATCCAGAGGCACGACGGCATGAGCTTACGATCATCTCGCAGGACCATCAAGTCAATGTAGAGACTCTTGCAGTGGTATCCGACCGTCTGGAGCGCATCCATCTGTGGATGCGGCACGCCGCTCGTCTTGCTCAGGCGCGAGAAATCCAGGTCGAGGGTTCGGCAGGCAAAGGGCTTGAGGATCTGGTCGAAGACACGACAGACGAGGCGAAGCGAGAGTACTTTGTTCTTTGGGCCGAGGAATACGCATTGTTGGAGGATGGCGTCGATGAGCTCTCGGGGTAGTTGATCCATGATGAAGGCGTCGGTGAGGTTGGCGGAGAGCTACGAGATGCAATGGCGAGAACAGAGGGGTTAGCGGCAGTCGCAGTGCATTGAGGGCCAGCTTATGACGGCGGAAACATGTGGTTCCGAATGGGCGTTGCTCGAGTAGCTGGGTGATCTGAGCTGTTTGACGATGGATGGATGTCGTTGATAAGCAGCACTGGCTGCTGGGCGCCGCGTTTGTGGAGTTGTTGGCTTGGAGGTGCTTGACTTAACCATGGATCGTCCCGCTCTTGGATGCAGGGACCTGGTTGTCTTGAGAGCCCCCACCCCCGCTGATCCTGTCCTTTTAGGTGCTGACTTCCACTGGCTACCCTAGAGCTGACCTTGAAGTGCTGAATTTCGGGTGACATGATTTATTGTTCTCATTGATTTGTGATATTTCGACCACCGACATGCCATTCTGAACACGCCTGGTCTGGTAGGGTACGCCGGGTAGCCCAGTATAGAGGGCTCTGGAAGTGCTACCGGCTCCCGACCATCACCATGTGGATGAGAACTAAAGCACGTACCTTTAGTGCTTAGCATACTGTTCAGACCAAGAAAACCATCAAGCACCTAGACACTGATCAATATACACAATCGAGTCAGTGATTGTGCCCTAGTCAGATTTCACACCAGAATGATGAACATGGCACCATAAGGCAAGGACCGGCATTGATCCCTAGGTACATCCGTGACACTCAATGACGCCAGAGACATTCATCATAGCTCCTCCATCTCACTTTAATATGTCAGCCCAATATTACAGAACCGCATCAAACACCGCTGGTTATACTGGATGTCCGTATAAGGATGGCACGTGTCGAGCGAACAAATTTACGGCAATGGCCCTTCGTCATGGGCAACCAACAAGGAAGACATAACAAAGGGACGATATATACTCGCTGGGCATTTACAACCAGGTCCAATCGCAACTATTCAAAGACAGCGCCATCCCTCCACACGTGGAACAAAAAAGGCAGAGCCCTGCAATATGATAGATACGTAAAGGGCGCCAGTGAGACACCATTGAGCCCCTTTTTCATAATGACGAGGCCTCACTGCGAGAGGGAGGGCAAGGTTGATAAGAGCCCATGGCCCAAAGGCAGTCAACAAAGATCGGAAGACGTTGCCGGGCTAGCGGGGAATGCAACAAGATTGACAACGAATAACGAGCCTAGCAACGGAGAAGTCGGCAGCGCTCACTCTCCATGGGCAATGTAAAGAGCACCTGACGGAGTATCGGCACGGCAATATGGCAACTTGCACACGATTTGACGCTCAAGTAAACTCGAGCTTTGCCGGTCTGGAAGACACTCAGACGTGGCCGCGCGGCTTATGGAGGCTCTCTGATCGACACATTCGGGATTAGACGCAAGCGGCTGCTGTGCATCTCGGGGAAACTCGAATATGACCATCAAAATGGCGTCTCAAACTTTGTCAGTTGCAAGCTCATCAATGACACCGAGGACTTGAGTGGATCATAGGGACGAGGCCAAAAGATCGCCAGTCAAACAAACCCTACGGCTCAGCCCACAACAACGTCTGAACAGGTTCAAACAAACCTTGAACGTCCTATCATTAACAAGCCAAAACCGTACCACGCGCTTAGCCCATTGCGCGACACTGCTAGAGAACGCACTGTTGTGGCACGAGAGGCAGTCAAACAAGAAAGCCCGAGGGGTTGGGAACCGATCGATCGCCAGTCGGTAGTACGGGTATCGCGCGTGTGGAGGTGCCTCTGCAGCCCTAACTCACAGAAAGCGCTCCGTAGAGGGAATAGACTCGGGTCGCCCAGCCTCCCCGCGTGTCATGGAGAAGAGGCCAAAACTGAGTGGTTGGAGTATTGGAGATTCGAGGCCAAACACATGACAGGTGCTCCGCAAGGCGGCTATCATGGCCTCTCACGTTGGCCGATCTGCAAAGCTAAGCATGTGGCGCCGTTGTGTTGCTGTCTCGCTGACCTGGCGACTGAGACGCGCGGTGTTACTCAAGTTCAGACTGGCGTCTCATTCGACCCTCGGTCTGGGGCGCTGGTTGGGGGATATGATTGGCGAAAGCTCACAGGAGCTTGTCGCAGCATTGTCGCGATAGCTCCTGGGTCTCGTCGACGGTCTCCTTCGTTTCAAAACCCATTGTCGAGGAACAGTGAATGGCTCCGAGGCGAGAACCGGCCCAATTTGATTGCCGCTGGCCACAATCAAACTTGATACATGATCAGAAATTGCAATATGGATGATATGGATGATAGGCAAAGCAAGGCCAGTCCAGTCAAGTCGGAGGGACGGGGGCATGGGCAGATTAGCTTGGGAGGGGGGGATGAAAGTGACGCATTCTGGATGGGACGAGACAAGGAAGATGGGGCCGGGTGGGGACAATCGCGCGGGACAAGTTGGCAGCTGCATGCTAGGTTGTCTTGTACACTTCCAAAAGGTCATCCACTTGATGTGGAAATTTCTAGATGGCATTTTGAGCGTGGTGAATTGCTGTAGGGCCTGCAGCGGTGCAGCGTTGGGATGCGATGACAGCTATTGCATGGATCGCACAGAGTCCAACATGTGTATCTGTCTGTCTGTGACACTGCGCACTATGCACATGGGTTAGATTGAGATAACCCAACGTGGGCAAAAGGACCGGGCGTTTGATACATCCGAGCTGGGATGCCATCGATGATACCCAGCCTGTTGGAGAAAGATTGTCGTCTTGGCGTCCCTGGCTGTGATGAGCCAAATGGACGCGGAAGATGGATGGACTTTTCCCTTTCCACTTTCCGGGTGTCCCGTCTTTTCCGGAGATGGCGCTGTCGAGCAGATCTCTAGTTGCAGCTCCAACCTCGCGCCAAGAACCGAGTGCTCGACGTCGACGTGGAGATGACATCGCCGAGGCCCAACGCGTTGGAGTTTGAGATCAACCCACAAAGACAACACTATGTGGCCGTCATGCCCATTCTGTGAGGAACGGAGCTCTGATGAGGCAATACAGATGGTCGCCAAGGTGGCCCGTGTCAAATATTAGAGACAGTGGTGATTCAAGGTGCTCGAGGTTATTGGCTCGTCTCAGATATGGGCCCTCGGCATCGGATGGAGTTCTCGCTTGTTGAGCCGGGCATCTCCAGCTGGCAAAAACTGGTGCTGGGCTAGATTGGGCTCCATGCTGGGGCCCAGGTTCAACACGAGCGAGAGTGACGAGAGGAGACGGTGCTAGCGTGATGCCGAGACTTTGCTACCAGGCCACCGATTGTCTATCGAGGTGCGTCTAATCCTTGTTGTGCGCAACAAGTCAAGTCGGCTGCCGCCTCCCACGGGCCCAACCTCTTTTCCGGACCTCGTGGGCCCGGTTATTTCCCTCGATAGGTTCGAGCGTGGCGGCCTCCCGGCCCCGGTCGCTGGACTTGGTGTCTTGGTCTTGGTCAGCGGCAGAATCTCGATGGCCATTTCAGGTAGTTGCAGCAGTGAATGCCATGGATGGTGGTTGGGATGGGATGGTTCCTGGCGCGGAGCAATGATGGTGGTGGTAGTCATGACGACTGAACGGAAATGGCGCCGGCAAGGGCGAGCAAGGGCATGTCGTGAGTGGCTGCAAGCGGGCGCCGGGCAAGGGGTGGATACGATGCGATGCGACCTCTAGCTGGCTTGTGCCTGTGCGTCGTTGCCCTTGAGAGTTTGGAGCGAGGAGAGCTGGCGGGCAGCTAGGCCGAGCTCCATGTTGGCTCATGGGGCCTCATGGATGTGGGTTTTGTTGGATTCATGGGCCGCGTGGGTATGTTCTGTAGGTGCTGTAGGTTACGGATTGTGGGTGCGTGCCGGCCGATTTGGACCGACAAGGCCTGGAAGCATCGTCTGTCGCAAAACGTTAATCAAACCGAGGCCACTGGCACTGGCACTGGCACATCACTGCACCGCACCTGCCCAGACTAAATCCGATCATCGCTTCCTTTTTTCCTGCTCCCTCGTTTAAAACCCAACGCACCTGCCCTTGAACCTCCGCGTTTGGTCTGCTCCCCTTCCCCTTCCTTCCCGTCCCTGTTTGCATCAAGCTTCCCGTTTCTGGGTCAAGATAAATACCTAGTACTCCGCCTGCTTCACCCCCAAGCAAAAACAACAACACCACCCCGGAGCATCCATCGATCAACATCATCATACCACCTGGTGATCTTCGACCTTGCTTGTCGCACCGTCTCCTCATCGCACTCTTCGGTATAAGTCTCAATTCATCCATAACATCAGACTCATTCAAAATGCGATCCACACTCGCCTTTTTCGCCCTGGCCGTTTCGGCCGTCACGGCTCAGACTGCTGTCCAAGACTACAAGAGCTCCCTGGACATGACCATTGACCCAGGCACTGTTGAGTTCGGAACGCGAGGTATGTACCAAAGCCGCTGAGCAAGGTCAGAAAACCAGAGGATTATACTGACGAGTATGTTTTATTAGCCGGTTGGTGCAATGCTCAGCAGGACACTTGCGATACCCTCTGCAAGGACGACACCAAGGAGAATGACTGCACTGCGGTACGTGCACTGCTCAACACACCTATCTGTTGTATGATCATGGAAGCTAATGCCGCTATCAGGAAACCCTTAAGTGGGAATGCGCCTGCACTTCCAACAGCTCCACTCCCGGTCTCCAGTACTACACGCAGACCATGCCCACCTTTATCTGCCAGGAGCTCTTCGCTCAGTGCATCTCGCAGAACGCCGGCAGCCAGAGTGGCCAGCGGGATTGCAAGCAGAAGATCCAAGCCCTCTGCGCCACCCAGTCCCCTCCCAAGAACACTGCCAGCGACGACGACGACGATGATGATGACGACGCCACGACCACCCTTTCAACTGCGACCCGTTCGGCCACCCAGACGGCAGCCAGCGCCGATGCCACCGAAGAATCCGTAACCTCGACCACCTCCGATGGCCTTGCCGCCCCTACTATGGCGCCAGCGGGCAAGGGTGCTGCTGCAGCTGTTGCTCTCGGCATGCTGGCCTATCTGCTCTAATGAGCGAATGAGGTTCACGTATGCGGTGCTCTATTGGCAGCGCCACAACACAGGTTCCAGCATAAACACGTGCTGGACCGATGGGTGCCAGGTTGACGTCGTTTCGAACGCCTGTTTTCACTTCTCGTACCCATTTTTGTTACCAAGTACACATTTTTTCAGACATGCAACGCGATACCTTTGACGAGTAAAGACCCGACGATGGAAGCTTCCCTCGAGGCTTTGACGAGGTAATGACACGCTCAGGCGTATTGGACTGATGGTTGACGGATTGAATGCTTTATGCTGCGGCAGTGCGACTTTCTGCTTTGTATTCCCCTGTGGGTAACAACAAAGGGAAAGTCGCACTTGGGGGTGGTGGATGTTTGTGCTTTATCTTTACTTTTTTCCAATTCAATCATAGCAAGAGGCGAAAGGGAGTAGGAAAACTTCATATTGAACAAAGAACAAAGAAACCTTGGGCTTTCAGTCTTCTCCCTTTGATACCCCGGTGGATAAAGGAATTGTTTGTTCAAGGCCAAGGCTATGGTTGCCCCAAGCATGATTCAAATTCCGTCTCATCATGCCCGGTATTCATTGGGCGCACGATGGTGAACAAAGCATATGATGGTTGATGAACGGCCAGGCTCAGTGAACAAGCTGACGATGGAAAACAGATGTCCCAGAAAGCCTCGACACTGAGATGTTATATATTCCGAAGTGTTTTTCCAGAGAGTGTTGTACAATTAGACTCACTCACTCACTTAGCAGACCTCTTCTGGATGTTCTCAACAGCTGACCACCTCTACAGATAACAAGCAATCCAGACCAACACTTCGCATCATGAACACCAACAATCAAGGTACGAGGTCCAAAAGACCACAGCCGCCTTCATCATCAGAGCAGGACAAGTATACACGTCCTCCACGCGTCAGCTTCGGCGTCGAGCTAGAATTTCTCGTCTTTTATCGAACGAATGGTATTGATGACGAAAGTGTAAGCGGCCTCCCATCCGTAGAATCCACCAAAATACCGGTCACAGACAGGATAGCTCAGATGCTGAGGGGGCACGGCTTAGATGCATATACAAAAGACGAAGAACAAGACGACCGTGATGAATCTAGTCCCCTTGGGTGGCTAGTCGACACTGATGGCTCGGTGTCGGAACCCGGTCTGCCGGATGACGGTTCCTTTGGTGCCACTGGTTGGGAGTCTGTTGAATTGAATAGCCCGCCGCTATATTCTTGTGATGAAGCATTCCGGCTTCTCGCGGCCGTTGTCCGACTATTGACGACCAACTTCCGGGTTCGTGTCAATCAAAGATGCGGAATGCATGTTCACGTCGGGAATGGCCCTCACCATTTGGATATGAGGGCTGCAAGGAATTATGCTGCTCTCATCTGGGCAACGGACAGTGTTTTGTCCACCCTTCACTGCCCAGGCAGGAGTGCAGCCAAGTATTCCAACTCGAACCGCCGCCTCGCATACACGGATCTCTCGAAAGGTATGGATGCAAAGGAGGCTCACGACATCGTTGCTAACCACGCATCGAGCTGGATTCCTCGGTATCTCGGGCGAGCGAGGAAGTTGGGGGAAGCCCCCGTTGTGTCGCGTCAAAAGCTTCGCCAGCACATCAAGGAACAGGAAAAGAATCGGGATCAGGACTTTGCGGCCTTGGATCCCGAGTGTCCCAGTGATGATTCAGACTGGGAGGCTCCCAATAGCAAGCCCTTTTACCGGCCCAAGAAGCCGGATTCTCAGGCACGGAGAAACAGACGGCGGATACCAGGCGGCGACTTCCGGCTAAAGGAAGAAGGGGAGGAAGCGCGACTCGATGGTGAAACCATCACACGCGAATTACCCCCTCAAGTTGACTTTGGCCTTGTCGGCCTGGATCCTCCACCTTCGCCTTCGCCCGGTTCAACGCCGAAACCGTTCCTGGAGGAAGGACGCCCGAGGCAGAAACAACTCGAAATAGAGAAGATTCTGGAGGACCCTAAGATCGTGGCTCGGCATGATGAGCCGACCTGGTACCCAGCTGCAAAGTCGTGGAAGCCCACCTGGCCGGGGGTCAAGGAGCTTCTCTCCTGTGATGCCGGTGTGCATCAAATTGCACTGTTGATGAGCAGGAATGAAGAGGATGACCGGTATGCCAGTAGCAACTGGGCGACGAACACTCTCGATGGCATGACCCCGGGCGACCAGCGCTCCAGAGGCGGCCGGCGTACCATCGAGTGCCGTCTTGGGTGTGGCAGCTTGGATGCGGAATGGGTCGTAACCTGGACAAAGATCCAGTGCCGCCTCCTCGAATGGGCACGCGACGCAGACCCTTCGGCGTTTATGGAAGTGCTCTGCAAGCTGGCGAGAGACGATCACTCGGACGAGTGTACGTACGACATCGTGGACCTGCTGAGAGACCTCGGCATGTACACCGAGATCAAGATTTGCGAGAAGCGTCTTGAAAGGGCAGAGGAGGCCTGGTATGAGTGCATGCTCTTCGAAGATCCTCCCCAGGTTCCCTTCAACATCAACCAGGGGGGTGCCTCCTCTGGTGCTAGCAATGAGGACGACTCTGAGGACATATATGACACGAACTAGACTGGAGGGCATTTCCAGTGCAGTGTGACGGACCAAGGGCGAGTGCCTCTTGGATAACAACAAGTGTTGTTGAAAGGCAGTGGTGGATGATTGGAGTTTGGGGTGAGCAAGGGGCGTCAAGTGACATTGGGTGCCTTTGATAGGAATTGTCATTCATATTTTCTCCTTTGTTTTCACTTTATTATCATATAGCAAACCCAGTGGCTTGTCTTTGTTACTTTTCTATTTTTTAGTCTTGTTAACAGCTCATGTTGAATGTCAGTGCATCAGAACTCGTTGCTAGGTGACAACTCCCTACTTGTGCAGTGAGCTTGACAGTAGGTGGTGCAGCAGCACCGGGTGTAGCTCGGTCTTTATACGGTCCGAACGTTGTGTACTGAAGCAGTACCACTACTGGACTTTGCTAATGGGCATCTCGAGTATCTTGGTCGACTCCATGAGCAGCTGGGACTGGAGTTGACGATACTCCTTTTCACAGGAGGGTATATCCCTGACACATCAACTTCATTTGGCGTCTATTCTGGTTTTCCGTCTTGCGTGAGTCTTTATTCGTGCCTGCTTATCAGTTGCATCATGTTGGACGATATTCAAGTGAGCGTAGGCAAGCTGGGGATAGGGCAAGGTCTCCTCGAACTCATATATGGCCATTTCTGCTAGGTGATCAGTACGAATATATTCCAGGCAGCCATCCTACCTCATGGAGTATTCGCTCTGTCGCTGAGTTAGTAAGTTGGTATGTTACTGAGAAAAGTATGGTTGAGTTCCCGTTTGGTGGCGATCGTTCACGCTCTGAGGCATGGCCCTCGCGTTTGGATTGCTATACCTACCTCAACACGCGTACTCCTCCACATGAATTTAGCTTCAGCCCTGGCCTTGAAAAACATACTCTCACACTCAGCCATATTCGGTCTTGATCAAGTCCACATGTTTGTTATCGACTTCATAACCTAGGTACTCTTGCAAAGCTGCCTACCCTATGCCTCTACCGGGGGAAAACCAGGCAGACCTCACCGCCCTTTGACTCCTCACGATTCAGTCCTCTCTGAAACGAGACCATGAGGCCTGTTCCCGGGGGAAATCACATGCTTTGGCATCATCAACTCTTCGGACCATGCACGGCAATGACACGGCAAAGTGGACTCAAGGCGTTAGCACTTAGACGGCGAGTCAGTTGATGGGGGAGTTAATGCGAGGAAATATAGCTTAATGTGAGGACCGTTAATGCTCTCTGATAGCAGATAACCGGTTTCTTTAGGTCACGTTAGTTCCGTCCAACGATAGTTGCCTGGCAGGTGATTCGAGGTGGTTGGTTTAATGCGCGGCAGAGACAGGTTTGCTTGCTTGCAGGAACTTGGAGCTGCACGACTTGAACTGCAGGACGAGACTCGCATTAGCTAGTCTCTAACGCCCAGCAAGTGCTCTCACAATGATCTCGTCATGTTGTATCGTGAGCATCTGTTATAGATGTCCATCTCTATAATACTTGAGTCGGCGTGTAACCCTCCAAGGCAGCTCATACAGAAAGTCGCCACCCAAGATCGAGAGAAAGACATCATAATGAGTGAATTAACGTTCCAACGGCCAAGGAAAATCCCCGCGCACCCGGAGAAAAACCGTGTGAATGGCTGGTGACACACGTGTATGGCCGCGAGTCGAGTCTGACGGGTGAAGAAAAAATCGTGAAACGCGCTTATTTGGAGCCAGAGTGAGAGCTAGCAGCAATTGGATCAATTTGAAGTGGCTGTCAAAGAACCAAGCTACAATTCGGCTACAATAGTCCCGGTTGCAATTGACGAACTAGCAAAGAGTGAAGAAAAAAAAAAAGAGGCATTTTTTCTTCTGGGTTGCCATTGATTGGCTTTCAGGAGCTTGGTGCCCGAGCAAGCTTGAAGCTATCCGCATGCCACGTTCTATGCGGCCAAATGTGCGGCCACCTCTCCTGCTCTCTTTGAGGAACGACAGCCAGCCAACGGATTACACTGTACCTGAAAGTTCGTACATGCGGCCGGATTTCGAGGCCCCATCAGCCTTAAACAAGAAAAGCCAGCAAAGAACCCAACCCGAGGCCCTGGGAGAGGGGAGACGACAGGATGGGACGTCCAGAGGGCCGCAGGGCTCTCCCATGCAGTCATACGCTGGCACCACAGGCGGCTTGTAGATGGGGTTTGCCGTCGTGATTTGCTGAGGCATCCTTGCTCTGTCACGGCGAGACTGTTACAGAAGGGAGCCTTTTTCAATTTCATTTCTCACCACCCATCCGGACGAGAAGAGCCGCATCTTGTTGCTAGCTGCCAACGGAGCAGAGCCGAACATGATGGGTGGTGGTGCTGGTAAGAGGAGTCTGGATAGTAAACTCTGCCT
The DNA here is from genome assembly GCF_026873545.1 of Fusarium falciforme. Taxonomy (NCBI): domain Eukaryota; kingdom Fungi; phylum Ascomycota; class Sordariomycetes; order Hypocreales; family Nectriaceae; genus Fusarium; species Fusarium falciforme. The sequence continues at coordinate 2,541,079 of NC_070544.1, read as the reverse complement.
CACGAGTTTGGGTGACTTACGGACTCGCCGCTGCTTGTTTGCTGATGACGCATGATGCAGCAGTCGCCTTCTTTTTCGTGTTCACGGTGCATGTTGTGTCTCTGCTGGATTGGACAGCTTCGGTGTGCGTGAATGCGAGTCAGATCGTGAATGCCACGAGATGGAGTCGAGAAGCACGCACGGCAAGCTGGCCCGCCTGAACGGCCTATTCCTGGTGTACCTCGCCGCACTTGGTTGTTTGGACTGCGCTGTAGGTATCGAATTGGCCACCGTGAAGGCCCATGTGGAGAGAGGGACGGCGAGTCGAGTGAGGTCTGTCTGGTGTATGTACCGACCGACCATGCAACGAGAGAAAAAAAATTGCTTGTGTAACTCTGTCAGTTGGATCATGGATGGAACAGATTCCGCGAAACAGGTTTTGTCCCCCCCCCACGAGACGGACAATGCTACTTCCAGTCCAAAACAACCATCCCATCCATAATCGAGATCCCTCAATGCTGCTCTGCGCCTTTTCCACTGGGAAAAATCTCAAACACAAGCTCCGGACCTTGATCGCCAATCGATCACTCTCAGGCAGGGATATGCTTGTCTGATGCCCCTGTACAAATACCACCCCAGCCGCAGAAACGGTTGAAGAATGGAGGAGAATGGGAATAAAAAAAGAGCTGCTCTGCCACGCGACAAAAGATGGGTCTCTTGGCTCTCTGTTGCGAGGGGGACAGGTCCGGGGTTGATGGACAGCCGGACGCAATAGAGCGCCGTCATGCCGTGTAGCACAGGATAGGCAAAGTTGAGGAGGATTCGCTGTGGAGCGTAGAGTCGTTTGCGAACAACCTCTTGTTTCGAGTTCTGCAATGGCATCTTGGCTTACCGATATGCCCTCTCTTCGAGTCCGGTGCTTCCGTGGGCATGGGCAAACTCGGCTGTCGTAATCAAGTATCCATTGGCATCTCCGATCCCTACAGTAATCTGCGTAGTCTCCTGCGCTTGACTCGAAGCTGACCAGCAAGCCGCAGCGTCTCATCGCGCAGAGGGACCGGCCGCAGGCGAGAGGATGATCGTCGTCTCGAAGGCAAAGATTAGAAATCCAAGACCGTTGCCGTTGCCGTGCCCAGAGCCAAGATCCTACGAGGCATTCCGAAGAGTGCGGAACGGAAGACCCAAAACGGAGTATGGATCCCGTTCATCATCATCAACGTCGCGGATCGGTGGAGAAGGCAGCGTTTCAAACGGCGGGGGAAAAGCAAGACGAACGAACGTTGGGGCCGTTGGAAACATCCAATGCATTGATATCCATTCGGAAAGTGGGTTATATCCGTAATGTGATATCGAACCCGCGGTTGCTGCTGTACTGTAGCATCACCAACACACGGCCCCACAGATGCAGCGTAGCACGGTAGACGGAGACTGTTGCTGGTCTCTTTTGTGAGATGTGATGGGCTATGGAACGACAATCGCTGTCGGACGACGAGGCTGTGCAGCTTGGATGTGTGATCATTTGATGAGATGCGATGGATGTGTGGTGTGCATACGTCGTCTTGGGTTAGCCGGCAATGGCTCTAGGCCGTGATATGCCGTCCCCCCCAATGTCACGTGGGCACCCCCTGCTTGACCACTGTAAGCCATTGTACTGAATTATGTCTTGGATCCAGTGTTCAAGAGCACTCTGGACCACCATAGGCCGGGCAGATGGGATCTCCTCGTGCCCTGTATGCAACCACTTTGCCAAATTGCCATCGACGGCTTAATCCACCACGCTGAGGCCATCAATATTGTCTCAACAAGGAGGAAAAAGAAAAAGAGTGCCTCTCATGAGGTCATGTCTCTCACCTTTCCCTTCCGCCCCCGCTCGCCGGTCAACTCCATGGTTTCATGGCATCACCAGCTGCGGCGGGGGCCGCAACGGCGTTGGATGATGTGCGTCGTGTGTTTGGCGGGGGTGGAAATTGATGTATGCGAGATGGTGGGTTTAGGTAACCCAGGTTAGGTAGGGTTTTGTTGCTCGTTCTGTGAGTTGAGTGACAAACAGCGACATGAATAATTGCTTCTTCCTGCACGAGGCCGAGTGTAATTAAACTCGTCCATGTCACGGGCTCAGCCTCGTGCCGCTCTGGGACTAGGGGAGGATATTCTCGAGTGCATGTTTGGTTGGGCCTTGGATGGGGAGGGGGATGCTACGACAGGCGCTGAGCTACTGATGCAAGTCATTCTTTGATGGTGTCACGAAAAGACACGGGACGATGTTGGTTTCGAGAGAGGGGGAAAGCCCTCTCCGGTGTAGTTCGGAATGGGGAACTGAGGGGGGAACCAACCACCAGCCGCTCTGTATGCCCGTCTGACTGTACAAGGACCTTACCCCTCGCAGCTCTCTCGAGATGATGAGGAGGAGGGCTGCGTGCCTTGCAGCAAGAAGCACGCACGCACGATCTCTGAGAGGGAGGGGAGGGGCCAAGGCCAAGGCCTGGGTTTCAGTGTCCCACCACCCACGAACTATCAGTGCCAGCGAGGCCCACCACTATAGCCGCAAGAGACGGCAGAGGTCCAGTAACTGACTGCGGTAGTGGTGGTGATGGGTGATGGCGGTGGTGGTGGCTGGTGTTGGTCCAATGGTGGACCTGCAGTATCGGGGGCGACCGCTCAGCTCTCAACTCTCAGAACATCCATCATGCAAGACCCCATCTCAAGAACAGTCGGATCTCACCGTCAGCTATCTCATGCAGTGCAGACACACAAGGATACATCAATTGGACCCTGAGGATGGGTGGATAGGGCCTTGCAGACGGAGAATCTCATGTTCTCGTAGAAGCGACAATCCCATCACCCTCTGATACCCATGATCATGATCATGATCATGATCGTCGCCCGATCTACGTCCGCTCACCGTATCATCCAAAACGCACACGAAACGGACGGACAAACATCAAGCCCGAGCGTTCCTGGATGATGGCCATTAAAAGCCATCAGAGCCGGGGTCGAAACGGGCGGGACGAGCCTATCAACGGGACGGCTCACAGTCCGATCTTTCGTCTAGCTCGTCTTCTCTTTGGTCAGCCCGGACTTGCCCACACCCTCTCCCTCGGCCATGGTCCTTTGGTTCTAAGCCTCTTTTTGTCTCGCGCCGGTCTCAGAGGCCATTCCTGCTTCTTGCGCAGCATCTCAAGCTAGCTGCTTTTTTTGTCAAGTTCGTGACCAGAAACTCGCTTCTTTTTTTCCCGCAGGATCCACCGTCTGCCGAACCATGCGTCTCCACTCGTTAATGGCATCTTGGATCCCCATCTATCGAAGTTTTCTGAAGTGAGGTACGTACAGGAGTAGACACCATGATGGCACATCCTTCTCGCAAAAATGCTCATCGAGGGATCATCCCCGTAGAGGCTGACAAGACGCGTTAAGTGATTTAGCTAGGGTCAGGGAGACGAAGTTTGTGGCCTCATGACCTAAAAGGCTGGCAGACCAGGCTGAGTAAAGCCAACATCTGGACGGGATGAACCAGGGTTGGGGTTGAATGTGGAGAAGGAAGATCAGGGGCCCATGCCATGGTTGTCGTGAACTCTTCCATCTTGTCGTCGTCCCTCTTACACCGCTTCTTTGACGGACGGCAAAACCCAGCCTCCTCCTCCAAGGCACTCGACGGCCGACCGACCAACCACTACCAAGGCACTAACACTAACACCACCACCGCTAGAAGCGAGAAAAGGCCCCCAATCCAAATCCACCATCCACCACCACCACCGTTTTGTAGCTCAGTCGTGTTCGCAGAGGGGAGCTGATAAGAAGAGGACGGACCAGGTCTCCATGTGGGGATGGTGTTTGTCCAAGCCGGTGGCGTGACCAACCCATGGGGGAGCCCAGGCCAGGAACCAGGAACAAGAAAGAGGGTCCAGGAACAGGCACAGGAACAGGAACAGAACAGGAACAGGAACAGTAGATTCCAGAGATCCCGAAGCCTTCGTCAGCACGTGTCCTCGCTCAGCCTCTCATCAAATCATCCTCCTGGCCGTGTCGATCATTGCCCGTGAGGGTATTCACGTCTTCATCGCGGCTGACCACCCAAGTCTGGCCTCTGTCTCAAAATCTCAAAGCAACGATGCCATAGCGGAGAAGGCGGTGACAGCTGCAACATGCAAAAAAAGGGTCTGAGCCTGACAAGTCTGACGCCGACCTGATGTCCAATGTCTCTGGCGTTCCTGACCGGCGCAGTTACCATTGAGAACTAGTAGCATCACCCCCCGAAAAGCCAAGAGTTTGAGCGAGAGGAACGCGGGATGTAGACGGACACGACCAGGGTATCGCGGCTGAACGTCTCGCGGACTAGAGGATGAAGAAAAAAAAAAAACGCACGCGATGTGATAGGCTCGATCGCAAGATCCCCTTGCCCAAAGGGGCAAGTTGAGAGTCGGAGGACGGGATATCCGTTCGGAGGTGGTATTGGATCAAGTTCTAGCCAGAGGGAAACTAATTGATGGTGTCGCCTCTTGACGCGGCAGTTATTTCACCGTCTACCTGTCTGTCTCTGTGGCTGGACGGACGTATGTAATGGATGCATGCAAGTGCTGAAGTGAAGCCGTCTTGGGAGAGACAGCGTCAACTGCCGCATCGCATCGCATCGTAGCGTATCATGTCGCGTCAACTCAGCCGGTCTACGACAGACAGACAGTTGCAAATGGCTCGCATTGCATCCCGTAGCCTCATCACGTCAAATGGCTCGCATAGATCCTCCCGCCAGTGATCGACTGCACAGTGACGGCAAAAAAGTAACATCCCATCCCATCACAGACACGGGTCATAAGAAGCAAGCCAATGTCCTGAACCCCTGTGAATATGTATCGCCATAGCTTGATTCACGGCGCAACAAATGGGCATATCCTCTGTGACTCCGGGCCTTGGCGGGCACAACGACAAAGACCCGGGCCGGCCCAGGTGGTTCGTTTTGGGAGAGGGCTCCATGTGACTAGTCACGGTCTTGACGAACCATGGCGAGAGCTTCAGAGAGATATAGCACCATGAATGGATACGGCATCTGGTACTATCGAAAAATGGTCCAACGGCTCCAGAAATGCACAGCACACGGCAGTCCATTGCAGCTGCCACCGAGGCCCGAGGTCGACGTGCCGAGCCGTGATTGTCTCCCCTTGTTCAACCGGAACTGGTATACGTATTCGTTCAGACGGGGGCTTGGAGATGGTGGAGAGGTTTCGAGTCGCGATAACCTGATTATCGCGCGCTCATTTCACAGACCGCATCGTAGATAGAGAGCAAGACGAGACGAGACAGGGTGAGACAAAGGCTTCACGTGTGGATCAACGGCAGAGGAACTGCCCAATTTCTCTACATTCCAGGCTAAGTCAAGCCAGACCAGGCAAAGCGAGGCCATCATGTAAGTCGCCTTCTCACCGATCCATCTCCCTTGCAGCCTGTCGACCGACAGAAGCCTCGCCGTGCTGGACGTTGACGGGCTAGGAACCAACCGAGGGGCCCGAGCCGAGCCCAGTCCAGCGCAGTGCGGCATCGTCTTTGCTTTTTTGATTGCGAGGTTCTCTTTCGAGGTTGCTGCTGTACTTGGTGGCTGGGCTCTCTAACTTGATTCTGAGTAGTATTGTCTCTCCCTTTCTGGACCAGAGAAATGCTCGGCCGCACACACACATGTCTTGAATGGAGGATATCTGGACCTGGACCTGGACCTCTCAGATCAGATCAGGCCGTGTCTTGACTGTTGCAGCGCAGCGCAGAGGCGATGCAATGGGATGGGATGGGAAGCGACGCGAGGGGGTGATATGGGCTTGATGGATGAATGGATGGGAATTGGCCAAAGCATGGTCCTTTCATAATTGTACGGATATCAATGGCACATCACATCCATCCATCCATCCATCCATGTCGCGGACATTGTTTGGATCGATCGAGATGACAGCTGGCAGACAGCGGAGGCAATGATGCCCAGCCTAGACGGCACAGCCTGCTGCGGTAGCAGCACAGGGCATCATGCTCACCGTAACCCTTCTCGCTGCCGTCACCGTTTGAAAAAAAAGATGGAAGAACGGTCCCTGGCGGTGCCACGTTCCCTCGGCTGCTGCTTCATCCATGGCGCCATGGCTGCAAGTGGAAGAGCCCCCTGTCCCCCGCCTGGTCAGAGACGAGGACGAGGTCCCCTGTGGGAAGTGGCGTGGCGCCCCTCCCAGTCTATGGAGCTTCGTCGGGGCTAGTCTTGGTCTCTAACGTGCCCCTAAAACGTTGGACCGTGTGCGCCCCGCATCCACGTCCATCCATCGTCCAGCGCCGTCGCCGCAGGGGGTCTTGACTTGTTTGTCTGGTGGGAGGTCGATTGGCTCTTGACTCGACACAGCATTCACACACACACGCGGCGAGATGCAAGACGCAAGGCACGACTCGGGTTGTATTGGTTCTCTGCGGGAATTATCCTTTCTGACCAGGCCGGACCAGGTCTGACCAGACCAGACCAGAAAACAAGGCCCAAATTGAAAGGGACTTTGGCCTGCGTTTCCCTCCTTGCAGCTGGAGGTTTACTCAATTGACCCTTCTCTCCTAGTCGCCTTGCCTGAGCTCGCCGCCTCGCCCAGCTCAACCGTATGCAAGGCACATGCAGGAGCAAGCAGGAGCATCCAGAAATATGTACATGTACCTGAACGAAACAGGAACTGGGTGCTGCTAAGCATAGTACAGTTGGTACCCTCTCAGTACTGGACCCCAGCTTGTGGACGGATTTAGTCCACCAAGTATCTTTCAGCCATCCGTCTCTCGATGGAGGTCTGTATCAGCTTCTTTTCGCCCTCACACCCTCGCTCGCTCGTTTCTCCACACCCCTGCTTCAGAATCCATCCCATCCCATGCTGCTGCTCATGACGATCCAGGTCCATCCATCCCGTCTCTACCCAGGACACGCCGCCGCTGCAACCCTGCACACCCTCCCACACCCCAGTTCCGCTCTTCTGCCTCGCTTCTCTGAAAGGCCCCCAGTCCCTATATAGCTTCAACCCATCCCCATCCCCGACCTGCCGCCCCTCGTCCTGTCTGTGCCATATACAGGGCGTCCAGTTCCTGGCCCGTTACCCCCCTCCCCTCGCCTCTCTCTGCCTTACCGACGTCGAGTTGGAAAACGGCGGCCGGATTTACGGGGTTTAACTTGTACCGTCTCATGAGTTGATCGAATCGATTTGATCCAGCATCATCTCAACTCTCGCCTTGAGTGCAGTCTTCACGTTGGTCTACCCTTTCGCTATACGAATCATCAGCATTGGATTCGATTCGAGTCACTCGCATGCCTGCGGCTCATCTTTCAGGGACAGCCTTGGCATTGCACTCACTCTTCGCCTCATGCGCTCATACCCTTGAACAACACAGCAACTGACCGCCTTTACCCTAGTTCACGAGTTGCAAGCATTGCAAAACTCCTGGCTTTCTGATGCCCCGTGGACATTTCCTCGGTAACCGTTGCCGTTGAAAGCACTTCGCTCGCTCATCTTTCACTTCTCAATCAATCTTGGTCTGCGACTTATACGGCAGAGCCTCTTTTCACGACATCTTTTCACCTCTCACCCTCATCCTCACCCTCACCACCTACCTCACCATACTCGCTCACAGACTCGCGATGACGATGTCATTATGAACGACTCGGAAATCAAGATCATCGTCATCGTCCTTGCGACTGTGGTCCCCTTGACCGCCATCACCGCTGTCGGATGTTTCCTCTACCGCCGAAGTCAACGCCAACGTCGCTTCCTGTTCTTGAAGAGAGGCATCACCCCCATCGACGATGAGGAGATTGAGTCTTGGAGGACCGACAAGTCTCTCGAGAAGACACCGATCATCGAGGCCGCCTCCAACTATGGACATGACTTGGAGCAACAGCTACAGCAGCACCAGCGTCAGAAGAGCACATCCGTGAGCTCGGTCCGGAAACCGCCCAGTGTCATCATCTACAACAGCCCGAACCCTCACGAGGAGCTTTCTTCACCTCGCTCCCTTCATCACAAGCGCAGTATCGATATCACCTCGACTCCGCTCCTCGCCCGTGCCCCCAACTCACGCCCAGGTCTCACCGATGAGACCGTCCAAGGCGACGATGCCTTCATCTCTCCTCTGAAGCGCCAGCCCTCGCGTCTAGCCAAGCTTCCCCCTTCGGCCTCTCGCCATGGTCGCACACGCAGCAGCCGCAGCAGCACCGTGAGTGCCATCTCACCTCGCGATCCTTGGCACGGCCACTACCCCGATTCCGTCTTCGGCCCTCGCAGCTCCAGCGAGTACATCCCGCGAGCAAACCGGTCTCTTGACATCCGACGGCAACACCACCGGATGCACTCCATGATCAGCCCTTCAAGGATGTCATTTGATGACGAGGTATTCCTGGGCGGGCTCTCACCCCGGCCGCTGATCCGCAAGTCGGAAATTGGCAGGGCTATCGGATGAGCCAGAACACGGCAGACTCAATTTCGGTATTCCTGCGCCGGACAGTAACCCCGGTCTGGCGTGTTTGCCATGCGAGGTGAACAAAAGCAACGGTTTCGGCGCCGGCTTGTTTCAACCCCCGTCGATCCCCGTTGTGCCGAGAAAGGCGGGGCCGATCATCTCGGACGGACCGCCTTGAAACCACCAGGGACAAGGGAATCAAAGTGCGATGAACTGATGGATGGATTCTTGCATCAACAATGACGAGCAAGAGAGATTATCTCATTTCATTCGCCGAATCCCACCCGAAACTACAACACTATCAACCTACCTGTCCGCCTACCTAAGCAACAAAGCTCATGCTCACGTTCTTTTTTATGAAACAACCAAGAACCCCCATCTTTTTCTTCTTCTTACTCCTAGTCGGCAGAGATCGACTCGTTTAATCCCTTTTCGACGCTTCAAGGGAGGATTACTTTACGTGCTGGCGCTTATGATGACCGGGACACGGAGGCTTTTTGTGTATTTTTTTTTATTTTTATGATGGATATACCCCAGAACTTTCCTTTACTTTTTGACCACGTTATGACGACCAAAGCAAGCGGCATGAGAGGACTATGAACAGTCCGCACATGAAGCAATAGCTCATGCTGGAGGGCTAGCGCCCGGCATTATGAGAAGTATCCTGTATGATCAGGAACAAGACAGATATACATGTCCATGACGGAAAGGGTACCAGCAGCCAGACGGCTAGCAAGATATATATATATATATATATATATATACATATATACTCGACTCAATTGATGAACAGATTGAACCCATAATGTTTCTTTGTGTAAAGTAAAGTGATTGCTGGGTGTTGAAGCTATTGGTCAAGCATAACAGTTGCTCGCCTCTATTCTATCTCTTCCTGTAACGGCACGTGCAGGTGCAGCAAGAACCATACCTAGTTAGCTAATTGATTCGTGCATTCTAAGTCAATTAATAGCAAAGTATTACCTTAATGTAGTAATAAAGCTGGTCTAAACTCTCGAAACTTCTTTGCAAATTTTATTTTGACCATGACATTACAATTGCAAGAGCCATTGCTCGTAGTACCTGCCGCAGCCGGACCACTACAACCACTTAACGCGTGCTCGGCCACTCACAGCGGGGCATCGCGTCGCCACCCGCAGACGCGCGCTTCTTCAACTTTGACATGACACAGACACCAACACCAAACGTCGCTTGTCAAGGCTTCATTCACTCAACGACGAATCATTGCCATCACATCATCGTACCCCTTGGAGGAACTATACACGCTCTGAATCCCCTTAAAGGAACGCCTTCAAATCGAGGAATGAGAAACGGCTCCTGGTGATCTCCCCCCGTCGCGCTAGGATCTCAACGGAAAGGAGAGAGACGAGATCACAGCAAAGGCCAAGTGGTCGTTGTGTCTGGGCTGTATCATTTTACTCAATAGAGTTGCCTTGTTGAAGTGCTGCTCTTCTGCTCTCCTCACCGCAACTCACCCGGCCTCTTTCTCGCCAAACCCTTCACCTCCACACTTCACTACCACCATCACTACCGCTCAGCCCTCACGCCCAATGCCGCCGCGCAAGTCCAACCCGCGCAAGAGCGACACATCCACCGCCCGCTTCGTCCCCATGGACGACGCAACACCCACAGAGCCCAGCCCGGCCCCTACGCCAGCGGCTGCTGCCACTCCTGCTCCCGCCTCGACGCCAGCTCCTGCGGCTGTCGAGGCGGTCGACACCACCTCCCCCACAGCGGCAGCGGCGGCGGACAAGAAGGACAAGGACAAAGATAAGGATAAGGACCATAAGGATGCCGTGACTATCGAGGTGAGACATATGGACCTAGCATACGATGAAGTGGAAGGGTGGTGGACGATTCGAGCACCAGCTAACTCTGCGACAGGACCTGACACTTCCCAAATCGATAATAACCCGCTTGGCCAAGGGCGTTCTCCCACCCAACACGCAGATTCAGGCCAATGCCATCCTGGCCTTGAGTCAGAGCACCACAGTATTCATCAACTATCTGGCTTCGCAGTACGTCCCATCCTCTAACGGGGTCTGTGTACTCGGCAACTGACATCTTGTTGCAGTGCCAACGAAAACACCATCAACGCTGGCAAAAAGACCATCGCTCCCGCAGACGTCTTCAAGGCCCTAGAGGACACTGAGTTCTCCTTCCTTCGCGCCCCTCTGGAAGCCGAATTTGCTAGTGCGTCTTGCCTCGAACCTGGATCTCCCTAGGAATATGCTGACACATCGTGACAGAGTTCAACGCCATCCAGACTGAGAAGCGCACATCTTACCGCCAAAAGGTACGCGCCAAGAAGACTGACGGACCTGACACGGATATGCCCGACACTTCCCACGTCGAGACTGACGTGGATCCTGACACGACCCTTGCCTCTGAGGCGTCGGGTCCTCGCACCAAGCGTGCCCGTGTCGACCCCGCCAGCGCCGGGGCGGCTGCCGAAGTTGAGGACGATGCCGAGACGGAGGAGGACGAACCTGTGCCTGAGGATGATGATGACGATGAGGTTGAGGAGGAAGAAGAGGAAGAGGACGAGGGTGAAGCTAGTGGCGACGAGACCCAGGATGCCCTCGAGATCAAAGAAGGAAAGGAAGAAAGGGACGAAGCTTTGGATGGAGATGATAGTGATTAATGTGGCCTATTGGATAAGCCACTCCTTCGGTAGCGGTACTATTACTCTAATCTTTGGCTACCTGTCTAGCCTCCCCATCTTGCAACATACCGTCTCTCCAAGTCTCAGAAGCACATCACAACTTGACAATCCCAGACGGACCTATTGTCAGCATTCCCGACGCCGTGTGACCCACCTCACCCATGACATCTCGAAACCTTGCCCTCTCACAGACACGCCAGCCTCGTAGGGCGCAGGCACTTGTCCCCGAGACAAACATCCCGACGGGTGCTACCACGCCTGTCCACCTCGTGCGAGCCCCTCCTCCTGTAGGTATCCCGGACAGCCCGATTCGCTGGGTCGTTTTGAGACATTCTGTCAGGTCAGCGGGCGGCAGGGCGGGCAAGGGAACCAGGGGAGATCAGGTCAAGCAAGACCTTGTTATAGGGCATGAGGGAATATATAGCTGAGATGGAGGTGAGTTAGGTTGATAATGACCATGTCCACTTCCCTTATTCCCCCCCATGAAACGTAGCCTCACCATCATTCGTCGAGTCAAAAGACGAACAAGTTGCACAAGATCAAAATAAATCAATTCTCATTGCCAGATCCAACGACCCGCCCAATGCCGACCGCACTCGCGATGTACTAACCGGGGTGACAAAGATATATGCTCCCGTCCAGGCAGCAAAAGTTACACGAGTAGAAACCTCCCCAAGCGAGAAGAAGAGAACTTGATCAACAACATCAAAACTCGGCAAACAAGCCAAGACCGACGCGTAGCAATAACAACACCATGGCCACCACGTGTCGCATCCAACCCAGGCCGAAAACCTGCCTCAAGCCCTGAATCCTCCCAGATGCGACACTACATGGTCTGCCCAGGTGGCTGCACGTCGTGCCCGCTCAACAACAAGAAACAATGCGTGTCTGCAGAAGAAGAAGAAGAAGAAGAAGAACAAGAAGGAATAGATAAAAATGGTGCTGGGAAGAACGAATCGAAGAGGTGACGTGGTATCAAAATGAAAGCCCGATAAAAGTCTGCCTTGCCAACGCAGCAAACGGCTCCTAGGGACGCACAAGCGAACCGCCGATAGAACCTCCCTCGTCCAAAAAGACAAGACAAGACGCAAGCCAAACAAAACAAACTGACTTTCCAAACAGGAAAAACCCGAAAATGCCTCCAAACAAGTTCAAAAATGAAACCCATGAGCCTCCAAGACCCCATCAACGGGAAGGACAAAATGTGTTACGAGCCATGCATGTACCCCAGCCCTTCTGCATCCAACCAAACCGCCCAAGAATAACAAGATAGGAATGCCCGTGTTCGGTTCCTGATTCCTCCGACTCCTCTATCCCACCCAGCCCAATCGCTATTTGCAATTCATCGAGCCAAATCAGCCCACAAAAGCACATAGCCTCTCCACCGTGGTGTATGCGTGGTTGTCCAAGAATACTGAAGGAGTTCAGACCGAAGAGAGGATAGAAGTCTCTCCATAAAACATATATCCAAAAATAAGAATCCGACACAATACAGCACCGCACCGATTAAGTCGAATCTCCCAGTGAAACCAGGAGTAGGTAGGTCATCGTATGTCAAATCATTCCGTCATGTCGCGTCAGCACATGTCGTTACAACCCTTATTGTGGCTGCTGCCCAGGAGTCCACCACTGCTGCTGCGCCGGCGAATGATGACCAGACCAGCCTTGAGTGACCGCCGGCCCTCCGGCTCCACCCTGAGGCATGTATTGCCGAGGCGTCTGATCTGTCGGGTACATGCTCTGACCCGCACCGTACTGTATGCTTGCCATACCGGGGAACTGCATATTGGTCTGCATCTGTCCCGAGCTCGACTGGCGCAGATGTGACGCAGGCGACTGCGATGGATGGGGCGCTTGCGACTGCGCTGTGTAACTACCATACGTGTGTTGCTGCGTCTGAGCCTGCGGCCACATGCTCTGGCCCGACTGGTAGTTGTAGCTGGGCGTTCCCTGCGACAGGGAGCTGGTCGAACCTGGGAGAGTAGGTGTTGGCCTTGTGCTCGACTGCGTTGGAGAGTGGGCCATACCTCTCATGGGCGCCTGAGTTAGGTTGCTCTGGGCGCTGATAGACTGAGAATAAGGCGCCGTCGTCATCATCATCTGCGGACTCTGCGTAGAAACCATTCCAGGCTGCTGGGAGATGGCCGTCGCCGTGGTATGTGGTGAATGCGACGGCCTGCTGGTAGCAACCGACGTCGTGTCGGCCGGTGCCACGGGCTGCTGGGTCAGGTTCGAAGACGGTTGCTCGTGAGATCGTCGCCACATCCCTGTGAGGTATTCGTTGCGCATCTCCCGCTGCTGGTTAACTGACCGGCTGAAGTCGGCGGCATGGTGAGCCTGGGCGTTGAGCTCTCCGAGAGGTGAGGGACGGGTCTGGTCTTGGTAAGCAGGGCCGGTGATCTCCTGGCGAGGTCCGCCTTTGAGGATTCCCGAATAATCGCGTGGCCGGGAATCGCTCAGTTCTGATCCTAGTGTCAATCCAGGCATTCTGGTGGTGGTCCCGGGTGGTGGTCCGATCATACCTGGTTGGACGAGGTGCGGCTGCGGGGGGCCGGGGAAGGGTCCAGGGTTATTGCTGTACACGATCTCTGGGTGCGGGCCAGCCAGCAAGACGTTGTTCTGGGCCTCAGCAGCCTCTCTGGCCTTGGTTGCGCCGGGGCGCTTCTCTCCAGCAAGATCAGCCTCGGTGAAGCCTTGTTTCCGGGCCTTGGTTTCCCAATAGTCATCCCGAACTCTTCGACCGTCGCGAATAACACGGCTTCCAAACTGTCGGAACATGGACCTGGCAGTGACGATGGCGATTTGTCTCGAGCGATACGAGAACGGAAGAATCTCCTGTTGGACCAGATCATCCTTTTCGGCCTGGGTTGCAATCATCTTGAAGAGGGACCTGTTCTTGTTGAACAAAAGGTACGAGTCTCGGTAGCCCAACACCCTTGCGCACTCGGTGGCAAGCATGAATAGCTTATCCCCTCTGTTAGGGACCAAGAAGGTCCGGCACTTGTACTCCCGATTTCCGTTTAGTGTGCCATTGGGCTGCACCTTCTTCTCTCCAAATTCGTCAATCTCGCGGGGGAGGTATTCATCGCCGGTCGCATTGAGCTGGTCCGTCGTATGATCTCGAACGGTCGGTAGCGCCTTGAGCGTCGACTTCGTCGGGGTGGTCTTGGGGGGCATCTGCGTCGGAGCGGGCGTGTACGCGGGACTGGCTTGCGGCAATGCTGTGTTCTGAGACTGAGGTGTCTGCGGCGGGGGAATCGCCTGGGGGAGCGAGGCCGGAGCCTGTCCGGGAGCCTCGGAAATGCTCCCTGATGTTCTCGCCTTCATCGGTCTTCCTCGTTTCCGAAGCGGCCTAGAATCACCTGCAAAGGTGAGATCAGTCAGCATGTTTCCAACCACCATCTTTAACATGACATATGAGGCTGTGATGTATGTAGCAAGTAGCACGGCGTAGAGTCCGGAATCACAGCGGAAGCAAGTATCGCGAACGGATTGCAGCAGGAGGCCGGGCGCGGCAAGAGCAGTGCAGCGCCAAGCTGTTCCTTTCGCTTCATCCGACCCGACATACCGTCATTGCCGGGTTGCGGCGTGTCGTAGAGGTCCGGGGAGTGGCTGCGCTTAAGGTTGCGCAGTGGCGGGTGAGAGATACCTGCAATCAAGGCGAAGGATCAGCATGATGAAGTGATGAGAGAGAAGCGCAAGGGAGGCGGCGCTGAGCGCGCGCGCACTCGGCCTATGTCGCAACTGTAGTTATGAAAAGAGTAGGCAGGAGAAGGTGGGGTATTTCGGCTTTTCAACATGATGTGAAGCGCAAGACAGTGATGCTGAACTTGCGCGCGGGCAGGACATGAACAAGAGGGGAAAGGCAGACCGCAGGGTGGTGTGAGGCGACAATTAGTACCAAGCAAACAACTATTAGACGTACCAGGCGAGTTGAGAGCGGCGGGATTGATCGTCGCGTTATCAGCGCCGCTTTGCTGGGCGGAGTACATGACCGAGCGGCTAGGCCAACAGGGAGCGACGAGGATAGCGACCACGGTGATGGCGATGGCAACGTGTCGTGAGATGTTTGGACTGACAAGCTGAAGGGTTGGAGGAGATGCAGAGGGCAACGTCAGTCGCACGTGGTTGGCCGCCTGGAGGAGGCGCGTTGTTGGTTGCGAATGGCGAATCGCAGGTTATAAGCCGGGCCTTGAGGTGGGAAGCCTGCCCGACTGGCCTCGTCTTGTGATGAGACTCGGCCGGCCAGGCCAAGGCTCGGAATCGTGGAGGGGAGGCTCAGGCGCAGGCGGATGCGCAGGCTGGGGCGCAAACTCCCAGAGGCAGGCATGGGCTAGCGATCCAAAGCGAGACAAGATAGGAATCCGGGAAACGGGCGCGGTTGCGGCGGCGCGCTCCAGTCCAGACGGGCGTGCAAAGAAAAAGGCGAAGACGAGGCCAGATGACAAGACAGACACAGGATGCAAGGCTGGAAGGGAGGGACGGGGCACAGAGAGGGAACGAGGAGCGGAACGGGATGCTGAATTACCTTTGTGTGGTGATGGAACGGGATGCGGACGCGGAGCGCGTTGTGCGACGGCGGCGGCAACGACGTCAACGAGGCTCGCGGTTCAAATGGAAAGGACAAGGGCCGCAGCGCAGCGGATGCGAAACAGACCAAATGGTGGTCGCGTAACGAAGCGATGATAAAATGCGCGTGCGTGCCTTGCAAAAAACCTCGAAAAATGCGTGCGCTCGTTGATCAAAAGGTGGATGGTTAGACGATGCGATGGAGCGGGTGTATGCGTGCGTGCGTGCGTGCGTGCGTGCGTGCGTGTGTGTGTGTGATGGCGGAAGGCGGAGAAAATGGCGATGGAGGTGGTGGAGGTGGTGGTTGTGGTGGGATGGATGATGATGATGGATGGTGGCAGGTGGAGGGGACGGGATGGGATTGCGCTGAACCTATGAATGGGGTGGGAGGGAAGGTGCAGGAGTAGTGGGCGCGCGAGCTAAAGTAGCGAGCTACCAGGCAAGACAGTTGCAGTTGCAGTCAGTCGCACTTGCTTGCAGTGAGGTGCAGTGGCGACTTTGAGACCCGGGAAGGAAGCTAGGCAAAAACCACTCCTCCGGGGGGCAGAGCAAGGCCCTGGAAGGATCCAATCACCCGGCCAGGCAGGTGTGCAGAGATTGGTCCGAGCAGACAAGGCAAGGACCAGGACCCAGAAGTGATGACCGGGATCTGAGGGGACCTAGCACCAAGCCAGAAAAGCCTGGTGAAGGCGGAGGTGGAGGAGGCGGCGGCGGCGGCGCAGCGGGGGCGTCAGCGACGGTGAGTGACTCTGATTGAGGGTCCCGACGCGAGTGCGCGCGAGTGATAGCGTCGTATGAGATAATGCGACCGAGGAGGCGCGCGTGAATGTGGAGAAGAGAAACGAGCTTTCTGAAGCGGAGCTTGGCTAGTGCCTTTGTATCAACCGTAGCGCAGCAGCTGGGACCTCTGGTTCAAGGTTGATGATGAATGCGATGCGATGCGATTGCGCAGACAAGCACAGCGCGCCAGTCGCAATCAGTACGTGATGGAGAGAACCGCCAGATAAGATGTGAGTTGCGCGAGGCTGAGCGCAACAGAAAGGATCTTTGATGGAAAGGAATGAGTTTCATGAAAAAAAAAAAGGAACCGAGACTTGTTACGCTTCCCTGATGCTGCACAGGTTTGCGCGTGTTGCGCGCGCGGGCTGTGTCCCTCGAGCCCGAGAGACAATGGCAACCAGAGAAGGATGATGCGCTGCCGATGATGGGTAACTTCTGTTGCTGAAGATGGTGGTGCTGCTCAATGGAAGATGTACCGGATAGGGCAGAGGGTATAGAAGCTGCTGGTGATGGGTAATGCCGATGTTGTTGTTGTTGTTGTTGTTGATGATGCTCCCCGTGTCGTCGGTTGACTCCTTGATAGATGCTTGTGTGTAGATGGTATCCGTCCTCGGTAGATGGAGGAGGGAGGAGTGGGACGAAGAGGCTGCTGGGATAGCAGAGAAGGATGGAGTGGAGGGGGGAAGGGTTTACCGTTTGAAAGGCGGCGCGGATGGAGGGAGACGGATGACGAAGGATGGTTGGTTGAGATGGCGCAAGCCGGGGGAGGAGGGGACGTGGTGGAGATGGAAGCCAAGGCAAAGACAGGAGCAAGGGTGAGTTGATTGAGCAGGGGAGAGAATACCCTGGTTGGTCTCTGGGTGAGGAGAGGTGTGTGTATATCAGGGGTGAGACAGTCAAAGAGGAGAAGGCCGGCCGAGGCGAGGTGGATATCCGACGGTGGTTGAAGATGGCGATGATGTTGTCTACCTACAGCATTGAATAGATGGAGGAGCCCGGATGAGGAGGAGGAGGAGGAGGAGTGTGGGCGGCTCGGGCGGGAAACAAGGAGGATGCCTCTCCAAGACGGACGGTGAGACGGATGTTGTTGAAGAGGGAAAAGGAAAGTATCCGTAGAATTGCCCAAAAAAGAAGAGCAAGAATGCTGCATCAGCATCAGCAGCATCAGCACCCGCATCAATCATGATCCTCCAATAGAGCAGACCGGGCCAGAGCCCGGAAGCCCAGTGAAATGTCACCGTGCAAGGTAGGTTCCCATTATTGAGAAGCATGCGCCAAAAAAGAAAGCAGAAACCCAAACCCAAACCAGGGAATGGGATAACGGCTGAAGCCTCCCCCCAACTTCGTAGGCTAAAGTCAATGAATAGATGTCATCAATTGTCAGCATCTCGTAACGGGTATCGCGGTGTCTCTGACTGCTGCATGTATCTGCTCTCAACCATCAGTAGATATCCGGATAGACAGGTAACCAGCAAGCGACATTACCAACAACTGCGTCTTTTACGGACTCATCCCAGGCTGGTGTAATCTCCCATCGTGAATAATACTGCGCACCAATCTCTATCCTCGCTCCACATCCAAAGACCTGGTTTCCAGGAATAGGCAGGCCCAGACCCAAGCCATCAAGCAGCCCGGCTCTAATGGCATACGTCCTCCCGTTGAAAAACGGCAAAAAAGAACGCATTCTTTGCAAAGCACGCAGACAGACACACGGCCTGGCCGGGCTGTCAACGTCAACTCCAGCACGAGAGCCTTGTCGCCCCCGATCCGCGTTGCCGGGTCTGACTGTCGCACCGTGCTCAGTTCCTTGTGACGGGGGGTGTGCGTGTGCCTCCGCTCTGCGAGACTGCGGGCAAGCAACCAAGCGCCTGTATGTACTGTCGTTGCAGCTCTAGTTCTAGCCCGTGCTCGTACAGGACATGGCTCTGCCCTGTGCGCGACCATGCTAACTGCATACAGTCTCCATTACATGGCTAGCTGTTCTTCAACGACATGAAACGTCTGAATCACCGTCTTCATGCGATGCTGCTGTCTGTCGTTGGGCTGTTTGCTATGCTGTGGCGTTGGCCTGTTCTTTGCGAGGCCTTGGTCCTGTGTCAGAATCTTGCTGCATGCCTTCATGCGCTCCCCACGTCCGTGAAGCGCATTTGTCACTTACATGCCTCCCTCTCTCGGTCAAGGACTCAGCGACGCGACAGTGTCCCATCCAACATTCACCGAGTTCTCTTCCGCTTCGGGCTAGTGGCATCATCCTCCAGATGCTCGCTCGTATTGAACTGTCTCATGTCTCAGCTTCTCCCGTGATGTCGTGTCTCATGTTTTGGAGTGCCTTTGTCAGGTTGTTGTCTGACACATATCCATGGAGCGCATACCAACCCCAGTTTCACTTCAGCGCCTAGAGAAACCACCTTGAAGGCTTGGTCGTGAGTTTCCTTGGCCATGTTTCCGTTGTCTCTCCCAGCCCGCGTTTGCAATGAAAAAGCGTCATTCGGATGAACCGTTATCGTACTGTGGTCGCTCAGCCGTTGCAGGTCTCTTGTGGGCTGATGAGGCTGGACAAGAACCAACCGACCTATCTGTCATAACATTTTGTGAGTCTCCGCCGGAGATAACAGACGCATCCACTGAACCCACGGATAGTGCCTTCAAGTCTTTGATAGGTTCTCTCTGTCCACTTGTTGTATGACTCCAGCGTGATTATGTTGGCGTTTATCTGCCAAGATATATGGACCTTCAAAGACAAGTTCAACTGAACAATGAAACTTTGGAAAGACCGGTAGACGTTAGGATCCGCACCAGGGCGGCGCGATGCCTGCAACTGGCGCTAGTTTGTGGTTAGTAGCCATTCGACCTACTTGTCAACCACTGCAAACCACCGCCATGCGTCTCCAAAAACTCCGGCCACCATGCGGCGCTTGGAGAGCAGCTCCGGGCCTCCCAGAGACCAGACAAATTGGTTATCAAAAACCCCAGATCCATTGCTTGAAGCAAGCACAGGGCTCATGATCCGCTCCACCGTCACCCACCGAGCCCCCCTTGTCCCTGTCAACCAAGCTCTTGTGATGCAACCTGCTTCGACTTGTTGACGACGCAACCTTGACAGCCTACACAGTAATTAGCAGAGTTCCGACAGAGATCAACCCCCAAGGGGAATGCCAATCTCCCTCCCCAACCCAACACAATGAGGGGCGCACGCAGACCGTGGGAGGGGAGGTGCGGGAGCGATCGCCCCCAAGACCCCAGACCACACCAACTCTTGTCTTCCCACCATCCACAACCACGAGCTCAACGATCCCTCGCCCGCTGTCGGTCCCCGCCCACGCACAGTTCCCGCTCTTCGGCTCTCTGCAAATCCTGGAGAAGTGTGCGGCAGCAAGAGGCTGCAACTCTGCATGCCATGCCATGCCATGCCCTACCACGACCCGCCATGCCATGCCCTGCCTTGCCTTGTGTGCCCTGCCTGCCAGCCAGCCATGCGAGTGTCCCCAAAGATGCTCTAGATCCAGGATCCCCATGCCACATGCTATGCACTATGATCCCGATTCTTCACCCCCAGGCTCACAGACTCCGCCGGCGAGGTGACTAGCAGGCGAGATACGCGAGAACCATGGTCTGTTTCCCTTCTGCCAGAGACATTTCTGCCCCGCGCAGCGCCTCCTCGTGACGCTCAGCTCATCCACTCCTGGATCGAATCCAGCGACTCACAGGCGTTGCTTGACGCTCCGACACGCCCTTCCTCGCCCGCGAACCAACAAGCCACAGTCCCCTTCAGGGCGGGGGCTATCGATCACCGATGCACTCCGCGCCGTTCTTCACGCCCACTAGCTTAGCCCGCCGCGGCTTTAACAGTGCTGGAGGAGGGTCAGCCAGGCCGGCCACCCTCTCTTCCTTCCCCTCCCCCTCACCTTCGCCCAGAACTCCATGTCAGGCCCGCCACCATCCCACCAACCATGGACCCAGCACTCGGGGCGGTTTCGATCTCACTTGGCCTCCTGTCGCCGTTTTTAATCGTCGTCGCTTGGATCTCACCTCATGCAAGCCTATTGGCCTTATCTGTGACCATAGTTCGCTTCCTCTTTTGCTGTCCACTCGATCCAATCCCCAACTCATCTCTGTAGACTCGACCCAACGCGGTGCTTCGAGTACCTGCCTTAACCGTCACGTAGATCTCTCGCTTGCATGTTGGCCAACGTCGTATGAGGTTGCTTTCTCGGCCGGCCCGCACGTGAAACTTTGCCGGCGCCGGTTCCCCCCAGTCTTTGTTCGCCTCGGCTTTATCTCAAAGGGAACATCGCCATCAGGTGGCTGCATTTCCCCTCGCCGGTATCCTGGTTCGCTGAACCGGTCGGACATCATCTCCTCTCTCCTGTTTGGCTGTCTCCCTCCGTCTCCTCCTTAAATCTCTCCGTCTTCGAGCAACAGAGTCTTGGTCGTCCTTATTGACCCGCTGACAATAGATCAGCCTGCTCCATAAATCCGGGCCCGCATTGCATCATACTGATGCATCACCCTTGTCCAGCTTCCCCTCGGCTCCTCGTCTTGTGACGCCTGACCGGCTGGAGGCTTTCCCTTTGGCTGACTTGCGAGTACGGGGCCAATCATATCGGCCCGTGCGGCCGGCTCGTCTGTGGCATCGTTTGCTTGGGGTCCTCTTGGCGAGCAAGAGGCGTTTGTCTCGGCCCTCGATTCCTCCATATCCTCACACCCAAGACCCTTGTTCTGCTGGATCTGCTTGCTGGCTCAGATTGCTCAAGTCCATGGTGTTGGTGTTGGCACCCGCAAGTCTGGACCCGTATCCGTATCCTTTTGTTGAATCAGGACATGCTGTTCCGTTCAGCTTTGGCCTCTTGCATGAGCATCGAAGCAAGTGTCCGCGTTGAAGGCCCGGCTATCGTGATAGAGACAGCAGCGTCTACTTGCTCAGGCACTGATACCAGTACCTACAGATACCATCAGGGCGGATACGGGCTATGGCCGGCTCAGCGAGTCACCTCTCAGCAACCGCGCCACACTGACAAGGTACTGGTGTCAAGCAGCAAACGTCGGCTTGCCGTAAGAGTCCGCGTTGAAGCCGTCAAAGATGAGGTCAGACTACAGTCAGTCTTGATGCCACGAGAGCCGCGTCTTCCCTCGTCCAGCGTGTCGGTCCTCTCCCACTTCCAAATCCCAGATGCATGCACATAGTACGCTAAACGCGACCTCGTGAGCTCTTGTCAAGACGCGGCGCGTTATCAGGCTTCTTCGAGGGGAGCTCCGACAGGGCCACTTTCGCAAACCGCCGGGTCTAGCAGAGCAACCGGCGTCATGCATTTCCCAATCCAGCAGCTTGCTGCTCCCCCCTTCGCCATCACATGGATCGACGCGCCGGGCCAGGGCATCCTCTCACCGGCCGCAGCCACGCTTGGGTGGAATATTACCGATGCTGACATTGCTCGCCATGTGCCGTAGGGATAAAGCTGCGACAGCCCAAGAGCTTTACAGAATTGACGCGCCCGCATTGTCTCATCAAGCAAGTCAGGTATGACAAGACCCATCAGAATGCGTCGCTACTGTAAGTCCAAGCACACCGCAGCTCTCATCTGCTTGAACTAACACTAGCTCCATCACGACTGGTCGCGCTCGGTCCTGTCAGGCGGGCCCGAGCAGAGAGACAGTCAGAGGTGGCACCGATCTGTCCGTCATTCGTGGTCCGCCGATATATTTGAATGTTGTGAAAATTGGTCTTGCCTTAACGTGCATGTAGGCAAGTCGGGAATTCGCTCCCAAGGTGTTCTATGTGTCTTTCGCCCTCGATCCCAGAATTCAGTCGGACAGGTTTTATGGGTTAGGTTCCGTCGAGTTTGTTCGTCACCAGGCTGTCTGCCATCTCGCTCGCGATGCCCCTCAGTCACAATCCTGGTATTTCCAGTGCAGAACCAGGCTGCAGGGATCTTGATGACAATAATGGCGGAGCCAAGCTCTGAATGTTGACCATCCTGCCTGATTGGCCTGCCCTTCGGGATGCTAGCCATCGGTGACATGAATTCCGCCGCCACAGCTGAACTTCGTTCTTTCATGCTATCCCAAAGAGTGAGGATGCCGAGAAAGATGACCAATTCCACCGTTCAGCAGGAAATCATGATCCAGCTTGCGAACCCTGACTTGTGCTCTGTGCCCGCCGATGTTACTCTTCACTCCAAAGAGTGCCTGTACAGGTATTGTGGGTGTATTGATGTCTCGACGAGGTGGAAACGGATTAGTCGTGAGCGTAATGATTCCGCATAAGCGAGTCGGTACTTGTAATTGCAGCAGGACGTGCGACGAATAGTGACCGTGGCCATTATGTATCTTGTCCACTTTGCCTGTCCGATTGTGTAACGGCGACCTTGTTAGTTGCTCTTTGGCATGTCAAGAAACTGGTTTGTCTTCTTTGTCACGTACCTGAATAACGCTGGTCAAGTTGATATACCTCTGCTCTTAACCATGCAAGCTATAATCACCTGCTCAAAGATTGATGCTGTCTCCCCTGTCTGGAGTCGAAATCGCCTGCCCAGGTCGCAGCCGCTTCGTGATGACACTCTGCGTTTGAATGCAGCTTCGATACCTCCTACCATCCAAGGATACTTGGTGGCTCAAGAAAGGCGCTCACGACGCCATTTCGATTGGTTCTGACCCTCGCGTGCATGCTGAGGCTGGACGAAGAGCCCACCCATTTGCTCCCCACTGCGACAGTGGTCGACATGTCACTGCATGTCTATCCTTTGGTACCTCTGGTACCTCCGGGCGAGCCGACGTTGTCTAGCTGGACAGTTCGCTTCGATACCTGGCTGCAATATCGTTGGTTTAGAGCTTGAAGACATTTGGCCTCAAAAGAAGCGCATATTCCACCGTCTCGGGGCGCGCGGCTATCTGGAATGGCCTGGTTCGCGTGCTGGAGACATCGATCAAGCCGGACATTCAGTCAACTCATGAGATGCACTTGGGGGATATGGAAGTTTGCGGTTGACTTGAATGGTGGTCGAGTTATACCGACCTGTGCTGTCAACTGGGACGCCAACGTCGTGAAGCCATCATGTTTTTAGTGCCAAGATCATCGACATGCTGCTCGAGACCCTGGTCAAGTCTTGCGCGACTCTCATCATACGAGGCCACACTTACACAGCCAAGACTGGTACTTCGGAAGACTTGGCTAGATAATCATGCGGCAGGCATCCTGAGCTCGCCACTGCCATCGCTGGCCAATAACACCCAGAAGGGTGTGGCGAGCCTGACTCTGATCTTGTCTTTCTCTGGAGTTCGCTGGGTCCTTGCCATCTCCATCAGAGTTTTTGGCTATGTTGCTGTTCCTTGGGGAATATTGTAGTCGGATGCTATTGAGACACCATGGCTTTCCCAACGTCCTAGCGGTTGGTGTGGTAAGACGACTGGAAGCTGAAGTCGTCCCACCTAATAGCAAACGCACATTTGAAACTTAAAAGCAGGATTTTGCGTCCATGCGAGGCCAGTGCGTTTTGCATGAGGACTTGCAAATGTTGCTAATAATTTGGTCCTTGATGAGAGCGGGATATCTGCCAGGGCCGGGACGCGTCGTTGATGTGCGGCTGAAAGAGAGTAAAGCGGATGGCTGATTGCGACTGTCACTCTTGCGTGTTCTCTGGAAGCTAGACGCCTCAGTGTAGACCGTGGCCTTCCATGTCCCATCAAGCAGTTCAGTTGGTGATATTGAACTGTACTCGACAAAGCCGGGGTATCCAGATGATGAAGGTAATCATGGCATTTCGAGTTCTAATTCGAGAAGAGCGTTGAGCGAGATAGTTAGTTCTATATTCTTGTACTTTAAGGTGGAGGACTCCTGGTGGCAGGTGGTGGTTGCAGTGGAGGACCTATATCTCCTGCTCCTGACGACGAAACGGATGCCGAAGAACTCAGGGCTGTTGTTCTGGGATCGACACAGGACATCATATTGACCACAGATTATTCTCTCAAATGCCTTGAAGCTGAAGAATGTGCCGCAGAATAAGGATTAATGATGAAGGGCTAACCAGGAAGGTAGGCTGGTAGTTGAAGTCGTCGTTCAATCACGTGACAACCACAGTAGCTCTTGCTGGTCATGTGATGGCTTCTTCCAAGGCCGAGAGCGTGTTCCAAGCTGCTTACCAAACGTGACTCGAAAACTTCGTACCATGGGTAATGGAAACTTTGGTATCTTTCTAGATCGCTCTAGAGTGTTGAAATGCCGATGTTGAAGCCATTACGCATCCATTATAAAGTTGAAATTTTGACTGCCACTTTGTTTTGACCTGGGCCTTATCGATAACGGTCCCACTATCACCTTCAATTCGCCTGCCAAACTAGATGCTTGCTCAACGACATACTTTTCATCACCAACTCACAATCTGCTTCATCACTTGTGACGAAGTCGAGAAGAGATGGCGAGCTTAAAAAGATCTCAGGAAGGCGATGCCCTGGCATCCAACATCTCGAGCAAGGTCTACGTGCGCTCGACTCGAAGCGGCAAGGTGCAGAAAATTGTTAGAGAAGTCTACTTGCGAACAGACATTCCTTGCTCCTCCAAGCTCTGCAAGGCGTGCCTTCAGTATGCCCCCAGAAATGCCGCTCAGCAGGGTGAGTTCTAGTATCTCTCACTCCTTTTCGATGTACTGACAAAGATGCAGCTCAGCCTTTTGTCCTCTCGGACAAGCCTGCAGGCACCAAAGCATTCCCCCAAGGACACTACCTGGTCCCTGATACCAACGCGCTGCTCAACGCCATGGATCTGTTTGAGCAGAGCTCCGCCTTTTACGACGTCATCATCTTGCAGACTGTGCTTGAGGAGCTACGGAATCGGTCATTGCCGCTTTACAACCGGCTAATAGGACTCACCAAGAGCGAGGACAAGAGATTTTATGTCTTCTTCAACGACTTTCGACTGGAAACATTTGTCCACCGCGAGGCAAATGAAACTGTCAATGACCGAAATGATCGGGCTGTGCGACTGGCCGTGAAATGGTACGGCGAGCATCTGGCGCGCACAAAGGCCAAGAAACTCCCTGCAGTGGTGATGCTGAGCGACGACCAAGACAACCTCCGCAAAGCCAAGGCAGATGGGCTTCACGCATCTTCTCTCAAAGACTATGTCAGCGGACTCGAGGATGGCGAAAGGCTGCTCGACATGGTAGCAGAATCACAGAACCAAGGGTCGTTCAAGAAACAGGGGCAGATGCTATATCCTGAGTACTTTACACTCTCAAGGATGATGACTGGGGTCAAGGCCGGCTTGATGCATCAGGGCATCTTCAACGTCTCACCATACAACTATCTAGAGGGCTCCATCAAGGTTCCGGCATTCCCCAAGCCTCTGCTGGTCCTGGGTCGCGAGAACATCAACCGTGCTGTTGATGGCGATGTGGTCGTTGTCGAGGTTCTTCCTCAAGATCAGTGGAAGGAGCCTTCGACGAAGATTATTGAGGAGGAAGCCATCACAAAGAACGAGAACGCAGACGTGGAGGAGAGCCAAGACCTTGTGTCTGAAAAGGAGCGCAAGGCTCTGCAGGAGCAGGTGAAGAAGACCCAGAAAGGCTTCTCAGAAGGTCGCCCGCAACCAACTGCCAAGGTTGTCGGCGTAATCAAGCGCAACTGGCGCCAGTATGTTGGCCACATCGACCCTTCGTCTGCGAGCAAAGCGTCCAGCCAGGGCCGCAAGCAGGACAGCGTCTTCCTCATCCCCATGGACAAGAAGATTCCCAAGATTCGACTTCGTACACGACAAGTTGCAGACCTACTCGGCAAGCGACTTTTGGTTACCATTGATGCCTGGGAGCGCGACTCTAGGCACCCCATTGGGCACTTTGTACGCTCTCTGGGAGAGTTGGAGACCAAGGCGGCCGAGACTGAAGCTCTGTTGCTAGAATGGGATGTCCAGTACCGACCGTTCCCCAAGACTGTCCTTGACTGTCTCCCTAAGGAAGGCCATGACTGGAGGGTGCCAGCCAGCGTGGAGGATCCCGGCTGGAGACAAAGGGAGGATCTCAGAGGACTTCTCATCTGCAGTATTGATCCTCCCGGCTGTCAGGATATCGACGATGCTCTCCACGCCAGAAAGCTTCCGAACGGCAATTTTGAGGTTGGCGTCCACATCGCCGATGTCTCGCACTTCGTCAAGCCTGCCAACGCCATGGACACTGAGGCCAGCATCCGCGGCACGACTGTTTATCTGGTGGACAAGCGTATTGACATGCTTCCGCCACTGCTTGGAACAGACCTTTGCTCTCTCAAGCCATATGTGGAACGATATGCCTTTTCGGTGCTCTGGGAGCTGAACGACAATGCCGACATCGTCAATGTTCGCTTCACAAAGTCTGTTATCAAGTCCCGTGAGGCTTTCAGCTACGAACAAGCTCAACTCAGAATCGATGACGATTCTCAGCAAGACGACCTCACCAAGGGTATGCGGATGCTCCTCATGCTGTCAAAGAAGCTCAAGAAGAAGCGAATGGACGCCGGTGCTCTGAGCCTCTCGTCGCCCGAGGTCAAGGTCCAGACCGAGTCCGAGACGTCTGATCCCATCGATGTCAAGACGAAGCAGCTCCTCGACACCAACTCGCTGGTCGAAGAGTTCATGTTGTTCGCCAACGTCAGCGTCGCAGCCAAGATCTATGAGGCGTTCCCTCAGACTGCCATCCTCCGTCGTCACGCCGCTCCTCCCAAGACCAACTTTGACGAGCTGGCAAACCAACTGCGCACCAAGCGCGGCTTGGAGCTTCGCACCGACTCCAGCAAGGCCCTCGCCGACTCGTTGGATCAGTGTGTCGATGCCAAGGAACCCTTCTTCAACACTTTGGTGCGTATCATGGCGACACGCTGTATGATGAGTGCAGAGTATTTCTGCTCAGGCACTCAAGCCTACCCCGAGTTCCGTCACTATGGCCTTGCATCCGAGATCTACACTCACTTCACGTCTCCTATCCGTCGATACGCCGATCTCCTCGCTCACCGACAGCTTGCCGCCGCCATCGACTACGAGGCCGTTCACCCCAACGTCCGCAGCCGGGGACGTCTCGAGGCCGTATGCAAGAACATCAATGTGCGACACCGCAACGCCCAGATGGCGGGCCGCGCCAGCATTGCCTACTACGTCGGCCAGGCCCTCAAGGGCAAGGTCGCTGAGGAGGAGGCGTTTGTCATGAAGATTTTCAGCAACGGCTTCGTCGTCCTCGTCCCGCGCTTCGGCATCGAAGGTTTGATCCGACTCCGGGATCTCGCTGAACCCGAACCAGAGGCCGACTTTGACCCTGAGACGTTTACGCTCACTACCAAGGGAAGCCGGGAGGTGCAGGTGGAGCTGTTCCAAAAGGTCAAGGTTAGAGTCCATGACGAGAAGGACGAGATGACGGGCAAGCGGGGTGTCAAGATGGAGTTGCTCGAGGCTTAAGAGGGATCATTTGTATTAGGTAGTTAGAGGTACAGGTACATGGCATGATGCACAATCTACAAAGCACAGGGTGAACCACGCAGGAGTTTGGGAAGACAGATTGTTTTTATAAAGGTATATGCACGGTCTAGGTCCGTTCTGCCAGCCAATCCTTGAAACGCCAAACTTTCCAGTCAAGAATTCATGTACCGTCCGTCACGTTTTTTACTCAAGTCCAAATTCCCCCTCTCTTACTGCTCCATGGCATCGTCGTTGTCAGCGTTGCCGTCGTCGCCCCAGAGACCCTCGAGCTTGAACTCGGCGGCCCACTCGGTAACGATCTGCTTCTGGTCGGCGGCAACCTCATCCTCTCCGGCGTTCTTCAGGGCCGGCTTGGACGGCGCGGCGCTGGACTCGACAGCCAAAGCAGGGGGCTCGACCCAGCCCTGGATACGGCCGTCACGCCAGTCGGTGACGACGGTCATGGCGGCGGCGTTGATGTTGGGGACTCCACCACGGCCGAGACGGCCTCGCCTGCGGGCGACTTGGACGAGGAAGTCGGTTGTGGTGTCGCCGTCCTTGCGGTCTGGGAGGAGGGCAGGAATGTCGTAGACATCAGTGAGCTTCTGCATGAGCTCGGGAGACGATGACAGACGTCGCAGGAGGAGTGAGACGGCAGGGACAGGATCATCGATCTGCTTGGGTGGGACAGCATTGAGGAGGATCAGGTGGGCGTGCGCCTCGGTGGCATTCTTGAGTGAGACGAGGCCGGCAGACTGGGTCGAGGAGGAAGAGGGGAAGACGACACCAGGGGAGTCGAGCAGAGTAAGCTTGCTGTCGATCTTGACAGATCGGATGCTCGTCGTCACACCAGCCTCGGCACCAGCAGGGCATGCCTTGGAAGAGGAGCTACCCTTTCCACTCATCCTTGAGAGAAGAGCGTTGATAACAGAGCTCTTACCCACGTTGGGATAGCCAATGACACCAACAGACACGGCGCGCTTGAGCTGACGACTAGCAGCAAAGCTCTTGAGGGCCTTGAAAAGCGTGGCAGATGTGCTCTGGACGGTCAGGTCACGGTGGTTGAAGGTGTGGGCGTTGGGAGCGGCGTTGGAGGCCCGGAGAGGCAAGGTCGGGAAGTAGCGGCGAAGGTAGACGAGCCAGTCTCGCAGGACCTTGGGAGGGATCAAGTCGACCTTGTTGATGACGAGAATGAGGCGCTTGCCGCCGGACGCAGCGGCCATGATGCTGCGCTCGACCTCACGAGAGCGTGTGCCCTCTGGGTCGCGGGCGTCGAGGACGTAGAGGACGACGTCGGCCTGCTCAACCACCGACTTGAAGACCTTGTCGTAGGTCTTTCTCGAAGAGGCCTGGCCAATTGACATTTCAGGGCCTCGCTCGTTGTCGGACTCTCCGCTATCGTCATCCTCGTCCATGTCGTCGTCGGCCAGTTGTCGGTCATAGCTGGCCGCAGCAGCGCGAGCGCTGGCAATAAGCGCAGCCATGGGGTTCGACTCGTCAATGTCCTCATCCATATCCTCGTCCTCCATTTCATCGACATCCTCCATCACCTCCTCATCCTTGGCGCCCGTCTTTGCAGCCTTGGCCAGCTCTTTTCGCTTCTGCGCCTCCTCGGCCTTCTTCAGGCGTTTCTCCTCAATCTCGGCGAGCAGCTTCTCCTTGTAGGGGAACAGGTTAGGGATGCCGGGGTCCTTCTTGAGCTTCGTTCGCCATTCCGGGTTCTTCTTTGCGAGCTTGCGCTCCTTCTTTTGCTTTGCGACGGATGCCTTCTGGATCTTGTGGCGAAGACGGACGGGCGTCCGCTTGGACTTGGGCTCTGTGGATTGTTGTTAGGGACTATGAATCACCAGCTTGAGTCCGTGAGAGGGTATACTGACTCTTGGGCTTGTTGATTGAGCCGGCCATTGTGAATTATCGAATATCGTCGGCTTGGCTTCTTTCTCTTCTCCAGGCAAGACGAGCACCTTCAAAAATTGGGCAAAAAAATTAAGTGGGATGTCGATTCTGCCGGCTTTTTTCACACACCGCTTTTCTGCTTCCCCACATTGGCGTTTGAACGGTACGTACCCCCACTCCACCAAGATCCCATCATCCCAGCAGCCCAGATCGATCTGAACGCCATGAGGTTGAGGTTGGTGGAAGGATCTTAGAATATTTGACTGTAGTTATGTTTAGAGGCTTGCAGTGAACGTTTTGATATAAATGTTAAAGCTCGAGTTGACTGGGTTTGTTTCCAGACCATCATGGTTGTTCTCTACTCAACCACCAAGAGACGAGTAGTTCATCCAGTTTCACCACCAGAACCAGCAGAGAAGATGGTCTTCTGAACGATACAAGGCCATCGTGGGGAAAAAACCGACAACCTGTTTTAGCCAAAGTTGAACTTAATGTTTCGGTTGCTAAGCTATTCTAAAATCTATCAAGACTTACAGAGATGCGCCTCGCATGTCCAAACCCGAACGAAACCCGAGACCCGAAACATCTAGGTAGACACGGGTATCATGTCTCCGACTTGGGCCAACCCCGGCCCGAAAGGCGATAGGCATTCCATCATGCTCGATGGCGGCCAATAGAGACTTCTGAATTGTCGCAAATGGCCTGAACTCTGCGGGGCTCAGTTGGTTGTTATCTCACTTACGAATAGCATCCTTGGGATGCCACAGGGCGACATCGGATCCAGATCACTCTACTACCAGTCGAACAAGTATATAACAGAAGCTCTCATCTTCAGTCATACCACGAAACTATTGCTTCATCTTACAACTACTACCTTCAATCGATCCTTATCTATCATGGCTACAGAATTGACACAACTTATTCAGGCCAAGCTTGATGCGGCCACAACTCGATATGTCACTCGTAACCCACGCTCCAAGGCCCTCTATGAAGAAGCCATCAAGTCAATGCCGGGAGGAAACACTCGCACTGTCCTCTACGCCAGTCCATTCCCAGTGGTTATCAAGTCGGGCAAGGGATATCAGGTCACATCTGAGGATGGACACACGCAAGTCTCAAGCAGGCCGAGCATGTACCACATCGCTAACAAACTCATAGTTACACAGACTTGACGTGCGAGTTTACTGCAGCTCTCTATGGGCATTCCAACCCCGTCATCCTCTCAGCCATCCGGGACGTCCTAGACAATACGGGCCTGAACGTCGGCGCAAACACAGCCCAGGAGCAGATCTTTGCTCGTGAGATCTGTCAGCGCTTCAGCATAGAGCATGTGCGCTTCGCCAACTCAGGAACCGAGGCCAATCTGCATGCTCTGGCGGCAGCACGTGCATTCACCAAGAAGCGCAAGATCGTCACCTTCAGTGGCGGCTATCACGGGGCCGTGATAGGCTTCAAGGGCGGGAAGCCTGAGGACAACAATGTCGACCTGGATGACTGGATCGTGGCAAGGTACAATGACCTTGAGAGTGCCCGCAACGCCATCGTGAGTGAAGGCGTCGCCGCGGTTTTAGTGGAGGGAATGCAGGGCTCAGGAGGCGGTCTTCCAGGGAATCCCGAGTTTCTCAAGGGAATTCAAGAAGCTGCAGCAAAGGCAAGTTCTTTCGCTTTCTTCACATCAAGGCCCATTAGCTAACAAGATGTAGGCGGGCGTGCTATTCATTATAGACGAAGTCATGACTTCTCGCATGTCTGGAGGAGGTATCGCCGACCTGCTAGGTCTCAGCCCCGACCTCAAGACGTTTGGCAAGTGGCTCGGCGGAGGACTTGCATTCGGTGCTTTTGGTGGCAGGGCAGACATCATGGCAGCCTTTGATCCCCGACGTCCTGGTGCTCTCGCACACTCTGGCACCTTCAACAACAACACCCTGGTGACACACGCGGGATACGCAGGCCTGAGCAAGATTTACACCCCCGAGGTTGCTGTCCAGTTCACAAACAAGGGAGATGAGCTGAGAAACAAGCTCAATGAGGTGGCAAAGGGTACCAGAGTAGTCTTTACCGGGCTGGGCACCATCATGGGTGTGCACTTCCCCAAGAACGGCAGTCGTGCCATTGAGAGATCTGGAGAGGTCGAAGAGATTGACGCTCTGAGAGACCTCTTCTGGCTTGAGATGATGGAGGAGGGATTCTGGCTGGTGCGGAGAGGCTTCATTGCCCTTGTGCTCGAGACTCCAACATCTGAGTTTGATAGGTTCGTGGAATGTGTGCAGGCGTGGCTTTCCAGGCACGCGGATATTGTGAACTGCACTCCTTAAACTTAGATGCTAAAGATTCGGGCAAAGCTAGAGTTGTAATAATTTCATTCTTACAAAAACTAACTAAAATGTGTGAACTGCATGTCGGTTTGAGTCGCTGAAGCATCAATGGAGAGCAGAGCTTGATTGGTCAGCCACCTTGACATCATCTCCACAATTATTTCTCACCTCGGTGAGGCTCCACGCTCAATGCTTCTCTGACCTTGTCTTTTCGCGACATTCATCCTCCCCCCATCCTTAGCCTCGCGAAAGCAACGAAATCGTCAAACCCTCGATCGCAACAAGTCGCAACCTCACGCACCCCAATACACAACCGCGACTCTACACAATGGACTTCCAGAACCGCGCAGGCTCCAAGTTTGGCGGCGGTGGCGTCGCGTCCCAGTCGGCCACCAACGCGGACCGTCGCGAGCGTCTCCGCAAGCTCGCCCTCGAGACCATCGACCTCGACAAGGACCCCTACTTCTTCAAGAACCACGTCGGTTCCTTCGAGTGCCGTCTCTGCCTTACGGTCCACCAGAATGATGGCTCCTACCTTGCTCACACCCAGGGCAAGAAGCATCAGACCAACCTCGCCCGCCGTGCCGCCCGCGAGCAAAAGGAGGGCCGCCAGGGCGCCGTCGATCCTGCCACGGGGCTCCCCGTCGGTGTCACTGGAGCCGGCTTCGCACAGCGCCGCAACGTCGTCAAGATCGGCCGCCCTGGATACAAGATCACCAAGATCCGAGACCCCGTCACACGCCAGCAGGGCCTGCTCTTCCAGCTACAGTACCCAGACGCAACCCCCGAGACCACACCCAAGTGGCAGGTCATGAACGCTTTCACACAGCACGTCGAGGAGCCCGACAAGAACTTCCAGTACCTGCTCGTCGCCGCCGAGCCCTACGAGACGGTCGGCTTCAAGATCCCAGCTCGCGAGCTGGACAAGCGCGAGGACCGACAATTCTGCTTCTGGGATCCCGATGCCAAGGAGTACTGGATCCAGGTTATGTTTATGACGGAGCGTGAGGAGCGCTTCAACGCGGCACCTGGTCTGACAGCACGGAGATGAACACGGATGTGATCGCGGTTTCTTTTAGGCGGGAGTAATTAAAAGGTTATGCGGTTTAGGATATGGCGTTGAAGGATAGTTATTTGGCACATGACGGCGCAGAGATTGGCCGTCCGCCATGTCAAGGCGCTACACGAGCTCTGTCATCCACAATTGCTATTACGGTCGATACGAGCTGAGGCTCAAGCTTGGGCTCTCCATGTACAAGAGTAAGGGACAATCTTGCTGCAACCAAGAGTTTTGCTGACCAAGGCCTTTCCAGTTGTAGTAGAATGTAAATAGCACCATACCAAGGCCTACGACATGACTACATGTTGTCATGTATCCACCGTTAATCAGGTGTCAATAATCACAAGAGACTATGCAAATACCCCTTCAAGTTTCAACTTGTTTTATTAGTCTTTGACTTCTTCAGCAAGGTCTGAACTACCCTCTTTTGTTACATGCTCAGTACAATGAAATCCATACATGATAAAAAGCTTGCCCGAGCCAGAAGCCTGCTATCTAGACTTGCCCTGCAATTACAGCCTTCAAGGAGGCATCTTGAAAAAGCACAAAGCTCAAGGGCACCAAGACCCGAGAGCATCCAAGAACCTGATCGGTCGTCAAACCATTGCTGAGTGTTGTAAGGCGTCGTCTCTGCGCTTCCAGAGTGCTGCCCTTTCCCAGCTCGAGTGAAGCAAGGCCCGTTCACAGAACTAGGCCTTCTCCAAGATGAACACATGCCGGAGTCAAAGATTTCTTGGCGCGAATTACCGGAAGTTGTTATCAAACCGCTTGAAGGTGTAGCCGATGAAGGGCAGGGACATCTCGGGAGATTCCTCCGCCTGTCGGCCGTTCTGGATGGCCTGAGCCTTGAGGACCGTCGCGTTATCCGTCTGGTCGATTTCATCAGTGGGGAAGTAGGTCGTGTCAATGTTGGAGGTCAGGCGAGGCTCGAAAGGTGCGCGGATGCGGCGCAGGCTGTCAAACTCAACGCCACGGAAGAAAGCATGGTTCTTGATCTCGTGTGCACCTCCACGGCCAAGACGGTTCTCCGTGTTACAGACCATACTGGTTTACGTTAGCAATCTCGTCCGTCATCTCGATGCATTGAATGCCTTACCTTCGGATCAGATGCTCAGCATCAGTGCCCAGTGTGATATCGTCCGGGAAGTACAGGGTCTGTCTCCAGTTGACAATCTTTCGGTACGTGTCGTGGCTATCCTCAGCGCAGAAAGGGGGCCATCCAACGAGACACTCGAACATGATGGTTCCCAGCGACCACCAATCGCAGTCAAAGGTGTAACCATGTCCGGTAAAGATTTCAGGGGCGATGTAGTCAGGAGTTCCAACGGTCGAGTACGCCATCAATCTTCGTGATCGTCGCCAGTCGTTAATCTGAGATCGGTTGCTGACAGTGAGGTTAATCTGATCGATGGCGACCGAGTTACGGTCACGCGGCCGGTTAGATCGCCCCTGAAGCAGCTGCTGGTAGTAGTTGTTGTCATGGAGTCTGTGGAAACCCGTCGACAAACCAAAATCAGTCAGCTTGACGTGACCACCACGGTCCAGAAGAATGTTGTCGGGCTTGATGTCACTGTTTCAGAGTCAGTCAGGTTTCAGGGGGGATACCGAGGGATACCGAGGAATAGGGGTGGCGCATACCGATGGATAAAGCCCAACTTGTGTACAGCCTCAATGGCGAGGACAATCTCGGCAATGTAAAACCGTGTAATGTCTTCAGAGAAGATTTCGTACTTGATGAGCATCGTCATCAAATCTCCACCGGGCAAGAACTCCATCAGCATGTAGAGGAAGTAAGAATCCTGGAAAGTGGTGTACAGCTTGACGACCCAGGGGCTGTCAGACTCGGCGAGAATGTCACGCTCTGATCGAACGTGGGCGAGCTGGTCCTTCTTGAACATTTCCGTCTTGATCAGGGACTTCATGGCATAGACCTTGCCATCTCCCTTCTTCTGAACCAGCTTGACTTCTCCAAAGGCACCCTTTCCGATAATCTTGACTGTGTTGTAGTTCTCGGGCTTATCCTTGGTGCGCAGGAAACGCAGGTACTGGCCTTCTTTTCTTCCAGCGGTAGACCAGAGCTGCTCGCGTCTTGCAGAACCCTGGGAGGGATCCTGGAGTTTCTGCTCCAGCTCGCTCTGTCTAAAACAGCACGTTTAGCTACACAGCACTGGAAAGATAACAGAGTGTAGACCATACCTTTGGTTACGCTCGCGCGCACGCTTGACACTGTCCTTGAAGAAGTCGGCAGCAAGCTGGGAGCACTTCTTCTGGTTGCTGTTGGCATTGGTGCCATATCGGTCGGGATTTCTCTCGGGCGCTCGCTGGAACTCCTCGACAGGAGCAGCAGGTTGGTTGGGCATGGGAGGTGCGTTCATGTACCCGGAATAGGCTGGCTGCCCTGAAGCGCCAGCGGTTCGGGGACGCTGGCCGGGCGAGGGCCCTCGAGCGTAAGCCTGCGCTCGAGCAGCGCCTCCGAGGTTCTGGTGGGAGAACTGGTGGGCGAGACCGGTGTTGGGATCGTTGGTGCCCGGGGTATTGGATCGCGGCTGATAGCCAGCAGGTTGGGCATAGTC
Organism: Fusarium falciforme; assembly: GCF_026873545.1. Lineage (NCBI taxonomy): Eukaryota > Fungi > Ascomycota > Sordariomycetes > Hypocreales > Nectriaceae > Fusarium > Fusarium falciforme. The sequence goes on along the minus strand of NC_070544.1, from coordinate 2,505,369 downwards.
GTTCAGCGGCTGGCCTTGATACTGGGCGTATTGGTTCTGGTTAAAGTAACCCTGGGGCGCATAACCACCAGCGTAAGCCTGCTGCTGAGCCTGTAGGCCAGGCTGCTGACCAGAAGCGGGAGGGAAGACAGGCTGAGGAAAGGTCGAGGGCGTGGTGGGATAGGCGGCCCGATCCGAGGCGGTCAACCTGTCATTGCTGTTCCCAAAGTTGAGGAACAGGCGGTTGTTGTTGGAATCCATCCTGTCTGATTGCGGCGTCGCGGTCGCCTCGTATCGTGCTATGCGGTATCGAGCAGTCGGTGACGGACAGCAGACAGCGAGAGAAGAAAAGGATGAGGGCGGCGTGGGAGATGGCCAACAACCAGAGTTTCAGGGGAGGACAAAGTCCAGGGGCTTGCTTCCACTTGTGGAGGGGACGGGAGCGAGGGGCGCGGGACTGAGCTAGCAGAGCGGCGGGCTGGAGTCTCTTTGGGCACAAAAGACTCGAGTCCAGAGCGCAACCAGCGATGAACAGCACGCACGAGGCAGCGGAGCGGAGTGATGAAGAAGAGAAGAGATGGATGCGCAAGAGGGAGAGAAGGCCCCGTCGTGTACTTACCTAGGTAGTGCTGCCGGGCTGATGACAGATGCAAGTCGGCGCCTCCTCCAGGTCGAAACGCGCAGGGATCGTCCGTGAACGTTTTGGTTTTGGCACACGACGGGAGTGTTTTGGGGGGGAGGTTCCGAGGGGTTGAGGGTCCACGGGCGGCGGGCGGCCTGGACCGGGGCAGGTTAGGGAGGTACGTAGCAGCAGTGGGCGGGCTGCTTGTAGTTAGGTGGTGCTCTAAGAAGCGGTGGTGGTGGCCGCTGTGGCCGCTATAACTTCTCCCCGAGCCGCCAACTGCAACCATCCATCCTTCAATGCCACTGCTCGACCGCTGCCCCTGACGGCTGCTGGGCGGTGATGAAGAGTCTCCCGTCAACCGGCTACTAATCAGGGGCTTTGGGTCCAGTTCCCGCCGTGATACAGAGGCGGTGCTGAGTCGGCAATGTCTGTGGGATCTGTCTATCTATGGAACCTAGGAATGGATGGATCAGATGCGACGATCGGCCGTACCCAATATAGGTGCTACAGCATGCAAGTATCCTGCAGGCAGAGACGGGATGGAACTTGGAAGGATGATGGATGCTCGTTCGCTGACCGTCAACTATAATTATCGACCTCGGTGAGACTCTTGCTTGGACACGACAGCTAGAGGCAAATGGTTCATTCATAACCAGGCCATCTCCCTCCTCTCATTTGCCACCTCCTACTTAACCAACACACACATGCTCCAAAACATGCTCCCTTCACCCACCTCCCCAAGCGAATATTATTTGAGAGCGGCGGTGTTGGTGGTCAACCAACCGTGGATTGGCCACCCTCTGGCTCGGCACCCGCCAGTCTCCTCCTTCGGGCTCTCTACCCATCGGGCAACGAACGGACTCGATTTCGGGGCGTGTCCTCCAGAGGTAAGTTCCTTGCCTAGGAGATCCCTCAGGGGCTGCACCCCTGCTGTTGTGTTTCCCCAGACACCGTCTTGGCCCTCCACCACGACTCCTGAGCCTCAGGTGAACCTGGCACCTGCACCTGCAGCCAGCCCAGCCTCAGCTCCAGTTGGGCAGACAGAGATGGATTGCATGAGGACTGCGCCTACTACTGGGGTTGCTCCTCTCGCTGTAGGTTGTTTGCGTCTCTGGATGCGGTGACCAACGGGGCTCACGGCTCACCGCAATGGCTCAGCAGTCTGGGTCGGACTGTCTTGGGTTGCGAATAATTGCAAGCCATCCAGTTGAGATGAGCCTCTCTACCTGATGTCTCAAGTTGGGTCGTGCTTTTATTAATACGCTCCCATATGACAAGGCGCCACGCTCGCTTCGGTTCCGGCCCGTGTGGTTGCATCCGCCGCCTGTGCTTCCCACATGGCAATTCCCCAGGGATCCATCCATGGACGAGGAGAGAGTATCGCCGTTATTGTCAACTGTTGTGAGACTGACGGATGAGACTGGGCTACTGTCATGAGCATGGCCTTCTCTGATCACAGGTCCTACATGGCCATGTATCGCAGACATCAGATCTCGGGCACCTTTCCAGTAAGACAATACTAGACACTCACAACCTTATTAACCATAGACACGAGATGTCCTACCAGGGGTCCCGACACCTTCCAGAAGCATTGTGGAAGCTTGAGTATCCAGGGGAGAAAGTATCTCACAAAGTTGTCAATCTCAATACCAACACCATGCAGCACCCATTACAGAACCAATTAGCAACATGGAAATCTTCAGGGATGGGAGAATCTTAAGAGATCAACTTGAGGTTTCCAACTTTTCTTTCTGTTTTGGCCTCGCAACGCCAATCCGAACCACACGGATTCCCAAGTGAACCCCTCCAGAGCTAGTGCCCGGAGCCTGGGTATTTCCATCCCGGTCCTTATCGCACCGCCGCTTATCGCCATCATTTTTTTCCCTCTAAGCGGTCCGAACTACCACCGCCAGGCCGATATCAAGATCGCCCGCCCGTCGTATAAACGACCCCTCAGACGCCATTGACGAAGCGTTTCGTCCCTCCGCGAGCCCCTTCAGACAATTCCCGCGGCATCGGATTCGCAATGGCCGAGCAGAACCCCCCCGCGCAGCCCGCCGCCGGCGCCGGCACCGGAGCCACCTACAAGGCGCCCACTCCCAAGCCGACCCAGAACCCGGCTCTTCGCATGATGGGCCTGCCGAACCTCCCCCGGAAGCTGCCCTCCCGCAACTGGCTCATCTTCTGGGCCATCACAGGCACCATCTCTGCTGCCATCATCTACGACAAGCGCGAGAAAAAGCGAGCCACAGCAAAGTGGAAGCACGTCGTCGCCCCTCTCGCCAAGGACACCATCAGTTCGGCGAGCCAGCTTCCCCGCAAGTTGACCATCTACCTCGAGGCGCCCCCCGGCGATGGTCTGCGCGTTGCCCAGGACCACTTTATTGAGTATGCGAAGCCCGTCCTCGCGGCCTCGGGATTGGACTGGGAGTTTGTTCAGGGGAGGCAACAGGGTGACGTGAGAGCCGCCGTGGCAGAGAAAATTCGTCGAGCGCGGAGAAAGGATGAGCGACCAGATGAGGTGGATCTGCAAACAGACGAAGCTACCATCGAGGCATTGAGGAAAAAGAACAGTGTGCCAGAGTATGAGGGCACAAAGGGTGATATCATCTTTGGACGGCATACATGGAAGGAGTACGTGAGAGGTCTACATGAGGGCTGGCTTGGACCTCTTGACCCTCCTGCCAAACCTGAGCCCGAAACGACGACGGCCGCTGTTGAGGGTTCTCCTGAGGGCGTAAAGACTGAGGGAGAGGGAGAGAAGCCGGAGGAGAAGAAGGAAGACGAGAAGAAGGAGGATGAAAAGAAGCCCGAACGACCACCTCAACCACCCCCTTACAACTCCCCCGACGACTACTCTCTAGCCAGCCTCCCTGCCCAGATCCCCTTCGAGTTCTCCCCTTCCAACCCCATCCCCTTCCCCCACCGCCTCGGCTTCCGCCATACCTTTGTCCGCCTCAACCGCTTCTTCAACCGCCGCAAGCTCGCCGACGAGATCGGCCGCGAGGTCGCCGCCGTGTGCTTCGCCGCCTCCTCCCGGGAATGGCGCGAGGCTGACGGCCAGTACGAGCAGCAGCTCGTCCTACAGCATGAGGAGAAGGACTGGGTCAAGTCGGTGTGGGACAACGAGGCCCCCAAGGAGGATGACAGCGCTGCTGCTCCTGCCGTGCCCGTCAAGGAGAAGATCTGGGCGTCGCCCCTTGTCGTGGACGCTCGTCTGATGCAGCGCATGCGTCGGTTCGAGATCAGCCCCGAGGACGAGGCCCGCGCTGCTCAGATTGTTGTCCCTGAGGCGGAGATCGAGGGATGGCTCAAGGGCAGCTTCCGCAGCCTTTGGCGCTGGGGAGTCGATTCCTGGAACGCCAAGCCCATGACACCCAATGTCGGTGATGTGAACAGCGACGAGTGAGCAGGAGCCCATCCTGCCATGTGCTAAAACGCAAAAAAGGAACGTGATGAAAAAAAAGGACGCTGCTATGTGGTTTCATGTACAATAACCTGGTGGAGGCGCGACGAGGAAAACTATTCTTGTATATTTAACCATGTCATACCAAGGGCGAAGGGCTTGGTTCCATATCTATGTTGCATCTACGATAGAGCGAGGGATGGTATTTGCGGTATGGCTCACTGTACTTTATAATCCCAAGGCATTACTCCCCTTCAAGAGTTACGAATCTCTTATATCTTTGATTCTCAATCGTCCTCGTCTGAATCACTCCCGTAACCCACCAACCCGAGGCCCTTCTTCTCGGCCGGTTTCGTACTTGTCTCGGCCTTGCTCTCTGCCTTTGCTTCTTCCGGCTGCTTCTTTACCTCGGTCTCCCTTTGCTTTGCAGGCTCCTCATCCTTGCCACCCTCTTCTGCGGCGCTGACTTTTCTCCTCAGACCCTTGACATCCCTCTCCTTGACGCGCTTTCTTTTCCGTCCAACCTCCCACGATTCGCCTTCCCCTTCTGCAGCAGGCTCATCCTGCGGCTTCTCTCCAGCATCACCCTTCTGCCTCTCCCTAAACGCCTTGAGACCTTCCTCCGTCTCGCGCCGCACGCGTTCCTCCTCTGCGCGCTTGTTGGCGCGTATCTCGTCCAGAAACTCTATCTCGTCATCATCCAGGGCGCGGAACTGGTTGCGCAGCTTGGTCTGTTCTTCAAACGCAGCTTGCTTTGCCGCTATTGCAGTTCCCGGTCAGCTCTTCAATCCACGGGCAACTTCAGTGAGGTGTTGGCTTGCCTTTATTCGCCTGCAAAATGTCATACAGGCTCTGCTCGCCCTCTCCGGTGGCGGCCTTGACGCGCTGCTCCTCGCGCCGACGCCGCTCAGCATCGAGCTCCTTCTGAACCGTCTCCCACTCCTTATTCTTCGCAGAGTCGTACAGGGGCTGCTCAGTGGGCGCTGCTGCGGCGCCTGTGTCTTTAGAGAGTTCCCCTGAGGAGCCAATTGTCCCCGCCGATACAAAGCGGTTAGACATGGTTAGAATTTCTCGCGCCTTTTGAGCCTTGAGCGGACGTGTAGAAACGAGGATGGGATTAAGGATGAAAGAGCAGTGATGAGAACGCGACCAGCACAATGTGACGAGAAACAATAGATGACCAATTGACAGATGAAGGGCCAATGGCTTCTATTAGAGTCACGAAGGATAAAATTCAACAAGTCCGCAACTTCCTGTATCTCAATGTTGGGAAGATGAGGTGGGCACAGCAGATTCATAAATATCGAGGTGTTGAATTACTCCAGTTGAGACTTGAAGGCGATATGAGATGACGGAATCATCCGATGATTTCCCGGCATAGGTATTCACACCTGAAATCTCGCTCAGGTCAACCATCACGCATCACACACCAAACATTTCAGGGACAAAGGGCCGAGACAAGTCTCTTTATTTCTTTTTTGTATTTGCTGATCGAGGAAGACCCAAGGCGAGGGATATGCCCTGCCAGTGAACGAAGCAAGACAACGAATGAATCCCCGCGTCTTGATGTTCCAGAGTACCTACCTACCTACCTTAGGTGCTTGCTTGCTTGCTTTAACAAACAAAACTCCAAGCCAACTTGAAGTCTCACACAATCAATACACACCGTCCATTCCATGAATACATCCTCGAAACTCGTAAGCGCCGATCGATAAATGGTTCCCCGGCCACTGAGGTCATGGACAAATGAAGCGTGCTTCCAAACCACCTTTTTATTCTGCGCAGCTGTCAAAAGATACCACGGATAACTTATACCCGTCTCGTTGTATCACAGCATCAAGGTTCGAAGCAGCTTGAGCTCGCATGCTTTGTCGTCCTATGCCTTCGATATCGCCCTCAATGTTCCGTAAGAATCGTCCCAATTCGTCAAGAGAAGAAAACCCTGATGCCCTCGGTCACACAGGACCGCCATCGAAACGAATCCCCATTAAACCGACGCGAAGAAGCAGAAAAAAAATCCCGATGTCCCTCTCTACTGAAGACAAAACCAGGAGAAAAGACAGCGCCGGAGTCGTCAAGATGGAAAAAAGAAAACAAAAAAAAAAAAAAAGCCTCCTTGACTCCATGACCTTTGTCTAGGTAGCTGGTATCAAACTGATACTCAAGCCTAGCCAAGCGCCAAGATGGTTAGAGGCAGAGAAAAAAACACGGAAGAAGCAAATGTCAAACCCCGTAAACCGTCCCAGATCCTTATTTTACCCGCTGAACGCAATGCATGAAACCCCGTCATATAAACCCATTTGCGTGGTCAAGAGCCGTCTGCCACGTAGAAGAACAAACAAAGACAAGTTGAAAATATATACCGCCCGCAAGATCGATCGAAGCTTGACTGATGAGACCGCTCGGTGGCCGCGGCACGAATAGCTGCGGAGCCGTGGTCGGTGCGACTGATGCGAGCCTCGTGGGACAGAGAAGAAAGTGAAATCGAAGTGCGAATCGAATGCCGCACAAATGAGTCCAAGCGAGTGGATGCGATTAATCAATCGCCGTTTCCGCCATCTATAGTGGAGAATACTGTGCCTCGGGCCACTGGTTCGGGTCTTGAGCCAGTCCCATCGTGGGTATTGTTTTGGCTCTCGATCCAGGGCAGAACTGCTGTCGTAGAGCAGTAAGTCCAAGGTGATTCCCTGAGCGCATATGCCATCTCAAAAAAGAGAGCGCCAAAGCCGTTTGGAAACCGTAAAAACCGCAAAGTCTATCGGAACCGGACCGTATAATGTGAATGATGAAAAAACCAGAACGCCGAAGATGACCATTACAGAGCGTATACCAGTAAGACAAAAGGAGAATGCCGCGTTATTTTGTCTTGGTCCACGAAAGAGACTGGGACATGGCACATCGCGGGATGTGGCCCAGCTCAGCTACTCGTTTCGTGTTTGCCAATCGCGACGATGTGATAAAAATCCTGAGAATGATCCGCCGAAAGGTCATGTGATGAACAATTTTTGTCGTGCCTGGGTATCTGAAGATGCGAATGTATCGTTCTCGGGATGCGTGTAAAAGAAAATCGTGGCCGTAAAAAAAATGAAATCCCTAACTTTTTTCTTCTTTCCAAGACCGAACGCCCTCGGTCAGAGAGCCATTAATCCTCCATCGACGAGGACATATAACTTTTGTGACGTTAACCCATAACCGGCTGGCTGTAGCCGTGAGGAACAAAGTAGGGGACCTGCTGCTTCATCGGGTCGACGCAGCCAGCACAGCTGCATTCAGCAAGGCCGTGCTCCCACATGTTCTGGGTGTATGGGTAGTGACCGCCGTATGAATTGTGGCGGGAGTTGGGGTAAAACGAGTTGTGAGCGGGAGGCTGAGGGTATCGGCTGGTGTACTGGGCAGCAGCCTGAGAGAACCACTCGTTGTAGCGAGCATTGCTCGACGAAGCGGACATGGCATAATCGGGTGTGCCATAGCCCGAGTCGGGAGGCGTGAGGGGAGCACTCCACGGGTTGTGTGTCCAAGCAACCTCGCCACGAGGGCGGTAGCTTTGCTGCTGTGCCTTCATAGCTTGGTAACGCTCGTACTCGGCCACCTGTTCCTGGAGGTAGCGCGAGTGAGGAGACTGGCGTTGGCCAGAGTACCTGGCGAGCTCGGTGTCGATCGCGGGGACAAGAGAAGCGAGCCTCTCGCGGCTGGCTTGGGCAGCCTGTCGCTTCTTCATGTCCTGCCAATCACGCCAGTTCTCAAGCCAAGCCTGGTAGTCCTTGCTGAGGTCAAGGTTGACATACAGGCGCCAGCCCATGGATTCAACCCACTCAAACTCAAGCGAGTTGAGCTCCGACACGGCAATACCGCTAACCTCGGACCAAGACCGGTTCTGGAAGGTGTTGTCGTCGAGGAACTTGCTGCCCAGCAGAAGCGACACAGTCAGGTATCGCCAGACCTGACCCTCGGAGGCCTTGTAGGGACCCTGGCCCTTCAAGGTGTTGATCCTCTTGGCGAGGTAGTTCATTCCGAGAAGGATCGTGGTGCTCGGGAGCCTCGTCGAAGTGAGGATCTGAGACACGAACTTGCGGAAGGGCGAGGTCAGAGAGGCCTCGGGAGTGACAACTCGCAGCGCCATCTCAGCAACGTACTCGGCCATCATGTCGACCTCGTAATCGAGGACGGCACACACGCCACCGGGCATGATGAAGGTTGGGAAGGGGGTCCGACGAAGATCGGAACGCGACCTTTGTCGGAGAGGAGAGCGGTGATAGGACGCGTGAAGGAAAGCTGTGGATGAGCACCACAGCTAAAACGTCCCGGGGGTGTGAGCGTGTGTTTGATGGCGGTAGAGCGAGGATCGACGTGTATCTAGTAGGCTTGACAGGCCATTTAACGGTGCACCTCAATTTCCGATGTCGTGTCGACTGGGGATAAGGGCAAAACGTCTAGATCGAGAGTGATTCGGGACGGATCGGTTTTTAACGTAGAAGGATGGTCGACCAACAACGACCTAAGGAAACTTGCTTTTGTCGTAAACGGGAAGAAAAACAGTGTCGCGGGGAGGATGATAGGAAATCCGGTGAGTGCTGAGAACTAGTACTCTGGGAGATTGGTTAGCAACATGGTGCGGAAATTGCACCGTCCATTGTCATCACATCCACGACCGAGGCCACGACGAGATCGATCCAGCACGCCCCATGTGTTGTGTTGACGGCGACTGGTGGTAATCGGATAGCGTTGTCGAAGCGATACCGACATGAGTATCGAAGTCAGGGTCGTGTAGACAATATATCGGGTGGCTGATGTCGCGTTGTCCGTTGCAAAGGTAGAGGGGAGAATTCGGCGGCATGCAATCGGATCAAGGTGTGGCTAGGCCGGTGGATGGAACGGCAACAACGGGCGAGAGGCAAGAGGAGCACTCACCGAGGAGAAAAAGGCGGATGAGGGTGAACAAGGAAATAGAGAGGGAGAGAGAACCCGAAACTGCGATCTCCGAAAGGTGTTGGTGAGGGTCTGCACTTGACTTGAGGGCAAGCAAAAAGTGGACAGGAACCGTTCGTTGATATACAGCGACCTACAACAGCGGCGGGCTGGGTAGGCGGTCGACGGGGCAAGGAGAGACTCGCGCGAAAAAGACCTGAATCCTGACGTCTACAAACCAGCGAGGTCTGTGACTAGTAGTTGTCGGGGGATTCGGCGGATTCGGTTTTTGTCGTGGAGGAGAGGAAGAGAGGAGGAAGGATGAGGATGAAGAAGGGGAAAAGAGAGAATGAGAGAGGGAGTGGTGAGAGGATGAAGGAAGAGAATGCTCGAGCAGGGACAGGAGATGGCAAGATGGGGAGATGGGGATGATGCAGTTAGTGTGGAGGAGGGCGTGGCGGGCTCAGGTGTCCACCACTGCTGTAGTGGGCGTGCGCTACTACTACGTACAGGTCTGTAGCAGTGCCCGTCAAGTCCCAGCCAAGTCTCTTCTCACTCGATGCGATGGCCCCAGCCAGCATGATGATGGGGGACCGACGGGACCGACCAGGCAGGCAGGCAGGCGGACAGGCATGGGATGGGTCCGTGGATGGTGAGGTGGATTGGATCCAATGGCAAGGTGGGCGGCGCGGCGCACCTCACTCACGCACGGCTACGGGTACATGGCAGTCATGGCTAAGGAAGAGCGAGTACGCTGTACCTACCTTACTGTCTGTACTGTAACGGCGGAGGGCGTGGAGCAACGAAAAATAAAATATGGGGTGAGCGAGTCGCCGACGAGTGAGAGCCCATGGCAAGACTGAGCCAATGGATCATGGACGGCCATGGATGGGATGGGATGGGATGGGATGGGATGGGGTTGGCTGCCCGCCCGTGGGAACCTGGAAGAAGAGGCCTGGAAGGGGGCAAGACTCGATGGACGGGACGCTATTGCAGGACGGGACTGGGCAGAGGTACCTCGTGCGCAGTACCTACAGGCGGAGAATCCATGTACCATCCAGCGGCCATCACCGCCCTGGAGTACCTGCAGGCAGAGGTCACTCCTTGGGCTGATGGCCGGTGACAACGAATGACAGTGGGAGCTGGTGCAGAGGGGATGATGGAAGGGGAGTCAGGGAGTGGAACCTCAGATGGATGCGTGAGAACCCAGCAAGAAAAAAAATTGAGTGGGGTCGAATCAGCGAACGAGCCATGCAACAGGCTTGTCCTGTCCAGGGCAAGGTGCAAGGTCATGACCACCACTCCCACCGCGGTTGTGCGTCCTCCTGGTCTGGTCGTGTTGTCCATGTCCATATGTGTGTACGTACCGGTGACTCGCAGCCCCCCCGTCTCCATGATTACGATGTGAGTTCAGCCGATTGTCAGCAGTCGAATTCCTTCCAGATGGACGAGGTGCCAAGGTGCGCACGATGGATGCACACACAGACTCCCGAATCTGGCGCGGAGGAGAGGCAAGGCCACGGAGAGCCGGGTATGTTCGCCTCAGTTGCAGCATCAGCAGCAAACCTCCATCACGGGCATCCGTCTCTTCCTCTTCCTCCCAGCCGGGATCTCGGGGTCGTCGGCCTTTGTAGGTTGTCCTGCTGCCTCAGGGTTTGTTCTTGGGTTGGCGTTGCAGTCGTTACAGTGGTTCCACGGCTTGGGCTTGGGCTTGGGCTTGCTTGGGCTAGCTACCTAGGCTCGCTTCAGATACGGTGGTGCCCACGAAACATCTCAGTCGACTGGCACGCACGAACGAGTGAAGGTACTGTGCATCGGCTCAGTGGCTGTCCCGGGGTTTTGTCTAGGTATTCACGCGGTCATGGGGAGAATGGATGGGCGGGCGGGCATTCGGATCATGAGTGATCCATGAGCTCGGCTGCTATCACAGTGCGTAACCCTCTCCATCCGATCCATCCATCCTCGCCAGCAGCGTCAGCCTTCATCCCGTCGACGTGTTCAAGTTGGCCAGGGTACCTGTAGAGATCCAGGCTCGAACAACATCCATCAGCAACTTTTTTTCTCGGCTGTCCCCAAGTGGTAAAACCATTTCTTGCCTGCGCTTGCCGATGGGGACAACGAGACCCTCGCTCGGCCTGGTTCGCACTCTGCCTTAGCTTCCCTCCCTGGCGCCAACTCCGAGACGGCTGTGGGCTGTGGACACTATTTCTGGCATGGCTGGCCAGTCATGAGCCCTCACCTGATCCGAGCCGTCGGGGGCCATTTCACGGACAGAGGCGAGGTCCTCCACTCACGGGGTCCCCTCGCAACCTCGATGCTCGACGCTCAACGGGTCAGCCAGTAGGCAAAAGGATCCAGAAACCTTTCATCTGCCCATCCACTCAGCGCCGTCCCATCGTGGCCGCATGTGGAGACTTCCATGTGCCTGCCTCGTTTTGGTTCTTGCTCTGCTCTTCCATGTGCCTTCGATGACACGGGACTTGAACCAGGGCCACAGGGCCTAACCTCCTGATGGCCTTTTTCTCGGGGGCTTGGTCTGCGTCAGAGAGTGCAATTGTAGCGCCTCGCGGTGCAGTAGCCTGAGGGCTTTCGGGGGTGGTTGGAGAACGTCACTAGCAACCTTCCAACCCGCCCGCCGCCAGCCATGGTCATTATTTTCTTTGGCTCTTTTCCTTGGTGTCGGGTAGCTTGACTTGGCCGTCAGGGCAAGAAAGAAAAAAAAAAAAAAAAAAGGTTGGGAGTGCATCAGAGGTGCCTTCAGGTTGCCACCAGGAGGTTCTGCGTGGCAAGCGATCACTGGGCTCCCCTCCTGCTCATTCGTCCAGCGTCAGAGTTCGGACATGACTTTGACCAACAGTCAACTTCGTCGTCATCATCAGGTTTCGTTGCCCTCCTCTGCTAATCAACACCACACAAGTCGTTCTTTCATTACCCCTTTCCGTGCCCTATGTACAGTACCATCCTGTCTTAATCCTCTAGCAAGGCGCAGCACAGAGGCCGTCCTCTGAGTGAGACTGCTGTTGCTCCTTCTCGAAACCCTGTGCCGGCATCCCAATCAAATGCAGAGACGCGATATTATCAAATTACAGCAACGACGACAACAATAACAAAGTTCATAGAATAACGCTCATGAAATCATGTCGTCTCGGTGCCTCGGCCAGTCCCCGTTTCAGTGCTCCCCGTCTTCATCCGACTTCTGGTTGGTCGGATTTTTACCAAGCCTGCCCAGGTAGGGGTGGCCAACCGACTTGTTGAGGCGTGCTTCCAGAACCCCTTCCACTCACCACAAAACGGGGCGGAGGAGGAGATTTGGCATCCAGTCGACCCCGGCACCCAGGTACGAAAATACCGCTGGCTGCAGGGATTCCCGACGCCGTCGATCAGACCTCACCGTTCTCGAGGGCGACTAGGATGCAAGACACTGCCCAGCGAGTCACCGGTGCAGAATTTCTCCCAGAGTGGGCCGGGGTTCTTCGACGCTGCCCATCGCCCATCAGCCCTTTGAGCATAGTGGTTCTTGAAGCCCAAGCCCGGTGGAACGACCCTTCCAGGGTTGCCAGAATTGGCCGCACTCCAAGAGGAATTGGATGGCTGAGTCGGTTTCCCTCGATCGACCAAGCGCTTGACCACCAACTGGTGAATGGAGGAGTCTATCCGCTCCATCTCAACACATCTCTCAAAGTTTGGCCGCATATAGGGGCGGGCACGTACAATACCCAGTCAGCAGAATGTAAAAATAAACCAAAACAGCAAACAATCAGCAAGCACAAATCAGGGGGTTCTATTCATGGATCATGATGAAAACGACCCAGAGAATCGCAGACGATTAAACACCAGTTGCGTTGCATGTGAAGCCTCCGCGTCCCCTCTCACTCATTTGATCACGAAGTCTTCAGAAGGCGACTAGCAACCAGCTCCTTAGCATCCTGGACCCGAACATGCGGAGGGAAATGCCTCAGGTCCACCATTGCCGGCGTGTAACTCGATGGTGAAGGGACACTTGGGTCGGACGTGCATCAACAACCCCTTTCTCCCGCGCAGTAACCCACTGCAGACCACCGATCAAGCACATCTGCAGTACATTGTACTTGCTCGACAACTGCGCCAGGGTGGGTGCGCGGTGATAGAGGCGTACGTAACGCGCTTCATCCCCTCTCTTCTCCCCAACTTGTTCACCGCTGTTGTCTTCAACCACTGCCACCAACGATACTGCAGCGATGGTTCCCTGACTGGCCACACAAGCCCTGCTCTGGGAGATTTGGGTCCACAGGTCAGGGCAGGTGTCGCGTTGCAGGCCAGTAGCGCCGTTTCCCCCAGGAGATTACTTGGTCAATCATTTCGAACCGTCCGGCCCAGGTTGCCATGTGAGCGCTGTGGCATTAGCCCATGAGGCGAAACATGTGTTCAACACAAGCGGATTCTCCCTGCTCCCGCAGTTGGTCGACATGGATTGCAGGCTTGCTCGAGATGCGATTTCCTGCAGTTCTGTTGTCCTGCACCAGACGGAATGCCATTCTGCCATGGGGGCAGATCGGATCTTGACTTGTCAGAAGGGCTGAGTCCCATCTCGATTTCTATCCGGTGTTTTGTCCAACATAAACCATGGTGTGGAGTGCAGTTTGACATGCACGCATGTCAGTTGTTGATGTGCCTGGGTCTGGCGGGCGAGCTGGTCAGGGCGGCTTCGTGGAGATCTGCAACCTCCGGGCCTGGCGGCAGCGGCTGACATGGACCTGACACCACGTTGGTACTGTGCCTACACCAAGACGCGCTGGTGAAGGCCTCAACTCTAATGAGTTGACTCGTTCAGGGGACATGTTATCCTGTGACGCCCAATATGGTTATCCCAGGATCACGCTCCGAGTCAGACTCTTTAGGCTGAACAAGTACCGGTGGCTGCTGCCATGGTGCATCGAACAAGCTCGGGACGACAAGTTATGGGTCTAGGGTCCAGCCCATCGACCCAGCGTTGCTGTGCTGGAGCCGCCAAGTCCTTGTTGCCAATTGGGGCCACAGAATTGGCAACCCTTCATTGTCAGGGTCTTTTCCATGTGCACGGCCTCATGGCGGGTCAGTACAGGACATGAATCGACGGGTGCCTTCTACCTAGGCAAAAGTGTTTGCCAGTCAGCCGCCGCGGAATCCATATCCTCAGCTGGCCACTGTCTGGTGATGGCTCGGTGCTATTTCATCTTCACCCGAATTTTCGCATTGGACAGTACAAACAACGGTTGGAGCGTTGTAAGGGACGTTGAGCAGGGACCATTCACAACCCGCAACACACAGACGTAGCTGCGGCGATTGACGGCCAAAGCCACCAGCAGCACGGAGGCTAATCGCGATGGAGACGGTCTCCGCTTTGAAGGGACTGACGCCCTAGTACTAATGCAGTATGGAAACTTGAGGCTTGTCTTTTCTCGGTATCTTCTGTGTTGACGGCTGTCTGCTGTTTGGGATCTCGACTGTTTCTGGATGGCACATTGGGACTTGATTGCCTGTCAACTATCCAAGCAAACTCTGACTGCCAAATGTGAACGGAATCACATGGAGATACACCGCAATCTTGGCCTGGCAGACGGAAGACGGTTGGCCTAGGGCCAGCGGAGCCAGATCTGAGCACAACACCATCACCAAGTGTCGTCGCCAAAGAGAGGAAATGGAAGCTTCACCTCGAATCTTGATTCGCTCCGGGCCCAGGTCCAACGGCGAATCCTTTAGTCCGCCGTCGTGTCTGGGCTCGTTTTGGGGGTGTACTGGAACCAGCGGAGCGGAGCGCTGTTGGCGGATCTCGTCTTCACCGCAACAAGCGCCTTCTCACTCGCGTGATGGTACTTGTGTTTTCCAGGGCCCGACCTCTACCGCTGGATGGCAGCCAAGCATTTGATATTCGTGGGGGCGAACCCATGGGCTTTGCTGTGATGGATCACAATGGAGTCTACCCCTCATCGCCTAAGCGCCATGCTACTCATCCCCCAGCCGTGACGTGCAGCCGAGTTATTTCTGCCAACTCAACATCCACAAAACAGATGAGGTGGTTTGGCTTCCTCTCCCTTTGTTTTGGGGTTAGCGTCGATCGTTGGTCAGGAAAGAAAAGGGAAAAAAAAAAGAAAAAAAAAGAAGAAGAAGAAAAAAAAGAAAGAAAGGAACACAGCCGCACGGTCAACTCCTTCTTCGGCCTTGTTCAAATCCCGTACCACTTGTACTTGTACGGCATGCAGGGTAGATATTCTGGCATGTCAGCTGGCCTCACATTCGAGAAGTGTCAGCCGCATCTTGAGGCATGCTGTGGCGGCGACTTGATCAGAAAGAGCTGGTGTATATGGGCAGAGGCGGTGAGAAAGCAGCGGCTCGATGGAACATGGTCATCCGTCCATGGTGAACATGTGCGAACAGAGCCTGATGGAAGCGAAAACACCAGAGTTTTGCTCATCGGCCTCCCGAGTTTACACGACTCGGCCGTCCGACAACCTGACTGGACCCAAGTCATACCGGCGTACGGATGCTGGTGCGCCACCTAGCATGACAATCCACTGCCCTCCGGATTACACGCCGCATCATCTGTTGAACCAACTACATAGCGACCAACACATGTCTCTACCCTATACCGCCAGGTGAAAAACCCGCGGGATCGAGCCGGCGCCCGGGCAATATTTGAGGTGTAATCAACGCCCAAGACTAATCTGGGTGTCATGGGCGATGTATATGACCACGAACGGGCGCGTATGTATGAGCATATACTGACTACTGCAGGAAGAGTATCAAGTCGCGATCCAGACTGATGCAAGTGCAGTTGAGTGTGAAGCGAGGTTAACGGGTCATCAAATGGGTGACCCGGACCGCAGTTTCCAGGCAAAGCTATCCCATGGAACCCAGCCGTGTGGAAGCGTCTAGCCCAAGTCCCTGGGCATCGGATGGGCTGGGCGTCATAGTGCATCCCCAGAGAGGGCAACCAGCACAGCGGTTCCACCAGGTGGTTGGCGAGCAGTTGTCCTGACTTGATGAGTCTTTGGATCAGCCAACGACAGGCCACCACCTCTGGGCTCCTGTGAGGATCCGAACCCCAGGCCCGGAGCAACCCTGCCCGTTGCTGTCTACTGTACGTACCTACCTTCGGGGTACCGTCCCTGTTCACCGGCGAGACTGATCCCGTCCCCCGGAAGGCAGAACCCGCCAACCTGTGCATCTAGCACCCAACATCCGGCAGTGAAGATCGCTCGCAGATGACGAAGAAGGAGGCGAATGCGTCCGACTCGTTGCCTAGTCGGGAGCAGCGCATTTGCCTTTGCCCTCGGGTGCCTGCCAGGCACAGGAGATGCCATCCATCCATGATTATCAATACAACGGCCAGTGTGGGTGGTGTTTCGATCCGTGCTCCCCGTGCCCCGACGCCGGTGCTGCGACGCTGCATGCGTGTACTGAACCGTACGCATGTACAGTACTGTACAGTATCAGGGCTCGTCGTGTAACTTGGTGCATCTCGGCAGTTCGGGGGTTGCTGTGTCTGGCAAACCCCATGAGGTGGCTGCCGCGTGGGAGGAGTCGGCATCCCATCATGAAAGGCATGACGGACGAGAAGCAAGCAGCGACGTCGTCCTCATCTCACTCATGACCCGTCACGGTCGGTTATGTAACCAAGGCAGCAGTCAGACTCTCAGTCACAGTCACAGTCACAGTCACGAGTGCTTGAGCTGACGTCTCGATGGCAATATCTCTGATACATGGCTCAAGCCAGACGCCCCCGGAAGAGTCAAGACTTACAGTTTACAGTACCGTACAGGCCAACTCGCGTCGTCATCTACGGTACAGTACAATATTCCTGACCTTGTCGTCGTCGTCACCACCGCACGTTGATCCAGCAGCTTCCAGCAGGCATCTGCACGAATACACGCACATGGGATATCATCCATTGCAAGGCGACGTCCGACCGGCCAAGTCAATGTGCCTCATGTAGTCGATGCCAACTAATCAGCACCTGCGTCACAAGCGTCCGCTGGACACGGAGATCGAGACCCTGGTTTCTGGTCGTCTGCCCTTTCTCTTCAACATTAGCTCCAACTCTCTCGGCTTGACCTCTAGTTTGGCTAGGGTCGCCACCTGCCAACACCCGTATTGGGGAATTGAACAATTTTTTTTTTCTTTCTTCTGCGTGAAATACTTTGCACTATCATCTCGCCCTACTGCAACCATCTGTCCATCGGATCCGCGTGGGGTGGGAGGGAACAGGAAATGCCAGCCACACAAAATAAAGAAGGAAAAAGAGGACCAAGTCCAAGCGAAGCGGGGGCCACGGAGCAGAGCGAAGTGGTTGGCGACATGGACGATGAAATCCACCCGAGACTAGAGAGGCAGGGCAGGATCGTACCTATCACGGGCCTCGGAATGGAAGAGACAGAAGAGCAGAGAAAGAAGCTAATCACGACAGGGACCGAGAGGAGGGGGCGGGAAAAAAAAAAAAAAAAAGCCTCTTCCCTCGCATCGCTTCTCATCTTGACGGTTGCTCTCGTGTGCCAAGGTCCGTAGCCCGTCGCAAAGAGGCCGAAGCCGGGGCTCGGAGCTACCGAACTGTCGAAGGCGCGTTACCGGCGGTTAGAGACTGTCGGCGCGAGTGCAACAGGTTAACGCAAGGCAACCTAGGCAAGCTGCAGCTCCTTGCTCTCAAGCGACGAGTTGAGTAGACCCGACAGGACCGAGGTCTTTCTTGTGTTGATTCTCATCAGGGCACACACACACGCACACATTGCTTGTCCTCGACACCTCATACATATAGTCGAGACGAGAGGAGAGACCCATGTCCATAACAGAATCATCCGGAATTACAGCTCATGGTATTCCACTTCGTCTCCGAGAGAGACGTCCTCGCTAATGCTCGGTACACACAATGCCCAACAACGCGAGGCCGCACCAGAAATGTGCAGGTAGAAAAAAAAAGAAACACGTCAATATCCATGACACCAAACGCCTGCTTTCCTTCTCCCAAGCCTGCCCGGCATGGTATGGCATGGCATGGCATGGCATGGCATGGCACACTCAACTCCCCATCCATAACCACCAAAAAGCACACATCAATCGCCGACCGTGACACCAGGGAGCAACCGTGAGAGTAACAAGGCCAGTGTACAGCACGGTTGCATAATAGACATAGATCCACCCGTCGTAAAGGGAGTCGAGTCCGCGCCCTGCGTTCCCATCAAGTCATGCTGTACGGCACAATGGCCTTGTCGATGACGGGCTGTCGGCGCGACATCTTTTCGCTTTCCGGCCCCCATTGTGACCGCCACGATGCTTCCTTGTCCACGGCGCTGTCAAAGGCCTTTCGGCACTCGGGAGGTAGGAGATCCTTGATCTCATCTGATACTGCGCTCAGTCCCTGGAACGAGGCAAGGAAGTCGGCCGATCCGGCCGTATCGTCCACTCCCGAGGCCGAGATCACACCCGCAGACGACGTCTCCAAGTAAGTGTCGGCGATGTAGAAGTTGCGGGCCATCTTGCCGGGGAGAGGAGGGAACACGCTGCTGCCCCTGGTAGCTTGCTCGTCCTCCGGGGCGACCTGCTCGATGCGGGCGCGCGTCGGCTGCATCGTTGCTGGGTACTGCACCACGTTGGTGTGGATGTCGTACACGCCGGCATTGTTGAGCTTTCTTATGGCATTAATGCCGGCATTGAACGTACTAGGGTGTGACATATTAGTGATGAGTTCCCGACAGAGTGTTGCTATTCGCCAACCAGAGGAACGTACCTGGCCTCGCGGGCATGCTCCAGCATCCAGTTCATGTCATTGACGTTGACCTTGCGCTTCTTGGACTCGACTTTGCCATTGGGGATGGGCACCGAGGGAGCGTTGGTGTGGTAGACGGCGCTGGCTCCATGCCATGCGACGTATTGGTTCTTGTTGTACGGCTCCCCCTCGACAAAGTGATCATCAGGGTCTGCGAGCTGGCCCTCTACAACACCGTCGGCACGAGCCTGAGCAACGCTATAGTCGTCGATGATACGCTTGCCGCCGACAATGATGCGGGCGCCGAACTCACGGAATACAGAGCGTGCTGTTACGATACCTATTGAGCGGCCCTTGTACGAGTGAGGGATGATATCTCGCTCAATCATATCCCGCTTCTCATCGTCGTCGACAATAATCTTGTAGAGCTTGCGATGCTTAGTGAAAAAGAGGTAACTGTCCCTGAAACCGACACATCGCGCCGGTTCTGTCGAGAGCATGTAGAGCCTCTCGCCGCGTCCCGTCACAGTGAATGTGCGACAGCGGTAGTCGCGACCGCCCTGGAGATTGCCCAGCTTGTCGACCTTGGTCTCGCCCTCAGGGTCCTCGGGCAGCACGCACTCGTCGTTAGCGATCTCGGCGATAGTACCCTCAGCGTCAATGACCTGTTCGGCCTTGGGCGCTGCTGGACCACCTTTGCGACCGCCGCGCCCTCGCCATCCACCGCGGCCGCGGCGTCGCGGGGTGTTGGCCTCGTCGGCGGGCACGGTAATCATGTTGTCCCAGTCCGGGGGCCGGTTCTTGGGTGGGCGACCGAGCCTCTTTCTTCTAATGACTGGCACAGGCGGCGGGGTGGGCTCCTTGGCCGACTCGTCGTCCTTGTCGGCTGCATCATCGTCGTCGCCAGACTCCTCCTTGGGCTGGTGGTCCTCGTCCTTTTCGTCGTCGGGGTCGGGAACCGCCTGAGGCTTCGTATCGTCAGCGGCCGAGTCGGCGTCGGGCATGGCCTCGTCCTCGATATCGGCAAACGTCTTTGGCGTGCTCTCTACGGGTTGGGAACTGCGCGTCAGCTTGAGGCGGATCCTTGGACGGGGCGCCATGATGGAGGAGGATGATGAATGCGACGGTTGCGTCCAAGATGCGCAAAAGGAGGTCGAGGTTTGCACTTGCAGAGGTTTCTTTGATTGATTGATTGATTGTTTGTTGGTGGATGGTGTTGGGATTGGAAGGCGAAATCGACGAAACACTTCAAGACTCACCTAGAGCAGCCGCAGCCCGCTTGGCGGCAGCGCGACCTGAACGTCTGCCTGCCATGATTCACTCACTCGCTGCAGTGACGATGCGGCATCCACCCGTCCGTCTATCGAGTGTCACAGGGAAGGAGCCTTTGCTTGTGTGTGCGTGCAAGGCGGGAAAGGGAAGTTGAAGGAGGGAGGGCCAGCCAAAATGAGGCTCAAAGGGGGTGGGATTGGAGGTTTGCGTGAGAGTGTCTGTGTTATTTTTGCGCTCCTGCCCTCGTTGGTTCTGCTTTCCGTCGTTCTTTCCTGCAAGAACAAGGCTTGAGCCACGGTCGAGACGCGCCGTGGCATTTGCTTGACGTGATTGGCCGGAGGTAGTGACCCACTTACTGTATGTATTTCACCAAACACTGTACCAAATACACTGTTATAGCATCGCCATCAACCTTCATACGTTCTATACAAGCTGGTCCCCATCGAAGCAATTGCCATCACTGATAAACCTTGTAACTGCCTCATCTCTATAGATACTAGAAAGCCCTCTCCATGCTAAGTAGCTAAGATTCGAAACAAAAACGCAACCTTACACCTTGACCAGACAGTAATCGTAATCCCGTAAACCCCGTGTCGATGCAAGTTCATAAATGCTACCCTCGAGGTCCCTCCTCCATTCACTACAGAGTATCCCATCCGCCATTGTTGATCTCCGCCTCCAACTTCCGGCTGATCAAGCTCGGCACCCCGTGATTGAGCACCGTGTTGCGGATCATCGAGTCATATCGCTTCTGGTTGAGGAAGAGCTGTCGCCCATGACGCAGCTGCGGATCCGTCTCTCCATACTTGTCGATGTATGGCGCTGGTGTGAAGGACCCCGACAGACGGAAGAGGTACACTATCGAACACTTGCGCACGTTGAGGAAAACTCCAATGTTTCGTTGACACCTGGAATATCCAGTCAGTAATCTGCTCTGTAAATCATCAGATCAAGTGATACTCACCTGCGCATATGTTGCTGCGCGCCACCAATCTTGGTGTACTCTATACGGTCAGAAGAGGTGTCTGTCTTTTGGCAGCATGTGCCCTGGCTGCACGAGAGCTCGCCGCAGAAGAGACAGATGACGGGATCCGCGAGTTCCTTGCCTGTCGTCGGGCACTTCCGCCTCGTCGCCTCGTCAATGAGGGCGTCGTAGTTCTTGGGTAGGCCAATAAGCTCGAATATACCAGGATGGCTCATCATGGCTGACCGAGGCATGTCACTGCTGTCGCCTGGCCACATGACCTGATGCTTGACCCATCCCGACACAAGAGATGACGTCGTTTGGGGCCAGCCGCAAGCAGCCGCGTTATCTGTGATGGCGGCACACATCTCGTCAAAGCTGGGAACGCGGAGACTCTCAGTCAGGCGCTCCAGTTCATCCGCCTCTGGCGCTGGCGAGATGTGGCTGTTGAAGTCCACGCCGTACTTGACGTAGAGGAAGATGAGACTCTTCCTCAGGAACGTGAGTGCGTACTTCTTTGCAAACGTGTACCAACTCTCCAGCGTATCCACGCCAGGCTGCTGGAACCCTCGGTTTTCGCCAAACTCGACGCCCTCCGGGAACTGCGCTGCATGGAACTCGAGGCCGCACTTGGTTACGGCGAGGGCAAAGTCGGCAAAGTTGTTGATGGCTGGATCTTGAGTTTGCCTGTTGGTGAGATTGCCAACCCAGCTGGCAACAGGAATGTTTCGGCCCATATGATATACGAGCTTCACAAGCTCCGCCAGGTAGCACAGTCGAAGAACGTGCGAGATCTCGGCTTTCTGTGCCGGTACCAGCCCGTACGAGCACTCGACCAAGAACAAGAACGAATCCATGCTCAGCAGAGGCGGATATACATCCAATGGCCGTCGAGCATACGGCGTGCCGGTTCCAAAGTACCGTGACATGAAGAGCTGGCAATGTTGTCTCTCGCTATCCTTCTTGAACTCGGCATCAATCTTGCTTTCAGCTCCGCTATTCTGTGCCCCGACCGCAATGTACGACGAAACTGTCTCTGACAAGACTCGCAAGTGTGTGAGAATATGCTCAGGAATCTTTTCCAAAAGGCTCATGCCCGGTTGAGCTTCCACTCCTCGCTGCTGGACTTCCACGGAAGAGATGGTGAAGCCCACGGCCTTGACTAGTGTATCACTGGCGCAGAGCTCGCCAGCGTTGTCGCCCTTGGAGTCGATGATGTGACTGGTGCGGAGGCCGTTCATGCGAAGAGTGTTTCGCAGTCGACGATATGCTGCTAGCAGCTCTACCATCAACTGGCTACCATCCGTAGCAGCTGGCTGAGCATGGCTCTGCTCAGGCGTATTCAGGTCAGAGAATGCGTAACTGACGGGTGTGCCCACGGCTGATGACTGCGCCTCGGCGTCCTCCCTTCCCCATGAAGTCTCGGCCTGAGTCTGGGCTGGTAGTAGAGACTCGACAAGGCTTCCAGGAAGACTAGGAGTGTACATGTCGGGGAACGATGGCTCATCCTCGGGCGCTTTGCTTCCGCCGATCCAGTAAGCGGAGCCCATCTGCTTCTCCAGGAAGTCCTCAAAGGGACCTTGAGACTGAAGGTAGCCTGGGTACGACTCGTCTATCCCCTTCCAGATGATGGGCACGAATGCGTTTCCAAGCGCCTTGCATAGAGGGCACACAAACTCATTCCGACGGGTGTCCTCAGGATGATGTCTGGCGATCTGATGAGCGTGACGCCTCACTGTTGCTTCATAGTAGACCTCGAAGCAGCGGTAGTGCATCATATGCCCACAACCGCTGGCTACGGGACCTGGAAGGCAGACGTTGGACGGGAATCCTTTACCAATAGTTTGTCGTTCCGCGAGGAAAGTTTCGCCCTGGACGTTGATCTTCTCCACCATCCTCCTGTTTTCATGGGCAATACCGAATGGCCTGACCTCCTCAGCAGATCGGTCGAGACTGCAAGGCGTTTGTGATGCTTCGCGGACAAAGTCGGGGTCCTGGAAGTCTGTCTGCCGAAGGATCCGGCTCTCGTTGAAAAGGGCAAACGTTCCGTAGAGGTGCCGGTCGTCTGGCTCTTCCTGGCACAATATGCAAGTTCCAACGGGATATTTCCAGTTGTGTTTCCGGTCTTCTGTCTGCTCTTCTTCCTCTTCATCTTCATCCAGGTCCGAACCCCAGTCGAACGCTGCCTGGTTCTCCATGAAGCTCTTCTGTTGCTGTTGGAACTGCGCCATGACCTTGGCCTGGCGACTTAGCGCCGCCTTCTTTCTCCTCTCCCGCTCCTCCTCAGCAGAAGTGTTTGCTGGTGAGGCCGTGTTGATGCGATCAACCGAGACCCCGAGGTTGACGTACGCTGTCTCGAACGTACGGGGGCGCTTCTGTCGCAATCGTTTGAGAACGAGTGCAATCTTGGGATGAACCGCCTTGAACTCGTCCTTGGTAGACATCATGTTCAAGAGGGACACGATAGTTCTGGAGCTTTGTGCTTCGGGCATAAAGTTGCTGCGGCCAAACTTGGTAAGAGCAATGTAGACAAACGACTTTGTCGACTCCTCGCTCATGTCATCGTCACTCGTCTTGTCCTCCAGAATGGCAATCAGGATGAGATGCAGAACCACCTGTAGGAAAGTCTCTAGCCGGGTGAATGGAACCGAAGGGGTAAACTTGTTGGCCACTAGAGGATAGAGGAGCGAGTAGTAGATGACCTGGGCAAACATGCCTGTGCTGGTGAAGGCGCCCAGGTTCTCGAACAAGCCCGATGGAACTGTTCGAGCCTTGGGCTCATACACAATCTCTTCGGCTGTCTTTCCTGTCCTCTTGGCCATCTTCTTTCGATACGCCATTTCGGATTCCTCTCGCTGGTTCTTGTTGTAGTGTGCGATGTAGGGATCGATCTCCTCAATGAACTCGGGACGCAACTCAAATGTGCCAACATCAGAAACACCCTCGGGCGGCTTGAAGGTAGCCATTTCATCCAAGACTCGATGGAAATCTTCCTGCTCCTGATACTTCTCGGGGAGCTTGTTGCAGATCTCATTGAATGACAGGGGCTTAAAGCACAGGACGTGAGTGATGTCCCGGCGCATGGCTAGAAGCCTCGACTTGGTCTCGTCCTCGGACGATATTAACGAGGTACGATCACTGAGAAGAACAATCAGGAGGTGGATCATGTCTTCCACCACGTCCAGGTGTTGGGCGTCATCTTGAGCTTCCGACTTTAGCTCAAACAAGCCCTTAACCCAACTCTCCATTCCGAAGCGGTCGATAATCGACGCGAGAACGCGGCTGGGGTTGCAGACCACCAAGGCAGTCTGCAGAAGGAATATGTCTCGGTGGTGCGAAACATCTCGTTGACCAACGCCGCGGTATGTGCTTGCTTGGTGCCGCAGGCTGATTCCGTTTCTAACCCACATATTGGCCTTGATCTGAGCAAGCCAGGCACATACACGGAGAGGGAAATCGAAGGCCGCAATGAGGTAGTCCTCAGAGGTGAAGTCTTTTCTTGGCACCTGAGGCCTGCCCATCAGCTTGGGTTTGGACTTGAGCTCCTGCTGCGTGAAGC
Organism: Fusarium falciforme; assembly: GCF_026873545.1. Lineage (NCBI taxonomy): Eukaryota > Fungi > Ascomycota > Sordariomycetes > Hypocreales > Nectriaceae > Fusarium > Fusarium falciforme. The sequence goes on along the minus strand of NC_070544.1, from coordinate 2,480,944 downwards.
TCATCAGAGTTCTCATGGTGGAGGCAGGAAGCGATCGTCCGCACTCAATGAGCCAGGACAGGGTGTAGTGAAGGGCGTGATGGAAGCTAATGGCATCCTTCTCGACGACAAACTTGACCACGTCATAAGAAGCAGCCTCGGTATCGAACTCAAAGTCGCTGAGATTCTTGAACTGAACCTCATCCTTGATTTCACCCTGCTTGAACCGGTGGCGTTCTGCACCGATCGAGTTGAGGATCACCGTCTTTGCTGTGAAGCGGATGGCTCGTTGGAGGTAATGAATCTCGTCAGATGGACAGTTGCGGAATGCCTCGGCGAGGTTTCGAGCCTGCAGGTTGATCTGTCTTGTCACAAGCGAGGCAGTGATCCATGAGTCGGCCTCGTATTCCACATGCTCGACCACCGCTCGAACATTGGGGCCAATGCACTGGTGAAGCTTGACAAGATCAAGGAACTGCATGAGGTACCGGGGCTCGCATCGCACGCGCTCTTGGACATGAGGCGCACCAAACAAGTATTTCAAGTCCTGGTAGAAATGATACATTCGCCTGTTGGTTACAGAGCCACTCTCGAAGGCGAGGACGGCGTCAGGAGACACATCCCAGGGGTGTCCGACTTGACGCGTTGTTAGGAAGGTGTAGAGAATCGCCAGCAGGCTGGTCATGAAGTTTCCGCGTTCAACAACCTCGGCGGTGATTGAGGGAGTCGTCAGCATCTGAAGAGAGAGGTTGATGATGGAGTGGTCCGGTTCTCGGTCTCCAACCAGGTAGAGCTGAGCTAGAATCGTGTACAAGCTCGCGAATCTGAGAGCCAACACTCGCTTGAACTCGGGAATCTGGACAACAGTGGATATGTATAGGGCCCGAAGATCATTCCTAACTTTCTTCCACATGCGCAGATCGAAAACTAGAAGCCAGTCGAGACGGACACGTCGAAAGACATCCTCGGCCGGGGGCACATTCTCACGCTGTGTGTAAATTGTGGGTGTCTCGATCCAGTAGCGTCCAGGTCGAGCTGTCAGTTTCTCGGTCTTGCCAGGCGTCTTTGGGATTTCAGCATTTGCTTTGGCGTAGATCGAGGGTGCGACGAGGGGCTCGGCCGTATCCGAGTCGGAGGGTGTCGCTTCTCTATCTCGCGTTGTAGTACGAGTCTGAGTCTGCCCCTGAGTCTGCCCCTGGGCCTGGGCCTGGGCCTGAGCAGGGGGAGGTGGAGGAGGGGGAGGATATCCAGCCATGGTGGCCTCGTCTTCTTCCAGAGCCTGGTCGTTGTCTCTCCAGTTGACGCCAAGATCTCCAACTTCTCCTCGATCTACCATCATCACATCGTCATCTTCATCTTCGTCACCCCCAGCCACGGAACTGGACGGGGAATGATGGCCTTGGTCGTCCATATCGGCGTCGAGATCGTCGTCTTCGTCATCGTCGTCGTCGTCGTCGTCGTCGTCGTCAATTTCTATTTGAAGACCATTGCCTCCAGCAGCAGCTTGCAAGGCCAAGATGAAACGCGCATTCATGCCGTCGAACCGGCGTCGGTTCGCAACTGCCTGGTCATCCTCCTCCTCATCGTCGATAAGGCCCAGCGTATGAGTTGCCGCGCTGCCCTGACGCCATGGCTTCATGACTTCCTCGCAGACGGTGCGACGAAGAATGTGAGTATCATGGCCGACGGTGCAGCCGGAGATGTCACTCAGCCATTCCACGAGGGTTCCACACATCTGCTCTCGAAAGGTATCTCTTGCAGATCGAATCGTGACCGTTACTCTTATCGCCTCCATTATAGTCGCCATGTGTAGGAGTCGGTCAATCTCGGATGAATATGTCAAGATGCTCCGTCCTATGGCATCTGTCTCCCAAGCATTCTCGGCTGCAGCCCTCCGGCTCTTGCGGCAGGCCCTTGCGACCTGGTCCTGCACCTCCTGAACGGTGTGCTTCTCGTCATTCCACAGGATAAGCGCAAACTCGTTGCACGGCTCGGCGTCTGGGCCATAGTAGTGTGAGGACAAACGTGAAGACTGTTCATCCTCGAGTATCGACTCCTCAGTCTTGGCTTGGCGTAGCTGCTCCGGTGAGCAAGAGATGACGTCGCAGATATAGTCAAAGACCCGGCCGATGGTCATCTGTAGGTTCGCCACGAGATCCTCGGGCAGGCCAGCTGCCTCCTTTCCCTTCCCTTTATCGGCGCCCGCCTGCAGGTCGGAGTGGATGGTGCAGAACATGGGATTCCGCCAGGCCTCGTCGTCTCCGCAATCGCAGCAGCCGCTGTTTCCCACAGAAATCTGTATCCGAACCATGTGCCCGGTGTGATCGGTCGAATCGAAGCAGCGTGCACACAAGCAGCAGGTCTCGTCGGTGCCGCAGGTCCGGCATGTGTAGTTCGCCTCGCCAGGCTTGAAGATGTGCCCGCATCGTTTCCCCCGCGCAGCCTCGGTGTATTCGGCACCCTCGACAGCACCTTGGGCGTCACTGAGTTTGAGGGTATCCCCAGGCCTGCCCTCGGGGAAGAGCAGACGCATGTATTCGCTGCTGCCGCCCGCCAGAGACCAGAACAAGCTCCGCAGCAGCTCCCGCGAGGCCTCCTCGGTGTATCGATAGTTGAAGTGGGCGGGCAGCCCCGCCAAGAACTGGCAGAGCTGCTGCTCCTGCGTCGACATGTTGTGATCCATGGTCAGACCAGCTTCATGGTAGGCTTTTTCGGGTTGGGTGAGGTGAAATGGGGAAGCAAGAAGAGAGGCGGTTGCGGTGTCGGCGATGTCGTCAGGCAGGCAGATAGATAGTAATAGCAATGGGAGTGGGGGATCCGCAAATATTGGAGAAAGGTCGGTGGAACAGCTGAAAGCTGCCGCAAGCGATAACTAACGGTCGAGTCAGCGCTCAAAATCCTGTGCAGAAGCAAAAGACAGCTGTACTGTTCTCAAGATGCGTGCGCGTGCCAAGAGGCGAATGAATCAAATCAATGGATTAAAAATCCGGGTTGATGTTGGAGTGTGCTCGAGACGGGCGGGCTGGGCTTATTCAGCTTGGATGGATGGAGGTTAAAGCCCACATTCGCAGGCTTGTATCCTGAGGCTCGAGGTGTGATGGAACAGTTGCTTGCCTGCGTGTTTGGCGTGGCAGGTCTTGCCCCTCAGGTGCCGGTTCCAGGTTGCAGGGCTGCCGACGTCAGTTGCAACCTTGAATGCCTCAGAGACTTGCGTGGCCCTCTTTTTCCTGCAACATAGACGGCAGATGAAAGGCGAAAGCAATGATTGCCACAGGCGGCATTGATGAGTCAGACAAAACGAGTTTCATTCAATGGATGGGATGCATGTTTTGGCACGGGCGGGAGGCGACATTGGAGACGCCGCTCATAACAGTGGCCTGGCCAATCTCTCACGGCCTCCAAAGACAGCTTGGGATGGAAGGGAAGCGGGAATGCCATCCAGGACATAGGGAAACGTTCATGTGTGAAATCCTGCCTCTAATTCTCCTCTAATTTGTACACGGCTACTGGCACAGAATCAATCCCTCGCCCGTTGCTCGATGGGTAATCACGTCGTCGGTCGGCCTCTCTTTATTCCTCATCCTCGTCGCCGCCCTCGATGAACTTGTGTCGGATGTCCTTCCATTGTCGCTGCAGCCACTGTTAGCAACCCAAATCTCTCTCATACTTGCCGTGATGCAAGACGTACGCCTCGGTTGTGGTTGTCCCAAACCTTGTCCATGACGTTGTTGAAGCCCCTGTATCGCAATCAGCATCTCTCGTTCCCGCTGGCCCGGCGGCGGGCGGAGAGCAGTCCTTACACCTCCCAGGCGAAGCCGGCAGTGAAGACGGTCGCGAGCATAAGGTAGTTGGTGGAGAACAGGCTCCTGTGAAGCAATTCGTATTAGCATCGGGCGTTGTCGGTCTCGTCGTCTCGTCGTCGGTGGACTTGCCTGTAGAGGGTGCTGGTGATGGCCTGTGAGGGTGCGCGATTAGCCGGTACGTTCGGCGGAGGGTGCTTAAAGGGTGCGAGGCACTTACCATCTTGGATATCGAGCGCAATTGAGCGTCTGGGACACGACTTCAAGTGGGTGATGGACGTCTGCGACCGGCAATTTGAGGCTTCGGTTGAAGGTTGGAGAGGGTCTAGAGATTGTCAGGCCAGGAAATTCGCGAAGTTCCGGGGACAGCTTTAGGTCGCTCCTGATTGGCTGCCTTCGCCAGCAATTCCGAGCCCCACTTTTCTCTCGGCTCTTCAGCATTCAACCTCAATTCGAAGCTATCGCCATCAACATTAACTTATAGTTAATTCTTCATCTTTGGTGAGAATCATAAAACCAATTGACTTAAAACGAAAACGACTATGTAAACAGAAATCTTTCTGCCTACGTGGCTTTGCTCGAAACTGCTACTTGAAGTCAAGAGTTACACATCACCTCGAGGTGTCACGCTCACTTCAGAATCAAAACAATATCTCCATGGGAAGATTAAACTGATTAATGTTTCCCTTGCGAGAAAAGCTAGTCTAATTAAGTTTCCAAGGCCCTTGCCTTGATCTACTTTTCAGCAACTTCAGACTCAGCTCCTTTCGCCTTGTCCTTCACCTCCTTCGTCCTTTCTTTTGTCTCCTGCGCCTTCTCCTGGGTCCTCTCCTTGTACCTACGCATTCTCTCTCGGAAACCAATGTGTTGCTGTACGCGAGGTCCACGGATGGAGCTCATGACACGCAGCGGCGGTCGTGCAAAGTCATCATCGTCAGACTCAAGAGACTTCTCAGAGGCCATCTCTTCAGCAGGAGGGGCCAGCCACCTCCTGTGGATGAAGCCAGGGAGACAAGCGGCAACCCACTCGTCAGGGCAAAGTCTAATGAGTGCGCCCCAGGGCAGAGAGATGGCTCCGAGTCCAATCGAAAGACCCCATTCCCTGCCGTTTAGACGCACAATCTCGAAGGCCTGATCACCGACAAAGATGATAAGGACCTGGCCTCCAACCATGATGATGTTGATAACGATAAAGAAGATGTTGCGGTGAAGGCCTTCAAAGATGTTCAACTTGTTGTCCAGTCGGCGGTTGCTATAGGCTTCAGTCAGTGAGTGTAAAACCTCACCCAGGTGTTGGACAACTTACTTGATTTCGTTGAAAATTTGCAGCCAAACAAAGGTATTGAAGACGAGGGTCTTCAGAGCCTTGGCGTCATGCTCGGAGTCATCGTACCAGCCAAGAAGTTTCTTACCACCAAAGTTCAGAACAAAGGTGATGGCAAGCTGGCAAATGGCCTGGCCGATGATCATTTTGGACATTCTCAAGGTGATGAGTGGGGCAGACTTTCGATCAGGCTTCCTGTCGAGAACACTACGAGTGGGAGGATCCGTTGCCAGAGCAAGTGCTGCGAAGGTGTCCATGATGAGATTGACCCAGAGCAGTTGCACAGCATTCAGGACAGACTCTTGCTTGCTGCTTGCCACTGCCGAGACGAAAGTCAATACCACAGCTGTGACGTTGACGGTCAATTGGAACTAGACGTCACCTAGTTAGCCAAGTCGAAGCTTGTTGAGATATCAAGCCTACCTGGAGGAACTTCTTGACTGAATCGTTGACAGCACGACCCCACATGAGACCCTTGACGATGGATGCAAAGCTAAATATTGTCAGTATTCAAGTCATTGCAAATCTCCAGAGACGGCTCACTCACTTGTCATCAAGCAGGATGATAGAGGATGCCTCCTTGGCAACCTCAGTGCCAGCAATACCCATCGAGAAACCAATATCCGCCATCTTCAGTGCGGGAGCGTCGTTGGTTCCATCGCCAGTGACAGCGACAGTCTCTCCAAGCTCCTTTAGAGTACGGACCAGAATCCTCTTATCCTCAGGACTTGAGCGAGCGAGGACCTGAAGATGCTTGACCTTCTGCTTGAGCTCCTCGGGTGGAAGTCTACGGAAGTCTGGGCCTTCCATCGCAATTCCACCCTCGTCGGGGCGGAAGATGCCACATTCAGAAGCGATAGCAGAGGCCGTCTGGATGTTGTCGCCAGTGACCATTCTCACAAACACACCGGCACGGCGGCAGTCCTTGAGGGCATCGATCACGGTCGGTCGCAGAGGGTCTTTGATACCATAGATGCCAATGAGGGTCATGTCCTTGTGAACAGCGTTGAAGTCGGCCTGGCTGGGGTTTTCCTTGGATACTGCTCCATCGGGTGGCCAGGACTCAAAGTCTCGGTATGAAGAGCCGATGGTCCGGAGCGTCTGCCCAGCATAGGAGCTGATGATCATGTTGAACATGTTACGATCTGCGTCTGTCAGGAGGACTGTGGTCGGCTCGCCTTGAGACACGTTTTCTAGGGTCTTGCTGCACTTCTCGAGGAGAATCTCAGAAGCACCTTTGACGTACACTCTGTACTTTCCATTGGCCAGCTTGACTACGACGGCACTGTACTTGTACTTGCTGTCGAAGGGGATCGTTTGGACCACCTGGGCAGAGGTCCTAATCTCTTGAACAGGGCCTGCTCCAAGGTGGTCTCGACAAAAGGTCAGAAGAGCAACCTCTGTCTTTGATCCGATAAAGGTCTTGACACCATCCTGCTCGCCTTCGAAGGCAGTCGAGTTGAGCACGTTGGACTGTGTGAGGATTTCCTTGACCTGCTGGCTGAGCCCGTTGGCAAACTCGGATTCCGACACATTGGGGATGGTGATGGCATCCTGGTCGATCTTCAACGACTTGTCCATGGGAGCATTAGTACCACCGAAGCTGGTGCTCTTGCCGAGAGTAGTGGCGACAACTGTCATCTTGTTCTGGGTGAGAGTTCCGGTCTTGTCAGAGCAGACAGTAGTGGCATTTCCCATGGTCTCGCAGGCCTTGAGGACACGGACAAGATTGTTATCACGAAGCATCTTGACAGTAGCAAAGCTAAGTGCCAGGGTGACGGCCAAGGGGAGACCTTCCGGGACAGCGACGACGACGACAGTGACAGAAACGATAAAGATCTTCATGAACTCCTGGCCCTTCTCAGAGGGAGTGCCGTGGTTGTTTGGGAGATGGGCGCAGAACTTGATGAAGAGGGCGATGAAGAGCAACAAGGCAGCACCAGCACCGAACTTGGCGATCCAGTCCGCGAGGATGTTGAGCTTCTTCTGGAGTGGTGTGTCCTCCTGCTCAGTACGCAATGCCATCGAGATGCGGCCATAGCTGGAGTTGACACCAACCGCGGTTACCAGGAATGTTCCGTTGCCCTCGTTGACCTTGCTTCCCGAGATGATGAAGGGGTCAAGCTTCTCAGCCTCTTTGGTGTCAAGCTTCTGAATGGCGTGGAATACATCGGCCGCTGGCGACTTCTTGAGAAGATCAGACTCTCCCGTGGCCGAGGACTCGTCACACTTGACGGCGCTGCCTTGGATGAAGATGCCATCAACTGGGACAATGTCTCCGGTGGCGAGATGCATCACATCTCCTACCATGACATCCGAGATAGATATCTCTTGCGATTTTCCAGAGCGGATAACATTTACCATGCGATCATTTGTCTTCTTGGTGAGTCGTGTGAATTGTCGCTGCATATGCCAATCATTGATGGTACCGACAAGCACGACAATACTGTTATCATCAGTTAACGCATCCCAGTTCTTGGCGATGGCCTGGCTTACACGATAGCAACTATGATAGCCACACCCTCAACCCACTCAACCTTGGGCTCGCCTTCTTTATGATCACCACCAAAAGTCTGGTACAGTCCCAGTGCTAAGGAGATGATGGCAGCGATAGTGAGGAGAATAAGAACTTTGTCGTTGTATGTTGTCCAGGCGATTTCGAGCAAGGACTTTGTCTTTTTCTCGGGGAGACGATTATCACGAAACACCTTCTTGCGGTCGCAAAAGATGCCTGTGGGATGGGGATCCTCTGGTGGAGGAATATGGACCGCAGCCTCTGTGGTGGCCTCTGGGACAGCATCTCCAGCCGTGCCATGTCTTGGGGTCCCCTCAGGCGCAACATCGTGAAAGGCAACCTCGCCATCGAGCGTCGACTCTTCAACACTGAGACCGGCATTTCGATCTGTCCTCAGGCCCTTCTCTAGGCCATCGATACCGCCAAGGGCATAAAAGGCGTTGAGGCTCTTTGGGTTGAGCAGCTTGGATAATTGACCCGGGCTGAAGGCGAATTTGTTGTGCTCAATCTTGAACATGTCCTCGGTGCCTGGATCCGGGGTCAGGGCATCCGAGGTATCCACCAGACTGGTCTTGGTCTTGGTATTGGGGGCCGCATGCCCGTGACCGGCCGTCTTGGCTTCTTGCGATGTATCGGGAGCCGTCATTCTTGGCAGCGATGACGGTGGAGGTATAGAATAGATGGTCGACGATCTCGGGGTGGGAGCTGTGTAACCAACACCAGCTTATAAGCCCATCGGTACTTTTCGTAAATAGCTTCGTAGCCGAATAACGTGATCATAAAAGGCACTGCCTTTGAATGAAGAGGTCTCCCCGTGTAGCTTGGGGGAGAGTCGGGAGAAATAGAAACAGAGTTGCGAAACGGGCGGTGGGATTCCTGTATTACACAGGGCAGACCCAACGGGGCAGGGTAGGTACTTGTTATGTACCGACTGTTTTTAAAGCAGGGACGCTTTTGGGCGTCTCTTAATATTACCCTTTAAACGATGCACCACCTGCAAGACGGGCATCAGGTGCACGTTGGCGCACGACGGGGCGTAGGGGGCAGCTGGGCCTTAATCTAGGCCGGGCTAACAAGAGACAGAGATTAAGCTTAATGAGTGTCATCAAGGGGCATGGGAGGCTTGATTGGCCTTTCATTAACTGGGGACAACGCCAGCGGAAGAGCATAGCGTGAGGCGGCAACGGTTGGTTGCCAGCAGAGACGGACAATCATGGGAGGACATGATGTCACACTATGATTCATTGCCTTGTTTTTACTCTTGTCGTTTGGTATTTGCAACAAACACAGAGACATGAACCCGTGTCAGAAGAGGGTGTTGATCACTGCGTGTGAGGGAGAGTGGCCTCGGTCAAAACTTGAAACTATCCAAGGGAGTGGGAGTAAGTGGGTGGCTTGAATAAACCTGACGGAATGCCTTGCCTAGTGAATGGACAGTAACGTACCGGACCAAGGCTCCATGTCACCGACTCCAGGGAAGCATTGACCCGTAGTGTCCCGCCCTGGATCCATCATCATTACCATAACCGAGCCCTTTCTTCCTCTCAAAGCTTGATTCAGGCACATTTTGCGTGGACTGTCGGCCTGCCACGTTCACCAACGCATGAGATGGTGACGGACCATCCCATTCTAATTGGACGATGTGACGTGTGAGTCTCCTCCAAAGTCCAAAGCATTGGCCAGTGCTGGCGATTTCGGGTAGGGGCTGCTCATCAAACACGGCAAGCCATCATCCCACTCTGTGGCAGGGATTCAGCCAGCCATGTATCAGCGAGAGTACGGAGTCGAGGGTACGAAATACCGTGTAGGGAGAAGAAGGAGGAGTGTGCCGTAATACTATTTCCGTATTACACCGCTTCGTGGGACCCATTGTCATGAATTTTACTTGCTTGTTTTGTCGGGCTGCCATATGCCTGACATCCATGCACCTGGAGGCCTTTGGGCTGACCAGAGATATGGATGGCACTATTCCTATGCGTTGGCCTGGGTGACTCAACCCAAGAACAACCCAAGCCGGTCTGTCAGTCTCGGTCGCAGAATAACCCCAGAATCAATGCAATGCCACTCCAAATAACACAATGAACGTCCTGCGTAACGTGGACGACGTTTTACGTGAGACGGGGACTTACAAACGGGGCGCCCCAAAGCAAGGAGGATCCAGTAAGCTACAGGGAGTAATCATCCAATAAGAAGCTCGGTGATTTTTACACTTTTGGTCAAACGATCTCATCTCAGCTCTCCCTCGCGTCGAGCCAAAGTCCAATAAGCTCATTCTGAGATCCATCGCCAGGGGTGCCATGTATTTCCGGCAGATGAGAACAAATGTTTCGAGAATAATAAAGGGAAAGCACTTTGTGCAAGGCCTGTCACATGAAATGTGTAAACATTTGTGTCATTCCCGTTGAATGTGTAACAGTTTATTATCAATTCCGTGGAATGCAGTCATCTTTGCGAGGTGCTCGTTTCTGTGCATCAAACAACAAGTAAAATGTCAAATACCTAAGCACACATAATATCACACTAGAATCACAATCAATGAGCAAAGTCATGGTCTTTTACGTAGATCTGGCAAGTACGCTTCTTACCTTGGTACAAAAACCATGCCTTACCACCCGCTTAAGAGAAGTCAGCCTCAGCTTGGAAGCAATTGTTCACCAGCCACGGTCAACTTGTGGCTCAGTCGAGCTTCACTCTCAGCCACATGCGACCCCTCCAACCCCTCCAAAACTCCAGGCTTCGAGCGCAAGTTCGCTCTGCTTTAGCTTGCCTCGGCACCTGCCGAACAAACCCCCCAAGCCCAACGACGATAATCACGTCCGAGTTTCCATCCTCCCGACAGACTCGCGCTTCCCTATCAGAAAAGAAAGAATGCCGTCTCAGCCCACAAACTCGGGCATCGTCACCGACGAGGCCAGCGGCGAGCGCGAAATCCCCCAGTCCGTCCGCGCCGATGGCAGCACCCGCAAGGCAATCAAGATCCGCCCCGGCTACCGCCCCGCGGAAGATGTCGAGGTCTACAAAAACCGCACCGCCGAGGCCTTCCGCGAGCGCGGCAAGAGGATCGGCATTCCCGGCGCCGCGGGGCTAAAGGACGAGAAGACTGAGCAGTCGTCGGCCGCCAGCAACAAGAACGCAAAGAGGCGCGAGGCTCGGAAGAAGGCCAAGGCTGCTACGGAAGGCGACGACGCAGCTGCTGCGGCGCAGGAGTCCAAACCTGAGGAAGTCGACCCCGAAGTTGAGCGCGAGAAGAAGGCACGCAATCTTAAGAAGAAGCTGAAGCAGGCCAAGGAGCTCAAGAACAAGAAGGAGGGCGGCGAGGCCCTGTTGCCCGAGCAAATCGCCAAGGTCATCAAGATCAACGAGTTGATCCGAGAGTTGGACGCCCTCGGCTTCGATGCCGAGGGAGAGCCAAAGGCAGCCTCAGATGCCGCGGCTCCTGCCGAGGGTGAGGACGGCGACAAGGAGTGATGGAGCCTGTCGTCTATTTCGCTGTTAGACGAAGAATCTTGGACAAATACTCGAGCCTGTTGGGCGCAACCCCCGCCCCAGAGACAACTTCATGGAGAACTTCCTCGGTGCGGTTCAACGCACCCACGACAGCTCACATCCGTCTCGAGCCGCCAACTCTGATGAGATTGGAAACAAACATGCGACCCGGAGCACGCCACTGTCCAATAGAACCCCAGATTGCAGAGTCTAATGATGCCGGACTTGTCGTTAAGGTCACCATTGATTATTCTGCGTCATGGAGTTGGGTCCTCGAGGCACGATCGCCCTCGGCTGTTTATCGGGCCAGTATGACGAGCTGCCATCCTGGAGACTTCACGCTCTGTGGTGGTAAAGGGGGGCCGTTTTGAATTGGGGGTCTTGTATAGCATGTATAATGGTTTCGTAGTATTTAGTATGGTCCTCTGCCATATACTTCGAACAAGGATTGCATAGATGCTCAATCAATCATGTGCCTAAGGTACTATATGTGTCCTAGATTGTCATATTCCCACATCCTCTTTCTCAGTGCCAACGACCAAAACCTGGCAATTTAGAATCAATTATCCCTTCAGCCCGTGTCTTAACAGATAGGAATAGGTAGCCATTCTTTGGACGCCCTCGAATGTCATGATTGTTATACAGGGTAGGCAACTTCACGATTAGATCTACCCAAAAGCACGGTTCAAGTTCCGAGATTCTGCCGGGCCAAGCTGCCCTGTTGACCTGCAGGGGTTAGCGGAAGGCTCCAGCTGGTGAGGTAAGCTCTCCATCTGCCATGAGCAACCACCTTGGCCAGCCAAACACAACACCTCCCCATTCACCAAGCAACTAACCTCCCAATACCCGACTCGCGAGCCCCTTCAGCCATACCCGAAAGCTCTCAGCATTTAAATCGTCCGATTTACGTTTGCGACCATGACCGCAGAGGAAGAGCGCCAAGCCGCCCTCAACTCGTACCGGGCGAGGCTCCTCGAGTCTCGAGAGTGGGAGGCCAAGCTCAAGAGCCTACGCCTGGAGATCAAGGACATGCAAAGGGAGTTTGACAGGACCGAGGACAACATCAAGGCACTTCAGAGCGTGGGACAGATTATTGGCGAGGTCCTAAAACAGCTCGACGATGAACGATGTGAGACGGCGAGGCGAATCAACGAGGGAGACGAAAGCTAATCGTTCTGCAGTCATCGTCAAGGCCTCCTCCGGACCACGATATGTCGTCGGCTGCAGATCAAAGGTCGACAAGGTGAAGCTGAAGCAAGGTACCCGTGTTGCCCTCGATATGACGACACTCACGATCATGCGAATGCTTCCCCGCGAGGTCGATCCCCTGGTGTACAACATGTCGTTGGAGGACCCCGGTCAAGTGAGCTTTGCCGGTATCGGTGGACTCAACGATCAGATCCGAGAGCTGCGAGAGGTCATTGAGCTTCCCCTCAAGAACCCCGAGTTGTTCTTGCGAGTAGGCATCAAGCCTCCCAAGGGTGTCTTGCTCTATGGACCTCCTGGAACAGGCAAGACTCTTCTGGCACGAGCAGTCGCAAGCAGTCTGGAGACAAACTTCCTGAAAGGTACGGTTTCTACAACCAAATCTCGTGTTGCGCACCCCGAACTAACAACGAGTTAGTCGTCTCCTCCGCCATTGTCGACAAGTACATTGGTGAGTCGGCGCGACTCATCCGCGAGATGTTCGGATATGCCAAGGAGCACGAGCCCTGCATCATCTTCATGGACGAGATTGACGCCATCGGTGGACGACGATTCTCTGAGGGTACAAGTGCCGATCGTGAAATCCAGCGAACACTGATGGAGCTGCTCAACCAGCTTGACGGTTTCGACTACCTGGGCAAGACCAAGATCATCATGGCTACCAACAGACCTGACACGCTGGACCCCGCTCTGCTCCGTGCTGGTCGTCTGGACCGAAAGATTGAGATCCCGCTGCCCAACGAGGTCGGGCGACTCGAGATTCTCAAGATTCACTCGCAAAGCGTCGTGGTTGATGGTGACATTGACTTTGAGAGTGTGGTCAAGATGAGCGACGGACTGAACGGTGCTGACTTGCGAAACGTGGTTACTGAAGCGTAAGCACTCCCTCTTCTCCAACCAGGAGCTCATATGAAACCACGTTGGAATCGAATTGCTGACACACAGAACAGTGGCCTGTTTGCCATCAAGGATTATCGGGAATCAATCAACCAAGATGACTTCAACAAGGCGGTTCGCAAGGTGGCCGAGGCCAAGAAGCTCGAGGGTAAGCTCGAGTATCAGAAGCTGTAAGCAGGGAAGGGAGTACGGCACGCCAAGATGAATATGATACTACGGCGAGGAGAAACTCCACGGATGATGGAGGTTGAAGGATACAGGGTCGCTGGGTAATCAATCCACCAATACTGAACTGGACTGGACTGTACAATAGAGTCAGGGCCGGCGGCTATAGATTGGCTCAGCCCTAGAAGCAGGAATGCACATGGCGTCTCGGAAGAACAACCGTTGGATAAACGATTACGGTCGGGGATGTGATGTGATAGGACATGGGGAGCGTCAGATCCCCGAGATCCATGTCCGTGTAAGCAGCCAAGCAGCCAGACGTTTCGTCCTGTCAGCGAGCAACGGAGCATCCCCACTCGAGTTCGCAAGGCTGAATTCTCGCATGCGAGATTTCCGCCCCCAGTCAGCTCACGGCCGGCCGAGGGTGCTGAACGCGGTTTACTGCTGAGCGCCATGAGAGAGACGGGAGAAAAGGGCGCGCATCAGGACCCGTCTAGAACACCAACCGAGTAATGTCGACGGCTCTCTTTAGCTTAGGGCTGAGCATCTTTCGCACCGGCTAAGGGTCAAGCCACGCCTGTGAGCGGTCTGTGTCAAGCTTGGCTCAGTTCGTGCGGTGCTTACAGCGCCTGGCGAGTTATTTCTGTGAGTTGAGGGTGCCGCGGTTTAAGGCTAGCCCAGGACTATCGTGAAAGAGGCATCTTGATAGCGAGCTGTATCATTAGGTAGTTATCAACTCTGGCGTTTGGCGTTTGTTTGGGTTCTCCAGCCTCTAACTCCTAAACAAGCAACAGCCGCAGCAACGCGCGGGGCCCTGTCCTTGGCTGGGGCTGACACCCACTTGATCATTTGCTTGATGACGGGAGTCAGCTCAGCGGGGACTTGCACGCCCCCTTTTTCGGGCAACGTGGCTGATGTGAGAGAGCTGGATGGCTGGTTGCGGCCCGCTGCTGGCGGTTGATGAATGGTGAATGGCTCTTTTCCTCGCCGTTGTTTCTTTGTGAGGAGTGTAATCTAAACCAACGTCAGGGACAAGACCAGAGAGTATGACGTCGGATGGTGGCACCACAAGGCGAGACAATTGAGCCAACAATAGCAACGACGGTAGAACGGCAAGGTCTAGAGTCCGGCAGAGAAAAGCAAAGTTCTTCCGAGGAATGCTGGAGATGGAGAATAAGAACCGCATCCGTATCCCCATTGCCAACGCCGCCCGCGCTTGCGCTTGGCTTTGCTTGAGAAGGGGAGGAACGCCGAGCGGAACTGGCGCTAGGAGTGCTATTCTTGGAGGCTTTTCATTTGTAGGGGAGCCCGGAGGCGGCGATTGAGGCTGTGAGAAGAATAGAGACCCACGACCTGGGGACGATCTGGCGCCATGTCCACCGCCCCAGAGGACGGTTTTGGTGGCTGCCCCTGGGGATCCTGTCTTGTCTCTCTCTGGGTGACGTTTTTGTCTCGGGGGCGAGGGTCAGGGGCCTGCGTCTTGGTCAACGCAGGGGATCTGCCAGTGCCGAGAGAAGAGAGTGGGACACTGGTGCTAAGAGGTCCGAGCCTGGAGAAATACGAACGAGAATGACGACGTTTGTGTGTCCAGAGCCGGGCAGGATCGGGTGACACAAATACCGGCTCAAGTCCAGGGGTGAGCTTCGCCACAGGATGCATGCTTTATTTTAGTAGAAGCTATTCCTGTAGTGATAAGGAACACGCGAGGTTGAGAGCTCGTATGGAGGAGCAGATCTTTGGTTCGTGATGGTTGTTGAGATCCGGTTTCTTGGTGGAGAGGCGTCCTGGAGAAGCGAGATGCAAGTTTCCGGTGCGTGCCTGACGGAGGCTTTGCCGTAGCGGCGGGACAAGGGCTCGGGGACCCCGTGCGGCTGGTGATGTGGTGGTGGTGATGATGCACCTGGCTGTTGTTGATGATGATAGGTGATAGACTGCATGCGGGCACGCATCAGTAGGGTAGTATTGAGACAAAGCTTGAGGCGAGTGTTTCGGCAAACAATTGGGCTCGACTGATGTTTCTTTGCCCCCCGGAGCAAACGTTTAGCAGGTGTCCTGGAGGCATGATTCCGTACAGTACAGTACCATCAAGCTTTCAAAAGGCGCGTCCCGCGAACGAATGGCGAAATTGGGTTTGCCATGACGGGCTACCGTGTGGGCGGCTCGGCGAGATGCGTTGCCGTGACAAAAGCTTTCATGATGCGAAGCTAGAGCTGTCTTTTTTCTGCAGACCCATGAACTCGGCCTGGCACCGCCCACCGAGCCATGATGGAGCTAGCGTCGACGAGGCAAGACCCGAAGTGGTATTCTTAGAAGCATGGAAACATGCTGGCCGCGGTTGGTGGCCCTTTGCGATTACCTACTCGAGTGTAAGAGGTAAGTAATAGAGTGGTGGCTAAGATTGAGCCAGAGCCCCATCTGGACCCTTATGCAACCATGAATGATGGCTGACCTTGGCTTCCATCACGTTCTGACTCGCCCATCGACGACACGGGAGAGCCACGACCACGATAACACTGGGGGCACTCTTGTGCTCTGATGAGATGCAGTGCAATGAGGATAACAACGGCCAATGGGCGAGTGATTGTTGGTAGCAGCAGCATAGAGTCGACTCAACTCAAAACACCCGATGGCGGAATATCCCTGAGCCATCTCAAACTGGTGAGCCGCCCGGCTTGAGAAGGGGGGGGCCACACCCCCCACAGACGTTTATCACTACGGCCAGAGACAGCTCTAGCTCTCTCTGTCTGGCCTGCTTGACCTGTCAGCTTTCAATCATCAATAGTCAGGAAGATAGGAATGTTTTGGAACCTACTGGTCGGGGACCGGTCAACTCACTCTGGTAGTCAGCCTGGACAAACAAATCAACAATCGAAGAATCCCTCTCTTTCTCGCCCCTAGAAAGGGCTGGCAAGCCATCTGCAGCCCCTGTCAAGCACACACCCCTCCACTCCCCTCCCACTGTCATCCGCAACCCCACTCTGCCCACTTGCTAAGGGTGAGAGACGCAGGAGCCTGCTCCTCGGGTTTCTGAGGCGGGCTAGAAGCTAGAGTCCGAAAGGTAAGAGAGGGAGGGGAGGACATGTTTCGTTGCTGAGGTCCAGGCACTTCCATTGGAGGCAACTGGAAGCAACAGGGCCAGGGCCGTACCTACCTCACCATGGATACTCCACATTGGGAAGCTGGGGCCAAGCCTCTCATGGATACCGCTACTGCTGCTGCTACTGTACAGCACCTACCGCTTTGCCCGCCATTCTCAGTCCTGACCACCAAACGACTACATATACAACAAGCTCTCCCCCGTCAGCTTTCCCTTCTTCCCTCCTCCTCTCCTCTCCTCTCTCCTCTCATACCATACATTCTGCTTCGTGATACCCCCTTTCAACTGATCCGCCTGTTCTCCCGCTCTGCTCTGCGCTTCGCTCTCCACCCCGACCGCCCTTTCAACCCGAACCCCATTGCGAACGTCTTCCTCCCGCACAGAGCTCAGTCAAGATGTGGTAAGGGAGCTTCCCCGTCACCGCTTTTGTTGCCGCCTAGCTCTATCCTCCCCCTCTCCGCCGTCGCCCGCCGCCTACTGCGTTTTCACCGACTCTTGCCTCCGAGAGATGCAACATGAGACGGAGGGAATGGTCATGATGGCCATGGGCGAAGCGGAAAGATGGAGATGGAGCTGGCGGTCAATGGAAGGGCCCAATTGACAAGAATACGATGGCTAATTGCACTCGACTTGCAGTGGCATTTTTGGATACATCAACTACCTGGTGGAAAAGGACCGCAAGTTCATCCTCGACACTCTGATCAACGGTCAGTGCTCCCACGTTGCCCCCCTTCCCCTCCTCAGCTGCCCCTCTTCACAACGTCAAACGCCCCCTCGGCCGCCCCTTCATCAACCATTCCCCGCCCCGCCAGTCAATGGTGAGACGACACAAGCTTCGTATTGCTGACATAACCTGTCCAACAGGTCTGTCCCGTCTTGAGTATCGAGGATATGACTCGGCCGGTCTAGCCATCGATGGCGACAAGAAGAAGGAGGTCCTGGCCTTCAAGGAGGTTGGCAAGGTTGCCAAGCTCAAGAAGCTCGTCGATGAGTCGGACATCGACCTTGAGAAGATCTTTGATTCACACGCCGGTATTGCCCACACCCGATGGGCCACCCACGGTCCTCCCTCCACCATCAACTGCCACCCTCACCGGTACGTTTTTAGCCTGCAAATCTTGCCCTGATTTAGACGCGGTGTTGGTTCCCGTTTTTGAAACTTGGAACTGGCGCTGGATTGGGTGCGCCTGGAGACATCTTTTGCTGACCTGTTTTCCCCTGAATGCAGATCCGACCCCAGCTGGGAGTTCACCGTCGTCCACAACGGTATCATCACTAACTACAAGGAGCTGAAGACCCTCCTCTCGGCCAAGGGCTTCAAGTTCGAGACTGACACCGACACCGAGTGCATTGCCAAGCTCACCAAGTACATCCACGACCAGCACCCCCAGATCGGCTTCACCGACCTGGCCAAGGCTGTCATCCAGGAGCTCGAGGGTGCTTACGGTCTTCTCATCAAGTCCGTCCACTACCCCCATGAGGTCATTGCCGCCCGCAAGGGTTCTCCCCTTGTCATTGGTGTCAAGACCCAGCGCCGCATGAAGGTCGACTTTGTCGATGTCGAGTACTCTGATGAGAACGCTGCCCTCCCCGCTGAGGCTGCCGCCCAGAACGTCGCTATCAAGAAGAACGATCTTCTTGTCCCTGATGCCGGCCTTGGCGCCGCTGACAAGTCTCTTCTGCACCGATCTCAGTCTCGTGCCTTCATGACCGATGATGGCATGCCCATGCCCACTGAGTTCTTCCTCTCCTCCGACCCCTCGGCCATCGTCGAGCACACCAAGAAGGTTATGTACCTTGAGGACGACGATATTGCCCACATCCACGAGGGCTCCCTCAACATTCACCGTCTCAAGAAGGCCGACGGTAGCTCCAACGTCCGAACCATCCAGACCCTGGAGCTCGAGCTTCAGGAGATCATGAAGGGCAAGTTTGACCACTTCATGCAGAAGGAGATTTTCGAGCAGCCCGAGTCGGTGGTCAACACTATGCGTGGTCGCCTCGACATCGCCAACAAGACCGTCACCCTTGGTGGTCTTCGCTCTTACATCTCTACCATCCGCCGATGCCGCCGCATCATTTTCATTGCTTGCGGTACCAGCTACCACTCTTGCATGGCTGTCCGCGGTATCTTTGAGGAGCTTGCTGAGATCCCCATCGCCGTTGAGCTGGCTTCGGATTTCCTTGATCGACAGGCCCCCGTCTTCCGTGACGACACCTGCGTCTTCGTCTCCCAGTCTGGTGAGACTGCTGACTCCCTCATGGCCCTCCGTTACTGCTTGGAGCGTGGTGCCCTGACCGTCGGTATCGTCAACGTTGTCGGTTCCTCCATCTCTCTCCTCACCCACTGCGGTGTCCACGTCAACGCCGGCCCTGAGATCGGTGTCGCTTCCACCAAGGCCTACACATCTCAGTTCATCGCCATGGTCATGTTCGCTCTGTCTCTTAGTGAGGACCGTGCGTCCAAGAAGGCCCGTCGCGAGGAGATCATGGAGGGTCTCGCCAACGTCTCGGATCAGATCAAGTCGATCCTCGAGCTTGACTCCTCCATCAAGGCTCTGTGCGAGAAGACCTTCAAGGATCAGAAGTCTCTTCTTCTTCTCGGCCGTGGCAGCCAGTTCTCCACTGCCCTTGAGGGTGCCCTGAAGATTAAGGAAATCTCATACCTCCACTGCGAGGCCGTCATGTCTGGTGAGCTGAAGCACGGTGTGCTGGCTCTGGTTGACGAGAACCTCCCCATCATCATGATCCTCACCCGCGACGACCTCTTCAAGAAGTCGCTTAACGCCTACCAGCAGGTCATTGCTCGTGGCGGTAAGCCCATTGTCATCTGCAATCCCGATGACGAGGAGTTCAAGGCCTCCGAGGCTGAGAAGATCGAGATCCCCAAGACTGTTGACGTCCTCCAGGGTCTTCTCAACGTCATCCCCCTGCAGCTCATCGCCTACTGGCTGGCCGTGCTCGAGGGCCTCAACGTCGACTTCCCTCGCAACCTGGCTAAGTCGGTCACTGTCGAGTAAGGTGCTTGCCGTCAATTGATGGGTTTGATGGGCGGTATAGAGCAGTACCGCGCGTGGCTGCTTAGGTACCTAGTTCGTCGCGCTGGTGCGCATGAGGTTTATGATGACATTTGGAGTTGGTTTCCGGACAAAACTGGGCTTGCGTTGACATGGATAATCAAGTCTCTTTTTGCCTGCCTTGCTTGGTTGCATGAGATACATGTTTGACACAATGAATGGAGAAAATGGGAGGAAGGCCAGGGATCCGGCTGGTTAGGTTAGATGGGTAAAGACGACAGGCAGTCGACCTGTTTTATGATAAGCTAGCTGTAGGCAACGTAATCATGAAGATATTGAGAATGAAGAAAGATCCAACAAGGCATGAAGTTCCTGTTATTTGTACGTTGTTACATGCTTCTACTAATGGGGCACTGGAATAAAAGAACACCTCCAACCTTTTTGTTGGTTTGTGGTTTCTTCTAGCTAAGGATAGTCTAATATCCGAGAAGAATGCTATAAATTCATCTCCGTACCTTACTACTTCTTACCTTAGCAAAGTCATGAGATTTATCTAAAATACAGGTCATTATTCGCTGGGTACGACTGTACTCAAGCAAAGAAAACAAGTGCACATGGACAGGAGAAGCTCTCTATACGTGTATTGTTTGTATTACAACTGTGACTTGGCCTGCGCCACATATCAATTCCTGCGCCACTCGTCCATCTATTTCCTTGGTTCTAGACGGTCTGTGTACCGTATCCTCTAATCCGTTCGGCGAATGCCCAGCTCTGGGCCTCGAGCTTCAGGTCATCGGTAATCTCGACACCATCCTTGGTGACGATGGCCAAGGAGTATGAGTCCAGGCTGCGGGCGTCGCGGTAAAATAGCACCTTCATACACTCCTTGATAATGGAGACAGCTCCGTCCTTGTCGAGATTCTGAGCAGCCTCCTCATCGGGGACGTGGCGGCGCATGATGGGCTGGGCGAGCATTGCGCCGAAACCGGTGGCCAAGCTGGGGGAGCTGTAGGTGCTGCCGAGAAGGTCGGCAGCGGCGAGGAAGGGCTTGTCGTCGTCGTCGAGGCCAGCCACGAGGAGGTGGTTCCACAGAGGGTCGAACTTGGAGCGGCGACGGTAGAGAAGCTTGGCGAGGTAGCGGTGGAGGTTGGCGGCGTTGAGGCGCGGGGCGTCAGGGGAGGTGTAGGCCTCATCGAGGGAGAGCTCGATGAGATGGCGGTCGAGGTACTGCATATCGGAGATGTCACCGCTGAAGCCCACGACCGACGAGTCGGCGAAGGAGCGGAGTCGCTTGACGTCGGTGAAGCGGGCGAGGGATCCGTACGAAGCTGTGGAAGGATGGTTAGCTATGAATGTTGATGGAGGAGGAACAATGACGGACCTAGGTTGTCGGCGGCCATGACGACGCCGTTCTTGAACTTGACGGCGATGACGGAGGTACCAGTGACGATGGGCTGCTGGGTGTTTTGCTTGGGGCCGTTCTCGCCCATGTAGGAAGCATCATAAGCACCATAGACATCGTCTCTGGGCTGGACAGTAGTTAGCACATGGCCTAGAGGAGAGGTACAATGTGAAGAGACATACACGACCCCAAGCTTGCGGACGGTGATCCATGGGTTCTGTGGTTGAGGATGGAGAGGAAAGAGAGTTGCGTGGTCGTCGTCGAGGAAGCTAGAATGGAGAAATTAAATGAGATGGCTTGCGACGGATATCGTTCCGATAGCAAAGCCTGATGCTGTTGGTGATGATGGGAGGTTGTTAGGTGGGTAGGTACTTGCTGGATTGACCTTCACTGTCGCGTCCTACGGCAGCCTGCAACGAAGCAGCGGATGAGGTAGGCGCTGAATGGGGCGGGGGGTTACATAAGCCACAGCGATTGGCTCGGCGGGGGAAGCTGGTCAAGCTGCAGCTCGCCCAGGTAAAAGGTACAAGGTGATGCAGCCTGTTTGGGCGGGATTGTCCAAGTACATGATACCCATGGAGCTTTTGCGCCCTTGCAGCTTTCCAGGCATTGCAGAAGGGAAAGAGCCCAGCCAAAACGTCAACACCATCTCATCCTCTTCAGCCTCATCTTGACCTTTTCAAATTGCTTCCCCGGCACGCGACATTAAATTGTAGACTCCAATCGCGTCGTCGCCTTCCCGCGATACCAGCTTTTATTTTTCAACAAGTTGCTCGGTTCCTCTCTTTAGACAAAAATGTTCACCGCCGTCGGCAGGGCCACTGCCCGCCGCATCCAAGCACCATCTGCCCACCCCGCGGCCGCCGCCCAATTGCTCCTCCGCCAGGCCCCGACAACCTCTGCGCTCCCCATCCGGGCCTTTTCTGCCTCTGCTCCCTCGCAACTGCCTGCTGCGAGCGAAAAGAAGTCCAAGGCTACGGCCAAGAATCCCGCCGCCAAGAAGAAGCCTGCCGCGACGACCAAGAAGGCCGCGCCCGTAGCCAAGAAGACCACCAGGAAACCCAAGAAGGAGGTCGACCCCGAGGAGAATAAGAAGGCTGAGATCCGTCAGCTCAAGAAATGGGCTCTCAGAGACACACCCGCCGCGCTGCCTCACACAAAATGGGCCCAGTTCGTCGCTGACAACAAGGATGTGCTGAAGGGCTCTGCCGGCCTTGGTCCTCATATGGCTGGTCTTTCCAGCAAGTTTCACAGTCTTTCTGCTGCCGAGATCAGCGTGCGCGCCCTCAACTGCTCCCGCAGTGTCCGATCCTAAGCTAACACATGAATTCCTCTAGAACCTTGAGAACATAGCTGCAGCCAACCGTGAGAAGAACGCCGCCAACCTCAAGGCTTGGATCAAGACCCACGAGCCGGCGCGTATTCACATCGCGAACCAGGCCCGCCGCCGCCTCACCAAGCTCACAGACAAGAATTACAGAGTCTTTGAGGACGACCGCCTGCCCAAGAGGCCCCTGAGCTCCTACACCAACTTCACTGTCGAGAACTGGCCGCGTCTCGGTGGCAGCGACGCCATCGATGGTTCCAAGAATATCAGCGAGGCCTGGAAGGCCCTGAGCCCTTCCGAGAAAGCTGTTTACGAGGAGAAGACCGCCCAAGCCTCGGCCAAGTACGAAGCTGAGATGGAGGTCATCCAGGCGCGCGCCGATGCCATCAAGGCCGAGGCGGATCCCAAGAGCAAGAAATAGACGGGATTGTCACTCAATTGAAGAAAGAGAGTGTGTACAATGTCTTTTATTTTCATCGAGGCTACAACAGGTAACGGAAATGCAGGGCCCTGGGTTCACCGGATAAAGGGAGAGGGATATCTATTTTGCACGCGCGACTGTATGAAATTAAGTGTAAGGTGCTGATGCTGGCTGGTTTTTACGTAAGAAGGTTCTGACACGCGGTGATGCTCATGATAACATAAAAACACAATGTCAATAGTGTGGTTCATTCCTTCAAATGTTGCCTCATGCTCTCGTGTCATCATCGTCAACCCAACCCACTGTTCCCCAAGTATCGATAATCATAATATAGCCCAAAGCCAACCAACGCCTCGCTTCTCATGTTGAAAGCATTCCCAGACTAAACAAGCCGTATGTTTCCTAGGCGTGGCCATTCCACAAACCTCAGTTCACCGCCGCAGGTTTTCATAATCAGGCCAGCTTCTCGTATGGCGGAACCTCGATGGCCAGTTGCCCGTCTGCGCCATACCAGCTCGCCCCCGTCGTCTTGAGCTGCCTCCCACTAGCCAAGTATAGGAGAAGATATGTGTGCTTCGCAACGTGCCCCCAACAATACAGGCGAATCCAGTCATGGCTCTTGTCTCGACGGCACCATGTACCCCAGCCTGCTAGACCACTACGCAGGTAATTGCTCAGAAACCCCCATGTCTCGAAACGGATCTCAGCACTCCAGTCTGTGCAGTCAAGCAGCCAGTATCCCCGTTCGAAGGGGTCTACAGCCCGTTTGGGGTCTGGACGATATCGAGACGACAAATCTCGGGCTAGTTTGGCGAGCTTCGCTGAGATCAGATCGGAAGGGTCCACATCATCTACCCCAACGGGAGGAGAGGGCGGCCGTATCTCGAGGCTGTTGCTGAGCTGTTCCACCTGAGACCCCCTGGCTAACAGCGTCGGTACTGTGTCGCTCGAGCTTCGGACTAGATCGCCATGCTGTGGGTGGTTCACCCTGGGTCGTTTGGCTGGCGGAGGTTCTGAGCCAGCACGGGGTGATGCAACTGGCGACCGAGAACTGACCATGCTGCTTGATATGTGGGTGATGTCAGGGCCCAAATCCCCAAGAAGCGCATTCTCAGTGTTGTCTGAAGCCCCTGGCGCCTCAGCTGCCTTTGGCACTTGCGGTGTCCTTGGAATTATAGTATTGCGCTTTAGATATCTGGGCTGCTCAAATGGTAACGGTTCGTCTTGCGAAGGGATCGGCAAAGAGGACGGCACGTCAACCTTATCTGAGCCTGACGGGAGAGGGAGATTTTTCCGAGTAGTCGGAGATGGAGGCGTCGGCGAGGCCTGTGGCGACCCAGCCCGACCAATATAACGCTGTAGCACACGGGAAGGCGAAACGCTCAGCAGCCCGGTATCTGGCATGGGGTACGAGTCACTAATTTGACTGGGTGGTGCGTACCAGGACTTGAGAGAACCACTTCCAGTCCCCTGAGACGACATGATGACCCCTTTCTCAGCTGGCGCCGTGTACCGTATGCAAGGTGATGAGCGATTATCCAAAGCACCTTCAAAGCTCAAATCCTGGGACCCGATCTCAAAGGATTGCCCAAACGATGCGGCAGCTATGCCCTCGCTGGGTAACGGCATTGCGGGAGCCTGGGGCTGCTCCTGCTGTGTAACGCGCGCTTGCGCATTCACCCACGACTCCGTTGACGGAAGCGCCGTCCGTGTTTGCGGCTGGAAGGCGAGATATGCCCGTGCGAGCTGGCGGTAGACGACATCATCGGCTGCGCGGCTGGGTGCGGTGATGTGGACGAGGATCTCGGTGTCTTCCGCGCTGCTGCTGCTGGCCATGATTCGAGTGCTGGAGGCAGAAAAGCATGGCGATGGATGCGCGAGCCTGGAAAAAGAAGAAGAAAGAGGCGTGGTTCAGGTGGGTTGCCAGTTATATGTTGTTATCCACGTCGTTCCAAGACAGAGGAACCGGAAGCACGAGCCAGTCGCCAGTCATGTAAGGATATAGAAGGGCAGCAGGCAACAAAAGATCCAAGTCCTGAGAGACTAGAGAAGAGCCTGAGGTCTATAATCCCTAGGCAAACATGGAGAAGACGGTTGATGAATAGTGGAGGAGTGAGGTCCCGTGACGCACGAGATTCACGCTCTGAAGTAGGTAGACGCCGCTGAAGATTCAAGCTACCTACCTAGGTAGGTATGCATGCAAGTAAAGGCAAGGCCAGAGCCCCTGGCACCTTCCATCTCCAGCGGGTTGACGGGTGGCAGGCCCGCTATAGGTCAAGCCACACAACAGCCTAATGGTCAGTGCCATTAGCGTAGGGTCACTCAACCAGCCACACCAGGACCCCTGCTCAACCACCAAAAAAGGTACGTATCCACTATCGACGACAGATTAGTACTACCACCCCAGGATCCATCCATCAAGTGCTCGCTCTCCTCCGAGACACTTGGCTCGATTCTTCGTCCCTCTCCAATTCCCCTCCCACGCCTCCTCCGTCTATTCTCAGCCATGTCGGAATCTACAGAGTCCAAGTCTAGAGGCCCCCTCGGCCGCGTCGTCGTCATCGGCGGCAACGGCTTCCTTGGCCACCACATCGTCAACCAGGCCATTGAGTCGTGGACCACCACCGCCGTCTTCGGCGTCGACCTGCGGTGCGAGCGCAACCGCAATCCCGCCGCCGAGTACCGCGAGTGCGACATCACCGACCCCGAGCGCCTGCTGTCTCTGATTGAGGAGCTCAAGCCCGACGTCGTCATCCACACGGCGTCCCCCGTCGGCAACAACCCCAAGATCGGAAACGACATCTTCAAAAAGGTCAATGTCGACGGAACACAATCTGTGGTTGATGCCTGCGAAAAGGCAGGCGTCAAGGCTCTTGTCTATACCAGCTCTGCCAGTGTCATCAGCGACAATGTCTCTGATCTGCTCAACGCAGATGAGCGGTGGCCATTGATTCGTGGAGATCAGCAGACCGAGTACTACTCCGAGACCAAGGTCCGTCGTCGCGTCCTGCCTCGCTAGGAACCCAACTAACATGATACCCGCTATAGGCTGCTGCCGAAGAGCTCGTCCTCAAGGCGAATCGCAAGGATGACTCCAAGCTCCTCACTTGCGCCATCCGCCCCGCCGGCATCTTTGGTGAGGGCGACGTCCAGACCCTCGCCGGCATCCTCAACGTCTACAAGCGCGGCAAGCACAACGTCCAGGTCGGCAACAACGAGAACCTTTTCGACTTCACCTACGTTGGCAACGTTGCCCACTCCCACCTCCTCGCCGCCCAGCTCCTCCTCGTCACCGCCGCCTCCCCCACTGTCCCCCTCGACCACGAGCGCGTCGATGGCGAGGCCTTCTTCATCACAAATGACGAGCCCGTCTACTTCTGGGACTTTGCCCGCGCCATCTGGCACGCCGCCGGCCATGATAAGGGAAAGGAGGGCACCTGGACCCTGCCGCGCGAGTTGGGCATTGGTCTCGGCTTCATCAGCGAGGTGTTTGGCAGCATCCTGGGCAAGACCCCGACTCTCACCCGCAAGGCCATCATTATGAGCTCCATGACCCGCTACTACAACATCACCAAAGCCAAGCGTGTCCTACGCTACAAGCCCCTGTGGACACTGCAGGAGGGCATCAACCGTGGTGTGGAGTGGTTCGCTGAGCAGGACAGACAGCAGGCTGCTGCTGCCAAGGCATGATTTATAATCAGGGCCAAGCTTGGAATGAGCAAACGAGTAAGAGGAGGGCTCTAATGAAAAGGGATCGAGGGGAAAAAATCCATATCCAACCATGAATGTACATACCTGGCTCTTATATCCACACAAGCCGAGGTTTAATATAACAAAGACGCTTCGATCTTTGACGCACACACCATTTCACAAAGGATCATAAACACCCATACAGCAATAAGCGCAAAGGAACCAGCTGGTACTCGATTGTCAAGTCGTGAATACCCAATCGGAACAGATTCTATTGTTCCTATCTCTCTGCCATCCATCCATGCCATGTTCCATCCGTGACCAAAAACCCCTTCTGATCCCAGAATGAAGCCAACATGTTGCATCCTCACATCTGACCCATCATCCACGCACCCGCGAGAGGAATGTTCTGTGCATCCTCATCGCTCTGCTTCCGTGTCTCACCAGGGAATCAACCCGTTCACATGGTTACTCCATCCAACGCAGGTATAGAAGAAAGAAGACAAGAAAAAAAAGATGACAACACCACCTTTTGACCCTTTTTTGGTTTCATGAAAAAGGCATCAACCTCCGGGCCCCCCCCCCAAAAAAAAGAATAAGAACTTAGTCGAGAATCGAAAAAGGGTTAACAAAGAACCAAGCTCTTGCATGTCACCTTGGTGATAGGAGGAGCAAAGGAACGGCATAGAGCAGTAAGTGGGAAGTGAACAAGACAGGGGGACAAACATCCACTGTCTTGTGAGGAGACAAAAGCCGAGAAACTACCAGGTCCATCGTGTCGTGCGGGAACAGGGTTAAGGGCTTGTTGGCGATCTGCTTTTTCCTTTTTTCAAGGGGGTGATTGATAATAACAGGCGGAGGGGGAAGCGAAGAGGAACGCCGTCGACTATGCAAATGACTCTGCTCCCAAATCATGCCTCCTGAACTGAGTAGGGAAACGAAATGAAGCTTAGGACTGGGCATTGCCTGGCCCAGAAGGTGAAGGATATCGTTGGAAAGTATCATGAGTTGCCCGACACACCGAGCCCGCTGCCTTGCCGAGCGAGACCCGAGTTGCGCCACTCCCGTCGCCTGCTGTGCTCGGCGTTATCGAGCTGGCTGTCCGACTGGTTGAACTGGTTGGCACCGTACGGTGAAGGGTTGGCTAGATCGTTCCGACCCCTCCAGCGCGTCGGAGGCGTGCCGGGACCGTTGTTGGCATAGGGCATAGGAGGATCTTGCATGGGCCGAACACTGGCCTCGCCCTGCCACAGGGCTGGGTCCGTCTCTACTCGCCGGGCTGGTGGTCTTGTAGAGTTGTCTTGACGGTTGTAGACCTCGTTGACATCAGTGATCGAGATCTGCCCCCGCCGATCTTGGAACCGCTTGAGAATCTCCTTGGTTGTGATCTCTCCGCTGTTGCTGAAGATGTAGGGGTCGTTGAGGAGGCCAAGGATCTCATCGGGAACCTATATCAATGTCAGAAAACGCTGCACTAAGCTGAACAACCAAGGCATCTTACCTGGCACATCTCCTCGATATGCGTAATCATCATTTCTACAGCATCAATAACATAAATAGCCTCGCTATCCAGGGCGGGTGCTCTGGATGGGTTCGTAAGGATGTTGGGTGCAATAACTGTCGCAAGGTTCCTGATGTCCATCTTGGAACCAACCTCCTCGTCCAGCTGGTGGAAGGACCCTGCCCACTTAAGGAAGCTGAAGAGAATCTCGAGACTGTCTCGGTGACTCTTGGGGAGAAGGCAGCATGTGAGGTGTAGACACTGCTTCCTCTTCTCTGCGTCCGAGATCTTGGCTGCGCTGATCCATAGCCTGTACAGCTTGTGCGTCATCAGGGGATCCGGCAGATCTCGCAGGTAACGCTTGAGAAGGGCCGCGAGCTGGATGACGGGCTGTTCCATAAAGTTTACCACGTCGCAACCTTCGGTGTTGATCTTCTCTACCAGACCTTGCTGCTTCTTGATGTTGCCGTTCTTTCGGAACACACCCTCGACTGAGAGATCCATCTTGCGCATCGATGACACGATGTCGTCGATGACGGCTGGGATCCGAAGTGTGCCGGGTCCGACACCGTCTGTTGACTCTGCACCGTCTCTCTCGATGATGATCTCGAGCGGCACACCAAACACGCCCTTCTTCTTGATGCTCTTGTTCTTGTCGTTCTTGAATGCCTTCCCAAGATTCTTCCAGAAGGTCGCCTGCTTACGCGACTCGATGAAGCTTAGAAGCTCATCGAGTGTGAACTCTTGCTCAATCATGGGCTGCATGGTGAGGACGGCGAGGTGGCGGACGTTGAAGTATTCGAGGCCAGAAAGCTCCGAGAAGAACTTGCGGCCGATTCGCTCAGGGAAGGCATCACCACGGAATTCTCGCTCACGATCGGCCGACTGCGTTCGCTGATGGCCTGAGCCGCCTGGCGCGTCAAGAGAGCGATCAGAGAAGGGCTGCGGAGTCCTTTGCTGCTGTTCTCGGGACTGCTCGACAGCTACTATCCTCGGAATGTCATCGAGGGTGATGCCGTCATTCTGCCCAAACATGAGATCGGTAGAACCTTGGGGGCCATGGCCTTGCCCACCGTCTCCAGCTGAGCCGGGGCGTGGTGCCCGACCGTCGGGATCCATTACACGAGAGGTTCGGGCTTGTCGTACACTAGATGACAAGTGACGATCTAATCGCGTACTCCGGAGTCTGCGTACATCATTCAGAGTGTTCTCATAAGACGACTCACGATGACTGTCCTTGTTATCACCTGGGCCGCGTGACCGAGAATCAGCACGAGGCCTTGCATCGTTGTCATGGCCACCAGCTGCGCCATAACCGTTACTGTTGGGGTCTTCGCCGGAGCGCGGAAGGGTTCCATTGGCTCTTAGAATATCCAGCAGGCGAGCCAGAGCAACCCGGAGAAGGAATACGTATTGCTGCAGCTTGGAGATATGCTCAAACTTCATTGCTGCTTCGGCGTTGGGGCCAACACAGTTTGTGCAGTAAATCTTGCGGTCGAAGGCGTTGTAACGGGCTTCCTGCAAGGCACGGCCGAGCTCACGTCCACACCTTGTACACTTGACGCAGGTCAGATGCCACCTCATGTCGGCGTTCTTGGCACACTCGTCCTCGACAGATCTATGGCAGAGGGTGCAGTGATCCGAGTCGTGCGATGATAGTCGCGAACCGTCCGCGTTCACTTGCAGCTGGCCATTGTCATTCTTGACGGCGTCTAGGTCGCTCAGGTCGTCGAGGAACTGGTATAGACCGGTGGAGGCATTGGCTTCGCGCTCGAGGCGCAGCGCCCCTTGGAGGCAAATCCGGATGAGGAGTTTGAGGTAGTGGGCGAGACCAGTGACGAGGGACAGCAGCTCCTGTGTGACGCCCAGCTTGTGGCCACCGCTGTCTTGTGTCTTTGACAGCAGGGAGAAGAAGGACACAATCTTCTTACATAAAAGCTTGGCTTCTCGGCCGTAAGACATACCTGACCAAAGTTAGACTGGCGCACATCGTCTCGGGCACATGCAGGGTCTTGTCTTTACCTTTCTCATTCAGGCCCACCATTGTCGCGTCGAGTCGGTCCGCCGATTGGAACAGGATCTCGACGTGCCATATGAAGCGCTTCGCGACCAAAACCCCGTCGACATAAGCGCCGTTGCTAACGTGGAGGAGCATGTCGGATATACAAGCGGCCGATGATTCCTCAAAGGTCGAGAGTACACTCCATATCCGGAAGACCTTCTCCTCCATGCGTTCCTCCTCCTCGCGAATGAGGTCTCTGCCCGCACGGTCATCCGAACTCTGGAGAGCGGGCGGTGAATCTGTGGGCTGCGCCAGGCGCACGTTCCAAAACTTGTGAATCATGTAGCACTCGGGGTGCCAATGCTGGTTCTGGCCGTTCCTGAAGATCTCGACAAACTGCTTCAGGATGGCTGTCTGGCAGCCATTGCAGCGCTGCGCAAACTGTGTCGAATAGTGATAATGGCAGTAAACATTCCCATCGTGCTCGTAGTAACTATCCTG
This sequence comes from Fusarium falciforme, assembly GCF_026873545.1. Taxonomy (NCBI): domain Eukaryota; kingdom Fungi; phylum Ascomycota; class Sordariomycetes; order Hypocreales; family Nectriaceae; genus Fusarium; species Fusarium falciforme. The sequence goes on along the minus strand of NC_070544.1, from coordinate 2,450,614 downwards.
AGCGCCGAATATCGTCGAACATAATGAGCAGGTAAAATGGTCGACATGGTACTTTCGGTCTAGGGCGGTGATGTATGAGCCACGCAGGGCACCCCCGCACTGGTAACAGAGGAGGCCCAACCGGCGGAAGTAGTCCGTCTCGCATAGGGGATACTGTCCCTGACCGTTCTCGTCGTCGGCCGGGAAGAACTTGGATGCTACTATCTCACCGCAGTCCTGTCCCTTGGTTAGTATCGACACAGAATATATACGGGGTGCCTTGGGCGCCGCACCTGACACTTGAAACAGTCGAGATGAAAGGTTCCTTCGAGGGCTCGAACAAACTGGCCCGTTAAGGGCTCACCGCACGCCTGGCAGGTCCTCGTCTGACCGCTGGCAGATCTTCCTCCTCGCCCTCGCGACCTGTTACGCTCACCACTTTTGCGGGGCGGCTGATCCTCAGCCCATCCGGGGGGAGGAGGATTAGGAGTGCCCGGTGCAGAGGCGGGCGGCCTAGGGCGATAGCTGCTGTCGGGCGTCCTCGTCCGGTGTCCACCATTCTGCCAGCTTGAATCGGGGTGCGGAGGCACGTCGGAGCCGGTATGGTCGCGGGATTGGTCGCCATGACCAGGTTCGCCCAGCATCGCGTCGTCGTAACCCGACGCCATGATGAGAAGCAATCCGGAACGTCGTCGAGATGCTCAGGCCCCCCTCCAAACTCCAAACCAATCAGTTGCGAATGGGTCCTCGGCGCCGAATGTCCAACAGAAGTCGACGGGCGTTCGCAGCGGTCGGCATCAGCGCCAGCAGTGGTGGGCGGCGGCAGCGGCAGCGGCGACGACGGCGAAGGTATCGATGCCAATTGGCGAGGGCAGGCGTGTGATGTGGTACGCAGCAGAAGATAGTCTCGGTCGAGGGAGAGGTGAGAGTGAGTATGGGCTGGTGTTCGCGTGACGGCCCAACGATAAGCCACCCAGTTCGGACTGGGGTGATGGAGGAGGCGGCGGGAGGAGCAAGTCGGTGGCAGTGAAGTGAAGCGGCACAAGACAGCAGGGACCCGGTAGCATGCGAGGCTGGAGCATGTAAACAGCGAGGCTGAAACGAAGAAAAACAGAGACAATGGAAGAAGATGCAGTACGAGACGCGGCGCAGCGCGTCTGCGGCGGCGTGGATGAAGGAGCGTGGGAGTAAAGTCGAAGCCTGTCGTGGGAGAGTAAGGTATGGAGTAGCAGGAGGCGCCTGGTGGTAGGGGAGCTGAAGTCGTGGAAACGATGGGGGGGAGAACGTGGTGGTGGTGGAGGAGCCCAGGTGGAGGAGACTCCCGCTTAGAGGGTACCTTCACCAACAATAGGGGATTAGCACCAAGGGCGGGCTCCCTAGGGGCCAAGGCAGGTACCTCGAGGTGCTTGGGTACCTACCTAACGGCGGGGGGTTACCTAGCGGTTCTGCGCCGCCAGATCAGGGAGCTAGGTAAGAGATGGCCCCAGGGGAGTCGAGGTAGAGGTACTTTCCTGGGTGATCGGATAGCAGCAGGAGTCCCACCTACACTGGGTAGCCCAGTATAGATGATTTTACGATGGAAGCCGGGCAACAAGGCAGATAGATACTGGAGGTAGATTGGTACCCAGAGAGACGAGGCATACGCAGAACTTGATAGCGCAATTTTTTCTGGCTCCTGCAAGAGCTGACTTGGTGAGAGGCGGACCATCTAACGCAATGCGAATGGATGGAGGTTAGGTTGCTGCTGCTGACGGGCCGGACCCTGTGCGTGTTTAGGCGTTAGGGGCGTTGGACACTGTAATTTCCAGGCCGGCCACGGGGAGCCACGTCGAGGTAGCGATACTAAAATAAAAATAAACGGTGGAGGTTTCGAAAGTCGCTTCCTTCAGGTGCAGGTCGCCGTCAGCACTGCCTGCCAGGGCGGGTATTATTAGTAGGCAATCACAATAAAGAATACTTTTGGGATTGGACCGATCAGATGGGATAGCAGCCCGCCATTTTGCCTTCGAGTCTGCCCTCTCCTCTCCTCTACTTGTTTGTTCAGGCTGAGTAGGGCGCCAGATGTCTAGGACTGCCGTCAGCATATTGTGGCATCCAATGTCACTGAGATGGAGCCCCAGAGTCATCCTCTCAGCCCGCCTATTCCCCTTCGAGACCCGACCCGACAGGACCCAGGCAAGGCATTACTGCAGCAGTGGGAATGTCTCCATCGCATGGATGGGTCTTGAGGCGTTTGAGCCTGAGCCTGAAGTCTGCCTGAGCCTCTGGACCTGGACCGCAGACGACCGCATCAGCCATCCGTGGTCAAAGCTGGGGGCGCACTACCACTGCTACAGTGCTGCTCCCAAGAGTTACCCATGACGGACCCTGGGCAGAGCCCCCCGGCTTACCTGACACTCGCAGGTTTCTCACCATTCATCATGGGTTGGTGAGGTCAGTTCCAGTCCCCAGGTTTCCCTCGGACCTGTCAGACATGGAACACGTCCAATGGATCGGCCGCCTTCAGACGAGGTCCGCTTTGGCTCCTTGAGAGAGAGAAAAAAAAAAACCAGAACAGCCCCCGTCAGAGTCGCCCTGGTACCGCACATAACCTTGCCCTTCTTGAAATTGCAATGAAGATCTCATCACGTGTGCAGGAGCCTAGGGGGGTTTTAAGCTGCAACAGGGTCAAGGCATGTGTCTACTAAAAAGACGGCGCATGAGAGGGATGAGAGCAGTCAAAATAAAACATGTCACGGGCCATTGAGTGCGCACTGGTGAGCAGCGAATATTTATGTCGACGGGTGGGAGCGTGCTGTGGTTTTTGTGCCACCTTACCTGTCGTAATTTATGTTGCATCGCTGACTTGGTCTACTTGGAACCTTTCTTGACTCTTGTCCCCTGCAATCTCTCGTCCATGGATTGGGCCACGGACGGATATGAGCAGCTGCTAATGATGAATGATTGCACGTCTTTATTACACAAGAACAGCAACATTCCGGCTCATCAACCAAATCAGTCAAACTCCCGGAATGTGGTGGCTTCCGGGCTCTGGGATAGTCACGGACGGCCCTTGCTTGGTTCTCGCCAGCAGCATGAATTACAATTACAATGCTATAACGCAGCAGCAAGCCTATAGCACACAAATATTCTCTCTCACCCCCCCCCAATCATTCGACGTCATTTTAGAAGACGCGCCAGTAAAGCCAAGAGAAACAAATCATGCACACACGCGCAAACGGGAAATCAAGGTCCCCACACTCTTCCCGTCCCCGTCGTACTGGAGGGGAGGCCCTGCCCTGCCCTGTCCTGTCCTGCTGCTGATGGATGGCTTGTCCAAAACCCAACAACCCCTGAGAATGCCGAGCCCGTCCATTTCGTCTCGTGTACCCGTCTTATAAGCATCGTCGATGCTCAATCCCGGCCAATAACATCCTTTTGGTAACATCTCGGGTGTATCCGAAGTTGCTGCGGGAGGAGCTGACCAGATCTTGAAACTCAACTCACGTGCGAGATGCTCCCGCGGCTCTGTTTCAACTTTCAACCATGCACCAGCTCCTTCAGCCGCTTCTCAATCTTGTCCCGGCCATCAAGAGTCCGCCAAACTTCGTGGGGCGCTCCATCGACAATGTCCCAGTTCTTCAACTTGTCCGTCAGCTTGGTCAGGTCTCGCTGCTTCTTCTCCCACGTGTGACTTCGCTTGATATGCACTCCAGAGCTAATCACCACCAGCGGCGTGTCCTTGTCTTGGATCTGGCGGCTGGTCCGGGCATCACGTCGTGTGAATGAACCCGCCACGAGGCTCTCCTGCAGCTTTGCAAAGATCAGCTTGCCTCCCTGCTGGGCGGATCGCCCATATACTCGGTCTCGGCTCGTTCGTCCTCGGAAAATGGCACCTGACAGTCGGTCGAGACCAAGCGGCGAGATGACACCCCGAAGCCAGAGCAAGAATCCCCAGCCAGGCGATCCCACTTCACCGAGAAGGTCCTCGTGGAGCGGATCTATGAGAAGTAGACCCTTGACGTGGTCTCCGTTGCGCGACGAGAATACTCGGGAATAAATCGATCCAATACCCGCACTGGCCAGAACCCATGGGCCTCTCTCTCCTGCGCCGATCAAAGCCTCGCTGAGGGTATCGACTATGAAACCTGCCGACGACGGCGAGGGTGCGCTGTCTGACCAGCCGTAGCCAGGACGATCTGTGAAGCAGTATCGAGAAATGGACCCGTTCTTGAGGGCGTTCTCGGCAAAGTCCCAGAACTCATACTCGACGGGTCGCTCGCCGCCCTCAAACAGGACCGTGGGCAGGTCATTGCCCTTGGTGTCGGTCTTGTTCCCGTGACAGTACACATGGATGCGATACTTGTTATTGTCAACCCAGTACAGCTTTCCTGGAGGCGCCACGCCCGCGTCGAGTGCCCGGAGAATAATAGTGAGAGTGATGAGGAAGACCGCCACCGACATGATGGCATAGGCAATGGTTGAGACCATCACCCCGGACCATTCGAAGAGGGTTCGTCGTGTCTCGGCCCGGCCGGTCAATCGCTCCTCCTCTTCTGCCTTGCCCCATTCCACCATGCGGTCTGTCAAAAGTGTCCAAAGGCTCGTGAGAAGAGCCCAGATGACGCTGACGACACCGACCCACCTCTCTTCGTATCGGGTCTTTTGTACGGACAGGATAAGAACCATGTCGAGAAACAAGATGGCCTGTGTTTCGGGTTAGATCTGTTCAATAGCGTGTAGAAACCCTGTAGTTCGTAAACGTACCGACATGAAGATAGCCAGTATCCTAACAGATTTGGATGGCACCTCGAAGAAGAGGAGGGTGAAGATCAAGTTGGCAAGGGTCCAGGTGGTGTATCCAAAGGCAAACCACACGCTGCCTCGAGTCTGTATGCCAGGCGGCGTCGCAAAAGTAGACACGAGCAGCAAGATCCACCACACCAGGGTGATCAGGGTGAAGAGGATTGAGAGATATCGCAAGACTCGGATGCTCCATAGGTTGTATGGGGTCACTGCTGGATCGTCGGGGGCAAGCAGGCCTTGGCCAGAGTTGACGCGGTTGGGGAGGAGTCGCGTGTGCTCATCTGGCGCTGAGTGCTCTCCGTCCTCGCGCTCGACGCCATTGGCACCATTGGCACCATTCGTGTGCCTGCCATCCTCGCCATCCTCGCTCGAATCTCTCTTAGCAAAGATAGGCATCGTGGGCGTAGTTCAACCTGCGAATAGATGCTTCGCCTGCTCCAATGTGCGTAAGAACCAGTCTCTGTAGTGAAGCGATCAAACTGTCTTGGTAGTCGTACAATTATATGCAAGCACCCAGAAAATCCCCTTGGATCCCAGCTTCACCCTGTTCCTCCCCAGAGTCTATATACCAAGGCCACCATCAACGATGCCAAAAGTAGAATACGTCATTACCAGCCAACTCAGCTCGCCGTGTCACCAATCAATGATGCCGGCGGCGCTCGGTGGGAACACTAGCGGGCGGACGCAAGCCTCCGGGTTCGGGAGCTTGGGCTGAGCTAGAGCTCCTGTGTGAATGGTTTCGTAACCCCATGAGCATCGGCGCAATCTTGACAGAGCCGCAGAAGGGCTGGATTGCGTGAAGTTGACGATGGAGGGCTTTCGATGACGTGCTGTGTGTGATCCAGATGCTCTAGCCTGCTGTTAGCGTCGAGCTCTTGTAAGGTTGTCGGTACGGTACTTCAGCAGTCCAAGGCTGAAACCGGCATTCTAGATCACATAGAATAGGTAGCTTGCTTGCTTGATTACTTAAACATCAAATTGAAGAGTCGTACAACGTGAAGAGGAAGAAAATAATCTTTTCCTCATTCCGCCATGAGACTACAGTCGGTATTTGCCATTGATCTCCCTCTCATTCTCCAATTCGACATGACTCTCACACAATCACCACCCCGCCTACGCAAGCTCCAATGACATGCATTCAGCATCATCACTCACATTCCTCACAAGCAGGAATCCCGCGACACCTTATTTCAACGGCTGCGCCCTTGGCTATCTCCATTCTTGCTCACCTGGCTAGGTAGTTGGTGTACAGATACTACCACGAACTACAACGCACGTGATCGAACAACCGTCGCTGCCATGGACCAATGAAGCCTGCCACTTGAGTGATGCTACACCAGAAAAAGCCAAAAAGGACAATACAAGAAGCACGATGCGAGCAAAAAAAGACACTTTGCTTACCGTCAAGCAAAAGAAAAGTCGCAATGCGTCATCCGGAATTCGAATCCGAGCCTCAACTTATCTCAGTGGAAGAGTTGAATCCTAACCCCTAGACCAATGACGCTTGTTGAATTTGAACGTCATGGGAAGGTATATAGACGCAGGGGAGCAAGGGGGAGACAAGGAAATGTGATCGAGAGAAGCCATAGAGTGAGTGAGATGAATGACAGTGTGAATGTCGACTTTTAAATTTAGCTGTGAGGAAATTGAATTCCTATAGGCGGCATATGGATAGGAGCCAGCACGCGGAAACAGACGGGAGACAGGGCGCTCCATACAAAGTACCAATATCATGAGAAGCAATGATTAGTGAGTTTAGAGACCCAGAACTAATTCAAAGCAGTATCTTCCTAACTATTGAAGCGTCGGGGTGTTGAAGAAGTATGAACATAGCTCCTGACGTTGGGTCACTGGGCAAACCTATACTAAAACACCATGATCCTCGACCAAAGCATCTCGATCTATTGCCAGCCCAAAGTCGAGCATACCCTTATTATAAAAGTACCCTAGCTTGGAGCGTCTATCAAGGCACAAGAGTCTATGTACTATCCTGACCAGGAGAGAAACGGGCAACATGGGATAAGCACGCATTGGATCTCGAGGGTCAAATCTGATAGTGAGAAAAGAGCTACAAAAGAGATTCAGTCGGACATATCACGACTTCTTCCGTATTGGCATCAGAGAGCAACAGGATCGCTGTCCAAATGGGCACTAGCATGGAATGGGCGCGAGGAGATTGCCAACTAGTTGATCCTCGGACCAGAGGAAGAGGGGCGCGAGCTGTCCACGCGGGTTCTCACCACACTGGCCATTCGTCACCGTACAGCAGAAGCCCGAGTCAAGGACTCAAGCCATCTCATCAGATAATGTCTCAAGTGGCTTGCTCCATTCTGAACTGTATGGCGCCAATTCATTCTCTAGCTATCGTCGCAACTAAACAACAGGCAGTGAGATAGAGGCTGTCAGTGTGTATCTCGTCGTGTGAATTCCATAGTCAGCTAGGTATTGTTGGGTATATTAAATCCCAACTCCATTGTTCCAGACTCCTTTTTCCCCATTGACTCCGGGCTGTGTTCCTGACATAGGAAATAAATCAAGGTAAAAAATGCTCCTTCCAGGTCCTCATTCATCATTAGGTGTAGATCATAAGTGGCATTCAAGTGTCCCATGGTGCGACTGGATTGAATTCCTTGGCACCCGGGACCGAACAGATACTGCTCGACATCGAGTGCGACGCTTGGCTAAGCCCCGAGTAAGACTGTCTCGACTGTTGTTGCTGCTGCTGTGCTCGCTTCAGTGCCTTTTCTGGGCTTGGGCCGCTCGTAGAAGTGATGGCGTTCTCGGGGATCTTTCCAATTGGCAAATGCAATTTGGCTGCTGCCTGAGGGTCGTTCATATCAATGCCATGTCGCTTGTACGTGTTCCTCTTCTGCTCCTTCATGGCCTGCGCGGACGGCTCACTCACAGAAAGCCAGTCCTTGACTTGAGTAAACCACCTTGGCTTCCCTGACTTGGACTTGTGCTTATCTGAGGATTGTAGAGAGCTGCGCAGTCTCTCATCCCCACTGACAGAAGGCTCATAGTCGGAATGCGAGGGACGTGATGTGAGGATTGATGTGCCTGAGCTGGTAAAAGTATCGGGCGATGAACCTCCTGGGATGGCCATGGCTGGGATTGTTGGTGTTATTGGATGAAGCTCTCCAAGGTCGATTGATGCGGATGTCGTCTGATAATTGCTTGAGAAAGGACTCCAATCGATGTCCGTCTCTCTCGTGTACTTGTGTGCTGAATTCGGATCGCGAAAGGACTGAGAAATTAGGACTTTCGCATCCAGAGATCGTGTATTTTTGTGCCGGACGAGAGTTGTCCGTGGTGATTTCGAAGAACCGGTGGTGTCGGTTGTGCTGTTGAAGATGTACGGAGAGGTGGCTGGGCGCGCCGTCTCTGCACTCGCTCTTGTCCAGTCTCCGTCCTGAACAACTGGTGAAGTCTCGAATGGGTCCGAAAGCGCGAAACGGCCAAAGATAATACTCTTTCGACGTCTCTTTGTCTGGTTCTAACCGACGTATGGTAGAGGCGAGGTCTTTGAGGGCAGTGCAGTTACTTGAACGTCGTGCGAACTGGATGGGGCCGAGGTCTGGGTTTGCCAGTGGGGTGGTATCTCCTCTGGGTCTTGGGTATGAGATATCAGGACACGACGAGGTAGTCCAAGAGAGGTAGGATATGAGAAATTCCGCACGGGCACTGGTTTGCTGGATGCTGGTGGTTGGGAAGGAATATGAATGGGCGGATAATTGATATCAATAGGTGTATCCGAGGCAGGCATAATCCTTCATCCAAGGAAAGGTGAAAATGTTTGCTCCCAACAGAAGCGGAAACAGACCGAAGATATCTGCTTGAATTGCAAGGCCGGAGTAGAAGGGAACAAGTATAGCCAAAGACCGGAAGGGAGGGCAGATTCCAGGTCTTGACAAATGCAGGAACCGATGTCAAGTCCCTAGCAGTGGAACGTCGATTCGTTAGGCCTTGGCCTTTAGAACAGTAGTGGAAAGGTGAGCGAGGTGCACGAGTCGTGTACGGTGTAAGTGGCAGACACTTTGGCTGCGACTAGAAAGACGGCGGAAACTTGGCGGAGAAATGGAAGAAGGAAGCAGAAGTGAGGCGCTTCGTTAGCGAAAAGAATTGTGAGGTTAGTGAGGATGCGAATGAAACGGCTGTCAAGAGAAGAAGATGAGGCTGGGAAGAAGAGGACAATAAATGAAGGCAGAGGGGGGGAGCCTTGAAGGAAGGAGCCGAGGGACTGGGGGAGGAACTTGGAAGGAGGGAATGGGAGTCGCGTACCTGCCCCGTTATACCAACCATGAACCTGCTCCCGCCTCACCCTCCTTCAAAGCCCCCGGCGTCATCTTCACACCCACCTTCACAAATCACAATCCTCCACACCCTCGCGGGTCGACTTGCATCATTACCCACATCTTGGCTTCACACTTGAGAGCTGGCATCTGCTGGTGGCCCAGGTGGGCAATCCGGCAAGTGTGGATGGGTCTGTAATTGGGCCTGGGGACACCAACAAGGGACAACAAGTCGAGGCCTTTCCTTGAGCTGCCCTGTCGAGCTGCAGTGGAGGGCGGAACGGTGCAACGGTGGGTTCCTGTGGCTTCGTCTCTTCACAGCTGAGAATGGACGTCTCGGTAGGTGGCGTCGACGGTGCGTCCAGCAACTCAATCTCTCCTGGCCAGAGTGCCTGGGCAAAACCCGCCTTGGACCGCCGGGATGCCAGATGCTTCTTGTGAATCCTGGCCCGTCATTTGCCGGAGCTGCCGTTAGCGCATGTGCCACATCTCTGCTCTCGCAGTTTTGCGCACAGCCAATCGAGCTACTGACGTCTAGTCTCGTGTCAACGGTGCCAAGATGCCTGGAGCTGAATCAACCCCCATATTACGGCCGCGGTCAGTCGACAGTCAAGTGTCAGGCGCCTCGTCCAGCGAGATGTTGCCCCAGGCTGAGCTAAGAAGGGCCACCACTGAGGAAAACGGGATCATCAATGCAGGCCTTTACGACATCATGGCATCAACGTTTGAGCGACCCTCCCAGGAGCTATACCGTCCCGGTCTAGCGGCGATCCAGCCAGCGACAGGTTTGATAGTCCACTATTGTGCCCTGGTAGCCGGGCTGTCGAAAATCTCCTAGTCTACGACTCCCTTGCAAAGGCCGTCCAGGGCCCAAATTTGTCATGGAGACGTGGGGATCCGTCTTGAATCCAGACCTTTCCGGACGCGTGGAACCTGCGGGTCAGCTGAGGAACTCTTGTGTTCTCGAATGACGGTTCCAAGCCTTGTTTGACATGGGACAGCAGGCGAGTTGCTCCGCCGTTAAGATGGGAGATTATCGACGGTGAAGGGTAGAGATGGACGGTGCACAGATGAGATGGAACAAAACGAGGAGCTCTCAGGAGGGAAGCCCCAAGGCCTGGTGTTCTACAAGGGCCTCGGCATTGCAGTATCGAGTCTAATGCGGGTTCAGCATCGGAAAAAGCAATCTAGACTGCAGCCATGGGCAAAAGCAAGATTCCCATTGTCTTACTATACTCCCATGCAGATAGCCGCCACGATAAACCAGTTGGATGCAAGACTGGGGTCATTACTGCAAGAACGCAAAACAGCCCGCCAATGTCCCGTCACCGACGATGGGTCCTAGACTCCCACCGCAGGGCTGGCTTGCCGTCTATTTCCAGCGCCCCTGGTTCTCGTTGGCTCACGACTACGCCTAGGCTCGGGCCAGATCTAGGCCACTCGATTGCTACGGAGTATAGACTGAGAAACAGGACATTACAGCCCATCACAAGATGAACTTCTTGACGAGAAGAGAAAAAAGTGATGGATTGACCATGTCCTTGGTGACAGCTGACTCATTTCCCAGAAAATATTGTTCAGAGCAGCCATAGCTCCCTTCGAAAGCCGAGTAGTCTAGTGCGGCGCACAGCCGCTAATGCAGCGAGTGTGGGTGGTCACAGACAAGGCGCTGCAACACCAAGCCAGACAAGCGCACAAGCTTTTCTGGGCGCAGGATCTGAAACCGAGGGATATTATCCCTTTCCAACAGGTTGGTACGGTGAGGCTCAAGTTGCCTGTGATCGACGGGTTGCCGGGATCGACGTCGAAATTGTGGCATAATGACTCGGGTAGACATTCGAGAAGGTCCATCGGCTCGATGACGATCCCAAGATCGACAAGCCGTTGACAACGTCAACCACCATGCCGGGACCTCAGGAGCATTGCTCGATGACAAGAAAGATAACAAAGCCGTTGTGTTCCTGATAGCTCACCTCCGCGGACCATTACCCCTTGCGTGCGGCCGTGTGATGACGGGACAGACGCCGGTGCAAACTCTCATTGTGACGAGGACATAGAATAGGAGGTGCGCAGACTCCGTACATCCAGTACACAAAAGGCGAAGGGTGTCTCATTCTGGTGGCTTCGTCATTGTGACAGTATGGGTCCTACACCCCCAACCCAGCCTTCAGAGGCTCACAAGACATTTGCTCGTGCTTGTGCCTGGTGGATTGGGGTATGGCTGTCTGTGTGTCGGTGCTTGTGCGTCAAAACGCAAGATGGCCCGTGCTCTCTCTTGATCGGAACTGGCGCAAGATCTTATCCGATCGCCGCGTGTGGGGTCAGGCGATACCACCTTGGCCCACTTTCCCTCCGACTTCACCCCGCCTGAGTCGTCAAAGCCTCATGATGCCTGATGCTTTTTCGACCTCTCCTCATGCGCGCTCATTGATGAACCCTCTTCTCCTTGACCGGCCCAACCCTCACTAGACTCGACCTGAACCTGAACCTGGAAATAAGCTCCCGCTGTGGCCAAGCGTTGCACTCGATCCCTCTAGTCTCCGCCTCGAGCCGTCTGCTAGCCTTCCGACCCCGCCAAAGCTCCCGCTGCGAGTGTGGTTGCTTGCCTTCTTGAGACATATCGCATCCATCCCAAGTGTCCTCTAGCCTGGTGCAACATTCCTTTTTTCCCTGTCTCTCTTCTTATCCCTCCCTCCCTTGCTTGTTCCCGTCGTCGCGTCCTGCACGCCTCTCCCTTTCGGGTTCCTCACCCACCGCTGCCGCCACCGTCACCTCTTTCCGAGCTCGGCCTGCCTCTCCGCCTCCGACGTGCAGGCCCGTGCAAACATCCGTCCTACCAGCCTGACCCATCTCCCCGCGCACCTCCATCATGCCCGCCTTGACAATTTCCACCGACAACCTCCCAAACGACAGGCCTCCCTCGCCCAACAGGCCACCCGTCTCTCCCCTCACTCCAACACTGGCTTCCGCGCAGCTCTCCGGGGCTACTGCAGCCGCCGGCGCCGGCGGTCGCCCGAGTCTCACGCACTCGCAGCCCGACCAGACGGGAGTCCCGCCGCCCGCGCCCGTACCGATCGCATTCGACTCCAACCCGGATGTCATCGCGCTCAAGTCTGCCATATCGATCCTTCAAATCCAGCGACAGCGGGCCACCGCCGACATCCAGGCCCTGAACCGCGCAAAGGACGAGGCTGTTCAAGACCCTGAGGCCTTTGTAAAGGATCTCATAGCGGGAAAGATCAATGCGCCAGCCAATGATGACAGCGACGACGAGGATGACGATGGGCATGACACTGCGGATCAGAAACAAGACAATGCGGGCGAGGGACCCTCCAAGCAGCGCATCGCCTCTGAGCCGCGGGCATGGGCGAACCTCCCTCAACCGCAGAACGTGGTCCGTTGCCCACCCATCAACTGGTCGCAATACGCCGTCGTGGGCGACTCTCTCGACAAGCTGCACAACGAGCAAGTTGCGCGCCCGAGCCAGGGAACACCGGCCGTCGTGGGCACCAACGGCATGTACGAGTTCAAGGGAGAGGGGAAGCAGGAGAGATATGCAGGTGTCGCTGCGCCTTTTGCCCCCACGCAGGAACGGCTGAGCAAAAAGTCCAAGTCGAAGAGATGATGAGCGATGATGACACGATCATGACTACAAAGAGGATGATGACCAAGTTCTGTCTGTCTTGTTTGAGCGATGTTTCAGGAATGGGTTCCAGGTTGTTGCATCTGTTATATCGGCGTTGATGATTAGACGGGATGGCGCTTCAGAGGGTATTAGCAATATAGCCCCTTGCAATGGTTTTTTCTTTCTCTACTGTAGGATGCCTCCTCGGCCCTTCGAGAAGTTCCGTGAGTCCCAAATGTGATATCAAATCTTCACATCACTACAAGCCAACTGGTATGAAGAATAGTGAATGCTCTCATGACCCTGCTCCTGGCAGGTCAACCTCCCCCATCCACACCGTGAAGCCTAAATGACCGGTTCACTTCAGGCTAACCATCCATAATTGAAAGAAGGAGTCCGAATTCCAACCACGCCGAGTTCCCTTGTGTATCGTCACAGACCTAAACGCCATGTGAAATCCGGAAGATGTCTCCCTTATTCGCCTCATACGCCTCTCCTGAATTCCCAAAGTAAACCCCCAGAGCAATCCCAGCAAAGATCATTTGCACATCACTCTGGAAAGTCCCTGTGGCAAAGAGTTAGCCACATTCCTGCGCAGTAGATATGAAGGCACTGCCAACTTACTCCATGCTCTGCTGGACTGACCGACGAAGCCGTCGGTTGTACTTCTTTTTGTCGTCGGCCCCTGCTCCCCAGTACATCTTGCTCGCCTCGGGGTTGACGATCTTGCGTGGGTCGTAGGCTGGCTCGTCGTCTTCGAGGAAGGAAAAGATGGCCTCAATATGAGATCTCACATCCTCTCTCTTGAGCGGGTTGGGCGTATAGCACGCTGTACCGTCTGACGCAATGTGATGGTGGAAAATCTTGGTCTCAAACTTGACTCGAGGTTGCTCTTCGGGGAACCGAGGGCTGAAGTTCATCTTGATTCTGAACAGACCGCCGTCAAGATTGGTCATTGGGCGCCCGAAATAGGTAATCACCCATACAAAGGGGTTGTCATTCTCAAGGAACACGTTATGGGGCATGTCTCCCCTTTTGAACGCCTCGACGACCTGTTCAAACTGGTGCTGAAGGTTGACAGCCACAGTGGTCTCTCGTGCCTTGGAAGCCAGGCCTTCCTCGGCCCATTTATGGGGTTCTGCGTCAATGGCGGCCTTGATTGTATGTAGACGGCGTTCAAGTTCGGTGTAGTTGAATTTTCCATCCATACTGTTGCTCCCAGGCGACTCGAAAGGCATCCGAGCGAACACCTGGCCATCCCTGGTTTCAGACTTGCCCTTTTGAACCGCCGCCAAGTACGACTCGAAATACCACAAGAATCGACGCTTGCAGAGATCTTTGAATGGTTCAAATGGCACACTAGACTCGTCGATATCGTCATCGTCGAGATCCCCGTCGCTGAGTTCTTCTCCAACGTGTGGGGGGCCGTGGGCAGTCAACCCGAGGTAACCTTCGAGGCGTTGGATGACCGAAATTCGCAACGTTTCGTGGCGGATCTAGCAATTATTAGGTGATAAGATCGCGCAACTAGACACAGAAGCAAACCTTTTGGACGTATTCCTTCTGCGCCTTCTTGTCTGATTCATCGTTGGCATCCTCGAAGCCTGGCTCGTTTTCGTATGGGTTCGAGGACAGGAGACTCTGAATGGAGAGTAGGATGGATTCCAGTCCTTGGGCTGACGACCACTCCTCTCCGCGCTCTCCACGCCACGTCCTACGCTTTATGTCAGTCGTCGCTCGGGGTGGTGAGGTGTTGTCGATTACCCTAGGATAGAACTATGACGGTCAGCTCGAACGTCACCAGCCAGAGGAGCAATAACTTACAGGCAGACTTTGCCACTAGAGTAGATGTTGGGGTTAAATCGACAGCGCCCACCGTTCGTAGTGACGCAGTGCACGGTGGGGGACTTGGAAGGGTAATCTACAAATAGAGGTGAGAGAGAGTATCAGTGTGAAGAGGGAAGCCCAACCTTTGTGGAATCGGATAGCGAACTACATATCTCATTTAGCTACTTCTAACTCAGGCATGTTTGTGAATCGTTGGCGACCAACCTCGAAAAGGCCAAACTCGTACGGGGTCTCGTGAGGGCCCATGATGAGAGCCTTGACATTGCGAACATCAATGTCGCGACATGCCACGGCGAGTGCTACAGTCGGTCGCGGTGACGTTAGATAATGAATGCAGAACCTTGATGGGTGTACATACACAAGTCGGAACTCTTCTGGATGTCGCTGAGCTCCTATACGTGATGGTTAGCACCCAGAGAGCTCACGGCGCAAAGACGAGACAAGGGACGGGATGGTGAAGGCGAGTGCGGGGCAAGTAACCTTGGAGATGCGAATGATAGACTGGTCCATGGCGTCTCGTGGGATGCAGATCAGATGAAAGATGTTGCGAAAATGCTCCGTCTGCAGAGCGCGACGCACATGGACAGGCCACGATAAAGTTGAGGGCTTTCGATGGTCAACTTGAAGTTGTAATCGTGAGGTGAGGTGCAAGGTGGGAGAGTGATTGTTTAAGCCGAGCACGGCAGGAGTGGAGGTGGGCAGTCACTCGCACTTGACTTCAGCTGCTGGCGGGGGCAAGGGTCAGGCTAATGGCGGGGATGGACCGGGCAAGGTTGATTGCTGGCTTGGGCCTAACCATTTATAGGGCAGGCAACAGACTTCAAAGAGACGACGGGCAGGGGAGGAGGATAAAGTCTATTCGAGCGTGAATAAAGCCATGAATGCAGGGTATGGCAAACAAATGTAATTCATCTCTGTTTCTCCTTTTATCACACGCAAACACCTGAAATGACTGTTAGCGAAGAGTTGGTATGGTAGGTATACATCAGTCTTGCCAAGCACATAGGGTAGGAGTCACTGACTGGGCGGCTACGTGCGTCCATCAGCCAACACTCGCATGCAAGTTGCCATGATCCATGCAAGAGTTTTGGGTGGTAATACTGGCACTTTTCGGGCGATTGCGAGACTCTTGGCTGGTTTATGATTATTATGGGGGATTTAAGTTGGAAACCAGAAGGTCGGGCGCAGCAACCTGCGATCTTTGTGCATTAGCCTCACATGCCTCCTCTTCTCTGTACGGTTCACGGAAGCAGACAACATTAATGGACAAGGTCCACGGGCACACGATGAGGGCACCCGGTTGCTGATAAAAGTGTAAAAATGTGCAAGCACCCATGGACTTGTACACGCATCAAACTAGCCAGCACACAGAATCCACTGTGAATGGCAGCGCTTGTGGGCATGATACCATGACCAACTTGAACATCCAACCAGGATTTGCCATGTTTATGATCAGCCTCACAGCAAGCAGAATATGACTGGTCAAGAAAGAGCAAGTAGTAATGCATAGATACCATGCACGTTGGTATATCCAGACGTGCTCAATTACCCATTCTATCATACCTGACTATTTGCTTACCGAGAAGTCCGTATGACGGACGGGAGTACCCTAGGTACCTATGTAGGGGTAGGCAACCATGGAACTCAGTGGGGCCAAAAGCTCCGACTCTGGGCCTGTCTCCATGGCAGCTTCCCAAGGTGCTGCAGAACGCGCTGCGCGTCTCCTAACGCGTAAATTGATTTTCTCCAAGCTCACTCCAACACGATTCAACAAACCAAGCTATCACCACCTATAACCTCGACACCGAAATCTCCTGCACAAGCTGCGAAGCCTCACCTGTGCTCACAGTACGCCGATCATTTGCGCCAACATGGCGAGCTTTTTCGACCTCAAAGCCAGGAAGGCGGCTGCCGCTGCCAATGCGAATGCCGACCAGAAGCAGGACAAGTCCACCAATCCCCGAACCCAACCTTGGGTTGAGAAATAGTCTGCACTTCCCATTCTACGTTGCTAGCATCAAGACTGACAGACTTGCAGCCGACCGAAGACCCTCAGCGATGTCACTGCTCAAGATCACACCGTCGATGTTCTCCAAAGGACTCTGCAATCCTCCAATGTTCGTCCTCACACCTGGTCGAATCGATCCAGGCCCTGACAACCTCTTAGCTCCCACACATGCTCTTCTACGGCCCCCCCGGTACAGGTAAAACCTCGACTGTCCTCGCGCTGGCAAAGGAACTGTACGGCCCCGAAATGATCAAGTCCCGCGTCCTCGAACTCAACGCCTCCGACGAGCGTGGCATCTCAATTGTCCGAGAAAAGGTCAAGAATTTCGCCCGCACGCAATTGACCAACCCGAGCCCTGGATACAAGGACAAATATCCCTGCCCCCCTTTCAAGATCATTATCCTCGACGAGGCCGACTCCATGACACAGGATGCGCAGAGCGCACTACGAAGAACTATGGAGACATACAGCAAGATCACCCGTTTCTGCTTGATTTGCAACTATGTCACTCGTATCATCGACCCGCTTGCTAGTCGATGCAGCAAATTTCGATTCAAAAGTCTCGACCAGAGTAATGCAAAGAAGAGGCTCGAGGAGATTGCAGAGAAGGAGGGCGTTCCGCTGGAGGACGGCGCCGTCGACACACTGATCAAGTGCAGCGAGGGAGATCTTCGAAAGGCTATTACCTTCCTGCAGAGTGCTGCTAGACTCGTGGGCGCCGGTGCCCCGGAGAAGGACGCCGATGGTGCTGACACTATGGATGTGGATAAGAAGGCAGTGACCGTTAAGATCGTTGAGGACATTGCCGGTGTCATTCCCGAGAGCACCATTGAAGACCTGGTTCAAGCGATACGCCCAAAGAGCTCAGGACCCTCATATCAGAACGTCTCCAAAGTCGTTGAAGACATGGTTGCAGATGGCTGGAGCGCAGGACAAGTTGTTGGCCAGGTAAGTTGTTTGGCTGCCTGACAAGACATTTCTAACGGCCCTTCTAGTTGTACCAAGCCCTTACATACGATGAAACCATCCCGGATCCCCAGAAGAACAAGATCGTCCTGATCTTCTCTGAAGTGGATAAACGGTTAGTAGACGGAGCTGATGAGCACCTATCTATCCTTGATTTGGCCATGAGGGTGTCGGCTATCATGGCGGGAAAATAAGCACACAGCGTCTCGGATGAGGAATGGAGTTGGGGGTAGATATGGTGTTGGCGTTTGAGCTGGTCATATACCACCAAAATATTAAATCTTGTACTTTAAAGCATGATTCTACGCTGTGTCCTCTTGGCCAATAAGACCCAAATTGCCGTGCAGTCCAGACCATGCATCCCTTGACTGTTCCGAATCCTTCTTTTTCTCGGTATGTTTTCTGGCCTTGCTTGGAGTCTTGGAGCCTGCCAGCCAAAAGTCATCCTCCGTGGTGTCAGCTTGAGGCTCCTCATCCTGTTCCACCTCGCCCTGGCCCAAGAGGTGATCAACCTCTTGCAGAGTCTGCATAGAAGCCTCCAATGCAAGTTGTCCGCTTTCAACTTGTTCCGCCACATTTTCAAGGGTTGCAATCTTGGCTGAGTCCGCTGCGAGAACCCAGGGCTGGACTTTGCCGGTGAATCCAGGTCGCTCGGTAGAGGTTAGGACTTCTCCCAAGCCTGACCTCCTTCGAGAGGTGGGTGCCACGGCATGGGCCGGGAGTAGTTGGCTCTCCTCGGCAAGATGGCCAAGCAACTGACAGGAATCCTTAACTTCCTTGCTCAGTGTCGCATTTATATGGGCTTTTTGCGTGATCATGGCCTTTTGCTTCCTAGAAAGAGAGAGCAGAGATTCGATGTATGGCGTGAGGAGATAGGTGCTCGGCACAGGATCAGCATCACCCACTTGCTGCTTGGCCTCGGGGGGTGCGAGGACAGGTGCCGCAGATGAATCAGATCGCTCGGCAACCGTGGAGAGAAGGGATCGCCTAGCAGCGAGATACTTGGCGTATTTGTCCTTGATGGCATCGAGTTGGGCGTTTATCGAAGCCTGATCTGAAGTTGCTCGATCATGACCTCCGGCGCTACCCCCGGCGTCCTCATCACCGTCTTCATCCGTCGATGCCTTTCCAAGCTCAGTCTCGATCCAGGAAATGAGTTCATTGCGAGTCGTGTTTAGAGCATGCAGCCTTGTGCCATTACTGATGACATCCGGTATGTTTTGAGCATTCGTCCTCGTTTCGCGGAGGAGCTGCTCCTCCCGCCGTAAGAGCAGCTTTGCCCTCAGAACCGTTTTCTCCAGTTGGGCAACTTGTTCCGTCAGATCCGGCTTCTTCGTGCTTTGCTGCGCAACCAGCCCATTCACAACTTCCTTGGGTACTCTGGGGAGACTGGCTGCCTCATGAAACATGTCTTCAGGGTCAAGATATTCGGGGGCAGCAGCGGGTTTCTGCATGAGCAGATCGAGGTGATTCTGGACTGCTAAAAGCCGCTCTTGTTTCGTCTGAAGTTTTAAGAGTGCAACTCGTTCCTCTAGTAAATCGCTGCCGTTGGAGGGTGTTTCTTGTGATGAGGATGGTCGGGAAACATTGGTTTGAGCAATGTCGTCATATTTCCGGCGTGCTTCCACATTGGCCTTGAGGGCCTCAATGTACTCTCTGTATACTCCCTTAGAGTCGGGGTCGAGGTTCACATCGTGTGCTGTATCTGTCAGGGACACAGGCTGCTTGATTGGGCCATCATGGGAGCAGGACCCAAGGTGAAGAGCCAAGACCCGTCGGATGTAGTTGACTTGCTCCCGAGGCTTTATGAACGGATCAAGAGCGTCTTGAAATGTTTCAGCAGTGTTGGATGAATTCGCCATCTTGGCTTCACATGGTTTGTCGGTGAGAAGCTGTCGAGGATTTGTTTGGGCTCGTTGCTCTGCTCATGGGAGTAAATAGCGGAGCGCCCCTGGTCAACACTCGGCTGCTTTAGGTGTGGCTGGTGTGAATTTCGATGCTGCGCTTCCCTTATATGTTTGCTGCAATATTTAGTACTCAAAAGCGCCAAGTCTTGAAAATTTAGAACATTCGTGATAAATACGAAAGATGAATATCTTTGAAATCCGTACCCATCTGAAAGATCAAGGATGGAATGGATTAGGCTGTGGAGGGTGCAGCCACACCTTCACCCAGCCACAGACGCGCTCCAATGGCACTAGCCCAAACGTGACCTAGCGTCGTAGCCTTCCAGGCTGCGATCTGAAATTTGCGATCGCGACTTCACTCTAAAACCTTGGGAACGAATACAAACCACAACAACAACTGCGAATCAATCGATCGCATACTTCGAGTCATCTAGGCAGCGGCTACATATCCGAAAAGTCGTGTCGGTGGCAAATCCATGATTATTTAACGGCCCAGTGCCCCGGGCTTTTGTCGAGAACATCGGCGTTCTCCAGCAATAACAAAGCTTCACAACCACCGCCACCATGTCGGAAGCAAATCGAGATGTCTCGCAGTACAAGTACTCGGCCATGTCGAACCTGGTCCTCCAGGCGGACCGTCGATTCGTCACGCGACGAACCGATGAGGCCACTGGTGATCCAGAGTCGCTGGCTGGGCGCTTGAGCATCCGGGACATGGGCGCTCGAGTTGCCCGCGACGACGCGCCGAAGCCGAAGAAACAACCCGGACTCCCAGATATCGAGAGGGGAAGTCTGAGAGAAGGCGAAGATATCCTGGCACGAGAACAGCGAAGGCGGAAGGCGGAAGCGCACCAGTCTGCCGGCGTCCTCGGCGCTAACGACCTCCTGGTGGAGGGCATCACATACCGGCCGCGCACACCAGCGACACGAGCGACGTTTGATCTAATCATTACAATTGTGGCGAACAATCTCGGCGACGTACCCCACGAGGTCGTGCGCAGCGCGGCGGACGCTGTGCTGGAGTATTTGAAGGACGACGATTTGAAGGACCTGGACAAAAAGAAGGAGATCGACGACATCTTGGGTGTGGCTTTGAACCCCAAGCAGTTCAACGAGTTGGTAAATCTAGGAAAGAAGATCACAGACTACGATGCCCAGGATGATGACGAGGATGTCGCCATGGGAGGTGCTGATGGTGACGACGCCGAAATCGACGAACGCCAAGGTGTTGCTGTAGCCTTTGACGAAGACGAAGACGATGAAGAAGGCGGCATTGTTCACGAAGTTCGCGACGAATCATCGGATGACGAGGAGGAAGAGGAAGAGAAGGACGAGAATGCCGAGGCCAAGGATGAAGATGCCGTTGTCGATGTGGGTGATGAAATGATCCTCGACTCAGCACCATCAGGAGGCAAACATGCCGAGAAAGAGAAGCATAGCGTGCCCGCACGAGACATTGACGCCTTTTGGTTACAACGCCAAATTGGTATCTTATACCCTGATGCTCACGAGCAGACCGACAAGACCAAGGAGGCGCTTCGCATTCTTTCAGGCGAGCCAGACGAGGCCGATGGCGAGGAAAAGTCGCTGCGCGAGATTGAAAACGACCTCATGGAATTATTCGACTTTGAACACCACGAGTTGGTCCAGAAGCTCGTTGAGAACAGAGAGAAGGTCTACTGGCTCACCAAGCTAGCTCGCGCAGAGACTCCCGAACAACGCGCCGATGTTGAAAGAGAGATGGGCTCGGAAGGTCTGCAATGGATTCTCAACGAGTTAAAGGGCCATAGTTCAGGCGAGGGCAAGAAGGCCAAGATGGACATTAAGATGGATATCGACGTCCCGGCCTCTTTCACCGCAGAGGCACCCAAGCCTGAGCGCGCCGAAGGCCAGCTGGTTGGCGGGCTTCAGCCCAGGAAGCTCATCAACCTCGACAACCTGGTCTTTGATCAAGGAAACCATCTCATGACAAACCCCAAGGTCCGACTACCTGAAGGGTCGACCAAGAGGACATTCAAGGGCTACGAGGAAATTCACATTCCTACCCCCAAGAAGCGCAACGAGCCCGGCGATGTCTTGATTCCCATTACCGATATGCCAGAGTGGTCTCGCAACCCCTTCAGCAAGAACCAGTCCCTGAACAAGATCCAGTCCAAGTGCTACCCTTCAGCATTTGAAGATGATGGCAACATGCTTGTTTGTGCTCCCACTGGTAGTGGAAAGACCAACGTTGGTATGCTTGCTATCCTTCGCGAAATCGGCAAGCACCGCAACCCTGAGACTGGTGATATCGACCTTGATGCATTCAAGATTGTGTGTATCGCCCCTCTCAAGGCCCTGGTACAGGAGCAGGTCGGCAACTTGGGAAACCGACTCGAGCCCTATGGCATTCGAGTTTCAGAATTGACTGGTGATCGTCAGCTCACCAAGCAGCAAATCGCCGAAACACAGATCATTGTGACCACTCCTGAAAAATGGGATGTCATCACCAGAAAGTCAAATGACCTGACCTATACAAACCTGGTGCGCCTGATCATCATCGACGAAATCCATCTGTTGCACGATGACCGTGGACCTGTACTGGAGAGCATCGTCAGCAGAACGATCCGCAAGACCGAGCAGACAGGTGAACCCGTCCGTATCATTGGTCTCTCTGCTACTCTACCTAACTACCGAGATGTTGCTAGCTTCTTGCGGGTAGACACCAAGAAGGGCCTCTTCCACTTTGACGGCTCCTTCCGACCATGCCCCCTGCGTCAGGAGTTTGTTGGAGTCACGGATCGCAAGGCCATTAAGCAACTCAAGACGATGAACGATGTGTGCTACAACAAGGTCATCGAGCACGTGGGCACAAACAGAAACCAAATGCTCATTTTCGTTCACTCTCGAAAGGAGACTGCCAAGACAGCCCGTTACATTCGAGACAAGGCGCTCGAGATGGATACGATCAACCAGATTCTTCGACACGACGCTGGCAGTCGAGAAGTTCTCAACGAGGCATCGTCTCAAGCAACCGACAAGGACCTCAAGGACATTCTTCCCTACGGTTTTGGTATCCATCATGCTGGTATGAGCAGGATAGACAGGACAGACGTGGAGGACCTCTTTGCCCGTGGCGCTATCCAGGTTTTGGTGTGCACTGCGACACTGGCTTGGGGTGTGAACTTGCCAGCACACACAGTCGTCATCAAGGGAACACAAGTCTACTCTCCCGAGAAGGGTAGCTGGGTTGAGCTGAGTCCACAGGATGTTCTGCAGATGCTTGGACGTGCAGGTCGACCTCAGTACGACACCTACGGTGAAGGTATTATCATCACGACACAAAGCGAGATGCAATACTACCTCTCGCTTCTGAACCAGCAGCTTCCGATTGAAAGTCAGTTCGTGAGCAAATTGGTCGACAACTTGAACGCCGAGATCGTTCTTGGCAATGTCAGAACACGCGACGAAGGTGTTGAGTGGTTGGGATATACCTATCTGTTCGTTCGAATGCTCCGTTCGCCTGGTCTGTACCAGGTCGGGGCTGAGTATGAAGATGATGAAGCTCTTGAGCAGAAGCGGGTTGACCTGATTCATTCTGCTGCCATGGTTCTCCGAAAATCCAACCTCATCAAGTACGATGAGAAGACGGGAAAGCTCCAGTCAACCGAGCTCGGTCGCATCGCTTCTCATTACTACATCACCTTTGGATCCATGGAAACCTATAACAACCTAATTCAACCCTCCATCACAACCATTGAGCTGTTCCGCGTCTTTGCTCTGAGCGCCGAGTTTAAGTACATCCCTGTTCGACAAGACGAGAAGCTCGAGCTAGCCAAGCTCCTGGGTCGTGTGCCGATTCCTGTCAAGGAGAGTATCGAGGAGCCCCATGCCAAGATTAATGTGCTGCTGCAAGCGTACATCTCGCGCCTCAAGCTTGATGGCCTGGCCTTGATGGCGGATATGGTGTACGTGACCCAGTCTGCCGGCCGTATTCTCCGCGCCATCTTTGAGATCGCGTTGAAGAAGGGCTGGGCTTCTGTTGCCAAGACCGCTCTGGATCTTTGCAAGATGGCCGAGAAGCGCATGTGGCCGACCATGTCTCCCCTTCGTCAATTCCCTTCATGCCCTCGGGATGTCGTTCAAAAGGCAGAGAGAATCGATGTGGCTTGGAGCAGTTACTTCGACCTGGACCCCCCTCGCATGGGCGAGCTTCTGGGCATGCCTCGAGCTGGTCGGACTGTCTGTGGCCTCGTCGCCAAGTTCCCTCGCGTTGAAGTCCAGGCTCAAGTGCAGCCCATGACTCGTTCGATGCTACGTGTTGAGTTGAGTATCACTCCCAACTTTGAATGGGATGATTCTGTCCATGGAGCTGCCGAGAACTTCTGGATCCTGGTCGAAGATTGCGACGGCGAGGATATTCTCTACCACGACACTTTCTTGCTCCGCAAGGAGTATGCCGAGTCTGAGACGAATGAGCACATCGTCGATTTCACGGTGCCCATCACAGACCCCATGCCTCCCAACTACTTCGTCTCAGTTGTATCTGACCGATGGATGCATTCTGAGACGAGGCTTCCCGTGCCCTTCCACAAGCTGATCCTGCCCGAGAAGTTCCCTCCCCACACTGAACCTCTCGAGCTTCAGCCTCTGCCTGTCTCCGCTCTTAAGGTGGCAAGCTACGTTGACCTCTACCCTGACTGGAAGCAATTCAACAGGATCCAGACTCAAACGTTCAACTCTCTGTACAAGACAGACCAGAACGTATTTGTTGGAGCTCCCACAGGCAGCGGCAAGACAGTTTGTGCTGAGTTTGCTCTTCTCCGACATTGGACACAGGCTGACTCTGGGCGGGCCGTGTACATTGCGCCTTTCCAGGAGCTTGTCGATTCTCGCCTTCAGGACTGGCAGAAGCGATTGAGCCGTCTGAACGGCGGAAAGGAGATTGTGAAGCTCACTGGCGAGACAGCCACTGATCTTAAGCTCCTGGAGAAGGGCGACCTGATCCTGGCCACTCCAACCCAATGGGATGTTTTGTCCAGACAATGGAAGCGCCGCAAGAACGTTCAGACCGTGGAGCTTTTTATTGCTGACGAGATTCACCTTCTGGGAGGCTTCCAGGGTTATGTGTATGAGACGATCGTGTCCCGCATGCATTATATCCGCAGCCAGACTGAGCTCCCCATGCGAATAGTCGCTCTCAGCGTGTCGCTTGCAAACGCACGAGATATTGGCGAGTGGATTGATGCCAAGAAGCACGACATCTACAACTTCAGCCCCCACGTTCGGCCTGTGCCTCTTGAGCTTCATCTACAGTCTTTCACTAACCCTCACTTCCCGTCTCTGATGCTGGCCATGGCTAAGCCCACATACTTGGCTATCACACAAATGTCTCCTGACAAGCCCGCCATGATCTTCGTGCCCAGCCGCAAGCAGACACGAGCAACCGCCCGTGACCTTCTGGCTGCCTGCTTCGCCGACGACGACGAGGATCGCTTCCTTCACGCCGAAGTGAAGCAAATGCAGCCCCTGCTTGAGCGCATCCACGAGGAGGCGCTTGCCGAGGCGCTGTCCCATGGTGTTGGTTATTACCATGAGGCTCTCAGCCAGAGTGACAGGCGAATTGTCAAGCATCTTTACGACAACGGCGCTATTCAGGTTCTCGTTGCGTCGCGAGATGTCTGCTGGGAACTGAACAGCACTGCCCATCTCGTCATCGTCATGGGAACGCAATACTTTGAGGGTCGTGAGCATCGATATGTTGACTACCCCCTCAGTGAGGTGCTGCACATGTTTGGCAAGGCCCTTCGTCCATCCAAGGATGGTCGCGGCCGTGGTGTCCTCATGCTTCCCCAAGTGAAACGTGAGTATTACAAGAAGTTCCTGAATGAGGCTCTTCCAGTAGAGTCGCATCTTCACAACTACCTGCACGATGCGTTTGTCACTGAAATCAGCACCAAGATGATCGAGTCTGGTGATGACGCGATCAACTGGACGACATTCACCTATTTCTACCGCCGACTGCTCGCCAACCCCAGCTACTATAGCTTGACAAGCACAACTCACGAGGGCCTGAGCAACTACATGTCTGATCTGGTCGAGACGACCTTGCGTGAGCTTAGCGAGTCAAAGATTATCGACTTTGACGAAGAGGACGGCTCCGTGTCGCCGCAGAACGCTGCCATGATTGCCGCCTACTACAACATCTCGTACATTACCATGCAGACCTTCCTGCTCTCGCTCAGCGCTCGTACGAAGCTCAAGGGCATCATGGAAATCGTCACATCTGCGACCGAGTTTGAGTCGATCCAAATTCGACGCCACGAGGATGGTCTCTTGCGACGCATC
Source organism: Fusarium falciforme (assembly GCF_026873545.1). Lineage (NCBI taxonomy): Eukaryota > Fungi > Ascomycota > Sordariomycetes > Hypocreales > Nectriaceae > Fusarium > Fusarium falciforme. Next base: position 2,424,877 of record NC_070544.1, on the reverse strand, counting down.
TACGACCGGGTCCCTGTCAAGATGTCTCAACCAGTTTATGACTCACCACACTTCAAGGCCTTTGTGCTACTCCAGGCTCACTTCTCGCGAATGCAGTTGCCAATTGACCTGGCCAAGGATCAAGAGGTGTTGATCTCGAAGGTCCTCAGCCTCCTCAGTGCCATGGTCGATATCCTGTCCTCGGACGGTCATCTCAACGCCATGAATGCCATGGAGATGTCACAAATGATTGTCCAAGGCATGTGGGATCGGGATAGTCCTCTTAAGCAGATTCCTCACTTTACTCCAGAGGTTGTCAAGGTGGCGAACGATTTTGGGTATGTAACACGATTTGATATGGAAATTGACATGGCAGCTAACGAGCCCAATAGCATCAAGGACATTTTCGATTTCATGGAGGCGATGAACCCAGACGAGAATGCCGATTACAACAAGCTTGTCAAGCGACTGGGCCTGTCGCAGAAGCAGCTGGCTGAAGCAGCCAACTTTACAAATGACAAGTACCCTGATCTGGAACTCGAGCACGAGATTCTGGACGCGGACGAGATCAGGGCTGGTGAGCCAGCATACCTAAGCATCAAGATTGCGCGCAACCTCGAGGAGGAGGATGGCGATTACGATTCTACGGTGCATGCGCCATTCTACCCCGTCAAGAAGATGGAGAACTGGTGGCTGGTTGTCGGTGATGAAAAGACCAAGAATCTTTTGGCCATCAAGCGAGTGACAATCGGGCGGGAACTGAACGTCCGGGTCGAGTACACTGTGCCATCACCAGGTGAGCACGACCTGAAGCTGTTCCTAATGAGCGATAGTTATGTTGGAGTCGACCAAGAGCGGGAATTCTCGGTGACGGCAGCCGAGGGCATGGATGTGGACGACGATGAGGAGGACTCGGACGAAGACGAGGAGTAGGAGCGTAGAAGCTCCCTCCAGCTGCGACTCGGTGCCAAGAATGGCTGTGTACACTACCCTACCTACCTACCTATTGCAGATGCAGACTACCTACGAACGCGAATAAAGGGTGTTAATTTTCGAACCCTTCAAATGGCGCCATGACCCAGGACATTCAATGTGATCGAGATGTGCTCCCTGAGACCAGTTATCCGGATACAAGCCAAGTTGTGTGGACATGAAGTGGTGGAACGCGAGTTATGAGGCGCGAGGGGTGAGATGAGCTGTTTGGCAACGCCAGGGACGCGCCTCGCCACGGCTGGAGCCACGGGTGGTGGACGACAACAGCAAGAGTGATGAGGCGTGAAGACGATGGGAAGCAGATGCTTGGAACGCGTCCAGCCGTCGGGTTTGTATCCGAAGGCGCCGAATCAGGGCTGAATACGCGCTGGGGCTGGTGTCGTGTGTGCTTGGGGTTGCTGATGACGCCGCCCGACGTGGGCGGCATATACACATCACGTGATTGTCCTCTGGTGACGTTGAAGTGTTTCCCTTGCCAGCCCATCAACTCGCACCAGTGTTTTTTCTCTCGTCACCCCAACCTACATCCCGGCACAACTCGGCGAGGCGCTTCTCATCTTCAATTGCGCATCTCATCGTCACAACCCGATTCTCATCGCGCTACCAGTCTCGCGCCCCATTGACGCGCGCCATACACGACCCGCTACGCGTTCGACCATCTTTTCCCCGGCTGGAACCCTGCTTCAGGCACCTGTGACCTCTGACCAGTGAAGCATCGTCACCTCCATCGCCATGGCCGACCAGCCCAACGAGAAGCCCGAGGTCGCCGCCGCCGCTGCTGACGCGCAGGAAGCTCCTGCCACCGAGAACAAGCCTGCCGAGGCCCCATCAGCCGAGGACAAGGCAGAGCCCGCGGGCGAGACAGCCAAGGGAGGCGACGAGAACGACAAGGCCGCCGAGGGTGAGTTGACATTTTTACGCACTTGACGTCTTTTGCGCATTTGATCGCATCGTTCCTGCTATCGCGCTTTAGTCCAAGGCAATGCTCTGTTGTCGCGGGCGCGTCCTTCCCGTTTGCCAGACCTATGCTGACCACATGGCGCGTTCAGAATCCAAGGAAGCTGAGAGCTCAGAGAAGCCCGCCGGAGCTCAAGACGCGACCGAGAAACCCAAGGAGGGCGAGAAACCTGCTGCTGAGGACGAAGACACTGAGATGAAGGACGCGACCGAGACACCAGCTGCCAAGGAGGCCACTGCTGATAGCGCGGCTCCCCCTGCTGATGGCGAGACCACAGCTGCAAACACCGCAGCCGAGACTCCCGCACCCAAGGGGAGAAACAACCGACGCAAGTCGACGGGCGGGGCTGGAGGCAAGACTCTGAGCAAGAAGGCTTCCAAGGCGCGCCTCACACACCTGGACGCCAAGCCTGGCGACCACTTCCTGGTCAAGCTGAAGGGTTTCCCCGCGTGGCCAGCCATCATCTGCGACGAGTCAATGCTCCCCCAGGCCCTCGTCGTCAACCGTCCCGTAACCGCGGCACGACGCGATGGCACCTACAACGAGGCTTATGCCGATGGCGGCAAGCGCGTCAACGACCGAAGCTTTCCTGTCATGTATCTGTACACGAACGAATTGTATGTATCCCCTGAGACCATGCTCATGCTTTTCTGACCTTGACCACAGCGGATGGGTTCCCAACACATCCCTCACAGAGCTCACCCCCGAGAAGGCCTCTGACTCGATCACCGAGAAGATGCGCAAGGATTTGCGAGAAGCGTTTGAGCTCGCCTCCCAGAACAACCCCATCGATTACTACAAAGACGTCTTAAAGCAATTCCAAGAAGAGCTGATTGCACAGGAGGAGGCAAAGAAGGAGGCCGCTGCGACACCCAAGAAGTCCAAGAAGGGCAAGGCCAAGGCACCAGCTGATGACCTGGAGATGGATGACGTGGACGACGACGTTCCAGAGAAGCCCAAGTCCAAGAAGCGGAAGGCCGAAGACGACGCCAGCGTGAGTGCACCAATAACCCCTTTCCTGGGAATGATACATACTGACAAAGCTTATACAGACACCTCAACGGTCCGACTCGGTCAAGAAGCCCAAGATCAAGCTCAACACTTCTACCCCCAAAGCGGCCAATGGCACTCCCAAGGGCAAGGACGAATCAGCTACTAAGACAAAGCTCAAGGTCAAGAAGTCGTCTGAGAAGAAGGCCGAGGGCCCCAAGGAGCCCAAGGAGCCCAAGATGACTGCCGAGCAGCGTCGGCAGCGCAAGGAGGTAAGATCCCCAGCACCGCGTACGCAGTTTATCTCTAATGCCCTGATAGAAGGAAGTTCTCTACCTCCGACATAAGCTCCAACGTGGACTCCTCACAAGAGACCAGCAGCCTCAGGAATCTGAGATGAAGCAGATGTCCGAGTACGTGACAATGCTGGAGAACTTCAAGGATCTCGAGGTCTCCATCATCCGCTCGACCAAGATCAACAAGGTTCTCAAGGCCATCTTGAAGCTCCAGACCATTCCCCGCGAGGAAGAATTCCATTTTAAGGATCGTTCCCAAGCGCTTTTGGACCAGTGGAATCAGTTGATGGCCAACGAGCCTGCTGCTGCCGCCGCCAACGGAGTTAACGGAAAGTCCGAAGCCAAGCACTCAGAGAAGAAGAGAGAATCGCATAGTGGCAAAGAGGACACTGAGGAGCCCAAGGCGGAGGAGTCTGGAAAGCCCAAGGCGGAGCCTGAGGCAACACCAGAGGCGCCAGCGGCCGTGAAGAGCGAGAAGGATGAGGCAAGCTTTCTTGGCAACATATCTGAGGAAGAATGAAGCTAACTGCGAACTAGACCGTTGCCCCTCCTGAGCCTATGGAAACCGAGGCTTAGCTGATGAGGATGGTTTGTCATCGTCTGATCAGGCTCGTGGTGTTTTAGATCGACTTTCTTCGCGGCGTCAGGGTTTAGGTCTGTCGAATTCCGGTCTTGTGTTTTCTCACTCTTTATTCTGGCAAAAGTGATTTCGTCTGTTTTTCTTTTTTCCGTTTCTGTACGAGTATCTGCCATGGACGGAAAGCTGGCGGCAGAAGCTCTCGACGGGTCGCCGTGGTGACGACGAGTTCTGCGGGATGTGAATAGCGAGGCGAGATGTTTCCGGTTGTACAATGATTATCTGCCATGTCAGAAGAGGGTGACCGACTCGACACGGGACCTCAAGCATGGCAGAATGGACAGAGGAGAGCGAGGCAGAGGGTGACTGGCGGAGGAGGCATCTTGCGCTGATTTCATGGGTCGGAAGATGATGTTCAAGAATGCGACGGCTTTTGAGAGGGGCGTATGGGAATGAGAATTGGCGAAGTAGCATACAAATGATCAATGGGACAAAGAACTAGAGATTAATTATGATTGAGTGAATACTGTTAATTTGTTGATTTGCTGGTGTCTATCGTGCTCTCTCTGTGAATGCATGGCTGTGGGTGATGGAGTTGATGGTCTCAAGGGGCTTTGTATACAGTGCGTGGTACAGTGTGTATAGACGCGTCTCCCAGCCGAAAACGCGTCAACTCCCTTACTCGATATCCAAGCTTCAGGAGCAACAGACACATTTTTCCAGCCATCTCAGGAGCTGTTAAAATGACCCGGGAAGCTGGAAAGGAAGACACTTATAACCAGGAAGACCATCAGGTGACTCATTCCATTACATCTTTCTGGGGTTGGAAGCGGACACTAACGCAACAAACAGGTCGCCTACATATTTGACCCCGAAGGAGATGGGACACGCCAGAAGCCAGCCAAGCGCAGAAGGGTATCCAAGCAGGCTCAAGAGGTTTCGGGGGCTGTTGAAAATGCATCACCTTTTGTGCCGCTGCTCAATGGAGCCGAGAAGCCTGAGCTCGTGCAACTGAGGGAGACCCTTTTCCAGGAGAGCTGGGCCAAGATTGGTGATCGTATTGAGGTGAGTCGGTGAAGCTGCATCGAATGAATTTGTGCTCATTCAACTCAGGGGATTCTCAAAACTTCAAACCTAGAGACGCTTGACCAAGTAAAGGATTTTGTGGAAGATGCAAAGACGGATTGGTAACAGGCAGCCTCCCCTTCGGTCTCCTTGACCTTGACTGACCATGCACAGTGGGGACAGAATCCCTTCGGCGTTCATCATCACAGGCCCCAACATTGCGTCACAGGATCTCCTCTTTCAGCAGCTATCCGATGCTCTCCAGCAGGCAACCCCCAGCAAGTTTGTGAGGCTGCGGTCGTCAGAGGCATCAACGCTCAAGGCGACGCTGAAGAAGATTATCCGCGATGTCACAGCAAAGGTCTCGGACGAGGAAGATGACGATCTGCATGTTGGAGATGGCGGAAATGTGAGTTTCCAGAACCGCGGTTTGTAGTGCAGGGCTTATTTCGTGACAGGGCCGACGATATCTCGATTATGACCTCGAGGCATTGCATGCATTTGTCAACCCTCAAGGTTGTGAGCATATCTTTGTGGCATTCCAGGATAGTGAAGGATTTGACAGCAGCCTTTTGTCTGATCTGGTCATTCTCTTCAAGTATGTGGAATTCTGCCTGGCACGAAAACCTCTGCTAACTCTATCAAGTTCCTGGCGCCCGCGTATCCCTTTCACTCTGCTTTTCGGCATCGCCACATCCGTTGAGCTTCTCCAAGCCCGGCTGCTCAAGTCAGCATGTCAGCTGATATACGGAGCACAATTCGACGTCATCCAGACATCGGCGATCCTCGAAACCGTCTTCAAAGCTGCCGTGGCAGCAGCTGATGCTCCAATCCTCCTTGGAACGTCTCTTCTCCGCAGCATGCTGGACCGGCAGCATGACCAAGTCTCAGGTATTCAGACATTCACAATGTCGTTAAAGGTGAGTTCTGCACCAGTTGGGGTGTTTTCATGCCGTTGCTAATGCAAAACAGTACGCTTATATGTGCCACTTCTACGCCAATCCTCTCAGCGTCCTAGGACATACCTCATCGTTGCAAGCAGAGCACACAGAGGCCTCGCGGCATGTGAGCTCGTTCCGGGAACATCTCGAACAGGCCGTCGAATCTGGCAATCTAGAGCATATACAATACGCCAAGGACTTACTTGAGCGTGACGATTTTCTTACAGCCCGGGTAGAAGAGAGCCTGGCCAACAGGGACGAATCGATCAAAGACTTTTTGCGTGCCCTGTTGATAATACAGGAGACTGATGCCCAAGACGGCGAGTTCTCAAGAGCCTACGTTGCGGCCATGGAGGACGGCATCTCAATCTCTGAGGAGTCACGAGCAATTGAATCTGTGCGACGGATGGAAATTAACGAGTTGATGGCCATGGTTCGCAAGGTTATTGCTATCCTACGAGATGGAGAAGTCGACCTGTTCCTTGGGCCGGCAACGAAACCAGCGCATATCGAACTACAAGATGCTTTGACTAGACATCTTGTGGAACTTGAAGAGCTACACTCGAGGGCAGAGGAGCAGGGCATCACGCTGCGAAGCAAGTACAGCGGCCAGAGCAAAGTGATGAGAACTACGGTTATCGCACAAAGAGTCCAACTGAGCCGCGACTCGGCCGCGCTGACAGAAGAGGGCAAGCAGCTTACTCGGATCGTGGACGACATGACGGCGCTTCTTACGACTCATTTGCATGCACCCAAGCCCAGCTCTCTTCTACTGTCTGAAAGCTGGTTATACGACTCTCGAGCTCCCTCGCGAGATGTCTTTGTGCCTCGGCCACGCGCCGTCTTGGAGCGCAGTCTCACAAGACCGCACGACTACCTCTCATGCTCGTGCTGTAAACCAGGTGAGCAAGACACAGCTGCAATGCTGCCTGCGACGGCGCTTCTTTACCGCCTATACCTTGAAACCGGCAGCCTCATCAACGTGGCAGATTTGTGGGCGGCGTTTGCGGCATTAGTCGGAGACGACGAGGCAGACGAGCGAAAGACACTGGTCAAGTTCTACCGCGGACTGGCCGAGCTGAGGGCTTTGGGATTCGTCAAAGCAAGCAAGAAGAAAGCGGACCACATTGCCAAGCTGAAGTGGCTCTAACAAGAGAAGGATGTTTCACCGTCAGCAGCAGAAACAAGGGAACTATGTGAACAACCGGAAGCAACAAAAGTCGTCTTTATGCTTTGTGTTGAAAGGACCCGAGAGTGTTATTCCGAGAACAGACAGAAAGAAGCTGGAACCGAGGCCGGACGCCCGGATCCGACGGGAGGTCTCAACGGGCAGACTAGACCAGCTACGTAATGTACAGACGGTATCGACCATGTGAGTGAAGGAGTGAGACACCAGGTGGCTGGGAGGCGAGGTTCGGCGTGGGATGAGGGCCAACGCATGGCCCAAGACGAGACACGCAGGAGTTGAAGCAGCGGAGGTTGCCACAAAGAGATCATGTGAAAGAATAACTCGATAATAACAGCAAATGGCGGTAGAGCAACCAACTAATTGAATGAATGAATGAAGCCATTGTCCTCGAGAGATTCGCTTTGAGTCATGACCACCAGTCACATTCCACGCCAACACCTTCATGTCTCTCATTTCAGCGCCTCCGCCCAGGTCCAAGCCCGAGCCCAAGCCCAGTTCCGTCCAAGGCCAAAGGCAGCCTTGTCTCACTCACACACGGACACTACAGCAGCACTACACACTACGGAGTACACGCCCACACACCAAAGTAAACCCTGGCCGGCTCCGTCCAAAGAGTTTTTTTTCTTAGGAGGGGGCCCTCTTCTGACGAAAGCTTTCTCGGGAGGAGGGGGAGAGGAGGGGAAAAAGCGACTCAAAGCGTCGGTCCGTGACGACAAAGAGCCGCCTTGCCTAGAACAGCTCCGTGCGGCGATCCGGGCTTCAGCGGGCGTCTCATACAAGAGGACCCGGGTTCGCTGAATGAGAGTTCATGGTTAATTTGAGATATCACTCTCACTCTCTGTGTTCTCTCCTTTGCTGCTTCCAACCTCCCCCCGCTCCAAGAAAGACAAAGTCAAGTCTAGTCACAGAATCGACTACAAACTGTGTTGCCATTCATTCACAACCAGAGGAAGAGCCGTCAGTCGATAAGAAGAGACAATTCACCCACAACTTGGAAAACACACAATCAACGACTTAACTCTAAGAGCCAGTGACTATTGGGTTGGCATACAATACATACAAAAGACCACAGGCAACACTGCCATAACCGCTTCAACCAAAACACCACTCTTCACAACCCTCCAACTCCAATCACCATGATGCGAGGCGAGATCCCCTCGAGGCACCGCCAGGCCCTGTGCCAACGACGGCTGGCCAAGAACCCGGGCCTCCAGCGCAAGCTGGCGCAGATGGAGCTCCCCCTGGCACCCCTCGTCCAGCTCACCACGGGGGCCATCCACCCGGCCTTCCCCACGACGGTCCTCAAGTTCTGGCTCCTCACCGACGACCAGCTCGAGTCCCTGGCGCACTTTTACCACCAGAGGACCCCCTGCCCCTGGACGAACCAGTACCCCTGCCCCATCACCTGGAGCTCCGAGCTGCCCCTCGAGGAGAAGCGCCGCAAGATGGGCAAGTTTATCGGTCTCCGGGGATGCGACTCGCCCATTTTGCTAAAGTCGGAGGAGGAGATACTCGACGAGGCCAGGAGGGCGAGGCTGACTGAGGAGGAGATGTGGCGGCGAAAGCATTATCCTTGACCATCAAACAACCTGGGTTTTCTCAAGACACGGACAGTACAGGACAGGCGTCTGAACGGGAGGGAGGGGAATTGTCTTTGTTGCCTTGGGAGTTTTTGTGTGTCTGCCATTTTTACTTTACTTTGCCTTTGTTCTGCATTTCATCAGAAGGTTGCATGGTTGGTTGCATTGTTGCTGCGGACTGGTCCGCGCTGGTTTACTTTACTTGGTGTTGCATTTGCATTTTCAAAGGAGTATTAGAGCGGAAAGAAACGGTTAATAGGATTCGATAGAAAAGAAGCCCCATGCCATTATTTTCAAGAAATAACCTCAACGCCTATATATGGATGTTGGTCCCCTTCCCTACTTCTCCTTCTTACCGCTCCCGTCCAGCCTGCCAAAGTGTTTATCTGACAAGTAAAGTGTGTTGTACAAACCAAGCAAGGTTCAACTGACACTGGGTTGTATGGTCAAAGTCGAAGCTCGGCCCGTCGCCTCCTCCCCCGTTCAATCTCTCACTCATTTCTTGCCCTTCTTCTTGCCGCTCTTGGTCGGGGTGTCGACTAGCACCGCGTCCTCCTCGCTGGCCGTCTTGGCCGAGGAGCTCTGCTCGGAGCCGTCCAGCTCCTTCATGAAGTCAGACTGGATCTGGCTGCGACGCTTCTCCCACCACTCCTTCTCCGAGTCGGCCTGGGCGAGGAGCTCGTCCAGTTGGGTGCGGATCGCGGCGTTGGCGGCCATTTCGTGGGCGGACTGGAAGATTGACTGACCCCAGTTGGGCGCAAGGGCATTGGCCTAGTAGTTGTTAGCAAGAGTTGCCTGTTATGCGTCGTGAGGGCCGCGCCGTACCTCTGTGACAACATCCCTCAGCTCCTCCTCCATCTCCTTCTCGGCGCGCTGGAAGCGCTGCCACAGGTCATCACCAACGCTGCCGCGCTGCAGCAGAGAGCTGCAGGCCTGCTTGGCAGACTTGATCTGGATCAAGCGGCGAATGTCCTCGACGGCGCGACGCAGTAGCGCAGCGCGGAGGACGCTATCGGGGATCTTGGGGCCCTTCTCGGAGCCGTCCTCGGGCGTGAGGTGCAGTAGGGACAGGTAGACGTTGCGCTGGAGGTGAGGGCCGAACCACGGTGCGAGGTTAGCGTTCTGGGCTGTGAATAACAGTGTTAGCCAGGTTTCCAACTCGAAGCTGAAGCGGTAGAGACTTGCCAGCCTTTCGTTTTCGGTAAATGGTCGAGAATGTCATGAGAGCGCTGCCGAGGACGAGGACGTAGGCAAAGGGGAGGGCAAGGCCCTTCCAGTCAATGTCAATCATGATGGGCGAAAGGTAAATAATCAAGCACGAAAAAATGGCCTGGTATAGTAGAAAAAGAGCGTAGAGAAGATCCGAGCCGACCGCGAGGGCACGCAAACAAGTCGAGTACTCGGGCGTTGGGTGGATTAGTCCTTAAAGTTGCTGCTGCCACTGCATGGATGGATGTTAATCGACACGACACGACTACCACTACCGCTTGGTGGTGTGGCGCATGCAAGATTTCCTTTAGGCCAGATGTCTCTTCTCTGGCTGTCTGTGGCTGGTGGAACCTCCGAGATCCTGTGGCGCAATCACCTTTAATTGAGGTGCGACGTCACTGGCCGTTAGGTAAGCCAGGCACCGCAGGATGACGCTCCATTAACGCGGATGCCGTGGGTAGGCAGGTACGTACCTGCTGCCTTGTCGACGGGACGGGAGCTCCATCCATTCCTCTCTCCATTGATTGATTGATTCAATGAGCTTCAACTCCACGCCACGCCACGCCACGCCTTGAGCTCTTGTTCCTCTTCACTCTTGCACAAACCTTCTTTCCCTTGTCCCCTTCAACCTCGTTCAGATCCTACGCCGTCCACTACATCCCGTCCCCGAGATAACGACCATCGCAAGAGCCTGAATAAATAGGCGGAGAAGAATAAGAGCACGCCAGGGAAACCCCACCATACCAAACAGCCAGCGACATCAGGACCGTGGCCTCTACAGATTGCCCGTCATGTTGCTGCGTCTCCGGGGCCCTGACGGCATGGCCCGTCTGACCGTCGAGCCGGCCACCACCTTTGGAGATCTGGGGAAGCAGGTTCGTCGTTGCTGTCTTGTCCTATCGTCTCCCGCTAACGCCGCCATCTCCAGCTTCTCGATCAGCTCCCCAAGACAGTCGACCCGACCACCATTTCTCTGTCAAACGCACCCAACGGAGGCGACTCGAAGCGGCTGGCCGACATCATCAACTTCAAGGTTGGCCAGATCGGCCTCAAGTATGTCATGTTCCATGTGTGCGTCATGACCCTGGAGATCTAACACCTCCATAGGCACGGCGACCTCATCTTCCTCAGCTACAAGCATGCTGACACCACCAACGGCGACGTCGCGGCTTCCAACACCTCAGCCAGGCTCAACGGAAAGCCTGTCCTTCCCACCGAAGACCTACCCATCAACCCGAAACCCGAGAGAATCGCCAGGCCATGGGAGGTGGTCCGTCAGTCGGCCCTCGACGACCGGTTAGATCGATTAGATGGAAAGATTCCTCGGGGTCGTGATCGCATGTGCCGCCATGGTCCAAAGGGCATGTGCGACTACTGTCAGCCTCTGGACCCCTTCGACCAGGGCTACCTAGCAGAGAAGAAGATCAAGTACCTGTCCTTCCACTCATACCTACGAAAGATCAACGCCGCCACGAACAAGCCCGAGCTGGGGGCCTCGTACATTCCTCCCCTCGTCGAACCTTACTATCGAGTCAAGCACGAATGCCCATCCGGTCATCCCGCATGGCCTGAGGGTATCTGCACCAAGTGCCAGCCCAGCGCCATCACTCTACAGCCTCAGCAATTCCGCATGGTCGACCATGTGGAGTTTTCGTCACCTGCCATCATCGACAGCTTCATTGATACTTGGCGGAAAACGGGTTCTCAGCGCTTGGGTTATCTCTATGGGAAGTACGCGGAATACACCGAGGTTCCGCTTGGCGTCAAGGCCGTTGTGGAGGCCATCTACGAGCCCCCTCAGGTCGATGAGCTTGATGGCATAACTATGAACGCATGGGAGTCGCAGAAGGACATTGACGCCGTGGCCAAGCACTGCGGACTGGAACCCGTCGGCGTCATCTGGACCGACCTGCTGGATGCTGGCAACGGAGATGGTTCTGTCATCTGCAGACGTCATGCTGACTCGTACTTTCTCTCGTCTCTGGAGATTACCTTCTCGTCGAGGCTACAAGCACAGTATCCCAAGTCCTCCAAGTGGAGCGACACGGGCAGTTTTGGTTCCAACTTTGTGACATGCATCATCACAGGCAATGAGGACGGTGAGATTTCCATCTCGTCTTACCAGATGTCCAACGAGTCGGTCGAGATGGTACGCGCCGATATCGTCGAGCCATCCGCCGACCCCAACGTGATGCTCGTGCGAGACGAGGAGGAAGATGATGGCTCTGTCAGTCGCACTCGATACATCCCCGAGGTCTTTTACCGCAGAGTCAACGAATACGGCGCCAACGTTCAGGAGAACGCCAAACCGTCCTTCCCTGTCGAGTATCTCTTCGTCACACTAACCCACGGCTTCCCTGCCGAGCCCAAGCCCATGTTCACCCAGCAAGGATTCCCTATCGAGAACCGAGAGTACATTGGTGAAAGCCAAGAGCATTCGGCGCTATCCAAGTTCATCAAGCCATCGCCCGGAAAGCCGCCAACGGGGCAGGAGGTGTCCAACTTTCATCTCCTGTGCTTCATTCACCAGATGAGCGTCCTCTCCAAGGTACGATCTATGAGCCGGGTTGTTGGAGGCATGACTAACGCATTCCCAGGACGAAGAAGCCCTACTCTGCCGTGTGGCGAGTCAACACGACCTCGCCGACACTTTCCAGCTCCGTTCCACCGAAGGATGGCAGACCCTCCAGGCCATCCTCCAATCGACTGGTGAGAGAATCCCCAAACGTCAGCGGGAGTGCGACGATGATCCCCAGCCCTCCTCATCTTCCACGTCGCCCTTCCCACTCCCTGTTCGCGACTCGGGTGAGCCCCTTGCTAAGCGATTTGCTGCCTTCAGGCTGAACGAGCGCGGTGCCACGTCCGCCCATCCGTCGCCGCCCTAGTCATTAGTCAGGTACAGTAAAGGGGAGAAGGGGAGACATTGAGGTTGAGCGAAGATTAGTTGGGGGGGCTAAAAGGAAGGACTATGGGCCGGCAGGTGTTTCGTCAGGTTTTCTCTTGAACGATATGGATGGACATTATTATTGCCTCTATGGCTGAGGCGGCGTTTGGGATGGGAATCGGAGCATGTGGCATGCATTGGGAAGGCTTGCTTGACTTGATTTATTCATGTGAGCGAGCCCAACTCGACTCACGGAAGAGCAGCACGGTCTAATGGACATATTCATATTTGGACCAAATACCAGGTCGCTCACATGGGTATTACGTAGGGCATATGACGAGCAAGTAATGGGCAATACTAGAGACAAGTGCGGCTCTACAACTACGAGACTCGGTGAAGTAGGGATGCATAACCTACGATGACGAGCGGCCATAGTCGCATAGTGAAGATCAATATTCTAAAGGGTTGGACATGGTTGCGCTACCCCAACTAGGAGGCCTATACAGTCCATGGATAGGTGGGCATTTACAAAGACAAGTACTGATCAAGCATCTTGAATGTTGAAGATGTCATTAAATGACTTCCCCATGTGCCTGATGAGACAGTCTAAAGCCTTTACCTAGACAGCCTAGAAGCATCAGCGCCCCCTTTTAGGGTATACCTGCTTTGAGTTGCACAAAAGCTTGCTCGAGGGTGAAATGCGCCAAGCTGATAGTCCCGCCAGCTCTTGTTGTTTGGGTGGTCATTATTCAATAGTGAGTGGCCTTGTTCTAATAGTTCATCTTAATGTGGATGTGTAGATCAGAGCTCTGTCAAACGGTTCTCTTCTGCGCCCCCTCGTCGCCGTAGTTAAGTGTCTGATAGGCACCCTCTTCCTTATAAGAGGACGTAGAGCCCGCAGCATCCGGGTTCTGCGCAATATCGTCTTTGGGACAAAAGAACCCTCCTGTCAATAGTATCAGTAGTCTTTGTCTACCTACAAGAGGGTGGCATCAGGTATGAGGCATCGACAGGTTCGAGGGAGAAGAGATACGGATCTTGCTGGTTGTCGGGCCACACACATTAAAGGAACCGCACTCCAATGCTTATGATCCCAAAGCCCCAAAGTTTCTCTCTCAAACTCTTCGAAAGAGGTAGTTCATGGTAGATGATCTTCATCTTTCAGTCTGAGCCCTTGAAGCGGTTCGTTAGTCTGGCCTTGAACAGCTACATCAACGTCTCGAAACTCAAGGCAGCACTGATAAGCGCTTCGAGGTTTCCGCATGGGCCGAAAGATGATGGTTATGATATCTTTCGCCTCCTTCCCCTCTTGGATTCCTGTCTCGATGGCAAGGCCATTCACCGTTATGACAGGACATAAAGGGAGCGGTTCTCGTCAGCACCCTTTCCCACTTGCCCAGCAGAATGCGCGTAGTCCCTTGCTAACAGGAATACAAAGTTGCCGCTGCCAGGTCCTGGTACGGGGTTGACGTGGACGGGTTGAGGGAGCATATTCCCTTGCCAATTTAGTCAATAATCATCCTAAGAATTAGATAGCACAAGTGGTATATGCAACCCAAGTTTAGAAAGATGCTTCTCCTAAAGCATACACAGAGTGTGAAGAGTCATTTATCATAATTTTAAACCATTTTTTTTTACTATCCTTAACTAATCCCTGACCTAGAGATTGTAAAGGGTGGGAGAAACCTCTAGCTACCTTTTTTCCATACCCCCAGATGCTTTTTTTATATTATCCTTGACTAATCTCTGAATCCAGAGAATGGTATCGATAATGAAACTTCCAGAAACAAAACGCCAGTCATCTTCCCTTACATCCAGGCGCTTCGCTGGGGGGTTGGGGGGTGTGTATCGTTGTTGATGTTTTTACAGAGGCTTGCCGTGGATGAAATCGGACCATCGGCGGACCTCGGCGGGGATGCCCTCGGGTCGGGGGAGCTTCTCGCTCATGCACTGAGCAAACAGGATGGCGGTCTAATGACAAGGTTAGCTAGTTATCCACACTTGGTTATCGGGTTGAGCAGCACGTACCTGGGGCTCCATGAACAGAGGAACGCCAAAGTCGACAGCGTTTCGGCGCATGACGTAGTCGACATCAAGAGTGGTCTTGCCACGGGCCTCGGCGAGGTTAAAGGCACCGCGGATGTCGTACTTCTTGAAGACCTCACGGAGGGCTCGCTTGTCCTCCTTGGGGAACTCAATGACCTCGACCTCAACCTTATGCTTCGAGCTGGACTCGATGAACTCCTTGACCTCAGGTCGGGCGGCGTACAGCTTGTAGCCGAGGGGAGCGACATAGTCGACGACCTGGGTGAGCCAGGGCTTGGAGATGTTACCACCGAAGAGGAGACCCTCGCCAGGCTCAGGCATGCGGAAGTTCATGGTGGACTGGAGGGAGGTCCAGTAGGCCTCGACAAGGTCCTTGCCGAAGCAGGCAATCTCACCGGTAGAAGCCATCTCGACGCCGAGGAAAGGATCAGCACCAGCAAGACGAGTCCAGGAGAACTGGGGAACCTTGGTGGCAAGGTAGTCACGCTTGACAGCCATGAGGTCAGTAGGCTCAGGAACATTCTTGCCAACAAGAGCCTTGGTGGCGACGTCGATGAAGTTGGTGCCAAGGACCTTGCTGACGAAGGGGAAAGATCGAGAGGCACGGAGGTTGCACTCAATGACCTTCAGCAGAGGCTCACCACCCTCAGGGTTGTCGGCCTTGATGATCTGCATGTTGAAGGGACCGGTGATCTTCCAGGCCTCGGCAACCTTCTGGGCAATCTCCTTGACACGCTCCATGGTGGTGCTGTCGAGGGTGGCGGGGGGGAGAACAAGGGTAGCGTCACCAGAGTGAACACCAGCCTGCTCAACGTGCTCAGAAACGGCGTGGACGACAAGCTTGCCCTGGGAAGCAACACCGTCGACATCGATCTCCTGGGCACCCTCGATGAACTTGGTGATGACAACGGGGTGGTCAGGGGAAACGTTGCTGGCGGCCTCGAGCTTGTCCTTGAGATCCTCCTGGCTTCGGATCACAGTCATGGCGGCACCAGACAGGACGTAGCTGGGACGGACCAGAACGGGGTAGCCAACCTCATCGGCAAACTCCTCAGCAGCCTTGACAGAAGTAAGCTCCTTCCAGGCAGGCTGGTCGACGCCAATGCTGTCGAGGATCTCGGAGAATTTCTGACGGTCCTCAGCCTTATCAATGTCCTTAGGGTCGGTACCCAGAACCTTAGCCCCACCCGTCTCCTGCAGTCGGAGAGCGATGTTCTGGGGTAATTGGCCGCCCACCGAAACCACCACACCGGAAGCGTTCTCGAGCTCGTAGATGTCCATCACCCTCTCATAACTCAACTCTTCGAAATAAAGCTTATCGGCAGTGTCGAAATCAGTGCTGTAAGTCTCGGGGTTGTAGTTGATCATTACGGTCTTTTCTCCCATCTGTCGGAGTGCCTGGGTCGCGCTGACAGCACACCAGTCGAACTCGACCGAGCTACCAATTCGGTAGACACCGCTTCCGAGAATGACGGTTCCGTTATCCTCGAAAGTGACATCGTGAGAAGAGCCGTTGTAAGTGGTGTACAGGTAGTTGGTGTCAGCGGGGAACTCGGCGGCGAGAGTGTCAATCTTCTTGACCCAGGGGCGGATGTTGAGCGACAATCGGTGGGCACGGACTTCGTCCTCAGTGCTCTTGACGGCAGTAGCAATCTGTCGGTCGGAGAAACCCATCTTCTTGGCCTTGAGAACCTGATCCTTCTTCAGGTTCTGGAGGCCACCGGCAGCCTCGAGCTCTCGGGTGCAGTCAACAATGTTCTGCAGCTTGTACAGGAACCACTTGTCAATCTTGGTCAGCTCATGAACCTTCTCGACAGAGTAGTTCTCGTGGAGCATGGCCTGACCAACGGCGAGCCATCGGCGGTCAGTAGGGTTCTGAAGCTCGAAGTCGAGATCCTCGAACTTGTCGCCCTGGAATCCGACAAATCGGGGGTCAACCTGGCGGATAGCCTTCTGGAAAGACTCCTCAAAGGTTCGGCCAATAGCCATAACCTCACCAACAGACTTCATGGCACTGCCAATGTCGCGCTTGACGTGCTGGAACTTGGAAAGATCCCATCGAGGAATCTTGGTAACAATGTAGTCCAAAGAGGGCTCAAAGTTGGCGGTGGTGGTCTTGGTGACTGCGTTGGGCAGCTCGGGGAGGGTGTGTCCGAGACCAATCTTGGCGGCGGTGTAAGCCAAGGGGTATCCGGTAGCCTTGGAGGCCAGAGCAGAAGATCGCGAAAGACGGGCGTTGACCTCAATGACTCGGTAGTCAAGACCATCGGGCTGGAGAGCGTACTGGACGTTACACTCGCCAACGACACCAAGATGTCGGACAATCTTGATGGCAGCGCTTCGGAGCATGTGGTACTCCTCATCGCTCAGGGTCTGACTGGGGGCAACGACAATCGAGTCACCAGTGTGGATACCAAGAGGATCAAAGTTCTCCATGTTGCACACGGTGATACAGTTGTTGTTGGCATCGCGGACCACCTCGTATTCAACCTCCTTCCAGCCCTTGAGCGACTTCTCGACAAGGATCTGAGGGGAGAGGGTCAGGGACCGAGCAGCCATGTTTCGGAGCTCTTCCTCGTTGTTGGCGAAACCGGAGCCGAGACCACCCAGGGCATAGGCAGCTCGGACAATGATGGGGTATCCGACCTTTTCGGCAGCATCGAGAGCCTCCTCGACGGTACCGACAGCGATCGACTTGGCGATAGGAATTTCAATCTCCTCCAGAGCCTTGGCGAAGAGGTCACGATCCTCAGACAACTCGAGGGTCCTGACGCTAGTGCCAAGGACCTTGACTCCGTACTTTTCAAAGAGACCGAGTCGCTGCATCTCGACACCCAGGTTGAGGGCGGTCTGTCCACCAAAGGACAGGAAGATGCCATCGGGCTTCTCCTTCTCGATGACATAGGTGACGTACTCGGGAGTAACGGGGAGGTAGTAGACCTCATCAGCCAGACTGTGGTTGGTCTGGATGGTAGCGATGTTGGGGTTGATGAGAACAGAGGCGACGCCAGCCTCCTTGAGGGCCTTGAGGGCCTGGGATCCTGTAAAGTGGTTCGATGGTTAGCCAGGATACTCATTTGCAAGTGAGTCACGGGAATATCCAGGTCAATTGAGTGAGTCGCAATTGATAGTACGAACCTGAGTAGTCAAACTCGCCGGCCTGGCCAATGGCAAGACCACCACTGCCAATGACGAGGACCTTCTTGACATCAACAGCCTGGGTAGGCTTGATGACTCCGCTGTCAAGGTAGGCCTTGGGGTTCGGGGCCGCCTGGGCGGCAGAGCTGTAGGCGCGCATCACCTTGACGGATCCCAGACGCTTCGACTGAGCCGGCCTCACGGTGGCCATTGAGACACGGCATGACGCCGCGAGGGTGGCCGAGGAGAAGGAGCGGACGGGCAGAGCTCGCGGGACTCGGCGTCCATGTCGGAGCAGAGCCGGAGCTCGACCGGCGAGGGTGGTAACCAGGTTCGCAGGCATGGCGATGGCGATGGCGGCGGTGTTGCAGGCGGATCAATGCGTGTTTGGCACCGTCCCGCTGGCAAGCTTGCCCTTCTGAGTCCCGGATCCTAGGGTCGTCTGGGAATTTGCGACGTGAAGGAGGTGAGCGCCGGTGACTCTTTTGTGAAGGTTTCTGGCGGGGGGAATGAGAAAGCAGCTGTGGAGGGCGGCGTCGTGAAGAAAAAGGCGGTACTGATAAGATAAGAAGGGGGGCCCTGGGCTGAAAATTATTCTGGTGTGTGACTCCCAGTCTCGGTGACGCATCGCAGGCATCTCGACGCAGAGTCCTCAGTGGTCAGATATCTGTAGGCGCCCCAACATTTTGGCGTCGGATCGGTGGCCTTGGTCTTTGCTTGGTCTTGCTTTGGCCTCCTCGCTCGAGGGCGGGATGGATGGGGTTGAGAGAATTATCCAAAAGCGAAAGTGATCGGCCGTCACTAGTAGCGGCGGTAGGTCCTTGTTAGTGCACAGATAAGTTAGATACAGTAGCCGGTGCAGATTCTTCTCCCCTCGGACAGCTTCACAGTTTGTTTGTGTCCATTTCTTTCATGTCCATCTGACTGTTGTACCGTAATATCTCCCATGTTTGTTTGGTACTCGGTACCTGCAGCCAGATGCCGAATCAGGTATGAGGTGGGAGTTACATTTGCCCTGCAGCTCTCCATCGCTGAGCTCCCCAGATAAAGCTAGCAAGCAGATGGGGCCTGACGAGGGCCGATGGTCGGACACAAGCCGGATCCCTGACTAACACGGGTCAAATTTTGTTCGCAGCACAACGGCAATGGCACTGAAGAAGGCAGCATGTAATCTTACCTTTTGTCTGCCGATTCAATGGGGTTTGCTCGATCATCACGCTTGGACTAAATCGGTGTGGTAGCTCCAAACTTGACGAGCTAGGGCCCGCTGCGAGATCGCTGCTTGCGCAAGCAAACGTATGGAGATCCAATGTCCGATTAATCGGCAAGCCGTTGGGCAAAAAGAATAGCTGTCACGCGGAGCAAAAAGCCCACAGAAGGGGAAAGCAGACGCCCGAGGCGAGTCTCGATCTCGCAACCCTTCGATGGTACAGCAACTTCCATATTAGGAAGATTTGCTTACGTAAAAGTCGAAAGCTCTAACCAATTGAGCTACCCGGGCTTTTTTTGTTGCGGAAACTTCTTTAACTTAAGGCTATAGACCTTGAGATTTTTTCTCTGTCAAAGCTCGAAGCAGCACGGCGATGGCTTCCGAGCAAACCAACGAATTATGACCGCATCCCGCCCGGAGGCGTCTCCGAAACTGGAGGCGGCGGGGACGAAACACCCAGCCCCGCCGCTCCTCGGACCTGTGACGACGTTAAAAACCCTGCAAGAAGGAATTGAGTCATGTCCAAATGTCCGATTCGGATTTGATGAGTTCTCTATTGACTCAATTAGGTGTGTCGAATTTCATTGGGCACGATAACGGTGTTGTATAAATCGTGCGCAATCCTTACGTATCTTCATGCATGTGAAGCCCTGAGTCTCAAATACAGTACTGTGTTACTACGGCATAAGACTAGCAGCGTAGTATAAACGACAACATGAATGCTTGTGCGACTAGAAAACTAGATACCAGGCGAAGTCATGGATGCCACCTTTCCACCTCACACTATCAATTGGATGTGCAGTATCAATATCCATACAATCACCCATCTTAAAACAAACTCCTGTACCAGGGGTTACCCTACATGATTTACTTATACGCCATTGGCCAATTGTCAAGCCCGGTCCATATTAGTGTGGGTAGCCGCCCAAGAGCCGAAGCTATCGGGAAAGGCTCCGGTCCCGGTGATTTCATCATGCAGGCAATCTCTCACACGAGCTCTCTCTACTGAGAGTTTTGTCGTACCTTCCCATGCCGAAAACACAGCGCTGCATGTGATCTCAGCCTTGAAACAACCGCTGGTGCTGTTGTAGGGGTTGACCAGATGTCGGCAAATAGTTGATCCCACCTCCGACTACTCCCTCCCTCCCTCCCTACCTACCTAGGAAGGACTTGCTCATTCAACTCCACCCGCATTCCTCGGCCAATACAGAGTCTCCCGCGTTCCAGCTACGAGCCGCCCCAAGGGCATCTCTCTCCTTCAGAAACCGTACCCACAAGGCAGCAGAACGACCACAATATGGACACCATCATCGCTAAGAACAAAGCTGGTAGAAGGCCAGGCGCAAGCGCTGCTGGACCTAATTGTTCCGAAGCTATCAGCTCACGCGTGCTGGGACACAGATGATCTCAATTCCGTTCAAGTGAAAGATACCAAGCGGTGCCTAACAGTCGTCGTAGAAACCAGGCCGTTTTTGCTTGGCATTCAAAAGACAGGATTATCACCGAGAACTTCATCATGAATGACCGTAGTCGGCATTCCGTCCTTGATGTCCCTGCAAGTCATACTCCCTCGAAACTCGCAGAGTAGCCTCTCCCAGGACTAGCCAGATAGCACCGAGCAACGTCCATCACTCCAACCCTGCCGCCCTGGGAAATCCCTCTCCATACCCGCATGCAAAATGTCGCAGGCTTTACACCTTCAGTCGATATTGATAGAGCTCTCATTGATCTTCACCGCTAACCCGTGGATCATGGCACCGAGAACGCACCGAGACAACAGTCTATACTAATTGATTGATGGCCGGATATTTCGAAAGCTGTAGCTATAAGATGGCAGCATACTCGCCTCGAAAACTAAGCTCCTCATCACCATCACGATTACAACCACTTCAACCACCCTCATCACTACTTCACCCAAAGAGCTTTGGCATTTGCTCCCAAAGTTTCCAGTCTCTCCTTCAGCCAACTCATCAGCCTCTTGATCATACCACTTCCTTTTTACTTCGACAATTTTCAGCAAAATGAAGTCCATCTCGTTCGTCCTCACTCTGCTCCTCAGCAGCGCTCTGGCTGCTCCTTTCGAATCTACCTACTCTAGACTATCCGCACGCGAGGAAGCCGGCTTGTTCGACGACTTGAAGGGCGGCAGCCTCGGCCCACGGGCTAGCGATGACACCCTCGTTGCACGAGCTACGGCTGACTTGGACAAGTTCCTTGCATCACTCGGCGGCCAAGAAAAGCGCGACGGCGAGGCGCCTTCCAAGCGTGAGGAAGCCCTCCTTGGTGGGCTCCTAGATGGTCTTCTCGGCGGCGTGACTGGCGGCTCCGGAGGCATTGGAGGAGCTGCAAAGGGCGCCACTGACGCTGTGGGCGGCGTGACTGGCGGCCTTACTAAGGGCCTTACTGACAAGCTGGGTGGTGTTGCTGGCAGCGCTGGAGGCCTTACCAAGGACCTTACTGACAAGTTGGATGGAATAACTGGTGGGCTTACGGGCGGCAAGTCTGAAGGCGGTGCCGACAAGAAGGGATCCGATAAGCAGAAGCGCGAGGAAGCCCTCCTCGGCGAGCTCCTCGGTGCGCTTGGCGGTCTTACCGGCGGCCTGACTGGCGGCTCCGGGGGCGTTGGAGGACTTACCAAGGGGCTCACTGATACTGTGGACGGCGCGACTGGTGGCCTTACCAAGGAGCTTACTGAAAAGCTTGGTGATGTTACCGGCAGCGCTGGAGGTCTTACTAAGGAGCTCACCGGAAAGCTGGGTGCCCTGGCTGGCGGAAAGTCTGGCGAAGACGGAGACGACAAGAAGAAGGAATCCGACAAGCGGAAGCGCGAGGAGTCTATCGCTGGGCTGCCCATTTCCCTCAACGATCTCCTTAGCATCCTTGGTGGACTTGGCAAGCGCGAGGAGGCTATCGCGGGACTACCCATCTCTCTCGAAGATCTCCTCGGTCTCCTAGGGCTTGGCAAGCGAGAAGAAGCACTCTCCAAGCGTGAGGAGGCTGTCGCTGGGCTACCACTCGGGGACCTTCTTGCTCTTCTGAAGGGGCTCGGGCTTGGCAAGAGAGATAACCAGGAGCTTTCTAAGCGCGAGGAAGCCATTGCTGGACTTCCCATCTCTCTTGAAGACATCCTTGGTCTGCTGGGTGGACTTGGCAAGCGTGAGGAGGCTGTCGCTGGATTGCCTATCTCTATTAAGGACCTTCTTAGTGTTCTTGGACTTGGCAAGCGTGGCGAAGAGAGCCTCTCCAAGCGCGAGGAGGCTATTCTGCCCATCTCCCTTGAAGACCTCCTTGGTCTTCTAGGCGGACTCAGCAAGAGTGGTAAGAAGACCCTCCCCAAGCGCGAGGAGGCCATTGCCGGACTACCCATCTCCCTCGAAGATCTTCTCGGTCTGCTGGGTGGTCTTGGCAAGCGAGATGGACAGGAGCTATCTGAGCGCGAGGTGGCTGGCATTGGGAGAATTCTTAGCCTCAACCTCCTGCCGCTCGGCAAGGGATCAGGAAAGCGAGAAGAGCCAAAGACTGAGGAGCTTGTGGATCCTATTATCGCCGAAGGATCATCTGTTGAGCGACGAGACCCCATCGTTCTCACTCCTGAGATCATCAAGGCCCTCATTCAGCAGAAGCTCGAGGGTGCCAAGAAGGGCAAGACCGACAACAAGGGCAAGGACAAGCGCGAGGTGGCAAGCAACCACGAAGCCGCTGCCAATGTCCCTACCGATGAGCTCAAGGAAATTCTTAAGGCCGTCCTGAGCGGTGCTATCAAGCTCCCTGCCACTGACTCGATCAAGAAGGCTGTGGAAGACAAGGCCGGTGATGCGAAGGATGCGGCTCAGGATGCCTCGGGAAAGACTAAGGAGGCTGTTGCTGCCGTTGACCCTGTCTCTGCTTAGGGACTCGGCCTGTGATGCTTGATGAGGCGGTTGGATGTTAGGGGAGGAGTTGGACAGAAAAAACGATGGACGGAAAGGGGAGAGAAGGATTCATTCACTATTCTCAGCAAACGTTATTTTCATTCTTAGCTAATTTGGTAGTCAACCAGGGTTTATTTCATCAAAATGTCTTATCAGTTGCTTATTACACGCACGCCTCGCCTTGATTGCCCCGTGAGTATTTGGGAATAGACAGTTGTGTCTTTACTCGTCATCCGGCATGGGCTTTGGTAGCTCTTGATAATGCCATCCTAAATAGAACAAGTTTGCTGTGCTAGCTTTACACATGATTCTTTGTTCTGGTGCCATTGGTGAAGAATAACCCAAAGCACACTTGGTGTTCTGTTCATTACCATGGCTTTTTTGGGTGCTCGACGAACAAAGGCTTTGGTGTTCCATTAACCTCCATATATATGATGGTATAGCCGGCCTCCTGCCAGAGTAGAAATCCCTGCGACCTCTTACAGACCTCTTTCATCTTGCATTCAACTTTTAATATCCCGTAGATCTGATCTTTACCGCCAGCCGCTTATCCTGACATAACACAACAACAAGGCCGTGGACACTGCGGAACGCAGGAGCTCCAAAATGTGCTATCAGATGTCCTTATATCATTGTCGCCACATGGGTCGTGAGCGCATACCATGTCAGAGGGTACCGCCGCGAAGAAATTACTACTGTCTGAGTCCTCTAGTAGACTGCTTATGGCCGCCTTGCTATTGCGACGACTTGCCCAACCCTCTGCAGCGGGTGAATAGGGCCTGCGAGAGCTGCAGGACCAAGCCCATCGAGGACTGGCCGTTGCGGAACAAGTCCAGCTGTAATAGAGGGCGTGGGAAGTAGATGATGGCATAAATAGATAGATAGATGGTGCTTTCTTAAATGCTAACTCGATTATCAAGCACAACTCCGTACACTCCAGGCGGCATTCAAGACGCCAGCCAACATGGCCCCGTTCATCGTATAGATGGATAGATTCCTTCCCTAAACTGTGCATGCTGAATTTGATTGGTAATGTGTGGCTCTCAAAGCAACCTAACAGCCGTGTAAGCAAATGAAAACTGCTATAGTAAACATGAAGCGTGTGAGAAGATGATACGGGTGAGGTCACCAAAACCACCTTGCACTCCAATAGTGGCCCAAAGACCGTCGCGGACTTTTCCATCCGTAAAATGCGACACACAAAAGTCGGCATTTTCATATGTTGATGGCGGTTCGGCCAAGCTCGTGGGCTCGAATCGCGGTTTGTCTTGGCACTCGAACTGACATGCATCGCATCCTTGGGTAATTGACCACCTGCCAAGTCATGGGGTTCAAGGATGACGCTACAAGTCAGATCCAGGCATCGCCCTTTATTGGGCCTTGCCGTTCTTGGACTTGGCCTTAAACTTCTCAATCTCGACCTGAACCTTCTTGTTCACACGAGCCTGCAGTTCGGGCCTGTAACCAAGCATGAAGAGCATCTCGAGCCACACAAACATGGGGGCAAGGAAGATGGCCTGGATGAGGTTATCGAGCAGGGCAGGGGCCCGGCCCTCAAAGGTGCCATGGCCGATGAACTGAAAGATCCAGCAAACGATGTGAAGGGCCAAGGCGCCCTGGAAGGTTGTCTCGGGACTCTGCTGGCGCAGGTAGTTGCCAAAAGCGGCACCACCCATGCAGAAAGCGGCCAGAAGGAATCCGGCAAAGGGCTCGAGGAGCAAATACAGCAGGGAGTAGAGGCTGGCGGCGATGGTACCAAGGTTGAGTTCCAGATAGGGGATGGTGAGCCAGGATGGTGTGGGGATGAGAGTGCCAGTATATGTGGCCTGCCAGTACCGGTGAGCAGACATTCGCGGTAAATGAGTGATCAGCAATGAGAGAGACCAAGGGATAAGACGAACCATGCAAAAGGCCGAAGTGAGGATGAGAGGAACGCAGACCATGTGAATGGCGATGTTGATCGAGTTATGGTGGTAGGCACCATACTGGACAGAGCATGGTTAGCGGACTCGAGATATGACATCGATGTGGACTCAAGCGCAATAGAGCTTGAGCAGTAAAAGACCGTGTGAGGGACTTACAAAGGTCAAGTGCTGCTCCAGGTCTAGAGACATGATGGGTGATGGCTTGGCAGAGAAGACGGCGGCAGTTGAGATAAACCGAAACGACAGACGCAAGCAGAAAAGGACAAGATCCAACAACTGGGCAATAGAATAGGGATACAGTCAGTTGAGTCGAGTTGAGTCGAGACCTTGGCTGGAACCTAAGCTGGCTGCGGTTGTGGATCTGGCGGTATTAGGAAATTCCGGGGCGGGATAAGGCGGAGAGGAGACGAAGGCCTGGTCGATGATGCGATGTTGATATCGTCACAGCCCAGGTTATTACTGTAGGAGAAGGTACGTAAATAAAGACAGCGCAGCGCAGCGCAGTGCAGCCAGGTGACCGACTCTCTCTGGGAATGAGCCGAGGCCTATTGGACGGTACGGCACGGTGGCGCGTTACGGACAGGAGCAGTAGAAAAGGAGAGAGCAGAAGCGAACAAGCCAAAGATGCAGACAGACGAAAGCCAAAAAGAGGAGGGGGGGGGAGGAAGATGGAAGGGAAGGAGGTGAAGGAGGTGGAAGAGGCCGAGGTGGAGGTTGGAAGTGAATGGAGTGAGAGCGTCTGTCGCAGGCCGGCAATGAGTGAGTGAATGAATGAATGGATGAATTACTTGCTGTGTTGTCCTGGCGGGCATGTGCTAGGTTTTTTCCCTCTCACTCTCACTCTGTGTCCACTAGCAATGGGACACTCCCAGGTTTGGGGGCACCTGCACCTGCACCAGCCTGCACCTTCCACAGCGCACCTCACCTCACACCTGCACCTTCCCATGTGGGGCAGGGTCCGTGTCCGTGCCTCGGATCAACTGGAGCTTCTTCCCTTCCATCCCATGTCTGTCTCCAGCTGTCTATCCATGCCCATGCCCATGTTAGACAAAGGCCGTCATGGTCGTGTGCCCATTCTCCAAACTCATCAGACCCTTCATTTGACTAGAGCAAACTCGCCAAGGGCACCTGGAATCATGCCTACTGGTTGCACACTGCCATTGCCCCTTGTTTCTTCCCCGGGTTTTTGGTTTTTTTTCTTTGCAAGGGGACAAGGTTTTGGGGAGCGTCGCTTAAAGGCCATCGTACCACTACCGGTGTCCATAGCACCGGGGACTGGATGGGTGCGAGCACTTCGGGGCCTCCACTGACAGCTCCCTCGTATTATCCATCCCTCCAAAATGATGACACGGAGACAGTACCGCCGAACCTCAGATCCCTTCCATTCAGTACTGTTGGTTCTCCGCTCTTGCCGTCCACTTCAACCCGCCAATTGATTGATACCCACGTTGGAGGCCACCATCCAGGGTAGACAGTAGACACCTCCCGGTTGTTGATGTCGTCTGTCACTCACTGCCGGCTTACATTCTGCAGCAACTGAATGGTCAGCTTGGGGGACCTCCTCCGACTTGCATTGCCTGATTCCGGGCCGTCACTATCAAGGCCCGGCCGTGGTGGAGCTGGGAATTGCCGCACCTGCAGTCCTTCCCGCTCGTTGTGTGCATGCCATGCCAGAGCCAAAAGAAGACATGCGCCACACTTCTTTGTCTGCCACTCCTGTGGCTGATGAATAGTCTCCACCAAGATGAGGCGCGACAAGCTCGGCCTCTGACTGGACAAATATTTCTGCTGCGCCAGCAACACCTCTCAGCCTCGCCGCCGAATATCTCCAAACCTTTGCATCTCACCAGGCATCCTTTATCACCTGGCCACTCTTTGCGCCCGTGTCGTTTAGGCTTGCGGCCCTAGTTTGACGCGACGACGTGAAGTCTATCTCTGTATTTGTTCCGCCTTCTCCTCCTCCCTCTCCATCTCCCAAAAACCGCAAACCGTCGTCGCGCGTTGTCCGGTTTCCGTTGCTGTTCCTCTACGCCTTTCAACGACGCGCGCGCGCACCTGTCGCTGCCTCTCGAACGATCGTATAACCGCTTCCAACGATAAATTTCGGCTAGATTGTGCTTCCCCAATCATCTCATCTTTGTTGCTTCCATCTCGACTCTCGACTGAACGCCCTTTGTCGCAAAACTCGTCCCCGATACGATACGATACGACTCTATACTTCATCATGTTCTTTCTCTACAATCTGGAACGCAGGGTCACCCTGCACCCATCGTTCTTCGGTCGCAACATGCACGATCTCGTGACACACAAGCTCCTCACCGACGTCGAGGGCACATGCGCCGGCAGCTACTTCATCATTTCCATCATGGACACCTTTGACATCTCCGAGGGCCGCATCCTCCCTGGAAACGGCCTCGCAGAGTTCACAGTTGGCTATCGCGCTGTCGTATGGCGGCCCTTCAAGGGCGAGACGGTAAGGCTGCAGTTGCCGACTCTTGACGATACCGGAGTCTGACACGACCCAGGTCGATGCAGTCGTGTATTCGATCAACCCGCAGGGTTTCTTTGCCCGAGCAGGACCACTGCAACTGTTTGTATCAGCGCATGTATGTTACGTTGAGCCTCGCGCCGAGGTGAAGCTCCTTCTGACCACCAGCACAGTTGATTCCTAGCGACATCAAGTGGGATCCCAACGCGACACCACCCCAATTCACCAACAATGAGGACACAGTCATTGAGCCCGATACCCACGTTCGCGTAAAAATCATTGGTACCAGAACCGAGGTCGGAGAGATGTGGGCTATTGGCAGCATCAAGGAGGACTACTTGGGGTACGCAAACGACATGGCCTCGACTCTCCTCTCACTGCTAACGCTGCTTGCAGGTGCCTCCAGGATTAATACCCGGACGTGATGATGAATGAATTCACACAAACACTAGGATGATTGAAGCTTCTACTGGCTAGTGGACCGCCTTGCACGGCACAACTGACACTGCCAGAACCATCCGCCATATGGACAGCTGCCCTCGACGGATTGTTGGCTAGTTGTGCAGAACTCTCGGGCAATTGAATTGGCGCAAGACAGGTTGGGCGCTGGCATTGGATTTCTGACAAAACATGATATTGGTTGAGGGGGCAATGAAAGCAGAGCGTCATACTCACTGATGTTACTAAACGTCAAGATGGCTGCAGCAGTAGCAGCAGATGCTTAGTTAGAGATGCCAGACATAGAGCCTGCTGTGAAGGGATTGGCCGCAGTTATTGCTATCTATCTGTCTGTCTGTCTAGATCCGGCAGCAAGTGGCTAACTAGACACGCTACACACAAGTTGATGCAGTTACAAATTGAAAAGCAGATACCCCAAGTCATTGACGCCCTATGACAAGCGTTGACACAAGTCCCACGGCTGTGAAAGCCGAGATGCGGCGTTGGCTGCAGTCTTTGATCGGCTGACAACTTCCCCAGAACCCCACACTGATAGCACCCCCCACGCTGTTGTGCCTGGGATCTACATCGATGGATACATATATGATACAGGACTCAAGAGGTTGAATGTTCAACGATTGAAAACCCTACATCTTCTATATTCTTCTGTCGCTTTAACCTCTTGGCGTATTTGAAATTACACTTTCACTCTACTGCTAAGAAGAGGTCCACCATGAAGCTCTTGTCATCGACAGCTCTACGAATGAGACCAGCTCTCACTGCTGGCAACTCACTACGGTTGCGGGGGACAGCGAGACATCTAACCACGATGCAAGCGTCGAACCGGTTGCGTACGGCGCTCAAAGAGGGTAAAAAGTCTATGGGCGCCTGGCAGATGCTCCCCGGCGCAAACATATCGCGAGTGTTGGCGCGGTCTGGAGTTGACTGGGTCCTAGTTGACTGCGAGCATGGAAACTTGGATGGTGGGGATTCTTGGCCGAGAGAATGAAGCAGCGCCGCTGATGAACCTTTAGATGGCGCTATGCACGATGCTGTCCCGGCCATTGCAGCATTGGGGGTGTCACCCATTGTGAGATTGCCCGACATCCAAGGTTGGATGGTGAAGCGTAAGACTTCAGAAGATACACTACACTACCTGAATATGAGGCTAACCTTTCTCAGGTGCTCTCGATAGCGGAGCCCATGGTGTAGGTGTTGAACCTGAAGATATGGAATTCAGCATGTTGACTTGATCTAGATCGTCGTGCCGTTGCTACGAACCCCCGAAGAAGCTCGACAGCTCGTCCAGTCGTCCAAGTTTCCGCCCTTGGGCCAACGAGGCTTTGGCTCTCCAATTGCCCCAGAGCGTTTCAACCCAGTCCCTTCTTTCACAGATTACCTCCAGCAGGCCAACGACTCCCTCCTGACTATTGTCCAAATCGAGACCAAGGAGGCGCTCGGGTCCATTGACGAGATTGCGGCTGTCGAGGGTATCGATGTCTTGTTTGTTGGACCATTTGATTTAGGTCAGCTTCTTTTGAACATTCGCCAGCCTTTGCAAAATGCATTAACTCGTAATAGGAAATAACATTGGCCATCCCATTATCAACGGCGTCATGACACAGGAGCTGAAGGACGCTATCGCCAGGGTGCTCTCTGCAGGTCAGAAAGCCGGCAAGAAGACGGGAGTGTACTGCACGGGAGGTGAGCAGGCGAAGCTATTCGCGGACCAGGGCTTTGACATGATGAACGTTGTGACGGACTACACGGCGCTGGGCGTTGTGGCCAAGGAGCAGCTCAGCTTCGCTGAGGGGAGGCCCTAATTCAGTTAGGGATCCATGCATAGTATATGCGATCTAGCTTGTAGATAGCACTACTGGACGAGCGCTCAGCAAACAGGGAGAAACAAGAGCGCAATCACACCCTCGAGCCCATTCGGAATGGCTCCGTGATGGTTTTATGCCTGGGCAGCGTCCACTCTTGGGGCTTCTAAACTTACATCCTGAAAACGGCGATTACTAACTACCCTAGATTGAAGCTGAAGGGATTCAGGGGATAGGCATATGTACGCTTCTATCGGCTACCAATGATACGAGCTAGCTCTTCTCAGCCTTGTCCATCTGGGCCTCGACCTGATCGACTGTGAATCTGTGCATCAGCTTAATGGCCTTGCCGACCTTGGCAGGATCTTCCTCTGGTGCCGTGGCCTTGCTGATATGTATCTGTTGCGCGTGTGAACGGATTGCGTGACTATGATTACATTTCACCTACCACCGGGACGTCAAAGTCGTAGAGATCCCTCCACTTCTTCGACTCGGGCTTTGGAAGGTCAATGTTGACTTCTGTGTAGGCGAATGGCCGCTTGTCCCAGACATCGGACAGGACGCTTTTTGCCTGGGTGCAGAGGCCGCAGGTGTCACGGGTGAAGAAGGTGATCCTGGTGGATTGGAGGAGGCGACGAGTGGCAAACATGATGAGCCGTGCTAAATAATGACAATTAATCTGGCTAGAGAAATGAGTTTTCTTGATTGGAATGTCAATGGCTTGAAAATGGAATAACAACATGGGTCGATAGCTTCATCTTCAGCTGCACAGAACTGCCAACCATCCATCGCTGACCCCGCACCCAAACAGGAAGGCGGTGGACCTGGAGCTCCCTCTCCCGCATCGTCATCGCTGGAATTCTAGAAGCTCCCACCCCACAGACTCGACAACTCCCAAAACCTCTGCTCTCCCCCTTATTCACAGACGGTTTTGCAATTCTTCGAGAGATCATAGAGCTATACCCACCTGAAATCTGCAATATGGCCCAAAAGTGTGTCCATCAGGGTTGTGGAAAGGAGTTTACCGATCCTGATGAGAAATGCGAGTACCACCCCGGTCCTCCAATCTTTCACGAGGGGCAGAAAGGTAAGCAAGCATTGGATTCATCAAGAAGCAACCTTGATGTTTGCCCACGCACACGCTAATTCATCATGTAAAGGATGGAAGTGCTGCAAGCCTCGAGTCCTGACCTTTGACGAGTTCATGAACATTCCCCCTTGCACTACAGGTACACACTCGACGACCGACAAGCCTCCCCAGCTGGAGGAGAAGCCACAGGAGGACGAAGCTGCCCTTGCACAGAAGATCGACGCCCTCAACGCTGCTGCTCCCTCCCGCACACCCATCCAGACTGCCCAGCACGCTCCGACTCCGCCTCCTCCGCCGCCAGAGTCCGAAGATGACGACCCTAGCCTCGAGATCCCCGACGGCGCTGCCTGCAAGCGCAAGACTTGCGGCGCAGTCTACAAGAAGGGTAGTTCTAGAGACGAGGAGGAGTGTGTGCATCACCCTGGTGTGCCCATCTTCCACGAGGGAAGTAAGGGTTACTCCTGCTGCAAGCGCAGGGTGCTGGAGTTTGACCAGTTCATGAAGATTGAGGGCTGCAAGACCAAGGCAAAGCACTTGTTCGTGGGCAGTGGAAAGAATGGCAACGGCAACGGCAACGGCGGCGCTGAGGAGGTTCTAACTACTGTCCGGTAAGTGTTGGATTCTCGAGGGCTTGTCAACCGTGATGCTCACAGTTTACAGGCACGACTTCTACCAGACCCCGGCCAACGTCATCGCCTCCTTCTTTCTCAAGAAAATCAACAAGGAGACAGCCAAGGTCGAGCTGCAGACCAAGCAAGTGAACCTCGACCTCACGACAACCGACCCGACCCCCAAGCGATACACGGCCGAGGTGCCCCTTTTTGCGTCAATCGACACCGAGAAGTCCTCATTCAAGATCCTCGGCACAAAGCTGGAACTGGTTCTCGCCAAGTCGGACGGAAGTTCGTGGCCGGTATTGCGGGGGGATGAGGCGCTGACGGGCGAGATCCTGCAGGTTGGCCGGGCTGGAAGGGCATGAGTGCGTGAAGAATGGCAAGAATTGAGCATGACACGGAGTTTAGGTGACGGTTGAAAGGGCGTTGATAGATGATGGCTACATCTGGCCAAGTGTGTTTACCGGGTTGGAGAGTGAAATTAGCGAGCAGGAGAAGGCCAGGTTATGGATAGGGTTAAGAGATTTAGGAAGAACCAAAATGACAAGCATCCCTTAAAGAATGAGTATTGGTACGTACCTATGTGAGGTCTGAAGAACCTTAGTAGTTGAGTGGCATAACAAGGGAGTTGCTGAGATTCTGACTATTCATGCCTTCCATTGACTGGGTAGAAGGCCATTTCCTCAGAAGTTTGAAGATAAACGAGTGTTTATGGGGCATGACGCATGATGATCTCGTACTAATGGTTGCATACATCAATACTGCCTCAACAAACCTTGTTCGGAACAATGCTCTTCTTGAGGGCCTATGCTCAAGGGGATTTCGAATTGACTTTAGAGACCTCGTTTCGCACACTTGATCGTTATCTTGCTTGGTTATCCAAGGCTAAAGTCGGCTACCCAACCAACGTATGAGCGAACTGTATTGAACGCACGTGTATCGCATGACGGCGAATTACTATATTTATCTCTCTGGCAGAACGCCCCTTTAGATCCATGGCAGAGACCCACAGATGAACATCATCACCGTCATTTGTTGACAATGGACGCTTACCTCGTAAATCCGGCGTATCCGGTGGATGAATTGTTGGCTCTGAAACAACTTGACCGGAAACACGCAAGGCCCGCAACTTACGACAAGGCCAAGAGGTTTCCCATGTAGGTAATTACAGGTACGTGCCAGAGCAGATTCCATGATCCTTGAGGCCGAGCCGGCTTACTTACCCACGCGAGATCTGCAGCTCAGCTGCAG
Organism: Fusarium falciforme; assembly: GCF_026873545.1. Lineage (NCBI taxonomy): Eukaryota > Fungi > Ascomycota > Sordariomycetes > Hypocreales > Nectriaceae > Fusarium > Fusarium falciforme. The sequence goes on along the minus strand of NC_070544.1, from coordinate 2,392,282 downwards.
AATAGTTTAGTACTTGTTTCCATAGCATCCGTCATCACTCTTCTTGGGACACGTCTTGTATTGTTACCTTTTTTCCGTTGTATGCTCATCTTGTATCATGTCAGAATGCGGCATCTTGTATGGCTCTGCGTGACCATTGCTCAAGTGATAGCATCCTCAGAGATCCGGGCCAAGCAGGAAACCTTGAGCGTTGGCAAGGACAGTGGCAACTTTTCGCATTACGATGTCCTCAACTACACTGCCACTGAACCAGGCCGGCCGGTAAAGCCGGGGACGAAGCTGCGTATCCTCTGCGCTGGCGACTCAATCACTTCTGGGTTGAAGAGCGAACAGGAAGGTGGTGATGGTGATGGCTATCGGCGCCAACTCCAGAAGGACTTGTCAGGTAGGTTGAACCTTGTCCTCGGCCACACGTGAATACTGACTCAGTGCCAACAGAGGATGAGGTTGTCTTTACGGGCACGGTTGAAGGGGGTACAATGACGGATGGCTACTTTGTAAGTGCTCCCGCTCACGACTGAGACGTTGCGCTCACCCAACTCTACAGGCGGCCTGGCCGGGGAAGACGATACAGGTCATAAGTGACAGGATCGGCCCTTCTCTTGAGCAGAGACCCAACATTATCCTCCTCCACGCCGGGACAAATGACATGAACTCGAGATCTCGGCTCACACAGGCAGAAACCCCAGCAGACGCGGCAGAGCGCCTGGGCAGGCTCATCGACAAGATGATAAAGGCGTGCCCGGACGCAGTCATCCTGGTTGCAGTAATCGTCGGAACATGCGATACCACCAAGATTGCAAAGACGCCAGAGTACCAGGCCCTGATCCCGGGTGTCGTTCAGGAGCGGCGGCAGGCCGGCCACCACGTGCTGGCGGTGGACTTTTCCACGTTTCCCATCCAAGATCTGCGAGACTGCGTGCACCCGACGAACGAGGGATATCGATTGTTCGGCGATTACTGGTACGACTTTGTTACTCAGATACCGAGCAGCTGGATCAAGGAGCCTGTTGGGGAAGATCCGCAGCGCAGCGTGGCGGATGGGACTCGGCGGATCAGCAAGAATGGTGTATTGCGTACTGGGCTATTCTGGGTATTTTGCTGGAGTGTAACAGACATGTTTCCATGATTGGATTGTTGTTGGATATGTAGGTATTCATATTCATGATGCATGCATGCTTCCCCATGATGGAGTTGTGAGTGCTGCCTGAGTGAGTCGAGACAACGTTTGTGCAACGTGCATGATTGGTGTCACTTGATTGTGAAATTCTCTCGACAAGAGACAATGAAGCTTAGCTTACAACCACATCATCAACCCCATGTCTGCAATGAAGTGAGGTGAGCGACGCACACGCAATTACCCCTGCCCCTCAAACTGCCTGTTCGGCCATCTGAGCGCTTAGCTGATGAGAAACTGGCCAAATACAGCGTCTACCTCGAGGAGGCCGGGATTGTTGAGCTGAACGTCTAAACGGACAGGGCAGAATTCGTGGAAAAGACTGGGGTGACTCTGTATTAATTCGTAGCTTGCTTGACCTTGATGGAATTGTTAGCCTTTGCGTGGAAGTGAGCGACACTGGTACGCACGACTGGACACTTCAACCTATTCATCGCCGCTTACATGAGGCCGGAACAGATTGGATGCTTTGAAATACGTAGTAGTCGAATAAACCACCAGGTCTGGAAGGACACCTGAGATGAATCCCACCTGAACATTGATTAGCGGGTCTCAAGGAATTCGAGTTGCTACGAGCGATACTTACTACCCCATGGTGTTCTTATGACCCCTTGTCATGCTGGATAGATATCGCCTGCATTCGTTTCTTCATGTGCTAGATTTGACCGTCCGTTACTTGGTAGAAGATACTCGGAGGTAATCGTGCGGGAAACCATCTCCGTCGTATGCTCGTATTGTTTCAGTAGCGATGTTCGAGCAGGGGTCACTCACCTTCTCCCCCAAACTCCACGGACCAACGAGCGAGTACAGGCCAAAAGATCGGAGACGGCACAGACCAGAAGATTGACAGGCTCATCTCCATCTTGCGCTGCAAACTCCCCTCTCCCCCCCATGCCCTGCCCAGGCAAACTGGGGAATCCCACTTTTCTCCGCCATTGCGAGGCCCAATGTCAAAAATGCAAGGTTCCTGATAAGCCCGGAACCAAGCCAAGCCAAGACGAGGAGACGACTCATGGGCGTGGATATGGAGATGAGCAGTCCGTCTCACACCCGATATGGGGGCGAGCTCCATTGAACTCACCAAATTCGGATACGTAACCAGAGACCCAAGCGCAGCCTCTTACTGGCTGCCTTCGCCTTCATCACTGCCACACCCCTTCTCGTCTCTCATGGCTCCTTGCTTCGCGCCTAGCCTCCAGGGCCTCGCACGCGCTGGACCATCCCGCATCTAGTGGCTCCCACTTCGCTCTTAGTGGCTTCAGCCTCTTTGGTGGCAGTCCGGGGGTGCTTGTGACGACTGATAAGAGATAGTGATATCATTCGGAAGCTGATAGATAACGGGTTTGGTTGTTGCCATGATGCCATAGTCCATCCAATACCAGCCCTTATCAGAGGTTGTACCTGTTCTCAGAAAACAAGCTTAACCTGATGGCTGAGCTGCCATTCCCCCGGCCTCAGCTATAAGTTGTCGCCATGCCCTGCGCTCGCGCAGCCGTCATCTCTCACGGCACGCCTTGACAGCAAGATATCCGGATCCGAAGTGCAATATTCAACCCGTTCATTTTAGCAAATATGACAACTGAAGTCTCTCACGGCCGCGGCGGCGCAGGCAACTTCCAGCCAGACGACACCCAGTATATCGACGGCGAGGTCGTTCGCACAGGTGTCGAGGGTAGCCATGGTGACGGCGCATTCAGCTCCGGTCGAGGTGGTACGTATTGACGACTTTCCTTGGTCCTTTCCATCAGAAGTCTGGCCATATGCTGGCGTCAACTTCGCTCAGGCATGGTACACCCTCTGCCTTTGCTTCCATGTTTCCGACGTGCAGTCTCTCAATTGCACTCTTGACCAATAAGCATTGTTTCGCGCCGCTGACACGATTAAACTTAATCATAGGCGCCGGAAACATCTCCGACGTTGGCTCCAAGCCCACCGAGCGTAGGGACAAGGACATCATTCCAGACGCTGCTGTTCGGCCGAGCATGGACGGCCGAGACTACCACACTGGCCGAGGCGGTGCTGGTAACGCTCAGACGGCTGCTGCTGCCGAGAGAAAGTCGGAGGAGAAGCTAGTGACTGAGAAGCCTGCAATTGTGGCCCCAGTTGGCCTCGCCGACAAGCTCAAGGCCATGATCTTTGGAGGCAAGAAGAAGTAGGGGTCTCTTGGTTGGGATGAGTTGTGATTGCGACGATGAGTACGGAGGAGACAGACTGAGTCCCCCTGGGCAGTGTTGTGCTGGCCTAGGGCCATGTTGGACTTGAGATACCCCTGATATCATGGTTTCCCGTTGATCAATTTGATTGCCCTTGATGGCGCTGGCGAGTGCGCATAGAAAAGAACAGAACAGGACATTTGCCCTGAGTACTTGGTGTGATCAAGTGCCGAACACCGCCTGTGGCCACACGCAGATCCTGCGGTTCTCGTGATCCCTTGGCACTGATACCTGACAGCTGCCAACCTGAGGATCTTCGTTCCCATAAGACAAGTCAGCTCGGAGAGTCGACGAGCAAGCTGAAATAGGAACACCAAGGACACGGAACAGGCCCAAGATCGCTGAAATGACGTTGGGCATCCTCGTCCAGGATGATTCCTCCAGTCTTGATACGTGAAATGAGCCGATAATTACACTACGGGAAATCGAGTTCATCCCGCACAAGGCATTGCCTGGTCGTTTAGCGTGGCCGTAGTTGAGTCTGAGGGTGCTGAAAAGAGCATGTCGATATTCCCGGATTGGTTGTTCTCTGTGGCTCTTGTCTCTCCAAGCTCCAGGCTAAGCCAGTTTGGCACGGTGCAAATGCAACTCTGGACTAAGAGAAACTGCAGGCTCCTTGTTAGTGCCAAAGACCCTGATATGAGCAGCCCAAAGATCGCCCAAGGTGGCCTTGATTATGCTACCCTCGTCCAGCCTGCATCTCCCCCGGAGACGAGACCCAAAAGCAGCGAATAAACGCCGCGGCAGGCCCGTCGTGGTTCTTGCGATCAATGTCTTGTTAACCCTCTTTCAGCATAGATGGATCCTTTGTTGGCTACCCGTGTTGCCTCATGACGCAGGCTAGGAGCTGGGGACATGACCGTGTCGGCCCCTGGTTCTCAAGTGCCAGCCATGTTTAAGAATACGACCATTCGCGCTTCCACTGACGATCAAGGGTCTTTCCTGTTGTTCTCTTGGTTGTTCTTTTCGCAGAGCCTCGTTCGCATATCCTTCTCTCGCGCCGGGTCGTGTTGTTCCCAACGATAGGTGACATTCCGGAAGCACACACTCCTTATTGCTGCTGGCAGAGTACATGGCGCATCACATTCTTGATCAAGAGCAACCGGCGCTCTATTCCGGTTCTGGATCGTCGAACTTGTTCTGGGATTATACTGAGACTTGGAGGTTGAACTTTGGCTCAGCTGTGTTGGGCCGTGTGACGACAATCACGTGCACTGGGTGAGATCACGGGAGCTGTTCGAGGTAACTACCTCAACCCTTCTGGTCTCTGCCAAGGCGTGGGCACCGTGTGGCCACACGTGACCACACGAGTGACTCACCCGTATGTGGTACGTAGCCACCGTATCATAGAAAAACATAGCACACTAAAAATCGGGTCTGGTTGCCTACCTTAATCAGCGTCGCGAAAAGGGCTAATTTCATAGCTAAATAGAAGGAAATTAAGATATTAATTAAAAAAGCTATTAATTAGTTATTTTATTATTTAAATCTTTTACTTATTAAAGCTTTTTTAATATTATATAAATTTAATAATTAATAGTTTCTCATATTAAAGCCTTTTAGCTTTTTTTAATTAGTTCTTTAATAATCTTAGTATCTTAGTAATTATACTTCTTAATATATTCTTTTAGGATTAATTAGATATTTTTAATTAATAATATATTTAAACTCTAAGGGTAATTAAAAAAGTATAAGATAGTGGGCCTTAATGGCTAAATTGGGATAAAATCATAGATTAAAGGTAGGTTTCTATTATATATAAGACTTTAACTTACTAAGCCTTCTATAATAGCTTAGCTATAGAGCTTTTAAGAGGTCTTTGCGTATATAATAACTAGCCAGGGTTACCCCGATTAGTCAGCGGATTTAACAGCTACCCTACATCCTTATAAAAAGTAATTAAAATTATTTTTTTTATTTTTACATAAGCTTATAATAACTAGGGCTATAGCTATTATTATTATCTTTTTTAAGTATAAAGCTATAGCTTTTTTTAACTTATTACTTAATAATAATTTTAAGTTATTATTTTTTTCTTAATAAGTATTTAATTTATATCTTATATATTGTAAAAGTTCTTATTATAAAGGTCTTTTATAAATATAATTCTAGAAAAATAAGCTTATAAGATATAAGCCTAGGACTCTACTACCCTATAGTATAGCTTATGCGCTATCTTATAGCTTGCTTACCTAAGCTTTATATTCTTAGATAAGCAAGATATTAAGGAGTTATAATAATTCCCCTTTTAGGTCCTATTACCCTTTTAGGAAGGGTCACGTGACTTCGGACTTAGGGCTCTTATAGAGCCCGATAAAGCCAATAAAGCCATGCCTTTCTATAGGGTATTTCCTATCCGGTTTTAAATCTCTTAGTTTAAAACCTTTAAGGGTTTCAGCTTCTTCCAACTATAGCCCGGCTTTAAGCTATCCGTTTCTAGCAAAACTAATAGGGTTTTAAAGCCCGGAATTAGAGCTATCCGACGGTATAACTTTTATCCGAATCGGGCTAATAGATTCCGATCAATTAGCTATATAAGCTATAAACCCTCTCTTAGAAATAGCTTCTTAGATCTTTAATCAATACAAGTAACAAGACTACCTATGAGAAGCTGGCCTTCTTCTTTATAACCTTATCTATTATTTTCCCTACTTTTATTGCTCTATGATACCTTATCTAGCTAATTAGCTTTTTATAAGGACTGATTCCTCTGCCTATTCTCCTCCTATTTTAGTTACCTACCCTATACTATTTTCAGACTTTATAGTCTTTATTTTTCAGTCTTTTATATATATATTTTTTTAAAAAGAAATATATCATAATAATTAGCTAAGAGATATAAGAGATTATACATTAAGTATTTTAATTATTTATTTTTATCTTTAGCCTCTTAGGCTTTTTTTTATCTTTTTTTAATAACTCTTAGATAGCTTTTTTATTATTTTAGTTTATTAATCTCTTTTAAGAAAATTTTATTAATTATTATTAAGGCTTTATATATTAATTTCTCTTTTTTTTTTAAGAATTTCTTAAGGTTATTAAAGGCCTATCTTATATTTATAACTTTAAAATTATTATAAAATCTTTTTATTTAATTTTATTTCTTTATATTATATTATAAATATAAATTTATAACTTAAAAAAAATAATAAATATAAAACTTTAAAGAAATCTTAAGATTATTAAATTTTAATTTTTTTAAAGCTTTTTAAAAGCTTATATTTCTTATTTTATTAGTTATATTATTTTATTTTATAATTTATTTATTAATAGCTTAGTAATAAATTAAATAGCTTTAATAAGACTTTATTAAATAACTTTTATATATCTTTTATACTTTTTTTTAAATTTATTATTATTAAAAAAAATTCTTTATATAAGAATTTTACTTAGTTTATAAATATATTATTAGCTAAATAATAATAATAATAACTAAATAGCTTATTAATTATTTTAAGGACTTAATTTTAAATTTTTATAATTCTTTTTTTAAGGTTTTTATATTTAAATAAAAAATATCTATATAAGGTCTATAAGGAGTTATAAATTTAGTAATTAATTATTATGAGATTTATAATCTCATTAGCCTTTTAATTATTATTTATATTAGCCCTTAAGAAAAATATTTTTCTCTTAGAAGGTATTATTAAAGTCTTATATTAGTAAGGTTTTTTTATAATTATAAACTTAGCTTTTAAGTTTTTTTTTCTTAATATATTATATATTTAGCTTTATATAAGGGTTTTATAAGCAGCTAGGCTTATTTTTAGCTAATAAATTAATATAAACTTATAAATTTTAGTTTTTTATTTTTATCTTAAAAATATTAAATTAAGTACTTTAATTATTATTAAAGGCTAGCTTTATATTTATATTTATTATTATTATTTAAAAAGCTATTAATAAAAACTTTTTAATTTAATCTCTTAATTAAAAATTATTAATTAATATATAAGACTTTTAATTATTATAAATTAAAGCTATTTATATAAATTACTTTAATCTATATATATTACTTTTATTATTATTCTTAATAATACTTTTTTTTTTTTTTTTTTTTTTTTTGCTGCGATATAGCCTTCTTAATTGGGCCTAGCCTGCCGCAGAGCCAGAGATCACCCGGCCAGCTATTTGCGCACATGACCACCCTCTGAGCGATTGGACAGGGTGCAATCCGACAATATGCAAGGGCGCGAGCGGGGTCAGGGCCTTGGTATGCTAAGTTTTTCTACGATACCGTGCCCACCACAAATTGCAGGCTGTGACTCACTTCGGCCGTCTTCGGAGCTGCGTCCAAAAAACCTCGACATCCGGACACTCGCGCGACAACAACAGTTTGTCGAGATATATCTATCAGTCACTTCCAACATTAACGTCTTGTGTTGTCCACGAAGCTTCGAACAACATTCATCATGGCTCCCGAACGTGTTTGCCTGTAAGTCATTTGCCTCTCAATTACTTATTTTGGTTCGAGCAAGATTACTGACCCTTGTCCAGTGCCTACTCTGGCGGTGAGTTGAGAACTCCGGAAGCAATATCATCAACATCAACATCAGATATTCTGACCAATGGACAGGCCTGGATACTTCCACTATTCTCAAGTACTGCGCCCCCCATGTCTTGCTTTCTGACGGATTGCGGCAAGGAGAAGACTTCGACGGTTTCAAGTCTTCGAGCTCGACGTGGAGACGACAATCATCAAAGATGTGGGATTGTTTAACAAGAGCTGACCAATGACTCTTAGGTGGCTCGTCCTTCAAGGCTATGAGGTCGTGTGTTTCCTCGGCGACTGCGGCCAGGAGGAAGACTTCGATGCCGTCAAGGCCAAGGCGCTGAAGCTCGGCGCTGAGAAGATGATCATCGAGAACGTCCAGCAGGAGCTGATTGACGACTTGGTGTGGCCCGCCATCCAGTGTAAGTCTTCACAGGCTGTTTATAGTAATGCAGCGGGTTTACTAACGGAATCCACCAGGCAACGCTATCTATGAAGGACAATGTAAGACGGTTCACCTCGGACGCTCTTCGATGGCATCGCTAATGCCCTGAAGACCTTCTCGGCACAAGCCTAGCCCGGCCGGTATTGGCCAGGGCAATGGTGCAAGTTGCGAAGGATAACAACTGCACGATCCTCAGCCATGGATGTAAGTTGTCGTGGTTCAAGTGGTCTCATTACTGTTCGCTCCAGTCGCTGACACGTAACCCTAACCCTAGGCACCGGTAAGGGCAACGAGTAAGTCCTGATCATAATCCCGATATATATGTTGTCGCCCTCTGTCGTTCTTGCACCATACTGACTTCCTTCTTCTAGCCAAGTCCGCTTCGAGCTGGCGTGGAAGGCATGTGACCCCAAGATGAAGATTCTGGCCCCCTGGCGCATCCCTGCGTTCTTCAACCGATTCCAGTAAGCCTCCTTTTATGTTCACTACTGCATATTTAAGCTAATCATTCCGCAGGGGACGTGCCGATCTTCTCAAGTTCGCCAAGGAGCAGAACATCCCCGTTAGCTCTACTCCCAAGGCCCCCTGGTCTATGGACGACAACATCATCGTATGTATAAAAGGTCCTATTGCTTCTTCGTAATACTGACTATCGACCTGATAGCACTGCTCATACGAGGCTGGTGTAAGTCCTCCTACAGGAACACCTCTCTTTGCGACCTGTTAACCCTGAACTTGCTAGATTCTTGAGCAAACAGACATGGAGCCCCCGAAGGAAATGTGGAAGCGCACAGTTGGTGAGGCGACTCAGCCTACACACTTCTAGATTTTGCGCTAATGCCTCTCTAAAGATCCCCTAGACGCTCCTGATAAGCCTACTCGCTTCACCGTCCACTTTGCCAAGGGTGTTCCTGTTAAGCTTGAAGTTGGGAGCAAGGCCGTTACTGGCTCCTTAGAGATCTTCAAGGAGGCTAACGAGTTGGGCCGTGCTAACGGTAGGACTGCGAACCGAAGGGCTTTTAAGCGAGTACTGACGTAGTCCCAGGTATTGGACGCGAGGATATCGTCGAGTCGAGGTTCATCGGTAAGCCTACTCTCAGGGAACTTTAACATCAGCACGCGATTGCTAATTTTTTATTTCAGGATTAAAATCTCGTGGTTGCTATGGTCAGTCGCGTTTATTTCCTTACTTTTCTAAATGATTTGTTGTTGTTGTTGTTGGAGACGTCTTTGAGGTTGCGGATGCATTGTCGATGTTTTGGTGTGCGCGGCCGGCGACGTAGATCATGGCCCCGTCGCAGGCGACACCTGTTCCGCTCTCCCCCATGGATATTGATAAGATGTTCTAACCTTGTATGCAGATACCCCCGGCCTGACTATTTTGCGCAAGCTGCATCAAAACCTGGAGGTAAATTGTCACCTCCTTGAGCATTGGATTGGCTCATGCTGTGGTGTTTGATATCCCTTGATGCGATTCCAGAGTCGTCTCTTGGGCCAAAATCCTCTTGCCGTTTACAAGCGGGGCTGCCTCAAGAGCCCTCGAAAGCCTAAAGGGCTCAGGCTACTGGCCAAAGCAGCTGGACCTCAGCCCCTGAGGCCCATGGCTTCTGCAGTCCGGCCTTCGTGTGGCAGTCTTCACCAGCGCTCTGGGCTTGTGCCGTTGCCCATTGAAATGGAATACCAGTCCAGGGAGTCAAGAGTCACCTGAGCATGAGCCAATCCAAACACTCTCTATCTTTAATAAGTATAGGACTCCAGTTAACGATTGCTCAGGGTCTCGTGATGGATAGCAAGGTGCGCATCATTCGCGACCGTCTCTCGGATGACTGGGCGCAATGTATCTACAACGTGCGTAGCCCCTTCCCTTCAAGCTCTGTCGGATTAGACATTGCTGACATCTTTTCAGGGAATGTACTTTACGCCTGAGCGCGAGTTCGTTCAGCAGGCGATCTCTATCAGCCAGAAGCAGGTTGATGGCAAGGTCGAAGCTCTGGCATACAAGGGCAACGTTATCATCGTTGGCCGCTCCAGCGAGACATCCAATCTCTACAGCGAAGAAGAGAGCAGCATGGTGAGTACCTGAAGAGGACCACCTCGGATCAAAACTAACATAAGAAATGCAGGACACTCTTGAAATGGATTGGAGTGTCGAAGACACAACTGGGTTTATAAACGTGAATGCTATACGCATCGCCAAGTATGGCGAGCGCAAGATCAGGGATGGCGAGCCCCTTTCCAAGCGTAAGTAGACAGACTTGGGATGCTAGCCTTCCAGCGCTACAGAAGCTTTTGGTAGACGGAGGAAAATCGGCGAGAATGGAATAGTTTATGTTGTGCTTGGACATCACGAGTACGAGAACCAATAAGAAAAGCTCTTGTGTAATACCTTCTTCACTGTTACCTACGCAGGTTGTGGGCAAAAGCCCTGCGATAACTCATCGTCTGGCGTGTGCGATTAAGCACCTTAGAATGTATTGTTCCTTTCCTACTTGCTATGAGACTTTCTAGTCAATTACCTCGCCCCTCGCTCCTGGCGCATCCTGAATCCCGAACCATAGCGATAGCCGCATAAAGTGAATAGAGTATACTGCAAATAAAAGATCATATTAGTAGTTGATAATAGGCTCGCATGCGGCCCGTTATGTTAGATGACCGGGAACCCGCTATCTTTAGCTAAACTAAATATTTATATTTATATTTAAAATAATTTATTAGATAAAAATAAAAGAGATATATATATATATTATATATAATTTATATAAAAAGTTAAGTTATTACATCTTATATTTTAAAGCTATTAGCTTATATATAAAAGAATTAAGTTAATAATTAAATTTATTATTTTAAAATATTTTTTAAAATATTAAATTTAAAAATATATATATAATTAAGTAATTATATTTTATATTTTATATTATTGAAATTAAAATTAGAAAAAATACAAATAATATTATATTTAGTTATTAAAAAATATTTAAATTTATATTAATATTATTTTTTTTTAAATTTTTTTTTTAAAAATCTATTAATAAATAATAAAAACTTAAATAATAATAGCCTTTTTAAATTAAATTATTATTAAATAGTATATATAAGACTTTATATAATATTATTATTAAAGTAATTAATACTATTATTTAAATATATATATAAATCTAAATATAATATAAAATAATTAAATATATATAAAATTAATATATCTTTTAAATATACTAAAAATATATATTTTAAACCTTATAAATTTAATAAAAATCTATTAGGTTTTAATTTTTTAAAATATTTTATTTTAATTTTAATAAAAGATATTTATATATTTTATAATTTTATTATATATTTATATATATATTTATTACTACTATTATAAAATATATTATAATATTACTTATAATATTAAGTTTATTAATTTATATATAATGTCTATATTAATATAATTATTTTTATCTATATATTTGTTATAGTTGCGACTTCTTAGGTCACATAAAGCTAGGTAGGCAAAATGGTTGTATTGTACTGAAGCTTGCTAGAATTAAGATAATGGTATCGGTGGCGAAATACAAAGGATTGCTTTGTGTTACCTGGCGGAAAGGGCCGGGGCACGTGAACCCGTTGTTCCATGGGCTTGTACAAAGCCGCATAATAATATTTCTATTATATTTATTATATATATTATATAAGATTTAAATAATATTTAATCTTAAAAGATTTATTTAAAGATTTATTTTTAAGTTATTTTATTATTTTTAAACTTATTTTTAAGTATAAGTATTTTAAATAATAACTTAAATTTTAAATTTTTAAATATTTATAGTTTTAAATATTATTAATTATTTATTAATTATTATTTATATAAATTATTATTTATATAAATTATTAATATTTAATATTAATATTTTTAATTATATAGCTTATATATTGTATTTTTTATATAATTAATTAAGTAATTGAAAATATAAATTAAAAAAATATTATTAAATAATATAAAATTTAATATATTCTTAATAATTCTTTGTACTTTAATAGCTATCTTATAGCTTTAATTATAAGTATTTACATATTTTTATTATAACATAAAAGAGGTGGCGGATTCCCGGGGTGGCGGGTTCCTAGTCATCTGACTTACCTAAGTAGGTAGGTCACCATGGCCCCGAACTTACAACCCCAACGCCCGCGTCTTCAAGAGCATAGACTCTGGTCGGGTCTCTCGGCAATTTCGAAACGATCATTTAGGTCCTGCACAACATCGGCATTTGAGGCAGACGACGAGCGATCTTCAACCGACGGCGACATGAGCTCTCGCAATAGCGAAGCTGACTTTCGCCGGCGGGTGATACCGAGCCACGCGGGCCATGATTCACGTCCGACGAGTCGAAAGGAGCTTCTCGGATGGTACGCATACGCGTTTGCAGCCGAGACATACGTGATCTGTGGAATTGGTAGGTTATTCCGGAGCTTCTGGACTGCAGAGGCCGTATCCCAGCTGCTAACGCGCTTATCCAGGCTCCTTCATCCCCATCCTGCTCGAGACGCTCGCCCGAGAGAATGGCGTGCTGCTCTCTGACCGAAAGACACCATGCGGCTCAAGCTATAGCAAGGACAAGGATGACGGCCAATGCATTGTCTGGGTGCTGGGCATGGAGATCAATACTGCCAGTTTCGCCATGTACACCTTTTCCGTGAGCGTCCTGATTCAAGCACTGCTTGTCGTCAGTATCAGCTGCGCCGCCGACCATGGCAATTATCGGAAGAAGCTCCTCCTCAGTTTTGCATGGATCGGCAGCTTTGCGGTGATGGCTTACATCTTCATCACCAAGGAAAACTATATCATGGGCGCTCTCTTGACTATCATCTCCAACACATCATTCGGCGCCTCATTCGTGCTGCTCAACTCATTCCTCCCGCTCTTGGTGCGATATCATCCTGAGGTGATCGAGGCCAACGTTGCCAGCACCCCCGACCTGGGCCAATCTGACTACGAGTCTCGCCAACTGCAAGAATCTGTGGATGAATTGGAAGCTTCAATGGTGACAACAACTTCACCTTTGCTGCCGGAGGACGGCGAGCGGCTAAAGCCGACTGCAAGCCATGCAGAGATCACATCAAAAGAGCTCCAGCTCTCCACGCGCATATCGGCCATTGGAATTGGCACTGGATATATCGCTGCTCTACTCTTGCAGTGCACAGCCATTGGCGTCCTCATCGCGCTGCACAACTCCACCTGGGGCCAGAGAGTCGTTCTGTTCATGGTTGGACTCTGGTGGACCGTCTTCACGATCCCTGCGGCCATGTGGTTACGACCCCGACCAGGACCGCCCTTGGCCGATGATGGTCGAAAGGGCTTCATAGCGGGATTTGCATACATCATTTATGCCTGGAAAAGTCTCTTCACCACAATCCAGTTGGCAAGGCGCCTCCTGGATATTGTGCTGTTTCTCGCTGGATGGTTTCTTTTGTCGGATGCTATCGCGACCACGTCATCTACTGCAATTCTATTTGCCAAGACCCAACTCCACATGCGGCCGTGGGCACTCGGGATGATAAATGTCATTTCAACACTGGCAGGGGTGTTCGGCGCTTTCGGGTGGTCCTGGATTTCGCGGCTCTTTAATCTTCAGGCTCATCAGACCATTCTCGTCTGCATCGCCTTGTTTGAGTTGATTCCCATATATGGACTGATGGGATATCTCCCGTTCGTCAAGAACTGGGGTGTCTTTGGCCTGCAGCAACCATGGGAGATGTATCCCCTGGCCGCCGTTTATGGGTTTGTTCTCGGTGGTCTCAGCGGATACTGCCGGTCTCTGTACGGTGAACTCATCCCGCCAGGATCCGAGGCAGCATTTTATGCACTGTATGCCATCACGGACAAGGGCTCGAGCGTGTTCGGACCAACGATTGTCGGTGCCATTATCGACAAGACTGGGACAATCCGACCTGCATTCTGGTTTCTTGCAGCCCTGGTCGGGTTGCCGGCGCCACTCATCTGGTTCATCAACGTTGAGCGAGGCAAGCGAGAGGGCGCTAAGCTGGCCGAAACCATCGAGGGCTTTCCAAGTCAGGAAGATGATGAAGACGACCCCGAGCCTGAGAGCCGGGGAATGCTGGCAGAGTATGAGAGAGAACAAGAGGAGGGGGCTGTTAATGGACGAGCAGCGAACTAACTGGGTAATGACATAGCGGCGGCGTTTTGTGTAGGTCTTCTCTGCTCTTCAGGCGATGATATGGGCTTTAGACGACATGGACGGAAGTTTTTAATGGGTTCGGGTATAAATAAAGGATATATAATTGCTTTTGGCCCTTTCTTGATGCTCCGCGATGATGGATACAGGAAGGATTTGTCGCGAGTTTACCAGCCTCGCTTCTTGTTTCGAATGTGTGCAACACTACAATTCCTGTTTTCGGTACTCGGTCATGTTAAGAACACTGTCGTTATTTGTACACCTTTTACCGCCATGAAAGAGTCAGTGTAACTCGGCTTCGCAGTATTTGACCCTAAGAGGGGACAAGACGCGTCGGTTTTCATCTGAGATGAGGTTGGGTGGCCCCGGTCATGTCACGTGACCCAGAGTTTTTGGGCTTTTGGGTCAGTTCTCCCGCGGATTGCGACGTTGCTCCCAGTTAATAAATCGAATACCTCTTGCGCACAGGACATCGCAGGCCGCGGCTTGTCGCTTCAAGACAGCTTGGGCAAGGCTCGGGTCAGACGCGACTATCGCTCTTCACTATATACCACATTTTTCTATCTTGGGTACTCACAGGTTCCTTTTCCTCTTCCTTTTAGGTACCTTGCTCTTTTCCTCGCCCTTGCCGCGACTCGCTCGCTGTTTGTCCTAAACCCCTCCCTCTCTCCACTCCTCGACGCGGTCATACCCAACCGCCTCAAACTCGCCACCACAATGAGCAATCGAAAGCGATCGCGCTCCATCGCGGAGGAGAATCGCGCAGAATGCCCTTTTACCATCGGGTACGCGAACGGCCCGTCACGCGCCGAGCAGGAGCGACATAAGAATAAGAAGCGGAAGCGCGGCGAAGGTCAAGATGACGACAAGCGGGTTCAAATTCAGATCTCGCCCTTCTCGCCTACCGGCAGCTTCAAGACCCACGACACCATGGATCTCTACTACACCGTCGAGCCTTCTAAGCGATGGCAAGACATGACGCGCTACAATAGTTTCGTCCGTAAGTATCCGATCCGAGGGAATCTGTCCTCAAAAAGTGAGGGGCTGACGAATGACTCTTGGCAGTAAATGGCATCAAATACTACAGCGAGGGCTTCGTCTTTGTGGCCAACGAGGCCACTATCGAGCGACAGCGTGCCGCCGGCACCCTGGGAAGTGTCGGTCCTCTCAAGAAATCTGACGATGACTGGGTGGCGCGCATCCTTGAGATCCGAGCTGCCGACGAGCACCATGTTTACGCGCGCGTTTACTGGATGTATTGGCCCGACGAGCTCCCTTCCGGAACTCTGGATGGCAAAAAGACGGTCCAGGGTCGCCAACCCTACCACGGCCAGAACGAGCTGATCGCATCAAACCACAGTAAGTGATGGAAGCTCTACGCAAAAGGTAGCGCGACTGACATGCATCACCAGTGGATGTAATCAATGTTGTTAGCGTTACACAACCCGCAACGGTCAACCAATGGATCGAGTCGGATGATGAGGAGATCCAAGACGCGTTGTATTGGCGTCAAGCATACGACTGCCGCAACTCGCAGCTCTCGGTACGTCGCGCCATGTCCACCTTGCTGAAACTTGCAATGGTCTAATCGTATCTAGTCTGTTGATCTTATGTGCAAATGCCAAACACCCGCGAACCCCGACAAGACCTTGATAGGATGCACGAGCTCTGAGTGTGGAAAGTGGATGCATCGCGAGTGTCTGAGCCACGATGTCCTCATGCAGGTTTTCGAACGCCTGGGTACAACTAAGCCTCACCGAACCGAAGGAACGATTGTCAAGGAGGAAAAGTCCAGTGAGGAGGCCACGCGCCCTCTGTCGCCGACCGACGCCGAAGAGAAGGAGACCCAACCAACAATCGATGTTCGCTCTGGGGAGACTCAGGACAACGTCCATGTGAAAAAGGGAACCCGAGAAACCCCTCGAAACACGGATACACCAACCCCCGGGCCGACACCTTCGAGAACGACCACTGCATCGGCCAAGGGATCTGCCAAGAAGGGCCGCAAGAAGAAGAGCATGGACTACAAGCCGTATCAAGGACTTTTCGAGGCGACGCTCAAGATGAACGAGGGACCTACAGTCTGGGAAATCCGTGATCTTCGCGAGAACGTTACGGGCGGCGAAAAGTTGTGGACTGAGAAGGCCTACTGTCTCTTGTGCGGTGTTGTCATTGATTGAGCCCACCACCAAGGAGATGTGAGCGTATGTCGGAGAAGTCCCCCTGCTAGGGCTTATTGGCCTTTCAGGGAGCGATGCAACGTTGAGTAGGTTGGTCGAGATTGTTCTGCTCGGAAGAGCCGGCATGGCATCCAACGTTGATGCCATTAGCAATCAACACAGACGACCAAGCCGAATTACCTGATCTACAGGCGCTTATTTGAACGGCCGACGTGTTCGATTTCTTTTGTACCGAGGTCAAATTCTTGGCGATTCGCCCACTGATGGATATTCCGGGCGCGGCGTTGGAGGCGAAACAACGGGATGTACTGCGATTTGTTTGGTATCGGGTCTGGCTGTGGGTCTTGTGAGAAGGAGAAGGAATATGTGTGCTTTGGTGTTTTTTATTCTCTCTTATACACGGGACAGGAGACAGGGGATGACTGCAAAAGAAGAGGACGTGGGAAGCGAAAACCTTTCGTTGAAACCTTTCGTTGGAAAGCTTGGGATGGAACGAGGTGGTGAGAGGAAGTATTGATTGGGTTTGGGGGAGGTTGAGCATGTTACTAGCTGTCCTGCCTTTGTGATTTGGCCAGTAGTTTTGTCTCGCTATTATTAAGGTTTTTTGCAAGAATGTATCTTTGCCTGTTTATTTTTAATGGATTTCCTTGTTCCCTTCTCGAAGCTGTTTTCATGCATGTAGTTTGATAGTTGATGGCCTATGACGTTTGTTGCACTTTGAAGTCTTGCTACGGTACCTCATACTTGAGCACCCGAGGCTATGATCAGATGTAGAATCTTTTATACCTGGAATTCGATTTGATATTCTAAATTTCTTGACCAAGCATTAATATCGACACTCAGGACTGGAGACGGGGACTTGAGCTCAGACCGGAGGTACGTACTCCACCCAAGGTGAGGTGAGCTCCGTCCAGCCAACCAACCCCGCCACTCCGTAACGTCCAAGAGCTTCACCTCCAGGACCCAGACCCAGACATCCATCTATACCTACCTGAATACCTAATCAACGACGTCCCCCCTCTACCCTGCGCGAACCTTCAACCTCAAAGGCCAAGTAACGTCGCAACCATGGCCGTCGATCCCTTTGACTCGGCTCTGTGAGTATCATCCCTTCTCCCCCCTGCGCAATGACGCAGGCTGATGCGTCCATCTCTCCTCAGCGACCTCCTTCGCCGTCTCAACCCCAAGCAGACGACCGACCACCTCAACGCCATCATCTCGCTCGCTCCGGACCTGACCGAAGACCTCCTCTCGTCGGTCGATCAACCCCTCACCATCCGCCGCTGCAAGCAGACCGGCCGCGACTACCTGCTCTGCGACTACAACCGCGATGGCGACAGCTACCGCTCCCCCTGGTCTAACCAGTTCGACCCGCCCCTGGACGAGAGCGGTGTAGGCGGCGTAGGCGCTGGGGGCAGTGAGGGCGCCGGCGAGGGTGCCATCCCGAGTGAGCGCGTCCGCAAGATGGAGGTCAAGGCCAACGAGGCATTCGACCTTTACCGCGAGCTGTACTACGAGGGTGGTGTGAGCAGCGTCTACTTCTGGAACCTCGACGATGGGTTCGCAGGTGTGGTGCTTCTGAAGAAAGGTAGGACCCCCCACCGACTGAATAGCCTGTCTTCGTCTGCACTTCTGTCACATCATCCATGAAACTGGAGTGCGCCCAAGCTAATCCACGTCTTTGTCTCTAGCTTCACCGCAGGGCGGCAGCACCGAGGGAGTCTGGGACTCGATCCACGTTTTCGAGGCCATTGAGCGAGGCCGAAGCACCCACTACAAGCTCACGTCGACCGTGATCCTGACGCTGGCGACCGCGGGCGGAAACCTCGGTGAGATGGATCTGAGCGGCAACATGACACGCCAGGTGGAGCAGGACCTCCCCGTCGAGAACGACGACAGCCACATTGCCAACGTGGGGCGGTTGGTAGAGGACATGGAGCTCAAGATGCGGAATCTCTTGCAGGAGGTGTACTTTGGCAAGGCCAAGGATGTGGTCGGTGATCTCAGGAGCATCGGAAGTCTGAGCGAGGGCGCACGGGATCGTGAGGCACAGCGGGAGCTCATTGGAAGCATGAGGAAATGATGCCTCGGACATGATATGCTATATTTGGTAAGAACAAGATGCGTTTGATAGACAGCCCTGGTAGAACATGCCGATCGCATAACGAGCAGACAAGCACGGTCCGGTATACCGCCATGCAGAAAGACTAGATTAGGCGTGGTGGATGACCGTTGTACAAACCTGGTTCTATCAAGATATTTTCCGAGCATGCCTGCAGACGCTCCCCAGTTCAGACGCCTTGCTAATTGCGACATGCCCGGGATCCGCAGCCATGGTCAGCAATCTAGAGAAGGATTCCTGATGATAACAGTCAGCAAGACGGCATCCCAACGCCACTGTCAGTCCGACACCAAAGACGAAACTCGGGTGTGTGAACTCGTGGTCAGGGACATCACTGCTTGTATTGGAATCAGGTACAGAGCGCTTGGGCCGGCCCGTCCTCCCGTCGAGTGAGACATGCAAACTCGAGAAATGCCCATGTCTGAAAGCCCGAGATCGCGAGTCGAGACATCTGTCGTGCTAAAACAACGTCGTTTGGGGGCACATGCGGCGCTGTTCGCACACAGCTGACCCTTGGCGTAGATCGCGTCTCATCACCGGGCGTATTGACGTCCCCAAGTTGCGAACTGGTGGAGTAGACATGGGCCACCAGAGGCCGCCAGCAAGCCCCTTGACATTTGGTCTCAGGAAACAACCAAGCGACCTGGTGCTTGGGCTATTATTGCTGGAAATACATACATCCTACCCCGTCCCGGATCGCCTCTTCTTGTCGAAACGGGACATCAGGACGCTGCTGCGTTGCGGGTCGTGGCTTGCCTGCGATTTGCTGCTAAGCGCCAGGCTGCGCTAATGGATGCAGACTGCACATGTCCTGAGTCAGGCCGATCACAAGTGCTGCGGAATTGCGCGGGTATGACGCTGAGGGATTAGATGAGAGATCGTGGTGCTGCGAAGTTCAGAGCCGGATGAAGTGCTTGGGAGGATCTTGTCATGGGGTTCCACCCTGGCATGGTGGAGGTGGGCGCGAGCTTGAGGGCGAGTTGACGGAGCTTGTACACGGAAGGGGTTGCGAGGCGCGACAGCCTGCGTCCATGGTGTAAATGTGACAGCCAACGTTGTCAAAGCCCGCGAAACCTTATCCTGCAGCTGACGACAACCACCTTGGGGTTAGTTATCTGAATACTGTAGATTTTGTCGAGCTAGGCTGAAAGTTGTGTCGCGAGGAATAGTAGAAAGAGCAGAGTTGTGGTCGTCCATTCAGCCACTGACTCGATACCATATCCCAAAAGCATGGATTGCGATCCTCTCGATCACTTACCCACCTTCGAGCACGGATGGGTAGACTGGGAGGGAGGTCTATGGCCTGCAATGCACACGAGAAGCGCGCAAGCGGGTGCGGGTGTGGGTGCAGGCCCCCTTGGCCTTGTTGTCCACTCCCTAGGCAGCTTGAGCGTGGGCTTGATCATTGGCATGGGCGGCCAGCGGCAGGCTGCAAATAGTCTGCACACAAGTCTGAATAGCTCCAAGCGCGTGCTGTAACGCGCCGCGTGCGCATGCTGTAATGCATCGATAGACGCTCGGACGCCGTCGTGGTGTTGGCTCTGGCGATGGTGTCAATATCGCCGGGACTGCCCTGGATTGGTCGAACATCGAGGTGCTTTGGGATCAGATGCATTGGCATGAATGACAAGAAAAGCTGGGAGTTGTTTGTGAATGCCTTGATGGGGTTTCAACACTGATGATTATCGGAAGGCACGGCGTTTAGTCGACCCTGCCCGACCCTCCCTGCCTTAGTGCTAGGTAGAGACGGTATCATCCATGGCAGACCCAACGTGTTGGGCGGAAAGTGCAGTCCTGACACTGGCATCCATCTACTACATAGTAGAACAAGGCTGCTTGGAACTCCCCATCATCAACACCTCTCCCATCCAAGTCTTTGAATCATTCAATCATGGCCATTCTTTTGCTTTCATTTGCTTCTCTCTCATTGGGGGAGCTACACGAGATGGAAGACTTCTAGAAGAGAGCCCCGCACGCGTGCCGCTCCTGTTCCTGTTCCTGCCACCTGCCAAACGCGTGCCGTGCCCCTGAATTCCAGCCCTCTCAGGAACAGAACCCCGTTATCACCAAATGTGTGCGTGGTGTGGTGTGGCTTCACCACTGAGGCGGAGGGGTGAGGCTCACCGAAGTGCTCGCATGAATCACGAGACCGGCAGCAGGTGAGCATGCCAATGTGCAATGCATAGACCGGTGACTGACTGGTTGGCTTGCACAGTATTACTCCGTAATTTCGAGGAAATGGATAGAAACGGAAATGGGAAAGGCCCTGTTGGTGCTGGCGGCCCGGACGGGATCGTTGATCGACGCGCATGCCGGCTTCCAGCGCTAGGCTCAAGGCTCTACCCCTCAAAGCATGCTCCCTGGGTCCCTCCATGTTGCGTTGCGAGTTGGGACAAAGCGCCCTTGTCCATGCCCGACATACATGCTGCAGATATTCCTCCCCCGAACCATAATATAGATGCAGGATTCCTCGACTCTCTTTTCCGAACTGGGCGCTGTGCAGCACGTCAGATTTCGCGGGAGGGCAACGTGACACTCTCCGTGTTGCAGGTGACAGATGAGACGAATAAACGCCTCGCTGGCTTGCTCCCGGACATGCGTTCCGCTTTTGGGGGTGTAATACACGATACCGGACGCTAGAGTCGGATTGGAGGAGAGACGCCATCGCCAGATGACCAGTTCCCTTTGGCTACTCTCTTGTCGTATGCCTCTACTAGTTACTGTTGACCAGGGGGTAACCACTCAAGAGGGGAGGCTCATGTCTTCACAGTACATGGCGGCGTGGGTCTCGGGCCAAGTGAGGCCTCATCTACCTAGCTTGGAGCCATGCCGACACCAACGACTTGCAACACCGAAGAAGGCTCAATAACCTTGAACCCGGACCGCGAATACAGAGGGTCTATAACAGCCACAGTTGAAGGCTTCAGGACTTGGGCTGATGATGCTCGAGCTCCCGAGCCAGCTGTCGATCCTTCAGTTCTGGTAACCGGTGATGATGAGAGGCACTCAACATCGGACATGCCAAGACGAGTTAGGGCCATGCCAGGCCTGGGCGATTGTCATCCTCCATGGGCGGGTCGCCTGCCCCCGGTCCCCTGTCGGCATGTCCCTTGTCTTCAATGACAATGACGAACATGGAGGTCCACTGCAAGCTCGGTAGCTAGGTGCTAGTCCGGCGACTAGGCGATATGATGAACGGGGCATTCTGCAAATCCAACCTGCAGCTCTTGGTCCAGCCGCATGGCCCAACTCGCCCCAGATGCCCCTGGCGCCCCTTTGATGGCGGCCACGGGCTATCGTCATCAAGACGCATAGAGATGTTGACGGATGCGCCTGGTCTCTGAGCTTGCAGCCATCGGCTCTGACTCGGTCACTATCGGTTCTCCAACCGGACACCTGGCGTCGAGAGCTATAACTAAGCGTTGCCGGGCGAAAAGAGACAACAAGAGGCCAGTGCCCATCGATTGATGAAGACATCAACCCACCGAGGGGACTGCCATCAAGAACCGGCAGGGGAGAGAGGCAAGCTCAGGCCAGGAATGGAGCGGTCGGGAGTGGACTCCCTTCAGACTTGGTAGTCGTACTTGGTACATGGGAGTTGGAAGAACCCCTCCACAGCCCACACTCGTGCATTCTTAACTCACCTTTCAGGCTCTCTCGCTCCCTTCGGTTCGCTCAGTCATTTCATGGCGACATGGATACGTATCGTTGAGCCCCTCGCCGCTTCGCTATTCTTGGGCAGAACGGTGCTGGGTCAAGTCGCTAGACCAGAAGAGAGCAGCCCTGAAACCAAGAGTTTCAGAAGCGGCTAAGACATGAACGAGGCCTATGAGCGCCTACCGTACTGTACCTACCTAGCAGCAGAGGTAGGTTTGGTGCCTGAATGTTTGAAATAGGGCGCAAAGTAAACTCGATGGCACCTAGGTAGGGAAATTTCACACCCACAGAGCTATGTACCTTCCCACAGCACACCCCTCATTTCAACCGGCATCAAAGACTCGGACCCCTTTTGCTGGGAGGAGGAGGAGCAGAGTCCACATTGCATCCCACGCACTCTAACACTGGCTCACTGGGCTCCTCTCCTCTCGCCCCCCCCTTCTTGGACCTCCCCAACAGCGGATCCACTCACCTACTCTGTCATTACTGCGCATTAGCTATCAAAATCCACCCCTCATCAAGGCAGCTTGGAAAGGGCCCAAGGGTCTTGTTTCTGCTGGGCTCGTCTTCGGGTCCCCGCCGCCGTGGTCGTGGTCGTAGCCATCGTGTCCTTGCTTGGGCTCTTGGTCTTGCTTGGGTCTTGATTCTTGGTCCTGAGCTGCCTCTCTGGTTGGCTGGCTGCGCTTCTACTCCTGCTTCTGCTTCTGCTTCTACTTCTGCAGCCCACCTGGTCCCAAAGTTCCCATCTCCATCCATTCCCATCAGCCCCCCCAGTCCCTCCTCCATCGCTCGTCCCAGAAAGCGGCTGGTGCGCCGCCTCGTGCCTCGCAAGTTCAAATTGGGGCGCCTGTTGATCGTCTTTCCCTCCACTCCCTCCCACCTCCCGTCTATTTGGTCCCGTCTTCCGTCTTCCGTCCTCCCGTGGCCTTCCCGCCTTGGATCTTGCTGCTCCCTTTGCTCCCGCGCACCGCCGCTACGCCGTCGCCACACCAGCACTCTTGGGCTCAGCAGAGTAATTGCCTGCCCAGGGACTCACTCTACTGTACCTTACTGTGTCGTACCGCCGACGGGTCTAATAAGGTGCCTGCTTAACCCACACGCTACCCGTTCTGACGTCCCTGTACTGACTTGCGTGACCCCTTCTTAGGCTGCGGCTCCTCCTCTTGAACCTGGCCCAACCACCTAGACCAAGAGCTACTAAGGTCATTGTCCGTCCACTTCGTCCTCCGCTGGAGAATCCCGAACCGCTTCGCTTCGTCAAACGCTAAACCACCCCGATCCTCGCATAGACAACCGCGTTGGTCTCCTCGTGGGTCCTCTGCGTTGTACGCACCGTTCCCTGGACCTCATAACTATCCACCCCCTGAGGCCAGACAAAGTCTCCCCGACAGCACTACTCCGGCTTCCTCCCTCGGAATTCCTTGGGCGCGCACGAGCTTTTTGACCCAAGAACCCGACTGCATTGTACTGTCTGGACTTGTCTTTGACCGGGCCGTTCCACCCCGCGCTCGCAGCCTCCCCGTCTTTGCGCCGCCGGCGAACCGTCCACGACCTTCGACCCCACGTTATCTTCTCGCGACTCTCCTACTACGACTCGACGACTGTCAAAGATACAACGACAATGGCCGAAAAGCCTTCGGTGTTGATCATTGGAGGGCTTGGCTATATCGGCCGCTTCCTGGCCCTCCACATCCACAAAAATGAACTCGCCTCCGAGGTGCGACTCGTCGACAAAGTTCTTCCTCAACTCGCATGGCTGGCTCCCGAGTTCTCCGAGGCCTGTTCACAGGACAAGTTTATGCAAGCTGATGCCAGCCGACCTGGTAAGTCTCGCGCCACTTATCCTACGGCCTGTACCCTTTGTAGTTGTCAAGTCTGTTTGACCAGTGGCTAACGAGGGACCCTTTCTGCTTTTCTGTAGAGGGACTAGCGAGAATCTTTGATCGCCCGGAAGGGAAGCAATGGGACTATGTCTTCAACTGTGGCGGCGAGACGAGACATTCGCAGGAGGACGAGGTTTACAAGCTGAGGTCGCTGAACCTATCTATCGCGCTAGGCCAGGAGGCGGCCAAGAGAGGCGTCAAGGCCTATGTTGAGCTGAGCTCGGGTATGGTTTACAAGTCGGACTCGTCACCGAGCAAGGAAGGAGACAAGCTGAAGCCTTGGAACCGGATCGCCGTCTTCAAGCTGCAGGCGGAGGAGGAACTCTCCAAGATCGAAGGGTGAGTTGGCTCGTGAAGCTCATGAAGGGTGCAAAATTGGGGCGTCATTTGCTAACAGTTTGTGGCGCATAGCCTCAACCTCATCATCGTACGCTTACCACACGTCTACGGGCCATATGCTTCCCAGTGGGTTGCGACAGCCTTGTGCATGGCCCGCACGTACCAGCACCTGGAGGGAGAAATGAAGTGGTTATGGACTAAGGACCTGCGCACCAACACGGCGCACATTGACGACGTTACGCGCGCCTTGTGGATGCTCGCGGCCTGGTACGACGCGGGCAAGGCGGGTTGGGATGAGGGCAGCATGGGTAAGATTCCCATCTTTAACATCGTGGACGATGGCGCGACGAGTCAGGGCACCATCGCAACCATCATCGGCGAGATCTTCAAGATCGAGACGGGATTCCAGGGTCAGCTCATCAGCACGTTTGCGCGACTCAACCTGGACAGCGTTGTGGACGATGTCAACGATGAGCTTCTAGGACCTTGGGCGGACATTCTTGCCGACGCAGGAATAACGAGACCCGGACCGTTGACGCCGTTCATGGAGAAGGAACTGCTCAAGGACACAGACCTCAGCATGGAGGGGAGCCGGCTCAAGACGTTGCTGGGTTTCGAGTACAGCAAGCCCAAGATGACCAAGGAGCTATTGGAGGAAGTGATTGAGAGTTATCGAAGGATGAACTGGTGGCCTTGATCAAGTAAGGGAGGACTCAGTATACCCAGACTGCGAAAAGAGGGAAACGGGGATGACGACGTCGAGACATGTATGGATAACGGCGTGGATTTTTGACTTGTTTCTTGCATGGACTCGGCTTAGCGAAGAGTCCGCCTGGTGTTGGAAGAGACGATACCCCGGAGGATGAGGACAAAGGACCTGAAGAACAGCCGCAAGCAGACGAGGCCGAGGTAAGGCTGCGACTGGACAAGGGGTGAAGGAGTTGCAGCCCATCGAGGGAGCGGTGCCCCGGGGTGGGGAGGGGAGAGGAGAGGAGAGTGAAGGGGAAGATGACGAGGATAGTGATGTATGACTGGAACACAAGAGTTCTAGGGGAGGCCAAGGCGCCCACGTTGATGGGAGGCCAGTTAATAATATGGGCAAATAAATATACTACTATGTTGGATACCAGACTCGAGAGGTTTGCTTTGTAGTGTGTTATTCGTAGTGGTGGTGACGTGAAGGGTACGAGAGGGGGTCTGGCCATGGATTGGACTGAATCTTGGAGGCTGGAGATAGACAGAGGGGGGGTGGACATGACAAGGTTGCGTAACAGATGAGCCGAGGTGGTTGTATGGACATGAGGCAGAGCAAGACAGAGAGAGACATGTGGAAGTGAGAGGGACATGGCGTGGAGATTGCGAATCGCGGGGCCCCAGAATGTTTCGGCCGATTCTGTTGGTTGAGATCCAATGGATTTTATTAGACCTCGGACGAGCAAGTCAAGTCAGTCGTCAAGATGGATGGCCTTCTGCAAGGGGCAGTTTGTGATGGATGGTTGCATCAGCGGGTGGGCGGTGCATCTGTCCCCAAGCTGAGTTGAACAAGGGATCCAATTTAGCTTGGCAATGAATGAATTGTGGTTGTGTCCGAGGCTTTTTGGGCTTGGCCTTGGCTGTCAAGGTGGCTGTGGTGAAGAGGAGTGAGTGGTGATGGTGTGGTGGTATCTTTGTGGTGTAGATGACCCTTGGATTGGATACAATGGCAATTCTTTCTCGGGCTATGAAACATTTGAAAGGGAAGGGAGACAGACAGGCAGACAGAGATAGAGAGACACAGAGGTACAATAGAGACAGAGTGAGAGAGAAAGTATGGTTGGCTATACTCCATCTCTTCTTACCTCTACAACATCATGACATGGAGGATGGATCGTGGGCCTCGTATATTCAGATGCCCAGTCACGACAATCCCAATTCCACTTGATCACAGGTAACTAAGGTAAAGAAAAGAAAGCACCTCCGCTTTCTTGGCAAGTGGCCCCTGCCCATGCTCATCCCCCGTCCAAAACGGCATCAACTTCCCCATTCGCATCGAACCCCGTTGAGAGCTTGTTCCAGGCGTCGAACAAGTTTCCTCTTTCAGCCGCCGCTCCTCTAGGGGACCCAGAGACATTTCTGTACTACCTCTAGATGGATGTGGGCCAAATGTCTTTTCTACGTGTACCCCTGTCGAGAACGAGGGGCACCACCTGTTGGAGAGGGAGCTGAAGCACGAGGGAAAAAAAGTCGAAAGATGAATGTGATTGTTGGGCCTGGCTCTTTTCTTGTCTGCGTCAGTCGACCTCGGCGGCTGCGTCACTGCTCGGCCTTTGCTTGTGATAGAGACGCTGAAGCCTCGTCTCTGTTGACGCATATTAGACGCCACCGCATCCCACGTCTATTGCTATTACTCCAACTACAGCAAACCAACAGGATCTCGTCACAATTGACCATTCACCTCCCAAGATCTGGTGCATTTGTTTGTTAGTTTGTGGCTTGCGTGGTTGACCTTCAGCTGGGTACTTGCCTTGACTATCGATCGATTGGTTTTCAATATTCTTGATAGCGTCATCTCGGTCCACCAACCAGAGCCAGCTCACCTCACCTCTTCTTGCTTCCTGCATACTTTCTTCTTCTTTACACTCTTCACCACAACCTCTTTTTGTATTCTTCATATACAAAACACTGCAAACATGGCTGCTCCAGCTGGAAAGACCATCACCGACCTCAACGGTAAATGGCAACTCGTAAGTCAAGCTCCTGATTGATTGCTGCCCCTCCCCCACCTTGAGCCAACAAGGCTTCATCCAGATCCAATGCTGACCACGTCCACGCCCACAGAACAAGACCCTCTCGGATAGCTCCGAGCCCATCCTCGCGCTCCAGGGCATCGGCTACCTCACGCGCAAGGGCATCAACATTGCCACCATCACCCTCGACATCAACCAGTACACGGCCCCGCCCAAGCCGCCCAACACGTCGACCGACCTCTTCACCCACGTCGACATTGTGCAGTCGGCGTCGGGCCTGACGAGCACCAAGGAGAACCGCTGCCTCGACGAGACGTTCCGTGAGCACTCGGACTGGCTGTTTGGCAACGTCAAGGGCAGCTCCAAGTTTGTCACGCTCGACGAGATCGATGACGACTTCCTCAAGCAGGGCTGGCTGCCCGACCAGCCCAAGTTCATCCGCAGCTACGTCGAGAGCCAGGGCAACGGCTGGATCGCCACCCAGATCTGGGGCTTTGAGGAGATCAACGGCGAGAGGAGGTACGTGAGGCATGTGCTGGTGACCAAGGGCAGCGAGAGGGTCACGGCCAAGCTCGTTTACGACTACCAGCAGGAGTAATTACCCTCTACACCTACATAGACTTGCGACCTACCTAGAGCAGGAGCCTACTTAGCAGGATACCTAGCAGGATACCTAGCAGGATACCTAGCAGGATACCCTAGCTACGATATGAAGGGCAATTGATGATCATGAATGACTGACGCTGTCTGCGACTGTGTGCGTCCATCAAGGTGTATTGCCTCATAAGTACTGCGCTATGTTGAAAGCGGCCCTTTTTCCCAACTGGCTCGAGTTGAGCCTCAATACGATAATCCTCCTGATGTTTAGATCTTTAAACCCCCAAACGCCCATCATGATGCTTGAAAAAAAAAAGAGAATTCTGCCTTTGTCGTGTAATTGATTCGAAAACGTTGCTTCATTTGGTATGCCATTTCCCCTTCGCCGCAGAGTGACACCCTACTCTGGTCTCCTCTTGACAAACTCCTCCAGATCCTGGACAGTAGCAACACCCAGGACAAACCTCCTCTTCTCATCGGTAATGACAGCAAACTCCTCCTTCCAAGGTCCGTCGGGCACGCCGGCGCGGAAAAAGTCCTCGAGCTCCTCGAGGGTCGTCTCCATGGTGATGACGCGGTAGGTACGGCCGCGGCGCTGGAAGCGCGTCATGGCGGCCGAGAGCTGGTCGCCGGGCTGGACCTTGCCCGAGTCGAGCAGCGACTGGAGGTGGGGGATGGAGATGTAGCCGAGGAGGGCGCGCGTGTCGGCGTCGACGATGGTCAGGTGGGTGTAGTCGCGCTCAAAGGCCGAGACGAGGGCGAGAGAGATGGCGTCCGAGGGGTTGAGGGAGAGGGCGGCCGGGGGATCTAGGTCCTCGACGGTGGCCTGTCTTTTGTTAGCTGGGCTCTATGGAGGCTGTAGGTGCTGGACGAGAACATACCCCACGATATCGAGACGACCACTTGGTGACGAGGGGCTGCGTCGAGGTTGTAGCAGTGGCAGTAGCGGTAGCCATGTTGTAAGAGTATTGTCAGACAAAGAGTCAATGGGAATGATGTAATGGGCAAGTTATGCAGCTGATGAGCAATGTTGACAGGTCTGCGGCGGGGAGTATGAAGGGATCGCGGGGCAGGCTTTAGGCGGTCACAGAAAAGGTGGTTCGAGTTGGTGGGGGTTGGAAGAAAAAAAAAAGGACATCAACTTTTTTTGGACTCTTTCCTCCACTGTCATGACCAAACAAGCCCCGCTAGCACGCCAGATGTACATCCACACGAGACGGACGCGAGACGGGACCCGTTGTCTGTCAATCAATTCAGTCAGTTAATCCCTGGATTAGATCGACCCGGTTTGCATTGGCGTCCTAACTGCCTAGAGAAGTTACCGTAGTGAATTTAGGGCCCTAGAAGGTAGCATGTCTTGTGCCCTGTTTCATAGCTTCAGCTGTATTGATCCATCTCGTCCAAACCAGTAGGTAAGCAACCTACCTACCTAAGCAACCAAGCTTGAAGCTCCCCGATACAAAACGACATGTGATGGACAACTGCGTGATGTCACCACCCTCACCTCAGGTAGGTACACATATGTACATGTACCTCGACCTCGGGCACTGATCTCAAAAGCACTTTGCAAAGACTTGAAGCACTCAAAACCCGGGACCCATCAACATGATATAAACAGCATGATCCAACCAAATCACCATCGGAATTTGGACTGTCCATCTCGTCATCTCTCTTCAAAACATGGGATTCATCAATGTCATGATTGAAATCCGTCCATGTACCGCCCACAGCCAATCAGAGCTGCCCCCTGGGCGTCATCCCTCGGACTTGGACATCCAGGTCGACATCCAAATCCGTCACACGTCCTGCCTGTCCTTGTCTTTGATCCAATTCCTGTTTTCCATCGTCCATCCCGTCCTATGATAATCTCTCTGCCCGTGCGTGATTTCCCCTCATCATCTCTTTCAAAAGTGTAGCCTTGGAGACTTCACAAAGTAACAAGAAACAACCGTTCTGGCCCCCGCGACACCCATCCCTTGTATCTCGAGACATCGTATCAGATATCAGGTACCTAGGTATCCAGGTAAGGTTTCATGTAATCAATCATGGGTCTTTCCTCCCGGGTCGCAGAGCACAAGTCCGGTAACTCCGGCTCATGTCTGCTCGACTCACCTTGTTGCTTCACCTTCCCTTCTCCTCCATCACCTCTCCAAGCATCATCTTCTGCCCCGGAGATTGGCCAATTGCCCAGCTTCACCCTCCATCAACCACCTACAGTACACGAACTCATACCAGAGACAGACAGAGAACGGCCACAATGTCGCCGTTACATCCACCTAGGGATGCCTTCCAGGGCAGTGTATACAGCCCGCTCTCGCCCACCTCACGCACGCCCTATCAGGCCCGTCCCGAATTATACAGCGCCTACTCCATCGTCGACACTGCCAAGGACAAGGCAAAGCAATTGAGCGCCGAAGCCACCGCCGAATTCGAAAAGGCGAGCTCAAAGGCCAAGCCGAACGGGGGAAAGATTGAACTATACTCGGGCAAGTACTATGCCGCCTGCACCTTTGGTGGACTGCTCGCCTGTGTAAGTCTCATACAGCATCCATTCATCGCCTCGCCTCGACATCTAACAGCTTTCATTTCAGGGACTCACTCATGCTGCCGTCACCCCCCTTGATCTCGTCAAGACCCGTCGCCAGGTCGACTCCAAGCTCTACACGGGCAACTTTCAGGCCTGGGGCAAGATCTACCGCGCCGAGGGCATCCGCGGCATCTTCACCGGCTGGAGTCCCACCCTCTTTGGATACTCGGCCCAGGGAGCTTTCAAGTACGGCTGGTATGAATTCTTCAAGAAGACATACTCGGACATGGCCGGCCCCGAGGCCGCTCACAAGTACAAGACGGGTTTGTACCTCGCCGCCTCCGCCTCCGCCGAGTTCCTTGCCGACATTGCCCTCTGCCCCTTTGAGGCTGTCAAGGTCCGTATGCAGGGCACCATTCCCAACCCCTACACCGGTACCTTCAATGGCATCAGCTCCGTCACGGCCAAGGAGGGCGCCGCCGGTCTGTACAAGGGTCTGTATCCTCTGTGGGGTCGCCAAATCCCCTATACCATGATGAAGTTTGCCTCGTTCGAGACCATCGTCGAGATGATCTATGATCGCCTGCCTGGTCAGAAGAAGGACTATGGCAAGGCTGCTCAGACCGGTGTGTCCTTCACCGCTGGCTACCTGGCTGGTATCCTGTGCGCCATCGTATCTCACCCTGCCGATGTCATGGTCAGCAAGCTCAACGCCAACCGCGCACCAGGAGAGGCCTTTGGCGGTGCCCTGAGCAGGATATACAAGGACATTGGCTTCAGCGGCCTTTGGAACGGCCTGCCTGTGCGAATCGTCATGATCGGTACCCTTACTGGACTCCAGTGGATGATCTATGTGAGTATTTCTCGTTGCCTGGACCCCGGCAAAGCTTCAAGTCTCGAGTTTCAGTGCTGACACGAATAACAGGACTACTTCAAGATCTTCATGGGTTTCCCGACCACCGGCGGCGCTCCGCCACCTGCCAAGAAGACGGAATAGACGTGTTAGAGTTAGCCCTTTGGTTGTTACCTTGTCCTCAAGTAAACGATGGACTACCGAGCAATTGCCCTCAGTTGTCCCCAGTTCTCATGTACACTATCAGGGGCCGATAATGACGGGTGAAGGAGAGCAGGGTTAGGAGTCCCATCAACAAGTCATTCCTAAGCAAGTAGTTAAACCGCCAGACGTCACACAACCTTTGCCAGAAGTGATTGCTCATCACGTCAGCCGGGCTCGGCTGTGTCTTGATCTCACTCAGTTGTGATCCATTGTTAGACTTGGCCGCCTCCACCATTGCCTG
The DNA here is from genome assembly GCF_026873545.1 of Fusarium falciforme. Taxonomy (NCBI): domain Eukaryota; kingdom Fungi; phylum Ascomycota; class Sordariomycetes; order Hypocreales; family Nectriaceae; genus Fusarium; species Fusarium falciforme. The sequence goes on along the minus strand of NC_070544.1, from coordinate 2,360,453 downwards.
TCACGGGAAATAGCAGCGCCCCGCTCATCAGATCGAGAGACGGTATGTCTTTTTCGTCCCCATTCCGTGCATAACACGAGTTGATCGGACGGGAATCTAGGAAACCTGCAGGACGCAAGGCGTAATCGACAGTGCAGCGTCTTACTCCGAGCGGGAGCATCGGGAATCGCACAAGGGAATATCCATGCGCTGCTCGCAGTGCAGGCAGGTTTCACCGTGGACCGAGCTCAGGCAGGCAGGGATTCTTGCTCCTCTATCATGATCTAGTCATGCCGTGCTGACATGGTCCACTGATAGCAGAGCGTGGGGTGGCAGTTGTGAAAGTTGAGGATAGTGTCGCCCTGATTACGACGGTCCCGAGGTGGGTATGATTTAACATAACCTCTCAAGAGAACTGCCGTGCTTGCTTTTCATGATCGAGCATGGATCAGCTTGATGTTGGTTCTGAAAGTCAGTTGCAGAGTGGTTAGCTGATGAGCGACCTCCTGTAAAGCAGATGCATAGCACACAGTGCGACATGGACTCTGCCTGTAAGCGCCACACGGTCCGACGGTCGCCCAAAATGGACGCATTCCGTCATGGTACATGAAGTGGAAAGGATCAAATGGCGGGGAGAACGGCGCGGTTGCGTGTGCGTTGGAAAAGATGGGGACGGCAGCGCGCGATGCGATGCGTGTGTGCGTGCGTGGTTGCGTTGCGAACCCACGCACCCGACGCTAGCGCCAGTGACGTTTGTTCCAGAACAATGCCACCGCAAAGCCGTCACACTGAGAGACCAGGGTCATGATGGAAAACTCCATCCAAAATTAGCGGCGCGAGGTCCGTTGGCTGCAGCATCACCCCCCTCTCCAGCTCTGGCGAGCCGAGCCAAGCAAGAAACCGTCCAGAGATTGCTGCACACTCGCAGACGCGGGCCGTCGTAGAACGCCACAGCACGAGGGCCAAGCGGACTATTTCCGAATCGATCCATGTCTTGGAGTCGGTGTAATTCAAAGACCGAGATCGAGAGCGAAAGTGCTTCTCTCGTTCGTTGGGCAGCAAACCCGAAAGTCGACAGGAACAGGACGTCCCGTCCCGGATATGTTCAGCATCATCGGTGCCGAATAAACTTGTGAGACCCAGAACTCGAGGTAACCTTGGTGGAAAGGCGCATCATCGGACTGGCGTGAAGTACTTTGGTGCTGTGGTTGCACCAGACTCATCCAACGGTCAAGGGACCCTTTTCTAGACGAAAGGGAGGGCATATCGACAGCAACGGACCGACTGGTCGGCGATCAGGATGGGAGGAGAACCAAGGTGATAGGATACCATCGTCGCGGTTGGACACTCTGGGCCGAGTGATTGGTGATGGTTGGCAGTGGATACGGGGATGTGCCGCATGGCAACCCCACACTTGCTTCGTTCGCTTCCACCATCTTGATGCCTCGAATGAGGGGTCGAACAAGAGGACGGGTGATATCTCTAGCTCTGATCTCTTGGTGGCGAGCGGCTGGCAACCTGGGTAGCGACCTGAGCTCTGCAATTTGCCGGCGATGCAAGTGTTGAAGGCATACTGGTGAAAACGACTCCAAACACGACCACTGGATCGAGTTGATGATTCCAAGGGGCTGCTTTGTTTGACCATGTACCGAGCACGCAGGGACCAGGGTGACGATTCCCTAGGCTTGATTCACTATGCCCTATCTCGTGCTTTTCTCCCACCTTGCCCTGCTGTCCCTGGAACCATTCAGCCGTCCAGTCGATCGAGGCACGTTACCTTGCAGGTGGCGAGACTGGACCAAGCTGCACTTATCCAAGACACAGCCGGTATGTGGAGGAACTGACATTTCCCACCAAGCAGCTCATCGCAAACCAACAACCGACTTGCGAGGGCTGGTAGACTTGCCTCAATATAGCTTGTGTTGGCTTGAATCCTAGTTCCATCCTTCGTCTGGGTAGTAGTCCATCGAGGAGCTGTTGTTGGTGCCCGCGTCCTATGTCAAGATTCAGGCGATGCCGTGGGTCGTGGGTCATACGTAGGCAGATTTCGGAACTGTGCCTCGGGCTCATCGATACCGACCTTTGTTCCTGGGAAAAGTCATGCAGTCTAAACATAGGTTTGCAGTGGACGCAGGCAGGATGAAACCTGCTTTCGTCAGCACAACCTTCTCGTCCGAAAAGCTGTATCCGACTTCTTGGCAGTCGTTGATCCGTCTCGGCGTCCGTTCGTAGCCAAAGGGAGGTCCGGCTAAAGTCCCCCAACAACCCTCGGCAACGAGAAAACTAGCCACCCATCTCTCACCGCACACGATGCCATGATTTGCAGGCAGTCCTGCGCCAGGGGCCGGTAGCCGATGCGTCGTGGCGCCGTTGGCTAGCGCTTGTCGCTGTCATGTTGACTCGTGAGTTGCAGCTAGATTCCCTACTCGGGCTTAGAAATGTCGCCGGTTGGAACAACCATCCTTGGACGGTGGATTTTCCCGGAGGATCTGGACTCTCGAACCGGCGGAGAAGTGTTAAGAGGGCATGTACAGTAGTGCCAGCGCCGCCCAGAAAGCCGATGGTCTTGGTGAGCGTTTTGCGTGGCTGTTTTTCGACCACCTACTCATTGCCAACGTGGACTTTGACGATGGAAAGAAGATGGAAATTCGTCTCATTTGCTACCGTTCAGACGGTGTTTCACCTGTCCAGTACTAAGAAATCTGAATGGAACTCACTATCTGCGTCGGACCTGCCGTCGGTCACATCCTGAGATGCATGAGCTAAAGTAGGTACTTGCTTCCCCAAGCAAACCGCCTGGTTTGGGAGCATCCATTCACACTAAATCGACGACCCATCATTGATCTTGCACCCAACTTTTCACCAACTGCCATCCCCACAAACCATCGGGATCAGTCAGTGTCAAGCCCTCTATCCATCTTCCGTGCTTCTGAGCTCCGTGCCCACTTGCCTTGCTGCTGCTCATCCATCCTGGCCTCGATAACTGATCACGCCCGACATCTGCGTCTAGTACCCTTGTCGATACCTCGTGGCCCTGTCTTCTAGAGCTTTCATTGCCCTGTCGCAGCAACCAATAGGCCCCTCGCCCGCCTGGGCCTGTATGGGACCACCGTCCGGGGTCTCTCAGCCGCCCACACCACGCCAGCCGGGCCTCGTTCCCCTGGTCCCCTCCACGGATTATCCCCACTAGTCACCTAGTGACAGAGTCGCCTTGTGGCAGACACCGACTGCTCGGGCTAGGATTACGTGGGTGACGAGCTGTGTACCTTGTGGCCTAACAGCTAACAGCCCAGGACTTTACTCTCCCCCTGCGCGTCCGGTTCTGGGGGTGGTCGCTAGGGACCCACCAAGGCACCACCATCGAGGCTTGGAGGGGGCTTCGGGGGTCTGGGCAAACTGGGGTCGCGCGACGCCCATTTCGTTCCTCGCTGCAGGAGACTGCAGCGGTTGCAGGCCTACTGCGAGCTTGTGGTGGTGGTGCTGCAGCATCTCCGGGCGTCGGATGTTAACGTTTGGTGGAGGTGGATGAAGGGCCAGTGAAGGACGGTTCCCCATGGCCAAGACGACCGCTCTCGCCGAGTCGATATATTGCGCATGAGGGGAATTCCGGACTCTAGCAGTTTCGTTGAGGACGTGATGCCTGATGCTGATGGCTGACCAAGACAGCATCCCACAGGTTATGGAATCCATTACCTAGGTACTTGTAGCGTAGCGGCCTGGTCCAGGTAACAACAGAGCAGGCTGTTGGATCCAGTCCAATCCAATCTTGCCTACCTGCCATCGACACCTTACAGCACCTACCTACTTGGGCACGGTACCTCCTCGCCTACTTACGCACCATCCAACGGGGAGTAACTTATCCTCCTCCACTATTCCCTCCCCCGGACATCCAGAAACAGACCATCCTCCCGCCACCATCAGCCTCGAGGTACCTTGCCTGTGCTCTCTGGCTTGCTGGTCCCATCTCTGCCTCTCTTGCCCTCTGCCGAATTTTCTACTCCTCGATATCTCTATCGACCATTACGCGCCTCGCCTCGCCCATCGGATCGTCCTCCCCCCCAAGACAACATCCCCAAACGAAGCTTGCCTCGTCTCTAGATCGGCTCTGTCGCTCGCCCAGACCAGTAGTTCAACCCGGCGCTATCAGAGTCCACGCCACACACTCGCGCCTCGCTTTCCCCAGCCCAGCGCCCAGCGCCATCCCTCGCCCACGACTCGGCAACTTCGAAATCGGCCCCAGCTTGCGATTCTCTGTCCTTCCGCCTCGCGCGCTTCTCTTATCATCCTCTGGTAGTAGAAGCTCCTGCGCATGATCCTTGGCTTCAATTGTGTCTGTTGTCGTTGAGCTGCTGCCGCGCAGCTGTAGCGGTCGGCCGCTCGACCTCGTCCCTCGCTCGCTCGCTCGCTCGCTCGGCTCACCAAGCCCGCCGTCTGCTACTATTTAGCATCCACAACGACACCACAACGGCGCCATGGCGGGCTTCTTCAACAAGATCAAGGGCTCCAACACGGTACGTCGTCAGCTTGAATACTCCCGCTGTTCCCTTCGGCGTTGGACATATGGAGCTCTCCCACCTGCTTCAGCTATCCACGCGCCCTCCCGCCTTGCGCCAAGACCTTCCATGACTGACAAAATGCCTCTCGGCTCATACTCATAGGCCTCTTCCTCCCCATCCAACAAAGATGCTGTCGCGAAGAAGAAAGAGGAGCCCGTTCTTGACCTCACTCCTCTAGAGAAGATGCTCCAGAATGCCGGGCCCTTGCGAGACGATGGTACTGATCGATTCTTCGGCCTCGAGAACGTATGTCCCCGCCGTCTACTCCTACCACCGGACCCTCTCCCGTCTCTCATTCTATCAAGCTACTTTCCGATTCACTAAGCTAATGTTTGGCACAGTTCGGAAACACATGGTATGCTATCGAGGCATCATCTAACCAAGCCGTGACGCTGACCTCGGAATAGCTACTGCAATTCGATTGTCCAGGCTCTCTTTTACTCGGAATCGTTTCGAAACAATGTCGTCAACTACCCCCCAAGCTCGCCCTCTGACACTCCGAACGGCACTCGGCCTAGAGTCCCCGTCACCATCAGACCCCCGCCCACTGACCCAGCGGTCAACCTCCCGAAGCAAAAGGGGCTCAGCACATCACAAGTGATCAAACAACGACAAGCCATGAACCATCAACTGCCTGGGCAGGTTGGTGTTCGGCCCGAGGACAAGCCAGACACCCCCGAATATAAGAAGAAGCAAGCCATGATCAAGGGCCCTATCTTGGAGCTGGCCAAAGAAAACTCGGCCGCCTACGGCATGGACGAATGCACATTCACTGGGCTCAAGGACATCTTTTTGGCTTTGCTGGAAAGCAACACACACACTGGCGTCCTTAGCCCGCAGCGATTTCTTGAGATTTTCAAACGCGACAACGAAATGTTCCGAAACTCAATGCATCAGGATGCCCATGAGTTTTACGGTTTGGTGCTGAATGATGTCATTAACAGTGTTGAGGCAACAGCCCGCAAAATGCAGCTACAGGCTCCCGCCGACGGCCTCGACGGGCTGGCAAATTCGGTGGGCCACGCCCTTGGGTCCGCCATGGTTAACAACGCGTCAGGGGCTTCGTCCCCGGGGACGGGCTGGGTCCATGACATATTTGAGGGCGTTTTGACATCAGAGACCAAGTGCCTGACGTGCGAGACAGCGTCGCAGCGGGATGAGACGTTTCTAGATCTGTCGATTGACCTGGAGGAGCATTCCTCCGTCACCTCCTGCTTACGCAAGTTTTCTGCGGAAGAGATGCTCTGCGAGAGAAACAAGTTCCACTGCGACCACTGTGGCGGTCTTCAGGAAGCTGAGAAGCGAATGAAGGTCAAGCGGTTACCCAAGATCCTGACGCTGCACCTGAAGCGATTCAAGTACACGGAGGACTACAGCCGCCTGCAGAAACTGTTTCACCGTGTTGTGTATCCCTACCACCTACGCATGTTCAACACAACAGAAGATGCAGGGGACCCCGACCGCCTGTACGAGCTGTACGCTGTCGTGGTTCACATTGGCGGCAACGCGTATCATGGGCATTACGTGTCCATCATCAAGGTCCCTGGCCGAGGTTGGGTTCTTTTCGACGACGAAATGGTTGAGCCAGTAGACAAGAATTTTGTCCGCAACTTTTTTGGCGACAAGCCAGGGATGGCCACCGCATACGTCCTATTCTACCAAGAAACCACATTTGAAAAGGTTCGAGAAGAGATGGAAAAGGAAGGCATGGAAGAGGTCAAGCTTGCCAACGAAGCAGCTAGCCTGGCCCAGGAGACTGGCGAAAAGGCAGAGTCGGCACCACTCAAGAGACAAGCCACACAGCCAGTAACTCCGGCTCCGGATCAGGAGGTGCTAGCAAAACTCGCACACTCGAGCACGGCGCCAGTGTTATCCTCGATAGCGCCCACAACAACTCCAGACCCGATACCCGCGGCGGCTCCGGCAACACCCTTGACGAATGGCATAACCCACACGAACACAAATACCGAAGTCAAGACGAAGGAGGACAAAAAGCGGGAAAAGAAGGAACGAGAAGCTGCGGAGAAGGCAGAAAAGCAGGCAGAAAAGGAGAGGGAGAAGCAGGCCAAACTTGAGGAGAAGAAGCGACGAGACGAGCAAACCAAGATGATACAAGCACGAAGAAACGAGCAAGACGAACTGCACAAGGTGCTCGAGGCCAGCAAGAAGACTGCGGTGCAGGAAGAGGCAGCGAGGAAGAAGGAGAATGGAACGGTGCTCAGCCACGGACTCCTTGATCGGACCAAACGAGGCAGCAAATCGATGTCGAGGAAGAGCTTCTCTCTCTTCCATCACAAGGATAAGGGCACTGCCCAGGCTCTTCAGGACGCGTCAAACGGCGACGCGAGCGAGAAGCACGAGAAACTCAAGGATCGCCTCAGTTTCGGGCTCGGACGCAAGAAGAGCACAAACCTGCTTTCACAGTCATAAACACATTTACAGTACAGCGTACATATAGGGGGGTACTCGGGTGTTTTTGTCATTATGGTCTTGGGGGATTTGGACGGATGACAGGATACCCATGCACTTTTTTGCAACGAAGCTGCCATTACATGAAAGAAAAGCACAAGGAAGGCACCAGAGGTACTGGGCAGTAATGATCTTTCTCATTTCGACCGTCTCTCAGTGGTAGTCTTGGAGCCTAGCCGACGATGCTCTTGGAGGATTTAGACCTGTTGCATGGCCTAGAGCCAGAAGAGGGAACGTGCCCAGGCATGAGCCTCGAGAAAAAGGAAGAAGGCAGGGCGGAATTGTGGTGGGGGACTGTAGCGATCTTTTTTCTTTTCTGTTTTTGTTCTCGTGGGTCGTTGAAGGGCGACAAGGTCAAACCTGCGACGCCGTCACCAACGGCTGTATCATATATACATACATATAGCGATAGCCCGGCTCAGACGTTTGTGCGTCTAGCAAGTTGGGTAAAGAAAGAAGAACAAGAGACTCGAGCAGAGCTCGAGGTGAGACGAGCATTTTCAAGCACATATCATAAGTATCATGGCAAAGTGAAGCAAGACAAAACTTTCGAATCGAATTCATGTCCAGTAGGTAGTATAGCTCCCACACACTCATACAAGGTTCGCCGTGAGTCGTACAAAGATTAATAACTCCAGTTCCAAAGATTTCCCAGACTCCATTTATGCCTCCAGACGTCTACCGTGTCCTCTCGAATTCCACATGCCGGCCGTGTTTTCCCCCCTTGGATTAGCCCAGGACGAGCTCGTACAGGATAATGACGGAATTGACAAATATCAAGGGCACTAGGCACCAGGTCAGTTTCATTCAGTTTTATACAAGAGTCGGCAATGATGCTGGTTCGGCATATGGGGCAGACGTACTCCTCATGATGGTTCGGACACTGGCGATGAGGTGGATGATCTTGGCCTTGATGCTCGCGTCGGGACCAGAGCCGAATGCGGGATCGTACGAAGCGGGAGAGAGGTTGACTAGAAAATGCTGTTAGAAGAGTTGTTTGCATGCGCTTGAGGCGGGCGACGTACTTCGAGCGAGGAAACGGTCTTCGGAGAGGACTGCGACGGCGTTGATGAGGAGGACGCAGACTGCGACAGGTCAGTACGGATGCGCCAGGGCGTCACGAGCAAGGCAATCGAGTCTGACCGTAGAGGAAGCTTCCAAAGAACCACATTGTGGGCAACTGAAGAGGGTGCAGAGACAGTAGATGTTGTCGGCGCAGAAACTGGAGGGGAGAGAGTTGGCGATGATGTGTAACTATCTTAGGTACCTGGGTACCTTGCCTGCCTTGCGGTGCCTGGGTGCCACTGCCATGGTGGCTTGAACTCGACCTGGGGGAGAGGCTGCGGGGGATCAGTTGGGCCGATCCGACGACCCCTGAGGTGGAGGCCAACCAATGGTGGCCCAAGCTTGCCCCTTCCTCATTGAGAGAGCTCCCTCTGTGTACTTCCCTGAGTATCGCGCAGGCTCAACTTACACCTGGAATCTGAGATTAAACACAAACTCAGCCTTGATCCATTTCAATGCCATTCTTGATGCTGCATTGAATTGAAGCGCCTAAACAGGCACGTTTTCGCTTCTTGCCGTCTCTCCATCAATTTCAAGTCGCTCCTTTGACGCCCGACAGACGTAGCATCAACCTTGGTCTTCACACATAACCTCGTTCAAGATGAGGGCACTTGGTCAGTATTGCTTCCATTTCCTCCATATCATCCTCCTCCTCCTTTGTCCTAGTTCACTCACCAACTCTCCTAGATATCTCACTCGCTGGTCTCCTCATCTTGGCCCCCTTGGTCCATCTCCTCACGTCTCCCTATACCAAGGTCGAGGAGTCGTTCAACCTGCAGGCAGTCCACGATATCCTCATCTACGGGACCCCAACTCAGGATGTTCACCAGCGTCTCTTGGACTCGTATGATCACTTCACCTTCCCCGGCGCTGTGCCCCGCACTTTCCTCGGTGCCGTACTCCTCGCCGGCCTAGGCCAGCCCATCGTCGCCCTCGTCGGCTTCCAACATGCCCAGCTTGTTGTCCGCGGCATCCTCGCCGCAGCCAACGTCGCCGCCCTGCTGACTTTCAAGAATGCTCTCAAGAGAGCCTATGGACCTGGTGTGGCGGGGTGGTGGGCTCTCTTCATCGCCAGCCAGTTCCATATCAACTATTACCTCTCGCGGACTTTGCCAAACATGTATGCTTTTGGTCTGAGTAAGTCACCCATCTCTCAGTGATGGCTCCAGCTTCATTTTGACTTACATGAATCAGCAACTCTTGCTTCGGCGTTCCTTCTACCCCAGGCAAACCCCCAGATGGCTTCCATCCGTCAGAAGCAAGCCATTGCCCTCCTCGTCATCTCAGCCGCCATCTTCCGCTCCGAAATTGCCATTCTCCTCATCACCACTGCCCTCTATCTCCTTGCCACCCATCGCATCTCATTGCGCACCCTCGTTCTTGTCTTCCTAGGCTCCTTCACCGCTGCACTTGCTGTTTCTGTGCCCCTGGACTCGTACTTCTGGCAGAAGCCCCTGTGGCCTGAGCTCTGGGGTTTCTACTTCAACGCCATTCTTGGGTCTTCCTCGGAGTGGGGGGTTTCCCCCTGGTACTATTACTTCAGCTCGGCGCTGCCAAAGCTTCTGCTTAATCCTATGGTACCGCTGCTCATGGTTCTCGCTCTTGTTCAGCCAGGTACCACACGCGCTGCTCGAGACTTGTTGATCCCCAACATACTATTCGTCGCCATCTACTCTCTCCAGCCGCACAAAGAGGCCCGCTTCATCTTCTACGTTGTTCCGTCTATGACCGCTGTTGCCGCGCTTGGCGCCAACTTCATCGCCGTGCGTGCTGTCAAGTCCGCCTTGAACCAAGCGGTAACCCTGGTTCTCGTCCTCTCCACCATGGCTAGTTTCGGTGCCAGCCTTGTCATGCTCCTCCTCTCCTCCCTCAACTATCCCGGCGGCGACGCCTTGAGGGAGGTCTACGCCATATCTCGCGATGATCCTTCCCCTGTCGTCGATGTTCACGCTGACGTGCTGACCTGCATGACAGGGCTCACGCTCTTCGGGCAGAACCCCTCGGGCTACCCCATCGCGTTTCCCATCAGCCCAGAGCCTGAGGCGACTTCACCTGTGCTGCTGTTTGACAAGACGGAAAAGGGAGACCAGCTCCTTTGGCAATCTTTCTGGGAGCGCTTCGACTACGTTTTGGCCGAAGACCGAAACAAGGTGCTAGGTGAGTGGCAAGTTCTGGGGGTGGTGATGGGCTATGATGGCATTGAGATCCTCAAGCCGGGGAGTCCAGCTGCTGGGGAAGACGAAGCTGGCCGGGGGGAAGAAAGGGTCTTGGGCCAAGGTGCTCGTATCGCCGCCATCAGGGGCTTTGTCAGAAAGTACACAGGTGGGTGGTGGATCGGACCCCGAATGTCGCCCCGGATCCGAATCTTGAACCAGGGCAAATAGATGCATCGCATCAGGAAGTGGAACGGGGACTTGTAAAATATGCTACACATCAATGCAATGCTTTTTTAGTACTTGCTATCGTTTCAGATAAAACCAAGGCATACTGCGCGGTTCGTAAAACTCCGAATGAGGCAATGCCTACAGTATAAATCTCACCAACAACCAGAACCAGACCTTGACCCAGACCCAGGTAGGTAGGTAACTCGACAGTTACAAAAAGGGGAGCCATGGCTTTCCCATCCCCCAACGCCGTGCACTTCTTCTCCCTCGAATGCCTTTCCCATCCCAAAAACCCCATGAGTAGTTTCTCCCAACACGTATCTGGACCCGAAAGAGCAAAACCCCCCAGAATAGGGGGGGCCATGATTCCCATAGACAAGCTCGCAACCCAGAAAACAAAAACACTGCCCATCCATGCCAGGACCCCCTCTCGCCTTTCCTCTCCTGAGCTCCCTTCCTGGCAAGTGACCTCCCGAGCAAACTATAAAGTTGAAGCCTCCAAAGCTTGAAATGCCCATGTCGCGTCCAGGGTGATTATAGCATATATACAAGCGCGAGGAACATCGCCACGTCGAGTCGGCCGCGAGGACTTAGGACTCTTGCTCCGTGTCGCTGCCTTCATCCGTATCGTCGTCATCTTCATCATCGTCGCTGCTTTCGGGGCTGGGCAGTTTGCCGTATCGCTTCTTGTACCGCTCCAGTTCCTTACGTTGAGCCGTGAGTTCGTCCAGGATATCAGACATGGGCCCTCGGAGCTCGTCAAGCTCCTTGATGACGCCACCGCCAATAGCAAGGTGGCGCATTGCCAATGTTGAGATACACGTCTACCGAGTGTTAGTGGGACCACGATGTATACGGCTTCAGTTCCGACTCACCTCTATCCTGCTCACTTGATGTTCCATAAAGTTGATCAAGAATCGATCCGTCACCTCTCCTCCACGCTGTTTGATCCTTTCGAGCAACTCTGTCTCGGGAGATTGAAGGCCCCCAGGGGCCTCGTCTCGCGGCAATTCCAACGAGCTGCAGAGCATCTCCAAGCGCAAGCTCACGCGCCATAGAGTCCAGATCATATCTGGGTCGAAGCTGAGCTCGGCTCCAGGAGCGAGGATCGCTGGTTTGTCGCCACCGCCTTCCTCTCGTCTCTCATGCTGCTGGTGGAACTCGATACGTCCGGCCAGCGCGTGGGGGTAGAGCGAGTAGACAACTTCGGGATTTTCCAGACCCTTCAGCTTCTTCTCGCCTAGCTCCTTAACTTCGAAGCCTTGAGAAGTAAGGTGTTTCAGGTCCTTCCTGATGGCGCTGGCATACGTTTCGTCCTCAAACGAATCTTCAGCCTCAGAGGCGTTGCTCCGGTCTGTATCCTGGAAGTTCTCGAGACATCGCTGTATCTCCGAGATGAAATCAGTCGACACAGTGATCTGTCCTCCATCCGCGACAGCCGAGATTCGGGATGCTTTGTTGACCATGGGTCCGAAGTAGTCCATACGTCGGGTGACTGGGTCTGTTTCGCTCACGCAGTCTCCAAAATGGATACCCATTCGCACTGACAGACCCTTGAAGATGAGGCTGTTGTCTTTGTCGTACGCCGGTTGGCAGGACACCGAGTTCAAGACTTCGGATGGCCAGGGCAAATCGAGGAGCCCCGTCTGGACCGAAAATGTCCATAGCAAAGCAGATGTAGCTGTCGGGAACGACACCATGAAAGCATCACCTTCAGTCTTGACCTCGTATCCGCCGATCTTTCTCAACTGCCGACGCATAAACTCGTTGTGGAGCTTGATGGCCGATCTCATGGCGCTAGGATACATCTCCCACAGGGTTGTCGAGTTCTTGATATCCGTGAAGACGATGGACACGTTGCCTGTGGGCGCCGGGATTTCGGCCTCGAGTCGGTTGAGCTGGGAGTCGAGAACATCTCCCTTGCCTCTACGGCCCCTTCTCGTCGAGAGAACTTGAGCCCCGTCGGGGATGCCGGATGGATAAAGGGACATGCTAGTGGTTCCGCGGTGATTCCTGGACCGCTCCATCCGCCGCTTGAGGTCAGCGACACTAATCATCATGACCATGATTTTACCAGAGGCGCCATATGCAATGGCGAGGTCGCGGAGCTTCTGGGCCGCTCTCATGAGGTCACCACGCTCTGCTCTCGCGATGTCAGTGACCAGGCCAGGAGACAAGTACTCCCACAACTCCCTGGTTGCTATCAGGATGATATCATCCGTCTCCTTGAGAGTCATGTTGCTGACGTACGGCGCCGCCTGCACGGCCGGCATCAGATCAACATAACCAAAGGCGCGTGACACCTGGAGAAGGTCGTTCAACCTGCCATTGCGAGAAACCCACCCACCAGCTTCACGAATGCGGGATCGTTCGCTGGGCTCAGCAGGGTCATGCTTGCGAGTCAGCATCTTGTGGGTGCCATCAGTCTGGATCACCATGGCCTGGGCATCGCCCACGTTCGCAACGTATAGTTCTGTACTCTGGAGATAGATCACGGTGGCAACACCACCCGAGTTGAGATCCTCCTTGGTCAGAATCACGGGCTGGCCAGATCCCCTATGCACTTTGAGCGGCCGTTCTTCCGAGTGCTGGATAGCGATCGTCACCAGGTCCTTGTTGAGCGCGAGGAATGCACGCCGAAGAGCGTCAATTGGGGTCTCCTTGGTCTGTGACTTCAGTGACTTCAGCTCCAAGGCAAAGATGTGACCGAAATTCTCGTGGAGATACTTGGCAATCTTGGATCCTCCACTGGAGAGAGCCTGTCCGTCAAACAAGCCCAGAAGCATCTCAGTCTCGGAAGCATTGAATCTCGGTACCACCAAGTCGACAGTGGACAGATGCTCATGTTTGCCAAGGGTATCGGCCATACCGTAAGGCAGGTGGCCGGCGAGAGATCCCGATGTGCGCACACGTCTGTCCTCACTCTGATCGGGGATGCTGGGTTGAGTAAGTGTAACATCCATAAGACCCAGTATGCGCAGGTTAAGCAGACGGCTGAAGTCTGTGTACTCCTCACGATCAACAACCCCGGGTCCACTAGGGCCGTATGTTGACTGCTTGATCTCCAGGCGCTTGTTGCCGGACAGGTTCAGGTATCGCAGGTTGGGGTTGAGGTTCCAGTTCCAGTCATACGGCACGTTAGAAATGTTGTATTTCAAAAAGTTGTTGCCGCAATCAAGCACGGCAAGGTTCTTAGCCCGAGAAATGTCAGCAGGCAGGTTGGTGAATTTGTTGCCGTTGATGTACAGCGCCTGGAGCAGACTGGACTCCTCCAAGTCATCTGCCGGCAATGTTGTGAGTCCATTTCCAGACAGATAGAGCTCGACAAGCTGCGGCCACCTCTTCATCGACCTCTGTGGCATGTCGCTGATTTCATCGTTGTATGAGAGGTTGAGCACCTTGAGCTCCGGGAGCAGGCTGATCTGCTCAAAAACATCATCGTCAAGACGGTTGTCGGCCAGGTAGAGGTTTCGAAGAGATCCGGCAAAAGTGTTAGTAAACCTAGATGAGGAATCCTTTCTGGGGTTCGCCGAGGACATGGCCACTGACGGTGTAGTCGCTCTCGACACCACCGACGTCTTCCTGCCACCCTTCCCATAGACAGACACTACAGAACTCTTGCGGTCACCAGCCAGGGGAGACGGGCCGACACTGAGAAGTGTGCTCGAGTTTTGACTTGGTCTTCTCTCATCAGAGAGCTCCTCTGAGCTCGGCGTGGCCGATAACGTCCCGAGGGGAGCGGCTCTCCCATTAACAGGGGGTGGCGCCGGCTGTGATTCCTCGCCGGGCATCCGCGGCGCCCGGGAGGCCGGCGCGGGGAAGTGTTCGAGGACGTTTGAGGAGGCGTTGAAAGTCTCGAGTCTATTCGCCCACCAGAGTTCCATGGGGAGTTTAGAGATGTTGTTTCCTCGCACATTGAGCACTCTCAGCTCATTCAAACAACCAATCTGAGCCGGCAGTTCTCCCACCGAGTTATTGGCAATGCTGAAATGCTCAAGCCTGCTAAGAGTGCCGATCTCTTGGGGCAAGGAGACGAAGTAATTTTTATCCAGGATCAAATGCTCAAGATTGATCATGTTCGCAAAGGAGGAATCAATACTGGCCAACTGCGCATTCGAGAGGTTCAGTATCTTGAGCGTCGGGACTGGTGCCACAATCTCGAACTTGTTCAGAGGGTTCGAGTTCAGCTTCAGCTGGCGAATCGACTCAAACTGTCCCACAAAAGACGAGACGCAGTTGTGATCGGCGGATAGGATCTCCAATTTCGGGAGTTCAGAGATGATGTCGATGCTCGTGATGCCATTGTACTTGATGTCAAGCTCGCGCAAACTAATCAGCTGTCTGAACGAAGCGGGCACGGCGTGTGTCAGTCTGTTGTTGGTTATCAGCAGTTTCTCCAAGTTTTGCAGGCCGCTGATCTCGGGGGGGATCGTTGCAATGCCGTTGAAACTTAGGTCGAGGTCAACCAGACTCGGGAGGTTGCACAGGAATAGGGGGAATTTGTCGAGGAAATTAGAGGAAATGTTGAGAGAACGGAGTGAGAGGTATGCTCCAAAGTAAGATGGTATGTGTTTGAGTCGGTTATTGGCAAGGTTCATCTTGAGTATCCCCGTCAGAATATGGAGTTCGGCATGCTCCAACTGCTCCAGACGATTATTGGCAACATCCAAGAAAGTCAGTTTGTTGGCCCGGCTCAAACTTGGTGGTAGCTTCCTCGCTTCGTTGTTGTTGAATTTGATGTCTCGAAGATGCTTGCAAGACTGGATAAAGTCTCGAGGAACGTCAAGCGACAGGTTGCGCGAAAGGTTCAGCGAGATGATCTCCGCGGCCTTGGAGTATAACGATATAGGGATAGTAATGAGGTTGCGGCCAGAAAGGTCAACATAGTTGAGCTTCTGTGCTCGAGCTAGACCCATGTCAGTGGTCTTGGCGTGGAAGTCGCTCTCTCGTGCCGACAAGAACATGAAGCGGCAGAGGTAGCTGTTGTCCTCTCGACCAAGATCCTCAATCCTATCCTTGTCCTCGTAACCAACTTGTTGCAGCAGACGCTTCTGCATCAGCAACGGTCTCTCAGGAGGCGTCAGCACCCGAATGAGATCATGCTTCTTCAAGATGATATGGTAATTCTCCAAGCCATCAACCACATATGTCTTCTTGATGACCTGTGAGATGACGTCCGTGACGCTCGAGTCCAGAGACATGGAATGTGTTGAGAATGTCCCGTCTGAGCGAAAGATTCGGATGCAGTACGGCGCCGTCTTCTCCTCTGGTCGAGGGGGGCTTCCAATCTCGTCGAGATCAGGTCCGTGATATGAGTTGTCTTCGGTATTACGCCGCACCGCCCAACTGTCCGGGGCGTCCCATCGACCCTTAGGAGCTATCGATACCACCGAGTCGGTGCGATCTGCTTCGACATTGTTCACAAAACTAATGTCCATGGGTGTGAGCGGCGGAGGCTTGGTCAAGATCCCCTCCATGTCGTTCAGGTTCGTGTCAAGGTGGTAAATTTTGTCGGGATCATTACGGTCTGTCGGGCCAATCGATTCGTCGACATAATCGTGTGGTCGGTGAGATCGCCCCTTCTTGGAGAATGGGAACTTGTTATTGAAGGTCGCAGCGCCCCGCGTCCCAGGTCGCGAATCTGGAACATCGCTCTGGTCTCCAGGGCCAAATGTCCCTGAGAGTGGTAATACTGAAGGTGATAGCTCTGGCCGGTGGAGGTCGGGTTTTGAGGATTTGGGTTGCAGGGACTTTGTAGATTGGGGTAGATCGCGGAGCCTGGCGGTATCTTCCTTATCCTTATGATGCCGTCGAAACCGACCAAGCAATCCACGTTTGCCGTGGTGGCCAGGCGAGGTCTGCCCGTCCAACTGGCTGGGTTTCGAACCCCATGTCATTCCTCCACTTCTAGTACTGGGCGTAGGGCTCTGCCCTCTTGACCTCGTCGAATACATGGCAACACTGCTGCCCCCTCGATCGCGCTGAAGTTGTGTGCCAATGGCTGTGTCGTCCCTGCTCTGAGTTGGTCGCAAAGTCCGGGGATCATCGTTACTCTTGTGGTGTCGGTGGTGGCCGGGCATATGCACTATGGAATGGCCGGACCTCGACGAGGAGGATGTCTTTGGAGGGACCTGCGAGGATCCGTCGTTTACGTATCGATCTCGATCGGGGCCAGTTAGGATATCTCGTACGGGGGCTTCGCCATATCGCGCAATGTCCTATTCAAGCGAGGTTAACCAGTCAACTCTGGCAAGCAGGAACAGTGTCGGGAAAGCATCGGGATCTGGAGATGATGCGAAACGGGTCAAGGGAGGGAGATTGGAGAGGAATGAATCGATCGCGGACCAGGCCAGTGGGGGACATGAGTAGCTAGGGTGACGAGACAGGGAGGCGCATGGCGGACGTACAGTGTTGTCCTGATACAAGAACGGCACCACCTCTGGTGCTGGAACGGGTGTTCTTGGTCTCGATGATGACGGGGAACCATCTCTAGTATGATCAGTGGCATTGGAATAGTTGCGATCTCTGTGTGTGGGGCGACTGTGGCTGTATGAGCGCGACCGCTGGTCCCTGCCCACGAGCGAAGTGGGTAGGCTGCTCTCGGAGCTATCGCGCCCGGGGAATTCCTCGCCAAAGAAGCCCTGCAACTTACGCAAACCGCCACGGGTCACGCTGGTCTTGGAGCCCTGGCTGCTCGCGGTGAGGATGCTGGCGGCAGATGGACGCCTGCCATCAAAGTATGCGGCATCCGGGGGATCGTGAGACGCGGCGACCTGGCGGTGGTTGGGAGGATGGCCTGGTGAGAGCTGAGAGGCGAGGGACAGATTGTCGCTAGAGTCGTTGTAAAAGCTGGTCGGCATGGTGGAGGATGGCGTGGAGGAACCGTTATGGTTCATCCACGGAGCAATGTGAGGGTTGGGGCTTGCGGTGGGCGGATTGTGCTGAATCTGAGGTATTCGGGTCTCGAGAACGGCAAGCTCGCGTCGGTAATTGGTGAGGTCGCTCATGCGACGGTCTTTGGATGCGACATTGGCGATGCCGCGGGCGGCGAACGAGGTGGTAGTCGGGGAGACCTGATGCTCATCCTTGGGGGAGGACCTGAGAGACGCAGGAAGCCGTTAGCTGGCAGACGGGAGGCGGCGGGAGCGGGAGGCGAGATGAAGGTCAGACGAGCGCCGACGGGCAGGGAGAACGGGGGACGAGGAGGGATGAACGCGGGCACGGGAGGCGGCATGGCGGGACGGACGACTCACCACTGGTTCATCAAAGAAGCATTGTCGTCGGCGCTGGAGCGAGCAGGGTGAGAGTGCCAGCGAGATGTGGTGGGGAGGGCCCAGGTTGAAGTGGAAGCTGAGGAAGCTCCTGGAACAGCAGGAGCGGCAGCAGCGGAAGACGGAGCTGGAGTTGGAGTGGTAGTGGTAGTATGGTCCGGATTGGGAGTAGGCGAGTGAGTGGGAATGGGAGTGGAGGTGGCAGAGGCGGGAGCAGTGGAGGAGGCGGCAGTGGCAGTGGTGGACGACGACAGCGACGACGAGGGCTTCACGGTGACGGCGGAGTGGGTGCTGCTGTCGGTGCTTGTGCTAGAGCTCGTGATGGAGCTGATGCGATTGCCGGCCTCATTCCTGGTCATGGTCGCCGGGGCGTAGATGGCGTTGATGGCAGGGCCCTAGGCCATAAGGTCCGGATGAGGACAGCACGGGGCAGCTGAGAGCATACGCGGTGGAGAGAGGGCGAGGGCCAAGGTTGGTGGACTGAATGGGGATTGGGATGGGATGGGTTCGGGGTGCGAGTCGAGTCGCAAGGGCTGGCGGGCGGGGGGTGTCCAGATACGGAGACAAAGGTAAATGATGCTTGGTTATAGGGCTGCCGGAGCGGAAATGAGAAGCGATGCCTGCTCAAGTCATGTCTCGAAGAGTGGCCAAATGGAACGGGGAGCCGAAGAGGGAACAGATGATGGTATCTCGAGTTATGCGGTGATAGAGACGGGAGGCTGAGCTGAGGTTCGCGGAGGAGGAGGTTGTGGTCCTGTAGGTTGAGGTGAGGTGCGGAGGAAAGCTCCCTCAAACAAACGGGATTGCAGCCCAGGCAAACGCAAATGCAGCCAGCGAGCGCCTGCTGCTGCTAGGTCCATCGCCCAACATGGAATTAAGTGTCGACGATGCTGGCTGCTTTGGTCTTGGGGGCGCTAGCTAGTTGCTGTACGGGCTGTACTGTACTGGACGCCGCCCGGGGGATGGCGACCGGGGTGTGAGAAGAGAAAAATGATGGACGGTGCTTGCTGGGGGGGGCATGACGACGATGGTTGGTTGGTTGGTTGAGATGGGGATGGAGACCTGGAGGGGAGAGGAGCCAGAGAGTGAGGGGACCGCCCGGGAAGGGGGGGCTTGCTTGACTGGTGCCGACAGAGGTACCGCGAGGTGACACCTGAGCAGAGATTCAGGTGTACCTGAGCGACCGAGGAATGGTGCCCCGTCTCTGGAAGCGATATTGTTGATCTTGATCTAAGGGGAGATGTGATGGGGTTGCAGAGCTTAATTGCTACCACGCGGCAGCCAGGGGAAGGGTAGGTTTCCTCTGACTCGGTGACGCTCGCCAGGAACGAACCAAGCAGCCCAGACGTCGGGCGCAAAAGATGCACCGCTCGAGGTCACGACAGGTCGGGGCAAAGTCAAAAGCATCGAATACCTCGGCTCAGGTATCGCCAAGTAGCGACCTTGCAATCGGGCGACACAGGCGCGGCATGGCACGTACCACGCTCACTCTAGTACCTTGGGTAGAGCTCCATCTCCATGCCTTGGCCATTGCCGGCAGCAAATTCCACATGGAAGAGAGAGGCAAGCAATATGGACCATAGCCTTGGACTATCATATGTTGAGGTCTGACTCTATGGGTAGATAATTGTCCTTCTCTGACTCTCCCAATCTCGCTCGAAGTAGACCGAACCTCCAAGCCCCAGTGTGCAAATCCCCATGTCCACGCCAGCCAGGTACGAGATCAGAGAAAAATCAAAATTCCATCAAAAAGACGGCCCAGCTAGCCCGTTTACAGGCTGGCACTGGCAGCGGGCTCCATATCATCATGCACCAAGAGGGGACGGCCCATGCTCCGCCCAGGCTCAGGGTCTCTAGTTGGGAGCTATCGTTGCTTTTTCCGGATAGGTTGGATCCCCATGGGATTTTCAACTTGAGGATTTCTCTCTCTTCACTTCCCTTCCTCTACAGGGGTGTCTTAATCCTCCAGCCTCTTCATTGAGGGTTCTCACGTGTGCCACCACCTCTGTGCCCCGGTCGGTGATGCTGTAACGTTGAGTTCTCCGTGACAAGGGGGATCCTTTCATGTGGGTAGGTTGTCATGTTAGTCGGCGCCTTGGAATACCTCCCTCCAGGACAGTATGAAGCTGGTACGGGAATGGATGGACCGAGATAAAGTAGAAATATGGCTGCCTGCCTTGATGAGCCATTATATGCAACTGGACAAGCGTAAACCCTCCTCCATCCAATCCATTCACATCCACTCTGGTCGGGTCCCTCTGATCCCGCTGCAGTCAGCCAGCCAGCCCTGTCTCCCTGTGGGCGCATCTAAGCACCAAGCCCAGCCCTATCTCCGCCCATCTGTCGAGGGAGAAACACAATGGCGCGACTGTATCGTGTCGTTTGTGTGTTTCGTAAGGGCAAGGCCCATCCTTTGATGTGACTCTGGTGGAACCTAGCACCGTCTGCCTCTTGACCTTTCTCCAGTCCCATCGTCTCTTCTCTTGTCCTACTGCTCCTCCTCCGCCTTCATGTTCGTCCGGTGCAACAGCTGCATATCCGTTGGTCGTACACACGCTACCTAACACCACAAGGTACGGAGTAATATTCGCGTCATGTCCCTTGGGCGATCTGTGCGTCCTCTTCTGCTGGCCCCAGACGGTCAACGGCAGATGGAGGGCTGGCAATACGGATATCCCGTATGTACATGATTGCACGGATCCCAGTGCGGCATGCAGTAAGATCCTGCATTCGCAGCCGGCAGATGGGTTTTATTATTATTAGACGAGCCGTTCAGCGGAACGTGGAAGCGGGGGAAGCAATAGACGGGAGATCTGAATCACCTGTCAAAGCTTGCGGGATACTTTGTTCCGTCGATAGAGGGTTTCATTCTTGCTTTACTCCAGATGGAGAGAACACAAGCCACAGCCCTACCAATGATACAGCTGGTGGTGGTGTTGTCGACACCGCCACTACAATACCCTCAACCACAACTACATAGTACTCCATCCTAGCCTGCTTCATATGTGGCTCCCAGCCGATCTCGACTGTCTGGCGCACCCTCAGCTTCAGGTTACCAATTTTGAAACCCGAAACCGCAAATAGCAATAATCGTGCCAGTGTGCTCTATCTGAAGCGGACTGTGTGTTGGCCTAGAGGGCCTCGCTCTACATGAGACCTTGGTGCATTCTGTCTAATACTGCCACATAGCCTCCACGGCCAGCGACTGCAGCATGCAATAAGTTGATCACGAGAGACGGCTCGGGACCTCGCATAGCTAAGCTCCAATGAATGATTTCAACTTATCTCTTTTCTGCGAGCAGCTACCGAACAATTTACCCTAGAGGGGCAGGCCGATCCATCGATCTGCATATATTCCCCGGGAAATACTCCGTGACACCCTATTAATTAAGACGCAAGATGCCGCCGCTATCCTCCTTCACTCTCTCTGTCGTTCCACCGCGAGCTACCTGCTGCGAACTCCTCACTGAGCGGGCGAGACGCCGTGTGACGAAGCCACCTCCACTAAGGAAACACCACGATTCTACGGACCCCGCAAGGTTGATGTCACCTGCAGAGGAATGATAAAGAGACACCAATTGCAAGTTGAACACCACGTTCTAGAACCAAAATATCAAAGCCAGAAACATATCTAGATACTGGGATACCGGCAGCGTGTTCGTTTCTTAGTCGTGAGTATCGAGCCCCTTATCAGTGGCCTCAACGTAGTAGCTGACGTCTGAGCAGGCATATTTGCACGTTTAGCAGGCACATTTGCAACAAGAGCATCCATCCCCAAACCATCAAACTGAGAACTTGATAAACCAAGACCCCAGCAGTCATCATGGGTAGCTCAAACCAGAACCCCCGAGCTTGGTGGAAAGAGAGCTCGGTCTACCAGATTTACCCTGCATCCTTCCAAGACTCGACAGGCACTGGAGTGGGAGACCTGAAGGGCATCATATCCCGTGTCGATTACCTCAAGAACCTGGGCGTCGACATTGTATGGCTTTCACCAATCTTCAAAAGCCCCCAGGTTGACATGGTACGTTGCTATCCTAGCCCCGGGAAACCGATGCCGTGATCTAGGGATGTTAACAACAAAATAAGGGATATGATGTCAGCGACTACGAGGCCATCGACCCCCCATACGGGGACATCTCGGACGTCGACGTCCTCAAGGACAAGCTTCACGAGCGAGGAATGAAGCTAGTCCTTGACCTAGTCGTGAACCATACCAGCGACCAGCACGAATGGTTCAAGGAGTCTCGCAAGTCCAAGGACAACCCGTACCGTGACTGGTATGTCTGGCGACCTGCAAAGTACGATGCAGATGGGAATAGGCAGCCTCCGAACAACTGGCAGGGCCATTTCCAAGGTGAGGCCACCATATGATTCGAACCCGCACCCCAAGCTCACACTTGCTCAAAGGAGACACATGGGAGTACGACGAGACAACAGACGAGTACTACCTGCACCTCTTCTGCAAGGAGCAGCCAGATCTCAACTGGGAGAACCCAGCGGTCCGGAAAAAGGTCCACGAGATCATGCGCTTCTGGCTCGACCGCGGAGCTGACGGCTTCCGCATGGACGTCATCAACTTTGTTAGCAAGGACCAGGCATTCCCCGACTCGGACCAGACCGTCCTCCGCGGCCACGAGTTCTACGCCTGCGGCCCGAGATGCCACGAGTACCTCAAGGAGATTGGCGAGATTCTGCGGGAATACGATGCCTTTAGCGTCGGCGAGATGCCGTGCGTTCACGATGAGCGCGAGTTGATCAAGGCTGTGCGTGCTGACCGTGGGGAGTTGAGCATGATTTTCCACTTTGAGCTGTAAGTCGACACCATCATTCTGTACCATCACCTCAGTGGAACTAAACATGATGTAGGATGGACCTCGACCACGGCCCAGGGGGTAAGTTCACACCCAGGAGCTGGAAGTTGTCAGAGCTCAAGGCCACCACCCACAAGTGGCAGAAGTTCATGTACGACAACCAGGGCTGGAACGCCCTGTATCTGGAGAACCACGACCAGCCTCGATCTGTCAGCCGCTTCGTCCATGATGACCCCCAGAATCGTGTCGCAAGCGCCAAGCTGATTGCAGTCTTCCTCGGCTTCCAGTCGGGCACGCCCTTCATCTACCAGGGCCAGGAGATTGGCATGACCAATGTACCCAAGGACTGGCCCCTGGAGGAGTACAAGGACATTGACTGCCTCAGCCATTGGAAGTAAGTGAAAGAACCTAGAGAAGAGGCAATCGCCAGTTAACATTGAGCCAGCACCCACAAGGACAACGCCGATGCCGCAACCCTCGACTCCTACAAGGTCGAGTACCAGCTCAAGTCTCGCGACAACGCCCGAACCCCTATGCAGTGGGACGCAACCCCCAACGCGGGCTTCACAGCAGCCGAAGCCACGCCCTGGATGCGCGTTAACGACAACTACCGTGAGATCAATGCGGCCTCACAGACGTCGGACCCGAACTCAGTGTACCACTGCTGGCGCCGTGTGCTCGAGAAGCGCAAGGAGCACGTCGACATCTTCGTCTACGGAGACTTCCAGCTGGTCGACGAGGCGCACGAAAAGGTGTTTGCGTACTCCCGGAAGGCCGACAACGGCGATGCTGCGCTCGTCGTGTGCAACTTTGCGGCCGAGACGGTCTCATGGACTTTGCCCGCCAAGGCCAAGGAGGTGTTGATCAGTTCTACCGGGAGGACCTTGAAGGATCTGAATGGTGGGGAGATCCAGCTTGCTCCTTGTGAGGCCTTTGCAGTTCTCCTGTAATTAAAAACTAGAGGCAGCATCAAGTGCAGTCTTAACCTCAAGCAGCCCCTAGATAGTTCAGAGAACGACCTTGGCATTCGTGGAATCGTAACCACCACAGCTACATCTGGTGACATTAGAATATCTAAAGCAATCATTGCTGGTGCCAAGTGCAAACCAGAGTCTGAACCTTGCACGCCATGCTACACCTCGGTGACAGTTGTCCTCTTACATCCGAAATCGTGTCATACCTCTTCATGTATCATCTCGCCGACAGCTTTACTCTCCTCCATGATCCCCCTTGCCTTTGCGGCAGACACATCCATGTCCTCCATGATGAGTTGGACAGCAAGCTCGGCAACCAATACAGACTGAATAAAAGCCGCCGATCCACGTCCGGCAATGACATGGTCGCTCACGGCCTTTTCCATCAACAGCTCGCTAAACTCTTCCACAAGGTAATCTTGCATGAGCTTACCACCCCGCGGACCGTAGTACCCGGGGTTCAGGTTGCCTTCCTTCTTGAGTGATCTGCCTTGGCCGGTTTCGATCTTTTCCGCCAGAATGTCACGGAAGTGTGACTTTTTGCCGTCAATGACCCTCGATAGGTAAGCTCGATGGTCGCCAAACCGGCGTTCCAGTATTTCCCAGTCAACATGGGGGTAGCCTCGCTCGCGCCATGTCTCCATGGCCGTCTCCTTCTTGTGTTTCTCGCAGAATCTTTTCTGCATCTGCACATTCAGCAACTTCTTTCCCTTCGAGTATTCCTTCAGGGATATTGCCGATACCAACTCTTGACACCATGGACACTTCGTGAGTCCGCTTTCAAGACTCTCTTCCTCCTGAGCTGGCTCGTCCTTAACAGATTCCGCGTCACTGGAATCCGTATCTAAGAGAGTTCTTGTGCTTCCATACCCAATGGCGTCATCAATGTCGATTGGTACGATGAACTGTGCACGCTCGATCTTGGGTGGTGCTTCTTTGGCCTTCTTTCGCGCTTCCTTCTCAATTAGTTTCCTACTCCAGATAGATTTCCTCTGTTGTGAGGAGGAAGATCTCTGGCTGAGATCGTCGTTCTGCGAGAGCCTGAGCACCCCGCCCTTTGTTGGTGAGAGAGAAGGCTTGTCTTTGGGAATAGGCCTCATCTTGTTTTCTTGTTCAGGGGAATCGAATGAGTCCCCCGGTGCAATCTTCAACTTGGCCTTGTTCGATTTCTTTGGGGTACCGAGGGTATCGTCTGGTAGCGCTTTGAACTTGGCCTTGCTTGACTTCTCAGGGCTGCTCCAGAGTCCAGATTCGTCTGCATCACGAATCGTGTTTTTGGAAGTCTTTGTCGGGCCTGATTCCGAGTCAGTGATATTGTGAAATGTGGCCATCGAGCGCCCCAACCTTTCTTTGCTTGAGTCTCCTTTGACACTTGAGATCCTTGTGACCCTTGCGAGCCCCTGCCTTTCAAACCATAGGTCGCCTTGGACCTTCTGGTCTTGGTAAAACCACATTCATCCTTGAGGAAGGTGGCTGAGCTGGAGGGACTTGTCTTCGCTGGAGCGGATTCTTTACTGGTGACTAGCTTTCTTCGCTTGGCGCTGGAGGATGATGCTTCATCGGTATCTTCGCCCACTGAGTGTTTTAGGCCTTGCCGACTAGAAGCCTGCCTACTGTCCCTCTGAGATGTATTGGTGCCGTTGGGAAATCGTGTGCGCTTCATATCACCCCGAGCTGGCTCATCTGGCTCAGAATCCTCAGCAGGAGACTGGCGGCTGGTGCTTTTCGACACTAGCTTTAGTGAAGCAGCCACGGTAATGTCATCTTCATTGTCGGAAGATAAAGGCGGAGCGGAAACATCTTCGACGGTCTGTGGTTCAGGGCTGGGCTGGATTTTGCCTCCGATTTGGCGGAGAAGCCGCTTGGGGCGTTGGTTTCTGCTCAAGCCAAGCATCCTCGCGCCGGTCTCCCCTGGCCCTTCTTCCTGGAAAAGACGATGCCTATGGCGAGGGGATGCAATGAAAGCTACTTTGGTGTTGCTGCGGCGGATGTGGCACTCCTGCCTCAAGGAATGAAGCTGTCGACGTGGGAGTTGATTCTGCGAAATGCACAAGAAGAAATGCGCAGTCTAGATCCTTGCAGAAGAGCAAAGATGAGATGGGAAAGAGCAAGGCAAGCAGAAAGCAAAGCGAACTGATGGGCGAAGACTTGAATTGCAGGGGACTCATTCAGTTGAGGTGCATGGTTCATTGACAAGAGAGGTTCAAGTTGGTTTGCCGGCCAAACGCGTACACACGCGGTCCAGGCAATTCAAACCCCCGCTCCGTACCCGGCAGCTTCCTGCCAGTTGTCAAATGATGAGAAGCTTGGGCACTGCAAGCACCCGCTGAGCAGCTGACATTAGCGCTGTAGGTGCGCTAAAGTCGCTGGGGTTCAGGGCGCGGGGAGCCCGCTTCTACGGGCATGGACGCCCGGGCCCCGGCCGGGCAGCTCTCATTGATGCAGGTGCGTGCTCCAATCTGAAAGGGGGAATTTCCGGGCCGTTTCATTGCCCGTTCGTTGACTGCGCGACCTCCAGCACCTGGCCTTTGACATGACCCTTTGGACCTGGGGCGCATCTTGAGAAAACTGGCCTGCATATCTGTCTTGCCGACAGCTTTGAAGCTGAGAACATCACTTACGCGCCCTATTCTCTGACAATGGCCCTGAACCGGAAGTATGCGGCCCTTCCAGATTTGGTGAGCTCCTAGAACTACCACCAGCTGCTTCGCTTTCTAACTGCTGGCTAGGATTCCGCTCCAGATATCTACGAAACCCCTGAGCTCACAGACGACAACTCTACGGTCCCCGTGAGCTCGCCTATCCTCTCCTCTGTCTGATCTTGCCCTCACAAGCTTTAGACCACCGCCGCTCGAACCCAATCTGATGATGAATTCTACGATGTGGAAGACGATACCCCTGGCATCTCGCGATCCCGTTTACGAATAAACGAAGCCCGCTCCCGCTTTCTACCCGCAAACGTTGACGCAAACGGCGTGGACTTTTCGGACAGAGTTGATGGGAAACGAAAGTCATACAAGGCTTCCAGTCGAAGACAGCGCATTCTCCAGGACGGCACCGAAGAGCTGGGCGACCTTTCCGACGATGACGATGACGAGAGCTTGGAACGGCGCATTGCTCGCCTCAAGCGTGAAGTGGAGGAGGCAAAGGACGAATACGCGAAGCGAAAAACGGAAGCCTCAGCGCAAGCAGACGACGACGCTGCCAAAGGCGACGACAGACTGGCATCTCTGAGCCAAGTCCTGGATGAGATATCCAAACCTACAGGACGTCGGGTTACTGCCCAAGCCTCCAAGGCAGTTCCACCTACGAGCCAGGAAGAGAAGCCTGATGTACCGGTAGGAGACGACGCCACGTACACTGTGACATACGCACCGACATATGAGCAAAGCCACGCTCTCGCCAAGGCAGCCGACTTTGACCGTCGGCTGTTGATGTTGGAGAAGGGCTTGGGAATTAACGCCTCGCTGATGCCAGAAGCTGACGTTAATGGACTTCCCCGAGCCATTCTGCCTACGCTGGATTCTATGAACAAGCAGATTTCTACACTTGCTGAGGCCTCTACAGCCAACCTCGACACTATAAGTCGACGAGTGCGCACCCTGATTCAGGAACAAGAGAAGCTCAATGACTCTCGAGAGAAGGCCAAGTCCCTAAGG
Organism: Fusarium falciforme; assembly: GCF_026873545.1. Classification (NCBI taxonomy): domain Eukaryota; kingdom Fungi; phylum Ascomycota; class Sordariomycetes; order Hypocreales; family Nectriaceae; genus Fusarium; species Fusarium falciforme. The sequence continues at coordinate 2,333,282 of NC_070544.1, read as the reverse complement.
GAAGAACTTGGCCGGGGCGCCCCAACGGCCCCAGCCGAAGAATCCGAGCAGGAAGCCAAGATCAACGCCCTCTACGGCATCTTGCCTACGATTGAGAATCTAACCCCTATTCTGCCGCCTCTTCTGGATCGATTGCGATCTCTGAGAGCAATCCACGCGGATGCCGCGACAGCAAGCGATACGTTGAGCCGTATCGAACAACAGCAGACAGAGATGGCTGCTGAGTTGAAGCAGTGGAATGAGGGTCTTGTCAAGATTGAGGCTGCTATGAAGGAGGGCAGCGTTTCCATCGAGAACAACAAGAAAGTCATGGAGGAGTGGGTGAAGGACCTTGAGGAGAGGATGGAGGATTTATGAATAATGATGCATTGGTCAGATACCCCATTAAACAATCTTGTCATAGATGAGCAGAGTCATATTAATGAAGTTCGTCTAACAATTGCCTAGAAGCTGCCAGGCTGCGTAGCAGGATGTGTTGTAGAACCTGTGTAAGATGCTCCAGAAGGCAGTCAACGCCACAGTGGCTGGTGCTATCTCACGATTCAGCCCAAAGCTAGGAGCTCTCGGATAATAGTTAGTCCAAAACCCAGAGCCAACCGCTGGCCGCTTCGGCTGCTGTGGTGGGGTAAGGGCTTGAGCACACGAAAACCCTGACAAACTCACCAAAAAGTTCACCCCCAATCAAGCCCCAATCTCCAGCTCACGTCCGCGACCACAGCCTATCCACCAAATTCCTCACAGTACGGCGACAATCCCCCCTCGATCCCACGCGCGCGAATCCCCTCAGCTCACATTTCCCCCCAGGTCGAAAAAATGGACGCCTCCAAGCAGCCCGTCAAGCTCGTCAAGGTTACCCGAGTCCTCGGCCGAACCGGTGCGTCCCCACGATCTCGAATTTGATGCAAAAAAAACACAACTTCGAAATATTCTACATCGACGGGACCCCAATCTGACATACTGGCTAGGTTCTCGTGGTGGTGTGACTCAGGTCCGCGTCGAGTTCATGGACGACCAGTCCCGATCGATCATCCGAAACGTCAAGGGCCCAGGTACGATATACAACGAAGCACCCTTCCTGCCCGGATGAGGGCGACTCGGAGGGGAGCCAAAGAATAGTGTGGTGCTGACATACAAACTCAGTCCGTGAGGACGACATCCTCTGCCTTCTCGAGTCCGAGCGTGAGGCCCGGCGGTTGCGATAAATGTGCGTTCTGGGGAGCAACAAGGGTGGTTTCTTGGACGGACGACGGATGGATGGTCTTTGCATGCTATAAGGCGGGCGCGCCTTGTACTGGGACATTGCCTGGGGCTGCGTCACCCGCACTCCAGTTTCATTTGTTAGAAGGAGTCACGGATCTGGCATCGCGAAATCCAGAGCAATTCTTCTGCAGCATGGAATCCGACTACTACGAAAAGTGAATTATTTTTGGGCTCTTTCACGTCCCGCCCCCGTCCTCGAGACATCAGGCAGCACTTCGTCTTTGACATCGACACACGTGTTACGACTACTTCTACTCCGTTTTTTTTTATGACTGTTGACATTGCAATAGGAATTGCGTCTGGTCGTTATGGGGCTGACATCGTCATTCTTCAATTTCGCTTCACTGTGATATCTGGTCACGTGAACACCTCCAACCTCAAATTGGGCGGGGCGGCCAAAACATTTTCTTCCTCTTCATCATTCTCAGGGAACACAAACTTCTTTCTACAACTCCCACAACTCAATTGGTAAGTCAGCTTGTCTTCTTTCACATACACATCTCTTTTGGAATGATGCTTTAAAAGCATGTATTACCTGAATACACATTGATGTACCTTTTATCACCAAGATCTCTGACCCAAACTCCTTCCACCCAAAATGTTGTCGAACTTTATGAACTTTTACAGTCGGCTAACATATCCAAAGAGTACATAGGCACATCAACTTCCACAATGGCATCGGCACCCAAGCCTCCGCCTGGCCACTTCAACGTCCTCTACTTTGCGACTGCCAGTTCCTTCACGGGCAAGGACTATGACGCGCTGCCCGCAGCCATGTCACTGAAGCAGCTCTTTGCAGAGCTGGAGTCGAGGTACCCTGGCATCAAGGGCAAGATCCTTGACTCGTGCCTCGTTACAGTCAACCTCGATTACGTAGAACTGTCCAGCGAGGAGGGCGTCGACGACACCGTGATCCAGGAAGCAGACGAAGTGGCCATCATCCCTCCCGTCAGCTCTGGTTGAAGGATATCAGGCGCGTCAAATTGCATGGAAGCTCGCACCGTGCACCTGTATTTGTGACGTGATGATCTGCCAAAGACTTTCGTAGCTGCACGGGAACTCGTCTCGCAGAAGCCATCTCCTAAGGACTCCTGTCGCCCGAATTCCCCGGCCAACTCCCTGGCAGCAACGGCTCGTACTCGCCGTTTCTCAGTGTTATAATCCTGTACCAGCGATACCTGTGCAGCTGGCGCCACCATCTCGGATGCGTCTTGTGATAGTGGCGGAACCAGCGAACGCCCTTCACGATGAGAAAGACCAAGAGGATAAAGACGAGAGTAGATGTGATGGAGACGATAGAGGTGATGCTCGTTATCGACGAGACCTGACATCCCAGAGGTCGTGTCCGTAGCTCCCATCGCTCGGCCCAGTGTGGACACACATTCTCGTCATACGCTGGGGCCAGGAGGGGGATTTTGTGAGAATTTGGAACACAGGACCATGTCTACCAACTTGATGAGCGAGGAGTCCCTGATAGGCCGCTTCGAGACAGACGGGATGAGAATGGAGGACCTACAAAGGGACACCAACTGCACTGCGAGGCTGCGAGGCAATTGTGGCATGTCTGCTTAGACCAACAGCGACGGAAATGTTCATCCTGGTCCTCGGCCTGACTGAAATTGGCACGAAGAGCTTGAATTTCGTCAGAGGAAAGCCAAGGTGCATTCATTTTCAGTCACTGCGATGAAGGATATCGAGCAAAGCAATCAGTTTCCAGGCAGAAATATCATCGGTATGAAGATGAGGCAAAGGTGTCATCGTGGCTGAGTTATCACCAAGGCTGACCCAGTGCGGGGAAGGCGTAAACCCAAACAACCAACCCCTGTAGAGCAGTTCATGGACCAACTAGGCTCAAAGGAAGCACTGTTTATTGATGTGAAGACGCCTCATGGTCTATCATCATGGTCTATCAAAGCATTGGCATCAAGTATACAAGAACAAGAATCGTCAACTAATAATACATGGTCAAGTCCCAGTACACGTGACGGCATCAACTCCATCGAGCCCGCACATGTCCCTGTCTCTTAATTGTCGAGACATCCTTGCTCGCCGCTTAGCCAACCTCAACTCTGCCTGCCGCCTTCTCGTCCGCTTTGCCCTGACTTCCTGTAGCGGCTCATCGCCCAGGTTCTCGAGCGGCATCAAGTCAGCTAGGAACCGCCGTATGTGTAAGCCAGTTTGTTCGCGGATAAATGCATTGATCTGCTCATTGCACGCGGCCGAAGCCGCAATATGAAGACCCCTTAGAACATCATGATCCATGATTTCGCCTCGATCGTACCCCCGATTCGCCAGACGGAGGTTTCGCATGGATGATGTCCTCTGAGGCACGTTCGGTCGAGCAACCCTTTGGCTGGCAAACTCCTGAGAACACAGAGTGACATGGCTTGCGATGGCCGGGGAGTCGCCGTGCCTTTCCTGGGTTGGTGATGGGCTGGCATATTCCTCACTGGCTTGCCCTTTTGTTGCCTCTGCGAAGGCAACCCCAACACGCAGCCTGCAGGCATCCCAGAAAGGTGCCGGAGATCCATCTGGTGATGGCAGATCAGGCAGGGGTTTGAATACTCCTGTCATCTGGGATGGCGGCGGAGCGAGAAGTGCAGGAGGAAAGCTTTGATAGCGCCTAGGAGAAGGGTGAACGAGCTTAGGCTGGCTTGGCTCTTCGGCAGGTTGACCTCTTGAAGGTTGAATTGGTCCAACACTGGTACCCTGCTCTTTGGCTAGTTGTTGTGGGAGAGGCTTGGCTGGTTGGACCTTGTTCTTTGACCCTGAGAAAAAGGCCGGCCTCGGATGTGGCTTCTCTCTCACTGTTTGACCAGCCAAGCTGGCTGGCACCGTTGCCTGTATCCTAACATTTCTTCGATCCTTGAGCACCTTGTCATCCCAAGGTGCCATGTTGCGCCATTCTGGAAAGGCCTTCGCTTGAAGCTTGGGCATCTTGGACTTGGGCCCAGTCAAGAGTGGCTGTGTCTTGTTGCTTAGAGCATGGTCCTCCGGCCGCGATTTTGGTTTTTGTGCAAGCTGAAAGCATTTCTAATCTCTCCACTGGCTGCTATCGTTTGGAAGGCAAGGAACACAAGGAAACCCAGGAACCTGCTCATTAGGGGAACTTCTTTGCCCTTGTGGTGGAACCCGGTCTACCAAGGCATATCTCCAGTCATCCATATCTGGAGCGGCAGTAAATGAGATTTCTGTGCTCGAGCTCTGGCACCCTTCGTTCCTATCCAGTTGACCAAGATGCGGCCGCTTGGAGTGAAATCGCGACGGTCGAGTTTTGGCAGCTTGAGTTCTGCCCCTTTTGGTTGGAGAAGAATATGGCCCTGCTTGGTCTTTGGACGTGACAGCGAGACTAGCAGCTGTGAACTCGGAACGAAAGGGAAGGAGGGCGGATACTGTATGAACTGTTGCACCCGAATGAGGAGGTGTTGGTGTAAAGACCGGCAACTTGTTCTTGGCTCCAGATTGCTCGGCATAGCGATGAAGTTCCTGGGTGAATCGATCAAGAGCCTCCCTTTGACTTGGAGTCCTGGGCTCGTTATCACAATCATCTGTGACTGGCGACCCGGCTCTTTTTGAGCCATGCTGCTCAAGTTGGTCTTCGTTCTTGATTGATAACATCTGTAATTGCTGCGCAATGTTCCTCGAGATGGCTTTTACCAGCTGGTGATTTATTTCGAGTGGTCTTGGGGTTGAAGCCTCACAGGTTGCATCTCCAGTGGGAAGTTGAGCGATACCGTTTTTCAGGGGTAACTTGGCCTGGGACTGGTTGTGTGGTTGGTCGCTGGAGCTGGGATCGGACGTGTTCTGTTTAGGTGTTGCTGGTGCAGGAGTTGCCCACCGCGTAGAACTTGTAATGTTGGATATCGCTTTGAGCGGTGGGTCAGGTTTTGGAGAGGGTTTGAAAGTTGAAGGAGAGCATTGGACCGAGGATGAGGTGCGGAGAGAGGGAGACTGATGTTGAGGTTCAATGCCAGATTTGGCTGTCGGATCGATGTTCGAGTTCATGTTCTTAGTGGGTTGGCTCGAATTGTATTTGGATGCAGCTTTTTGCATGGTCTCCACGCTCTCAGTGTTGCCATACTGATAAACCAAATGGGGGATCTGATGAGCAGGCGCAGAACTGGCTCGATATCGGTTTCGAGGGCCTCGCAGGTGTGCATGTAGAGGACGTCGTGTTAGTCCTGCCACATGAGTTCGAGAGCTTGCCGTGTCAAGGGAGCCAAGTCTGAAAGCGCGGACAGCACGTGTACTGGAGGGCGATAAAGAGGTGTGCGAGTTGGGGTTAGATGCTAACGTGACCATCTTGGGGCGAGCGGGATAATGTGTTCCAAGGGAGGGTATTCAAAATGGAAAAGAGTCGAGGTAGAGTCGAATTTCTGTGTCATGCTACAAACGTGTAGTTGAAGAAGTTGGTGAGGGGAGAGAGAGAAGTGTAAAGCAATGGCAGAACGGTGTTCCCGTAGACCTGCTCGGGAAGGTAGATAGAAGAGTCCATGGCAGGAGCTTCTTTCCTAACTCCAGCCATGATTTCCTGAGTGGGCAGAAAGGTACTGCTTCCTGAAAGGTAGGTAGGTAGCCGGGCAGGTTGGCTACCTAGACAGTTTACCTAACATCCTTGATGCCAGGAGAAGCGTAGACCTCGAGCTGACGTCTTCCCTTCCGCAAGAGAAACTCGATAGCGGCAAAGTCACGCTTGTCGATTTTCAGGTTCCGTGCAAATTCATTTCTGTTAGTATTGTTAGACACCCATTGAATATGACTTGTAGAGGCATGGAGTGGGCGAACCTGGCAAAGTTCTCGAAGTGTGGACGAGTGGCCTGCGGCTTCTTGCGGCTCTCCCGGAGGCAGTTACGGTAGAGGGCCAGGACCTCCTTTTGCAATCCTGAGAGACGAGCCATTTGGAATGATTATATGAACCAAGAAGTGGTGTACAATTGAAGCTGCCAGTCTTGCAGTTCTCGATGAAGGATGCTGATGTAATTGAGTCAAAGCAGAAAAGTTCCCCGGGCCGACGTTGAAATCATAAGCTTCCGTCCCGTCATTGTGGGACCGGGGACTTTCGGCCGAGCGTCAACTTGCAGCATGTCCAATGACTTGCTCTATAACAACGAGAAAAGATGTTCTACGGCAGCAATCATGAGGATCTAATAATATCAACTTTCACCTTTGGGCCCCAAGCCTAAGAAGGGTTAAAGGAGCGGAATTGGTTCAACATTTGATGGAATAGATAGTCATGGGTGCCATGAGCCCCTGTAGAGTCAGTGTGAGTGTGCTGAGCCCCTGTGCCTCCATTGTTAACCGCTAAACCTCGCTCCACAGGGGACATCCTCTATCATCTCATCTTCTGCCATTTCCATCATCAGCAATCATCAGTAGCACTGCCTCACACCCCCGACGGTCGCTTCAGACCACGCGCTCCCCCTGCTCGCGCTAGATATAGAGCTGAGACTCCGCCCCAGCTCGTGCCGCTTTGCCCGCTTGTGCGGGAGCTGTCCATGAATGACCAGGCAAATGCGGGCGTGCTACCACACGCGAGATGCCATTGGCCCAGTCCTACCCAGGCCTTGGCCTTGCCCAGGACCAAGCTCCATCCCAAGGCATTCCAGCACCTCGCCGTCATGTCTGGGACAGCGCCCTCGGGGCTGACTCTGGGTTTAACATGCTGCCTGGTGTGCTAGTCAACTGCTGTCTGCAGCGTCTTCTCCACTGTCAGGCCTTTGGAGACGCAGATCCGCCTGAGGCTTCTGTGCTCTTACACTGAAGCCAACCAACCCGAGCTCGACCAGACTCGATTGGGACGCCAACAGTCCTGCCATCTTGACCGAAGGCCTGCAGGGCCAAGGCACTCCTCGACCTTTACTTCTTTATATAGCTTCCTGTCGCATGAGCAGTTGCTGTTGACACCTTTGGCCGCCTCGTACAAGTGGTGCTGCTTCTCCTTGTTATCAGCACCCGCAAACTCTCGCCCTTCTAGTCTATCACTAAGGCATCCCCTTTGTATGCCTGCGGGGGCATCTCCGTGTTTGCCTACTTGTGTTGTTGGCCAAACAGGCGCTGACAACCATGATCGGCCTGAGGCGTGATCAGCAGCTCATGCCAGGGTCCTTTGGGCCTGAAGACTACATTGATTTCTACGACAACCCTTTTGAAACACTTGATGAGATTCAAACTGCTTGGAAGGACCGCGAGCCGCCTGTTTCCTGGTCGGCAAAGAACCTCTCAGAGATCGACGTCGCTGATATCGATTGGCATAAATACGATCCTCCAGCTGCACTCAGAAAGACCCCCAATATCACATCTCAAGTTCTGCTTGATATTCTTTGGACGTCACTCGAGAATGTCAAGGCTAGTAACCTCGAAGAAAATCGCCAAAAGCAAGAAGCTGAGGAGCAGCGGAGGCTGGCCGAGGAAGACAAGGGCAAGGGCAAGGAGCCATATCTGCCCATCATTATTCCAGCCGACACTTCTGCTCAACCGGACACTACTCCACTGGTCTCTATCATATGTCAAGTCGGCTCAGCTGTGACCACAACCACACCCGAAGTCATCACGAAAGCAAAGGCCAACAAGAAGCGTCTGTTTGCGCTCCGTCGATTATTCCAACGGAGGCATGAGAAGGGTGAAAGCAGTGCCACTGGGGCAGCTCTCGGGGCATTACGAGAGCAGGTTGAGTCGCCAGGGCTATTCTCTAGTCGATTCGGTCGCTTAACAAAGCCGAACCCTGAGGAAGAGGTGTAAGTTGGGAGTCCAGTTGTAGCGTCACCATAACTAACATCCTCCAGCGAGTGCGTATCCTGCCTCGACGACTTCCACCCCAAGGACGTCATCAGGGTAACATGCCACAGCTACTGCCATGATTGTTTTGTCCGGCTCATTACTGCTGCGTGTCAAAATGAGCAGCAATGGCCTCCAAAGTGCTGCTTAAACGAGATCCCTTTCAAGACGATCCTGCGGTTCATTCCGGCCGACCTCAAGAAGACATTTGACGACCGATCCAAGGAGTGGGAGATCCCCGTCAGCGAACGTGTTTACTGCAGCAGCCCAAGCTGCAGCCTCTGGATCAGTCCAAAACGTATCGATGCCAGTAGACGCCAAGGAGTCTGCGACAATTCTCATGTGACATGCACGATATGCCGTGCTCCGGCTCACGGAGGAGAGGAATGCCCGCAAGATAATGACATGAACCTTACCAATCTCTTGGCTGAGGAGGAAGGGTGGAAAAGATGCTTCAACTGCAACGCCCTGGTAGAGCACAGGGAGGCTTGCCAACACATGACTTGCCGATGCGGTACTCAATTCTGCTATGTCTGCTGCCGGCGATGGCGGACATGCGGCTGCACGATGGAGCAGCTCACTGCACACAAGGACGGTGCAGCGGCTCGGCGTGCTGAGAGACGAGCCAAAGAACTGGCTGAAGCCGAAGAGTTGCGCCAGATTCTACTTCAGATTGAGGAGTTTGAACGAGAAGAAGCACTCAAGGCCGAATTACTGCGTCAGGAGCAGGAGAGGCTGGAAGAAGAGCGCCGACAACGCGAACTTGAGGAAAGAGTCCGACAAGAGAGTATCCGCCGCAGGGATATTGAACTCAAGTATCAAGAGTTGCGTGTTTTACTTGATGATTTGCACGATCTGCAGCAGGTGTTGGTTGATGTCGATCAAGAAAAGGAGGCTGAGGAGTTGGTCATCGAGACTAGGGCTGCAAAGGAAGAGCTCTCAAAGAAGCACGAAACCGAGCGGTCTGATTTGGAGTCCCTCATGAGAACAAAAGTAGCTGAGAAGGAGTACACGCTCAACAAGGACTTTCAGATCCGAGCAGCCGAGGAGAGCAAGATCGAGGAGGCCTACCACGAGCGACTTCAAGAGTACTGGAAGGACAAGAAGGACGGAGAACAGGAGATTGAGGCTTCCATGCTGGCCCTGAAGAAGCGCATGGACCAGAAGCACCACTCGTGGCAGAAGTGGAAAGCTGGGGAACTGAAGAAGTATGAAGCTTCGCTTGAGGACAATAGGACGTTCCGCGAGGAGCTCATGTACAGTGCCAAGCACAGATTGAGCGATTCCCACAAAGAGAAGGAGGCGGAGATGATGAAACGGATGGCAGCTGAGAAGAAGTGGCTCGAGGTTGTGATTTTGGAAAGGGAGAGGTTGCTGGGTGAGTGGGAGGTTCAGGAGGTTGAAGGGGATGCTGATAGCTTGTTCGGGAGGGAGTCTGAAGAGTTTGTGGATGCCCGTGAGGCTGTGGGCACAGCTTCGTGAGCATGTTGAGGTATATATGTAAAATAACAACCCCTATTTCATCATGGTCCATATTTTGGTCGTTGAGGGTGTGAATTGAACTACCTCTTCATGGGCAGGTAGCTTATGGTTGATGGTTGGGTCCAATCACGTGGGCCGATTGCTCACAAAAAACCTCTACTTGGTGTGTATAATTCAATGTCCATCTCAACTCGCCACACCACAAAGCGGGACTCAATAAACCTCATCACTAGACGAACGCTTCTCACTACCAATACCAACATTTATCCTGAAGCACCTTCTTGCAAAATGTCTATAGGCGGCGATACGGGGGTCTCTCCCCAGTAAGCTCACACTATCATCACATCTAAAATATGCATTGCTAACACCTCGACAGCCCCCTCAAGATATTCGATGTCACTCGGAAACAGGACCGTTTTTTATACGCCCTTGCGCCTATGGTGCGGTACGGAAAGGTAGACTACAGTCAATCACATCTCTTGTCTCGTCTACTCACCAGAAATAGCTCGCCTTCAGACAGACGGTTCACAAGTATGGCGTCGACCTATGCTGGACTCCCATGGTTCTGGCCAAGGAGTTCAACCGCAATAGCTTTGCTCGGGATAGCGGTAACTTTCAATCCACCACACACGGAGAGGCACAGAAGCTGATAAGTGAAACCAGACTTGACCATCTCAAGCAAGCCCAACCAGCCTGCAACCATCGTGCAGTTCGGAGCTAACGTCCCCCTCGAGTTGGCTCGAGCATCTGCCCTCGTTGCGCCCGACGTCCAGGGCGTCGACCTCAACTGCGGGTGTCCACAGTCCTGGGCCTGCGCCGAGAAGCTAGGCGCCGCCCTGATGAACCATCGCGAGTTGGTCCGCGACATGGTCGTCGAGACTCGACAGCGCCTGGCCAGTGACGGATGGGGCGTTGGCCTCGAGGCTGATATGGAAAACCCCAAGGGCCGGAGCGTGAGTGTCAAGATCAGGATACATAAGGATCTGAGGTAAGTTCCCCTTCATTGGCAAGATATTGTGCCTCATTCGAGTATAGGCAGACCATGGACTTCCTCGACACCGTGATAGGGCATCCTCAGAACCGTCTAGTTGACTGGGTTACTATTCACCCAAGGACAAGATCAACACCATCCACCGTCCCAATCAGAACCGAGGCCCTCGAGATCCTGACGGCCAAGTATGCTGGCACGCTCCCGATCCTCCTGTCAGGAGATGTCTTTGACCTCAACAGGCTCCCTTTCCAGCCCACAATCACCACCAACAACGACGCTCCCTTGCTGTCCTTGGACAAGCTGGTCCTCAACGATACCAACTCGGCCGTCAACCTGCCAAAGCCGAGCAACACCCACCTCTCCGGCTTCATGTCCGCCCGCGGCCTGCTCGCCAACCCAGCCATGTTCGCCGGCCACGCGGCCTGCCCCTGGGAGGCTATCGAGACCTTCATGTGCAACGTTGCCCGCGCTCCCCTCCCCTTCAAACTGGTGCAGCACCACATCATCGAGATGACTGCCCCCGGGATGGGCCCTGACAAGTCGTGTCTCCTAGATAAAAAGGAGCGTGCAGAGCTCATGAAGCTGACGAATACATGCGAGATCATGGACTTTCTCGATGACAAAATTGATGAGAAGACAGGGAGAACTGATGGCCTCAGGCGGGACCTATGAAGTCAAAACCGCCTGTCACTATCCTCATGAGTCATGCACGATGAATTGCATCTTTCAAACGACCAAGCATGGTATCTCATGAATGCTACATAAAAACACACCCTCTACTACAAGGCCACAAAGAGCTCCACCTCTTACACTCTCGAACCGACGCTCAAAGACCAGATAGAACGTGCTGGATAGCCACGGTCCCCGAGTCGTCGCGCCTCTGGACAAAGGCTCGGAAGTCGGCCCTGGACAGCTTGCCCCTCATGCCCACCGTGGCCAGCGTACGGTACTTTTCGCGGAGCGCCTCAGGTCCAACGATAAAGAGGGAACCGATCTCGGTGAGCATCTCGATAGTGGAGCCGACCTCCTTGGTCAGCGGCCACTCGCGCATCGTCGAGACGTACTTTGCAATATCCTGCGTCACCATGAGACCGCCAGTCGCGTTGACCTGGAACTTCTTGAAGTGCTCAAACAGCAGCTTCAAGATCACCAAGGCCAGCTCGCTAAAGAACTTCTCAGCGTTCTGGCCGTCGACGGCCTGGCGGGCAAGCCGCTGAGCGCGGCCCAGGAATGTGCAGATGCTCAGGCAAGTCGCTGTCTGCAGAGAATCCAGCTCGCCGTCTCTAGGCCGGAAGTCCTGCTTCTTCTGGCCGCCCAGTGACTTGGTCACCCAGTTGGCCACGACGTCGATGGTGCCCTTCATGATGTTGTTGGTCTTCTTTTCAATGTTATCAATCGCTACCTTCTTTTGCGTTTCCATACTCCTTCTGACTGTTGTGTTTGACTCGGCTAGGCGGATGAGAACCACTGTGATGAACCGATCCATGAGACTCGTGATGGTGACGGCCGGTTGTAGTCCTGGCAAGTAGGACAGGTCGGGCTCGGTCTTTGCATTCTCCAGCACCGAGACCTGGTCGAGGGCAGCATCCAGTGCCGTCTCGATGTAGACCTGGCCCATGCTGGTCAGGAGCAGGTTAAGGAGAACATTGACGTCTTTGGGAGTCTCAGTCTGGGAACCAAGCTCCAGTGTGCGTTGCACGCTCTCGGCCAGCCACTTGAGCATACGCTTTGCGTTAGGAATGCTCAGGGCGCCGTCTTCCTCTGAGACCTCGATCTCGTTCTTGTTGTCCTTGTCCTTGTCCTGTACGCCGGCAACGCGCAGCATCATGCGCTTCTGTGTGGGCGTGAGCTCCGACGAGTCGAGACGCTCGAGGTAGGCGTCCTTTGCGGATGCAATCAGCTGCGTGCCCTGCTGGGCGAGCGAGGCCATGAAGCCAGTGGGCGCCTTCTTGCGCCGTGAGTGATAAATACTAAACTTGAACAGCAAAGAGCTGTACATTTCCTCAAGACTCTTCCTTTCGCGGTCGATATACGAGTTTCCAACCAGGTATGGCACAAATAGTTCTTCCATCTGCTGGTCGAGTGTCTGTGATATTTGAGCCGAGCAAGGCTCTGGATGCTCAGTCAAGCCGTGCGACTTGAGGTCTTCGACCAGAGATCCAATGTAGCTCCTCGACGAGTGCAATGCCCTCAGAAACGCCAGCGACGAGATCTTGTCAGTCTCATCCAGCACCATCTCGAGCCTCTGTTGGATTGACTGCTGAAATATTCGCTGGATGAACTTGATGAGCACGGTTTCGTAGTAGGGGAAGGCCAGCTTGATCTGGTTGGATTCGTCCTGCATGACGATCTTGACTTCATCCACCAGGTTCTGTAAGCTGGGCTCAACCGTCGGGGGCTCCGAGTCGGGGTCCGCAAGCTGCTCCCACGTCTCGCCGTCCATGGCGACCTCATCTGCCAGGAGTTGGTCGCGGTCGAGGAAGAAGGCGTGCTGGTTGACAAAGGTTGCAATGACGCTAGCGCCTCCGTTGAAGTCGTAGAGAACCTTTGCGCACTCCATCATGTCTTCGTAGTTGCCTCTCTTGCTGCTGTTCTCAAACTGCTGCAGAAGCTCCTGCTCCAGCGTCTCACAGAACTTCTCAAGAACCTCTCTGGTATTGTGCGACCTGTTGTTTCCCACAACGCCGTTTGTAACCCCGGTCCGGGGGCTGTGACCGTTGGTCTGACCCCACGATGCCGGGTCGAGTCGCTGGCTGATGCGCATCAGCTGCCGCACAATGACTGCGCAGCGCACCTTATTCTCGGAACCGCCCTGCCTCTGCACGTCTTGAAGTGAAGTCAACTTCCCAGTCTCGCTGACCTCGGTCCAGCAGGTGATCAGAAACATGGCATCGTTGGCGCGCCGTCGCTTCTTGTCCAGATCCTCCAGCTTCTCGCCTATTTGGACGGCTATGTTGCCCCCTGTATGACCCCTGCCACGGCGGTGGTCTTGACTGAGGGAGAGGTCAAGCTGTTCAAAGGCTCGCATGGACTCATCGAGCTTCCGACCTAGTGTGTCGAGGGTTGAATCGTGAGCGACCTCTGCACGGCGCACGTGTGACATGAGCTCCGACTCTTTGTCCTGGAGCTCAGCTCCAAGAGAGCCAAGTTGGTCGAGTGCATCTGGAGCACCAGGTCAGCATGGCCAGTTCCTCGACAATGTATGTGTGTAACCCGGCGACATCTTACTCTCGAATGTACGGATCAGGGGCTTAGGATCGAAAGGTGCCTGGGTGTTGCCGCCAGATCGGCGGTTCGTAGGTACGGCGCTCTCTGCAAGGCTATCGACAAAGTCGCGGACGATGAATTCTTTACTAGAGAAGTCGTCGAGGGTGAAGCTCGGCCCCTTGGGGAAGAGACTCTTGGGGCCCGAAGCGGACCGCTCCATGGTGGGAACCTAAGCTGGTGACGCTGAACGAGGCAGAGGCGCTACATGTGGGGAGGGGCAATCGACCGTCGGTTTGTGAGCTCGGTCGAAGGAAGGTAAGGTCGTTGTGATCGCGAAGACGCGTGGTCGATGTCCAAAAAGTTGATCATGGAACATTCATGGTCATGGCGATGCTTGCCTCGTTGTCTCGAGTTGAGTCGAGCTTGCTTGGCTGGGGCTCATGCGCCAGGTACGTACCTGCCCCAGCCCCGCGCTGGTACTAAGCTCGTACCTGCCTCCAGGTGTTTGAGCTGAGCTGAGCCACAGGTACAGCAAGCACATGCGACGACAGCCCTGCGTAATGTGGCTGAGGAACACGCCAAGGAGCTCGGCAAGTGGAGTCAATGCGTAACCCATGGCTGCACCGCCACAATCCATTCATTAATTCCCTGGCAGCTGGAGCTTTTTGATACCAAGACAGAGAGACACGTCTGCCCACACTCGTTCGCTCGCTCGCTCGTCCAAGCTCCTTTATAAGCGGCACCATCCCTCGGTCGCCTCGCGGTCGCAATCCTAGATCCTGAGCCTTTCCTACGACCCCTAGTTCTCTGGTTTATACCTGAACCTCCAAACACCACAAGCCATCGCCAATCCCGTTAGACAGCCTCTCGAGGCTGCGCCGACTACACCATGCCCATGATGACCGCCCGCGATCGCCAGGCCTACAGGGCCGACGATCAGAAGGACCACACGCTATTGTCCGAGCAGGAGAGGCAGAGGATGCTCAAGGTATGCGCGGCACTTGCGCTCATATGCCTGGACCTGGTGCTAACTAGACCTAGGCCTATCTCCCAACGCCCAACGATCCCCCGCCTGCTATCTCTGCCAGTTCGCGAACACAGCGCAGGTCTCGGTTAGGACTCCGTCGCTTTGTCTTAAACCAAATCCACATCCTCATCTTTGCCGTCATGCACGGAATCTTCTCCCTCTACATCAAGACCCGGCAGATGTGGAATGTGGTCTGCTACCAGACCTCGTCCGTTCTCAAGTACCACCACGGCACGCCCCAGTATATCAAGAAGGACGTCATGGCACTCAAGAAGATGCCTAAGCATCTGAGTGTGATTCTCAAGTTGGAGGAGAACCATCGGACAAAGGCCGATCTCGACCGACTTCTTGATGAAGTGGCCGAGATTGCGACATGGTGCGCATGTGCTGAGATTCCCATGTTCTCGGTCTATGAGAAGACAGGTTTGTATTCACGGTTCCAACTTCTCCTCATACATACTTACGTTACGTAGGAATCCTCAAGAAGCACATGCCCCGAGTATATGACGCCGTCAGCCAAAAGTTCACCTTCTACTTTGGCCCTGAGCACCCCAGCCTCACTGTTACGTCACCTCACAAGGAAGACTTCCCGACTACTCTTGGCGAGAGCCCCAAGTCGCATCTGCGACTACACCTCATCTCGCAGCAGGATGGACGCGAGTCCATGGTCGATCTCACCCGTACCCTGGCCGAGATGTCCCAGAAAGGAAAGCTCTCCCCAAGGGACATCTCGATGGAGCTGATCGACGCCGAGCTGTCCGAGGGCATCATGGCTGAGCCGGATCTTCTAATCACCTTTGGGCCTTACCTCGAGCTCTCAGGCTACCCTCCCTGGCAGATCAGGTTGACCGAGATCTTCTGTCTACAGGATAACGAGAGGGTCGGTTACCAGGTGTTCCTCAAGGCCCTGCAACATTACGGCGGAGCCCAGATGCGCCGCGGTAAATAGAGGCCTACCAGTTAATGTTTCTTTGTCGTTTTCATCATACTACATCGTTCTTATTCCAAACCAAGACTCATGGTTTCCATACCAGCATCTCACGAGATTCCCCATTCCATCTGTACACTGGTCCTGTTCCCACATTGTAGTTGTAGTAATTTTCTGTTCCACCTTTGACCATGGCTCTCCGAAAGGTGATATTAATCCTCCCTCCGTCCTGTTCATTCTTGCCCGTCCGTTTCGGGATCGAGTGCAACCAGTTAGACTGCGTCCTGCCTCTCATCAACACCATGTCACCACTGCCTAGAGGTAGCTTCAGGGGTTTCGACACCTGAGGAGGGGTGTCTGGACGCGGCGGCTTGTGCTTCATGAGAAAGTCTCGACGGGCTCCGAGAGAAAAGGAGGCAATGGCGGGGTCGCGGCCCAGGAACTGCTCGTCATCACTGTGGAAGCTGATGCTGTCCGCGCCCGAGGCGTAGTAGTTGACGAGACAAAAGTTGTACTGGCAGCCCGTGGCCGCCTCGGTGCGGCGGCGAAGCTCATCGAGGCATCCCGGTATGGGCCGGGGCGGATACCTGTCATATCGCTTGTCCGACGCTCTGGAGCCGGTGCTGGTGTCGATTGGCTCACCCTTGTCGTTGAACTTTGATGTTTCGTCGATGCCAAAGACTGTTGTCCATCTTGAGATATAAAAGTCAGTGCGATGTCTTGGAGCCCAAGCTGATGCCGTCTTGTTACCTTGGAGTTCGGATTTGAGTCTCTATGCCACCGCGCTTAATCTTGTATTCAACTCTGTAAAACGGCAGTTCTGCGCGGAGGAACTCAAACAGTTTCCTAGAAACATGACCCGGGATAAACGGCTCAAAGTATAGTAGGTCCAGGTCGGGCTGGTCATTGATCTCCCGTCCGGGTCGAGCTGGCAGAGTGACCAGCTCGTTGCTAATAGAAGTTGGCAAGTTTTTGATGGGATAAGGATAGTGCCGGTGTTTTGAATAAGTAGCCTATATCATATGTTAGAATTGGTCAATATGAGATATAGCCTTGGATGTGCCCACTTCTTCGACAGTCTGCTCACTGTTGACATTGGTCTCATTCCGGGGCTTCTTGACTACAGGGCTGAAGAAGGCATCAAGGGTTCGTTTCTTTGACATGATGCGTCTACGAGTGCGAACTTGAAATTATAATTCTGTAGTATATGTAGAGCTTATACTTGAATCATCAAGTGAAAGAATGGTTGTGGTGAGGATACAGTCTAATTCGAATTCATCAACGCTGAAAGTCGTGACATCACTCCCAGCCTTGCACAAGTCCATCAAGAAATGTGGCGTTCCTTGTGGCGGTGCACAAACCCCTTGCCCAAACCTAAGCCTTACCCAAGCCCTAAAACTCATCTCAGCCTCAGCACCCTTGTCTCAGTCAGTGCTTTTCGCCCAAACCCAACGGATATATCAACCATGGATGTTAGTCCAACAGAAAGTAATCTTTTTTGTATAAAGAGGGCAAAGACTAATGAGATAAATTATTTAACAGAAGAACTCGCAGCTGAGAGACATGAACCTGTTCAGAGCCCCCGCCGCACGCGCGGCAAAGACGCTAGACAGGTCAGTCTTTGCAAAGACGCTCAACGCAGCCGCCGCGTCCATCTCGGAGAACCGTCTGCTCTCCAAGTATCGCAAGGAGCTTGAAAAGACCCAAGAGGTCTTGTTCATGGAGAGGTTCAACCCTATCCTGCCTGATCCGGATCCGTCGCTTGCTTCTCAGGGGAGAAAGTGCATTGTGCTGTCTCCTCAGATCAAGCCTGCCTGTGAGTCGAGTTGAACTCCCCCATGTCGGGTGCGGTAACTTACAGGATGATGCAGCGCCAGAGACGTGGAGTCCGATTCTTCAAGAAGCATCTAAGCTTGGAGAGCTGAAGGTTGTTCCGTACGATCTTGAGATTACCTATGATTTCTGGAATTACTGTATGTGACTCAGACGTGCGTCACTCAACGACCAAAAGACTAACAGATTAAACAAAGTTGATGTAATAAAGTCTATCCTCCCAGAAGAACTTCACGGCGAGATTCCAAGTGGTTTTAACACGGTAGGACATGTTGGTAAGTTGATATCTGTCTCGAGACGTCAAGTCATATCCTAACACATACAGCCCATCTCAACATCCGGGACCAGTACCTACCGTACAAGAACATCATCGCCCAGGTACTTCTGGATAAGAATCCTCATATCAAGACCGTCATCAACAAGACCGATAATGTCGGCTCGGAGAATGAGTTTCGGACCTTTGCCTACGAGGTCCTTGGCGGGCCCGACGACATGAACGTCGAGGTGAGCGAGGCTGGCTGTACCTTCAGGTTCGACTACTCCAAGGTATACTGGAACAGCAAGCTTGATACAGAGCACAAGAGAATCACAAGCTTGTTCAAGCCTGGTGAGGTTGTGGCAGATGTCATGGCCGGTATTGGACCGTTCGCTGTGCCCGCTGGCAAGAAGGGTGTCTTCGTCTGGGCCAACGACAAGAACCCCGAGAGTCATCGCTATCTCGAGGATGCGATCCGGAAGAACAAGGTAGACACCCTTCCAGTCCTCTTCCTGGGCCTTGATAGTTGATTGCTGACACTTGATTCTAGGTCTCGGAATTCGTCAAGCCCTTCAACTATGACGGGCATGACTTCATCCGCACGTCCGCGGACCTGGTCCTTGAGGCATCCAAACGAGGTGATTGTGCCGTCATCAAGCCACCGAGGCCACCAAGGAAGTCTACAGCGCCGCCCCCGGAGCCAGTCCGGGTGCCCGTGCCTCCGACCATTTCCCATTTCGTCATGAACCTCCCGGCGTCGGCCATCGAGTTCCTCCACAACTACCGTGGCCTGTACCACGGCCACGAGGACCTCTTTGAGCCGCACACTGAGATCAAGCTCCCCATTGTCCACGTCCACTGTTTCTCGGCCAAGACGGACGACGACACGCCGCTCAAGGACATTTGTGAGCGGATACACAAGGAAATCGGCGTCATGCTCAAGCCGGGCGATGCTGAGAAAGAAGGTGAGGTGCTTATCTACGACGTCCGCGACGTCGCGCCTGCGAAACGCATGTTTTGCGCCTCGTTCCGGCTGCCGCGCGAGGTGGCCTTTGCCGCCAGGGCCTAGATAGCCCCGGTTGATCTCGGGTCCCGGCTGGCGGGCGGCCGGAGCGTTCTCGAGGCGGTCTCTCCCTGAGTGGGATGAAATGAGACGACACGATTGAGAAGGGAGACAACAAGAAAAAGTCAAAACAGGCGAGGCGAGCCCTGGGCCGATGCGACGCTCGTTGCGTCCCTAGGTAGTGAGCAGGGTCGCATTCCAACGGGGCCGTATTCCGTCAAGACCAAGTGCGTATTGTGGGCGCTTCTTTATCGCTCGATATCTTACTTCTCGTCTGTCCGGGAGGTTTCTCCCCGCCTCCAGTTCAGGCACGATGACGCTTGAATGATAGCCGCGATAACGGCCCGTGGGGCTCTCTCGGGCGACCCTGTCCGGCCTCGTCTGAGCGACCCAATGCAAAGCAAAGCAAAGCAAAACAGAGCAGAGCAGAGCGCAGGACAAGGCAAGGCAAGGCACTAACTAACAACAGCCTCGCATGCAGCCGGTCAACGCACGTCGAGAAGCCGCCCGGGACTTTCTGGCAGATCGACGATGCGATACGATACGAACAGCAGATGCCAGGTCGCGGCACGCCCCTCCCCTCCATCCATCCCTCCCCCTGCTC
Source organism: Fusarium falciforme (assembly GCF_026873545.1). Lineage (NCBI taxonomy): Eukaryota > Fungi > Ascomycota > Sordariomycetes > Hypocreales > Nectriaceae > Fusarium > Fusarium falciforme. Next base: position 2,313,857 of record NC_070544.1, on the reverse strand, counting down.
GTGGGACGGTTGGTTCGCCCAGGACGTGCTGTGGCCCACGGATGCTCACGGGTGCCCACCACCAGAGATGCAGCCTCGACACCCTCTTCTGAGTCGAAGGCGTGGCCGACCCCGAAGCCCTGGGATGGGGGAGCAATGTCAGTGGATGGACGTCTCGACAAGGACAACTCAGAAGCACCCCTCCAGGTCCTCATCCACCAACAGATGCAAACACCAAGACGAAGCACCGGCCTGGATTCTACGCATGAACTCGGTCGCACCGCAGCGCCGTTGGACAGTCGGCCTGCTCAACTGCGTCTTGCATGCATTAGAGCTGACGTGCCCTGCCCTGCCATGCTCTCCCCTGCTGTGGAACCGGGAAGTAATACTGTCTGTACCTAAATCAAGTTGGGGATGGCCCATGGGGAATGGGAAAGGTAACCGATTGCTTGAGACAGCGAGACGAGGCAATGAGACAAGGAAAAAGAAATGTTTGCGCCGTTACTGCGCGTGGCTTGCCGATTCCAACGGTAGCGCCCACGAGCTTCTTGATGTGGCTGCATCGTGTCAATGTCGTGCCATGATACAGGCGGCTGAGCCCATGACGGGTTTGACTGACGTTGGTACCTACCTATGCCGAGATGTTCGGGATCCTTCTTTCGACGCCTGTTCTGTTCCCATGCTCCCATTTCCCTGCTCTCCGAGTCCAGGGTTTCTTCAGCCCGGGCAACCTCGGTGTGGTGTCTCGTAACCCTCTACGCAGCAGCCATGGAGAAGAGGGTGCTGCCATCCCACGCAAGTTCCCCTGACCGATCGATGCGCTTCAGCCATTTTGTGACAGCGCGGTGAGAGATCATGCCTCCAACTGTGTGCATGTGGTGAATAGATGAATGATAAACAATCCTCTCCAGGCCACATGCTCCCACCATCTTTTCCATATCTTGAGGCCGCAGACAATTACCGTCAATCAAATGAGCACTAATGCTTCCTTCGGACAAGTCACGTCGGCTCGACGGCAGAGCAGGACCCTTCAGCCATGGATGCCATTCCATGCCGTTTCCGCAGCTAACGGCTCCATCGAGCAGGGATATCAACACCCATGCTCGAGGTGGGGGGCCGTTCAGCGTCTCTTTTCGCGGCTGGAGCAAAACTCCAGAGGGGAGCATGGTCATATTTCACAGGCGCTGAGGCCCGAGAGTCGTCCTTCGCGCCAGGTCACTGAACTCATGATCCGTGCCGACATTCATGATAGGCCCCGGCTCGAAGCGAGACGGCGATGGATTGAGAAAACGGTACCCACTCCGAAAAGACTCAACCCGGTGGCGAGAATAACGATACTCATTTCGGTTGGCAATTGTTCGTTCTCTCCAAGACCTCGGCGAGGCTCCGGATTCTCGGTGACTGCGAGGCCATCCGCATTCGAGCAACTGACATGGAAAAAGTGCAACCCACCACGGGTCACCATGACCCCTTGATCCCTCTGAGGCGGGCCGTTGCGGGGCCTCAATCGCTTATCTGAATCAGTATGGACAAGGAAGCACGATGCCGTTCCCTCGAGTTGATGTCCAGCTCCAGGGACTGGGATATCAAACACCATGACCCGAGACATGACCACAGCAACGGGCTATTTGGGGCAGCCACCAGAGGAGGCTGAAGGAGATCATCCGCTGCCTGGTTGACATGCAGCGCACATCACACATCGCATATCTGCACCAGGGGCCATCTCCATTTATGATCTGCTGCAGCACGGTGGAAGCCGGGGCTTGGGGCGAATAGGGTGTGGAGAGCCTCTTGAGATGAAGCAAAGTGGATAGTCGAGCAGGAGGTTGATGATGCAAGTCGATGAGCTAGTAAACACACTCGCAACCGAGAGGGTTGCAGCCCAGCTATTGTAGGCGTAAAGATTGCAACGGGACGGTCGATCAAGATGATAGCAGAGGGGACTAGATGTCGCAAGAAGATGCGTGCTTTGCGCCAAGTCGGGAAGAGGGAAAAATCATCATGGGCCATACATGAGCTTCCACATCTGGAATGCTCGTGATAGTCCAACTCGTAAGTTGGCCCCTGCAATTTGGATATGCTGGTGACAGGTTGAAAGTTGATAATTCACATGCCAGAGAACCGTTCTGTCGATAGACCTGGGTCCGTTGGCTCAGCCCCAGCAAGGGAGCCACATTACTAGGAAGAATCGAGAACTGGTTGCAGAAGCTGCAACAGGCAGCACAGGAGCCATTGAAGGGCCACGAGTTGCCAAGACTCTCTTTCTCTCTTGTCGTTGGAGACGCACACACGCACAAGTTCCAATAGTCTCGGACCGACGGACTTGCGACTTTGTTGAGTCCTCCGTCTCGGCCGATCCGATGGCTGATAACAAGCAACTCCAGTTGACGGCTGCTGACCAACGAGGGGTGAAGGGAAGACACGATTGGCCCGATCGAATCGGCACTGGTCCCTGTGTTTTAAGTTCTTAGTTGGATGTCTTATAGGGCTGGAGGAGGTGAAAGGTGTGAGGGCGACAATGATAGGTAGTCAACGGAGAGAGAAGATGGGGTTACATAGAAAAGACCAGAATTCAAGAGAAAAGACCAAGAGTAGGGAGAGAGGTGTGATCCAGCAACCAAATGTGATAGGGCAGCCAAACAGGAGAGATACACCAGAAAACTTGCTTCATGCCCTTGAACACAACTTGCTGCAGAGGCTCCCCAGTTTCATGTCATAATGACCAAGACCTCTCCAGGCAGCCGACGAGATAACGGCGACAGTGAGACGCTACATCGCAACTCCAAGCTCAGGTACTGGCTGAACCAAGATGATGATAGACGGCGGATGGAAAGCTTGCCTTGCCTGGCATCCCGAGATTAGCATTTGGGGGGGTAACATTCATCACCGGTCAAGCTGAGGACCCTTGCGACTTCTTCCACGCCCCTGTTGTTTAAAACATGAGGCCTCAGAAGATCCCTGTATTTGTGCAGGTCGTGGGAGCTCGCGATGCGTTGCCAGTGGGCAGTTCGCAAAAGTGCGAAGGCCTGGGTTCGCTACCAGGTGATGCTACTCTTACAAACCATGAATCTGCCGCAAGCATGCAGCGTAGCAATCGTCGGAGATCCTTTCTCGTTGTGAGCAGGGAAGCTCCCGAGTCGTCACGCCAGTGAAGCTAGCCGAAGCTTACTCTTTGGTGGGGACACGACAAGAGCAACCACGGGCCATATCAGCCGATCTGGATAAAGAACTTGGGTCTAGATCTTTGAGTTAGCTCATCGTTATAACGGACGGGTTCCGCGGGAAGGTTGGTGTTGAAAGAGCGGCAAGCAGTAAGCACGAGGTTCAGTCAGCCTCTGCCGCTCCCGTTACGAAACTGCCGTGCATTCAACAAGCAGTATCTGCGCAATCAACAGAAACGGGAAACCTGGTTTGTGTACGGCGAGATGGTGTTGAGGTGGGAAGTGACGGAGGTTCAGCATGCCGATCAGGGTCCTTTGTCGTATACCGGTTTGTGACGAGAAGTGCATACTGCGCATCAGAGTTTCGACATGCAGACGGCGAGCAAGATATCCACAGCGGGCATGAGTGGGTTTCGAGGCTCATCTGAGGCGGCTTGCGTGGATGGTGAGAGAGCTTGTGTGCTTGTGTAGACGGCGCGAGATAGGACCGAAACTGACCCATCAATGGGTATTAGTTAGATCCATAAATATCTCACAACACCACAGGTATTCATATTTACCTAATAAGTACTGTGCAAATTGTGTGAACGGCAACTCCAGAACTGAGGCAATTAACCTGTACATATCAATATTCGATCGCACGGACGCTCATGAAACGACAGCCCCCGGAAAGCCTCGAGCTACAGCGCCCGAGCTATGCCAGCATCTCCACGAAAAGAGAAGCAGATGGCGTCATCCAGAGTTCAGCGAAGAGATGAGAGGCGTGCTTGTGGCTGGGCCAAGTCCAACCAAGCCCAAGCAACTGCAACGTTTAGCCCAGAGCAACTGGATACCTGAGCAAACAGGTGGAGCAGAGGATGTGTCCATAGAAACTCGACGGTGTTTGGATACCGGTAATACTTGGCTTACGTGCGTCGTAATCTATGAGTTGAGATTGATGAGGAGCCCTTTGAATCGTGATCGTAGCGGCCGATAAGGCGATTTCCGAGGGCGCAGCCAAGCTCACACAGCAGGAGAGGCGCTCTTCAAGGCCATGTTACCGTACCCGAGAGCTGCATCCAGCATCTCGGCTGTCGACCACCGTGGCTGGTGGTCAAGCTCCTCGTGCGTGGCAGCCGCCAACACTCGACTTGAGAGGCGTCTGGGTCGACCTTGTTCGTCTCCGGGCAACTCATTTACTGTCAGGCTGCTCCAATTTGATGTAGCTAACCCTTTGCGAGGGCGGGGATAGGATGGCCCTACAGTAGCCACATCGCATCCGCATCCGCGCCCGCACCCATAGCCGCGTCTGCGGAGACAAATGCAACCTGCAAGACGCAAGCCAGATGCAAGCCACAGTGGCCAATGGGCTATAGCGAACAAGACATGGAGCGGGTGTCAACGTGGATTGGCCGCCGAGGTCGCCTGCAGGGCGTTTCACAGCAGAGCATCCCCTCTGAAAACACGGGGGGGCTGTCAGGAAACAGGATAACCTACCCGGGGCTGACCAGGGCGGTCTGATGGTGGCTCATGGCCGGTGCTTGATGGTTCATGGCGCAAGAGGTCCGAGGGCAACCCAAAATGATTCGACTTTGATGCTGAGTGTTCCAGTTGGCTTCCCCGACATCGCTACTCCTGCGTACCTAGGTCTAGGTGCGTGTGTGGCAAGAGAAGCTATCGGAAACCGACCGAGTTACGTTGCAGGGAACGAGACAACACCATGACCAAGAGTCAAGCCAGGCAGGGAGACGAGAGATGGAGCAAGATTGAGGCGATGGCGGAGACGCCAGAGAAGGTCTGATAAGCGCCTTGTGTGACTCGTATCGACGTGGGTGGTTGAAGACATGGCGAGTAGTTGGAGAATGAACGACGACGAGATGCTTGATAAGAGAGATAAGCAAGCAATGGATGGGTGGATAGCCCCTTGGCCTTGTGTAGAGGTTGCTCAAGACCAGCACGACGAATCCGGGGGTGCGCGAAGATCCCCGGGGGGTGTTTGTGATCCATGGGGAGATGGATCCTGGGGAGAGATTCTGGGGATTTTTCTCATTGTAAGGGGGTGAACTTGGATGGAGGTCTGGGCAGAAGCCCCAGTGGGTGGTGGCTGCCAAACTCCAACAAGCCCAGTGTTCACTGTCAGTGCCATCATCTCATGTTGCCAACAGAGCCCGCCATCGATTGGATGTTACGTATTCTGACCTTTGCTTTTTGCTGTTGCTGGGATCGACAGCAACCCTGTCCTTGTCTTCTTCAACATGGCGTAACTGAAACAGGGCAATTGACGATGGTCGTTGTGATAGCTTCTCTTGCCTCACTCACAGACCAACTAGGAAAGCTCGGGATCGTCGCGAGCAAGCTTGACTGCCGTGGCCGTTGACCCGAACTCGGCTAGCAAGCTGTTGTTGGTGGGATATACCCCTACAGCATGACACAATGTGGTCCAGGGGAGGAAACACATGGCGTTGACGAGGGGTAATATGGATGTCAGTGTGTTGGTTCCTCGACGAGTATCTTGTTTGTTTGCCCTGGAGACATGCCAGGTATGAGTGCAAAAATTCTCAGATCCCGGTAATCCAACGTGCAAATCAAAGGATGGCTGTTGGTGCCACCAACAACACCACGGCAAAAGACTTCCGCCATCCGTCATGGGAATTCGGATCAGGGACAAGCAGGGCTTCTGTTGCTATTCCACGATGCCTTCCAAAGAGCTACCCTGTGGCCACCACCTTGACGATGGCAGCACGCCGGCTTCTCGGAAGATTTGGCCGTGGCAGCCATCATCACATCGGCCCCTGAACGCCTTTCAGACAACCCGTCATCCAGACATGCTCCTTGCCAATTGCCAATGCTCGTGGTCGGCTTGGCCATGGTGGCCGAGTCTCCGACGTGGGATTGAAATCAGGGCAATCGGAATGTCATTATGACGATGAGGTCCGAGTGGAGTGCAAGGAGGACCTCCACGTCACACAAGAGCCTCGATTTCTGAAGCGACGGAAAGACGCAATACTGTAAAGCTGGCCGGCTACTCGGCCAAGAACGGAAGCCCAGACATTGAGTAGATACAGTATCCGCAGTCCAGTCGAGGTGTTTCTCCTCCAGGTTCGGGTTCCCACTTATGGAGACGGTAGATCATCGAGGCATCGACCTAGAGGTCGATCATCAAGGTCGCACGGACCGTACCGTTGATAGCAGAGCAGAGGACTTGGAATGCCGTAACCCTAGCGGCCCAGTGTCGCAACTTACTGTGGCCACAACACCACGCTCTGGGCGTGCATTCCTGTGATGCAACGAGCACCCTGGACCTGGCCAAGGAGCTATGGACGGCGCTTGATATCATCTTGAAAACGCTTTCTTGAGGCTCCCCCCCTCCGGCGGCGGCGGCGGCGGCCGTGTGCTGATAGCGAGACAAGGGCCCAAGCCATGCTCGGAGTTGCTGTTTCGAACTTGCTGCAGGGACCGACAGCCGCGTGGGAGATGAGGCGCAGGACATGATGATGATTCAACACCGGCATGCAAATAAGATGGGACGAAGCTCTGAAGCCATGCCACTGATTGCCACCATTGTATAACACGAAGGGCTCCCCACGCACTCAATTGGCTTTCCTGGCGCACTCGGGGTTTCCCGCGGAGGCGTGATAACCAGGTATCAACAAAGAAACGCCTCTTGGGCTCCCTTTGCATCTCGTTGCTTGCTCTACCAAGCGCGTGCGAGCGATATCAGAAACCACCCTGCGCGCGCAGCAACTCGAGAGATGAGTACCTACTTTCCGTATTCGTACTGCCTCAGAAACAAATACCGCTTTGGCGTCGCAACCCCAATGAATTGAGTTGGCCGGCGCCAGCAAGGTTCCGGCTTGGTTCCCGGGCGCCGCCGAGCAAGCCAGCCTCTGGGCTGCGTCTCTTTGACAACGCGCAATCGATCGATTGAGGAGAAGCGGAGAGACTCGTCTTGTGCGACATCACCTCGGAGCTGTCGTCGGCATACCGGCGCCGGAGGGCCCAGAGTTACCTTGGGCCGACCCGAACGGAGCTACTCCATCGCGGACAGTGCTGAAGCCGCATCTCCAGAAGTTTGACTTTGACGACGACAATACTGTAGCGAGTAGTCGACATACTCGACTTGATGTCTGCATTAGAGTTTGTATAGGACCCTTAGTTCTCGCATAATATCGCATCCATATTTAGGCATCACAGGTTAGTTAGCACTTTTGACTCAAAAAGCCGTTTTTTTCTCCAAAGACCCCTAGATTTGTGCACATGTCGATATGGAGGTCAAGGGTAGGGCAAACGCCACTCATCACGCAAAAAAACATTAGCATCAGCCATTTAGGATGCAAAAGTCCGCACGCAGTATGACGCCGGGGATTTTCATACTGTAAAGTGAGACATGCCAATGGCGGACATCAACCAACGAGCGAACCTCTAGCAAAGCAAAGTGTGTGTGTGTGTGTGGTTGTGGATCGCATCAATCAGGAGGAGGCTCGATTTTTTTTTATGTCGCTTTTCTCCGGCCTCCTTTGTTGGTTGAGGGTTGACTTTGAGTGTCCCGCCCAATTGATGATGCGATCCAATCCCAATGCCAGCACTAAATTGTTGCCTTTTGAGCATCAGGGATCTTGGTGGGCACTGAGCGGCTTCTGGAACTTTGAGAATCCCCGCTTCGCCTCCAATTCAAAGGCCAGGCCTGCCAGGCGAGGGCAAGAAAAAAAAAAAAAAGAACCGACAATGTTCCTTGCCCCTCTCTCCTTGAAGAGAATTTGGACGAATCCGCATCGTCGTCTTCTCGGGCTGTGACCCTCTCCAGTCTTGGACCCTCGTCTCTTCTACCCTCCCTGCCTCTAAACTCTCCCCACCGTCCAGGGCCGTCTCCAATGCGCTGGACTCGGCTTGGTCGGGGGAACTAAGCGTGGGCCCCGGAGCCCCGGTCTGGCATGGCGGCTTGTCTTGGACCGTTCCGCTGGGCCCGTTCTGGCTACTCCCCCCTGGCCTCGCACCCCCGCCCCGGTTTGTCTCGAATCTGGTACCCGAGCCCATTCCAACGGAGCAGAGGAGGCTGAAATTTTGGAGAGATTGAGGGAGGAACATCGGCTTGCTCATTCGCAGATGGGATGTGCGATTGCAGAGGCGAAACATGAACGAGAGCAACATGGCGAGTCGAGAAAGGCCGAAAATGGGACTGCATCGTGACTCGCCCGGCACCTCGACCCGGACGGGCTCTTACTGGACCTACCTATGTTGTTGGACCGAGTGTTTTTTTTCTCTGATTTCGTCGTAATGCCCTCCAATGTCCGAACGTCCTCGGTTAAAACACCTTCATTTCATGTCCTGATGGCAGGCATGCTGTGAAGTGGGATCTGGATCTTGTCGCCCATTGTCCTCGTGCCCAAGAAAAAACAAGTTGCTGCCATGATGGATCATGTATCTGTATCGCATCCCCATTCCGCTTTGGGCTTACACGAGACCTCTTGGTGCTCCGCCCGGGGAGAGGATCCCGGACTTGAACCTGAACCCGAAGAGAAACTAGGGAGACGAGGGTTAAAGAAGAAAGAAAAAAAATTCTCTTTAACCTGGCGACAACGCCCGGACCAGGCAAAACTAGGAGAGCGGATGCACGGGGCGACGAGACGGAGCGAAATGACCAGACAAGCAAGACCTGACCCAGTGACCGTCCCGTCGCGTGGGACTCGATGCGATGTCGTGCTTTTCTGCCCTCCGCTTCTCTTCTAAGTGAGGCTGAAGTGGGAGCTTCGGAGGCTCAGAAGGCCCGTCTCGGCAACTCTTTGGTCACGCGCGCCCTTGTCGGTCAGGAGACTGACTGGTGATTTCTCTGTTCGTGATGCCCTCTTGCTCACTCGCTCGGCCACGTCCGAGACCAGAGCCACAGAGCTTTCGCGGCGGCGGTGCGCCCGGAAGGGTTCCCCTGCAATCGCCTCGGGGTGGGGAGAGCTACCTTCGTAGCAAATTGCTTTGGTAGTGTTTAGCCGTGGGTTGGGCCTCTCTGACCCCGCAAACAACCTAGTCGCTTCATCTCATATCCATAGACACGGGAGCATTGAGAAGGGAAGAGTCATGGGGGTTGTAGATGGATGATTGATTCAATTGCTGTCACTGTGGGACCCCAAACTCCTACCTATTTGGGCACTCGGTAAAGGGATGGGACGCTCTTACTCACATGGAGATGCTGTGCGCAATATTCAGAGGGCTTAGTTGCGGTGGAGTTTCGAACACCTAGCTGAGTGTTGTGCAGCGTGCCATCTTGTCCGCATCATATCACATCATGTCGCATCAAGCTCGCATGGCATGGATTAACAGACATTGCCGTCCTTCTGTTTGAGAGTAAGTAATGAAAACATCACTCATCCACCGGCCTATCTAGGTTCGAGCCTTGAGCCTGCGCCGAGAACTTCAATGGGTAAGTCAGGGCGGGCCAAAGGGATATGACATCTTGTCCGGATTGGTCCTTTCAACGTCGACGCGGCTGGACTGTATGTTGCATCGAGGGAGCTCGAGATATGCAACGGGATGATGAATCTGAGGCTTGATTTTGGTGATTTATCACACTCGCATTGGATATCCAGCACATTTCTCGACTTGCTTGGAGAAGCCGGATATCCCTACATTCACTCAGGCGCGCATCATGGCCACGAACTTTGGCCTGTACACACAGACACACACACAGACGCGTGAGCAGCCTACAAATCTCCTCTTTTTCTCTTGTCAATAAAAAAGCCCGTTAACTGTCTCTCACCATCACGACACTCCCCCACGCTGGGACAACCCACGCTTTTCAAAGACACACCCCACGCCCCCTACCTACCTGACGCTCAACCCCCCATTCCCCCCCGGAGATATTGTGTAACCAGAGATATCAGGTCTCGTCTCTCTGCCATGCCATGGTGCGAGTCCGTGAGCTGCTTTGCGTGCTGGAATCGCGACATCCAGCCTGGTTGATACCAACCTTGTTGTCGCCGCCGTTGATCTGCTGCTGCTCCAAAACTTCCTAACCCCACGCCTGACCTCAAAGACGTTGACCAGTCTCGCCCTTATCCTCTCCCTGAATTTGGCCACGCTCCATCCATCTCCAGATTTTTCCATCCACTTCTCCTGATTCTCCAGTCTCGAATCCTTACTCACCACCCATCTCCATCTTACACAGTTTTGCCCACACAAGCGTAGACCACCGGCGCACCTGGATACCGTAGAGAATTGACCCTACTGCGCGCGTCTATGTACCCCTCTCTCGACTCGGGCTCCGTACAGTATAGGGCTATGTCCGGTGTTACGGTACAGATGAGACAGACGCCCTCGTTCCCCAAGTGGCTCCCGTCTCCTGCTCGCAATTCAAGCCGAGCGGCCAGGCCAGTGGGGAAGCGCCCATGGATAGAAAAGCGAGACCTCCACTTTGCGAGACATCCGCCAGGAGGAGCTAAAAGGAACCTACGAGAGAGACCTGGGGTCCCTTGGCTTGGCCTGGCCTGGAAGCATGCCTGGGTACCATCAGCCTCTTCTTTGTCGGTGCTTGTTTGGGACCGTTTGCAGGGGGGCCTTTCATGACCCCAGCAAGAGGACAGAATCCGGGCCAAAAAATAGACACCAGAGAGGCCTTGAAACTCACTGATCTCAGCACGCTCTACCCCGGCATCTGCACGTCTGCACGCCTTCTGCATTGACCTGCCGGCCATGTACATCGGCCTGGGATGGAAGCTTGAGAGTAAGAATTGCTGAATCCATGGATGGAACCTCAAGAAAGGGCCCCCAGGGAAACCGCCAAAAGGAACGATCCCGTCTTCTCCCGCCCAGTAGCAGCGAGTAGCAGTAGCAGCCACAGACACACGGTTTCTCCTCTCGAATTGCGACACTCCCCCTCTTTCTCTCCCTCAATTACCGTACCGGTAGGTACGTACGTGGGTTACTATCTTGGATTAAGCATTCTTTAATTCGACGCCCTCTGGATCCTGCCCTCGGTCCCTCACCTGTATTGACTTTCTGCTATCCTCGGTCGTGTACCTACAGCACAGTACCTTACCATCCATCCATTCGTCTCTGTCCTGAGCACAGTTCAGAGTGAGTACTCTCTTCGGCAGTGCGCTTGGTCTCGTTCCTTATCTTTGCCAGTGTCCTCTTCCGCTCTCCCTTCCATCTAGTGTTGATACTTCCCCGGAGCTGGACTGGACTGGACTGGAGGCTTTATTCTGGCTCTCCCCCTCCCCTCTTCGTCCCACCAACTCGCTTCTCTTCTTTCTTATTCACCTCCTACCTACTGTACCTGCCTCATCTATAATACGCTACGGCCTGTCCCTATCTCTGCTCTCCTTCTCCTCCAATCCTCTACCAATTTTCAAACATCCATCATCGAGAGGGTCAACCATCCATCCTTCGTCCACCGACAAGACGCCGCGCACTGCACGGCACCGCACGCACAGGGCAAACACCCATAGCACCCTCTGTCGCCAGCTTGCCCAATACCAGCACAGCAGGCGCAAGTCTCCGCACCCGGCCTGCGACCGAAGTGCCAACGCCTGCCCCACGAAAGTCGTCACCGCCCTGGGACTGGGGGGGCACAATCGCTCCAACGCCACCACGCCTCGACCAGGTTCAGGCCCATCCTTGCCATCACTCGCTCGTCGTCCGTCCACACCCAAGTCCACCAGGCTACTTCGTACGCTAGAAGCTAGCCCCAAACGACTTTTGACCACCTGCCCCCGGGCCCTGGCCGACGCTCGCTCTGTCGCTGCGCACTGCTCCTGCTCCTGCTCCTGCGCTACTGCTATAAGCCTGCCCCCACCCCCGTCGGCAATCCCCATCCCATCCTCAATACCTCGTACCCACGCCGAATTCTTCTTTCTTGCATCCATCCATCCAAACTCGATCCGCCAGCAACTGTACTCTATATACTCATGAGTCTCTAACCACAACGAACCTCCCCTTCACCTTTCCTTCCCGGGTGCTGCGGCGTCAATCAGGTCCCATCCGCGGACCTCACTTCATCCGTCATAATGGCCGTCGTTCTACCCTCCGACGACAACGATTATTTCGCCGCGTCCTCCCTCAGGCGCTCGCACTCCCAGTCCAACTTCATGTCATCGTCTGCAGCTTTCTCTTCGACCTCTCGTCTTAGCGATCACTACAAATCCGTCTCCAAGTCATACGCCACTTCCAACTCATCCTCTGCTCCCTCTTCTCCCCGTACTATCCACGCCGACTCCGCCGACCTTTCCTACGCATCCACTCCTGCAACCAATCTCTCCATTGCCTCAGATTACGACGACCCCCTTGGCCTTTCGGAATCGCCTGAAGACCACTTCATGTTTCCCACTTTTGGACAAGAAAAGCTTTATGTTCACCCTGAGATCCGCCCGGAAATTCACCATGACGACAACCTAGAGCCACCCCCCAGTCCTCGAACCGGTGATTCCTATACCGTCTCACCCGCGGACCATGAGAACTCGGAAGAGAGCTCCAACGATACATCAAGGCCCGACACTCCTGATCAAGCTGAGCATGCGGAGGATGACACAGCTGTCTCGAGCAGACCTTCTCGCCAAGTCGACTACCTATCCCATGAGTGGAAGGAGGAAGATATCTGGTCGTCATGGCGATACGTCGTGACGCGACGTGGAGAATTTGCCAACAGCGCGCGGTTAGAAAATGCTTCCTGGAGAACGTGGATGAAGGCCAAGAATAACCTCAAAACCATTTCTCCCGAGTCGCTCAATTGGTTTGTAGCCCTTTAATCCGTGCATTGCCGAACGAGAACGCTTACATCTTCAAGGCTCAAGGACTGCGATGTGACTTGGCTCTATGGCCCTCTGCAGTCGGGCCAAAAGGCCCTGCACTCTACTCAGACCGAGCCCTCCAGTGTGTCATTGTCCAAGACTGACTCATTTGTGAACCTTTCCAAGAAGCCAATCCTGAAGAAGCGGAGCATGTCTGAAGTGATGCTTCAGCGATCATTATCAACAGCTTCTCTGCTCAAGCAAGCCACAGCGGCTGTCAAGGCACAGGAGACTAGAGGAATCCTACGACCTCATCTCGGGCGTTCAACAACCGACTACCTGGCCTACCCATTCCCAGCGAGACGGTTAAGTGGGGAGAGCAGCAGCGTCGCTCCCTCGACTGAGTCATCTGGAATCACATCTCCCAACTCGGAGCGAAAGCACATTCACTTCAATGAACAAGTCGAGCAATGCATTGCTGTCGATGTTAAGGGCGACGACGATGAGGACGTGGACACGGACCGCTTTGGAGAGGACAGCGACTCAGACGACGGTGTGATGATGAAGCGTATGAAGACGAAGAAGCGACCAATCCTCAGACGCAAGACTATCAAGGCTAAGCCCACCGAGGGAAAGACGATTGCTATGCTGCCGTCGACCACACTCAAGTACCGGGAAGACACACCCGAACCACGAGAGACGGCTATGAAGCACTCTCGAAGCCCGATCATGTCCCCTTCATCTTCACAAGAGACACTTCGACCCTCGAAGCAGTCTGGCAAGTTCTTCATGTGTGAAGATGATGACGAGGACAGCTTTGACGATGCGCTGCTCAGCAGCCCCAGCCCTGGCTGGTCATCACCCGCAGAGAAGACCAATGGCGGCCTTCACAGGTCGATCTCCTCTGGCAGCCTGTGCGAGGAACCTGCTGGCATGCGACGAACGCCTTCGGGCATGTTCATGCCATACGAGGAGGGAGAGGCAGCATCAGCTGACGGCATCTTCGGCCGTGTTATCGACACAGTTAACACCGCTCGCGACATCGCCCACGTCATCTGGAACGTCGGCTGGAGGAAGTAATGGGAGGACTCTTGAGCGTTTAGCCGGACAGGCTATTGAACCACGCGTGGTCCATGGCACCCGGCCCTCGTTAGCGACACATCTCGAATTCGACCAAGCTATCAAGCTTGTGACTCACACATACACACAGTGAGATTCAACGACGCCATGAGACAACAAGAAAAGCGCATCACTATATACTGGCATCTCCGAGAGTCATTAGCATTTCTAGCCATGCTTATTACCTGTCCTGACCTTGGGGACTCTCAGCCCTCAGGCCTGCGACCTTACGACTCTTGGAAAAGCGACACTGGATTTTCAGTTGAATTCATCATACACGGTCTGGACGAAACAAAGCGGAGAAAGACGAAACGGTTAAAGAAAAGCAAGGTGCTCAGTGGTGGAAGTCGGGTGACTGACAACAAGGAGGATCCTACGAGGCATCGTGGACCACTCTTCAGGCGGTACTGGGTATCTACAAAGATATCGACACCTGATGAGACAGTCAATTGGTCGCCTTGGTTTCTTACCGAGGGACCAGGCTGCCTTGTGACACGACAGGCCCGAGCCCGGCCCTCTACGTCGGGGCGAAGGAAACGGATATCGACGGACCACGCGGTCAAGGGACCGGGGAATACTCGGCGTTATAATTTTTTTTTTTTCCATCCTCTCCTTTGTGGCAGGTTTTTTCATGATATCCCATCGGAAAGTGGATACTAGGGACTCGAGGGCGGTACTCGGGCGATTACGGACGGACCCAGGGCAAGGAAAGGAAAGGCAAGGAACGGTCAGGCAAAGGGCAAAGGGATCATCACTGGTTTTTTTTTTCTGGCGACTACGGCGATTCAACGGTAACGGTCAAGGGGCGAGTTACTGGCTAAAGGCGGAATCGGAGGGGGCAAACGGAAACAGGACCAGGCTCTTGAGTGCGTGCGTTGCGTTGCGTTGGCGTGTTTGTTTGTACATAGGAGGGATGGGATCTACTACCTAGTCGAGTACCTAGGCTCTTTACGCACGCAGGCTCGCCGGACTGGACTGGCAAAAACAAAAAGCGTTAAAATGGAAACAAGAATAATATCATGAAAATGAATATTAATATTAGCTATTCGCTACTACGAGAGTGGTTATTGTTGCCATTGTTGTGTTGTGTTGTCAGTCTGAGTACTCAGCAAGCCAGTGTCAAAGCCAGCCATTCAGAGTGTACTTTGGCTCTGGTTGCCTATTCGGGATACCCTATGACTTTGACTTTGCCACCGCCCAGAGCCAATCAACACCGGGTCGACGTGGATCATTTCAGGACCGACCCCGATTTGTGAGTAAAAAAATTGTTGGGGAATTGGACGCAGGCTGGTCTGTTCTTTCAGCGCGCGTGACCTCATTCCACGTGCCCCCAAATTACACCAGGCTCCCATGTCCAATTGAGTAAAAGACAAAGCTGCAAGGTGAAAAGGAAAGCTCAAGGTGAGATAGCGGACATGGCGTACAGAGGAGCCGAGGATGTGAGACTGCTGACCTTGAGAGTCTGGCGGTGGATGGGTTACGGGTGTGCGGGGGGACTCAAAAGAATCAACGAGGGCGAGCTGATGCAATGGACACTGGGCATCGACGCTTGATGTTTGGACCGATTTGTCTCGTCTGTTTGTTTGCTTCTCTCTATTTTTAAAAAAGGTGAGGTGATCTCCTGTACATCTTGTTTCCATCGTTATTTTCCACAGTCACCATCTGTTCATCGTACACGCATATCGTACATAGTGACGTACGTCTCTGGTAGGGTCCTGGTCTGGGAATGCAAATCTTCCACTGAGCTTCTAAGCTCGGACAGGTACCGGGGGGGGGGATTTGTTGAATCATAGTGTACAGTGCAGCAGTTTCATCCAACCACAAGCTCCCGCATCAGGGTCCGTCGGGCAGTGCCAATGCCAATGCCAGTCAGTCAAGTCTTAGTTCCCCCAGGGTGACTGAAAGACTGGCGGTTTGGCGCCTTGGGGAGGCCGACTAGGGGACCATGTCTCTTGACGCAGGGGGGCACGATGTGCAAATGCGGGGGAGGCTCCACGTCGGTCGGGGCGCTCCACGTTTGACCGTTGGAAAGGGGTGTGTGCTGACGTTGAGGAAGAGCCGGAATAGACATTGCTGTGCTGTGCTGACCGTCAAGTTCAGCCCGCTCCGGAAAAGCCCACATCTTGCTCCCCAGGCGGTGACGGCGACAAGCTGGGGAAAAAAGCCCTTGCGGCGTAGCTCACGGGGTTGGGTCCGGGGCCGAGGCGGCCGGGGAGTGCGCCGGCTGGCTCTGGCTCTGACCCTGGCCGTTGTGCTTGAGCGCTTTGACAAAGATCTGCCGGGAGTGGACGTTGATGTCGCAGAGTTCAACGTCGAACTGATCGCCCACTTTGATATCCTTGACGAGCATGAGCTTATCGATGCCGTCTACTGTCATGATGGCATCCAGGTCAAACAGGTCCAGCTTGCCTAGCACGCCCTGTCGCCACCGGGACTCGACCTTGAAGCGCATCCGCTGTGGTATCGTGTTCTCAAACTTCCAGGCCCGCACGAGCGCCATGAGCATCCACTCCTTGGTGCCCTGCGAGACGGTCCGCGCCATCTTCTCCCGCATGTGTAGCAGGCTGATGGTGTTGGGGAGAGTCTCCGCCGTGAACGGGAGAATGCCGTTCAGGTCGTCCACCTCGGGATCAATCCGCCGCTTCACCTCCCGCTCGTGTGCCAGCGCCGCGTGAACCTGCCAGTGGACTACTAGGTCTGAGAAGCGGCGGAGAGGCGACGTGGCTTTGGCGTACATGTCTAGACCTAGCATGAAGTATGGCCCGGGCTTGGTCGACATCTCGACGCCGCCTGTGAGACGTGAGAGCTGCTGACGCTGCGCCAGCGATGGTTGCACACCCCTCTCGAGGGGAGGATATAGCTCCTTGGTGGCGTAGTTATAGATAGCTTCAAAGTTGTCCTTCGAGTGCACATCTCTTCGGTATGGGACCGGGATCTTGCGGTCAGAGCACCACCGAGCCGCGATCTCACCAGCCAGAACCATGGTGTTGGAAACAACCGAGGCGCCATTGAACGAGTCGTAGCCGATCTTGATGTATGGGTCCGGGGGCAGGACCTTTGTCCCCGCAGTTTGGCTCATTGGTACATCCTCAAAGGCAACCATGACAGAGGCGCCGGGCAGAAACGAGGGCCACGCTCCCTTCTCAAGGCGCTTTCCTCTGATCGCCTCAGCCAAGCGATAGAGCGTCAGGAGGTCTTCCTTGCTCTTCTCGTCCAGATCTTCTGCCGACATCATGGGCCGGTTTGGCACCGTCTTTGCCTTGTCCGGTAGTTGTCCAACGGCAAGACTCTTGTCGGATGCTGGGGGAGGCGGAGGTTCGTTACAAAACTTGGAAACGTCCTTGGGATCCAAATATGTGACCTTGTGAAGGGTTCCTGGCTCGACTTTGTAGTCGAGAAGATCCCCCTTTTCGTTGACTCTGGCGCTGAAGGTGAGAGCTGGTCGACCGGCAGCCAAGGAGTTCTGGTCGACAAGGCTTTCCGATTTGTAATCTCCTGACTGATCCAGACTGATATCAGCCGGCAACATGGCCTGGAAGTGTCCCGGAAGGTAAATGTTTTCTGGAATCAGCTCCAGGAACTTGCCCAACTCAGAGTTTGGCTTGATTCCCGATGCTGGGTCGGCTGTATGCACATGAATCCAGAACTCGTCTGGTTTCTCTGTACGCTCTAGCGAGACACCATCGTCGATGAGCATGGTCTCAGGAGCGTCGATGCAAAAGACCATGTCGTCAGTCCACTGCCTCCTTGAGCCTTCTGCAATGTCTGGCCGTGTCGAGTCCTCTAGCCGGGCTGGGACCTCTCTCTGGAGGCCGCCTCCACCCTCGATCTTGACGCCGGGGAATCGAACCTTGTAGCGTGACGGGATCTCCCATGGAGGAATCATGCCCAGTTCTTGAAGAAAAGTCCAGGCGGTTCGCTGATCCAAAGTGGCATTATCGTAGAGGTCAAGTGCCCGGAGAATCAGAGAACCATCTGCATGGAAGCGCGACGAGTCTTCAAAGAGGTCGTAGCTTGCCCACCACTCCAAGAAGCGTATGAAATCCAGCTGTTTCCTTGACCATTCCGCTGTCTCGATAGTTACCCCTGGCGAAGGGGCGAGGATCCCGTACGGTGTCCAGGATCGCTTCTGGCGATTGGCGAGAACAACTTCCCTTGCTTTGAGAACAAAGCTACCGAACCCTGTCCATGCGAGTTCTTCATCAGTGGGAGGTTTCAAGTTCCTGCCCCTTGTCATGGTATAGTCGCGGACCATGAGTGAAACGCGGTTGATCATCATGAGATCTTGATACGGGAAAATCTCGAAAAGATGATCTCGTCGGTGACAATCCGCAGATGGGCTGAGAGGCCGGAAGATGAAATCGTTCCGGTAGAGGGCGGTATGGACGGCGTACAGAGCGGCGGGAGAAAATCGTTTGCCTTTCTTAAGGGACTGAGGTAAGAGAATGTCGGCGAGCTCGAATAGGCTCAGGTACTTGGTCCGCTTGCCATCCGACACCAGAGACCTTGCTCTATCCAGGCTATTGAGGCTGGCTTGATATGCCTTGTCAGCTTCCAAAGTGAAAGCCCGCATTTTTTGAATCAGGTCAGCACCGGCTTCACGGCTAGGGCCCTTGTCCTCCCTGCGGAGTTCTTCAAAGTCATCGGGTGTGACATCCTTGGGGATCAAGGCCAGAATTGGCTTCAAATCATCAGCGGGGACAAATTTGGAGATAGTGAAGAGGGCATTAAATCCCAAACTGATGACCCATTTGCCCGTGTTTGTGTAGAAGTGATGACGACTGCCGAAGTATCCCAGGTAAACACCAAAGAGGGGAGTTCTAGAGCCAGGTTGTCTGCTAATGTGTCAGTCGCTGTTGAGCCAGGATGAAGAGACGGGGACCATTACTTCATCTCGACGAGATCACCAGGAGTTCTGGTCTTGGTTCCGACAATTGCAAGTTCAACATCCTCGTTGTTGAAAGCCTCGTCTGTCTCGGTCATGCCGGCGGTATCAGACTTGAAGTGATCCATCTCTGTCGAGCCTGTTGACTGGGGACGGGTGTTGCTGTTGGTCACCTTGGACCAAAAAGTCATGTCGGGAACGAGTTGAGTAATCCGTTCATCCTCTTCGGGCACCCAGCCTTGCAGTCTTTCTCTGATCGGTCCTTGGCTCCCAAGAGAGGACGGCAGAGGCGGCTGGGGATTAGATTTAGGGATGTTGGCTGGTCCAAAGCCATTTTGAAGACGTTGGGTTGTGGTGGAATACTGCAAGAAAAATCAGATTAACTGATGTTGGTGTGAGCCACCAAGAAAGAAACCAACCTTTTGCGCTGTACTCAATGAGTGCACCAAAAACGGGAGAGAAGACCCCGGTCCATTGCGACCATGGGAAATGCAATTCCGACACACATACCGACGGGTCGATGATCGCAGCATCTTTTTCACTATCTCGACGGTCGTCAATGCTTCCCCAGTACCTACGAGGCTGAAAATTTTAGCCACACCGCGTTAAGCAGGTGCTCATGCGTCTCGCGGTGTCACATGACGTGGCGTCTCACAACGGTTTCCCGCCACTCCTTCCATTAAGATCCTTGTCGGTGCTTGTTTCGGAAGCTGCACATGATGGCTTGAATATTCAGCGACAACACCACACATCCAACGTGTCTTGAGACATCCATCCATCCTTGGATGCATCCAGGAACATCCATTGAAGGGCGCTATTTCGGATGACATGCATGCCAAGTCATTTGTGCTCGCAATGAATACATCGACAACAAATGCCAACAATAACCATGCCGTATACTTGACAACAACAGAGGCTAATGGCTAACCCTTTGGCAAAAGTCCTCGCTCGCTGGTCCTGAATAGGGGCTTGCATCGGGCAACCTCAGCAGGGCCAAGGGCCAAGAAACGGGCGAAATAGCTTTTGATTTGAATACGAAAGCAAGCAGCCGACGGATCGACATTACCTTGCCCCCGTTGAGACCTCAGTCCATCCCGCTACGAGCGACCTGGAGGATTGGCTGGAAAACAAAGACACAGCGGGACTGGGTGACAGCACAACAGACTCTGCGCTCGAATCAGTCGGTTTATGAAACCTTGCGGGGGCAGTCGGTGGTCTTGGAAGATGCGATGCAATGCAATGCGCAAAGCCAGAAAGTTCTAGGGCCCTAGGCTATCAACTGCCGTGCGACCAGACCAGACCAGACAGAATACGAAGAGCAAATTATACGATCTGATCTGAAGGGGGCAGGCAATCTGCGCTCGCGCGCCGACTCATATCGCCTGCACGCCATGGCTCTAGCTGTTTCGGCCAGCCAAAGATCCGATCGACAAGCTTTCGCCCCGGCTTTTGCTGGCTGCTCTCCCCCGCAGAAAAAGAGGGACACCTGCGCCTCACGGGCTGGACCAGTCGATGGACGGCCATGGGCAACAATCCCAACCCTGTCCTCGAGGGAATTAGGCGGTCTACGGAGTGACAACACTTACAAAGATGGCCAAAAAGTCGCTAAAACAAACACGAGGGCACCTCGACCGCCGAGAAGCGCCAGCCACTCACACTAAGGCAAATTGGGGGCCGTGTCAGATGCAGGAACAATCTCGCGACCCACAGGCCGATGAGCCGGCTGATTCACCATGGATGCTTCCTTGATGGAAGGGACCTCGATGGGACTCAAGGTTTGGATGCAGCAGCCAGCCGTTGGTCAGCCTGGAGACCGCTCCATCATGTACGGGGATCCTTCGATGGAGAACCTCCACAAGGCCAGCAACTTGACTTTTGCGACATGGCATGGCATGGCAGAGGCAGACCGCGATAAACATGAGAGAGGCGAGGCTAGGCTCATCTCCCAGCGGGGCCTTCATCAACCACCCATCTGTGGTCATCTCGGAGCCCCTGGGCTGGGCCAACCAACCAACCAGCGTCCAGAAGCAATGCCGTTCCATTGACATAATATCGCTTCACAGCGAATCCCCCAGCGAGGCCAGGCTTGGCTGCTCATTTGCTGGTAGCGCCAGGCTCTCTATGGGCAGCACCCGTGACACCGCCAAGTTCCCCTTTTCGAGCGCTGGAGGATGGTTTCGTTTGGGGGAGGTGCCGGCAACTTGGACAAGCGCATGCCCCTTGGCCGGCCGAGGCGACGAAATTACACCTTGCCCATGCTCCACACCGTTCCCCTTTTCGCCCGCGAACCCCGGCTGCATGCTGGGATGCGTGATAGGCGCATAGCACCAACGGTGACCGTGGTGGTCTCTTGTCGGGACTTGGCGACTGACACCCCTGCCATTTTGAGAGACGGCTTGGGGGCGGGTACCTGAGTGTGAGTCTCAGGTACCATCAGAGTGGCTATTCTTGGCTAGATCAGCCTTTGCCAATGCGACAACTCCTGGAGCCAAGCAAGGCACAACAACCTAGCCGGGTCCTCCCCAACTAAGGCGCAGGAGCAGCAATAACACCGGATCTGCTCATAATGCCGCTGTTCTGCTCCTCTTCTTTCCCTTCTCCTACTCCTTCCCTCACGGTTCCGTCCATGTCGAGAATCTAGAGAGCCTCGTTAACTTTTTGCTTTCATTTTCTCGTTTCCCATCTCCCACTTACCGCTTCACTCTTTTAGCGGGCATTCGTTTCTAACGCCAACTATATAACCGCATATATATCTGTTTGTTGTTTGAGCTTGTTCAATATGAAGGGAGGAATTGCTGCCGCCGCCGTTGCGGCCATGGCCACTGGCGCCCACGCCGCTTACCCTCACCACCGCCGCGCCCACGACCTCTTCCGTCGTGGTGAGGTCTGCGTCCCCAGCTGCACCACCATCTGGACCACCTACTACGGCGAGCCTACTCGTATGAAGCATAACCCGGTCATGTTGAGAGTTGAGTGAGCTGACATGCTGAAACAGTCATCCCCAACCCTCCCCCTCCTGCTCCCAAGACCAAGGAGGTTGTCACCACCAAGGCTCCTGAGGCTCCTAAGCCTACCTATGTGGCCCCCAAGCCCACGTACGAGGCTCCTAAGCCCAAGCCTACCACCACCAAGGTCGTCGAGGTCCCGGTCGTCCCTGTTCCTACTCCCCAGGAGTACAACTGCCCGACCCCCGGCACTTACACCTTCCCCGCCACCACCCTGACCGTGACCGAGTCCACCACCGTCTGCGTCGGCGAGTCCACCAAGGTTCCCTCTGGAACTCACACCTTCGGCGGTGTCACCACCGTTGTCGAGCAGCCCACGACCATCACCTGCCCCTACGCCAAGGAGACTGAGCACGAGGGCAAGGTCACCAGCGTCATCGAGACCACCGTCTTCGTCTGCCCTACCGCTGGCACCTACACCATCGCTCCCATCACCAAGAGCTGCACCGAGGAGACCGTCCTGGTCTACCCCGTCCCCACCAGCTACGCTCCTGGCACCTACACTGCTCCCGAGCAGGTTGTGACCGTCACTGAGACCGACTACGTCTACGTCTGCCCCTACTCTCAGGTTGGCGTCCCTACTTCCTCCAAGGCTCCTGAGGCTCCCAAGCCTACCTATGTGGCTCCTAAGCCTACGTACGAGGCCCCCAAGCCCAAGCCCACCACCGCTGTTTACGAGGCCCCCAAGGAGAAGCCCTCCACTCCCGTCTACGAGGTTCCCACCGAGAAGCCTTCCACCCCTGCCTACACTCAGCCCGCTTATGAGAAGCCCTCTGCTGCTCCCAAGCCCAAGGCCCAGCCCAAGAAGGTTTCCACTGGCGGCTCCCTCCGAGGTGGCAACGACCACTACGGTATCACCTACACCCCTTACGAGTCCTCCAACGGTGACTGCAAGTCCGCCGACAAGGTTGACAAGGACATTGCTGAGCTCAAGGAGGCTGGTTTCCAGATCATCCGATCCTACTCTACTGACTGCGACACCCTCAAGTCTGTTGGCGGTGCTTGCAAGAAGCACGGTATTGACATGATCATTGGTGTCTTTGTCAAGGCCTCTGGCTGCTCTTACGAGACCCCCGAGATCAAGGAGCAGGTCGACGCCATCGCCGAGTGGGCTCAGTGGGATCAGGTCAAGCTCTTCGTTGTCGGTAACGAGGCCATCATGAACGGCTTCTGCTCTGCTGCCGAGCTCCGCGAACTCATCACTGTTGTCAAGTCCAAGTGCTCCGGCTACACCGGTCCTTACACCATCGCCGAGACCCTCAACATCTGGGAGCAGCCCGAGACCAAGTCCGCCATCTGCGACGTTGTTGATGTCACTGGTGCTAACATCCACCCCTACTTCAACGCCGAGGTCACCCCCTCTGACGCCGGTACCTTCGTCTCTGGTCAGCTCGATCTCCTCAGCAAGATCTGCGAGGGTAACGACGTGATCAACCTGGAGTGCGGCTGGCCCTCTGAGGGTAACTGCAACGGCTCTGCTTGCCCCGGTAAGGAGGAGCAGGCCGAGGC
Source organism: Fusarium falciforme (assembly GCF_026873545.1). Lineage (NCBI taxonomy): Eukaryota > Fungi > Ascomycota > Sordariomycetes > Hypocreales > Nectriaceae > Fusarium > Fusarium falciforme. Next base: position 2,290,504 of record NC_070544.1, on the reverse strand, counting down.
CATCAAGTCCATCCGCGAGAGCTGCGGTGACAAGACCGTCTTCTTCTCCTACGAGGATGACAAGTGGAAGGAGCCCGGCTCCTGCAACTGTGAGCAGAGCTGGGGCTGCAAGAGCGCCTTCTACTAAGCGACGCTCGAGAAGCTTCAGTTCGGGTTACAGCATGCGGAACGTCCTCTGCCCGCGTCAATCCCCGGCATGCTGAATGTACATGAGCCACATCCAACACCGCCCGGCCATTCAGTTCCTCCTTTTCCCCAGCAATCCTTTTTCTCTCGGCTGGTCCCATCACATATAATCCATCACCTTTCACCTCAGCAAAAGCCTTCGGGGGGGAGTCTGAAGCCGACGGTCCTCTTTCTCTCAGGCCAACTATAGACACAACGCCGCAGGGGGTAGTGTGGTTCGCGCTCGCGCTCGTCCAACACAGAGGGAAACCGAAGCGGGTCGGGCGGTGGAGGACTCTTTTCTTGAATACTTGTTCACTCGACACATGATCTTTTCTTGTCTATTTTGTGTTGTTGCTGTTGTCTTCCCTATGTGGTCTTTGCGATAACACTTCTCACGGTACACGCAACTTATGGCTTCTGAGCTTCAAGAGGAGGTAAATTATATCTGGGGAGGGACGATCTGTATGCATGATCTATCAAGCCGGGTTGTCGTTCAGCCTCTGCTTCATAATGCTGTAATTTACTAGTGTCTATTTTCAACAACATGCCCTTGTGACTTGGCAATCACGCTTCCTCTTATTGATTCCGACAATGTGACATTGAATGAACATGACCCGAGTTATGAAGGGATATGCTGCTGAATACTACAAGACCTTGGCACCCATGTGCTAAGTGACTGGACTGCCTGCTTTAGTAGACGTTTTCAGTGCTCACAGTGCTCGACAGTGTTACTCAATACCCGTGGACCCTTATGTCAGCCTCCAGCTCATGTATCTCTAAGCGTATGGCGGCAATTCTTGAATGCCATGAGCACGACGTGACACTTTCCAATCTCTCGGGACTTGAGATGATTAATGGTGAGACTATCATTAAACTTGCCTAAATAGTCAACAGACACTGCCAACCTTATGTCAAGATATGCAAAACATCTTCTAATCTCATGGAAAAAGTTATCAGTTACTTAGGTAATGTCTATCCCGTCTCGTCCCTGAACCAACTACAACCCTTTGTTTGATCCACGCGAAAACAAGAGCGAAAACAATTAAAAATGAATGAACCCATGAGGAGGGGACGGGAACCAAAAGGTGAGACACGCCGAACCCCCCCCTCCTCCCAGTGACTCGGCGCTGCACAGTCCCAAGATAAAAGACCATCCCATGTCTTGGGAGAGAGAGCACGAGAGACGATGGCGAGTCCGAAAAACGGAGAGGCTTGCTTAAGAGGAGGGGGGATGTGACCAACGGCAAAGGTTTTGCAGTTGTGATATGCATGTGGGCGCATCTCATCGAATTAGCACTCGTCCTCTTACTTGTCGTCAACATCATCAACCCCCCTCGCCGTCCAGAGCGGTGAAGACTTTAAAGGTCAGGCATCTGGAATGGTGACGAAACACTCATGTCTCGGATCCCGTGTGGCTGGCCCGACCCATCAGAGAAGAGGAGGATGCTTGTCCTGTCTCAGAACAACCCCTCCCAAAAATCTGAGACCTGGCCATAGAGATCGGCAGTTTCGAGACTGCACTATGCGAACCACGGTTGGAGACAGGATGAGATGTGACGGAGCTGTAATGAGAGAGCTTCAAGTGGTTTTGGTTTGGTTTCATTATTCGGCGTCATCGTTTGATTAAAAATCACAAGAATACTGAGTGCAACATGGCAATATAGATAGATATACAACGGCTTGGAACCCCCTTTCCAAGTAACCCCCCCAAAATTCACCCTTGATGCTCAGACATCCCCGCAGAACGTATAGTTAACACCCCAGCATGATAGCTTCCCGCTTGTCGATGCAAATTCCCAATAATAAAAGAAAAGCAAGGGGAAAAAAATGAACCCCAGAAGATTCCCGTTGCCGATGTCCTTGTATCTAGTATCCCCAAGACCGCCTGGGGTTTTCCGAGCCGTCAGGATAACAGTGACAGAAGAGGGAAGGAAAGCCAAAAGAAAATGTGAAAAACATGTAAAGAGACATGAGTGGAACGCTTTGAAGCTAGGTGGATGGATTGATGCTCTGGCCTCTCCCCTTAAAAATGCGTAGTCGCCTATTTGCTGGTGGCGTGTCGTCATAGACCATTTGGTCGCTCCCCGTTTGATGGATGGTGAATAAGCTGATTAAACGATAACAAAAGGGGGTATAATGCTAATCGAGAGAGAGTCGTGTCGTGTGCTTCGAATATTATGAGTGACGAGTAAGGTCAAGCAACAAGTGTAGAGATATGCTGCGGGTATCGGTATCCTTGATCCCGTTGGGTATCAGCTTGAGAAGAGGGACATGCTTCTCCTTCAAAAGATTGCTACTGTGTCGATAGAGGTAGGCCTTCGGCGGTAAGGCTCATGTTTATGTGCATTCGCGTCAACTCGATAGCGCCACTGATCAGTATCGCGGTCAGTAAACCTTCGCCACGAGTTGTTAAAGAAAGGCTCAGGTCCTACGCCGCATCGCTCGAGTTGGAGCAGGCCACCACGGCTCCGGTCGCTCACGAGCACGTTTAAGTCCTGCCCGCTGTTGGTGAAGGCGATGCCTCCAATCTCGCCAAAGACGTCGATCGTCTGCTTCGTGTGGTACGTCTGGGCGTCGATGATGTTAACAAAGTCAGCTTCCTCGGCTGCCACAAGGACTCTTGCACCACTGCCGGCTGGCGAGAAACGTAGGTTTCTGACACCAGCCATCTCCGACCTGATGGTGCAGAGAGGCGTGCTGATGCCCCTTGAGTCGCACCACCGGCGAGCATCCCAGATCTTGACGCCCTTGTCCTGGAAGCCAGTGGCCACCGTCCAGCCGTCATCACACCAGTCGCAGGAGAAGCCGAAGTCGCGGTGCCCAGCCAGTTCCTGTTGGATCTGCCCAGTGTCGGCGTCCGAGATGATGACCTTGAAGTCGTCGCCGACCATGGCCCTCAGTCGGCCGTCAGGAGAGATGCTGGAGCAGTTGAGCGCGAACCGATACCGGGTCTGCAGCAGGAACTTCTCCGTTGCGAGATCCATGACACGGAACCCTTCATCGTTGCTCGAGATGGCGGCGACGGGGCTAGAGGATCGTCGAGGCTTGTGGATCTGAATATGGTTGGTGATTCCTCCCAGGTTCGGTGTGATCTGACCGTCAGAGTAGTCCTTCTTGTCCTCAGTGTACAAGTTCTTGAGGTAGTACTCTCCATTGAAGGTGCCCGCCATCAAGACTCCGTGATTGGCGTCGAGAGTAGAGATGACAGCTCCGAGGCCCGTCACATCGCTGTTGTTGAGGAAGAGCTCGGTCTTGCCCGAGACGGGGTTCATACGGTTGACTCCTCGGCCGCCGGGGTAGTAGGCCTGTGAGCGTGAAGGGCATGCCAGCACGCTACGCAGTTGAAAGTGAGCTAGGTAGACGTCCCGGCGGACTAGGTACTTCCTGAATCTGAAGAAACTATCCGTAGCGGGGATCCTGACATCGGTCATGTGAGGCTATCATCCGTATTAGCTTACACATCCATGAGCTAGAGTTGGATGCAGATGGACACTTACATTCAACCGATCAGATCCCTCCTTGTTGACGTAGTTCTTGTAAGTGTCGAGGCGCCTTCGGCGGGCGTGTTGACGAGTAGTGCCCATTGAATACCAATCCATGCCCTGCAAATCATATTGGTCGCCGTGGAGATCGTCGTACCGAACCTCGTTCATGTGTATCTGCGCCTGCCGGCGGATGTCCTCGGGACAAGGTGCATAGGCTCGCATCGAATATGAGTGCGCGATGCGTGCCTCGCGCGACCAATGCCAGAGGAAGTCGATCAAGCCGTGGTTTTCGGACCCCAGCATTGTTGGATTGGGGTTGCTGATCGGGGCAAGATCGAGGGGTTCGATTAGCATAGGAGGTTGTGGTAGTGGAAGGGGGGCGTTGTTGGGCGTGGGAGCCCATGGCCCGGGAGGCGGAGCGGCGTCCATGACGATGTCGGCGCCTGCTAGGGAGGGTACGTTGAAGAAAGTGTGTAAGAGGTAATTGACTGGACCAGAGGAGGGAGCCTGGGCATCATCGTCCTCCTGAGGTTGAGCGGGATGAGAGTGATGGTCGGCTTGGAGCTGAGGTACGTAGATGCCGTCGTCGTCAAGAGAAGCACCGCCGTCACTGTCGCTCATATCAAGGTCATAATCCTCCGCGTGGTAGTGATGAACGTAGTCGGGGTCGAGGTTGGGGTTGCTGGTGGGGATGTAGAGGTCGTCGAGTGTAGGAGGGCGGAAGGACGCGTCCAGGTCTAGCTCAATATCGTCGTCGTGGTCGGATTCGACAGATTGGGAGGTGTTTGCGTATGTGTTGCTGATGGTGGTGGTGACGTGGTCGTTGTCGCCGTCGCCGTCCTGGTGCGGTAGATGGGCGGCGGTAGAAGGTGTAAAGTTAGTTGGAGGAGCGGAAGTCGCAATGGCGGAAGAAGTTGTGTTGGTGGCGGCGGTAGCGGCAGCGGTAGCGGAGACGGCGTCAAGTTCGGCGGGGAACGCATCTGTCATAGACGCATCCAACGTTGAAGAGGAGACGGCGGCATGAGACGAATCAGCGACGGAGTGGACGAGGAGCTGCCGATCATGATCTAGCTGCGAGAGCAGGTCGGGGGCGGCGTCGTGGCCAGTGACGGAGGCCGAGGCGGAGACCGGAGCCGGAGGCACGGGAGCTTGGTTCGGCACGGGGACGGAGGGATCGAGGAGTTCGTGATTGTGAGCCTGAAAGCCCTCATCCCGCAGGAGGGCCTCTACGGCAGTCACGGACGAGGCGGCGACGGCGACGGTGGCAGTGGCAGTGGGAGCGGCTGGGAGGTCGTCTCGTGGTCGATCCTTAAGCTTGGCCTTGGACTTGTTGAGTGCAGCGCGGCGCATCGTGAATCAGGTCCGAAGGGGGGAGACCCGAACTTTTCTAAAGCCCTGCAGCGAGCAGCGGTGCCTTCTGCATCCGGAAAAGCTCACAAAGGGGTGAGAGAGTGAGAAGGGGGGTGAGGTCGCTCGCGTGCTAGCGGTCTGGCAGTCTGGACGATGGCCTCCTCGTTGCTTTTGGCGAGCGAGACAAGAGGAGCAAATGTCTTGGATCTTGGGCGCTCGCTGGAGGGGCTTTGGCGCTGGTGACTGAGGGGCGTGGGCCAGAGACAATAGGCACCTCGAGGTAAGCCGGGCTGCAGCAGAAGATCGTCGCAGGCTAGCAGGTAATAATAAAACCCGGTAGCTGTGCCTGGCGTAGCTGGGTATCTGATCTAGCCGTTGCGGCAATGGGCGATGGAGAATCAAGGAGGAAGGGTTGAAGGTCGGTTTTGTTGTTGGAGAGTGGATGCCGCTGGAGGTAGGTCTGTTCTGGACGGGCTGGCCTCGCTGCGGGTATTAGTCGTGATGCGTGATGGCCAGGGTTGCAGCTCACTAACGCTTCTCCCCATGCAGCGCAGCAGCAGGCAAGACAGGGTTCTGCCAGGATCCAATGGAGACGAGAGGCAATCAAGCGGGCAGGCAAGCAAACGGAGTGGAAGGCAAAGAGTGAAGCAGGAGGAGCAAGGGTACGGTGCTATTGGGGAAGGAGGCGAAGCAAAAGCCAAAAAGTGGGCGCGTCGAGCAAGGGGATATATGCACTTTCAAAGAAGGTTTTGTCCTCGCCTCGTCTCGTCGTCGCTGAAGTTGCCTGATAGAGATCGCTCGAGGTGAGAAATGATGAAGCCAAGCAGGCGCATCGAGGATGGGAGGGATCGACTCCGGGGATCGCCGTGGGTTAGGTACTGTATGGAGGTACCTCTGGGAATGCCCGTTTCAGCATCAAACCAGCATGAGCGGGCATGAGCCAGCATCAGCCCAGCATCAGCCCTTTTCTGTCGTCGTTTGTTGTCGTTGGTGTTGGTGGTGGTGTATGTGGTTGACCCAAGATGGCAGTCACCCCGTTGTATCTGCTTCTACACGTGCTACCTGAGTTACTGTACCTACTTCGTTCCGCTCCCAAGTGGAAGGTGCTATGTGCTGTACTGTACTGTGCTCAGGCACTGGTGAGGCCGGGTGCCCTGCAGAAAACAGCAGACAGGCTCTATCTGGCGGTTGGTCGCTGTGTGCGTGCCCAAGGTTGCGCCTATGGCATCCGATCCACGATGAGCTCAACCCACGATCAGAGCCTGCCTGTGCTGGGGGGGGCGGTAGAGCAAGCCCCAGGGTCCTGTCCAGAGGAGGGGAAAAATGGGTCGATGTGGTTGCGGATGGGGGATGGTCCAAGACGTGAGCTGGAGCCCAGAAAAGCCTCCGACGGCGCTAGCGAACGATCTGAGCGGCGGGAAGCGTTCAGGGAGCGGGTGGATAGACAGGGGGGGTAGACGATATGGAGGTCAGTTGGTGTTGGCTCGGAGAGAGGTTGACTGCTTTGATAGGTACGCAAATCCCGAGTGAATGCCAATGTCTGCGGGCTGTTACTATTTGATGAACTGTCCTGCAGACAAAGGAGATGGGGTGGATGAGAGAAAATCCCCTGATGATAGCATGGAAGGGCATAACTATGTATGTACATAATATCCCCCTTATGCACTGAGGATCACTCACGTCTCGCAGCGCAGCGGCAGGCTAAACCATCTTCATCGCTGTTGATGCGCTGGACGGTAGGACAGGATCCCTGGCGTTCATCCATCCATCATCCCCTGACCTCCTCTTTGCGTGCCCACTGGCGGTTGGAGGATTCCCGATTGAGAGATGACATGGATCCGGGGGCGGCAGCAGGAAAAAAAAAAAAGGACAAGAGATTGTCGGTTAAATGCTGACTGATGAGGGAGGGTTGTCTCGTCAGCTCAGCCCAGCCCAGCCCAGCCTTTATCAATCTCCACGTTGCAGTTTATGTATGTACGTACACACAGCGTCTGTGCCCTTGACGATGATGATGATGTCCTCTTTTTCTTTCCAATTTGGCACATCCAGACATATGAATCTGCAAAATACATGATTACAATAAACCTCCATGGCTGAGCCAGGCATATCGTTGTCATCGCTTGGTAATGAGATCCCTTCCCACCCCCATCCCCCATCTATAGCAGATCTCATTCATTTCACCCACCCATCGCCTCCGCCTCCTGGCACCATCTGGGCGACGTGCAGATCTGGTCGATGCCCCAACATCCGCATCTGGAGAGCCTTGCCTTGCCTTGCTCGCGCAACACCTGCTTGGCGTGTGTATTGGATGGATCTCATCCATCGGCCATGATGAAATGCACTGTACCCCCCTAGGCCCGGGCGGACCGCCGCCATCATCATCATCGTCGTAGCCGCGCCCCCCCCTTTCGTTCTCAAGTTCAACTCACCTCAGCTCACTGTGAGATCCCCTGTTGTTCAAAGTGCTAAAAAAAAAAAATCCCTCCCGCTCATGACCAACTCCACCGTTTTCTCACCTGGCAAAACCTTGTGTCACCCCAGAAAAAAACACGACCAGGGTCTTGTTGCCCGTCGCCTATCCATGGTGTGAGATGGATGGTGAGAGAGAGCCTGGATCCAGATTGAGAATCTCAGGGACCAAGTGCTAGAGACACGCTAGCATGCTGTAACCGTGGACGCCGTTAGCACAAGCATTGGACAAAGGTGTTGGATGACATCTCGTCGGGTCCTTGGTATCGTAAGAATCGAACCATGGCTACTCTGGACCGGATATCCCGTCTCGTCCACTAACGTGATAGTCTATTATGACAGATGACACGGCAAAAAAAAGAGAGAGGCCTTCCACGCAGCCTGATGAAGCTATCTACCAACTTACATACCGGCTTCTGTTTCAAGCAACGCTCTCTTCCGGAATCTCCGCTCTATTACTGAGTTTTTCTTTCTTTTTTTCTTTCTTCTTCTTGTCTTGCTTGCCTGCCCCTCGTTCGCTGCATCTTGATGTAGCGTTACATGACGCATCGCTTGCCGCGTCCGTCATGCATCGCGCTCTTTGCAGCCGCCATCGACCCACGATGGTTGCGACGCCATCGCCAACCCCCTCTTCTATCCCTCGGAGACAAATGGAATTCCCATGTCTCTCCTCTTGTACCACCACACCTCATTGAATGGGATGCATTGCTGATGACCCCGGGTCACGGGTCAGCGTCAGCCCGTCCCCCGATGCACCACGCAATCAAATCCCACGAACCTGGAACGCAAGAGTTCCCAGCGCTGGGTGCAGGGCGGCAGTACCTAGGTACTGTAGCACAAGTTGACTTGGACCCTTTGGCCCACCGCGAGCTCGCAACTTGGCTCTATTAATAACGGGGTGGTATCTCGTAACATTCCGAAATAGCAGGTAATACCCCAGGGTGATACCTGGTACTATCCGTAGTATATCGTCATCTATCCATGGATTTCTGTATCCTCTTGTGGACCGTGCTCGTCCTCGGACCAACATGCACAGATGCAGATGCGGTCCTTTTGGATACATTCTCTACTATGCATAGATAGTCAGTGAGTAGTGCCCAGGCCAGGTATGGAGGCAGCCAGGTTAGAAGTGCTGATGATGGGCAGCTCGTCATGCAAACAGGCTCAGCCATCAATGTCCAGGTAGCCACCGACCTCGGGCGCGTAACCCCAGGCGAGCAGATTGAGGCAATCCATAGGTCCTGAGCATTTGCACATTTCACCGTCTGCAGTCTCACCCGCGTCTGCTGCCCCGTTCGTTTCTTCTGCCTGTCTCTGAATAGGTGAAATATCACATCCTCAGTTTACCCCGTGCTTTGAGGGCAAACATTCAAAGTGCCAAACTGATACATCATCTTTCTCTCTTCGCTCTTCTCCGTCCCGCGTTGCATCCCCCTCCCTTTCTTTGCCCTATGGAGGACCGAGGGACCCTCAAAAAATGAGACTATCCCTTGAGGGCTGAGGTTGGTTGCCGTGTTCGCTTGTGACTATTTCTTCACCGGTTCCAGTTGTCGCCGCCCATCAGAAACGATACATCATGTCTCTGCCGGCCGGCGAATAAACCACCAGGCCCGGCTATCTCTCTCGACCGACGCGCATTCCAGTTATGCACTCTCACACACTTTCTCACTCTTCCACTCCGCCTTGTCTCGTCTTCCAACGCCATATCCCTGCCGCCCATCTCGTAACAACCAACAAAAGAAACAAACTAGGTAGTTATTAAGCGAATGCGGAACCACCACATTGTTGCCAGCCGCTCATTGAAGGCTGGGGAGGCAAGGAAAAAGCAACGTTTGGCAGGTCAACGACTCTGCTACAAGGGAAAAAGAAAGCATAAGGAAAAAAACCCGCACACCGAGGAGCGGCTCCGACGTGATGAATGGGTCACTCACCATCTTGGGGTCGTGTTACACACACGCACACACGCACACACGCACACACGCACACAGACACACAGACACACAGCCAGCCAGACAAACAAACGTAGACACGGCACAGCTGGATCGATCTCGACAGGGCTGACAGGCTGACAAGGCATCCCCCTTCATCTCTTGATCGTCATCTCGCATTCTCCCTCCTTGGCTTCACTCAATCTGTTGCTCATTGCTCTCCAATCTACACGACAGCACAGCACAGCACAGACTCTGCCCCCGATCCCCGAGGATCCCCCGTCATCGACTGCATCTCCGCGTCTTTTTGTCTGTGGATCTCTCTCTTCCCGAGTTCGGCCTCCCACATCCCGATCCTCGTCTTCTTCTTCGTCCCTGTCTTGCCCCCCCGTCACCGCAAATGCATGACACCGTACATTCGAATCTCCTCGTGACTCTCTGTGATGCATACGAGCTCGATTGCTCCTCTCCAATCCCCCATCGTCTTGATGCCCAATTCCATCATCTTGGGGGCCTCTCCTGATTGCTAGCTTCCCATGTCCAAGCTCTCACTTCAACCCCATTCTCAGCTTCACCTGAACTGGGCCTTGAGGGAACGCTCATAGATTCCCAGTGACAGACATCCTGTTCACGGGTATTCTTCTCCATTGACCGCTCCCTGAAGTCGATCGATACTTCTACATGGCATACATCTACATGTCTCGTTTCAATGTCATTGAATGATGAATCTCAAGTACGCCATCTACTTTTACCCTCGCTCGCCCGCCACCCCCACCCTTGATTCTCTATAACCGGGTCTCTTCTCTTTACATCTTGTTCTCCAGACGTCGCTCAACCTTGAGCTTGACAAGAGACTCGAGGGCCTCGTCGATCGGCACTAGCTCACCCTTGGTCTGGGTAGCCTGGTCGTCTCGGTTGCGGATGTTGACGGTGCGCGACTTGGCCTCCTCAGCACCAACCACTACATCATTGAGTTAGCCATTGACCCATGTTAACCATAGCCTGTCGTTGTAAACATACCAAAGATAAAGTTGTACTGCTCCAGCTGGCCAGTACGGATCTTCTTCTGGAAGGTGTTGCCGCTGAGGTCGACGTCAATGTACAGCTCCTTCTCCTGGAAGATCTGCTGGATCTCCTTGGCGTAGTCGTTCACCGCAGGCATGACGGGAACAACCAGGATCTGTCGGGGACTGAGCCAGAAAGGCCACTTGCCCGCAAAGTGCTCTGCCAGCACACCGAACATTCGCTCAAAGCTGCCCAGCACAGCACGGTGAATCATGACAGGGCGCGAGTATCCCGCGGGGAGATCCTCCGAGGGGTCGCTGCCGTCGCTGACTCCGCTCTCGTCCTTGGCGGCCACATATCGGAGCTTGAATCGTCGGGGAAGGTTGAAGTCGAGCTGAATAGTACCGCACTGGTGGTCTCGGCGAAGGGCATCGTATAGAGTGATGTCGATCTTGGGGCCGTAGAAAGCACCATCACCGGGGTTGAACTCCCACTTGGCGTCGTTCTTCTGGGCAAACGACTCCAGAGCCTCCTGAAGCTTCTGCTCGGCGATATCCCAGGTGGCGATGTCACCAACGTACTTCTCAGGACGGGTAGAAAGCTTGAGCTTGAAAGAGAAGCCAAACAGGCCGTACACGGCGCTCAGGAAGTCAAAGGCAGACTCGATCTCATCTCGGATCTGTCCAGTGTCAGTATTTCGACTCAACAAACGGTTTAGTCTCACGCACCTGGTCCACAGTACAGAAGATGTGGGCATCATCCTGCTGGAAACGACGGACTCGGGTAAGACCAGACAGGGCACCCGAGAACTCGTTGCGGTGCAGCACACCGAAATCGGCCATCCTCCATGGCAGGTCCTTGTAGGTGACGTCCGAGTGGGCAAAGATCTTGCAGTGTCCAGGGCAGTTCATGGGCTTCAGGCCATATCGCTCCTTCTCGACGTCAAATGTGAACATGTTCTCCTCATAGTGGCCCCAGTGACCAGAGATCTTCCACAGGTCCGCCTTGTACACGTTGGGGGACATGACCTCGGTGAAGCCACGTTTCCGGTACTCGCCCTTGAGGAGGTCCATCAAGGCATTGTAGATGCGCACACCGTGCGGCAGGAAGAAGGTGGATCCAGGAGACACCTCGTCGAAGAAGAAGAGCTTCTGGTCCTGGCCAATCTTTCGGTGGTTGCGCTTGGCGGCCTCGGCCAGGAAGTGCTTGTACTCCTCGAGCTGCTTCTTGTCGGGGAACGAGATACCAGCAATTCGCTGGACGGACTCGTTGTTGCTGTCACCAAGCCAGTAGGCGGCAGAATTCTATCACAATTAGCTAGTGTGTTCTGGTTAAAAGCTTATAGGCCTAGCACGTACCCTGAGAACTGAAAAGGCCTTGATGTTGCCGGTGGTAGGAACGTGAGGTCCTCGGCACAAATCGATCAGGGGTCCACAGCGGTAGACAGTGCTCTTGGTGCCATCGGGGACTCGCTGGTTGATGAAATACTCCTTGTACTTGCTGTACTTGAACATCTCAAGGAGCTCATCCTTGGTCATCTCGAGACGCTCAAAGGGCTGCTTCTGCTTGATAATGCTGTTGGAGAGCTGCTCCAGAGCCTTCTTGTCCTCGTCGGCAATCACTTGCCTGTTGTCTTGTTAGTGCGTGATTGCAAAGAGCAGCACCAAGTAAACATACTCTCCCATGTTGGCCATATCATAGTAGAAACCTGGGGGGTCCTCAGTGGGGGGACCGTTGCAGAGGTAGCATCCAAAGCGTCGCTCGGCAGCCTCTCCAAGAATGTGGGCAGACGAGTGCCAGAAGACCTTCTTGCCTGTCTCGTGCGTCAGCCGCGCCGTTCCTCACTTGAGTTTACAATACAATTCTACCTTCGGGGTGCTCAAAGTCGAGGAGCTCGAGCTTGCAGCTCTTCTCGAGGGGTCGGGTCAGATCCCACAGCTCGCCGTCGACGAGGGAGATGACGGTGCGCTCGAGGAGCGACTTGGAGATGCCCTTGGCGATGGAGAAGGGGGTGGTCTCCCACGAGGTTCCGGTGTGCTCCTTGCCATTGGGAAGAGAGATGATGATTTCCTCGCGAGGTTTCTCTGCAGTCGTGGTCAGTCGATTCGATTCTAGACGCGAGTCGTGGCAAAGCCGGATAGGATAGTTTTTTCTTCACCACGCACCAGCGATTTCGGCCTCCTGTCGAGCCTTGATCTTGTCGAAGAGGTCGAGTCGGTGCTGAATGAACTCGGGGAGATCTGGAAGCTACGACGTGGGTTAGCAATGGGGTCGCCATGGCCATGATGCCATGTTTCTCTCGGCGGGCGGCCAGCAGAGGGAGGGGCACAAACCTCGAGGCCAGAAGACTTTCCACCCTTGGCGGGCTTCTTCTCCTTGGGCTGCTTGGCGGGGCGGGAGGGCAGGCTCTGCTCGGGGGCGCCCTCGGCCGCGTTCACAGCGTCAGCTTGTTCGGACGACATGATGAGGACTTGCAAGATGTTGCAGTTGTGGTGGGAGAAGTTGCGGTCTTGGGTCTGGTCTGGTCTGTCTTGATGGCGGGGCACAGGGGGCATTAAACGCTAGGTGGGGTTGAGTCACTGAACGAGTTTGACAGGGGTGCTGGTGTTGTTATCGGCGGCTCAGTCTTATCGGTAGATCCTCGGTGACCAATCAATCTGCCCACTCTGTCTCCGTAACCAGTCTGGACTGACAACTATCGACCATCATGGCGCCTTCATCTCGGCCTTGAGCATCCGTCTGTATGCTATTTTGGGGTTGACTCCTGAGATCAATCTTGCATGTCTGTCAGGACCTCATGTCATTGGCCTCCTGAGATCATGTTGAAGCATCTCTCACCGTCGTACCGATCTGGTACGGCCACAACGGTATCGTTCCGCAAATGATGAGTACTTCGAAACACCATGTACAGTCATCACAGACATATTGGACACCCAGGCTCAGATCCGAAATCGCAATCTGACTCATGTTTAGTAATTCCCTTGTTCCAAGCTCATCCGGGGGTATCAGGCCATTCTCTAACCCAGTAGCTCCGTAACTCCTTACCGTATCATCGTATCATAAATCCCATACAAAGCACACACAAACGAGCTTTCCGTTACAGCCCATACCGTGTCACACACTCTTCCTTGTGCGCTTCCAGACAGTCCAACGCGCAGACTCTTGTCCCGCACTTCATACACCTCACACGTCCCCAATACCCGCAAACCGAACAAAACACCCTCGTCGGATATTTCGGATCCCAATTGCCCGTCGCTTCACCATAGTTTAGAGGCGGATGGGCTAGAAGCTTGCGCAGCTCCTCGTCGGACGGCATTTCGGGCACGCATGACATTAGCAGCGGGTCGTCATCGCCTGGGTGTGAAGTCGGGGGAGGTTTTGAGGATTCAGAGAGGACGGGCGGGAGGTTCGCGTCAGTCATTGTGATGTCTTCGTCCTGCGCGGGTTGACGAGATGATGCTGGAGTATCTCTCCTGCTGCCCGAGGACCGCTTGTTGTTTGCGCCAGCCGTGTTGGATCGAGAGAGGGCGGGATTCGACTCTGCTAGTGCTTGCATCGCGAGGAAGTCGTCAAGGTGATTTCCAAAGGTCTTTTGCGACTGCAAGATCTTGCGAACATTGGGCGTATGCTTCCCTTGGGCTGTTCAAGTTAGCTCCAGAGCCGACGAGCAAGACCATCGCTCGCATACCTCTCCCGCTTTTGACCGGCAACGGTATAGTGTTGTCTCTTCCACCATCTTTATCCAATGCCTCGACCTCTTTTCGTATCTTCGTATCTTGCCGCGCTGTCAAATCGCTGAGGGTTAGGCCGGGCGCATTCCGGGCGCGCTTCCTGTTGGTAGGCGCCGTCGAGCGGCTAGCGATAGTGTTGTCGGGGACATAGGCCCAGCCCGGAGCCGACGTTGTCTTGGCGCTGGCGAGCTCGATCACTCCAAAGTTGTTCATTGCAAGTTTGTTGATGATGCCTTGGAAGCTTGCGAAGGTGGCTTGTGAGGATGCTCCAGCGTTTTGTTTCGCGAAAGCGACCCCCTCGACATCCGACACCCTTAAGAGTTATTTGACCAATAGATAGGTTGGGATAAGCGCTCTAATAACAATGGGGCTTCAATCATCCCAATTCTGGGTTAGCGTGAGGCTCAAAGTCTTGTGGTTGGCCGATAGCTTCAAAGGTGTGAGAAGATAGAGGTGTCGACACATCAAACTCACATCGGTCGGAAAATCTGCCGGAGCCGTTGCTCCCCTCGCAAGACGTGACGTAGCCAATCACGCGCAAGAACCGCCCAGCGAAGCACAACCGCTCAGAATATTCCGAGCACCCGACGGGTAGCACCTCTGACGTCCATCGCCCATCACAGCCAGCTTCTCTCGCCTCTTAAACACCGCAATCCCCCGTCGCCCGCCCATCCACGAAACAATGTCCCTGCCGTCAAGAGTCCTCCTCTCCAGCAGCCGTGCGCTCGCTGCGCGAAGCTTCCACACCTCCGCCCGACGAATGGCCGACTCCGCGCCTCTGCCGGCCCGGAAACCCATGGGAGCTTTCCGGGGAGGGTGAGTCGGGACGAGAACCTCCAGCTCGAGGAAATTGGAATTGGCTAACTAGATCGTCCGTCAGCCTCTTCGGCTTCCTTCTCGGCAGCTTCCTCTCCGGCAGCGCCGCCTACAGCTACCTCCTCAAGGAGTACAAGACGGCCAACGACCTCTTGACCGAGGACATCTACGTGCGTAACCAAAGGGATGAGGCAATTGATAAGCAACGACCTCGATTCAACCCCGTCCGACCTTGCGATCCGGAAGCTGACCCCACCATCACAGACCCTCCAGGCCTCCGTCACCCGCCTCAGCAACTACGTCCAGGCCCTGGAGACAAAGACGCAGGGCAAGAAGTAATGGGTTGATACAACAAGAGAGGTGGAAAAGTGTATAAAAGGGAATCAGACCAGGGCGAATCTCTCCTCGAAATTGCCGGGTTGACACGGTGGAATCAGAATGGCCTGGTCACATTTCTTTACATCTCGAGGCAATTGGCGAAGAGGAGGAGAGGTCGAGGGATTTGTACGATTCTGTCCCACGTCGCGGACGTGTTTGTAAGCCCGATTCATAAACATATACGACTTGCGCAATCCGATAATACGCTGGGCTGCAGTCATGACTTAGACTCATATCTTGATTGTAAAGATTGGGAGACAGGCCATAGACTGAGAGGTCTAGTGCGCTACGGATAGACGGACCCTAAAACCTCCAAACCATCAGTCTCCTGTATGCTCGGCTTTCAAGTCGTTGGGGCCGAGCAAATGACAGACCATGCAGTGATGGTCAACTTTCACTCACATTCCTCATGTTTGCAACAAATCGTGGCACGGGTTCGGTTCAGGAACAAGCAGTAGAGTGTATCAAGTGGTAGTCAATCATCATTGTCCAATTTTGCCACGGAAACTAGTAGCAAATCTCATCAGAGGTGCCATCAAACGATGGCACCATCAAATCCCGCGCCCGTGAAATCAGATAAGCCCCTTTTAGTATACTAATATGACATCATGTGTTTACAGCTCATCATGGCCATCGGCCTCCTTCTCCTTCTCAGCCTCCTTCTTCTCCTCACTGGCGGCGGGGGCAGCCTCCTCAGTGCCCTCCTCCTTGGCGGAGAGCTCGGCCTTGTACTTGCCGTTCTCCTTGATGAACTCAGCGAGGTCCTCAACAGTGCGGGAGCCCTGGTAGGTGACGGGAGCGTCCTTGCCACCAGCGGGGTACAGCTTGATGGTGGGGAAGCCCTGGATCTCATCGGGAACGTCGTTCTGGGTGGCATCAACCTTGGCGATGACAACCTTGTCCTTGAACTCGGAGGCAGCGAACTGGGTAGCAAGCTCGTCGTACTTGGGGGCGAGAGCCTTGCAGTGACCGCACCAGGGAGCGTAGAACTCAATCAGGACATCCTTGGTGTCGTCGAGGACGATGTCATTGTAGCTCTTGGCGACGACGACGGTGACGGGACCCTCCTGGGTCTCGGGGATGGGCTCAGACTTGATGCTAGGCTCAATCTTGCCCTCAGAGAAGTCCTCAACAAACTTGGCGATGTTGTCGTGGGTGATCTCCTTCTCCTGGTCGAAGGGGAACTTCTGGTTCTTGGCAATCTCCTGGATGGCGAAAGAGGGGAACTTGTCGGTCTTGAGGTTCAGGTTGCCAGCGTGGGCACCGAAAGCCTTGGCGTCGATGGTGGCAAAGTTGATCTTGCCCTTGTACTTCTCAGCAATGGGCTTGATGGCGTCACCGAGCTCCTTGCGCTCCTCAGCGGTCTCGGAGAAGATGTAGGCCAGGGGGATGCCGGCAGACATGTAGCCGGCGTAGGTCTCAGGGCCAACCTCGCCAATGAGAGGGGTGGCGGAGGTGGAGATGAAGGACTCGATGGCCTCAGCCTCGAACTTCTCGGTGAAGGTGTTCTTGCCCTCATCGAAGGCCTTGTAGACAACCACGGCGGGGGCCTTGACGCCCTCAGCCTCGGCGACGGCGGCGTCGTTGACGCCACCGAAGAGGTAGGTGTCGCGGAGACCCTCAGCGATCTTGGAGAAGGTCTCGTTGGAGGCCTTGTCGTCGGCGTTGATGTAGGCGATGACGACGACCTTGTCGGCAGTCTTGAACTCCTCGAGGGTGTCCTTGGTGAGGATGGAGACAGCGGGGAGGGACTGCTTGATCATGTAGGAGGTGATGCTGAAAGATGCCATGTTAGCAGGCGAGCTATTGACTGTCTCTGGGACAGGTCAACTTACCCAGCAGCCTTGCGCTGACCGCTGTAGGGAGTGATGTTGTCAAGGCCACGGAAGACCTTGAGGGTGGGGTAGCCCTCGACACCAAAGTTCTTGCAGAGGTCGGCCTCCTCAGTGCAGTCAACCTTGGCGAGCTTGATGTTCTTCTCCTTGAGGGTAGTGGCAGCCTCCTCGTACTCGGGGGCGAGGGCCTTGCAGTGGCCGCACCAGGGAGCGAAGACTGTTAGAGATCATGTTAGCCAGCTGCAGAAGGCGGGGAGAGCGGGCGGGGTGTCAATCGAGACTTACACTCGGCAAGGACGAGGTCGTTGGACTTGATGAACTCGTCAAAGGTGTCCTGGGTGAGCTGGTGGACATCCGAGTCGGCGGCGGAGGCATAGGCAGCCAGAGCCGCCATGAAGCCGCAGGCGATGCGCTTGTGATACATGATGGGCCGTCTGATGGGTATCCTAGAAAACACAAAGAAGGGCTTCGCTGGGAGACGGGCAAGGGAAAGGTCAATGATATGGGGGGAGGAAGGAAAGGAGGAGGAGATGTTCGAGATGGGGAGATGGAGGCGGAGAGTTTTGTACTTGTACTTGAGGACAGGTAATCCAATGGATCAGTCAGTGGTTCAAGCACTCAGTCAAGGCTGTACCTAAGCTGCTGCTGCGGCTGCGACGTGCGGCTGGGCTGGGGTCTGGGTACATGGAGGTGGGCTGGGGGGGCGATGAATGGATGGATGGAGGGGCTCAATTGAACAAGTGTCCCCTTTGGCGGCTGGATTGGATTGATCATCAAGCCCAGGCAGCGCGGGCAGCACCAGCCGGACCTGCCCTGAGCACCTGCAGTTGGCAACACGGCCCCATGGGCCCCTCCACCGGGCGGGCTAGTGGGTCTTTCAGCGGGTTGTGGCGCATCCTCAGGGCAGCTCTGGCCTATGAGGGCCCCTGCACCGCCTGGAAGGGGACCTGCCCACCCCACCTGCACCTTCACCCCCAGGTGCTGCGGTGCTTGTAGGGACCTTGGATCGCCGGGTCCCATTCATGGATGGATGGTATGGCACGGCATAGGCATCAGCTGGCGTTAATCCTTATAAATCCGGAGTGGTGACCTCTAGAATTATGTTGGATAGGCCGAATCAGTAGACTTGATGCGCTTCCAGCTCTTGTCCATCCTCTACGTGTCTATCATGGCTGCAACTCCAAGCTCCACGTATTCATTCCCGTCCTCTCTCAAATGAGGAACCTTAATGTCGACGGACGTGCAAAAACACTTTCCCAATTGAGCCGCAACGGGATATTATCTTCCGAACGAAGGGGCGCATGGGAAGGCGAACCCTGTCAACAGAGCAGACAAAAGACGTTCGAGTTTTTGGCTGAGTGGTGGCGATTGACTCGTCTCACTGGGAGGGTAAAAGAAGAGGCCACGTCTCTACGTTTAGCTACAATATTTGGACTATCCATCCAAGCCCAGCCCAGCCAGGCCGAGGCCCCCTTTCTGAGTGGGAACTAGGTTATAATTGAGGAGGTTAGCAACCTGGAAGTAGGTAGCATTATCCGTAAAGCCGTTGATGCCTCCATTGTTGACCGAGCAATGATTCCAGTTTGCCGCTCTGTTTTCGGAATACTACTGTAATCACTGCTGCCCGGAATATCTGCTTACTGTCAGACACTCCGAGGATTAATAATGTCGATGTCTCTTCTCGAAACAACTGTCTTCCAGAGCTTCTTGTTCCCCCGTGCCGGTGTTGTAGTCATGAGGCTGCCCGCGGCGCCGACAGATAGTGGATGAAACTATTGCCTGCAATATTGGTAGCCCCGTCGGTCATGACGCCTCTCAAAGCCGCCACTCACTATATCAGAGACCGACCTCTCTCTTTTTTGCCCCCTCAGTGACCGATCTTTCTCACAGGCAGTGACTAACTAAAAAGATGTAGCATCCATCGAACAAGACCATTCACCGCCTAACACGGTAGTCCGCGACGGGGGATAATAGTGAGGCAAACATCCAACATCCATCCCCAGCCTTTTCGCTCGGCTCATCAAGATCCACTCATGACCGTCCGGCCCCACCAAGGACCATCGGTCTCGCCTGGTCAGCTCCACCAGAGCAAGAGGTTGAGAAGCCGGCTCCAGATAGGGTTGTCATGACCCAGTCATGCCTAGTGTGTGACAGCTTCTAATCCAGCCCCTTGCAAGTTGTACGCCATGTTGTCCGAGCTCTGGGAGAAGTCGGTCCTGCGTGGGCGGCTGTTGATGCCCTCAGTGTGTCCCCAGAGGGGCTCCGGAACCACGGGCAGAGATTCCTCAGCATGGACATCTTTGTGCTTCAGGTAATTACACAAATATTAACTGTGCCTCCTTGTAGGACAGCTTTACTACTCCGACTGCCAGAGTTCAAAGCGGCACAGTCATGAGAATCCCTGAATCCTTCCTGGCAAAGACATGAGGACACGTCGCTTGGATCATCATTGCCTCTATCAGACTTTCTCATGAGTTGGTTCACAGCCCAAGCCTCAGATTAGCCAAGTTTAAGAGGAGTGCCTTGCATACCTTGCTTAACCTTCCAACCCTGGGACATCACTATACTGAAGTATAACTCAGGATACAGTTCGAAATCACACTCTATTATACCTAGACTTTTATAAACGCCATCTCCTCCGCAAACGCCTGCATATCTCCAACCTCTACCGTCCACGGGGCTTGGGTCCTGCCCGGTGATACTGGTTCGGCCACTTGACCTCCACACCCAGCTGCTGCGCGGCGCTGAGCACAAAGTCGGGCTCCCGAAGGAACTGCCTGCCCACGAGAACAAAGTCGGCCTGGGGCTTCTCGTCCTCCTGGACGACAGACCGGGCAAAGGCGCCGTCGGCGACGAGGCCCACCGTCGCGATGAGCAGCTCCTTTCCGTCGGCGCGCAGAGCCTCGCGGATCTTGCCCGCCAGGTCCGACTGGAAGGTCTGGTGAACCTTGATCTGCTGGGCCGAGGCGTTGCCGCCGCTGCTCACGTCGAGAACGTCGATCCCGGCGGCCGGGAGCAGCTTGGCCAGGCGGATGCTGCTCTCAATATCCCATGAGGGCTCTCCGCTCCACTCCATCCACTCCGTAGCTGAGAGGCGCAGCCAGAGGGGCATCTCGGAGGGGATCACGGCACGAACAGCCTCAATGATCTCAAAGAGGAAGCGAGTTCGGTTCTCGAAGCTACCACCATACTGGTCTGTTCGTTTCTGTATTACGAGTCAGCTACTCAACGTCCTTTGACCCAGCAACATGATATCAGGGGCAAACTTACGTTGGAGACAGGCGAGAGAAAGTTGGTGATCAAGTATCCGTGAGCGCCATGAATCTCAATAATATCAAAGCCCGCCTTGACGGCTCTCACAGCAGCATCCTGCCACTTCTGCACAAGTTCCTTGATCTGGTCCACCGTCAACTCATTCGGCGTGGCATGGTCGTCCGCAAAGGGGACCGCACTTGGTCCAACAACATCTTCAGGCCAGCCGCCCACGCTCTCAGGTGCAAGCGTCTTTGTAGCAGTGCCGCCGATCCAGGGGGCAAGCGTGCTCGCCTTGCGGCCGGCATGGGCGAGCTGAATAGCCGCCCGCGAGTTCTGGCTGTGGATATAGTCCGTGATGCGCTTGAGAGGGGCAATCTGCTCGTCGTCCCAGAGGCCAGAGTCGTTGGGGCTGATGCGGCCCCGGGGCTCGACACCAGTGGCCTCGACAAAGACGAGGCCGGCGCCCTTCAGAGCGAACTGGCCGAGGTGAACAAGGTGCCAGTCGGTCAGCTTTCCATCCTGGGCCGAGTAGGTGCACATAGGAGAGACTCCGAAGCGGTTATGGAGCTCAATGCCACGGATCCGGAGGGGCTTGAAGAGTGTCGGGGCCGAAGCCGGGTCAAGCGGGGTACCAGCCGGGGGCTCCTGGGCCGGGGTGAAGTAAGGAACCCCAGCAGCGGGCTTGTTCTCGATATCTTGGTTCGTCATTGTTGCGGAAATGTGTATGACTTGGCAGTGCAGGTCCTGTGTTGCTCTGGTTGAGCTGGGAGGGAGTCGAGTGGGATTTATACAGATCTCGTCCTGCTATCAGGTCTGCCTGGGTAAATAAGGTAGCCCGTTATCGTATGAGAAGGAGCCACCAAGTGGAACACTATGCGGGAGTCGTGCTAGAACCAGGGATGATACAATTGGGGTAGAAACTGGGCGTATCCACCAAGACAAGAGTGTAAGTCAGAGGCTGATTTGATGTTGATGCTGGATTCTTGCCTGAGGTGCAAACGGCCAGGGCTATATATACTGGAAGCTATCTCGAGCCATCCACCACGGCAACATTTCGGTGACTTAGCCAGATCCTCAGACAAAACGTTCTCCTCACAAGGCTAGTATCAGTATCTTGCGCATGTAGCACCCCTGGATTTCTAAGCCCAATGACGTGCGAATGGACCCGATCCTCACATTTACCTCGGAGCCTAGTTGAAACCCCTCATGGTCAACAGGGTCGGCCGCCATTCCTACACCCACTGGATTGGCTCCCGACAGCCACACCGCCGTCTTGTTCCCGGACCCTTGGGTTTGGTGCTGAATAATTCAACGGCTGACAAATATAAAAACTCTCAAGTTTCTCGGGGTGTTATTTCCGATCAGGGCTGATACTACGTAGTAGACTGGTCCACAGATTTTTGTTGGTTTGGTGGAGAGGAAACAGAGAATTCTACTCCATTCTTCAAGATTGGAGATCCATTGTGGGGGGGGGGGCTTCGGGACTGAATTCCGGACTACGCCTGTGGGCAGATTCCATGTTAGTTGAGTTGGTAGACCAATGATAGCAAAGAGATGTGTCTCTTGAGTCGTTGACGACCTTTCACGAATCTCAACTCTCATGATAGATGTCATGATGAGGATTTCCATAGGTAGAGCAACGTTTTTCTCGCACTGTTCCTCGCCACCGTTATCATCGGCACCACCGCACATGGCCGAACCGTGAACGAACATTCCAGAAGTCAACTCGACCTCTTCACCATGATGAGATGTCGTTGTTTCTTTCGCCCGAGATCAGTCAGCAGTTCCACTTCCCCTGCGTAGCATTAACGAGTGAGATTGCACCCAGGTCAGCAACTCGGCCGAGTTTGCCGGTCATCGTCCCTAGTCGGGTCCGAATGGTTCACTCAAGGCGGAGGTAGCTCTTTTATACATGCGAGCTTGCTGGTTTGGAGGCTCTGTGGACATCAGTCTCAATCGGTCATCATGCTGTGGTCATTGATGGTATCCTCTTTCTAGAAACAAGTGAGGAGAGGTCTGATTAAGTGATCTCCTCTCAAATCATCTACACAGAATAAAGTTGGCTTTCTAATTCACCAAAAGGGCATATCTCAAGCATGTATTGTTGATCAAAAGGGACACTTGATAACTCACATTACTTTGAGGTTATCTGCATTTAACCCGAACTCGCTAGTCCATCACAGGATCGTTTCATCAACCAGCATCGTCACCCCCGAAACCTTCTACAGGGCTAGCGGTTGGTGTGGCAGATGCAGGAACAGACCCAATCACCATCAGAGGCTTCAATGGCTGGACGTCATGAAGCCGTCATGGCTGCTACCCCGGATCGGCCCGTCGTCTTGCACCCTTGCACCTCTCATAAACTCAATATTCAACATCATGGCTTCATCATGGGTCAAAAGAAATTCATTTTGCTCTCTACCATACATGACAGACATGACAGCGCCTTCACATGCAGGAATGCGGTCTAGTGGGTGATAAATGGTATGAGTCGGCAGGCTACCCAACCTGCTTCTAATGATTACAAGTCAAAACTCCGGATATCGCTCCTTCAAGTCCATCAACCGACATGATGACCAGATCCAGTTCCGTATAAATCCTACAATACATCTTTTCCTAGATCATTCACCCCTTAAGAGTCGTAAGTGGGCTTGAAGGTCCATCGCTGGTTCTCGGTGTCCTGGGCAAAGGGAACACCAAGCTCGAAGAGTCGGAGAACGACATCCGAGAAGTCCTTGAAGAAGGCGTCGTTGTCCTTGGCGTACTTCTCGACGAAGGGCTTGAGCTTCTTGTCCTGGACAAGAGCCATATCGCTGGGAAGCATCATCAGAGTCTTGGTGGACTTGTCCTCATACTATTGGGAATTTCAGTCAGCAATTGCGTTTTTACATCACCTCAGAGTATAGTCTCACCTGAGCAGGGCCGTTCCACTTCTTCCACTGCCACTTCTCCTCAATGAGGAGACGGAAGTAGTCGTTGGTCAGGACAGTAGGAGAGAAGGTCCAGGGTCCGTCGAAGCCGGATCGGTCAGTGTGGCATCGGCCAAGAGCGTGGGCGCCAGAAAGAGCCACGATCTCCTGGTCGTTGAATCCCATGCGGTAGAAGATGTCTCGCAGGTGGTTGGAGCCCTTGGTGGCGTCGGGAAGACGGCCATCGGGAGTGCAAGCAGAGACATCACGGTCGCTGCGGCCAGGTCGGTAGGGGATGATAGGACCCTGCATCTCCTGGATGGCGCAAACACCAGCAAGGATCCAAAGATCAGAGTAGGTGATCCAGGGGAACTTGGCTACAGAACTTCTTAGCATGTAGTACTTCCAACAAGTGGCCAAAGAACTCACCCTTGACAGGCTCAAGGAAGTTGCGGGCAGCAATCAGACCAGCATTGGCACCGTGGTCGGACTCGGGGGCGAATCGCATGGTAGCACCGTTGCTGCCACCAGTGCCAGTCTCCTTGTCGTAGGTGCCGCTGGCGTGCCAGGCAAGTCGGAGGAGGACGGGACCGTAGCTGCCGTCATCATAGTCATCCTTCTCCTCCAGGCGGTTGGCGATCTCGTTGTAGACCTTCTGGTAATCGTCCTTGGTAGGGTTGAAGACCTTGGGGGTGGCGGAAGCTCCGTTGGCGTAGAAGTAGTAACCAGCACCACCAGCAACAGCGGCACCAGTAAGCCAGATCCAGGCCGAAGAGGACTTCTGGGCAGGCTCAGAGGAGTAGTAGCGGCGGCCGTGCTGACGGAAGACCTGACGAGGAGCAACGGAGAAGCTGCGGGTAGAGGCGCGGGTGGCCGCACGGGCGAACTGTCGGGTAGCGGAGGCCATCTACAATGTGAAAGAGGTTGTCAGCTTGGGGGGACTGTTATGATTTGGGAGGATAAAGATTATGGGTAGAATTTGAGCACATGGCGTTATCTTTCCGAGAACAAGAGCAAGCGTAGAGCTCGCTGAGCTACGAATGGAATGGAAAACGCAATTAGAGATAAGAGCATACCTTGATTGTGAGCGACGGTGAAATGATAGGACGCTGGAAAGATGCTGCTTCGTACAGAGAGGGAGGGAAGAGGAAGAAGGAGGAGAAGTGAAAGAATGAGATCTGAGACAGAAGATGGAAGGGAATGCCGGGTGTTTTGGGGAGAACCTGGGCCAGGCGCGGGGAGGATGGGCAAGACGGGCGCCTGCCGTGTTGATTCACAGAGAGTCCAGCTGGAGAGTCCCCGGCGCCGAGTCGCCGACGCGATCCATAGAAGGCCGCAGAAGGAGCTGCCCTGCTCTGCTCCTGCCCTGCCCACGCCGGTGATTAGTGTCGAGGTACCTCGGTACCCTCGCGATACCACCCCAGCACCTGGCCGACAGCTGTCTCGAGACGGTTACGGCGAGCGTCACAGGCTGCTGAAGCTTCACATCTCCCAGGTACCTCCCCTCCCGATAGAGCAGGTAGAGTACATCCGGGTCCAAGAACCGAACGGGTGCATTGAAATTGATTGCCCGTTATTGGACAATTTCGTGTACTCGGCCCAGTCGCTAACGGACCCGCGGCGGGGGAAAACGCCCTGGTGGAGCCGGTGGATATGGTGGAGATGCTTGGTCATGTTGATTTTCTTTCCTCTTAGAGGCTGGCTGGCGAGAAAGGGTAGAGCTCGCAGGGAGAGGCAGGGATTGCGACGTAGTACAGAGAGGAGCAGCAAAACAAGCGTTATTCCTGACGACGTCCTGAAAGAGGAAGTAGAGGCAGCCCTTTCGTCGTTGGTGAAGGTGAGCCACGAGGTGGCAGACCATCAGAGTTCAACTAGTCAGGTCTCGAGAAAAATTCTCAGAAACCTAGCCCTCCCACCATGACTTCAATCTTGACGCGAGGGGGGGACCCTGAGAAAGTCTCACCTCCACTACAAGTCAGACAGGCCAGAAGGGCACACATAAAACCCACCGGCGGCGAGGGCGGAGTGGCACCCGACCCGAACGGACGCCCTCCCGCATCAGCCCTCCTCCTCTTCTGCAATGACTCGAGGTGGCCATGATATCACGACATTGTCGATTTTTCAGTCTCCAATTGTTTCTTATCGTTGCTCCCCCCCTCTTGCGATCAAAGATCCCCTCCTCATGGTCCTCCCAGATTTTTCACCTCTTACCAATGGACAAAGCAATGTGAAGAAAACTCAAATCCTCGCGTTCAATCTTACATGCTCCATGTGCATGATTTGTCATGCTCGACTCCAGACACACCAGGAATGATGGACTCGACCAGTGGCAATCCCTGCCTGGGCCTTTCTGGGGTTGATTGAATTCCAAATTCTGGCATCCTTGCACGACCAGCAATTGTGCCGCTAATTTTTGTCATATCATCTAGTTGAATTTGCCGAGGTCAAGTTCCGAATGCTTCAACGGCTCTTATCAATATTCATCTTTAACCACCAAGTATAGAAGATATCCAGGTCATCCACTCCCCAAGAGTTCGCTCGAGGTCTCTATAGTTTCTACTCTGTCCTCCTCCCCCACTCCTGTCTTCCTCACCTTTCTCCTCCCTCCCACTCCAACCCGCTTAAGCTAGCAGCCAAACAGACATCCCATCGGATGCAGCCGGTACTTGTCGGAACTTCCGAATACCGTTGGCCACTTGCCGACAATCCTCCGCTGGATGCCGGGCACACCCCGTGTTCATCCCGTCGTCAAGAGATCTGTATCTGTCCATAGCTGCACTCCGCATTTCAGGGATGCATCGACCTGGTAAGCGTCGCCGATGCCTTCTGTTCGGGAACTAGTCCCAGATTCCCACGTGCCGAACCCCTTCTCCACGAGATCTTGTCTTCCAAGCAAGCAAAGTAATCTTGTTCCATGTATTTACTGTGCCTATCCTTATCCATTACCTGTTTCAATCCAGAGCATCCAGCCAGGACCAGGGAGCCGAATAGCTACGTCTTCAGCTATTCGCATCCATCCAAACCCCTCTTGCTATTCGCAGGGGCGCCAATTATAATACAACTCAAGAATACCACACTTGATTATATCCTCCTCTCGATTCTGCGCCTCAAACACCGCTTTTCATCTCCTCCGGTCTTCAAACCCTCATCCTTACTTTAGTTGAAATCCACGTTGCCTTGAGCATTTGGATCTGGCTCCCCGTGGGTTTCGTAGAAGTGAACGTATCGAGCCTCAGCTTTCTGCTTGCTCGTCTCATCTAGCTCGACTCGAGCGGCACCGTTCTCCTTCAGTCCCTCTCCCACGGATAGCCTAGCTACCGAGGATGGCCTATAACGAAATTAGCAAACAGATCATTGCAATGGCATCGGTTGACTACTCACCCGAAGATCTCTCGGTCGACTTGCAAGAATACCTTCATGGCATCCTTGTCACCACGCTCAACAAGATAGGTGAGGTACACTTCTGTGAGCTCCTTCTTGACCGATGGGGAGAGATGACTTCGCTCTCGAAGCTCGTCAAACACCTGCTTCATTCGTTCTTTGTGCTGCGCCTCTGTCTCTGCGCTTGTGGGCTGTTCCAGCTCAAACTGGAACCATCGGTCCCAGAACAACCGGCTGTCTGCATACCACTGCACGTTCTTGATGAAGACACCACGGGCCTCTTCCACGGAGCCCTTCGCCTTCCAAAGCAGGAGGGCCCACTCCGCAACCAAGGCGGCCTTGGTGTAGATGTCCACTGTGGGAGCATCAATCTGGTTCTTGTACACTTGAATGGCCGCCTCAATCCCGTTCTGGCGTCGCTCGACGTTGGCCCAGGACACGATGACCTCGACACAATCTGGCAACCTGAGGAGAATCGCCTCATGGATATCGAGAGCGACCTGCACCCTACCAGCGCTCTCTTCGAAGTATGCCCACTGCATCCGGATACCAGGCCTGCTGATGGGCACAAACATGGTTGAGGCGCGCATGTAGATGTTTCGCACCTCCTCTTCCTTTCCTTCTTGGCCAGACATCCATCGAGCGAAACGGAACCAGAACTCGTCGTAGTACGCGCACGTGACGAGACATCGCTCGTACAAGGCGACAATTCGTGAGTAATCACCTTCGGACTCCTCAAAGTCCAAGTACTTGCGCCAGTTTGCCAATTGCGAGTGCTCCAGGGGGGTGACGTGGAAATAAGGGCGTTTGTTCTCAGACTCGTACGTCCAGCGCTTGGAAACCTCGGTCTGTGTTGCTGTAAACACCTCGTAGTACATGGCGTCGATCTTGGCACGGATGTCACGCTCGACCTCCAGCTCGGGCTTTGGCGCGCCATATGCCATGGCTTCCGCCTCAACCTCGGACTTGAACCGCGCCAAGACATCAGCGGGCACAACCTCAGTCATGGGTCGGCTGTGTGACAGCGATCGGAACCGCTCGTAGTACCTTGCATACTGGTGCATCGGGATGCGGATGATCCTCGCGTGAATCGCATAGATTCTGTCATGGGCCTCTTGGCGCTCCTCGTACTCTATGTACTTGTCCCAGAAGGGATGGGCCAGGAAATCGAGGCCGGCAGCAGTCGAGCCGCGCTCAAAGAGTCTAGTTGCTTGGGTCAGACAATGTCAATCGTGCGGGAGGGAGAACTCAGGGGGCGGGGGCGGAGAGGATTAATACAGAGGGGAAGATGGTTGTGCAAGTGAGTAGCAAAACCGAGATCAGGTTCTCCCGAGCGGGTGACGTGTAACGCAAGGACGACTTTGAGGTTTAGAACGAGCACGGATGAACATCAACAGAGCCTGGCAGAGAGCGTGAGAGAGCATCCCGGCTTAATGGGGCTACTGCAGGCATATCTCACCATCAGACATCTTGACAGTGAAGTGTGAAGCCCTCGCGGATATGTCGACCGAGACCACACGGGTCAAGCGAAATACTGCGCCGACAGGCAAGTTAAGGGGATGGGGAAGGAAATCATCCAAATGAGACTTACTCTCTGACGAGGTGTGGGTCATGGGTTGTCTCCATCTTGAAGGAGCAGTAATCCGTCCACAAGTCGACAGAATTGGTGATGCTTGCGCATCCTCTCTCGTAGACCTAGGTCCGTGTCAGCGACATTCCTGAGGAGCATCCGAGGCACTCACCATCTCAGCAGACTCGGGGCCCGCAATGTTGAACTCCATATCGGCATACTTTTTCCAGTATCCGAACAGGAGAGGGAACTTGAGGAGGAATCTGTCGTAGGCATCGCGGAAGGTAGCGAGGGCTTGGGGGCTAGAGTTGCGGTTCAAGCCACCCTCGAGGGTCTCGCAGGCTTTGATGAGGTTTTCCCAGTTCTCGAAGTTATCGGGGTCGGCTTCCTGTGGGCACATGTCAGTTAGCCATCAAGATAAAACACCCAAGAGATTATATGTGGTCGAGACTCACCACCTCAGCATTGTGCTTGCGCACAGTCGCGTACTCCTCCTCGGAGCCGCCAAAGTGGCCGAAGTCACTCATGTCGCTCGAACGGCCAAAAAATTCTCTTTTTCGTGTCGCGTGATCTGATTGATGAAGCACACAGAAGGGCGATCAGGTCGAGTTCGCGGGGCGATGTATGGAGCTGAGAAAGTTGGAGACAGGAGATGACGCTCGAGGCTCACGTTCGTCGCGACAGAAAGGTAGGGGCTGGTAGTTCGCGCTGGCCGACGGTCTCTTTTGAGGGAGTACCTGTTCACTAAGTTACTTGTCAGCTCCAGCTGCACGTGCCTCGGGAAATTGCCGCACAAATTGGGCCGATTTGGGCTAGCGGGGCTCATGCAAGCAACCAAGTGACTTGATCAAAAAGTCATTTCGGCTCATCTGCAGCCTCAAAAGGTTCATCCGGCGCAACAATCTGCCGGTTTCCTGGTGACTAAGCAGGCGCCGAGAGATTGCAGATATTTCAGTTGCGTGGGGGCCGGAAAGAAGAATCTTTTTTTTTTTTCTATATCCTATAATGAGCTGGTGATGATTCTCACATAAACATATGATAGGAAGAGAATGAACGCTCTCTTATTAGAGAGCATGATCTCAATTTCGAATCTGAAGCTCGCTTACTGTTGTTTTTTTGTTCTTTATACGTACCTACTCGCTTCACAATCCATGGCTGTCAATGCGATCCATGTCTTGACAAGATCTGATATACAAGAGACTGTTTTGTCTTCTGGACTGAGATTTCGCATTAGGAGCAGCTCGACATGTTTCAAGAGGCCAGGATGTCAACTACCGTGTTCATCATGGATCCATTGCTTGCGACTCTTCGCAGGAAGGCATTCGCCGTCTCTGGTTTGCTATTCATGGATCTTAGATACTGGATCCTAGTCACCAATGTCCACGTCGACTACGAGTTACGCGTCCTCGACCAAATAACTGGAAACCTGATAAAAGGGACCAGCCAATTACTCGCATAATGCTTGTATATGCATTTGAGTCGGATTCAAATGCATGAAGACATGGTCTCAGGATGTGTTCTATACTTATCCCTAGGCAGTGAGGCTGGTTGCTTGTCGTGGACTGGCTTCCATCCACATGCCTCACATGCTGTACTAGAGCTGACCTCCATGTTTTCACCATGATTCTATAAGCGTGCCAACACACCGCTCTTCCCATATTCATAGCTTGACGCCATCAAAGTAACTTGATCCTTCAAGTAGTGCACACCTTTTGACTTTTCATCTTTTAATTATACTCCTGTCATGGCTGAGCTCCTGCCAAATAGCCTCGTCTACACGGTCTTGTGGAGCCACGTCCACTGAGAGTCCAGCCAGGGCGTGTTTATCGTGGCACCCCAGCTCAGAAACGTCATTCGCAGTGCATGTCTAAGCGCTTCTACCATCCTCAAAGCCCAAACCTCGATACTTCATCCCAACACCAAGTCAGCGCTTCAAGGCCCAACCTCTCTCACCTACACGTCTTGAGTACTTTTCCGTTCCAACCGTCGGTCATGGGCCAGCGGAGCCTCTGATGCTGCTTCGCAATCGCTTCCTCGGACACGTCGAACCTTGAGCTGCCCATCCCATGGTCTCCTCCTCCTCTCCTACAAGATGGAATACTCCTCCGCTACCTGGTCTTCCCAGGCTCCCGCCCCCGAGAAATCCTGCGAACTCTATATCCGCGACTACCCTCATCGCTCCATCGCCATTGCATCGTCCTCACACGCCCTAATCCTCCGGTACACAACTTCTACCAGTGAAGCCATCGCCAATGGCTCGCTTACATCCGTCGCCGCGTCTGCGCGACCCCGCGGGAACAACGGGGAGGCTCTCGTTTCCAAGTGCATGGTCGAGTTTGCGCCTGTGTCGAAGCATCTTTTACAAGACTATCGTCGTCTGACCCATCGACCGATCTACGGAACACTTGGCTTGATTGCAGTCAGCGGCGAGGTCTTCATATCTGTCATCACGCACGCAACAAGGGCCGCCACGATACGGCCCGGCGAGACGGTTGAGCGCATAGGCGGAGTGGCATTCTACTGTCTGAGCAGCGCAGATTACGATGACGTTGTGCCCCTTGAGTCTCTCGAGTCAGAATATTCAGATGCTGCCTCGGTGCAGTCCGGCCCTTACGGCCAGGGCCTCAGCCGAAGAGAGGTGGCTATGGAACATCCTTGTCATGACCTGCGCAACCTACTCAGCAACGGAACCTTTTACTACAGCACAGATTTCGACCTGACCAACCGAGTGCAGGACAGGTATGTCGGTTGGGACTCGCGACTGGCACAACGCTCACATGGATAGACCTATCAACTCCAACTCGTTTGAAATCGACAACTTCGACGATGCCTTCCTCTGGAACTCGTTCATGATCAGCCCCCTGGTGCAGTTTCGGTCACGACTCATGCCTCAGGAACGTGCAGCTCTTGATTCTTCGCGAATTCTCACTTCTGCAATCAGAGGTTTCTGTAAGACAATGACCATTCCGTTGAGCTCCTCGCCCATAAAGAATGTCAAGACTGGCATGCCCTCTTTCATGACACTCATCTCGCGCCTGTCTTGTCAAAGAGCCGGAACTCGTTTCAACTCACGAGGCATTGACGACGACGGGCATGTTGCCAACTTTGTCGAGACTGAGACGACATTCTGGAGTCCGGCGGGAGTCCTGTTCTCGTATGCCCAAGTCCGTGGTTCCGTGCCAGTCTTTTGGGAGCAGGCTGCCGACCTCATCCCAGGACGTCAGAAAATCACAATAACCAGATCTCCGGATGGTACACAGCCCGCATTCAACAAGCACTTTGAGGAGCTTGAACAATCATACGGAGCCGTTCACGTCATTAATCTTCTCAGCGAAACCAAGCCAGGTGAGGTTGAGTTGAGCACGCTCTACCACAACGGTATTAGGCACTGCCCCCTGAGCCGACCAGGGCCAGATGGCTCATGGGATCGTGCCCTCTTGCGGGAAACAAACTACGATTTCCACGCCGAGACCAAGGGGCCTGCCGGGTATGAAGCTGCTCGAGATATCCGCCGCTACATTGAGGATTCGACCGATGGTTTTGCCTACTTCCTTGCAGAGGAGACGAGTGACCCACGGGAGGACCAAGATGGCTCTGGACATGCACGCATGGTGGTTGTGCTTCAACAGGAGGGTGTTTTCCGAACCAATTGTCTGGATTGCTTGGACCGAACCAACCTCATTCAGACCATGATCTCGCAAATGGCTGTCGAAGCCTTCCTAGGACACCGAGGTGAATTCGCGGCCTCTGACTTTTGGATGAGGCACTCCAGTTTATGGGCAGACAATGGAGACTCGTTGTCCAAGACGTATGCTGGGACAGGCGCGTTGAAGTCGTCATTTACACGGCATGGGAAGATGTCTCTGTCTGGCGCTGTGGCCGATGTGCGCAAGTCTGTTCAGCGCATTTATCACAACAACTTCCTCGATCCTTCTCGACAAATCACCATCGACATGCTCCTGGGTCGTCTCGTTGGACAAGCACCGGTTCACTTGTTTGATCCCATCAGCGACTTTGTGTCTTCCGAGTTGGCGAAGCGAGGCGGCGAGTTCACTTCGTACAACGGTATTACAATATGGGTCGGCACGTTTAACCTCAACGGCCGAACAGAAGGCGTCGATCATGACCTCGGTCCTTGGCTGTTCCCAGAATCCATGGGCAACGCCCAGCCAGATATCTACGTGGTTGGCTTCCAGGAGATCGTGGAGCTTAGTCCACAGCAAATCATGAACAGTGACCCATCTCGGAAGAACCTATGGGAGCAAGCTGTCAAGAGGAACCTCAATGATCGACAGAAGCGATTAGGAGGTGAAAAGTATGTGCTACTACGAAGTGGGCAGCTCGTTGGAGCAGCGCTATGCATCTTTGTAAAGACGCCCAGTTTGGCCAACATTAAGAACGTCGAAGGCAGCGTGAAAAAGACTGGCATGTCTGGCATGGCTGGAAACAAGGGGGCTGTTGCGATTCGCTTCGATTACGCCAACACTCACATCTGCTTCGTCACGGCGCATTTGGCAGCGGGTTTTTCAAACTATGAGGATCGCAATCGGGATTATGCAACTATTCATCATGGTCTGCGTTTTCAGAGGAACCGAGGCATCGATGATCACGGTAAGCTTTGCAGAGCCGGCAGCCACTTGCTGTATAATGGGGAGAGCACATACTAACACGAGTAGATGCCGTTATCTGGCTGGGTGATTTCAATTATCGCATCGGCTTGAGCTTGGAAACTGCAAAGGCTCTAGTCAAGAAGCGTGACTTTGAGGCCCTGTACGAGAACGACCAGCTCAACCTCCAGATGGTAGCCGGCCTGTCGTTTCCATTCTATTCGGAAGCTCGCATCACGTTTCCACCCACGTACAAGTTTGACATTGGGACTGATGATTACGATACTTCGTACGCTTGCCCATACCTACCTGTCTACTGATTGTGCTTGTACTAACTTGATCTTAGTGAAAAAGCTCGCATTCCCGCTTGGACAGATCGTATTTTGAGAAAGGGCCCTAACCTCAGGCAAATCCTGTACGACTCGGCGCCTCTCAAATTTTCAGACCACCGACCAGTCCATGCTGCCTTTGAGTGCAGGGTGAGCATCGTGGATGAATCTCTGCGGGAGTCAATCAGCCAAGAACTCTATCAGCGCCGGAAGGCCGAGGTCGGGGACGCTACAGCGCATCTCGGCACGGGCGAAGACAGCGATGATGAAGACCTGATCGGATACGACTCGATAGAGCCGGGACTGCCACCGGCTAGTTCGGACCGCCAGAAGTGGTGGCTCGACAACAGACAGCCTGCTCGTGCGGCAGTGCCTGTCCCCAAGGCCAGGAATGGGCAGACGGTTTCTCTCAACCCCAACCGCCCATCGAATCCCTTTGGTCAAGCCGAGGAACCGGACTGGATATCAATCCCGAGGTCGTCTTCCAAGGCTTCCTTGTCGAGCATGTCGAGCTCGCCGTTTGAGAAAGTCAACTTGCCTCATGCCATGGCATCAGCTTCAAGCATCCCGCCTAGAAAGCTACCCCCGCCATATGATCCATCAACTTTGCCAGCCAAGGTTGGACGTCTGGCCCTGATGGACGATCATGGACCAGCCAGCAGAGGAGAAACGCCGCCTCCGCCTCCACCCCCGCGGCGGCAGACTGCAGGAGCGGGACAGGGAGGCAGCAATGGCTTTGGACTTAATAGGACACAGACGCAGCCGCTGCCAACGCCCCTTCGACCAACTTCGGCAGCCTCCCACACTTCACATGCCTCGCAGCAGCACGGCAAGAGTGGGAAGCCGGCGCCTCCAGTGGCAAAGAAGCCAGCACATCTGGCAACGATATCTCCCATATCAAGTCCAGTGGGAAGCCACAGCACCATAGACGATGACTTTCGTCCTCCATTGCCCACCAGGGCGGCCACGGCTAGTTTGGTAGCAAGCCCTCATCCGCACGGGACTGGGGCGGCAACCGTGCGAAAACCCGTGGCAGGGCCAAAGCCCGGGATAAACGGCTCGAGCCCGAAGCCGTCAACTCCGGTCGGAGCAGTGGGTTTGCCCGGGATGATGGGTGGGGATGTCCGGGGTGGACGCCGAGCGGCACCACCCGTGCATCCGAAACCACACCTGCAGCAGCATCATCAGCCGCATCAACCGCAGCAGCAAGGGACGATGGACCTGCTAGGCTCGCTGGACGAGGGTCAGGAGATGGGAGGATGGGAGACTCTGAAGCCGAGTACGAGAGCGTAGCGGGACACAGAGAGAGAAAAAGTGGTTTAGCCAAGTTAGATCTCGGGCTGGGTCTGGTGGGTTTGGCGTTTTAGGGTTTCTGCGGGATTGAAGCGTTTGAGTACAGTAGGTGCAGCAACAGGTTACGCAGCTGATGGGTCCTGTAGATTTTCTGCAGCTGGGACCGGGGGTTTTCAATGGGATGGAGCTCATTGACATCGTGTGTGCCCAATGAATATTCATCTTCCGTGTTCATCCATTATCTCCTCAATATCAGAACTGGCTAGACTGCCCTTGGTGAAACCTGGTGATGAACAGGGTCGGTCTGTCTCACGACTCGTGAACCACAGCCTGCATCATGTGCCCTCTCCCCGTCGGTTCAGCCACAGTTCCCTTTTTTTTCTCGTCGAGATAGTGGACCAACGTCCAATCTCTCACCGTTAGGTTCGTCCCGCTCGATCGGCCGGTGCGCCACCCGCAAGGTCGGATGATGTACATTTCGGCCTCTGCCAGGTCTCTCTGTCTTGTCTGGTGAAGTACAAGTGGTGTGAGTTCTTATGGCAGTTACCCTGTAGAACAACGGCGGTGACCCCCCCTCCCTATTATCCCTTGCACCCATGTCGTGCTGGGCTACTTGGCCTCATGACCACCTTGGACAAAAGCCTCGTCCCTCCCCCCGCAAGCAAGATCTAACCCTTGACCGAGCCGATGCCGGGTATTGGGTAGATGTTTAAACTCGGGACATTGTCTGTCTCTGCCTTCCTTT
Organism: Fusarium falciforme; assembly: GCF_026873545.1. Classification (NCBI taxonomy): domain Eukaryota; kingdom Fungi; phylum Ascomycota; class Sordariomycetes; order Hypocreales; family Nectriaceae; genus Fusarium; species Fusarium falciforme. The sequence goes on along the minus strand of NC_070544.1, from coordinate 2,255,250 downwards.
TCTCTCCCTTCTTCCCCCTTCTTTCAACACGCTTGGGTGGATATCTATCATCTTGCAACGCCTTTGTCCGACGTCGATAAGATCACGTCCTGCAGTTAGCCGCAATCCACCGTTTTACCTTCCGGAAGAGATAAGCTGCCTCTCTAGGTTGCCCTGCAAGGCCAAGGCCAGCAGCTCCCCCCCCCATCTTCAGCACACGACCACTACTAGTCCCCAAGTCGAACGGCAGAGGTCGATCTGGACGAACGGCTGGTGATCCCCTCTATTACTACCTCGTCGTCAATTATCACCAGATCTCCCCTCCCCAATTCATCCCCAGTCTAAAAAACGACCCAGTAAGAAAATAGTCCAATAAACAAAAACACAACCATCCAATATTCGGATCCGCAACGAGTCCAAAAAAGAACCCAACACCATCAAAAGCCTTTGGTCCGCCGCCCGCCGCCCGCGCCGCGCAAATAGTCGTCGACTAAAAAGCCCGCCCCCCCCAGATCGGAGACCGGGGGACCTGGCTTCGCTAGCTTCGCGACGGGTTCTCGCCGTGTGCAATTTCTCTCACAAGAGGTCATTTCTACAAAATCTTGGGGGGCGCCCCCCAGTTTACCGACTTCTCTCTCCTTTTTCCTCTCTTTCCTGTCTCCTCCATCCGTTGGAGAGCGACTGCCTTGAACTTTTTTGATACCCCCCGAGCGAGTCTTTTCCCTCTTTCTTTGCTGCACGCCATTCAGGATATACCAAGACGGGGAGATACAGGACATAGTACGATTGGGGCGACGCGAGTCATTGAGAGAGACCAAGAGGCGAGACCGAAGTCGAGGCCGTTGAACCGGACACGGCCATCCATCGCTGGACGTTTTGAACGCTACTTTATCAAATACGAATATCTCGAACCAACCGAGTCATCAATCCTTTTACAACACCTCGACTCAAACCACCTACAGATCACGAGTGAAATCGCTATAAACATCAATCATCGACTACTCGATTCGTTATCATCAATATCATCCTCACGCCAATAATCCTATCAACAATATCAACCAAATAGCGGGCATTGCTCATAAATACGAAAAACATGGCTGGCTCACCAGAAGCAAACGCCCTTCCTGTCATCAGGAACAACCCCCTCATGCCTCCCGCAAAGCAGGAGCGTATCCATATCTGGCGCACAGAGGTCGCCTCCGCCCTCTCGCTCCCCACGGCCCCGTCCCTCTCCTCATCTCTCTCCTCGTCCTCGGCCGCCACCCCGGATCCCGACCCGGACACCTCCTTTGGCCTGTCTCCTCCGTCCCCAGCCACTTCACGGTCCCGCAGCCTGTGGAAGCGCATCAGCTGGCGGTTCGGTCCCAAGAGACGCGCTGCTGCGAATGCGGCGGCGGCGGCCGCGGAACTACCTGAAGGTCGCACGGCTATGTACCGTGGGCTTGAGACTAGGGGACCAAGGGGACACGACGATATGGAAGAGGGAGGCATCCTGGAGAGAGATAGCGAAGGAGCCAACGGCTTGAGGGAGAAACAAGAGAGGTTGATGCGGGCAGCGAGATTACTAGGCCACGGTCCCGAGAGGAACTGAGACATCTACAGCATCACGGTGGATTACGACCTACACACCGTTTTTCTTTGTTCACGAAAGGCCCGGCGCTGGTAATATTTCCTAATAGGCAACCGGGGTCATGCCGACATGTGTCATGATATAGCATTTATTCTTCATTAATCAATGTCCTTGCAGACAACACTAAACACCGAGACCGGTCCTCCACTGCCGGCTCTAACATTGCCATCTTTAGCCATTCCAGAGTCGCCGACTAATCGAGCCGTAGAGAATCGTCCCACCATTGCTCGTTGAATCGAGAACCTGTGCGAGACGATGGCCGGGTGTTTGTGACATGGGTCGAGGCAAGCAAACTGAGTCGCCAGAATGATTCTTCGTCGGGACCAGGTCGCAAGAGTCGCGAAACGCTCCGTCGTTCCTCTCGGGTGCCGTGTCAAGTCCGTGAACATGAATGTAGGGGGGATTTTGGGGGGTTTGCGGAGCATAGAAACATCAGGAAACAAAACATCTCCACTGTCTCTGCTCCGAGGGGACGTTTAGAAACGAGCCAATAGACATGAAGGGGCAAAAAATGATACTCGGGGGGGAAACAACAACGACGTCAAGAGACAAGGAAACGGGTAACATGAGAAAGCCCTTGTTCATGACGATCCATCAAGACAGATATCGGGTGTGAGGGACACAAATGTAGTTAGGTAAAAGGTGTGGAAAAGAAGCGACGGACGGATGAATGAAAGGGGGAGAGCTTTGCGATTTATCTGCCAGGTAAAAAAATAACCGTCATGGTGTTTGGCGGTCGATTTCCGAGTCCGACGGACGAACGAGATGAAGATTCCACGCCGTGCACTTTCCCTTGCCTGAACCAGACCCAATGATCCTCCCTCTCCCTCGCCATGAAAAAAAGCAACGCACTGCGCAAAAAAGAAGCCTCGTACTATCATCCAGCCCGCCCAAGACAGGCCCAGCTATCCGTGTGTCCGGGGGCAGACAAGAGTAGCCGGGGCGAGAATACATCTCGGTTCCTATATGCCGAGACGCACGTGGTATCGAGGGGGTTTGGAAACAGATTTAAGAGGCGGCAGCGGGCGCAGGCTCCTCGGCCTTGGGCTCCTCAGCCTGCTCGGCGGGCTTGGCAGCCTCGCCCTCCTCCTTCTTGGGGGCGTCGGCACCAGCGGCCTCGCCCTCGGCGCTGTCGGACGAGGTCCAGAGGGTGAGGTTGTCGCGGAGGAGCTGCATGATCAGGGTGCTGTCGCGGTAAGACTCCTCAGACAGCGAGTCGAGCTCGGCAATGGCATCGTCGAAGGCCTGCTTCGCGAGGTGGCAAGCACGGTCGGGCGAGTTCAGGATCTCGTAGTAGAAGACGGAGAAGTTGAGAGCAAGACCCAGGCGGATGGGGTGAGTGGGAGTGAGCTCAGTCTGAGCGACGTCGGTAGCGCTCTGTGGTTGGGCACAATCAGTCAGCGGGGGGCACGAGGGGCCCGGATCTTGCGGCATGTGACGGTGGGGGGACTTAGCCTCACCTTGTAAGCCTCATGGGCAGCAGTAGCAGCACCCTTGCGCTTCTCGCCAGAGGCGAACTCAGCGAGGTAGCGGTGGTAGTCACCCTTCCTGCAGGCGGGGAAAGACCCTGGTCAGCTTCTGGACGCGAAAAATTGCAGTGTTGAGATATCGGAAGAGTCATGCGGGGAGGGGGCGATGATGAGTGGTGGTTGATCCAGCACCCAAAAAAAAGGCGGGATGCGAGGGGCCTCAGGCCAGAGGCGGGGAAGATAAAAACGCACATCTTGTGGTAGAAGACCTTGGACTCGCCAGTGGCGGCGTTGGGGATGAGGAACTGATCCAAAACGTCCAGGACATCCTGGCAGACCTTCTCGAGCTCGGTCTCGATCTTGTTGCGGTACTCCTTGATGGTGGAGACGTGCTTGTCGGAGCCCTTGGACTCCTCCTTCTGCTCGATCGAGGAGATGATGCGCCACGAGGCACGGCGGGTGCCGACAACGTTCTTGTAGGCAACGCTCAGGAGGTTGCGCTCGTCGACGGTGAGTTCGCCGCCCAGCTTGGCCACCTCCTTCATGTAGGTGACCATCTCATCGTAGCGCTCGGCCTGCTCGCAGAGGCGGGCCAGGAAGGTCTTGCTGCAAAGTGGTAACACGTACGAGGTCAGCGATACGGCGTCTTTCTTTCGGTGGCATCAACTCGTCCCCGGCCGGGCTAGGCGACGAGGGGAGAGCGACGAGAGCGCCCGGGGGAGGCGGCAGAGGGCCATCTGGACAAACCTTTCACGCTGCAGCACCAAAAAGTCAGCATCTTGAAACCGTCTTGACTAGGGAGATGGGAGGGGATGAGGATAGCGAGCAGGGGGCAACCAGCGCCGCCCGAGGCCGCGGCAAAGAACCAGAAAAGGATCGCAAGCTGCATAGCCGATCGCCGCAGGCCAAGGACCGTGGATCGCGGGCTCGGGACGTCGTTGTGTTGACAGCGTCGATGTTTGGGCTCGACTGAGGGGTTGTGCGGGCTGAGGCGAGACCGACCAGGCGGAGAGGGAAAAGGGCACAACGAGAGGCAAGGAGGGGAGGGGAAGCGGATGATACTTACCTCGGTGGTCATGGTGAAAATATTCGGGGGGTATTATTCGTGAAAAAGAGGAAGCGGTCGTGAGAGAGAAAAAGAGAGGGAGAGGTTGAGTGAGAAGATGGGAAATTTTGGAGGTTTGAGATTTGGGGGGTGCGCAAGTAGAATGAGGAGGGAGGGATGAGGATGGGCTGTGGATGTGGATGTGAGAGTGAGAGGTAGCGGGTGAGAAGAGGGACCTTGCCTGGCTGTGGAGGTGGGACGCAGGTCAGGCGTTGAGAACCGGCGCAGGTAAGGCAGGCATGTGCGAGTTTTGGGTGCGCGTCCCTATTTCGCGCATTGATTTTGGCAGCCCTGCCCGGCACCCTGCGGGGGATTCAGGGCTGCATCCGCTAATTTTTGGGGGGCCTGACGCCTGGGCGAGGCGGGGTCCCCTCCAGCGGGCTCTGCGCGCGCAGCCCTCTAGGAAAGGGGTGTTGGTTTATTTTGGCACCCGGTTTTTCCAGACAGCCAAAAACAACTGTTAGCCTGCATCCTTAGTGCCGTCATAACCCAGTCACCGCTCTCATTCATTCACTACAGGGCGGTGATGTCTGCTGGGAGAAAAGGGGAAACAAGGGACGGGCCCCTCTCCCGCTGCAAAATTAACGACGGACTGAACGGGACCTGACGGAGTGCGCTAGGTTTCTTGCAGTACTCTTGTTGGATGGATGGCTCAGGTTGCTACGCGGTACGGTGCGGTGCGGTGCGGTGCGTGGCTTCGGTTCGGTGCGGCCTGCCAGGTGCCAGACGCCAGGTGCCAGAAGTTGGGTGCCAGGTGCCAGCTCAGGTCGGCAGAGCCACGTGAGCGCAAAAAAAAAGTGACGACGTTTCCATCCAAGTTCCATCTCGTTCACCCCTCTTCCATGGATCAAACAAACAAACGCTGTCGTCGTGCCCGGGCCACCTGAATCCCTCCAGTTCATTTCTCCTGAGGCCCAGCGCGCCCGCCATCGCACCCGCCTCGTTGGAGATGCGCACGTGTCTGCCACCTCTGCATCTGCCTCTGCCTCTGCCTCTGCCAGCGCCTACAGAAAATCAAGTCACTTGGACGTCGATATGCATTCACCCTGAGGATGCCGCTTCTGATAGAGGTCCTAGGCCAGCCTCATTGGGGCTGAGGACGTGCTTGATGCCTTAGATTGGGTCTTTTGTCCTCTCGCCGCCACACACGACATCTCGCGCCCGCGCGGATGATGAGATATCCATGGATCCATGGCAGCTGTAGGCCCAGATACGTATCCGCCAATGCAGCCCAACACATGGCAACCTGTACCTACGCTTGGAGGTCCAAACGAAACAAAACCGCCCAGCATCCTTATTTGGCTCATTTACCTGCGAGCGCACGCGACACATGGTGACTGGCCGGGCTGAGCCTCTGGTAGGTATGAACTCATTTCTCGTCGTCGACAGCCTTGTATTAGCCGCCCGCACCAGTGTCTGAGGGCCAACCAGTCAACAACACTGTCCACTTCTGGTCTCGTCGCTTGGACGACTCGTCTTGATGATTGGGAACGACATCGAGACCGAGGTCGTTCGGTCATTGCTCGCAGCTTCAAGTCCAGGCATCGAGACGGGATTCGCTCGCTCACGATGCTAGCCAGCCCTGACAGCGGCTACTAGATATCCGTCCTCGTTTTTTTCAAGATTGCTCTGCACTGCACCGCATCAAATCTCGAGATCTGCCCATCTCGCTCTCAACCATCCCTGCTGGCGTGTTTATTGACATTGGATGATTTGATTGCCCTTCCCTTCCCTTGCCTTGCAACCCCGCCCAGGCCTGGTTGCCTGCCACACGTCTCGCTCGACACGTTTGTCCTTGGCCGGGAAAATCCACGAACCTGGATGCGGGAACTGTGCGTTGCTGGACCACTGGCCGACATCCTGGCCTCCCATCGTTTCGCCTGCCTCTGTTCTCGTTCGTTTCAAGAGACTCTGGAGCCAGACTATAGTCGCACATCTGTCAACTAGTCGCCATCCATTGGACGCTACTCTCTTTCATCTGGAACGGCCGAGGGTATTCCTCTGGGTTCGCATCTTTTGCCTCTATCCCACCCATGTTGCCTCCGCCTGCCAACAGAACAGAAACGGTTTCGTTTCCTTTCTCTCTGTCCCCACAGACCCATCTGCAATCATCCGGAGCCACGTTCCACGACGGCCGCAGAAACCGGTTTCGCCTCATCCAGCTCAGACGTGTCTCTCTGCTTCTCGCTGCTCATACCCTCCGACTTGCCCCCGTGGCAACCCAAAAGCTCATCTCCCCAAAACACGCCTATTCAAGGCACAACAACGTCCCCGGGTGCTTTTCGGTCCTGACAGGCTAGACGTCGGGACCCTTATCATGGCATGGCCTGGAACTTTGACACAACCCCAGCCCAGCCCAGCTCACGTTCCTTTGGTGGAGCTCTCCGCTCGGTCTAGCCCGCCGGGCGTGGCCGGGGAGTCCAAGTGGGCAGCCAGGCCGAGTTGTGAGTTGGCATTCGGGGACTCGCAGGTTTCCGAACACGGGCCCATGATGCCATCTTCCGACCTACATGTACATGCGAGACCGTGAGCGTGAGGGCGGTAGGTGCTCGCTCGGGTAAATCCCTCTCCGCTCATCTAAAAAACCTCTATTCTGTGTACCGTATTCATAACTGACTGGCCTTTGCAAGTGGACATTTCTAGACAACTTGACGATACCCTTGGGAGTTGAGGTTGTCCAACATTGACCCACTGCCAATGGATGAGCTTATCTCGCTCACCGAGTGACAAGGTTTCCATAACCCCCCATGCCCTTTCTGAGAGAGATTCATGCGGTGAAAGGAAGCCAGCTGTTAGCATGAACGATGTTGAGGTCTATCTGAGGCTCGTGTAGCCAGGAGTTGCACGACGAGACGTAAGCTAGGGGATGACGATGTTTTTCGACTTCTCTGAAGACCCAGTTGTCAACTCATTCTCTATCCTCTTGATTCAACCCTCCTATTTCCTCAACCTTGCGGTGTAGAGTACCTTTCCCCGCTTGCGAGTCAAGGGTGATGGAAAATTCCACTTCAGCCAAGAGTCTCTTGCAGAATATCTGGAAATTCTCCGATTGTCCCGTTGCCCTCCAGTCCCAACAGCACTCAACCACCAACGACAGTTGTATCGTTGTGACAGCATCAATTAAGACTACATGATACATGATAGATCAGAGACTTTTTGCATACTATGAATAAACGCCTAGAAACTCCCCCAATAATGACTCAAGAATGCTAGAGCTCCTCCGTATCTGGGCCTTGGTACGGTCCTCTACCCCAGTCGGCAGGATCGCCTCCCGGCGCGCAAAGCCCCAGTCTCCAGAAATAGTCCCGGTGGGCAAAGAGGAGCTGCCACAGCTTGAATCTCGAGGGGAAGCCATCCGCCTGCACCGACTTTTCCGAATTCGCCGGGACGCTTCTGGCGTGGAGCAGGCGGCGCAAAGCCGACCAGACAGAATCGTCTGCCCCGGCAATACATGCTGGATCGTTGTCCCCGACGCAGAGGTAAATGTCGGCCTCGGAAGGAGAGAGTTGCTGTTTGGCGATGTATATCTCGCCCGCGTGTGACTTGTAGCCCCATTCGCCCAGGGGGAGTAGAGGGACGGGGTCTTCCTTGTGAGTTACCCGTCTATAGTCGCGTTCTTCAAGATTCTCGCGGCCGTATAGCTGGAAGACCTCGTCTACGAAACGAGCGAGCCCGTCATTCCCAACTCGAGGTTCGCCAAACGTTGTAGCGATTACATCGTCCCAGCCCAGGGACACCTTGAGCTCTAACGCCGCAAGACAGGCAACGGCGCCTCCAAGGCTATGCCCCACAAGTTGAATCGGGTATGATGGATACTGAGTTTTCAACTGCCGGAGCTGCGGGAGGACAAGACGTCTGGCGTTCTTCCAAGAGTCGAGGAAGCCCATGTGTACAGTGCAGTTGGTACATTTGTGTTCTGGCTTCTCGGGCTCTTCGTCACCGTCGCCGGGAAACGGATATGGCACGTACTCTTGTGGCACAGTGCTCAAGTCGACTATGGTGTTTGCGATGCTGTAAGTGCCCCGGAAAGCTACCACGATAGCGGGCTGGCCTGCAGTGTAGGCATCGCTATCCTCTCGCTGCCGCACACCATGGTCGACAGCTATGTAGCCGCAGCTGTCGCCGAGAAGGGGGCCAGTGTTCCATGTGGTGATGAGGGACAAACTTGGGAAGTCGCTGCAGCGGGACACGCACTCAAAGGGCTTCCTGACGCCAGTTGTGCCGATGCAATAGGAAATGTCGACAAGGCGAGAGAGGCGCTCTAGTGTTGCAAAGAGAGATACTGATATGCTCTTGGGTGTGGTTGCTTGCGGAGTCGCAGTAGGGCCGTGCTGAGGTGGTATCTGAAGGGCGAGGACCAGAGTTGTGATGGTGAGCTGCAAGGCAAAGAGCCTCGTAGAGGCGATAGATTTCAGCCGCATGGTGAATTGAGGTGAATGACGAGTCGAGCCGCAGCAGAGTAAAAGGTGGCGCTGCGTTCACTCGCGCATGTCGAGTGTCGAGGTTTGAAGCCCAGTAGGTAGGCAGTCAGGCTTGGATGACGGCGCGTTTCCCAGAGACAGACCTACTCTCAGCAGAGGCTCGTTGAAAGCTGAGATGGAGGAGAGATGCAGGTCGCCTTTTGTTGGGGAGGGCGAAGCTTGAGGCTGGGCCCCAATGGAATGACGATCTAGATCAAGTGAGGTAACTTTCAAGGTCCAGACGGGACATGCCAGTGCCAGTGCCAGGCCTCCAAGATCAGGCCTCAATTGTCCAAGGTCCCGTGAGGGCGTTGACTCGTCGAGGTCATACGGCAGACGTCGGACAAGAGGTACTTGGCCCGGGGCGGCGAATGCGAGCGGCCGAGGAGGTACCCTCCGTCTCTGGTCCTGACAAACGGAGGAGAGAAGAGTGGTCTGGCCCTGCCTGGGGTGCATGATTTCAGCGGCTGGGAGGTGATTTGGGCTGCTGTGAGTGGCTGGGAGGCACCTGCACTACCCCAGATTTCGAATGGATCCACTCTTTCCTAGCGCGTGGACGGCATCTGGAGCTGATGGTCTCTAGGTTCTCTTTCACTCAAATGTCATTCACAGGCTTGTTCTGGTCATTGACGGTGGTTGGTGATGGGGATTTCTCTTGTGAGTTCTATTATTAAGTTGGTGAATCTACCGAGTCTCATACTGAACTGGCCAGTAAGACTGTTACTGACACTTCTTTCTCCCACGTGTTGTTTGTCCTGTCGGTTCTACTCTTATGCTCCCTTCCAACAATCTTATGCGTTGTACAAATGACACCGTCACTCGCCCTCTTGAACAAACATCAGATCACAAGATCTCAACTCTCGGAGCACATCGGCTTAAGACGGCGGTGTCTTCCTCACAGGGTTGAGGCTGGTGAACAATGCCCGATGGTCCGTCGAGTTGCTTGTGCAGCTGCCTGATCTTCCGCACTTGAGTGAGATTATGGCACTGCCACCGGCCTCCCATTGTGCAGTTCTATGCCCAGAGTTAGCACTCGATACAGGGTTCAAAGAGACATTACTTACCCGTCAGCGCCATCGCAGACCTTCTCCATCACCCAGAGCTTCTGGTCGTCGTCGTCCCATAGAAACTCGACAGCCGCGTTGTCACACGCATACCGCGGAGAGCCCGGGCTGCTGACGACCTTGGACGACGAGTTCTTGTGGCATGGTGTCTTGACCTTGGTATCCTCGTCCTCAAAGTTAAAGTCAAAGGCCGAGAGCGTCTTGCCGCCGTCCTTGGACTGGCCCTTGAAGTTGAGGATGTGGTAGGCATCGGGGAGCACGCACGAGTTGGTCTCGTCGGCTTCTAGAAGAACGAGGCCTGGCGGGACGGTGTAGGCGTGGGCTGCCCAGGTCGTTGGCAGGGCGGATACGATGAGAAGTCCGAGATGCATGGTTGGTAAGGGAGTTGTAGGCCAGTGACTATGAAGTATGTAGATGGAGGGGCGGGAGGATCGTGATAGCGGCTCAAGTGAGATGGATGGAATGATACAGCAGAGAGAAAGTTGCGAGTCAAGACGAGGTCAATTATAAGTTTGCCGGACTCACAATATGGAGACAACGACGTCAGTCTCCCCTAACCTTACCGAACACGCGGCCGTGGAAACACGAAAACCGGGCCAGAGTTTACTGGTAAACTCGCGCCGTCAAGCAAATGCCCCTCGCCGATCCCGCTGCAACCGCCAGGATAACAGTTCCAGATGTCCACTCGTGAAAGGGACGGGATCGGAGGCGAGGATCCGAGGGAACGACCGGCGATGCAGTCATTGGCTGCCGATCCCGTTTCATGTCGTCGGAGGATTGACGTGTATGTACGTCCATGCGCCGACGACAGTAAATAACAACGGATAGATATTCTTGGACTCTTGCGCGAGGTTGTTCCCGTCTTGTGAGACAGGAATAGAAACGTGATTGATAATGCAAGCGGGTTTGCCTGTGTACCGAGGCCTCCTTTCAAGAGTGTTTGCTCATCCCTGGTTTCACTCGAGATTGTAATGGACACTGAACCTTGAGGGCCAGAGTGTAGATCGTAATGTGCGCATGATTCTTGCATTATCCCTTATGCTGATGGTTCACAGCCACCTTTTAACGGGAGAGGATGGATGTTTTGGAGATACCGTCACCTTGGGCACTGCGACTGTTTCTTCGTATTCGCCAGGCTTGCCATCTGGGAACAGAGAATGCTGAAGAGAGGACAGGCAGGTTTAGGTGCTCGGTTCAACCCGGCATGAGGAAGTCTGCCTCTATAAAACCAGATATTGAGAAACCGTGAAGGTGCCTACAAAGGCAACTCATCTCACCACGAATAGGTGTGCTGAACATCAACATCAACATTCTGAAGCAAACTCGACCTGGCTGCCATCATGAGATCCACCTCATGAGCTGAGCTGTGGTCCTCTTGCTCTGTGGGTCAAAGGCGCTTCTCGACCACGCACAAAACCTCGAACCCTCCAACACGTGACCCACAAGCGGAAAATAATCCACCCCCGTCTTTCGCACAACCACCAAAACTTTTTTTTCGCGAGATCCCCTCCTTCTTCCCTCCTTCTCGACAACCACCCTCAGCCTCACTAACCCATCCAGCACAATGGCCGCTGAAGCTCCCGCGAGAACCGGTCTGGCCGTTGGCCTCAACAAGGGCCACGTACGTCGTCTCCCTGTCACAGTCTCACCTCGTGGAGGATCTCTGCTGCTTCGCCACGGATGAGAGAGTGTCGACTTCTCCCCGAAATAGCAGACGATGGACGCTGACATTTTGCGCCTTTTGCGGATCTACAGAAAACCACCCCCCGTGTCGTCAAGCCCCGTGTCTCCCGGACCAAGGGTCACCTGAGCAAGCGCACCGCTTTCGTCCGTGAGGTCGTCAAGGAGGTTGCTGGGTAAGTCACTTTTTCTTTTGAGGATATGGTGGAAGAGGATTGGAATCAAAGGATACAAGAGGGGGACGGACGGGAGAGGCATTGTTGCCATTGGGAAATTTTTCCATCGGACTCTGTCTCTGCCGTATCTTGACGATTGGAAACTGGCTCTCTCCCTCACACGACAGCTTGCTAACCACCACCTCACAGTCTTGCCCCCTACGAGCGCCGAGTCATTGAGTTGCTCCGAAACAGCAAGGACAAGCGTGCCCGTAAGCTCGCCAAGAAGAGAGTACGTCGACCCGACACACACACACACACACAACACCAGATCCAAACTAACACATGACAACAGCTCGGTACCTTCGGGCGTGCCAAGAAGAAGGTCGACGAGCTCCAGCGCGTCATCGCCGAGGCTCGCCGCGCGGGTCACTAAATCGTCTAATCTGATTTTTGGGAATCTGGCACCAAAGGGGTTCGCATGGATTGGCGTGGTCACGATTTGATCGATTAAAAAAATGAAACGGCTTTGATGCTCCGTGGCAGGGATTTAGCTGCGGCTCACCGGAATACCAATACTCTGAAGACATTTTATGGCGTTATGACAATGCCATGCTCCCTATCTACTGCAATGTGACTGTATGCTTTCTCTTGTGACGCTTTGTTCCTTGAGCTCAAATATGTACAACTGCATCGCTGTAACATGGATCTATCAATCCCAAGTAGAATGGCTCGACAAAGCCAATGACTGGTCCAGAACAGTCTAGCAGAGACAGTAGAGATACAATACGCTTCAGGTTTCGTCCAACCAAACATAAAAATGATGTCAACCAACGCCGCCTGTGACCCTTGAATGCATGCCATCAAGACTACTTCTTCCAATAACTCTCAAACACCGTCTATTTCTTTCCCAGCTTTAGCCACTTGGGTATCTTCTTGGCGATCTTGTCTCCCGTTCCTTCGCCAGCCTCAGCTCTTGATGGCCGAGCCACGGCCGGCCCGTCGTCCTGACTATCTGGAGCCTCCACGGGCTCAGGTATCTTGACTTGCTGTCCCTGTTGTGCAACATTGGCTTTGAGGAAGGGCTGCTTTCGCACAGCTGGAGGTACAGCGTCATCCCACACCAGGTTGATGAGGATGCGTCCCGTCAGCTTGTAGGACTTGATAAGCTCATTGCCGGGATTGGAGTTGTCCTTAATAACAGTCTTGGTCCCTGGGAGAACCAAGTGGAAGGGCTGGCCATCGTGGGCCATGACATGTCGGACAGCGTCGTAGAGGAAGCGGCCCGTGTCGGCTGGGCCAACCTGCCAGTCACTGCTGGTGTTATCCGGAAAACGGACCTTGACGAGGACGAATTTGATGGCAGCAATCTTGGCCGCCTCAGCCGCGGCCTTGTCCTCGAGTTCTCGATCCGAAAGTAGTCGCCTGTTTCTCGAGTCCTCCTGCAGACGGGCCTGGCGAAGCTGAGCATGAGCAATGGTGGGAGTAAAGTCGGCCTCGCTGGATGGGGCGAGAGCTGCCGCAGGAGTTGAGCCTGAAGGTGCAAGGAAGACGTTCACAGGCTCTAGAGGATCTCTTTGCTGGGAGGATTCCACATCCATCTTGTCCTCTTCTGCAGGTTTATCGTCTGCGCCGCTGGTTTCCTCTTGCTGGTTACGACTCGAGTCCTGTTCTGGTTCCGGGTTGGGGTCTGCCATGGGAGTGTCTTCGATCTCTTGGGGTTGAGGTTCTGCCTCCTTTGATGTCTCTGCTGGTTCCTGTTCAGTTCCCGCGGCTCCTGATGCCTCTGGCTCTTTAGCCTCCTCTTCTGTTTCCTTGAAGTACTCGCTTATCTCGGACATGGCATCGAACAAGGTCTGATCCGTCTTCCGATAGGTCAACCTAATAAGAACACTGCCAGAGTTGTATCCAAGCTGCGACAATGTCTTTTGAAAGTCGGCAAACGAAGATAGCTCACGACCCATAATGTTGAGAACGGGGATCTCGTAGTACAATTGTCCGCCACCGCTTCCTGTGCCGCTGGACGTCTGGGCGACGCCACGGGCGGTGATGTTGATATTCTTGCCATTGCTCGCCTTGCCACTCTCGAACTGGCGTAGCACCTTCCAGATGGTAAGGTCGCTGGGGAACTTCTGGATCAACCGGCCGCCGGGGATTTCGCGACCTTCGGGGGGCGGGACTTGGAGGCCGACTTGTATGGCGGAGGGTGTTTTGGATTTGAGGACGAGCTCGAGCTTTGCGCCGGGGATGAGACCAGAGGTGCGGAAGGGGACAGAAAGGTCCACCTGCTTTTGGCGGTGTCTAGGAGCGGATATGATCAGTATGACCTCGAAAGGAGAAGTGAAACAAGGGAACTCACTTCACAAGATACTTGTCGCTAGAGAGACCGAGCTTCCTGCAGGCCTCCTCAAGGACATCGGTCAAGTAGGTGCCAGGGGTGACTTTGACCGTCGCCCGCCGCAGGTCGGTGGCTATCACCACGACGTGGGAGGCCATGGTCTAAAGAGGGGCTTAGGCTGAAGAAGTAGAGGTTGATAATATAGGTCTATTGTTCGAGGTCGAGGACGCGGGGAGAGTTGAGCTTTAGCTGCCAGGCGGTGATGTAAGCAGGTAGTAGAGAGCAAAGGCCAGAGTAATGGCGGGGTACGCGCAGTCTGGGGGGCACAACCGCCAAGGCAGCTGAGCCAGGCAACCACGAGTGATGTATTGGCCTATTTCTACCAGGAAGGGTTGACAGGAGGGTTCGATTTTGTTCGATTGTATGGATGGACAGTTGACTGGAAGCTTCTATCACTACAGCACAGTACAGGTGTGTCAATCACTTTGGTGTTGGGGATGCCCGCTGTGGCCTCTGCCGCTAGCAGGGAACGGGAGCTATCAGTGAGGTTACAGCCATGGATAATGATTGAGTCGTGTATACAAAAGAGCATATGCTCGTAGTTGGCCGACTTGATAGGCACAAATGAATTACATACATCTTTTTATATACGTACAAGATAGAACATCGACTTGGAATGCTTAAACAAGTGCCTGCCTATTCGATCCCCTTCTGGAACTTCAAGTTGTCTTGTTGCTGCGTCAAGTGAGAGGCATTACATAAGCCACAGTTGAGCCTCAGCGCCACACCTCCCAGGCTGCCCCAGCCAACGTGGATTTTCCCGGCCGCGCCAGACGTGTTTGCCTTGCAGCCAGCCAACCCGCCCAGCCTGGCAAGTGTGTGCAGTACGTACCTGAGTTACGCCTCGAAGCTCTGGGGGAGCTTCAACCATCTGCTCTCGCAACTCCATCAACTCGACGTCGACGATCCAACCGGAACCGCGAAATACGCCAGCACCTGTAATTAGCGACTTTTCAGGCCTGCAACGTCCCCCGAGGAATCTGTTCTTGTGTTCTCTCTGACAAGACCGTCGTGATTGACGCTGCCTTGTCCTGTTGACTTGTCCGACCTCGCATCTCCCATCCATCATCTACAGCGTCAGAAGCCACCATGGTACGTCGATATCGATTGCTCGAACCTCTATCTGTCCCATCAAGCTAACAACAATGCTCCCATCAGTCGTCTCCCTTCTCGATAAGTTCGTCCATCTCGCCCGCCCTCGAAAGCTCACCCAACTAACCCTCCCCTCCCAGACGGCGGCGCCTGCGTCGCCATGGTCGGCAAGGACTGTGTCGCCATCGCCTGCGATCTCCGCCTCGGTCTCCAGGCCCTCACCGTCTCCAACAACTTCCCCAAGATCTTCCAGTACGGCGACGTCTTCCTCGGCCTGACCGGCCTGGCCACCGACGTCAACACCGTCAGCGACCTCTTCCGCTACAAGACCAACATGTACCGCCTGCGTGAGGAGCGCGCCATCGCCCCCCGCACCTTTGCCAACCTCGTCTCGTCGTCCCTCTACGAGCGCCGCTTCGGTCCCTACTTTGTCTCTCCCGTCGTCGCCGGCCTCGACCCCAAGACCGGCAAGCCATTCATCTGCGGCTTCGACAGCATCGGCTGCATCGACTTTGCCAAGGACTTTATCGTCTCGGGGACCGCTTCAGAGCAGCTCTTTGGCATGTGTGAGGGTCTCTGGGAGCCTGATATGGTGCGTATCACAATGGAGGGCATGCTCCTCGACGAACACCGGCCGTATGCTAAGACACAATGCTAACACCGCTTCCTAGGAACCCGATGCCCTCTTCGAGACCATCTCCCAGTCGCTGCTCAACGCCGTTGACCGTGACGCTCTATCCGGTTGGGGCGCACACGTTTACATTATTGAGAAGGACAAGGTCACCAAGCGATTACTAAAGGGCCGACAGGATTAGAGCGGCGTTTTCAGAAAGGAAAGGCCTGGGAATGTAGAGCGGGGGACAGAATGGTGGTTCATGTATCTTGTATGAATAGATACTCGGTCGATACAACCGCTGGGTAATGAGTGCATCAGCACGCCGAGCAAGCAAGCAGCCACTGATCCTCCTGTGCAGGCGTCGCTGTGTTATATGGCCGTGCATGCACCTGGACGAATCGTTGCCTATAATCCGAGTTTACGAATTTCTTTATCAAAGGCCATTACGGCCATCTAGGTCTATCTCAGCTTTTTCGAGCTGTTACCATATGGTACACGCAGATTCTAGTAAACTTCTAGCCTGAGCCAGATCCCCAATCTCTACTGCATCCTTCTCTATTGCTCCTTCTTTTCCTTGAGAGACGTGTCGGATGTCGTCTGCACAAAGAACTGTCGCTCAACGGCCTTGAGCACTTCATCAAGGAGTCTGAAGATGGTCAGCAACTATTACGAGACTTAAAGCGGGAGCAGAGATCAACTTACATAACGGGGGCACTGATGATAATGACCGCCTTCCACTCCATCACGTTCAGGGGGAGGATGGAGAACAGCGACTGGAGGAAGGGGACGTAGAGGAGAGCAAAGTGCAGAGCCATGGACAAGGCAATGGCATACACAAGCATCATGTTCTTCCACAGAGGAAGAGTAAGAAGAGACTCGCTCGATGACAGGGCGTTCATGGCGTTGAACATCTCAATGACGACCAGGATCGACAGGGAAACGGTCGACGCGGCCTTGGCCATGTCGTCGGAGAACATCTGGCACCCAATCTCGGGGAAGTCGGCTGAGCAGTGGTGGAAGCGAGACAGCTGGCGGAAGGTAATCTGAGGACCCTCAGGGTTATACATGAACCACCAAGCGTAGCCCGCAACCGTAGCAAGACCGACGTAGGTGCCAATGATGAGATACCGGAAGAAGAGCCATCCGCCAATCAAAGCTTCGTCTCGCTTGCGAGGTCGGCGCTTCATGATGTCGTTGTCGGGAGGGTTGAAGGAAAGGGCCGTGGCAGGAAGACCATCGGTGACCAGGTTAACCCACAGAAGCTGGACGGGAACAAGAGCCTCGGGCATGCCGAGAGCAGCCGTCAGGAAGATGGAAACCACCTCGCCAATGTTGGAAGAGATCAAGTAGCGGATGAACTGCTGAGTGTTGTTGTAGATAGAGCGGCCTTCCTCAATGGCAACCTCAATAGTGGCAAAGTTGCTGTCAGCGAGGACCATGTCGGCGGCCAGCTTGGAAACATCAGTTCCGGAGCCCATGGCAACACCAATATCAGCCTTCTTGAGAGCAGGGGCGTCGTTGACACCATCACCAGTCATAGCAACAACCTCACCCAGGGACTGGAGCAAGTCAACGAGACGCGACTTGTGACCAGGCTCAACACGAGAGAATAGAGATGCCCGCTTAGCTGCCTCAAGCTGCTCATTGGGAGAAAGCTGATCAAACTCGCGGCCAGTGTAGCTCTTTCCAGTGAGGTCCTCGTGTTGGGTAAAGACACCAATCTGTCGGCAGATACTCTCGGCAGTGTTGCGGTTGTCTCCAGTGATGACAATGACACGAATACCGGCATCCTTGCATCGCTGGATAGCGCGAGGAACCTCCTCTCGAGGAGGATCAAGCATACCGACAAGTCCAAGGAAGGTCATGTTCTGCTCAAGCTGGGCGTACTGTTCGGTGGTTGTAGCGGACTGAAGAAGAGGAGTCTCAGGGACATTGTCGATGCTGGCCAAGGCAATAACTCGGAGGCCATGGTTACCATATCGCACAACCTCGCTCATCAAGCGATCATAGACCTTCTTGCTAAGAGGCGCCTTGTTGCCACCAGGACCAAGAAGAGTCTGTGTGCAGCGTTCGATGACGGATTCAGGAGCGCCCTTGACCAGGAGTTTCTTCTCGCTGCCGTTGCGAACCAAGACTGACATGCTCTTTCGATCACGGGAGAATTCATACGTAGCAAGCCGGGGCAGTGTCTTTTCGTATACCGAGCTGGCGTAGTGAACGCAGTCCTCAGGGCGAGTATCAGCCGGAGCGCAAGGTCCAATCTTCTCAACCAAAACTCTCAGAGCGCCCTCAGTGGGTTCACCAACGCTCGTAAAGGTGGCAGTCCGGGAATCATAGGCAAGCTGAGCATCGTTGCAAATAGCGGCGACCTCGGTCATTTGACGAAGAGTAGCGGAAGAGTTGTGGAGGTCATGGACAACCTCACCATTCGACTTGATGGCTCCTCGGGGGGCAAAGGTAGTACCCTCAACGTCCAACTCGGTAAGATCGCTGCCGTCCTCGTTGAGGTACACAACCTTGCTGACGCTCATCTGGTTAGTGGTCAGAGTGCCAGTCTTGTCGGAGCAGATAACGCTGCAGCTTCCCAGGGTCTCGACAGAAGGAAGACTTCGAACCACGGCGTTCTTAGCGGCCATCTTTCTAGTTCCAAGAGCGAGGCAGGTGGTGATGACAACAGCAAGACCCTCAGGAATGGCAGCAACACCAAGAGAAACAGCAATCTTCAAGTAGTAGATGGCGCCCTTGGTCCAGCTTCCGTGGCTGGGGTCGTTGAAGTTGGGGATGTTGATAAGCCAGACCAGAATGCAAATGACAGTAATGACCTTGGCCAGGTTGTCGCCAAAGTCGTTGAGCTTCTGCTTCAAGGGAGTAGGCTCCGAGATCTGAGCAGTGATGCTCTCGTGAATATCTCCGATAGCGGTGTTGGGACCCGTCAGAACAACCACAGCTCTCGCGCGACCAGTGACAACGGTAGTTCCAGAGAACAGCATATTTGTCTGATCCTGCAAAACCGCCTTTTCGTCTCCGACAACGGTACTGGCGCGCTTTCCGACACTCTCGCTCTCTCCGGTGAGGACAGCCTGATCAACAGCGAAACTATTGCTCTCGATGGCGACAACTCGGCAGTCGGCGGGAATACGGTCGCCAATGGACACGGTGACAATGTCGCCAGGCACTAGCTCGTCGGCCTTGACTCGGGAAACATGACCACCATTTCGCACCACATTGGCCTCGTTGGCCGAGTATTCTTGCAAGGCAGCGATGGCCTTTTCCGCGCTACTCTCTTGGGAGACTCCGACGACGCCATTAAGAATAAGGATAGTGAGGATCTGAGGGTATCAAGCTGGTCAGCGCCATGTCCTGGGCAATATCAGAGATCTTGCTGGAGGACTCACAACTACGGGATCGACGAAGGCGCTCCAACCCTCTTCTTGGTCAAAGAGGGCCAAGACGAAGGAGACGGCGGCAGAACCCAATAGAATAATAACAAGCTGATCTTTGAATTGTTCGAGGATAAGCTCCCACAGAGGAGTCGGGGGTTCATCTGGAATAGCTGCACAAAAGTTAGATTACAGTCGATGCCGGTAGCGGGGCTGTCGCGGGGGGGCCAAGAGGTCAACGTACAGTTGCGCCCATGTTTCTTGCGAAGTTCATCAACTTGCGCGTCGCTCAAACCATTGGTCTGATTGACGCCAAAGTTGGCGAGGACATCGTCGACAGGGCGGGCGAAGGCGCTCTCCATGGTTGCAGGCAGCGCGCGAGGCGAGCGCACAAGACGAGGCTTCACGGAGATGGGCGAGCAGATGTCAAGCGGTTTGCGACAAAGGAGAGAACTCGATGGGGGTTGGGGGACGAGGCTCTAGAGCGAAAGAAGGGGAAAAGAAGAAGCAGAAAGAAAAGAACCACCGGAGAAGTCTAGTCAAGGAAAAAAGAGAGAAAAGACACGAGGCAGTACCGGAGGTAATCACGGGCGTGTCATGGCAATGGATGGAACCTAAGGGTAGATTTGTCACAACGGGAAAGGCAAAGACAAGGCAAGGCGATCGAGAAAGGACCCACGCACGTGGCAACCACCAAGTACCTCACGAATGGAAGAAATGGATGGGGGGAGGAATAGTATTGGGGATCTGAATCGCGGGCATGTCCATGCCTTTTCCACTTTCGTCTGCCCCGAAACTCTTCGCCTGCCAAAAAGTCCAACGTGTTCGTTTGTCCGGCCACGGCCACGGCTTTCGGACAGTCGGCCAGCACAACCCCCCACACCCCCGGCGGACGCTTTCTGCCTAGCCCGGTCCTCGATGATGGATCGCTCGTCCACTGGAGACCCCTGGAAAGCCACTGAGGTTTCCCCTGGAACCCCCAAAGCCTGGTCCTCGCCTCAGGGGTCCATCGGCGTCCACTTTGCCCCTCTCTGGCATAGCTCCTCTTTGCACCGCCACGATGCCGAGCCGGCCTGGCTTACACAAAGACACGAGACTTGCGCTCGAGTCGACGTGTGCCAAGTTGAGGATTGCCGGGTAGTCCGTCCTCGCCAATTGATGATGAAGTTGGCGATGGAGAAGAGGGTCAGTGGGGAGGCCAAGAGGAGATGTTGTTTTGCAGCTGCAATCATCAATCGAGTTCCAGAGAGTATCTCCAGTCATCAAGATTCCACGTCTTGTTGTAGGTACCTCGAGATAGCACGGCCATTATGCATGTATCCAAATCACCAGTACCTAGGTACCTAGTACGTGCTGCCCCT
Source organism: Fusarium falciforme (assembly GCF_026873545.1). Lineage (NCBI taxonomy): Eukaryota > Fungi > Ascomycota > Sordariomycetes > Hypocreales > Nectriaceae > Fusarium > Fusarium falciforme. Next base: position 2,234,861 of record NC_070544.1, on the reverse strand, counting down.
GTCAGTGTCAGCCATGAGCTTGATGAGACATCAACTGGAGTCATGATAACTGCTTTTCAGACCAATATCCCGCCGGAACTTCAAAAGTGGCTACTCTTTGTTTTATTTGGCGCACAACTCATAGCCAAATCCTAGTATAGAGGCAAGACTAGCATCCAATGTTTGCCATATCAACAGGTAAGTTCGAGCATGAACGAAACAACATGACCTGAGACAACGGACAACGAGGCAATCCGCATCATGACGCCAACTGTTTATTTATGCGACCGACGCCTCAAAGCTTCCAGCTATGTTTGCTTGAAAAAAAAAAATCCTCAGGTACCTCAATGACCCCAAGTTACATACGTCCCAACAATCATGATATCGACCACCTTTCGAGTTTCATTCCCAGCCTCCTCGATTCCCGACACTCACGGCTCATAAAAGTCTTGACAATGGATGTCTCGGATCAATTGTCATTTATGGAAAGGACACGGTCTGAGTCGAGCACAAGGCTTCTCAGCCGCCTGTTCACATGGCTTGTCCACCCATGCTCATATGAAAGCCACATCAAGCCATGAAGCTATGTTTATTTATTGCCGATTCAGCCTCTATGCAAGATCCTCGCCATATTTGCGCTCTCGCACATGACATTGGGTGTCGTGACTACGGTTCTTTGATAACTCAGTGGGCATTTGGCTCTTTTGATACCGTCACCTTGCATAATGCCTTCAAGCATTCGTGATGTCAGATTCAGCACGACCTCACCTTTCATCTGCAGGGCCATCATAGGTGACGCCTTCGTTTCACCGCTTCGAATCGTGATACTTTGGCTTCTTTGCGCCGGCGTTGTGCGATCCTCAGAGACCTGGAACTTTAGGAGGTGAGTTGCAGCCGGGCCGTCGTGGGTTGTGTAAGACATTCTAGCTGCAAAGACTTGACAGTCTCGGGCAACCGAAGGCGCGGTGAAAGATGATCTCGATTTCCGTTCAAAGTCCCTTCCCTGGGGTTTTTTTGAAGAGGCCAGAGAAGGGGCGTTTTGGAGAGTTCGGCCTCTTTCCACTTTACCACTTCCTTCCTTTGGCTGGATATCTACCTGCGGTCGCGACTGCTTCTGTGCAGCTCTACTAGATCCTACTTCGCGAGTTTGGGCTTCACCGTGACATTCGCGATCATCTACTTGTTTCTCATCATCCATCACTGCAGCTATGGTTTGAGAGCTTGCCTATGCTCGGCCTTGTTGAGTGTTATTTTGGTTTCTTGGGATCACAACATTGCTCCGTTTCTTGGACTCTACCGCCTAGCCAATCTCCAGCATGGCTTCCACCAATTCTCGGAGGTCGCCCTCTGGTATTACTCCAAATATTGACAGTTCTCAACAGCCTAGTTGGCCAACAACCGGTCTTCCGGTCTTATTACGGGATGAGAGTCCCTGGGAAGAGCTCGGCAAGGCTTTCGACATCGACCTTAGCCCGGATAACATACGCAGCGATGACAGAGACGCTTCCGATGATTTGAATAAACTCAGCACTCGAAATATACCAGAGGAAAAAACAACGGACTTGCAGCCGATCCGAAGCTCAGCGCCCCCTGGTGATTATGATCACCTCTCCGTGAATCCCCTGCCAAAGCTACCATTCCGCAAATGGGTGAGATCTCTCAAGCGACGAAACAGCCTGAGTGAGGGAGGAGAAACATATACCGGTGATGAGGGATGCAAATATCCCGAGCCTAGCAACCCATTCCGACGTGTCATACATCGCGGATTCAGGCATCGATTTCCATCTTCGGGATCCTCCTTGGGCTTCATAACTGCTGTACAAAGCGCCAGTACGAGCCTTATTACAGCGAGCGCCGCAGCACCCTCGCGTCGGCGCCATGGCCGGTCGCGTGCAGAGCGCAGCAGTCGAGCTTCTCTTTCTACTCCTCGAGTGTCTAAGGACGTTGCGCCGTTGGAGAGAGCTGAGGAGGATTTAACCGCAACTCAGCGTGCATTCGAACGTCGACAGATTTTGGAGGAGCTCATCAGCACAGAGGAGAATTATATTGGCGACATCCGTTTCCTTATGAATGTGAGCTTTATATTCTTGAAATAGCTGGGGCCAGCTGACCATATCAGACCTACGTCAATATGCTTGCCGCTCTTCCTTCCCTGTCAAAGCAGCTACGATCATCAACTAATCGAAATTTGCACCACATTCTTCAACTACACGACGAAATCCTGGGTGAGCTTCACCGCGTGGTCCCCTTCTCCGAGTATTCTCAGCTTGACCACCCCGTGCTCAGCAAGAGCGGTCGCAATCGGTCACGGGGTTTGAACAAGCTCCCTGAGTGTGGTGTCAACATACAAGTACTCCACAATGTACCTGGGATGCTCACTGACCCCCAGGTTGCGGCGGAAGTTGCCAAGGTTTTCAGCAAAAAGGTACAGAATCCATGACCTTGCTCCATCAGTGTTGAAGTCAGTGTGCTAACTTCACAATGAGACTCACGAATTCTTCATTTATAAAGAGTACGGGGCAAAGTTCGAGATGATGAGAAGAGACATTGCAGCGGCACACGAAGGTTTCCCTGAGTGGGAGGTTCACCAAAAAGGGGTCGAGGCTCTGGGCTTCTCCGTTGGATCCCCTAAGGGTCAGGAGGGAGGGTCTAACAAGGCCCTCACCGTTAATGACCTTCTCATCAAGGTATATCAACTCCCTTTCAATAAATCCGAGCGTCCTGACATTTCGACTTCAGCCTATCCAGAGAATCTGCAGATATCCCCTCCTATTCGCAGAACTTCTCAAGCATACACCAGTACTTGACTGTCCCAACTCCCACATGGAGGTTGAAACAGCCTTGGCGAGGCTTCGGGAAGCAACAGTTGAGATCAACAACTCGGCCACGAACCAAGACATGGAAACGACACTAGAGAAGACTTGGCTATTACAGGATCGTCTAGTTTTCCCCGACAGGGTATGATTCACAGAAATCTGTCAAGTGTGGATTCTAATGGTTCGGCAGAGGCTTGATGCGGATTCAAAGAATCAGATTCGTGCCTTTGGCCACATCCAGTTATGCGGTGCACTCCATGTTTGTTGGGAGACCGAGGCCGGAGTCGAGGGCCAGTATATGATCTGCTTGTTGTACAAAGATGTCCTCTGCCTTGCTTCAGGGGGCAAGTCCGATCGGATATACACTATTTTGGCCTGCATTGATCTGCGCAGTGCAAAGGTTGAGGATGTCGACAAAGGAGGAGGTAAGAACCGCTATGGAAAAACACAGACTGGCATCTGACATATCTTCTTTAGGCTTGCGATGTCACTTGGCTCCTTTCTCTTGGAAGCTGGTCTTTGAAGGTCAGCACGAGTTGTATGAGCTGGTCATGACAGCCTGCAGTCCAAAGGAAGAGACTGAATGGCGAGATCGATTGCAACGGGGTCGAGATTTAGAGCAATCGGAGAAACCATCAGTGCTATACAACTTCCTCTCCTTTGACATGAAGAGCTTGGGTGCCATCTTTAGACGACCAGGTGCGTACACTTGTCGCCTTGTCGTGGGCTGCTAACCCATTCTTGTAGGCACAATGGCTCGGAGTGCTTCTGTCAATCGAGCGACTACCGCCATCCCACTCTCAGCGCAAGTCCATGTCATTCTAAAGAACACAAGCCTCGTCAAGTCGACAACCAATACCACAGGGCCAGTACCAATTCTTAGCCGCTCACATTCGTTAGTATCATCGAAGCCAAGGATCCCAGTGCTTGCACCGCCCCGAAGCGAAAGAGCGCGGCTTGAGGTTCTCCTAGAGGATGTCTGGAGCCGAAACATCATTCCATTTCCTGACACGATGAGCATCGCCCGTAATGAGCAGCTGATGCGTCGGTCGGCATCGACAATGATGAGAAAGCTAAGCATGGCAAACATGGCCAAGAGATCGGGAAGCATCTCACGCAGAGGAAGTGAAGAGGTGGCGAGCGAGGGACTCACCCGACAAACTAGCAAGTCAAGTGCGAGCTCGTTTGGCGTTTTCGATGTGGATGGAAGTTGGCACTCGAATTCTACAAAGTGCTCCACGTTACCTGAGGCTACGGAGATGAACATGGAGGAAAGCCGTGTTGCTGACGCCAGATCCTCAATGCAAAAGCTCACGATCTCATCCAAGCCTCGGGATGCAGATTTGGTTGAAACGACATTAGACACTATGGATGACGATTTGAAAAAAGAACCAGCTATACAATCGTCGACGACCAGTTCTCGGAAAGCAGAAGCATCACCCAGTACAAAGGAGAATACACGTCCGCCAGCCAGTATTCCAGTGCGATCCAAAAGCAGTCGGTGGACTAGAGGGAGCGCCCAGGACGACAAGAAAGGGCATGGCTTTCGCAGATTTTTCGGGTGAAGCCTTTATTGTATGGTTTGGCAACGGGGGTTATGAGCCAAAGTTGAAGAATGATGGTGGTGATTGGTGTGTGGAGAGACGATTCAATTGGATTATTCCCGAGTGTATTGATAGAAGCGGCTCTTCAACGGTTACAATATGTTCAAGAAGCCCAGAGGTTTTATCGAAATAATCGAGCATACACATAGGGCGTGCTACTTGGCATCACAGGTGATATGTTGGAGTTGGATGGATCTGGTAGTTGCAGGACATGATGGGTCATGAATTAGCTACGGGGAACAGCGATGTGGACATAATGACATTGAGGTCTGGGTGACCATGATGTGAGGGCCCAGATACCAGGCGCTGGGCTCTGGAGGAGAATGGTGCCATCATCAGGTTGCCATCAGGTTGATACGTAAGCGGGTAGCCAAGGTGAGGTTTGCCAAGGCAACGGAAAGCCACAAGTAACATACGTACCTAGCGTAGAAAGCGGGAGAAGAAAAGATGAGGAGACTTGGGAGAGGGGCCACTGCAGCCAATGCTTGGGGGAGGAATCTCCAGGCTCACACGCGGGGCACGCGATGGATCGACGAGGTAAAAATGAGGCGTCTTGTGCTGCACTGTGCGGTACAAGGTGAGAAAGGACCTTGGTGAACCTGAAGCTTCAAGTTCCAAGTTGGCTCAAGACAAGGTGACGTACATGGTGGGTTCAGCATGCAGGAACGTCTGAGGAAGGCGGGCAAATTCCAACCAGGCAGGCAGCGGGAAGGCGCGTGCTGATTGGCTGAAGGGCAGCTCTTCGCGGCTTATTGCGGGGACTTTACTCTGAGAGTGCCCCGCGGCTAGGTACGTACCCGCCCACTGTGATGCTCTCGAGCACGGCTATGACGTAGGAAGCTTCCGAATCAGCAAACGGAGGAAGCTACACTCGTCACTGCTCCTCACACCGAGCTTGTTTTTAAGCCATAACATTCTCCCTCATCCTTCTCATTCTTCTCTCCTTCTCTTCATCATCCTCACGATTTCTGCACTCTTCATTACCAACAACAACAATATCCAATCACCACTAGCGATCTTATCCTTCCGTCACGCGACATCCTACCTTTCCAACCACCACAGCAAACCACACACATCCGCTCAATCACAATGGCTCGCGGCGAGACTCAGCAGACCAAGGTCTACTTCAAGGGCAGCAGCGAGGAGTTCCTCATCTTCATTGATGACGTCGAGACCTACAAGAAGTGGAAGAGCGACAAGAGCGTGCCTCTGGCGCACTTCATCTCCTCATTCAAGATCTTCCTGACCCATGGGTAAGTCATTGGGAGCAAGCCACCCCCGCTTTCTTACTCTCCCCGGCTCTGTTACTTTCTTGTTGCTCTGGGTGGGCGTGATGGCGAGGCGCTCCGATTGCTTGGCAGACGCTCGCTTGGACCCATTGCTCCTACCCACCATGTTGGAGCTTGTTCTTTTGTTTCCCTCTCTCTGCATTGGACGTTACACCAATTGTCGGCACCAATGAATCTTGTGGACGGTTGCTAACAGCACCTTCAGCCAAGGACTGCAGGGAACCTACGACACCGCCTCCAAGGCGGCTCTTGAGAACGAGTTCGGCACTTCTGTTGATGACGAGGTCATCAAGCAAATCCTAGAGAATGGCGAGACCCAGACCTCGGAGGTGAGTAACATCCACTCTCGGCTTATTGCGACAGTACAACTAACGCAAACCAGATGCCCGAGCGTCAAGGTACCAAGAACGACTCCAAGGGTCCCATGGTTGCCCATTAGAAACGTGAACAGCAGGCGTTCCGGAAACGTAGAGGAAATTATTAGCGGAGATGTATTCGATGACTGGGGCTTGGCTGCGAGAAAGAACCACCGTTCAGAAATGGTTGGTGAAAGGTCGCCGATGGTAGGCGGATATGCATGATGGTGACCATCCTATCAGATCAGCGAGTATCGCTGACGCCCCGAGAGAAGGGGAAGGATTGATGATAGCGTCCCATGAATTAATATACCAGCCCTCTGATTTGATTCAAACATTGCCTACAAATACACCATGGTGATGTTATTGGTGTTGAGATGCAGATGAGGAAATAGCATTAATTTGTGTGACGTGGTTGTCTTATCAGTGTGCAGCTGCCTGATTGATCGTGGTGCCGTGTCTCGGCTTACATACCGCCTTTGTTGCCCTCTGCCGTACAAGCTTGTACTTGATAACAACTACAAGTGCGGGGTTCATAGGTGTCCATGTTTGTTCACTACCATAACAGACAAGCATTTTCAAATATTCAAGATGGATTCGCAGGCCAAGTACTTACTCTCTCTCCGGGCCATCCGAGACCGCGCCAAGATTGTTGGGGATGTGGCCAAGTCTGGGAAGCTGAGCCACTTCGATCTCCATGAGGAGAAGCTGGACGAGGTCGTCGACTTTGTGGCCTCTGTCATCAAGGTTGTGGCCCAATATTTCCTCCGAAGCAAAGACTAACGGATGCTCTTCCAGCGTGACTTTGGTCCTGACAAGTTCCATACCATTCCCCCTCATGGCCGCTGGCAGCACTTCGAGGTGGGCAATGTGCCGCGCATCACCAGCATCATGGACAAGTGGGAGGAAGACGGGTGCGATGTGACTGAAAAGACACGTCGTCTCATCGATCTCTTCTTTGTCTCGGTCCTCTTGGATGCCGGTGCTGGTGATGATTGGCGGTACAAGGAGCCCGCATCTGGTCAGGTCTATGAGCGGAGTGAAGGTATCGCCGTGGCCAGCCTTGACATGTTTAACGAGTTGGCTTTCACGACTGACACTACCCCAACGGTCAATGGTGATTTCTGCCGTGCTCTAAATCGACGTGTATACTAACGGCTTATAGGAAATGGTTTGAAGCAGCTTGATACGGATAAACTCGCCCAGGGCTTCCAAGTGTCCGATGGCAACCCCATGCTGGGAGTTGATTCTCGTGCGGCCCTGCTCAGAAGCCTGGGACAGTCACTCCTCGATCACCCGGATGTATTCGGAGCCGACGGCCGACCAGGAAACCTCGTCGGTGAGTTTTTCTTTCCTCGTCACCCGATTTCTCACTCACAATCCTAGATTCTCTGGTCAAGACAGCTGGTGAATCCTCCGAGCTTGACATCCTCGTTCTCTGGGACATTCTCCAGACTCTCCTCATTCCCATTTGGCCCAAGGACCGAACTGTTATTGGTGGGACGGCCATCGGCGATGCATGGCCACTTAGTACTCTCCGAACGGGCGGGCAATCGGATGCCGCCGCAGACAACATCCAGCCCTTCCACAAACTCACCCAGTGGCTCACATATTCTCTCATGGTTCCATTCCAGCGTGTACTAGGCTTGCAGTGGATCAACGCCGACTCTTTAACAGCCCTGCCCGAGTACCGCAACGGTGGCTTATTCGTCGACCTGGGTGTGCTGTCTCTGAAGAAGGAGACGCTCGACCGCGGCTTGCAGGCGTCGGGTGGGGAGCTGCCGCTCTTTGAAGCAGGAGACGACACCATCGTCGAGTGGAGGGCCTTGACTCTGGTGCTGATCGACAAGCTGTACACCAAGATCCAATCTCGCATGGGTGATGGTGTCCAGCTGAGCATGGCGCAGCTGCTCGAGGCTGGGACCTGGAAGTCGGGACGTGAGGTGGCAGCGCAGCGTCGACCAAAGACAAAGTCGAGCCCCATCATCATCAAGAGTGACGGTACCGTCTTTTAGACAAGGGATAATACAAGAAGAGTAGAGTGTAGTTTCTAACGTTGGGACTTGTGGCGCACTCCCAAACAACAACTTGATGTTGATGTCGGTTCTTTGGTTGCCGGGTCCACGGATAGACGAAAAAAATTCAACTTCCTCTTTCAACTCCTCAAACATCCTCTCATACTCATTCAACCCCCTTTCTTTATGCGTTTCTTGGCTTGGTTTCCTTTCTTCCCGTTCGGGCGTGTCAAATCGACACGCCGTCCCCGTAGAGTCGACTCCGATGTGGGTCCCTCAGACCCGGGTCCGACAAGGGGTGTTTCGGAGAGCATCAGCCGCTGCAACCATGGGCAACAGAGCCAAGAAAAAAAATTGAGGCTCCAGGCCGAGGTACTGCGTAGTAGTTTTCCGTGGTGTTGGGTCAGAGGAGTTGGTTTCCAAGACTCAGCCCTTTTTTGTGGTTCGTGTGAGGTTTTCTGTTAGTTAGTTCAGGGGAAGTTCAGGGGAAGTTCAGGCCGGACCAGCTTGGCTCGAACAGGTTGAAACACGAGGCGAAACGAGAAGAAATAAGACGCAAGCGAATATAATGGCTGTTTGTTTTATTGTTTATTAGTTTCTATCTATCGGGTTACATCCAGCAGGGGGGTTTCGAGAGGCCTGAAGCAAATCATGCGCCGGGATCACCAAGTCTCGGCGGCCTCTTGCGAGCCGATCAAGTTGATCATCATGCCTCGGACCCCTTGCCTCCTGAAGTGCACGCCGTTCACATCCGACACGGCGGCGCAAGATTTATCCCTTTCCTAGGGCAGCCTAGACCAACTACTTCACGCTGGTCATACAATATCGTAGATATGGTAAACATGGCGGTTGAGCTCCTCCTAATCAAGATTCATCGGAAATAAGAAAAACATAGACTGGTATTCGTAAAGACAAAAGCAAATCATTAAATGGAAAAAGGAAACTCCGTGGATCGTCAGACGCCGTGATCATGAAGACGACGTGACGTGAGGGTATATACGTGAGACGTGCGAGTGTGTGCGCCTTTTGGGGCCGACGAGTAGTTCTAGAGATTGCGTAAATTCATCTAGATGCTTTGCCCCAGTCTGACTTTTGTACTATGTAGGTACAGTCTTTTTTTCTCTGCCGTGGTAGGATACAGAGAGGACAATGGGGTGCGGGTGAGGTAGAAAATCTGACTATACACGAGATGCGCCGCCGCGCCCACGTTGGGGAAGAGTCCATGGCTTTGCACATATGATCTAGATCCAGCATGTCAGTGTTGATCCCACTGTATGGAACAGGAGAGTGCTTACCTCGCCTTCGCTATATGCCCAAAAGTAGACAACCATGCCGATGAGGTAGTAGATGGCGGCATTCGTGCCCTGGTAGATGAGGGCTGCGCACAGCGCCGTTAGAGGGAGGAGGGCGAGGCGGAATTCGAGCGAGCGGTGGAGTGCCGAGCCGGCGACGAAGCCCAGGGGCCATTCGAGGCTTATCATGACGAGGCCGAAGAGTAGATTTAATATCTGGAGCACGGGAATCGGTCTCACAGCGCCGTCGAGGCTACGTGTGAGGAAATCCCAAAAGATCTTGGGCCAGATGAAGGCCTCAATGGCAGCCGCAACCTGGTCTGGATTGCATGTGTTAGTCAAGTTCCGGGGGTGCCTCAAAAGAGTCAACTTACAGACTGCGGCGCTCAAGATGATGAGACGCGCCCAGTGGTTCTTGATGAGTCTACCCATGATGAAGTCGTTGAAGCCCCAATCAAGATTCTCTTTCTCTGTTGTTCCAAGCCTGGCGAGGTTTCCTTGCGGATGGCACTTCCAGACACTTGCTTCTCTTGGTCTAATCGAATTCCACTTCCAACACAGCTGTCGAGAGTCGTCCTCGGTAGTAATAGTACAGACCGGCCAGCGGTGGGAGTCGTAAAACGAAAAAGCGAAAGACAAAGGGGTATTATAAGATGAACGAGAGAAAGGTAAAAAGAAGGGTCCGTCAGGCCAGCAGACAGAAGAATGTTGAGATTACTGGAACCTGGAGAGGAAGAGAGTAGAGTAGAGTTGAGGTGGGTGAGAGGCCGGTATTATGCGAGATTGAGGTTATGTGCGTCTGATAATGGCAGCAACCCCCCCGAAGGGTAGAGGTCGTGCCGAGAGAGTGAGGAGGGTGGAGAGGCGGGTGGTTGAGAGTCTGAGGCGTCGGCGTGTCAGACGATTGCGGATGGTTGTGTAGCCGGCGACGTCGCGGGAGCTGGTTCAGAGATCCACGTTCTAACAATCTGATCTATGATGACAGCGAGCATACGGGCGACATCTGATAGTGCGGTTTGTATAGGTAGCGTTGCGCAGTCGTGGTTGAGGCAGATGCAAAAGCCCCAAGTTAACTAGACCAAGGCTTGGTTGTCTCAGCGAGGTCGGCTTCTCTGTTGTCCGAAGCTATGGTTGTCGCAAGAGTGCGTAGTGGGTTATGGCGATGTCACACACGGCAGTTCTGAGACACTGGAACTGAGGAAGCGATTTCAAGATGGACCAGGGATGGTATCCGTATGGTATGGTATGTTACCGAGGGGAGGGGACGAGAAGAAGAGGAGGCTTGCTGCATGGCGACCAAGGGCAGTTTTAAGAAAAGGCCAAGAATGGACATCGGGAATGGAGAGAAAATGCACGCAAGCTTGTTGAACCCATTTCACAGGCCAAGCCAATGCAATGCAGCCATCGACTACGAGCCTGGGGGTTCCCTCGAGCCCCATCGAGCCATGAGCCACGCCATCCTCGAGGCCATTCCGCGAATTCTCACCTCACGGGCAGCAAGCGCCCTGGGCATTGATTGCACGCGGACGGGGCCGGGCCATACAGACACCATCACGGCAGAGACTGGCGGTGCGGAAAGGCGGAGGAGGAGGGTGACTGTGAGGGGGGGACCGTCGGGCAGGGATGCGATGCGGTGCAGTAGCCTTGTCACACGGCAAGGAAGCCCACGATCTTGATGCTAAGCCGTCTCCAGGCCCTGTCATTGGCCGCCTCCCAGTCGAGGTTAATCGAAACCTCCATCGACAAGTCTGCCGGTGTGGTGCGGGGGCTGGTGATTGGTGATGACCTCGGCGGTTAGATGCCAGAGCATGGGCCAATGGGCGTGCTTAGCAGCCATGTGGACGAGGAGCTCGGCGGGTAGACCGACAAGGATCAGGAGCTAAAGCTCAGAGCCAGAGCCAGAGCCAGAGCCAGAACATCGAGAACCAAGCTCAACAGCATCGTCGGTCGGCCTTGATCCTGATTGTTCTTGACTTGGTCATCAGAGCATACCAAAAACTCTTCGCAAGAAATGACTCGCACCTCTCTCCTGTCCTCTGCCGCCTCCTGCTTCTGAGACGCCTCACCATACAGCACCAAGTCTCGTGTGCCCCTCTTGAAGCAGAGGCTGGGACAACCGACGTTGCGGTGTCAAGAGAGAGCGGGAAAGCTCAAGACCCCTGACCCCTGGTCCCCTCTCCCGCCTCCAGCCCACACATTCACCTCCGACCATCCATTCACCACCCTTGTCTAGTTAGCTTGTCGACCCTAGTGGTTCTTTTTTTAACTCTGTCGAGGTCCAAAAGACGCACTTTCGCCTTTTGCTTGTCCGAGCCCAGATCCCCCAGCCCAAGAGAAGAAACGAAACTGATCGGCTGCCGGCTGCATGTGGTGCTGGTCCCAGCGGAAGCATGAATATATGTGTTGGAAGCACGGCCAACACATGGTCCAGCTGCGCCCAAAGCCAAGCGCTTGTCGAAACAGCGCATCCTTTAAAGGCCCTCTTAAAGAACTCCAAGTCTCTGCTTTCAGCGCTTACACGCTGCTCAGTCTGCTTCATCTACCGCTCGGGACCGACATGGCCGGACCCGGCATCGCCACGCATCACCTGACACGGCGCCAGCAGGACACGTCCGCTCAGGCAGGTACACGACGAGCTGGTAGGTTTGGAGTTGGGATTGCTGCCCGTCCAGGTCATGCTCAAACCAGTAGCTCCCATCCTTCACAGCATGGTTTCTCCCATCGTGCAAGCGAATGTCTTGACTCGTTCGATAGTGCGTGATTACCAGAGCTTGAGGCCGACCACCATCTCTGCTCGTCGCATGGTCGTCATTTCTTGTCCGGCGGCTGCACGCCCGTTGTCATTGGTTCAGCCTCCCGTGACAGGCCCAGCCACATCAACCTCGTCACTCCGCGTTGACCGTTGCCCGGTGGATATCACGACCCTGTCCTTGCAGAACCTGGGCGCCTCGGGCGGGTTTGTTTCTTCCCGTCGATCTAGCTGAGGCTGCTTATCCTCGTCGTGAATGGCTGGTCATGCAGGCAATTAACCTCGCAGCCATCTTGCTCCGGAGCTGTGGACCCACATCGCAGCTTCGTCCCCGGCTCCGGGCATTGGTGACCCGGCTTTTTGGGCGGATGATCGACTGTAAGCGACGTTATCTCAGAAGCGTCAGCCCAAATCAGTCGATAGCCTATTCATCTCGTCACCGCCAGCAATCAGTGTGTCTAATTCCAATGTCTTGGCTGCGGTAAATCAGTCCATCTTGGTGGGAATGGTAACCCTACATGATCCCATATCACACCTATCTCGCCCGTCAACTTAACTACTGACGCGGGAGGGACCACTGGTCAGAAAGGAAATGACACGTTCACCATCCGCATCGCCTAGATACTCCTTGATGAAAGCTGGACCGCTTGGGTGAGTGACGTGGACCGTGAGATCTCTGAACCCGGATGTGATTCCGGTCAATATGTTGGCTTGGTCTCTCGATAGCGCCTTTCCATCTATACACTGGCACACCAATTCTCGAAGAGCATCTCGTCGGGCCTCATTGCTGTGTTCTCGGTTAACCGTACACTCTCGCCTAAGTGCATCCAGACAACCACGCAGGTCTCGAGTTGATGAAATTGGGATGATAGGTGGGACAGAATCCGAGAGCATCCTTCATGTCGGTGTTAGAATCATGGGAAAGCGTAGTTGAATCACGGATCCTACTCGGCCTGAACTCGAGAGAAAACCTCCATTGGCCTTTCCCCGCATAGCAAAAGCACCACGGCGGTATGCTTTCCTCCACTCATCAGCCATAGTCTCTCCACGCGAGCCCTTCCATCGTGAGTCTGTAGTTCTGGCAACGATAGGAGAGTGACTCTGAAAATAGCGGGAGGTGTACCCGAGCTGGTGATGGGAAATGTGATATCACAGGCATCCAGCGTTGCCTCTGCTCATCTAGCATCAGTCCTCCTGCATGGCCTGCCGTGGATCACATTAGACGAACCTTTCCAGGGGTGCGACCCAGCCCTGAGTGACGGGACAGTGGATGCCCACTCTCGTCGCTTCCGCAGGGACGAGGCGAACATGATTCGTCGAGTCTTGGGGGGCAGACGCAAGGTGTGGGTTGTAGAATCCAGAGTTGGGTGGACGGCCCAACACGAGAGTTCGAGGTGCCCGGTAACTTGGTAACTCGCTCCCATTTTGGAAAGAACCATGGAGAGTGCGTGACCCGGACTTACAGAGGGAGAAAGAGCGAGACTGTGAGAGGCACTTTCCTAGAAGCAGACACAGCTGGGCAGCTGCCATCAAAGATAGTCAATGCTGCCTGCCATCTCTTTCAATCTAGGGTAGCCGGGTATCAAAGGAGCTGGATGTTGGTGCTCGGGCAGATAGTACATACCCAACCATCCAATACAATATGTTGAAGCATGTATGCTGAGTTTAAAACTCAATAACCTAGAAATGGGTGAACTCAACTTTCAAGAGCCAAGACAAATTCGTAAAATCGCTGGATTAACAAGATGTCATATCATGTCTGGCCTCAACCAGTGTGGGGATTTGGGTGAAGGCTAGATGATACTGCACCGTGTGAAGATAGGTGCCGTGATCTAGGGAGGTAGGACAACCCCCTAATTGGAATCCAGACCAAATTGTTAACAACGATCCACGATTGATAAGAAGAACAGAACACCTCCATTGTTAAATGGTTATTTAAATGAGATCAAGCTGAAGTGTTTAATTCCCAATCTCAAACACTGGGCCAATCGGAGAACTGGAGGCTCGAGTGTACGTACCCCTCACTCGCTCACCCTGGAAGGTCAGCGCGGAACATCACGGCGCCGGAAGATACGGCACTGAGCTCGCCTTTGAAGAATGACCAGTGACGACGTGCTTACCGTTGGGCCGATCACTCAAGAAATGCCATGAACTCGACCCAATCTCCCAATTGACGCTACATCCTTCGCTGTGCGCCGTCATTGAGATTTTACTCGCCTCCCAGCTCTCTCAATTGACAGCAACTCATCTCCGGCACCAAGCCCCACCGACTACGAAACAAATTCGGTGCTCGAGCAACTGACAACCCTGGAGCCAAGACATCCAAAACCCTCTCCGGCCATGGTCCCTCTCCCTCTCTTCAAGCTCGCGGCTCTGCTTGTGAGGCATGTTTCCAAGTATGGCGCGGTACGATCCTCCCCCCCAAGGGCACGCTGCCAGATCCAGCGCTGACTACCCGCCAGAATCATATAAAAGCTCAGGCTCACGACCACCCCCGATTCCGGGCCTTTGCGGCCCGATATGGCCAACATATACATCAATTGAATATGCGCATGTCGGTAGCACTACTACGAAACCCAGAAGCGGAGCGACGAGCGAAGGAAAAGGCAGAGGCACCGACAGTCAAGACGGAAGAGCAGCAGAAGCGGGACGACGAGCTCAAACTGAAGCATAGCACGGAGCCATCCGCGAGGAAGATACCATTCCAGAACATCTGGCGGCGCAAATTTCGAGCACTCCCCGAGAATAAGGCGGTCGACCTGTTCGCAGATGTCATTGGAGACGTATTCATCTTGTCGGTGGCTATTGGCCTCATCGTCTACGAGTCTTGGAAGTCGTCACAGAAGCCCGATGCGAACAAGATGCGGTTAGAGGAACTCGATCAGAAGCTGGAAGAGCTTAAGAAGAGAGAGGAGGAACTTGAAGAAGCCGAGGAGAAGCAGAGGCAACGGTTCGAGAGCTTGGAGGAGGCGTTGCGTGGACTCAAGGATCCAAAGACAAAACAGCCGCTGCTCCCAAGCCTACAATGACCATGAGATGACGGGCATCTGTCAAAATGAAGCGTATTATCGCAGGCAAGGGTCATAAGCATCAAGGACAGTGCGTTGACTGGGAAATACAGTCGCACTGATCTTGACGAGCTCTTGAACGAGTTGGGGACATCCATGAACGGAGGTTGGATCTGATCATGCCGGTGTAGGTACCCTTACCCGCCCTTGCATGGCCTGTAACCTTGTACACTATTACATCCCCTCACTTAAACATAGACAGCCATCACTTACGATGTAAGATAGCCATGCAGTATATCAACTCGAGGACATGCTGAGCACTGGCGACTCATTCAAAGTCATGCATATCAATTGAGCTCGTTGAAGCTACCTAGGTACCTCCGGGACCGAGCTTCTTAACCTTAGACGAGAGGGGATCCGATTGGCGGATAACAGCATTAGCGGTGTGTGGTGTACTATGATTGGCTGGTCACTACGCACGGGACCCACTGAGGGTACCTCGTGGTGGTTGCCAGCGGCAACGGCCCGCTGGGAAAGTACACAAACTTCGCGGTTCTAGCTCGTCGCGGCAACTACATCTCTTCCTGCCTGGAACCACACGCCAACTTGTTCTCTTGCATCTACTAACACAGGTCCTGGCGATATTCATCTCAACCTGAGCATTGCTTAATGCCTTTGCGTTTTTGCTAGCGAACAGGCGACTCTCCTTTCTCGTCTTGCATGCTGTTGTCGCGAGTCCCGTATGTCCATCCCGTCCAATCTCATCGAGTCCCTGACCGATATTCATCACTTCGAACCTTTCCTCCCACGAACAACGCATCCACTGGCCACATGATTATGACAATTAACCCTTGATTCTAGATCGACTTTCGCGACTCCTCAAGGCGGTTGTTGACCTTGTTATTTGCTGGCATCGCGCTTCCGTATCGAGTCACTGTTGATCCCCTCAACCTCCGAAACGTGTTAATCGAGTCGCTCTCTCGCCATGGCCCACAGGCTAGCGCCCAGAGGCGGCATCGACCTGGAGGCCTTGTCGCCTAGGGACGCCAACGCCCAACGAGTACCCAAGACGACTGAGATCAAGACCAAGACTGTAGCTCAGCTCAGGGCAGCTAAGGACAAGGAGCACCCACCCCCACCGCCAGCGGAAGTGATCGAGCCCCCCAGCGCAAACGACCCCAACGGCGTAACCTACCAAGTTGGAAAATTGCTTGGCAAGGGTGGGTTTGCTATTTGCTACTATGGAACACACGCCGTGACGAGGCAAAAATTTGCCCTCAAGGTTGTCAAGAGCACAATGCCTCCCAAGATGGAGCAAAAGGTATGCGGTGATTGAATATTGGCAATGGTTGGTCCTAACGTGCTATTAGTTCCAAACTGAACTTCAGATCCACTCCAAGATGAAGCACAAGAACGTCGTCCAATTCCTACGAGCCTTTTCGCAGGAAAACTGCACTTATCTGGTCCTGGAATTGTGCCCCAATGGTTCGCTGATGGACATGGTGAAGCGGAGGAAAGGCCTCACGGAGCCTGAAGTCCGTTTCTACTCTGTCCAGATCGCCGGCGCAATCAAGTACATGCACAACAAGGGCATCATCCACCGTGACTTGAAGATGGGAAACATCTTTCTCGACTCAAGGATGAACGCCAAGATCGGCGACTTTGGTCTTGCGGCATTGCTGGTGACAGGCAGAGATATGCACACGATTCGACGGACGACGCTCTGTGGAACACCAAACTACATCGCCCCTGAGATTTTGGAGAAGGGGAAGAAGGGCCATGATCACATGGTCGACATCTGGAGCTTGGGAATTATCATGTCAGACAAGTCGGTTCTTCGGAATGAAAAATGCTAACGAGTACAGGTTTGCCATGTTCACCTCCAAGCCGCCGTTTCAATCTTCAACCACGGACGAAATCTACCGCCGAGCCAGGGAGAGGGACTACGAATGGCCCGCTGCGGAGACTTCGCAGAGATTCATCAGCCAAGAAGCTAAGGACCTGGTGGCCACGATGCTCCAGGATGCGGATCGCCGTCCGGACCCCGATGCCATCATCCAACATCCCTTTTTCACATCTGGCTACATGCCTACAGAAGCCGAGATGAGCTCACGGCTAAGGGAGCTCCCACCAGACCGACAAGAATTCTATGCCACCCGGATGAGCAGCTCTCTGCAAGCGCAGTCGCTGAGAAACTTCAAGGATATGTGCCTGGAGTGTGGCATAGGCCCCTACGGACCGGATAAGGTTGTCTACTCTCAGATCTGGAAGGAGATGGCTGCAGAGGAGAAGGCTGGTCTTACCCCATTGATTCCGCTCGAGGAGGGAATCTTGTATAGACCGTTTGAGGAATGGGTGAGGGAGCAGCAGCTTAGAAAGTCTCGGCTTGCCATGTCCGTGTCTTCGCACGTATCCTCGCAGGCGAGCGTTTCGACCGAGGATCCGCTGTCGGGCAGCGGAAAGACCAGCGCATCGGCACTCCTTCGTCAACCACCACAGAGCTTTGCCGCGCAGCAAAGGTCGCAGCACAGGCCAGCCAGCTCTATGGTACCAAAGCAACGGCCAACCTCTGAGCCCACACTGTCTGCCTCGCAGAGCGTGCGAGCGAGGCCAAGGAGGGAGGGATCGCGAGAGAATGCTTCGAGGGAAGCCATGGAGTCAGCCAGCAAGAGCCTGCGAAGCTCGAGCAGGACAGCACTGCCCTCGGCTACGACATCTTCTCGTCGATCTGCAGAGCCCCAGACGTCTGAAAGACCAGTGGTTGAGCGTCGATCAGCTACACCTCCTGCCCCGGCCGCACCGCCAAAGCGAGACTATGCGGAATCTGTGCGACCAGCAACTTTGTTCAGCTCTTCTGAGCGGCAAGACCAAATCTCAGGCACAAGACCTGACCTGATTCTGGATCGACTACACCGCCTCCAGACAGAGCTAGAACGGGCCCTTAACTCGAGAACCATGGCAATCATCTCATCGAAGATGGTCGCACCGCCCCATCCTCATGTGGTTGTCAAGTGGGTTGACTACACCAACAAGTTTGGTCTGGGCTACATCTTGAACGATGGTAGCGTCGGATGCATTCTTCGAGATATCCCCACGACAGAAAATGGCAAGGCTGCGCTTCTCCCCCCGGCTGGTGTTTTTATTCGCGGTGCAGAGAGACATATTCTACGCAGGGAAGACGAAACATACGAGGACAGAAGCCAGCCTCTCCCGATGACTGAACCCATCAAGTTCTTTGAGAACAATGGAGAGACTGGCCTGTCGGAGGTGATTGTTTCTCCCGAGCAATTCCGCGTGGCTGTGAATGAAGATGGAACGCCTGGCAAGATGCAGCCGGGTAAGGATATCTTCCAACACCGGAAGCGTGAGAGGATTATTCTTTGGAAGAAGTTTGCCAACTACATGATCGCTTATGGACGGGACGATTTTGTGCCGGCTGAAGAGACCGACCCAGTGGGTGCCATATCTCCAGGCCAGAAGGGCACAATGGCCGAGCTGGTGACATTCTACCAACGATTCGGAGACGTTGGGTGCTGGGTCTTCTGCGACGGCCACCTCCAAGTAAGTGATTCCATTGCCCTGAGTGAAGTCTAGCGAGATGCTAACATGTACAGTTCAACTTCCCGGACCACACCAAGATTGTGATCGACGCCACTGGTACCTGGTGCCATTTCTGGCACCTCCCCCAGGATGCTGCAGAGAGACTTGCCAAGACCGGCACCATTGGCGCAGCGGCACTTGACGACCGAGCCATGCTGTCGTATCCCCTTCAGACATTGTTGAACTTCCAAGCCAAGCCGACTGCTCCTCGATCTGGACGGACCACTACCACACGGAGGCGGCCCGAGATCGCCCCTGATCTGCAGGGCATCCCCGCTGCCAACGATTTTCGACGAAAGATTGTCTTTATAAAAGACGTTGTCAAGGAATGGGTGACAAATGGCGGCCTGGGCAACAGCCAGATGAGCCGGGAGTCTCGTCTTCGATGGGGCGGCTATCGTGAGAACATCAGCTCTCACGTGCCGCAGAAGCACGTATGGGTTACAGTGGGCGCTCGATGGGGCGACCAGCGGATATCGACCTATGTTGACGCCCGAAAGCCGTGGGAGTTGGGCGAGGACGTTGATCCTTCCAAGAAGTGAGACTCATTCAGGGGAGAGGAGAGGCTGGCGTTTGTGTGTTTCTTTTTGACGCAAGCCATGACGAAGAATGATGCATTTGCATGTAGGGAGTATACAAAGGCGGGTTTGGTTGCTGCTACTACAGTACAGTACTTGTTGGCGTTGCCGGTACATGTTGTATGGCGTATTCGGAGCAGATAGGGCGAGACGGTGTTTGAGCTTTCAATGTCGCTTTAGCTTTAGAGTCCTAGGCACCTCGGTATGAGGGTAATGATAGGCACGAGCTTTTGATTCTGGGCTTTTGACCATGCTTACAATACATACGGGCCTACCTAGATGTCTGTGTGGGTATAGCACTTGGTGGTAGGTTGTCATTTTCTCATCCTAGAAGGTATCCAGCAGTTAAGAGTGTCTTGCATCTTTGACGGAAGTAAAGCTTGTTGGTGTGACATGGCAGTCATTGTTGAGACCGGAGAACTGGGTGCACGGCATACAGGAAGTCTGTCTGCTATTAACATGCCCATCGCTGTGGAGGGCCTACAAGTTAGAGGACGCCCTCTCGAAACGGCGGACTCCATTCCTTAGCAACAAACACGCCCGAGGCCTAGCTAGTATTTAGTTATAACAAGTCGACCTCTTCGTTGGTAGTTGCTAGCTCGATATTTACATGATTGAGCCAGGATTACTCTCCTACATGTTGTCATAGAGATCATAGGTGAAAATCCATGAGTCCTGGTCAAGCTAGTCACGTGGTTTCGTGGTCTAACGGCTATGACTGCGGATTCTGATTCCGCCAGCGAGGGTTCGACTCCCTCCGAGACCTTTCTTTTTGCCCTTCTCACGGAACCCCTATTTTTCTTTTGACGATGGACTCGCTGGAGGACATACTAGAGTTTATAGCTAACATGTTAATGATAGAAGCATCAAGGCAGTCATAATAAATGTGGTATCGTCATTCAGAACAGTCCAATTACACTATTTACAACAAGCAGCAGCTGGAACAACGAACGCCATATCGTCGCCATGTCCAACTGACTCTATACAAGAAGGCGACCTTTGTCCACTGGTCTGGTGTCTCTAAAGGGACACCTAAAAACTACCCCGTATTACATATGCGTCTCTTTGTGCGTGTGCGTTGCGTGTGCATTCCCAGGTTATTCGAATAAACTCCCTTCCTTTTGAATCACCGTAGCCTTGACCCATTCCTTCTCCGTGGCGCCAAACATTCAAGCATCAGAGTAGTAATCCTCACTGTACTGGTGGTGGCCTGGAGGGCTGGTCCAGCTGCCTCCGCCGCCTACCACGTTCTCACGGGAACCCCAGTAGCCGCTCTTGGATCGCTTGTCGCGCTCGAACTCGGCCCACCGCTTCATCGTGATCTTGCTGCTGTCAAACTCGCCCTCGTATTCGAGACCCGCCTTCTTGGTCTTTTCTCCTGCCGTCTTTCGAGTGTCGCCCCATGAGAAGTCGTCAAACTTCCAGAAGGCGTAGCTAGGCAGGACAAAGTTCCAAATCGGTAGCGCAAGGAGGTAGATGAGCATCCAGACAATGTACGACCACGAGTGGGCCGTGACGACAACAAGGAGACCCGGCAGACCGAGAATGAGAGCCAGTAGAACCAGGGGAATGATCTGAGGAGGCGAATTGATGATCGAAGTAATAACTGCAACGTGGTTAGCTTATGCTCTTACACAACACAATACAACAACCACTGAATTCACTCACCAACATAAAAGGTAAACGCAATGGCAGCAGGCAGAACCAGGGTACCGACAAGCTCGACAAAGATAATGAACTGCATCGAGAAACAGAAGGTACCGCACAGATCACGGACCAGAATGAGTTCCATGAGGTTGTGAATTGTCGAGTTGATCCAGCGACGTCGTTGAGACAGGAGAACCATGAACTTATCGGGCACAGTCGTCTTGCATACAGCCTGGGGGATAAAGACCTGTTTTCGCTTGGGGAACGTCCGCAGCATCAGGGTTGTCAGGAAACGATCTTCTCCCAGGAGGTACAGGTTCTTCTCGTGAAGCGTCTCGACCACGTTCTCCGAGTAGTGCTCGACAATGTCGGGGTTGGCCAGAATGGGGACCCAGTAGTTGTGGCCACCCTTGGGGGCCTTGATTCGGTACATGCAGAAACATCCGGGCAAACAGGTGACACCACCGAAGACGGACTCGAAAGACTTGGCCAGATGATGCGAGACAAAGTACTCAAACACCTGGATCGCCGTCACCCAGCTGTCACGCTTGTTGGCAATCTTGGTTTCGCCGCAGAGACCCATGATTTCGGGATCTTTGACCATAGCAGAGATCATATGCGTCAGACTGTCAGGGAACACCTTGGTATCGGCGTCTACCATCAGAATAATCTCATAGTAGTCCGGCGAGATACCAGTCACCTTCCAGAGGCCGTTGAACATTTCGTACTCGAGTTCCGTCATTCGCTCATCAAACATGACCTTCTGCAAGAAAGACATGAGGATGATCTGACTGTCTCGCTTTCCTCGGTTGCCAGGCTTCGAGTTACCAGCTTCATCCGGAGTTCCACACTTGACAAGCACCATCATGGGCACGCGCTGCTGTCGGTCGACGGGGATTCTCGAGTTCTTGCCATAATCGTAGAAGCCGCAGTAGGCCTTGGCCATGTTGTGTCGCTTGGCTCCGCTGGCAACTGCCACATAAGAGAATGGCTCAACCATGTCGGGAGGCGTAGAGTGGTCCTTGAGCATGCCCAGGCAGACGTCAGGAGTCGAAACCGCTTCACCCTTGCCCTTGATGATACCGTCGCAAATAACAACAATAACCTTGTGACTGTTGGGGTAGTCGGTTGTCGCGATCGAGTCTAGAGTAGTTCGAATGCCCTCCTCTCCTTCAGAGTAAGCCGTGACCAGGCACATGGTGTGAGCCAAGGGGAAGCCAAAGGGCATCCAATCCGAAGGGGGCTGAGGAACAACGGCATCGTGGATGAAGCCTGCGGGTCCGGGGCCTTCGGTAGGGTTGGAGCTGCTGGAGTACGGGTCTGATCGGAGGAAACTGGCGCGGCTGTCATTGCCCTGCTTGAAAATGGATCCAGGTGCGAGCAGTTGGCTCGAAGCAGCCTGGCTGGCCATTGTTGTGGGAATGCGTCGCTGGTTAGCGAGCCTTACATCGGGGCCGCCGACAGTTGAGAATCGAGATGTGGTTGGGAGGAATGATCCGCGCTTGGTGGTTCGGTCAGATCCGACCACAGTGCTTCCAATATCACCAGGCAATCTCGCAGGCGCACGGTAAATATCCTCGGACCAGTCTTCAATCTGGCGGTTTCGCTTTCGGCGATCGGAGCTCTGCGATGTCTTGGCTGGCGCATACTTGCGGCAGATGAACCACTGGAAGATGATGGCCAGCAAGAAGCGGACACCGACGACTGAGAGAATGAGGACCAAGGCGCAGTAGAGGACAATCTTGGAAGCGATGCAGCCAATCGTCTCGGTATCGACCGATCCAACCTTGATGATCTCCTCGAAACACTGCGCATACTTCTTGTCAGTTGACGACTGGAACATTCGGGTTACGTCGCGACCCCGAACAAGCTTGTTGATCTCGGAATCCTTGTCTCGCAGCTGCTCGAAGCGTTCAGGGATCACCACCTGGCTCTTGTTGAACCAATTGAGGAGGTCCAGATCCAGAACGTTTCCAGAGTAAACCATCAGGTTGCGCGAGCTGTTCTTGATATCGTCCCAGCTAAAGTATACGTCCGCGGAGCCGCTCAAGTCGAGGTAGAAAAGATCTCGCGATTTGAGCGTCGTATGGCAACCGTAGCCAAGATAGTACGGGATGGTAAGGTTGGGCTTGGACGAGCCATCCTGGTTAAACGTAGTGCAGGGGAAATACCAAGCCAGATCGCCGTCATCGTTAGTCGGGACATCTGAGCCATCTGCGAGCGTGATCAAGCCCTTGCACTTGCCATTGACGTTCTGGAACAGAAAACTACCATCCTGTCCACCGTGCTTCTCGGGCAAATCGTAGAGAACGTTGGGGCCCAATCCGTCACCTCGAAGAGGCATGCCTTGAGCAGCAGGGTGGTGGGACTTGGACAGATCATAGGCAACGCCGTGGAAGATCATGTTACCACTATCAACCTTGTTAACGCGTAACCGCTCCGCGGGAGCGCCGCAGACAGTCGCCGTGAAACCAAAGGTGAGAAAACCAACAATGGCCATGATGCACAAGATGACACTGATGAGGCCCATCTTCTCCCGCCAGGCCCTCTGCTGCGCCCTTGTTGGCATACCGCAGCACTTCATAATGAAGCCGGGAGCCCAGAAGGTCACAATGGCGCAGTAGACGTTCCAAAATGTAGGAGGTCGAAGCTGCTCCTCCACCCGCTTGGTTTTTTGTCTGGAATTACGCTTCGACTTCGACTTCTTCTGGATCTTTCCCGATTTCGAGCGGCTTGGAGTAGGGCGGGAAGAGGCGGCGGCGCTCTTCTCGTGTTCGCCGCTCGCATGTCGTCTCTGTCGAGAGTTATCCGATGCATCCTCGTTGAGATTCGAGCCGGACCGGTCGGTCGACGCCTCGAGGTCCTCGTAGATGGGGTCATTTCCTGTCGACGATGGGAGAACGTTCATGTGCGCAGCATGCTTGTGGTAGTGGTAATTTCGGTGGTCCCTATCAATCCTGTTTCGCTCGGGTCGAATCAAGCTCCTCTTGCGAGATACGGGTTCGTTGGTCCTCGAGGCACGGGCCTCGGGGCTCGATGGCGACAGAGGCATACTCTCTGTATTTGAATTAGGACCGATGGAATCAGCGAAAGAAGAAGCAGATCTCCCACGTTGGTGTTGATTTGTATCTCCTACGGGATGATAGCCACCGGTTTCGATGTCGACGGGACGCGATCGTCGCGAGGGCGAGTTTCGGTAGACATTGCGCTGATCGTATGCGGGACTCGCGCCCGGCCGTTCGGGGAGAGACATGGCCCTGCGAGGAAGGTGTTAGAATGGGTGGTTTCTCCAAAATCATGCGGCGAGAGACGTAACGAGACTGGGCGCTGGGCGCAGGGAGACTCTGCCCTTGTGTCGGTGAGGGGAAACGAGGCAGATGATATCAGGGAGGAAGGTTGATATCGATCGACGCAGGAAAGGGGAAATGGAACAAGGCAAACAGCTGCCAGATGAAGACGCCAAGAGACAGCAAGTCGACGATCTCGGCAGCAGTACAAGACCAAAACAAAGAAGGGATGGAATAAAGGAAGTCTATCTGCTACTCACGGGAAGATTTGTTATGGTTGTTGCGGCAGCCTCAGTACAGGATTGAGTTTGAGTTGGGAAGATCCCTGCACCGGGAGATGGAAGAGTGGGAAGGTTTCTCGGGAGACGGGCACCAGACACGACAGCACCCAAGCGTCGAGGAGGTCGACTTTGTCGTCAGGACTCGACGTGGAGAAGAGAGAGCATCGAATCGAAATGGCAGATTATGGGTATAATGCCCACACTGAGTGAGGGAGACAGGGCGCCGTCGTTTGGAGTAGACGAGTGATGGACAATGGGGCGTGGAGCTGCCCGGGCTGTGCGTTGCTTGCGAGCGAGCGAGCGAGCGAGCGACGGGGACGACGTGGATTTTCGGTTTCGGCTGCGGCCGTGGAGCAGGAGCAGGCAGGGGATGGACGAGTAAGAGAGCCCTTGGCTTGCGTCGTAAAGGCCGAGCGATGATATCAAGACTATGAGCGAGAGTAAGAGCGAGTGTGAGGAGAAAGGACAATAGATTGTTGGAGCAAACAAGGACCGGGCGTCCGAGAGCGAAGGACGACGGACGACGACAGCGACGAGGTTGTCCGGGAGGTGGTGGACGAGAAAGAGTGGGAGAAGAGATCAATCAAGCAATCAATGGGTCCTTCCTCCAGAAGGGATGCATGTCCACCTTCGGAATAGTCGACCAACGGCCTGGGATGTTTTCGCACCCTCCACAGAAGGAAGGCACGGCCAGCAGCGGCCGTTATCCTTGAAGGGGGAGCATGGAGCATGCAAAGCACCAATCAGGAGATGCCGTCCCCGAGGCCGCAAGTGCGAAAAATCACGACGCTAACTGGAAATAGCCCGAGTCTGTAACCCCGTCCAGCGCCGGAGGGAGCACAAGACCTAGAAAATCGCCTGGAGCGAGGGGCTACAGCATCTTCTGGGTGGGTGCGTGGCATGCGGTTGCCCCGGCAGCTCAATCAAATTCCAAGGAATTTGTGCATGAGCTCGTACCATCCAAGTCGCCCTCATGTCGTTTGCCCCCCCGGATGCCCTACCAAAGGGGCTAGGCGTGGTCAATGGCGACAGGCTTTTCTGAAAAGAGGAAGCCCTCATTGGTCTTGGAATCATTAGATCGCTGTGCCCAGTACTCGCGCAGTACCTTTTCATCTCTTTTCATCCGGACGGGAGTGAGTGCTATTTTCAGCGCGCCACCGTCAACGTCTGGTCTTGTTGATGTGATGTGATGGAAACTGGTAGTGCATGCTTATCCAACCAAGTTTACTTCCAGTCCCGACGAGATCAACAGTCATGACAATTTGCCATCTGCCAAAATCTGTCCTGGTCATGGATGCGAACTGCTTCTCATCATCCGCAGGAACAGGTCGTCGTGCAGAGGACAGGGGTAAACCTGCTGCTCCCATCTCGCTTGTCGACTCCATTCCCTCCTTGCTGCTCCACTTTCCCCTGGTTAACCAGACAAAGTGAGCCAGGACCACCAACCAAGGAACGATGATAGCCCATGTTGATACTTTTCCATCTCCATGTGTTGTTGCATTCCAGCTCCCCTGATGCTTCTCTCCAGCCATGTTCGAATTGAGCGGCGTTGGGGTTGAGCCTGTTGTCTTTCTGTCCATGACGTACTCAGTTCTCAGCCGGTAAACCCTTCTCATTTACACGCGAGACCGTGGTTCGAGATGGCCAGGGATACTTCAGGCGGTGGAATGGGGCCGGCCTTCAATCTTATCCACGGAGATGCCGATTGACTCTTGGTTTTCGTTGATCTTGTGGCCAGCACGGGGGTTTGATGTTGAACGCTGTATTCTCGCCTGTCTCTTGCAGGGCCGCCCAATCGTATACCCGCCATTGTCATGTCAAAGGTACGAGACACCAACCCAGTGCAGTACACCTCGATGGTGCCACCATCGTTGTGTTAGGGTAGGCATGGATGGCGGCTGCAGCCAGTGCATCGTGTCCTTGCAATCGGATAAGCTATTGCACGTAGGGAACTGTTCACAGGCTGTTTAGATTAAAGTATCTGAATAAGATCCGCGAGTTACAGGGGCACAGTGACGAATGATGCCTCCTGCGAACTGTCCAGCCTGCCCCAGGACCGACCGTCTATTCATCAACAGTGAACAGACTATCATACCTCCGGATGAGCCACTTGATTGTAGTGGTATGACAAACAGAGGGAGATAGAAAAGGCAGGAAGATGCGACATCGTGGTCCAGGGTAGCTCGGGTTTGATATATCATTTGCAACACCTAGGTAGACATGGTTAGTGATGAGACAAGATTGATGAGGTCCGAGCCGCCGGTGCAATTACTGCAGGTGTCACACGCCCGGGATTTTCGATGGGGTGATAGACCGCGAGTTGGTAGTACTCCGAAGGGAGTACTTGAGCCATCGGACTTAACGGAAGACATGATAGTAACACCTGATGAGAAGTCAGAACCCCATGTCTATACTTTCACCCAATTATAGCAAATATGTGTTACACGAGGCGAGGACATGCAACAAATAAAGACGCCGTCAGAGATAATAAAAGGGATAATGGGCACCTGCAAGACACCACCATAGCAAAGAGCCTCGTCTCACAACTCCAACCGAGACAGATACGAGCGGGATCGCCAGCTAGAAAAACACGTCAGAAATTGGCGGTGACGCCAACCAAACAAGCACCCACACAGCCTCAATATGGTCACTGCGGCTGCCCACCTCGAAAGCTTAGTTGACAGACGCTGTCAGACCTTTGAATCCCGCGGGGTGTTCCCCAGTGTTCAGAGTGCATGATCCTAGCAAGAGTGGGACCACATATGATGGGATGACAGAGGCGGATAGAAGTGAGTTAAAACCCCATGGCAACTTTCTAGCGCAATGGGATACAAACCCGGGATCAACCAAGACAGCGCAAGGCGAGAATCAAACAAAACAGGACGGCAGATGCCCCTGATTCAACATGGCGGTAGAAACGCCATTACCAGTTGAGGCAGCGGTGAGTCCGGTGTGGAGACGATCGAGGCGCCGGAGCAGAGTCCGGAGCCTGGTCATGAACAGCGGGGCCGATCGGTCGACGGCCCGCCATGAGCCAAACCACTCGCGCTAGAAGTTCAGTCATCTGTCGCATCACAGAGTCGACTGGTTGCTTCCTTGACCATTTTTCATCTCCTTTCCAGTGTTGTGTGCTCCACTAGCCCATATTAGCAGAGAGGGACCACTGGGCCAAGTCAATATAGCCGCCCTGCCAGTCTTGCCTACTACGTAGGGTCAGCCGTCATTAAGAAATCTCCCTCGGAGCGGAGCAAGTGAGCTCAGAGCCCTGAAGCCCTAAGGGACTCGGAATCCGTTAACTCTCCGAGCAGCCTTCCCCATTTTAGCTGAGGGAAGGGTTGACCGTTCGGAACCCTGGCCAGCCGAGCTAATGTACTCGGTAACCCAAGGCTGAAAATATCCTCAGCCGAAACAATTGATACTTGATGGGTTTGTGGCGTGGCCGGGACTGTGACGTGTAAAGGCTCTTGTCCAGGTGGCTTGACAAGATGGACAGCAAGCTCCCGGATGAAGACAACTCTAATCAAGTGCTTCCTCCGGAGTACGAATTCAACACTGTGGTCTGGAGGAGCAGTTTCAAATTGTTACTTGGCGCCAGAGCCGACGAGCGGCCAACGGCGCGTAGCAACTACAAGGATGAATGCGCGAGCTCGCTAAGAGATGCAGGGTCTTTGGGGCTAAAGAGGAGTGGTTGACGACAGGCACTCCGGATTCTGTAGTTTGCCATTAGGCTGTGTAATACGAGGATGGCTGCTTGAAAGCGAGCCAAAGAGTCCGATATGGACGCTGAAAGAGAATGGAAGCAACGCCAGCACACACGTATGCACACTGGATGGCGTTCTTGCTTTTTGCCTTGGGTTGAAAGAGATGCCTGTGGCGACTGTTAATTAGCACGGCTGAACGCCAGCAACACAATGCGGGGCCCCCAATACAGTGAGCCGACAGGTACTCCGTAGGTATGGTCATCAAAGAGGCGCGGGCTCATCAGACGAGATGAGATGCGACCCGCCGAGGAAGCCGACGAACGACGCCAATTATGGAAACCCCCGAGCAATTCTGTCTTATTATGCGGGCGAGAGTTGGATGCGCCAAGTCCACTTGGGGTTGGCCCCATGCGTAGCCTGTTGCCGATTTATTAGATCTGAGGCCGGGAAGCTGAAGTTGTTTGTGGTTATGACAATGGCCACGACATGGCGGTTGCTCAGCCCTGCTCGGCAAGGGGTCTGCTCTTTTTCATGCATGGACTTGCATCTTGATCAGAAGCCTGAATGAAAGTTGGCGGTGTCCCATGCAGCACGGGTAACGCTTGTAGTCAAACAGGCTTTGGGGATCGTCAACAACCGAGAGTTGTCGAGAGATCTAACGCTAGATGGAAGGGAGCTGGTACTTGTATCGTGGGAGTTTGTCGACGATCACGATGACTGATGTGATGCATTGGTGGTGTAACGTGCCTGTTGCTGTGTTGTGTGGTCTGGGCTGATATCTCTAATCCCACATCTGCCGCTGATGGACAAAAGACATGCGGAGCTTCCCGGCTAGAGTTGACACATGCTTCGTTGATAGGGGCTCAGTGTATTGGTACTCGAGGGCAATGACTGGACGCCTGGCTCCTCAAAGCGCTGAAGCGATGGCGGCTGTCTGAAGTAAATGAAACATCGAGGGCTTGGCGCCATGCTGAATGGCGAGCGGGCACGATGTCGTCAACTCTGACGGGCCTCATGGAAGGCCCTGGCGGTCAGGACAAGCGCTAGCGCAGCCCAGAAAGCAACTCAGCCAGTTTCTTGCAGAGCGTCCCAGTGGCCTGGACTTGGCCTGGACCCTTGGCCTAATGCGCTAATCCCAGCAGGCCATGACGGGGGCAACGTACCATCAAGAAGAGTTTGGCCGCCTCTCCAGCCTGTGTGCCGTAGTGGTTGCCGTCGTTTCAGTGCCGTTTCCTCTCCGCCTCTCCTTTCAGCTTCTGGAGAAATAAGCGGGCCAGTATTGACAGCGCCATTCCCGCACCAAGATTTCGTCATGCCGAGCCCTCTATTATACTGCCGCCCCTTGTCTGGTGGTTGCTGTTTTGACGCGTAGGCTGAAGGGAAAAAGGGGGTGGGCACATATGCGCATGCCGCCTGCCCTCTTTGACTTGTAGAAGGGCTCGGATTCGCTTTGTCGTAGATACCTGCCGTTGTGATACTGTGAAGAGGGCGAGAATATACTCTCAGTGAGCACAGACTCGTAGCTGAAGTGAATGATGGCGAAGGACCAGGATCATGACTGTTGGTGGCATTGGGGTCCATCGCAAGGAGAATCTGCCTCGTGGGGTTGGGGCGGTGATTTTGTAGGATCCCTGCCCGCTCCTTCCATTTCGCGAGTTCAGCTCAAGGTCCAGGTAGGAGGAACCTGAGGAGGCAGGCAGGTTCCTGGTGATGGGCATGAGGGCCCCCCCTGAGTGTGGTCAATTGAACGATTGGACGCGGTGAGGGATATCTATCGAACTGCCAGTAATAACTTGGTATCCTGTCACAGACCGTCCATGGGTCGGCGATGATGGAATTGCACCGTAGGTGTCCGTAGCATCTTGCTGAGATTTAAAGCTTCCATTAGTTGACGGAGCTGGAGCCATGGCGGTGCAAGCCCAGTAGCAAACCCCACTAAATCATGTCCATGTCCATCGTCCTGCACCGTCTGACGCCTGAACGTCTGTAATGGTAAAGTAACCGCATCCCACGGCGGCTTATTGGGTCCTTGAGAAACGAACGGCTCAATAACAGCCTGGGTACCCATAACCGCTGAACCGGGCGTGCAGCGGGTGGCCCCAGGTCCCCTCTCGTCCATTCTTTCAGTGGGCTCCATCCCGTCCTGAGCCATCATCACCACCACCACGGCCTCGATACGGTACGGTGCAGCGCCCAAAAAAGACGTCGGCCGTGACCCAACCACACCTTGACCCAAGCCCGTCCATTAGTTGGAATTTTTTTTTTACTCTCGTCCGACCCTGGGCTTGTCTTGCCTCTCTTCTCTCCTCCTTCACCCACCAAGAGAAACTCTTCTATCGAGTATCCCATTCCGTCTCCACGCGGCAACCCTTATTTCAGCCTCCCGTCCAGTCCAGTCGTTTTCTCCCGTCTTCAACCACCCCCTGTCGCTCGTTCATACCCATCTCCATCCATCCTCCCAAAGGCAGCTCCCGCCCCCTTGTCCCCGCTGTGTCGCCGCGTTTCGGGTGCCCGGCTCCCGACAAACCACCCAAATATCCTCCACCAGCATCCATCGTTGTTAGGCTACTAAAGTGTCACTGGCCGCCCTCTCCTCCACGCTCGCTCTTGTCTTTGCTCTCTTGCTGTCCGTCGCCGACGCGAATCTTTGCGCCTTGGACCCCCGGCGACTGATGCTTCGACGACCGTTGACACTGCAATAACACCCACCCCGTCTCGACGCCGTAATTCTGGGTGCTCCACCATCGTCAAGCGCTGCTCCGTCGCAAGGCTGTCGAACCACCCCCTTCACCTTTACATTCGTTCTGACGAAAAGCTCTCAACCTCACGCTTGGCTGCCCCGGCACTGCCAAAGCCTCACTCTCACACGCAACCATGGCTGCAGTCACCACTTCACCGCCTCCAACTGCAGCGTCGCCCACTTCCAACTACCAGGACTCGAGGCAAAGCGACGACACACCCCGAAGCCCCGTTCGTGTCCCAAATCTCAACCTCGCCAACGGCCCCCAACTGCGCCAGGCCCCGGTCTCCCCCGTTCGTGTTAATTTTCAAGACGAGAACTGGGCACAGCCCTCGAACGCCGACATCGAACATGCTCAGCGACAGGCCTCGCGGCTAGAGCTGGCCGACCGCACCCGCCATCCCCTCCCCTCGCCCCCAGATGCCGCTCCTCCACCTCCGCCCCATGGCTTCAGGGCCGAGTTGGAGGACCCTCAGGACTTTTACGATGGTGCTCAGGGAACCCCACGAGCCGACAGGACTCCGGCTCTGCCACTTGACACATCCTTTGCTCGCCAGTCTCAACCCACCGTATCTAGCCCAACCAGGAGTCCCAATGCCGTGTCGAACTTGTCTCCCACTTACACGGCAAGTCATGAGCGTTACGAGCACAACAAGATAAGTCCTACGGACAGAGTGCGCAACCAAGACCAGTTCCGCAACAGCCGCGAGTCAGATGAAACAGCGAGCACAAACCCGCAGCAAACTTCGATCGAGTCGTCTGCAACAACGAGTGCAAGTTCACTGTCAGGCATCAACGAGAATGCCGAAGCCCGAACAATAGGTGACTCTCCAGAAAGCTCCATCATTGAAGGAAATCTGCCTGGGAACCAGTCTGTCCCTCAGTTTCAGTATCACCACCAGAAGGATTTTCCGCCGCGTGTATCGAGCGTTCCCAATGAGGAGTCGAGGAGCTATTCCACCCCCGATCTGGCTGAGAGTGCTTCCAACCTTGGACGCCACTTGACACCCAGTTCGAGTAACCTGAGGAGGACTTCAATGCCTCGACCGCAATCATCCTACTCCATCTACTCGGACGGTCGCGGCCGGTCCCCTGGTTTGATGCCGGGTGGCTCGCAGACACGTAAATCTCCTGATGTAAGGCTGTCAACGTATGCAGAGCTGCTCAATGCGCCATATCCCCAGCAAGGCCCGGCGCCCCTGACTCCCGACAACTCCAACCTCCGAACAGTCATTGGCAACAATGCCTCTCTCCTGAGCACACAGAAGACCCTAGACATGTACCGTGCCAATGTCAAGAAGACCAATGACCTGTCGATCCAATACTCGTTTGCCGTCTTCCTGATCTCCACCGCTCAGGAGCAAGGCCTGGATGTCTCGGATCCCAAGATGCGCAAGAACAGCCCGAAACCGCAAAAGGGTCGTGATAGTCCGACTGCTGAGGGCTCCGTCTCGACCCCTTATGAGCTGGTTCGCGAGGCCCGGCAAATCCTCCAGCGCCTGTCTAGCGCTGGTTATCCTTTTGCTCAGTATTATCTGGCTGACGGCTATGCCTCTGGACTCTTCAACAAGGGCAAGGAGGATTACAACTCAGCTTTCCCCCTCTTCGTCCTGGCTGCGAAGCACGGCCATGCCGAATCTGGATATCGAACAGCGCTGTGTTACGAGTTTGGCTGGGGCTGCCGCAAAGATCCAGCCAAGGCTGTGCAGTTCTTACGCTCAGCTGCTTCGAAGCGTCACCCTGGTGCCATGACACGGCTGGGAAAGGCCTGTCTATCCGGCGACCTGGGAGAGAAGAGATATCGAGAGGGTATCAAGTGGATGAAGCTTGCCAGTGAGGCTGCGGACATGCAGTACAATTCGGCGCCCTACCAGCTCGGTTGCTTGTACGAGAACGGCTATGGTGCAGATATCTTCAAGGACGATAACCACGCTGCGGAGCTCTTCACACAGGCTGCGGATTTGGGTCATCCCGAGGCCAACTACCGTCTCGGTGATGCCTATGAGCACGGTTTGCTCAACTGCCCTCGCGATCCTGCACTCAGTGTGCACTTTTACACTGGCGCGGCTGAGCGGGGACATGCTGGTGCTATGATGGGACTGTGCGCCTGGTACATGGTTGGTGCCCCTCCAATTTTGGAGAAGGACGAGGAGGAGGCCTACGAGTGGGCGCGTCGTTCCGCAGATTTGGGTATGTCATGAAATCATAGATGGAGTCACTGCAGTCACTAACAAGGTCCTAGGTTTCGTCAAGGCCCAATACGCTGTTGGATACTTTACCGAGATGGGCATTGGATGTCGACGCGATGCCCTGGAAGCCAACGTTTGGTACGTCAAGGCTGCTGATGCCGGGGACGAGCGAGCCAAACAGCGACTAGCGATTATCCAGGCAGCTGTGAGCGGCCAGGGAACCCCGATGGATGTTGCTCCACCACGGAATGGCAAGATACAGAAAAACAACAAGGACGACAAGGACTGCGTGGTGATGTAAAGGGAGGAAAGCCGGACGGAACTGAGCCCGCTCAAAGGGGGCGTGGCCATGCATGATATGGCGGAAACGACTAATTCACAACAAAAACAACTCCGATTCTTGGGAAGCCGGGCTTTACGACACATACCGGCCTACATTTTCTTTCTTTCCTGTCCGTCCTTGCATCAGCAGCAGCAAAGGCATGTTCATTCGACGACGACGCTGTTATATCTTCTTTTCATACACTGCATCACTGCATCTGGGGGAGCTTTTGTGTAGGGTTGGATTCCAGGAGTTGTCATTTCTGGCGCAACTTCTTGTCCCCCATTACTCTCCTTGTCTTGTTGGAAATACCGCTTTTAGACTAAAAAAAGGGGGGGGACTTGGGAATTCTGGATACTTTGAGAGGTGGTATAGCAGGGAATTCTAATCTGATTGGGGGTGAGACGCGGTGCTTTTGGCTGTTGAGAGGAGCCAGGTGTCGATAAGAGGACCCTGGTGCGACTGTCATTTTCTGCATGGCGTGCGATGATGGGAACGGGAGAGTTTTGACAGGGCGAAGGATGATGAAGCTCTTGCGTTTGGCGTTTATGGGAGGGACGCGGCTTGGATGTAATCACGACGTAATAATATAGTGCCTGTCATGAATGGGAGAAGATTGGGTGTATGGTCTGCGGCTGGTGATGCTTGGAGTGAGATATGATCTGCTGCATGGGGGTTTCGAGGACCAGGATGGTGTATGATATCGATGGATGGGTGTAGTTGGAGGTCCAGTGGGTTGAAGGAGAGGTGGTTGTTGGGGCCTCGATCTCGGCTCAGGGATGAATGGGATCTTGAGACTCTGCACATGTATACCTATATACATCCTGCGTATATATGAAGTATCATTCGACGTGTTCTTATATGTGTGGACATGGCTGAAGCTGGTATTCCTCCTTCACTACTTGTTAAACCCTCTATGTATCAATGTGGTCATCGCTGGCACTAAACCCGCCTTGCAGGAATTGCGATGGCCTCCACACAAAGGAGGCTCACCTACTAACCTCCCTCAACAACGATTCTATGCCCACCTCTCTCAATTCGCCGCCCATGACCCTCCACCTACAAATTGTGGTCTCCAGCAGAGGCCAACCCCGCGTATTGGTCAGATCTACAACATTGTCCCCAAGTCATGGCGGGCCATGTATAGGGTAAGGCTCAGAGCAAGAGTGGAAAGGGTTGGCCTACGTGTGAGTTGATGTGAAACTTGGTTTATGAAGGCCCTGTAAAGTAGGTGCATTCAGCTAAACATAGTCTGGTGATGAAACCGCCACAGTACTCACGCTGGTGTAGGTTGGCAGACACACGCAGACTGGGCATGTAAGGGGGAGTTCCAAGGAGTAGAGTCGCCAATGCAAAAAATCAGACTATGGCCGAGGATCGAGACCCAAGGAACCACACACACACACACGAGAGTTGGTCACGAGACACAAAAAAAGACTCAATGTACCCAAAGGCCAGGATCTAGAGCTTGCACCAAGGGCTTACACCAAGGGCGGCTCTTCTGCCCCTGCCCAGACCAAGCCATCCGAGTTGAGTCTACACCATTACTTGGCGGGATGGTTTTGTTCATTCATCCAGTAATACCAAGTCGAAGCTTGGCTGTATTTTCCAAGCATAGAAGCGTCGAGAAAAGCCAGCCGTCATTCAACATAACTCCACGGAACCGCCGTCGAAACAGCGTCGTCAAAGAACCCAGGGCTTACCCTTGACCGCCGAACAAAGGGCTCGGCTGCAAGTGGACCTGGGTTCCCTCATCAAGCTTCCCGCAGCGGGAAAGGCGCTACTAAGCGTAGATCGATCCCAAGATAGCACGCACAACCAGACCCAATACCCGAGGGAGGAGGGACCTGAAGGAGTCGGCCGAAAGCAGGGAGAAGACATCGAGACAAAGAGCTGAAAAGAGGGGGCATGTTATTTATTATGCCACCGTTTCAGGCGCGTCTTTGTGTGTTTAGGTTTCTCAATATGTGCTTTTTTCTTCTCTTGATGTGTGGGTGAGCCGTCAAGGGCAAGGGAGCGGTCCGTGGTGCACGAGGTGGCTTTCCTGCTGAAGGGCGGGGGAGGGATCCATCTGGCTTGAGGGGTCTCGGAGGGGTTGATAGTCGTAGCGAGTCTATTTATGGCTAAAACTCGGTAGTTTGCCTTGGTCAAGAGGGAGTGAGTGAAATATTGGACATATTGGAGTGTGTTGCATCATCTTGAGGGAGTGACAACACACCGAGGGAGCTCGTTGTAAGACGAGATTATGCCGTCCAGTTCGTGTGTACGTGTACGCTCATGATGACTCCTCAAGCTGCCAGCGTGGTTCTGATGACGCAATTCTATCGGTGAAGCAAGGACACGACACGATCCCATTCACCTGGATAGTCGACGAATGGATCCATGCCCTCTGTAACATAGGATCAGGCCTAGCCAACCTAGGGCTCCAGTCCGATAACCGCCGTCTTGTTCCAACTTTGGACTGTGAGAAAAAGAGTTGGACACACTGTATCGACATGTCACGGCAGGAGCGACAGGTAGGTACTTGATGCACGCACAGGCCATGTTCGGAAGTGGTTGCAGACCCTCCCCACTTATACCCAGCATTTGGTGTTCTTCTATTGGTCAGAGTCAAAGTGACGCAGCTTTTCATTAACGCGTCGCACGCGTCTCACACGCGTTTTTCTCAACCTCATGCGCGTCCTTTTCGCGATCTTGAGCGGTAATCGCGCAAAAAAGAGGAGCATGACTGCGAAGAGGAGCCAATGGCATCCAGTAGAGCCCGCATGCGCTGTGCCATGCGTGAGCGATGACTTGCAGAGCAGAGGCATGACCGCGACGCTCTTTCCTTTTGCCATGGGAAGACCTAGAGCGAGCGACGCGCAGGTTGGCGGGCGTTGAATGACGAGGGGAACACTCGCCATGTGAATCGAGGCACAACCAAGCCCGACATGCTGAAAAGGTTCGCCACGCTGAAATTACTCTGCATCATCCATCTCGTAATAAGATGCACTCTTCAGCTCTCGATGAAAGCTACAAGTGCTCACCTTGATGGAGGCGTCACCTTGGACGCTTCCGGCCCGTCTGGTCGGCGAATCACGCGGGCCTTCTTCCGACGTGAAGGGAGTGTGTGGGAGATGATGAGAACGAGATGGGGGGCACCATGACCTCACCGACTCAGTTGTAATGGAGGTCTCAACTAGAGGTCACACGCCGAACACACTTGCGCCGATACAGTATCTGTACCATCCATTCTTGGATCGAGTGACGGTAAGGGAGGTTCGATCAAGACATGAGTTGACGCCGCAGCCGTCCGCCAGTCGCTGTCGTCACTCGGCAGACCCAGTCCCTGCAGCGTATCAACGTGGGAGCGGCCGTAGCTCGTCCGCTTCGCGACGGGACGCTCCTACTCCCACTCCGTAGCCCCGTAGGCGAGTGTTGCGGTAGCATCCAGCTGCGGAACGTGCGTCGGCGGAGAATTCATCATGAACAGTTTGTCGCACACTGGCTGCTCTGTCCGCTCGATCCGTGAGCTAATGTCTTTGATCAGGAAATAATAAATGGGCTGTGCCTCGTTACGTGAGCCTTGAACAATATCGATCCAGGCCCTTTCCCGGGCGGAGGGACAGGCGCAACCGATTGAGACGCCGATAGTGACGGATTAAACGACCCAAGCTGGCGGTCAAGGTCTTAGACTTGAGCATGGGAGTCTGAGATCAGCTAGAAACAAGACGGATGCAGACCTCTCTGCGCTAGTCGCACACAAAAGCCCGTAACTGGTGTACCTGGCCGTGCTTCAAACCCTTGTCTGCGTGTGATGGTCGCAGGAGTAGCCTGGTTTCTTGAGTCAGTGAGGGGCAGTATCGAGCCCGAAACGGTGCAGTCCTTGCCAGGGAGGGTCATGGTGGAATAGGCCGAGAAACACTATGAGATGGATGGAGGGATACAAGGCAGAGAGGGAGGACGAACCCCTCCGTTTCGGCACTTGGGTGAAAGCGGCTTGATCCATCGTCGACACCTCGCCTCGTTTGTTTATTCCCAACAAAAGATCAAGTGCGGCTGTTTGCTCAGCCGGGCGGTTCGGCTGTTGCTACTACCACCGGCCGGAGCCTGGCGATGGCATCAAGGCCGACCTTTTGGAATATGGCATATCGACAGGTCAGAAAAAAAAAGAAAGATACATGGGGAAGGGTAATCTACGATGTATTCCGACCAAGACGAGAAGAGGCGGCAGCAAGTCGTATGATGGTGGATGTCTGCTAGATTTGGTCGTTTCTTTTTCCTTATTTCCACCTCGGGTTCCTGACGCTCGCTGGCTTGCGTTGAAGATGAGAAGCGGCGGCGGCCCCAGATACGGGCACAAGCGTCGCATCGCAGCTGCACATAATCGGGTAGAGGGACTCAGATCGGATCTACATCTGCTTGTCTGGGACCTGCCTGGAGGCCTGGTTCTTTCTTGCATGGTCAGGTAAGGGGGTTCATTAAAGGTTTCGTTTCTTTTCGCCGAGGGAGAAGCAAAGAGGGCGATGGATGACGTAGATGAAGACGTTGAACAAGGCAATAAAGCTTGTTAGACATGAAAAGAGGGAGAGGGCACAAAGAGGGAGACAATATGAAGAGGGAGAGCAAGCACTTGTGCTGAGGACATCAGTGGAGGCGGGTAAGATGGAACTGACGGGAGAGAGTCTGGAAAGTGCCAGGAAAAAGAAAACAAATCAAAATAACCGGGGCATTTGTCGTGTTGCACCAAAGATGGAGAGACGGGAAATCATGCACACAAGACCTGAGAAAGAAGAAAGGAAAAACAAAAGGCTCTGCTTTGCATTTTGTCTCGCCGGTTGCGGGTAATTCCTCATGGATGTTGTTGAGGAAGGAAGGACTGAGACGAAGAAAAGAATGTCTCAAGCGTGTCTGGCTGATTGGCCATGACGGAGAAGGGCAGCAGGTGTGCTTGGTACAGTGTCCGGCTGCCACAGGTAGTTACCTGCCAGACGTGCATTTTCTCGCCACGGAGAGATGTATCTCACACCCCGGGCCCGTGTGAACAAGATCAAATCCAGGGCTGTCGACTGTCCATGGGAAACTCGATACCCGCAAGCAGCTGTCTTTGGTGCCCATGTCTCGAGAGCGCTTGTCACTGGGGTACGTACACGAGTACGCCCTCTCGTGGTCCATCCCCTGCACTTGCACTCCACTGATAGATCCCCTGTAAATGGATGGATCCTTAGGCAGGTCATTCATCCACCCCAACGCTCGAGGCACCGGCAGCAGCATGGACAGAAGCAACCCCGAGCGCTGGACTGGGACTGGACTGGGTCCATCAGACATGTCGGGTCCCAAGGGCAGGGTCGGGCGATCAGGTGGTGCACGGGGTCTCACCCCCGTCGTGCCCGCTAAAACGCCAACGGCCATGGCGGGTTCACGTACGTCGCTGTCTGCACTGTCTCTGGACGGTGCAGCCGCGCACGCTAGGCGTGCAGGTCACTCACTGTGGGCTGCACTGGCGCCTGCCTTGGGGAGCCCGACTGTGCGTACTGTGTACTGTGCCTGCCTTCTGAGGGTCCATCAATCCATATTAGGCCAGTGCATCCCCTGCCCTGCCCCTTCCCATCCCATTCCAATCCAATCCCACCTACTTGCACTCACTCGCACTTGCCTGAGGTGACCAACCCCCCGTTCATTCCAATTCCCACCACCACCACCGCATTTCGCCTGCTCTTCACTCCGACAACCAGACACCAACACTTCCCCCTACAACAAACACAAACATATTCTTTCACTCGAGGGATAACCACGACTCCATTCGCATCGCATTGCATCGCATTGCATCGCGTCGCATAATCGTCGTCTTCATATCAATCTATACTCCATCCGACGCGCGCGCGCATACTCCAGATCAAGTCGCTGCCTCTGTTGGTTTTGCGCGCTGTCGCCTGCTCTATCCTGGTCGCAATCGCACCACTCGCCAACCACCCGGCTCGACTTTATATTAAAAAAAACACAACAACTCCAGAAGTCGTCGTCTTCCTCACTCCCACCTCTCGAAAGTCAACAATCGCCGCCATGCTCCTCCCGTCCGCTCTGTCGTGCGATGCATCGCACTCGTCGCACTCCTCCCAGCCTCGACTTCAACCCTCTCTCTTCTCTCCTCCCGCCAGCCCCCCGTCGCACGCTCCATTCGCCAACATCATGACAACCTGCCGCTCCCTCCAGTCTCTGCTCGCCAATCCCGCGCCCATCACCACCGACTCACGCGCCATGCCATCGCTCGCTCAACTACCCACGCCGCCGCTTGCCCACGCGCCTCCTCCGTTGAAGCTGCGCCTGCGGTCGCGCGACAATCGCCGTGAGCCGGTCGGACCCAAGAAGATCACTAAGCGCGCTCCGCCGCGTGGCGCCAACAAGAGACGCCGCACCCCCGAGGACGATGCAGACCGCTATGGTTCCGAAAGTGACTCGGCTGGTGAGGCGCCATCGTCGCCATGCCAGCCCGCCGAACCAGTTGCACCCTCAACACCTAAGCGCACGCGCATCGCTCCTGAACAACTCCCTCTTGGTCTCGAGCGCTCCGACTTCCACAGAATGCAGGGCAACAACACCACCGAAGACAGCACAGAAAACAACAGCGCCGAAGTGGGAGAAGAAGAGTGGACCGCTGAGGATGATCGCATCCTCATCGAACTCGTACTCGAGAAGCTCAAGTTGTCCAAGACTGAATGGCAAGATTGCGCCCGAAACCTCGGTCGCGATCGCCATGCCGTAAACCGTCGCTGGAAGAGTCTAATAATGAACGGCGACGTTGGCCTCAAGACGCGATCTGGCCGCCGAAGCAGGCTACACTCAACCTGGTAGTGGCGACCAGGTCTTTGAGATCACGCTCTTGCACCTTCTCTTGTACATCATCTTCTCATCTTTGATTTCCATTTCTCTATCAGCGCAAGTCTCGGCCAACCCATCGCGGTGGCCACGAAGGGAACCTCCTTCACATCAAAAGAACAGGATTTACAGGCATGGACATGGGATGTCCTCGGAGTTTTTGGCTATTATTTATCTGGTTTTGTAATAGTGATATCCTCGCGCACAAGCAACGCGCATCTTTAAGTTTCGTGTTTGATTTCTTGGGACCGAGAATAGGTCGGTCGGTCATTGGACATGGGTTTTTTTGCTGCTGGATAGGTAGCGGTTACTATAGAGGTCGGGGAATCTTCAATGGAGAAATCTATTCATCCAATGTCTAACATGTTTCATGGTCACATTCCATTCACCGCCGATAATCTCAACGGCTGCTTGTCTCCCGTCTCCCGTCTGGCTCATGGACTATGGCTAAAGTGTAAATGCCCCGTAACCAACCACATGGCAATGAGAAGCCATGACGGTTGAAAAAGATCCAATACACTCGAGCTTTCAACGCAATGTGACCCTCGACCCGGGTTCCGCGTCAAACCTTGTCACCCCCTCCTATATCCCCGTTCCCGTGGTCAAAAGGACGGGAGGCGCACGGTCTGGCTGGAGGCTCCTCTCACCGCTGCTGGTCGCTTTTTGTGTATCTTTTCTTCTTTTATTTGTGTTATTGCGCTTGGACTTTGGTCAGGGTCTAGCGTTGCGCGGGGGGACGACGGACGGACGGTTCAGTGACGGGCCGGTGCTAGAGGGGAGGTTAGGAGGTTGGTGCGTGACCTTGATGAAATGGAATGGACCCTAGTTTTTTTTTGAACTGCCCCTAACCTTGATGGTGATAAGGACGAGACACTACGGGTGCAACCGTCAACATTCAAGTTCATAAAGGTACCCTTTTTCAGATCATGATAAACTGATTTGATGCTTCGTGCTCAGTTTCCCTATATATCTTCTATAAAA
This sequence comes from Fusarium falciforme, assembly GCF_026873545.1. Taxonomy (NCBI): domain Eukaryota; kingdom Fungi; phylum Ascomycota; class Sordariomycetes; order Hypocreales; family Nectriaceae; genus Fusarium; species Fusarium falciforme. The sequence goes on along the minus strand of NC_070544.1, from coordinate 2,193,572 downwards.
CCATGGGCTCCAAAAAAAAAAAAGTGAGAAAAAAATACCTATAGCAAATCATGACCTTTCCTGTCCATGTCCATTGCCCCCCCTGTCCCTGCCTAGCCGTGTATGTTCATTGAGAAAGACAAACCAAACATCCATACAAAGTGTTTCCCCTTCCATGCGACGCGCAAGACCCTCTAGCTTTTTTCCGATGCAGATGAATTTTGAGACGAGACTCGGGCGGGAGACCGACTCATCTCGTGTGAAGACGACATTGGTCATGATAATAAAAGACGGGGAATAGGAACCGTCCAAGGGTCTTGGGATGCAAGTTGACGGAATTTGACACAACCAACCGTTCTGCTATGCCGTGCAGAGAAATGTAAATGCTTCTGACAAAGGGTGAATCATGTAGAAATGTGTGAAAGGATATTGAAAATGTGAGACGCAATGCCTCGTCGTCGGTGATACTTGCTTAGAAGGGATCTGACGCCTCGTCCTATGGCGGCGTCATCTGCTCCTCCATGAGCATCTTGCGAACCTCGCTCTCGAGGTTCTGCTCGGCCACGGCGGCATCTTCGTCTTCGACGGCGCCTGTGACCTTGTTGGCGAGCTCAATCTTCTTCTGGCAGGCTTTGTAGATGAGCTCTTCGATAGTGTGCGATGCGATGAGTCGGATGATCTCGACGTCGCGCTTCTGACCGAGACGATGGGCGCGGTTCTCGGCCTGGATGTCGTCCTGAGGGTTGTCCGACTGGTCAAAGATGATGACCTTGTTGGCGGCTGTGAGGTTGATGCCCGTGCCGCCGGCTCCAGTGGTGAGGAGGAACACTGGGATCTCGGGGTCATCGTTGAATTCGTCTATGAGCGTCTGACGGTCGGAAACGTTGGTGTTGCCCATCAGGATGCGGTGCTGGATTCCCTGTAGAGAGAGGACTTCCTGCAGGAGCTCAATGACGCGCGAGAACTTGCTAAACACCAAGACCCGGTCGCCGTTCTCCTGGTACTGTTGGATCAGCTCAAGCAGCTTCTTGACCTTGCCACTATCCATCTCCGTCTCCTCGGGAACATCAAAGCGTCCGAGAAGCTTGGGGTAGTCACGGCACCAGAGGTGTAGCTCAAAGTCGGAAGCGTTCTTGAGCTCTTGAATGAGGTGCTTGATGTCCGGCTGGTGCAGCTCATCCTGCGACACGTTGTCCATCAGGATCTGGGCCATCTTTTCCACCTTGGCATCGTCAAAGTGACGTCTGAATAGGAGAGGGTGGAGCGCAGCCTTGCGAAGCTGGATCCAGACGTTGTTCTGGTCGTTCTGGCGACCACGAGCCTTCTTGGCACGTTGAGATGGCTCTTGTCGGAACACCTCCTCGTACTCGGCATATACTGCTTTCTGACTCTTGCTCATCTCGCAATGAACGACATTGCAGATCTTGGGGGGCATATCCGATAGGACTTGATCCTTGCGACGCTGGAGAATGAAGGGTTCCAGAATGGTGCGGGCTCGCTTGACACGCTCGCTGTATAGGAAAGCGCCGTTCGAGACGTCCCTGACAGTGACCTTTTGGCTAAAGATGTACTGGATATGCTCCATACAGCTGTTGAACATTTCGGGATTGATGAAGTTGAGGAGAGAAGTCATCTCCAAGAGGTTATTTTGAACAGGAGTTCCTACGAAATGTTAGCAACGGTCAAGTCGATTGAGTGAGTGAGTGACATACCCGTAAGCAGCATCTTCCATTGCGCCGTGATGCGGCGGAGGTCCTTGTAGATTTTGGTCTCGGGATTCTTCATCTTGTGGCCCTCATCAAAGATGGCGGCGTTGAGTTCGAATGATTGCATGGCCTCGATGTCGGCAATGTTGTTAATCTGAGAGTAGGTCGCAAGGACGACGTGAAACGCCTCCGGCTCCTGTTCAATCTCGTAGGCGATCTCAGCTCGCTCAGTCTGGGAGCCTCGATATCCGATCACAGATAGATCAGGAGCGAACTTTTCAAACTCGCCGAGCCAGTTGTTGTATGTGCTAGGAGGAACGACGATGAGGTTCGGCCAGGGTCGCTTCCGGCTGGGGTTGTCGTTGTACTCCTCAACTAGATGGCATATAAGTGAGATGACCTGGCAAGTCTTGCCCAGACCCATCTCATCGGCCAGGATACACCCAATGTTGAAGTTGTACAGCAGAGACATCCAGTTGAGACCGACAAGCTGGAATGGCCTCATCTCACAGTGGCCATCCATAAAGTGAGGCTGACGAGGGATGGGAGGACGAACATACTTGACAGTGCTGAAACTTGTCGGGGTGGGAGGAAGGTTCTCCTCTGAAGTCTGACGTCGTGCCCGCTTGTCATGACCAAAAGTATCGACATCCCATGTGTCGACCTGACCCTTGATGGCTTTGGCGTCAGCCTCGCACTTGGCAACGACCTGGTCAATTGCGGAAACTGCGTCAAGAAAAACCCCAACTGCGTCGACGACGTTGTCACCAATGCTGATCTTGGATGCCTTTCGGGCGCCTGGCTTCTTTCCTATGGTTACCCTTCTGGCCTTGTCAAGATCGTCGAAGGGTCGTTTCTCAATCATGCACTCGAGCTGAGACTCCTTCATGCCGGTCATGGCCGCCAATTCCTGAATTGTGCTCGTGTTGATGTAGTTTAGCACCTTGTCCTCAGCGTCGTCGCTCGGCTCTGGTGAAGCCTCTGCCTGGTATGTATCCTCCTTGTCATCGTCAACGAGGTTGATGACTAGTGGATCGTCGCTCGAGGGAAGCTCAGGGAGAGAAACTTGGGAGGAAGGATCAGGAGGATTTCGTCGACCTTGTATCAATCGTCGTCGAGGTTTCTGAGGGCTCGGGGATGCCGTGCGAGATTGAGAGCGGGATGTATCTCGGCTGCTAATAGCAACTGACTGCAGAGCGCCCTTGCTGATAAGACGTCTCTTGGGCTTGGGTGCAGGCTTTTGTCGTTGCTGTGCCATTTGTTGCTCCAGGAGAAGGATTGTGTCATCGATATCGTTGTGGCATGTTTTCAGAGCACTTCTGGCCTTTTCTGAGGGCACTCTGTCCCCAAAAACGTCAAAGATTTGACGGAGTCTGCTTCTAACCTGTCTCTCGTCCGCCTCAGGGTCGTATGCAAAGGCCGAGATCTGCGCCTTAAACGTCGTCGGCCGAATGTCTCCGCGGGGAGGAGTGAGGTCATCTTCGTCGTCAGAGATGAGGTTGATTGGGTCCATTGCTGGACGCTTGTTGGTCATGGTGGTAGGTGGCCGCTGAGGCGGACGGAATATCGTGCCAACAGGGGCGAGTCGGGTGGTTGCTAGGGGCGTGGACTTCTTGGGTTGTTGAAAAGGCGAGGACGCAGGAACTTCAATGATGCTACTTGCAGGAGAAGACGATCTCATAGATGCAAGCATGGGCTTTTGGAGAATCTGAGTTGGTTGTGTTGTTTCACGATCGCGAAGAAAGGCGGACGGTGAACAAGGTATGGTTTCCGCTCCTAGTTCGTCGGCATCGTCGATGAGGATCGTGTTGCGAGCGAGTGACGGCGTTCGTGGTACGGCGTTTGAATGCCGGATTGGTAACGGCGAGGAGCTTCGCGCCATGTTGAATAGTTCCCAAAAGGGAAAAATGACAATAGAGAGAGAACGGGTTGGGTTGTTTGAGGGCGAGGTGAGGCGGGGGCGAGAGAATTGGTTCGTTTTGGGAAGAGAGCGTTTGTTTGAATTAGCGATTATGCCCCAAAGTGGCATGAAAGGCAAAGAACTAGAACAAGAGGGGCCATTTGACGAGAAAGCGAGGAAGTGTCAGGGCGGACACTGTGTCAGTGCTCGTTATTGACAATGGAAACTTCAGCAGTGTCGACGAGCGTGAGAGGGCTCGGTTTCGTTGGTGGCTGACCCCGAGAGAGGGTGGAGATTTTTCGAGCCCGTTTGTTCAAGACGAGACGCGCTTCCGCCACATTACACACCCGACTAGCACACGATCGGCATCGCGAAGTCACGTGCTGTTGAAGGGAGAAGGGGAACAGGATGGGACAAAAGAGAAGGTCAAGAATCAGTGCTATATATATTAATAGCACATATTTGAATGACATTGGACTCTTTGTGAAGAAAAAGAATATTTCTTTATTTCAATTCACATCTTGGGCGCTGGCCATCGCCTGGCAAGTGCTTTCACTAAAACCAACTCAGTGCTGGCTTGCACGTGCAGGTGGGACGTGTGAGCCTCAAGCCTCCCGTGTCTTGCTTGGCTCTCACTGAAACTCATCCAGCTCGACTCCGTTCAATCCGATATCCCCCTCCCCAAATCATTTCACATTCATCTGCCATCTCACAAAAATGGCGACCCGACGTATCATTGCGACTGAAAAGACCATCCTCGATAAGGATGACCCTATTGAGGAAAAGTCCGATATTGCTCCTGCTGTGCCAAAGTGAGTACTGTCCTCTGTGTCCTCATCTTCACATTATCCCCATCACCACTCAACCCGCCGCGTCTGGATGAAAACAAAACTAACCAAATCCAACAGGGATGTCATCTACAAGCTCTTGGCCTTTACTATTGGCATGATTGTACTCCCCATCGGATCCTACTTTCTCACTGTTAATACCATCTTCCGGGGTATGGCTCTCCTCTCCTCCGCCAGGTGTCGTCATCATCACGTCTCAGCTAACCATTCACTACCAGGCAACTCATCCTTCGCTGGTGGCTTTGCTGCTGTCATGGCCAATGTCGTGCTTGTTGCATATATCATCGTCGCAATGAAGGAGGAGAACGCCGAGCAGACAGGTAAACCAAAGTCTGACAGTAAAAAGGATCAATAGTTGTAGCCATGGTCGTTCGCATATTGCCCCTTTACAACTCATTCTGCTCACTCAATGTCACAATCTTTCACCTTGATCACTCGCAGATTTGGTACACTCATAGATATCGGGTCGCCATCAAAATTATTTTCTCCCGTCGCTTCCATGAACCCGTCGTCTTGACGAGCCATGCCTGAGCGACCTCTGCTTGCAGCCACGTGTATATGCTATATGTACGTTCCAGAGCCTGAGCATGATTAGTCTTGGCCGTGGCGGATAGATCCGTCATCTGCTCTCCCCTCCTCCACTGGATATCCTCAAGGAATGAGTTGCGCAAACTTGAACCCGCCAACGCCTCGTACAGTTTCGTGTGCCTATGTACCATCTCCTCAGCCAGATCCGTTCGTATGCCTTGCTTCCATTCCTCAGTCAAGGTCTTGAAACTCATCAACGCGACCCCGTCCGAATTAGCCCAAAAAGTTGCTGTCCTTGCTCCCCCATACAGACAATCGCAGTTCATCACACAGAATACTCCGCGTCCACCAGAGAAGTGGAAAGCGGATTGCTTGAAGTCAAGTGCTGCGCTTGGAGCATAGTTGATCTTCAAGATCAAGAAAACGGGTATCAACAAAGGAGAGTAAGAGCATAAGAATGTGCGTATGCGTATGCGCGTGCGTGCACGTGTACATGTACGTGCGGAGGGGTGTGTGTGTGTGTGTGTGTGTGTGTAGTCGTTATTATCGATCGAGCCATCGATTTTCTCAAGTGTTTTTGCTGAACCGGCGGGCGAACCAACTCTTACGCTTTTCGCCACTCTCAGACCCAGGTCGTTGCAACTGTTGCGACTGTTGCGTCGACGTCCGCCTCAGAAGCGCGTGTTTCGGTTTCTGAGCCGCAGCTGGTGGCTGTTGTGCTGCAGCAGGTCGCGCCTGTGGAGACGGCGGTCCTTGTGGTTGTTTTCCGTTTCCATTAGCGCCGGAGCCCGGCCAGGGTCGGGACTGATACGGTTGCTGTGCCATATTGGGAGCGGAGCCATGCTCATTAAAAGGTTCGCGGCGCTTAGCCGGCATTGTCCGATCGATCGAGCTGTTGTCGCTGCTCGTGGGGTCCGTCTGGTATCCTGCCTGATCCGAGTTGCCGCTGCCCGCTGCAGATGTCACGGTCTCATATGATCGATCCTTGTGAGGCAGAGGGTAAATGTTCTGGTCACGTCCGTGGTTTTGGTACTGTGGCTCCGACTGTAACCTAGACATCCGTTGCCGCGACGGCCCGGTCCCGTAACCGTTGTTGTAAGCCTGCCCATCAAAGTAGCTGCTTCGGGGAGGTCCCGACTCGTAGTGGGAGTTTTCGGGCCTGAGAGACGCAGGTCGACCATAGTAGCTGTCGTGAGGATAACGAGATTGGTTGGTAAAAGAACTGTTGCGTCGGTTCCAATTGGCTTGTGAGTCTGTCTCTGCCATGGTGTTAGTGGTCTGACCTTGCCAGAGGTCGAATCTTGACTCACCCGCTCGATAGAGCGACTTGCGTGAGTAACCACCGTCAATCGCCGCCTCGAAACTTCGAATTGTGTCTAGCGGGCGTTCCCATCTGTTTCGAGTAGGGTTCGACTTGTCAGGATCGGCTGCGAGTTTCATGTTAGTGATGTTGGTGCGATGGTAAATGAGGCGACAAACCGATGGCGTTTCCGTATGTATCTTTGTGTTGTACTGAGCGCAGAGGCGCAAAAGTCGACTCGGTCATCATGGCGGCGACAACAGCTGATTCCGTGTTAGTTGACTCCTGATCACCCTCACACTGAGTGAATGGCATGACATACATGGCTCTGCTTCGCTGATAGCCAAGGTAGGGTCGGCTTTGCTGTGTAGACGTTTTGCTTCCTTCTCTGCGTGTGTTTCCTGCAAATCCTTGCTCCCAGAGCTCTTATGCGATCGTTGAGAATGGAAACTGAAGGTTCGATGATCGGCGGGTGGGTTCTGTGAGGTCCGGCGCGGCTGGGACTGGGACTGAGACTGGGGCTGGGTCTGGGAGTTTTGATAGTACGGCTGCTGTTGTTGCTGCTGCTGCTGCTGATAAGGCTGCTGCTGATATTGCTGGGCCGGATAATTCGACGGCGGTGGGTATTGGCGATACTGGTCCGTGGAGGTCGCCATGGTTGCGGGCGCTTGGGGAGACGACTGTTTTATTGATATGGTTGTTGGGACTGGATGGATCTCGAAGACGGCCCTTGCGCTTGCGACTAGGGTCTCAGGGTGATAAGTCGAGCGGAGAGACGCAGGCAATCGACCGATGAGATGGAGATTGTGGACAAGAGGTTGCAAGGAGCAAGGAGCAACGCGGTCGGGGAGAGAGGCCGAAACAAAGCCAAACGGCTACTAGCAAGGAAGATGAGGAAGCGTCGTGGGCCTGGGAGATGGATATTTTTGCGAGTGGAGATTTGGGGCCTTGAAGAGTAGCTGGCGCAGGATGACTCTGGAAGAGGTTGGGGCGTGGGAGCGGCAGAGTGGGCTGCTTCCGGCGGAGCTTGGGGGGCTATCAAAGATGAACCTGGTCAGAGACGACAGAGGGTGGATCCGACTCGTGGACAGGCGCCGGCGCCGAGAGAGCTAGGCACGTCTGGGTGTCGCAGTAGGGGTTACGAGTGGCTCGACAAGCCGCTCCAGCTTCCAGCAAGGTAACTCGGTGCTTTCTTTGTGAGCTGTGCTGTAGGTACTGTAATACAGCTGCAAGTGTGTTTAGCTCCGTACGCTGGACGACGTGATCATTCGTTGATGCAGTGGTCGGCCGGGATTAGCACCTCTGGGTAGACGCTGTAGGTTGAGCGGCTGGGCAACCAGGTACTGAAATCTCGTCCTTATCGCGGTTGTGAAACAGGCCAATAAACCCGACCGGGATGTGGGCGAAGAGCGACCGTGGATAAGAGTAGACTTCCAGTTGGGTTGCAATGCTGAATTTCTTGTTGCTCTAGCGGCGGCTGCGTGATAGTGATGTGAGATCTGCACCGGAAATGCGCTGCCGTTGCTGTATGTACTCCGTACCTACGGTAGGCAGGTAGACAGCTCGAGGTGGAGGCGGAGGCGGTTCTTTTCTTGGTACTCGCAAGGATGTCTCCTTGTATCTTTCTTCCCTTTCCGTCGCTGCTTGTCTTCCCGTAATTCAGGTTGAATATCCTTTTGTCGGCGATGCTGTTTGAAGCCCACCTTTCTTTGGTGATCGTTCTCGAAACGGCACTTCGCAAGTGCTTGCGTCAGACCCGGTCAACCTTTTTTCTCCTTCTGTCTCTGGCGCTGGGTCCTGACGTCACTATCGACTAGGACGGTCTCCAATCTCGGCCGGCGCGACTAATAACAGGGGGAACTGAGCCGTGCCACGTTCAGTGAGTCGGTCGTCCAGAGTGGCTTGCTGCTCTGGCTGCCTTTGATTGCTGGAACACAGGGGGACGTTCAAACCTGCCAAGGCCTCGTGGGCGTGGAGGTTTTGATGGGTCTGGACTGGGGCGCGGCAACCACTTGCGTGAGTGTGGCGGGCAGCGGGGGCTGGAGATCGGGTTTCGAGTGTTCCGTGATGCTCGGGGAGGCCAGGCAGGGATGCTTGAGCGAATGTCGTTATCTCGAGATGGGCTGGCGCCACGATGGGATTTGATTGATGGCGGCAGACGTGGTATGGTATTCACCTTCAAGTAAGGTGCCACCGCAATTAAGGGTAATTAGTTGAAAACCTGGAGTATGCCGGTAATGTCGTGTCGTGTCGTGGATAGTAGCAGCAGCGCTCTGGTCGAGGGGACTGGCCCAATAACGGGTGAGAATGCCTTGCTCGTGGGATTGATTGCTCCGAATCACTCGACCAGGATCCAGAGGAGGTGCAGTATCCGTACCGATAGATGAATGGATTGGAGGAGGATGACTGACTGACTGACGGCTCGAGCGCGTGAGAGGAAATAATTACAATAACGAAAGACGACGCAGCCGCAGGAATTGAGCGAGAGAGAGGGAAGCCTTCTTCTTTTCCAAACAAAAAACTAAGATCACTCGGGGAGTGTGAGGGGGGACAGTCGACATATGGATATTTTAAGTGAGGTGATGTGCTGGGTCGGTATGTAAGGTACCTTCCATCCTCGTGTTCTTGCCTTGCTTGTGACTTGGGTTTACGCGGATTCAGTAGCAATCAGCTTCCTGAGCATCCAATATGGGCAACGGATGGACAATTGAAATGGGTCCTTTGGAGGCGACACATGCGCGTCCAGGGAGGGCTACAGCGAAGCGCAGCGCATTCAGCTAGTAAACGAGCCTCTCGAGATCCATGGATGGCTCCAGCACAGCAGCAGCCAGGCCAGACGAAGACCGGCCAGGGGAGCGAGCGAACGGAGCGAGATTCGGGAGCATCGAGACACACCAGACCATCCATCTGACCATGACGCGTCTTTTCTCCCCCCGCTACTGCGGTGACAGCCACGACGTGCGTCGTTGCCGAACAAGAGCTACGAGGATTCCCACGGGGATCCAATAAAAGGAGGGAATAGCTGCAAAAATGCAACCAGGGCTCGCACCTTGTACCCGGGCCAGTGGACCAGAAGGAAACCTAAAACGAAGAATCCAGTTGCATCCAAGATAAAGATAGTCTTGTCTGCTCTCGCATCAGTCAGCGCTGATAGCTGCTGCGCCTTGTAGTGGACTGTACGGAGTAGTGGCCGCCTGCCAGCGCCATAAAGTCAACTTTTGCTGCGCAAACACCATTGCTACCGACCATCCAACTCTGCCCATGGCACTCTCGGGGGCTGGAAAAAATGTTTAAAAAATCCATCCTCGTCTAGAGGAAAACAACACGGCAAGGGCTTCCTTCTCGGCAGGTCTAGTCTCTGTCTGCCACGTCCTCGGCTCCATGCTCATGCATCAAATCGTGCGTTGGGTTGGGTTGGTTGCTGCAGTCTCACGCCTTGCCCTGCTGCGGCGGTCTTCCGTACAGCACGCGCGCGCGTTAAGTGGTGCAAGCAGAGCCCGGTGGTCGGTCAAGTCAGGGCAGAGGCCATCGGTCCAGGGCTGGTCCAGCTGGAGGCAGCTAATCAAGGTCCGCTAGAGGAACAATTCCCCAACAGAGGTCATCTTGACGTTGACTTTGGCCGCGGGGGCTGATCGGTTACCTCGCCCCTGTTTTTATCTCGTGTTGGGTGGCTCCCACACACCATCTTTTCTCGCAACCTCTCGCACCTCATCCTTCGTGTGAGAGGACAGGACGGGCCCTTGAGGCGTCTCCTCCCGCTGGATGCACTGCGCTGCGCTGCACAGGAAAGACGAAACTCGGAGAGGAGCTCAGCCACGATGAGGGCCACAGTCGAATCTCGATGCTCCCTCGATCGGCCCTTTCTCCAACACTGCACCACCTCCTCTCAGGCGCTGAGGCCCTACGAGCGGGAGAGGCCCCGGTTAATAAGGCACCTTGGCGAGATCTTGGCCTCTTGGCCGTCCCATCACTATTGCCCATTGTCCCATCAATGCACGCACGCATCTTTGGATGGGCTCTGTTCCTTGGAATTGTTGTCTCGACTCGTTCTTTTGCATACGTGAGATGAAGCTGTGTGTCAATGCTGGGTACCAACCACCCAAGAACCAAACATTGATGGGCTTGTTGCCCAAATACCGCCTGTTCTACGGAGCAATGGCTCTCACCTACTTTCCAGAGCTATTCCTCGATCATCGAATTTCCCGTCTGCCAACGTTGAATTGGCTGGTTGCCCCGGTAAGCCCGACGATCAAAGCCCCCGGCCTGCAGGAAGCCCATGTCGTTTCGGACTAGCAAAAGACTTTCCGAACGATCCTCTTTCCTTGCATTTCTCTTGAAGCTCTCCACCCATATAGCTCCTGTTGCTGGGCTGAGCTGGCTGGCAGGCAATTTTCAGCTGGCTCAGCGCATCTTTGGGTTCAAGACTGCGCGGGTAGAGCTTGGGTGATGGTGTCGAGCTCTCCACCTGCTGAAACACCCTTACCACGAGGGCGGGACTTGGTTATGTGCCTCCAATGTTCACTGCCGGTGTCCAAGGCCGAGACATTGGTTCGTTGATTCAACCGGATGAACTCAAATGGCCACATGGAATCCAGCAACACCCGGGTCTTCCGGCTGGCTGCAGCGTAATGCGGCGTCACCCATGCAGAGAGAGGCATGAGCAGGAGGAAGACGACATGGGATAGATACCTCCATGTGAGACGACACGGCTTTGCCTCGCCTAGCCTCCCAAGCTGCATGCTGCATGGCTTGCCAGCCAACTTTTTCTTGTTCAGAGCCGAGCCGTCTGAGCAGGCATCGAGCAACGGCGGTGACTTCTCAGATCATGGTGGCCCAAGCGAACCGTCATTTCACGCCCTACTACACATCTCGAGCATGTCTGCTGGTTTGATTAACCTCGCCCATTACCAAGTCTACAGTACTTGCATCTCTTCAAGGCACCGGCGGCAACGGTAGCCCTGGGGCCATGCTCGGTAGCACGAATAAACTTGGTTACTGTCGCAGTGGGAAAGCCACAACAGGACTAGTATGGCCCTAGAAGATGAAGAGAATGGTGTTATCAGACCATTTATTGCCCTGGTGCCACTATGCCTTGGTCGACTCGGGACCTGAAAGTTTACTAGCGGCAGAAATATGCCGTGAGCTTGTTCGTCCCGAATGGGTGCCTATCAAGCAAGATACGAGATAACATTTTGGTGTGTTGCTCTTGCGAACAACCGCACTTCCCCTTTTTGATACCTTGCGATGTTTTGCAAATATCATTGATTCCTGACTGAGCATTGGTTGTTCCTAGGAAACCTAGTCTATCCAACCCTCGGTGTCGAAGCAGCTCAAGAGGGATAGCTACTCTGACTTGACCCAGGCCTCTTAGTTATTGGATTATTGAGAAAATCCCACGCTCGGTATCTCTTGAAGGGTCTTGTAGTAGCTGCCGCGGTGCATTATAGTTCATGGCTCTTGGCTGTCGGAGCTTGTGAGCCAGTTCCCCCAAAGGTTAACTGGCTTCAGGTCAAGAGCCAAGAGCCGAGAGTTAAGAGCCATGTGACAATTAACTTGCATATACCACTTCGACTAGACTCCTCCTGGATGATCTAGAATATAAAGCCATCTGAAACACTGGATGCTGTTGGTGAGCAGATCCTCAATATCTATCTTATCTGTTCAACCCTCCAACGCCAAGTTCCCCACGGGGTTGCGACAACGTTGTAACATGGCCCAACTTTCGAGCCATCTGTGAATTTAAAGATCATCTCAGCTGGTACCTCAAATCTGGATGGAAAGAACTTGGAGGTATCGGGACGGCGTACAAGTCGTCCCCCGTTTGACTTGGTACAACCTCCATCTTTGGTAGCCATGATACCGCAAACAAAGAGGGAGCCGGATAGAAACCGGGTCATTGAGACCGCTGACGTTGTAGGCGCAATAGCTTATAGCAACTAGATATGATGGCTGCGATGAAAGCTCCTGGGATTTTATAGAGCTGACATAGTCAATGGCCTCTATCGTGTGCCCATCGATCAAGGCATAAGAGATGCATCCATCATGTGGCTTCGTAGCCCCATGCTGAAGAAGGTAATTGGATCTGTTTCTAGAAATTAACCTTATTCCCCTAAATAGTGATCGTCAGCATCAATTGTTGGTGTTGGCTGGTCTTGTGTTCGATGCCCACCCCTGTGTTACCATCCTGCCTGGGAAGTATATCACCAACTTGAGTTGGCAACAACAAGGGCACATGATCTAACAGAGGCGCAGCATGTGGTCACCAACCTCGTTACATTCTCCCTTGGCCCAGACACAAAGACATCAAAGAGGGAGGCATCATGTTTTGTGCGATATATGTGTACCTAGTCGCAAATTCACAAGCTCCGCCACGGTTACCTAGACAACCTGAATATTGAACGAGTATTGCGGAAGCGTTTTGTGCGTTAAGATACAGCGTATTACGAAACACGGGGATTGTTGAACAGTTGACTACCGCCAAGACGACACAAGTCGGAGGGCATCATGGCAAGACTATCACACACCAATGGAACACATGGAGCACATAGTGGCAACCCGAAGCAAACACCCAGTCTGGATCGCCGTCAAGAGGTAGTGGTCGTGTGTGTGGTTCAAAAGACATTCCGATTCATCATAAGACGCCGACCATGGCTCAAAATCTCCCATACGAGTCAAATCACAATCCAGCATTCAGGGACGCTTGTGCTGCCGTAATAATAGCCCTGAACCTGGCATTCATCGATGAATCGCTTGTACCCTAGTCACTCGCCGCTGCCGCCGCCGAAGTTCCGGTCTCGAACCCCATCCATAAAACAGTGTTCCATCGCTGGTCCTCTGTGGACTTGCCCTGGTCGAGATCGATTTCGCCAACCGCTGCATGAATGGGTGGGGGAATAAGAAATATCATCAAACGAGAAGCTCAGGTGTACAGAGCCTTCGGGGTTGGGATTTGACGTCTTTTTGAATTCAATGCCTCAAAGCAAGGCAATTTGCTTTATCCTTGCCTCGACCAATGCAGCCAAATGAGAACCGCCCTCACTACCAACTCCAGCCCGAAGCCCTTTTTTTTATATCGAAGATGGGTACAGCATGACGCGAACAGAAGCACCGAAGGACTTGGTGGGAAGAGGGGAGGTGAACTTGGCGCGGACGACGCCGGAGTTGCCTGGTGTAGAGAGTTAGCTAGCGTTCATGCCGTGAAAAGTCGAAATGAATTTACCGTGTGGCCGGGTGACCTTGCCCCAGATGACACGGATCTTGGTGCCCCGGATCTCCTTCTGGCCCCGGTAGACGAAAGCGACCTTCTTGCCAAGGTAGAAGCTGGATAGATGGTCAGTATCCAAGCTGACTCGAGAACCCCTCCCCTCATGAAGCAACATACTTGGCGCCCTGGGTGTCGTCAACACCCTCGATCTTGATCAGGCTGGTGGCAGGGCGGGTAGTGTGACGAGAGCGCTGGTAGCTCAGGTGACGTCCCCTAAACCATCATCGTCAGTCCAAAATTCCATCGTATCGGTGTAGTGCCGTGGCTTCGCTAAATTTCGATATCGGAATTTCGAGATCGGTGTGCTCGGCGGTTCGAGCACGGAATCTCATCTCGCGCGTGCCAGCAGGCGGATGAAGGAGTACTCACTTGACGTATACTATAGAGCGAGTTAGCAAAGTTCCCAAGACAATATTCAATTCCCAGATTTCAGAGCCGCATCGGCTCCTCGTGGGCGGGCGGGAAAGACTCACGTCGGTGACCGGCTTCCGAAGGCATCGTGACTGTGTTCTGGCTTCCGCAACCTGGGGGTTAGTAGGGAATTGTCTTAACAAAAAGACCGTTCCGTGTTGCTGGTGCGCGTCGTTGGTGATCTTGTGGTCGGGCTGAGGAGGAGTGGATGCGATGTGGTGTGCGCCGTCCCTAGCCCGAAAACTTTGTGCCCTTGGGTCACGTGTGGGCTTAGGGTTGGAATTTGTGCCAGCCGCATGAATTTTTGGAAACGCCACAGTTGGAGAGCAGCCACACTTGATGTCAGCCACAACCCCAAACTGACGGCCCCGCGCGCTGCTGAGGGCCGGATGAGGCTGTCTCCGGCTTAACGCCGTAGCTGGCCTGCACCACGTCCGTCCGGCGTCCGACTACCGAGCGGAACTGCCCCATCCGCCTGGGCGGTTGAACCTGCTGGATGAATGCGGCCTCGCTGGGTAATTATCCCGAGCGTGGAGAGCTATGATGTTGACAAATCAAGAATGCCTTGGGGGAATATCTTGAAATGGGTTCATGAACCATGCTCATGCTGTCTTGATATCAATACGTGGCCATTGTGCTTTTAGGCTGGAACCTTGTGAAGTACGAGCTCGTTGAGAGCCTACGGTGAACATCATGCCAGCAATGGACAATCCCAGGCATGTCTGTAGTTAATTGATTTGATGCCATCATCTTGCCAAAGTACAGGCTCAGCAAATCTGCTTCTGTGGAGGCGCAAAGTTCCCAACTACCGTAAAAGGAAATTCCCTCAATTCGTTGAATGCTGGACCCTGATCAAGCAGTTTGTCTTGAACGGCTGGATGGAGTAGTGTCTGCCTTTTCCGCCCCAATAGCTTCTTCCTGAAGATCAAGCCGACACCGGGGAGGGGAGGGGTTGGTGCGGATAACACAACACGATCCTGGGCCGAGTCGGACATCAAAGTCCGACGGATTGGGCGATTCATTCACGTCTCGAGAACCTGAAAGACGGAGAGGGAAGCGTGCCTTTATGTGCCTATCAGATAGCCAGGCCCCGTGCCGTCCCAGGGTCTCATCCATGGCAGAGGTTGGGGTTGTTGAGACGTCGCCGCCAGCCAGACGGTGCGCCAAGGTAGGGATCAGGGGCGGCGGTGGGCCTCGACGGGAAAGTCGAACCGCTGCGTGTCACTCCGAGGACCCCTTGTTCAAGACTTCGGTACCTATGGAGAGAAGCATCCATGAGAGACCGCGGTTGGGCCGCCGAGGCAGATGCTAATATGCAGATATACCGGCACCGAGGCCAACGGTTTGTTTGGACTCTGTTCCAGCGGCGGCGGTGGCCGTTCCAAGAGTGGGCGCAACCTCCAAAGGCTCAGATGCGTCTCAGGCTGGCAAATAGCGAGACAGGGACAGTCCAGGATCGGCCGTCCCGTCCAACGGAAGACTGTCCGCTGGGCAACGGCAACAATACCGACCAAAACGAACAAGAGAGAGACAGCTTGATAATCGACCCCCAGTGCGACTTGGGGTGGACCAGGACTGTCCCGCGTTGGGGTGAACTGCGCGCCAGAACCTCTGGGCGGTGGCGGGCGGCCTATGCCCCTCTCACCCTCGCTCGCCGAAGCGCAGGACTCGGTGAGGAATCGATGTCCGGGCAAGCCGGGCTGGCTGACAAAGAAGTTGGATGGATGCAGTGATGTTTAGTTGCAAAAGCAACCTGCTTCGTAATGCTCACGGCACACAGCACATTGCACAAGTACCTACCAACATGTGCCGCCTTGGACAATCACGAGAGGAAAAGAGGAGATGGGGAGGGAGGGAAGGAGGAGGAGGAGAGCTGATGATACATGTTCATGATGGCTATGGATGAGATGAGACAAGCTCCTGGCTTGAAGATGTGGAAACACCATACGTCAACTCCACGACATCCAGTAAGACCTCGAGATGGGTCCATGCCATCCATTCGTTGCCCCCAAACCCGCGGAGACCATTCGACCGCCTGCATGCCCGTGACTGACCAGCAAGGGGGACGATGGAGGTACTGTGCCGTTTTGAAATATCCGTCCGGTCAAAACAGGCAGAAAAGAAATACGCAGACAAAAAAAAATATGGATGCGAGGATCCGGGAATCAAGTCACCGAGCCAGCGCTGGGCCTGTATCTTTAAACTTGGCGCTTGGACGGGCGTGGGATTTGGATTTTTCGGAGCGGGAGGGGGAGGTCTGGACATGGGGCGGGCATCACGGCCTTACCGCATGGAGCCAGGTCAAGCACCTCTAAGGGGAGCTTCAGCCAGTGTGACAGTCCGTCCAGTGGGTGCCGGTACCTAAGGTACCTGCCCAGCAGCGACCAGGACAGGACAGCCCCAGCGGCCTTACCCACCCACCTTAGGGACTGCATCATAGCCCCGTCGCTCACGCAGCCATTAGCTCCCCGACTCTGCATGCTCGTCATAAAACCTTCCAGGCCTGCTGCCCGCAAACCACAGCGTCACCTCTTCCTCAGATCCTCCTCTGCTGTCCTCCAAGTTTCCCTCCATCTGCGACTACTCGGCTTGGTCCTCCGTGGTCCATTTCACCCGAATTTTTCTCCTCTTGCATCTCGTGTTGCTTCCCCTCCCTCAATCCCTCAACATTCCCAACCGCAATCATGGATCCGTAGGTGCTATCTAAACCCCCACCATGATTCTAGCTTGCTCCGTCGCCAGCAGCAGCTCGCCCTTGGGTGCGAGTTTGCGCCCTCGGTCCTTCGGCCGTGTCGGAACAGTATCGCTGACTGCATTTTTTTTTTCTCTCTTTCAGGTGCATGGAGCTCAAGCAAAACACCACCATCGTCGTCCTCGGCGCTTCTGGTGATCTTGCGAAAAAGAAGACGGTGGGGAGCTCTCCCATCCTCGCCCCTCATTTGTGCCTTGCGCTAACATGCTTGTCTTTGCTTCATGATAGTACCCTGCGCTCTTCGGTCTGGTAAGCTGCACTTTGGGACTCTCGGTAAGATGATTCCTTGGCTAACATTGCCCCCCAGTACCGAAACCAGTTCCTCCCTCAAGATGTCAAGATCGTCGGATATGCCCGCACCAAGATGGACCACGAGGAGTACATTCGACGTATCAAGTCATACATGAAGACCCCCACAAAGGAGTCTGAGCAACAACTCGAGGAGTTCTGCGAACTCTGCACCTATGTCTCCGGCCAGTACGACAAGGATGAGTCGTTCCAGGTTCTCGAGCAGCATCTCCAGGACATTGAGAAGGGTCGCACCGAGACCCATCGACTCTTCTACATGGCCCTGCCTCCCAGTGTCTTCACCATTGTTTCGCAGCACCTGAAGAAGGTGTGCTACCCCACGAAGGGCATTGCGCGCGTTATTGTATGTGATTCTCCCTCTCCGCCTTTGGGCAGCTCGCTGATATCTTGGTTAGGTTGAGAAGCCCTTTGGCAAGGATCTTGCCAGCTCCCGTGAGCTTCAAAAGTCCCTGGAGCCTGACTGGAACGAGCAAGAACTGTTCCGAATTGACCACTACCTGGGCAAGGAAATGGTCAAGAACATCCTGATCCTCCGATTTGGTAACTCATTCCTGGGCGCTACCTGGAACCGCCACCACATCGACAACGTTCAGATTTCCTTCAAGGAGCCCTTTGGCACCGAGGGCCGTGGCGGCTACTTTGACGAGTTCGGCATCATTCGCGATGTCATGCAGAACCATCTTCTCCAGGTCCTTACGCTCCTGGCCATGGAGCGACCCATCTCCTTCAACGCTGAGGATATCCGTGACGAAAAGGTCCGCGTCCTCCGCGCCATCCCCGCCATTGAGCCCAAGAACGTCATCATTGGCCAGTACGGCAAGTCCCTCGACGGCAGCAAGCCCGCCTACCGCGAGGATGACACTGTCCCCAAGGACTCTCGATGCCCTACCTTCTGCGCTATGGTTGCGTATATCAAGAACGAGCGATGGGACGGTGTCCCCTTTATCATCAAGGCCGGCAAGGCGCTCAACGAGCAAAAGACAGAGATTCGAATCCAGTTCAAGGATGTCACTTCGGGTATCTTTAAGGACATTCCCCGAAACGAGCTTGTCATGCGCATCCAGCCCAACGAGAGTGTCTACATCAAGATGAACTCTAAGCTTCCTGGTCTGAGCATGCAGACCGTTGTTACTGAGCTCGATCTGACCTACCGCCGACGATTCTCGGACCTCAAGATCCCCGAGGCTTACGAGTCTCTTGTGCTCGACTGCCTGAAGGGCGACCAGTCCAACTTTGTCCGTGACGACGAGCTCGACGCCAGTTGGCGAATCTTCACTCCTCTCCTCCACTACCTGGACGAGAACAAGGAGATTATCCCCATGGAGTATCCCTATGGTAGGTGACATGCATAGCCAGCATTGGAGCGTAACTCATTATTCTCTCTAGGATCTCGCGGCCCTGCTGTCCTCGACGACTTCACGGCCTCGTATGGCTACAAGTTCAGTGACGCTGCCGGTTACCAGTGGCCCACGACCACTGCCACTCCCAACAAGTTGTAAGTGATGGACCAGCATCCTGTATGCTCGATCCAGGTTGAAGGCAGGAAATCAGTTGGACTAATTTAGCTCGTAGTTAATGACGCCTCCCGTGCGACAAGAGTCGCGACCGTCTTCGGACTATGATATCCCGAGCCTTGAAAGGCGAGCAAAAACCAACGGATGATGATCTCTATAAAATTGGCGAGAACGGGAGGGGTTCTGGCGAGATAATGGACACATGCTTGTTGGGTTTATTAGATGCAACTACGTGGGGCTGGGCTCAGGCTTTGCGTTATGAAAGGGTAGATTAAAGAAGATTTCCAATCTCATCCTTGAACGGACAGTACAGTGCAGTACAAGCAGGCGAGATCTCGACTATCAGGCATCATGCAATTCTTACGTATCTCGGCGGGGGAGATTTCCAGAAGTTGGAGATAATCTGGACCCTGAACGCCACAACCGTCACCAAAGGAGAGCGAGTGACGGAGTGAATGTGCCCGCCGTGGAGTGACTTTGATGGTGATAACGTGCATAAACCCTGTTGGCGCACGTTATGCACAGTTTGTACAGGTGGCTCTTGTGCTCGCCTCAAAATATGCACGGTCTCCATCTCACATGACCTGGCCTGTTACCCCAGCGCCCTCCGTCTTTTGGTCAGGCAAAGCGTGGTAACCGGGGAAAATCGAGAGGCTGCCCTGCGCATCAATCACAGTCCTTCACCATATTCTTCTTTCATCACCCTTCTCGATCGCGTCGTCTCCTACCCGAACGCCCTCTCTCTTGAACCCCTCAAGACCATCGCGAATATTGAAATATCGACCTATTCTTGACGACTCCTGAATCGCGTTACGCTCGCTCCCTAAATCGACGACTTTTTCGCCGCGCCTCGCCTCTTGACCCTCTCGCGAGACTGCCTAACCCGACGAACAGCCAGCGAAGAGGACAGCGACACACCACCTCAACACCTAGAGCCTCTAATTGATACGAATCTCCCTTGCGCGCAGAGTCCGCTGCTCGGTGCAGACGATTGCGACTGTCATGCAGCACCGGGATCGCCGATAAAGAGATCCCGCCTGCCTCTCATGCCACATTGGAGCAGATAAACGACACGACGAGAAAGATTTACTACACCATCTAGAGACATCGAGATCTTTTCAGTCTGGCTCGGGGAGCACCTGGACCAGGGACGAGATAGTGGATGCCGGGCGTCATCAGCATGGAGAATGGCGGCCCGAATGGCGCGCGCTCTAACCACGACATAGATTCAACGCTCAATGGCGTGAACGGCGCGGGCGCTGACGGACATCAAAATGCCTTGGACAAGGGAAAGGCCGTATCTGGCGGCGATGCCAGCGGTGCCATGGTCAATGGGAACGCCACCAGCGGTCCTCTGGTGAACGGCTCTCGACCAAATGCGCCGGCATCAGACCAAGTCCCGAGAATGAACGACCTCCCCGATGAGATCGTCCACATTACACAGGGATACATCTCCCTGTCGACATTCCTCACACGACTAGCGCAATCCACGCACAACAACCTCGAAGATCAGATCACCAAAATGGCCAAGATGCCCCTTCCTGTAGCCGCCATGAACGGAAACTCTTCAATACCGAACAACGACATGGACGACGTGTCGAACGAGAACATTATCAAAAAGAAGTCGATCTTAGACTTTGCATACAAGGAGCATCAAAGATGGGTCAAGGCCCTCGTCATCACGGAATGGAGCCGCAAGGCAGAGATGGTCAGCAAACTGATCGACTTGAGAGCCCACATCATGAAGCAGCAGGTTCTCACCGACGCGGCCTTTGACACTATGGTTAATGTCAAGAGGGACTTGACATTTGCGAGAATGCCAAGCCCTGATTTGAAAACAGCCCTCCAGGTTCTGTCAACAGGGAAGGCTGCCTGGATGCCTGATGTAAGTGCCGTCCTTGGTACCTAGTGAAAGACTACAAACTGACCTGATGACCAGCTTCAATACATTGAACCGCCGCCTTTGACCTTGCAGGAGCAGTCCCAGTGGATGAGTGATGTCAACACCCTGCTATCGCTCAGGCTGAACCTGGAAGACTTTGACAAGATCCCGTACCACTTCAGGAACTACGATATCAAGTCAGGACGAGTCACCTTTAAAGTTCCTGGCGAATTTGAGGTCGATCTCACAATCGCGGATGAGGATTTCGAGAAGCAGTTTTGGTTCATCGACCTGAGATTCACCTTCAAGCCATCCGCAGCAGCGATTCCCGAATCCCTCAAGGACTACTTGGAGAGGCACGTGAACGGAGTTCTCAGCACAGAGGGGTTGCTCGGCTGCTACCAGTTCTTGCATGAGTTGGTGCTCACTCACAAGCTCAACGAGCTGAGACGTCAAGCCAACCAACTGAGCAAAGGCTCCTGGACCGGCACTCTCAAGGTTGAGCCACTCAACCGAGCCTTGGCAATTCAGTACTGGACGTCTCGGGCACCGCCAACTAGCCCCAAAAGCTGGGTGCTGGTTGCTGTCAACAGTGGCCGCAAGGCAAATGGCGAGGCAAATCCCAAGTCATCGAGTTTCCTGCAAGCAAAGTGGTACCGGGACAACAAGGAAGTAAAGGATGTGGAAGTACCTTTCGATGCCAACAATCTATCGGCGGAGGCACTTTTGAAGACAGTTATCGGCCTTCACATTGATTTCCTCCTAAGCAGCATCCACGACAAGCTCATGGCAACACCTCGTTTCCGCAATCGCGAAGCTGCCATGGTTCTGCGCAGCTCTCAGGAAGACCCAGCTGCGTCCTCCCTGTCCATGCAGGTTGGATACAAGGATAGCATCTCGCTACTCATCGAACCGACGACTGGTGTCTTTGCTGTCAAGCCGCATTCAAAGTTCATTTATCAGCACGAGCTTCAACTCAACAACGGGAAGAGCCCTGCAGACGATGGCGTGGCATGTCTAGAAAACGTGAGGTGCGCGATCATGGAAGAAGAGCTTAACCGCCGAGGAAGCACAATGGGATGGAGCGTTAAGAAGTGCCCACTCAACAACGAGGAGCTGAGGTCCGCTACCAAGAACCGCGAATGGACAAAGACCATCTGGCTCCAGAGAGCCGGATGGAGGCCTACATGGTTCATCATGGTCGTACTGAGTCTAAGCGGTGATGAATGGTGGCTGCTTGAAGTGTAAGTTGAACTTGAGCTGCGTCAAATAGAACCTTGCTAACACGGACAACAGGGACCGCAACACTCCTGGGCCAGTGGTGAAACTAACAGCAAAGCTTCCGTTCAACAAGGGCTATCCTAGCCTCCACAACACTTTCTGGAACAACATGACGGTATTTGCCACGGGTATGATCGCCCAGGCAATAGACATGCGCGAGCTCCACAAGCAACAGATCAAGTTCAAGCCCAACGAGACAAAGAGCTGGTCTCTCCCACGACAAGTTCGACTTCCCTCGATCGAGATTGCCCTCTCGGGCATTTTCCCCTCGATGGTGTTTGACAGCTCCGAGAAGGAGAGCAGCAAAGCCTCGGGTAATAGGGACTTGGAGCAACTAGGACTCGCCTCGATTACACAACCTGCGACTGGACTGAAGCTCTCAACGATAGAACCGTGGGCGAATGACATTGTGTCGATCAGTTTCAAGGGGGCGCAGCTCCCTGAGGCGGAACTCGCAGCTTCAGAGGGTGCCAACCTCCAGGATGCCAAGTCAGATGCTCCCTTGGTATGTATATCGGACGCCATCATCAAGGTCCGAAGACCTGCCAAGTTCACCTCGATCAAGGGTGCTCTGGTTGGTCAAGATGTCTCGTACAACCTTCTCAAGGGCGAGTTTCGGCTGCGGATGCGCCACAGTCTGGGGCAGTCGATACTGGAGAGTTTGAAGTCGCGAGTCAAAGCAGTCGATCGCTTTGTCAGCTTCGTTGAGTCTATGGATAAGGCTAAGGGGTCTATCCAGAGCGAAACAGTGAGCCTTCAAGAGGTGGTCTTCTCTTACAGGGATCAAACCAATGACTCGCTCGATGACACTACGACGACAGGGCGCAGATGGAGGGTGGCGCTTAATCTGTCCAATGATGTTATCGACATCAAGATGGAGAAGGGCAACCCTCATCTTCGAGTGGTCGACCTGATGCAGAACCTCGTTAACAGCGATGGCGGAATCGAGGCTCTCATGGCCTGGCTGCCTACGTCGCTACCAGCCCTGGAGGCGATCCAGAAGACGGAAGAACTGTGGGCGGATATTAAGGCACGGAACCAGGGACGATTCCAGTTCTCGATGAACTCGCTGGAGTGGATGACACTCGATTACTTCATCTCTGGGCCAGGACAAATGCAGCGCCGAGTTGCATTCGAGGGCCGGATCAAGAGTCGTAGAGGCGAGCCTTGGTGGCACATATGGCGTGTGCCCGTGGCCAACGACACATCGGTGCCCAACGATGATCTCACCACGGCTCTCAAGCACGTGTGGGAGGGTAAAGGTGATGACTGGACCGGTCTGGTGACGAGCGCGGTAGGCGGACCGAGCAGGGGCGTCGTGGGCATCTTGAAGGCCATCGACGACGCCATCCGGCCGATGACGAGCCAGGGCAACTCGGAGGTGGTTGTCCTGGAGTAGAAGAACAAGAATAAGAAGAGAACGGTGTCTATAGCGCTGGGTGATGGGTTTTTACACTCTGGACGTTTGGGGGAGGGTTTAGAACAGCGGCGAAAAAGGATCAAACAAAGCGGGTGGTTGTGTTTTTGTGATAGCTTAATGATACCTCCAAATGAAACCAATGGAATGTTACTTGCATGGGCTGCGTTACGTGTTGGGTGGGCTTGGTAGGTAGACAATCGAGACTTGATGCACTCTGAAGTGTTTATTAACAAAGCCAATAACAACCTTCAGTCTTTGTAGCTCAAATATGACCTACCTGTGCTGCCTCCTGTGATGATCCCTGAGTAGAGCATCAAGAGCATTCATCTTGATGGTCCCTACAATCCGATTTTCTGAAGCCTTCGCGTATACGTCCACATAAGCAACACTGCTGTACAGTCCAGTTTTGTCCTTCTATTCATCTATAATAATATACAGCTTTGCCTACCTAAGCCAACTCTTCTCATCATAGCAACCCCCCTTTTTATAATACTAGTTGTTTTCTTCATCTCACACAATACAAACCCCGCTCACTTGAAGCGCCGCACGGGAATCTTCTCGATAGGGACAACGGCAAAATCCTGTAGCTGGTTCAAGTACTCGAGGCCGGTGTTCTCGAGCCCAGACTTGGTCGAAAGCGCAGCGTCGTAGCCAGCGCGGAGGCTGGCAATGGCGCCGATGCGGCCGTATGAGCCTCCCGCGACGGCGAGGCGGCCTTCAAAGTGGGTGCAGAGCTCCCTGTGCGCGTCGCGGAGGAGGTCCTGGTGGCCGACGTTGTGCTGCGGGATGCAGTTCTTGGCGAGGCCTGCCACAGCGTGGCATGGTGCGTCGCGAGGGATGCCGAGATGGCGCTCGAGGAGGCTGCGGGCTTGGATGATGGCCTCGTCCTCTGAAGGGATCTTGGCGCCGGGTTCGTCGTAGTAGTGGCCGCCCATGAGGACGAAAAGCTTGGTGCCGGCAGGTTCGTCGGCGGAGCGGACCTGGACGTCCGAGTCGAAGAAGACGCCGAGGGCGTGCTCCGGGTTCGTCTCGGGGGCCACCGTGTTGGGGATGAGGTAGCCTAGGCCTGGGGGCTTGAGGTTCTCCTGGGGGAACCAGAGGTTGACTCTCATGATGGAGACTGAATGAGCTTTTGAGAAAGCCCGGAGCTTGTAAGGGGCGAGGCTGGCCGTGTCCTGGCTCGAGAGGGTTGAGATGACCTTGTCGAACCTCTGAGGCTGCTCACTTGACTTGGAGCTGGCGATCTAAGTGGTGTTTTATGTCAGCACTCTCTCTTGGTTTGTTCGAGATACAAGCCTTGTTACCTCGATCTTCTTGATCTTCTGATCATAAGTCAGACCCCACACATCCTCGCCCGTCTTAATGGTGACATTTGGCTGGCTCCGCAGGGCGTCAGCCATGGCTCGAGGCAGCGTCTCCATTCCCGACTCGCCAAAGTCGAGCAGAGCGTTCTTCGGGCTCAACGCCAGTTTCTGAATCTCCTTGTCCTTGCCCAACGCCTCAAGAATCTCCTTTTCGGGCATGGGCATGGGACGCGCGTGGAAGCCCGGGTTCGGCAGGTACCAGCCCCAGTAGATGCGGTCGAGGACGGAGCGGGCGCTCAGCTTGTTGATGTCACCGCCGTAGATGCCGTGCATCATGGCCGAGGCCAGGGTGCCGACCGCCTTGCGGCTGTTTGTGATCTTGTAGAGCCACTCGGCGACCGAGTAGTCCTGGGCGGGGAGCTGCCGCCGGCGAAGCGTGTTGAAAGCGAGGGCGAGGCCAGCGCCGAAGCTCTGGAGGAAGAGGGGCTCGCGGAGGAAGTCGGCGAACGGCGCGAAAGGTGGCATGGTGACTAGGTGGTCGGGATAGTAGATGTATCGCGGCTTGGAACCCGGCGAGCTGATCTTGAGGCCGAGATCGAGAGCCTGACACGGAGGTTAGCAGAGCAATGGCGTGTTAGTGTTAGAGAGCTTCAGGGTGCGCACAAGATCGTAGAGGACGAGGTCATCGTATCGAAAGGTGTTTCCAGCCAGCGAAGTCAGGGATCGCGCGCCGCGCTCGAACAAGACGACGCCCTGCTTGCCCCCAACATCAACGGGCACTCTATCCGTTTTGATCCATCCTCCAAGGCGATCGCTGGACTCGTACAGTGTGATGTTGGCGGTCGAGGGGAGTTTCTTTGCGAGGTAGTAAGCAGCGGAGAGACCGGTCAAACCGCCTCCGAGGACAGCAATGTCGGCGTCCTTGGGCTCAGTGGTGTAGGCCCGTCGGCCGCTGATGCTCCGGAGATGGTCACGGCGTCGAGGTCGAGCGGCGATGGCGTGGAGGCTGCGATGGCAACAGCCATTGAGGCGGTGGGAGGCGGCGCCGGAGCTCAGGAGAGCAGCCGGGAGTGATCCTGCACGGCAGAGACTCATGACGAGGGCTCAATTGGTCATGGCCAAGGTGTTGGTCCCGTCACGAGATGGTGGAGTGTTGCGAGCTTACAGTGGGATGGGGTTTTTGGCGGGGAGGCAGGCCGTCGAAGCTAGGTCCCGGTGGCATGAGCCGGTATTCATCCGTGCGTCGTTGACATCACAATAGAAACATTATAGATTCATCTAGATTAATAGATCGGATGATGGACATGGTTCATTTCATCTCAAGTGGTTCATGCACGTTAATCATGAGAATAGAGAAGAGAAAACTCCGAGGCATGGCCATGGGCCCTTGTTTGCATTCTTCCCCCCCTCGCGCATCTGCTTTGAAGCATCTCCATGATGCGCGACCTTTGGCCGTCATTCTCTGGCCTCTATGTACCTATATAAGGAATAAACAAGATATGGCCCTGCCTCATGCTCATTGCAAATTCGCAAAAGAAACCAAACTCCAAACTCCCTTCCATGCTCTTGCCACCCCGGCCAACGACATTAGAAAGCAGACCGTAGTAGTACATATCCTTCATTCACCATATCGTCTCGTCCTCCTCTGTTCATCAGCCGTTGTTCTGCTGGTCCCAGTCCTGAGACTGAACCTTTAACCCTGGGTATCTTGTGATCTGATCGGCTTGTCGATCATCTCATCCCTCCAAACCACCCTTTTTTGTTTTCATCTAACCAATGATTTCGGTATCCTCCTTAGGGCCCTCCTCAGCCTTGATTAGCTCCTCGCCAGCTTGCTCGTCCACAAACTTCCTCTCGCTGACGTGCTCCTCCTTGCCGTCTGCAGTCCAGACCTTATCCTTGAATCCTCCCTGCTGACCCTCCTCGTGCGCAAAGGCGCAGTGAGGGTTCAGGCAAGGGTTGAACTTGCATTTTGTCTTGACGTGCGTGAACTTGCAGTTGGCCGTTGTGCAGTCAGCTCCGTTTCGGCACAGAGGCATCGACGGGTGCTTGAACGGGCATCGCGGGTTCTGGCAGTTGGGGAAGAACTTGCAGTCCTGCTCGCTCTGGTGCGCAAGACGAGCCGCTGGTGAGGGGTGTCGAGCAACGCATTTTCGGTTCTTGCATGCCGCTCCAAAGGTGCAAATGTCGTTAACGTCGACCGAGACACCGTGGGGGGCTGCCGGTGACTGGTGGGCAAACTTGCACTCCTTGTTGGTGCAGTTCAGGTTGTACTTGCACACAGTGTCGTCGGGGTTCGGGGGCTCGCGCTTCTCTCCAGACATGTCCACATCCTCACCCTCGCCCTCGCCCCCAGGCTTGTTGCTGCCTTGCCTGTCGTGATGGTGGTTCTGGCCCCTGCGGAAGTTGCCCCTGTTCGAGTTCTGTCCTCGCTCGAAGCCGCCCTTTCCTCCTCGGCGATGTTGCCCGAATGCGCCTGGGTTTCCACCGTTGGCCATGATTTGCTGCGAGAGCTGGAACATCACCTGGTTCTGCTGCTCAAGCATGGCCACGAGCTCCATCGCGTTGGGCCCGTTGGGCGCGTTGCCCTGCATCATCCACTGACCCTGGGGTCCGCCAGCGGCCATGGCGTTCAAGCCTGCTTGGAGGTTGGCGGCGCGGTTGTTGTTGTTACGGCCCATACCACCTCGGCCTGTCCTGGGACCGGTCGGGGGGTTGCGGCCGTGGGTGTTGATGCGTTCACCGCCCGTCTGGCCTCTAACACGATGAAGAGCAGCATCGCCAGTACGGTCCATAGCCTTGTTAATCTGGCCAAACATGCGCTTATCCCGTCCACCTCGTTGGTTTCCGTTTCGCATTGAGCGGGGACCGGTTGGTCTAAGAAGAGTCAGTACATCTGGGGTCAGGCGCAAGGAAATAAGGGAAACATACGCATTCAACTCTGATACATCTCCGGCATTCATGTCGGTATCCATGTCGCCGGCACCTGCGCCTTCTTGGGAAGCGTCAGGCATTGAACTACCGCCGTTGGCTTGAGAGCTCAGGGCATCGATCTGTTGGAATAGCCACTGGGAGAAGTCGCGAGTGCTGGGGTCGTCGGGTCCCAGGTTCAGGAGATCGCCAGAAAGCTCAGAGGCAATCTCGTCCTGGGTCTTTCCGTTGACCAGCATCAGAATGATGTACTCGGCCAGGGCGGAATCATCAGCGCCACCGGTTCCCCATCCAACCTCGACGAGCTTGGGCTGGATAGCGGCATTGAGAGCCTCCGCCAGGGGCGTGTTGAGGCTGACTTCGACAGGCATACTGAGTGAATGCGCCGTCACGGGAGGGGAGTAGGGGATTGTGAAAGGCGGGTGCGGGTGCGGGTGGCGGGTAGTTTCGCCGCAGAGTCTAATCGAGACTTGGGCAGTCTTTGAGCGACGCGTTTTTTTTCGATGGTCTTTGACAATTCGCGTCGCGTAAAAGGGAAACGGGTCGCAAGGCTATAGAATATGCGTGGGCGCTTGCGCAAAGTTGTGTTTGTCGAGTTGGTGATGCTGCGTCGTCACACCGAGCGGCGATGAAGCAGGCTTTGAGGTTGGTTTGTGTTGGAGTTGGCAAAAGCTCTGCCAGAGTGACGGAGAAGTCGTCGGGAAATGGGTCTGTCTGTCACGTGATGTGTCGATCAGTCATTGTTTACCTTGTCGAGTAAGTAGCCGTTTGGTTGGTAATAAACGTTTTACGGTAGAGGGAAAAGCCACAGAATCAAGCCCTTTAATTCGATTAATTTAAAGGTTTCTTTTACAATTGATAATTTCTATCCAACAAAGCCCAGCCAGCTCAAAGATGTGTTTGTCAGTGAACAGGTACACAGCTGTGATGTTGCCACCACGGACCAGAAGATTCGGTGAGCAACGAATAGCTGTCGGAGGAGTGATTAGTCAGGCATGTGGCTGACATTTCCTTTTCCAAGCCTCTTTATCCTGTACGTACTTTTATGCAGCCTCAACATAACGCGAGCTAGCAACAGGAGGTTGCCGTGAAGCTATTTATGGCATCCCTTGATCTTTTAATCAAAGACCGCTTTGCTCTCTCACAAGATCAAGTCCCAAGACGGCATCCCGAGATGGCGTTCCTTTGTCCCACCCTCTTTCCATCTCCCCCGCAACTTTTCCAGATTGATGCTCGAACCAAGGGACCTGTACCTACCTTTCATGTTCCAGTGCGGGGGACGGCCAACAAGCATCCAGGGGTGTTTACATGTTACATTTCTCCTCCTCATTACAATCCATCATGCTGCCATCCATCATGTTTGTTTGTCTAGGGCTGCATTCTCCTCATTTGCCTTGCCAGATGATCAATATCCATGAGACCAGTGGCTCCATCTGGGTGCATGCAGCAAGATTGGGGGGCTGGGACTGGGAGAAGCCACCGAGACAACGACTCCGAGCTGCAGCAAGATACAATGGAACGTACCAAGTCGGTTCCTTGCTGCGAAGAGACGATGCAATGAAGCCGTCCTGACCAGTCTTTTGAATCATCCGAATGCCAAGTGTAAAAGTAACGTGAGAAATCGCCTGGAAACTGCACAGTCGAAACACGTCGAGAGGCATCACATCCAATGAATGAATGGCATCAGCACCAGTATAGCAGATGCAGTCCAACGCCAGCCTCGTCCTCGCTGAGTCCAGCCACTGCGAGTCGCCGATGGGCGCTGACGCCGCTGACTTTGGCGCCGCGGCTCAGCCCATTTTTGGCGCTGTCTGGGCCTCTTTTCCACTGAGCAAAGGTAGGTCGGGTCTCATCTCAGCTCATCTCCCGTCCGTCATGCATCTACCTCAAGCACGGCTGTCGCAAATATAGCAATGGGCGCACACATCGGCCTCTAGGATTCGTCTGGTCTCTCTATCCGCCGCAAGCCTCTTTACGTCCAAGCTATTTTCCGGCATCACGGGTCACTGCGAGGTTCTTGGGCTGTCAATCCCCGCCCCCTTCCATGTCTCCAGTGAACCCTACCTCGACGTCCAATCTCAGCTCAGACGACGCCGTCATCTGTCATCGAAATCAACAGCAGCAACAGCAACAGTCATCATCACTTGGTACTCTACTCTCCATTACTACCAAAAGTTCTCTATCTTCCATCTCGAAAACGGCAATCGCAACCTCTCGGGTGGTCGTGTAACGTTGCGGCTGTGCCACATGGTCGCCCCGGGACATCGCAGCCTGGCCGTCCATCACATCACAATCTGCCGCCCTTCGAGCTCCAAATCAGGCTCGGCACGATTGCTTCACGCTTATGCCCTTGCTCTGCCCTGCAAGGTGCCGGGGAGAAACTAGCGCCAATCCTTCTGCCCTGTTGCCCTCCTGCAAACGCCCATAGAAACGAGTGACAAGCCTCTCCCGCGTCTCCAGGCCAGGGGCCCCTAGCGGAGGATCGACGTCCCTATTTAACTGACGTCCCCGTATTCCTTTGGACGGCACTCGGCACTTAAATCTCACCTACCGGTCTTGGTTCTTATATCTCTGCGACCACCTCTGCGACCATCTCTTGGATAGCATAGCATCTTGTATTCTGCATCCTTCATTGTCCTTCGCGATGTGGTCCAAGCCCCTCGTCGCCGTGGCGGCCCTCGCCCTCACTCCCGTCAACGCCATATGGCCCATCCCCAGAGAAATCTCCACGGGAGAGAAAGCTCTCTTCATTGACCAGAGCATCGAGATCACCTACAATGGGGACTTTGTACGCTGGACTTCTCCTCTTCCTGGACTTGTTGCGCAGCCGGACACTAAGACCATGTTTGACGAGCAGATACCCTATACTTACCAGTACTCCCCAGCCGCTGGCTCGGACTTTAGCAGCAAGCAGATCGTCCAGGCCGGTGTCTCACGCGCCCTACAGGCCATCTTCAAGGACAACTTTGTTCCCTGGAAGCTCCGTCCGCGCAACTCTGACTTTGAACCCGCCCTGAATGGCAAGAAGTGGGTCAAGTCGCTCGAGATCACCCAGACTGAGGAAGACGACAAGGCCACCTTCAAGCCGCTGGCCGGCGAGGTCGACGAGTCCTACTCGCTCACCCTCTCTGAGAATGGCGAGGCTGTCATCAAGGCCAAGTCTTCCACTGGTTGCCTGCACGGCCTTGAGACCTTTGTCCAGCTCTTCTTCAAGCACAGCTCCGGCACCTCTTGGTACACTCCACACGCCCCCGTCACCATCAAGGATGAGCCCGTCTATCCCCATCGAGGTATCCTTCTCGATACCGCCCGCTCCTTCTTCGAGGTCGAGCACATCAAGCGCACCATTGACGCCATGGCTTGGAACAAGCTGAACCGCCTGCACCTCCACATCACGGATTCGCAGTCCTGGCCCCTCGAGATCCCTGCTCTGCCCAAGCTGGCCGAGGAGGGTGCCTACCGCAAGGGTCTTTCCTACTCGCCCAAGGATATTGCTGACATTTATGAGTACGGTATTCACCGTGGAGTCGAGGTGGTCATGGAGGTTGACATGCCCGGCCACATTGGCGTTGTCGAGCTAGCCTACAAGGACCTTATCGTTGCGTACAACGAGAAGCCCTACCAGTGGTGGTGCAAGCAGCCTCCTTGCGGCGCGTTCCGCATGAACAGCAGCGATGTGTACGACTTCCTCGACACACTTTTTGGTGATCTCTTCCCCCGCATCTCGCCCTACACGGCCTACTTCCACACTGGTGGAGATGAGCTTAACCACAACGACTCGATGCTCGACCCGGGCGTTCGATCCAACGAGACCGAAGTACTGGCTCCTCTGCTGCAAAAGTTCCTCGACTACGCGCACGGAAAGGTCCGCGACGCTGGCCTCACACCCCTGGTGTGGGAGGAGATGATCACTGAGTGGAACATGACCTTGGGCGAGGACGTCGTTGTTCAATCCTGGCTGGGTGGCACCGCTGTCAAAGACCTGGTTGCGGCTGGTCACAAGGTCATTGACAGCGACTACAACTTCTGGGTAAGTCAACTCTAGATGAAAGAAGGTATGAGTTACTGACAATATCCAACAGTACCTCGACTGCGGCCGAGGCCAGTGGCTCAACTTTGACAACGGCCAGTCCTTCCAGACATTCTACCCCTTTAACGACTGGTGCGGCCCCAGCAAGAACTGGCGCCTCATCTACTCTCACGACCCCCGAGCAGGCCTGTCTGAGGAGGAAGCCAAGCTCGTGCTCGGCGGTGAGGTAGCGGTTTGGTCCGAGACCATTGACAGCGTCAACCTCGACTCCCTGGTGTGGCCACGTGCAGGCGTTGCTGGCGAGGTGCTCTGGTCGGGCCGTACCGACGCCTCTGGCAAGAACCGGACACAGTATGATGCCGCACCACGGCTGGCCGAGATGCGCGAGCGCATGGTGGCCCGTGGTGTAGGTGCTTCGCCGGTGCAGATGCCATTCTGCACACAGGGCGGTCCGGAGGAGTGTGCTTATTTCGAGCCCTAGATGCGGTGACGAGAGATTTTGTACATACCAGTTTTATTCTATTTCAACAGATTCAGCATTTTTATATTTCAACCACGCGAATACGATACCTGGAATTTGACAACTATAAGTATTGGTGTATAACATAGCTATGTAGTGATCCGGAGCGGGGCCGGAGTCTCGATACGGAGCGGGGTCCGCGGCGCCGAATCCTGTGGGGTAAGTCCGGGGCGATGTTGCACCGGTCGTCTCCTATGGACGGGCTACCGGGATCATACAAGTTCCCGGACGCCGCGTAGGGTTACAATGCTAACATGTGACAAGGGACCTACCTCACATCTAGAGGCGCGTTATGCATCCTGATTTGGGTCCTCTAGTTCGCTTGGCATCGGGATGTCTCTCTTTCGTAATGGGTGGAATGGGATTGGGAGGAGGTCAATTTTCCGCATCGGGCATCCTGATCGTGGTCAGCCACAGGAACAGGTTCACGTGCTATTGTTTGTTGTCAAAGAAGACGTTGGACACGTTGTTGGCTAACCATCACGTTAGTTCTCACTGTGATATAAACAGCAGATGATAACAATACAGCCCACAACGACTACACTTTGGACAAGATCAATCAACACCATCAAATCCCATTCTAACCTCAAGGTAGAGAAGCCGTTTACCCCGCCATCTGATCTGATCTCAAACCCTACCGCACACCCATGGCGATATGCATCCCCAACCTAGACCCCTCCCCCTCAGCCAAAAAGCGCCTCGGCAAAAGCCAGCCTCTTCCCCCGCAACTTCGTGTCCATTGCCAAGAACATCTGACAAAAAAAGTGACGTCTTTGCTTAATGTCTATTTGCAGCGTTTGCGGTGGCTCGGTTCATCTCGACGTATCCGATGGAGGGCGGCGTCTTGTGGGGATAGGCTGGGGCTGCTGCAGATCCTGTTACACTGCATTTTACTCTTCCCCGGATTATTGAGGTCAGATTCAATGATATTTATGTACGGGCCTGGTTCCCACGGTCTCGTTTTACTTTCGTTCTTTTCTCAAAGCTTGTTATACGTCAATTGGCTCTTGGCTTAATTGAACTGACATCTTGTTCTTAAGCGGCCTTGTCAAGTAACATCATATCATCATGGGTCTTGTCGAAGCCTTCCTGGAGCATGCCTCCTTCAAGGCCATCTTTCTCATCGCTGCCGCCTTCTATACCATCTATTACATCGGATGCCGCATAGACGAGCACATACGGATTCGTCGTCTCGGGCGCTATGGGCCATATCTCAGAACCTACGCTCCATGGGGTGAGTGAATCTCTCTACACGTTTATCTCTCTTAACCTCACCTCCCCAGGTCTCGACGGCTTGGTCAAGTTCGTCTACTCGACGGCGAAGCACCGAAACATGGAGGTCTGGCGTGACACCATCTTTGGCTCTCACAACTCATGGACCGTCGAGTCGCGGTTCCTGGGCGTTCGCACCATCTTCACTGCCGACCCTGCAAACGTCAAGGCAATCCTCGCAACGCAGTTCGGCGACTACGGCAAGGGTGAGCCCTTTCATCGCGAGTGGAGCGACTTTCTAGGTGACAGTATCTTCACCACCGATGGTGCCAAGTGGCATGCCAGCCGGCATCTCATCCGACCACAGTTCACCAGAGACCGCGTGAGCGACCTACACTGCTTCGAGTCGCATGTTCAGACGCTGTTCAAGGCCATTGCCAATGGAGGGCCGCTACTAGGTGAGGCTCAGGTTGTGGACATGGACAGTGTGGATGGAAAGGAGCTGGATATCAGTGATCTCTTCTTTCGCTTCACTCTTGATGTGACGACCGAGTTTCTCCTAGGTTCAGACATCAAGTCTCTAACGTAAGTACACAACCATTAAGTATAGCACCCAACCACTGACACATCCAGAAACCCGAGACAAGAGTTCGCAGATGCCTTCAACGAGATCCAGCACATCCAAAACATCGTCGCCCGCACCGGCAAGCTCCGCCACTTCTACCCCAAGCCCCGCTTCTGGCACTGTCTCGGCGTCGTCGACAACTTTATCAACAAGTACATTGACCGGGCGCTGTGCCTGAGCCCGGAGGAACTCGCCTCCAAGTCAAAGGACGACCACGGCTACACGTTTCTACACGCCCTGGCCGGCTTCACGCGAGACCGCAAGGTTCTCCGTGATCAGATCATCGCTGTGCTACTTGCTGGTCGTGACACTACCGCTTCGACATTGTCGTGGGCTCTCTATGAGCTTGGTCGTTATCCCCATGCTGTCGCCAAGTTGCGTGCTGAGATCC
The DNA here is from genome assembly GCF_026873545.1 of Fusarium falciforme. Taxonomy (NCBI): domain Eukaryota; kingdom Fungi; phylum Ascomycota; class Sordariomycetes; order Hypocreales; family Nectriaceae; genus Fusarium; species Fusarium falciforme. The sequence continues at coordinate 2,159,465 of NC_070544.1, read as the reverse complement.
TGTCTACCGTGGGGCCGAACGAGACTCCGACGTATGAGCATCTTAAGAACATGCCCTACCTCAAATCGATCCTCAACGAGACTCTCCGTCTATATCCATCCGTTCCTTTCAACGTCCGCATAGCTCTCAAAGACACGACCCTCCCCCGAGGCGGTGGCCCTGACGGCTCCGAGCCCCTGCCCGTCCTCAAAGACTCTCCCGTGGCATACTCGACGCTCGTAATGCAGCGCCGCTCAGATTTATATCCCCCCGTGTCAGAGAAGTTTGCCGATCCTCAGATATTCAGCCCGGAGCGGTGGGCACACTGGTTCCCCAAGCCTCACGACTACATCCCCTTCAACGCGGGCCCGCGTATCTGCATCGGCCAGCAGTTCGCCCTGACCGAGATGAGCTACACCCTCTGCCGCATGTTTCAGAGGTACGAGCGCGTCGTGAGCTACATGAAGGAAGTTGATGGTGGAAAGCCGCTGCTCAAGGCGGATATTGTGCTGTCGCCGGGGCAGGGTGTCAAGGTGGCGTTCTGGGAGGCGGCTCGCGCGTGAGGTTCGAATTGATTCTTGACATGATTCAGAGCGAGAGTATTTTGGGAAGCTTTAGTTTTCTTTTTGTAAACTTGCTAAATGCGTCGCCACTGTTAACCCCTATTCAATATTGAGTTCAATAACTCCCCCAACATATTTCCACTCATCTCTCACCAAACATTCTACTTTCTTCCAAAGCTATCTTTCACGGCCTTGCCGAATCTTTCGATAGCCTTTTTCATGTTCTCAGGTGTCGCCGAGGCGTAGGTAGCTCGGAAGTACAACCCAGGTGGCGGCTTATCCTTCTCGGTCAGGAACCAAGAGCCTCTGGCAACGAGGACGCCGCTCTCGATGCAAGAGTTGAAGATTTCCTCCTCGATATCTATGATGCTGCGTTCTCCAGCTTGAGGGTGCTTAGTGTGATCAACTTTCAACCACATCTACAGACCATGTTAGTCAAGTCTCGCTCAAGATGAGTGTGTATATACTCAGGGGCACCTACAAACATGCCAGCCGCAGGAGGAGTCCAGCTCACGAGGTCACTCGGAAGATGATCCTCACAAGCAGCAAGCAGAGCATTTCGCCTCTTGGTATACTCCAGCCGCAAGTTCATCAACCACCGCAGATAGCCCTCATGACCCCACGTCTCGTCCAGCAGCTTATACAGAATAACCTGGGAGAAACCGCTGGGTCCTTGACTGGCGACCTCTGCATGCCGGACGTACCGCTCAACGATCTGCGCCGATGCCGTGATCCATCCGAGTCGCGAGCCTGGCACTAGAACCTTGGAGAACGAGTCCATGCGCATGACGCGCCCGTCGACGTCGATGCTCAGCAGTGAAGGGATCAGCGACGAGACAAACTCCTCAACAGTCTTGGGCGGCGGCACATCGGACTGGTCTCGTCCCGTGTATGGCTGCATCTGGAGGAAGTAGTACGGCTCGTCTTCGATGATGTATAGGTCATGCTTCTGTGCCACGGCATAGATGGCTTTTCGTCGTTCTGTTCCCTGAGTCGCTCCTGTGGGGTTCTGTCCCGAAGGAACCGTGTAAAGCAAATGAGGTTTCCGTGCTCCTCGCTCCTTGGCATCCCAGTTAGACAGGAGCTCATCCATGCGCTCAGGGATAAGGCCCTCTTCGTCAATGGCAACACCAAAGGCTTTTACACCCAGGGGTCCAACCGTCTCGAGAGCTGTTGAGAAGCTAAAATCTTCGGTCAGAATAGAGTCACCCCGGTCCTTGTCACAGAACATGCGAAACGCCTCCTCCAAGGCTCCCGTGCTACCGATAGTCTGGCAGACCTGCCAGTCAGCATACGGGGGCTTATACACAATCTCAGTATGCTCCGTCAGGTACCGCATCATCTGAGGGGATCCCGTGGCCTGACCGTAATTGCATGCAATGGACAGGTCATAGGTGCCGTCGCGGTCTCTAACGTCGTATTTTCCAATAGTAACCGTCTGTCCCGACTCTTGTGTTTCCTTTTCAGAGAAGTTGGGGGCCACGGGCACTTTGAAACCGAGCTCTGCAAAGGGGAACACCTCACTTGAGGGAAGACCGCCGCCGAGTGAGATGAGGCCAGGCTTCTTCATGTGGCGAGCAGCTTGCTTGAGAGTGCAAGGCCCTCGTATGCTGCTCTCATGGCTTAAATGACCTATTATTTGATGTAAGCCATTGCCTCTAAAAGTTTCATAGCTTATACATACTATCCCATCTCTTAGACTTAGGCAAACCGGTTGTCTATGATATCGGGATAAGCCTCTGATGCTCAAATCGGTGACGCTCATGGCAACTCACCGGCCCCTTAAACATGTCACTATCCGAAGCAGCCGCAACTCCAGCAACCAGCTTCCCAGCCTTGGCCCGCCTCGCTTTGACCTCGTCAATGGCCGAGAGCTGCTGCGAGTTGTCATAGTGAGCCGGGCGAGCAGCCGGTGCGGCCTCGGCACTCAACAGATGCTGGGACTTGGCGTGGAACAGGCGACTGTAACCAGCTATGGGCCGAAGCCTCGCCGCTCTCGTGGCCAGGAGCATTGCGCCGAGTGTCGAGTCCGGCGGAGGTGATAAGTAGTTTAGTTGAAGCGAAGGGCGGGGGTCGTGTAGCGTATAAGTGGAGAGGCTCTTGTCACGTCTCAGTAGATATCTTGACCAAGTATTGAAGAAACCAAATATCGTCTTCAATGACTAACGAGTTGAGTTGTTGTAGACGGTCAGTCAAGGTTACCTACAAAGATAGCGTCCTACAAAGAGGGTCGTCTTAATAATCGCCCATCTGCCGGACCCGGGCGCACCTTGATAACAGGCCGGTGCCGGACGACGCGACCTCCGACCACTCTTAGCCGGCTGTATCTGGGGGCCCGATCCTCTGGAATTCGCCTACCCTACACCGGGACCACGGACCCGAGCGGGGTTCAAGGTCACTGGGCTTCACCACGTGGGCAGCTGATGCTTTATGGTTGTTTAATTATTACGTACGACTTCCGTCGACCGTCCGCTCGGTCACACAGTCGAGTTGTCGTTGTGCCGTTGGTTGCGAGAGCCCTTGTCTATCGTCTTGGGATTGGGCGCGCCTTATACCTTGTCAAGCTACGCCCCATGACATATGTCACAACTAACGTCCCCATTCCACAACGACAAGAGCCAATGTCTGACAAGGAGAGCTTTCCCCGCAGAATACAACGATCCACCCGGAAGCACCGAGCTGTCCGGCATCGCACAGAGAGATAACGAGAACTGGTGGAGATATGAGACATGCAGCCGGATGGATACTCACTGATGTTCCAGAGATACTGATACTGCGACTTGCGAAATCCTATGTTGGATTGTCTCTGTGAGGGGTAGCTAGTTTTGTCGTTGCTCGTATCTCATCAAGCCCCTATGTTATTTCCCTTTTGCCCAAGTTTTTGCCAGTTTCTGACCTACATGAAGTCTCCGATGAAAACCGTGATGAATGTATGCAAGAAAACAAGAACAAAGAAAACCCCGCTTTACATGGCGATGTAGTTGATAGAGCCTAGAGCAACTCAATCCGTTTCTCATGGAAGCACATATCGAATACGGAGACAAATGACACTGGCAAACATGGCCAGACATGTCGCCCACGATACATGAACCAGTAGGATGTAGTCGGCACTGGCCCCGGTGCATTTCCCCAGCACAGCCCCTAGAGATACGCAGGCTGCGAAGATAAAGGGCTGATAGGGATCTAGAAACCGTCGCCTGTGAAGAAATGAGGCGATCGAACAACCATAAACGAGACAAGCTGTAAGCGCCAACCACTGTGATGGCTGAGCAAGAACATCGACTCGTGCTGCTTGAGGCCAGGCCTGGCAATATCGACGTTAGTCAGATGGCACTTCTGGGAACGGATAGACATGTATGGCTAATGTCCTATACTTCGAGGCAAGCTGCTATGATAGCCATAACCAATAACCATGCCATACCCCAGTGCAACTCACTATATATGTTGGGTGGAACTGCCGCATATAGGCAGACATGATCCAGGAACTGAGAGTCGCCGGCACCAGTTCGACCAACTCAGTAACGAGCTGGTAGACTGAAACATGCTGGCTGATCTCTTTATTGTAGAACGCAGGCTGGTCGTTTGGCTGAATGGTCATGAATTCGGACTTGTTGCGTCAGCTGACGTCGAGCACAAGTGACAGTAGAGAATTGCCAGACAAGATATCTCGATTTGCTTTTTACCGCAGTAAATTGAAAAGTCTCCATTCTTGAGCCGATATAAAACGTTTATATCTTCCAATGCTCGTCCGAAGTTTCGAGTTCGGCTGACTTAATTGCCTCGTGAATCGGAAAACACACCGAGTAAGATGGCAGGCCTCAATACGTCTGCACAGCCCTGGTCGTTTCGTAAGTAGGGAGGAGGATTAACAGCGTGAAGGCAAAAATCTTTCCCGAACGGGCCTTGGTGTGACTGAGACACCGTGAACAGCATAATCTATCCGCCTCACCGTCGAGATCCCTGGCGATTCGGTTGATGCATGTGTGCCCAAGCCGTCAGCCCAACGGGGTTGAAAATAGACGGTTAGGCGTACTAGATCTCGACTTTGCTGGTAACTCATAAGCCAACCGTTTCCGCCTCAGCGACGTTAGCCCAGTTGCAACTCAACTCCAACTGTGCCTGCCCTAAATGAGCCCCGACAGCCTCATAATCGGTACATACCTACGTTGGGTACTGATAGCGCCCAGGCCCAATTGCCTCGCTATGCGTGTCCAACGCACTCACACCTCTGGTCTGCAGAACATGGGTGGCGGTCTCAGGTGCTCTCCACCCAGTCAATCTGGTGATGCTGTTGCTTGGAACCAAGTCGAGAGGTCTGCCGTCTTGTTTAGTAAAGCGGTTAGATAGACTCGCCAGAACTCGCCGGTCAGCCTCCATCCAATTCTGGCTGTACTTTGTGCCATAAAAGACGCCTTAGGCCCTTATTAGCGACCTGAGTCTTGCCACATACGCAGCTCATTAGTTTCTCCAGGGCCGACATGTCAATATAGGCATGTCGACAACGGTTCCTTGGTCGCCCTCTTCGCCAACCTCCCCCACGCTTCGAACCACTTGACACAATGCCAGGCCTCACCGAAAGGATGGGCGGTAGCCTTCGGAATACCTTGCAGCATGGGTCTGTGATTCTCCCTGCCGGGACACTTTTGGGTGCTGCAATCGCCCTGAGTCTACCCCGGCAGAACGATCTCAGTGCAGTGTGAGTAAACGTAAGCTTCATGGTGACTCCTAGAACTGACCGGGTTAGCACCGTCATACTCCTGTTTGTCTCTGGAGCAGTCTCTGTGCTCCTGTACAGGAATACGTTTCAACAGTGAGCGTGGTCTCGTGGCTAGAGTTGGTGTTGGGAGCTGACTAGGACCGCTACAGAGTTCGACTCGGTCGTGTTGCCCCTGTGGTTGCCTTCGCCTTCATCGCCTCTCGTTCGCCGCCCCTATTGAAGTCTCTATCGTTGGTGGACAAGGCAATCTCGTACATTCAATACCTTGCATTGTGCGTGATCATCATCACCTATGCAGTTGCCAGGGGAAGACCAAATGCGATTCCGCGAACACAGCAAACTGAGGACATTGCCAATGAGGAGATGAACTCCCTGACACCAGGTGTCAGGTCACAGCCGGGCACTTCCGAGTCGAGTGTCAGTGATCCTCCTGAAACGAAGTCAGACCTTGATTTCCTCCTATTCGGGCACATGGAAGGACAAAAGTTGCAACCTCCCGGCTCCGCAGGCAGCGAGGTCTTAACTCCCACCCTCTCTCCGGATTCTGGGGTTGATGCGGTGCGGATCTTGGAGATTATTGGATGGGTCGAAACCGTGGTTGAGGCAAGTTCTGGCCAAGAAGATGAGGCAATAATCAGACCTCAAGTATAAGTCGAACAGGGCCAGCCCAAGTGGGATGTGGTTCTGTAGGATGCCAAATCATGGACAGTCTTGAGCTCCAGCTCAGCATCGGGACGAGTCGCGCAAGTGAGAGCCACTCCGGTGCCTTCAGGATTCTTTGGCCCACGATTTTTCTACCCCTGGACATCTCTGAATATTTTGTGATGACATACCATTTGGTCAAGTATGTCACCTTTTTGCCCTTGGCTGGATCCTTTCTTTCTCCACATTAGACTGTCGCGGCTCGAAGCTTGAACTTGGAATACGGTTTCGGGGTGGTCTCTGTTATTGTGTGCAGCAACATACCTGGAAAGAAGTATACACGGAAAAGGCATATTGGTTTTCTCCTATTGTTCTCACTGCTTCCTGTTTGAACCAAAAGTTACCAGATGAAAGGGAAACTGGCCCGCCAGAGGAACTGCATTTGTTGCATTTGAACATTTCATTTTGTCGCATTGTTAATCTTGCAGGATCTTTGGAGGACGATAAAAATGGTAGCACAGGAGGGAGTTTCTCATTGTATCCGCGGATGTGGGAGATGAAGGACGGTCATTAATAAGAGAAGGACAAGCATCTTGAGGGATAGACGAGCCAACGTGGCAATAACTGTTGACTGATGACGGATAATCTCGATGATGAGAAAGCAAAGTTTGATGCCACGCTGCAGTGATGAATCTAGAATTTTGACATACACGGAGTAGAGTTTGATGTGTTTTTGTTTTGTCAGGAGCAACCTAGATGGATTGATTGATTGACCAGGATAGGAAGGAAGGAACTGACACCCAGGAACAAGGTGCAAGGATCAAGCAAGGATCAAGCCAAGCGACTTATGTAATCCGCCGGAGACATACCACCACCAATGAGGCTGTACAATGACAGCACTGAGATAACCTACTAACCTCCATCCATACCTACGGAACCTCCCTCGTATCCTTTCCCGCGCAAACCTCAAGCCAATGGCCCCGGGAGACTATTCTCGAGCCAGCGTACAGGGTCATGTTTGAGCCCCTGCTGCTGCACGACATTTCAAATCGAAGCGCTGCGCCCTTGAAGCGTTGCGCATCTACACCCAGCTGAGGAGCTAGCTGCCGCCATGTATTGGCCCATTGGAACTCCTCGTATCCATGCTACCAGCAGCAGTCGAGCTCCCGCCTTCAAACTAGTCGTCTCCAACGATGGCCTCACGAGCCCTTCCGAGTCCAGCTTGACCGCTTCACCCGGCCTTGCCAGCGCCCAGCCCCGCGGCCACACCCTCGATGATCTCGATTCCCTCCCCCCGCCGACGCCAGTAACGCCTGTGACACCAGGAGTCCGACCTGTCGAGCACGATGATTACACGACGAGCCGACCGCAGCCGTCTCTGGAAGGCGCCGATGCCGACGGGATACCAATAAAAGATCCTATTCTGGCCCTTCGCGTCTCTCGCTCCGGGCACTTGTTTGCCGTCATCACAACCACCTCCATCACCATCTGGCAGACAAAGGTGCGATCGCGAGGTCATATTTTCTTTAAGCCGGCATGACTGACCCATGCAGCCCGCTGTTATTCTCGCTGTCGTCGTGCGATCCGATTATTCCCTCGAAACATACGGCAAGAATGTCGACCTCTTGCTCCGACCCGACTCGGCCATTCTCGTCATACACACCGACCAGGGCTACCTCATCACCTACTCTCTAGCCACCGATTCTGATTCGCGCGTATACAAACCCCATTTCGCAAACTACCATAATGTTCAGCGACGAAGACAGAGTCTCATCGGAGGCCTCGCTGGGCTGCCTCCTGAGCAGATCTTATGGGGCGCTGGCGAAGGACCAGGGGTCCGCGATCTGAGCGTCCGCTTTAGGATGGTTATCAAGGTCGATGCTGGCATCGAAAGTGCACTGGCCCTCGACGATGAGTTGGTGGTAGCGACGAGAAAACCAGCCGCAGTTCAATGCATTCGCTGGACACCCGATAGTACGGGGAGCCAGACGAGGACCGAGATCATCAGCCGGATGGGTTGGGTTGAGAAGAAGGCCACTATTGTCGAGATGACGCATGATCGCCCTATGAACCTGCTCACCTGGATCACTAGCAGCGGGCGAGCTTATGCTGTTCAGCGCTACAATCGCCACGGAGACTCTAATCAGGCAGACGACGCGGATGCTAAACGGTTGTTCAAAGGCCACTGTTTCCATGTCCCGAAAGGACATCACGACCGTGCTGTTGCAGCAGTCATAAATGCACGGTTCTCCCTCATTGCCGTGGGATGTTGCGATGGCACAGTGCAAGTCTATTCCGTCCGAGACTATTCTGGCAACATTCCTCACTCGCATACCCACAAGATCCCTGTATCACCATCTTCCTCGGGCCCGTTTACCAGCTTGAGTTACTCCCCCGATGGCTACTGCCTGTTCGCAGGTTTCAAAAAGGGATGGTCAACCTGGAGCATGTTTGGCAAGCTTGGAAGCCATAGCTTCAGTTCAGAAGAGAATGCGTCTCGAGCCAACGGAGAAGAGTGGCTTTCTGGAGTTTCTGGAGCCACATGGGTAGGGGGAGGCTCCGAGATTCTAATGATAGGTCACCGGCATGAAGCCATCTGGTCACTCGAGATGGCCAAGAATGCCGTCACTGGGTGTTACAACGAGGCCAACGTTTTCCGGACAGTACTACAGACGCCGTCAAGCGTCATGGTCTACAGAGGTTACGACGTGCCGGATCTTACCAGTATCTCAGCCGAGCCCTTTCTGTGGCATACAGCAAAAATCCCTGCAACTTATCTCCTGAATCAGTGGCCAATCCGGCAAACCGTCATCTCGTCGGATGGTCGATACGTTGCCGTGGCTGGTCGTCGTGGACTTGCTCATTACAGCGTCAACAGCGGCCGATGGAAGACGTTTGCCAACGAGGCCATGGAGAACGAGTTTCAGGTCAGAGGAGGCATGTGCTGGCATCAACACATCCTCGTGGCCGCAGTTGAGGCTAACAGAACATTTGAACTGCGGCTTTTCTCTCGAGAGACGGGACTCGATTCGTCTCAAATTCTTCATAAGCAAACAATCCCGGCTCCGGTGGTGCTCGTGACCACCTCTGGAGAGGACTCGCTCCTCGTCTACACATACGAGAACCTATTATACCACTTTATCTTCACACCCCATGGTGGTTCGGTACGACTCATTCAAGTGGGTCAGATTGCCTTCCATGGCATTGTTAGATCCCCAGCTCGAGTCCGAGGCCTAAGCTGGATACTGCCGGATACCCAGTTGACAGACGGGGATCCTTCCCAAGACGTGGCAGTCGCGTCGGTGATTTTTCTTGTTGACGGGAAGCTCGTGCTGCTGCGGCCCTCATTAAACGATGAGGGCCAGTTGAAGTATGACATGCGGGTGATTGCACAGAATGTGGAATACCATGCCAGCATGCGAGACCAGCCGCTGCGAAACGCCAATCGCCAGCTGGAGGACACTCCTCCGCGGAACGGACCGTCAGTTCTGCGAGATTCCCTCTGGGTGTTTGATGGGATGGAGCTCAAGGCCTGGCCGAACATTAACGATGTGCTTGAAGCAGCAGGGGACAACAACAGGGAGCCGCCGACTCCAGTGTCGGTACCTGTTGATTTTTATCCGCTTTCGATTCTTCTCGAGAAGGGCATCGTGCTGGGAGTCGAGTCAGATCTGGTCCAGCGTCGTGATGTGAACTTTTCCTATTTCCACTTCACAATCAGGGTATGTTCAACCTTTCACTATTGCTAAGCCACAGCTAATCATTCACAGACACACCTCGTACTACCAGACCTGCTTCGCTTCTACCTCCGCCAAAGCAGATCAGTTGAGGCGGCTCATCTTGCTCAGCAGTACCAAGAACTCGAGTACTTTGCACATGGCCTCGAGATTCTGCTACATCGCGTGTTGGACGAAGAGGTGGACACATCGCCGAAACCTGCGGACGCTGTCTTACCTCGTGTGCTATCACTCCTGTCGTCCTTCAAAGAGTATCTTGACATCGTGCTACAGTGCACGCGCAAGACCGAAGTGCGGCAGTGGAAGACGCTCTTTGCGTACCTACCTCCAGCGCAGGAACTCTTCGAAGAATCCCTCCAAAGGGGCTCGCTGAAGACGGCTGGAGGTTATCTCATTGTGTTACATACATTGGACGAACTGGGTTCGTCAACCGAACAATCTGTGCGACTATTGTCTCGGGCGATGCGGGAGGGAGACTGGGAACTATGCAAGGAGCTTGCCCGGTTTTTGGCAGCCATGGACGAGACGGGTGAGACGTTGCAAGAGGCCATGAGGATGGTGGAGGTGGTGCTACGGCAAGATTCGGGCCAGGACAGTATAGGAAGTCGGCTACAGATTCCATCGACACGGACAGTGAACGGTGGAGGGAGCGGAATGACGAGTGGCGATGAGGACGGCACCTCGGAGTCGGATAGACGCTCAGCCAGCGACGGAGGCAGTATTGCTTCAACGATAAGCGCGCCGTAGATGATGGAACGGCCTTTGGATTATATTTCGGGAATGTTTTTCAGCCATGGGAGTTTGTCATGTTGGGAGCAGGCTGGGTAGGTTTGTATCTGGGAGGTTAGGCATGACTTGCATATCGCGATATGTGATGTTACTACTGCCACTGCTTTGAGTAGATGCTACGAAAAGAGGTAGATGGGTTATTTATAGATGACGATTCTGCTTAGGTATTGGAGAAAGACCTTCTTTGGTGTCGTGCTTGTAAGTGGTGATGATTCCATGGTGTTGAGGTACGTACCCCTCCCAGTCACGTTACCTCACCTTTCCGTCAAGGTTAAGTCTCGGTGGTGAAGCAGAGCAACCCCACCAAGGCCAGACCCAGACCACGAGCGACGACGGTGACCCAGCCCCAGCCAAAGCCAAAACCAGCAGGGAATAGATAACGCCTCTTGATCTTGCTTGACTTGCCTACGACGCCTCTCGTTTGCCGTGTCCTTGTTTTTGTCGTCGCCGCATATATCGCCTTGCGCCCTCTGCCCGCCGAATCTTGCCTACGCCTCCAACGTCCCAGCCTGTTCTGTTGTTTCGCTCGCCGCCGAGCGATGCTCGCTCGTTTTTGAGCCTCGTTTGATCAACATCCTCCCTCTCCTGCTCTTCTTGTCTCGAGCCAAACATGATGGATGACTACGTTAGCGAGTCCGATAGCGACTACACGAGCTATTGGCGAGACTGGGTGAGTGATGGGACGGGATAGTCAATGGCCGTCGCTACCGATTGTGCGGTCTCACGCGTTTCCTCGACGCCGCCAGCCGTGATCCTCGGCGACAAAGGATTTGTTTGATGGAAGGAATGTCGTCGAGGATGGCGGGGTCGGGGGAAAAATACACGACGCACGGCTTCTTTTTTCTTTGATCACGGGCTAACCAGGATGTTGTTTGTGCGCAGTTCATCTCTTCGAGGGGCAACGAGTACTTTTGCGAAATCGACGAAGACTACCTCACCGACAGGTTCAACTTGACGGGCCTTAACACGGAAGTCCAGTATTACCAGTATGCCTTGGATCTCGTCACCGATGTCTTTGATCTCGAGTGCGACGATGAGATGCGCGAGGCCATCGAGAAGTCGGCGAGGCACCTGTATGGCCTCGTGCATGCCCGGTACATTGTCACCACAAGAGGCTTGACAAAAATGGTACTACATACACAACGACCTTTATATAAGACTGACTGCTGACATTTAAAACAGCTCGACAAGTATAAGAAGGCCGAGTTTGGAAAGTGTCCTCGCGTCATGTGCCACTCGCACCCCCTACTCCCCATGGGTCTCTCGGACGTGTCCAACCTCAAACCAGTCAAGCTCTACTGCGCGCGTTGCGAGGATATCTACAACCCCAAGTCGTCGCGCCACGCCGCTATCGACGGCGCCTACTTTGGCACCTCGTTCCACAATATCCTCTTCCAGGTCTACCCGGCCCTCATCCCCACCAAGAGCGTCGTCCGCTACGTCCCCCGCGTCTACGGTTTCAAGGTCCACGCCTCGGCCGCCCTGATCCGCTGGCAGAGCGTCAAGCGCGACGACATGCGCCGCCGCCTCCGCAAGCTCGAGATCGACACGGGGTTCCGTGATGAGATGGAAGAGGAAGAAGATGATGAGGAAGAGGATGTCGAGTTTGAAGGCATAGATGGCCGGATGGCTGTTGTGGAAGGCCTATAGGAGCGACCGCGCACCGCGGGGTACCTCAGACGCACTTGGCAGGAAGACGAGAAGTAGTACTCGGACGACTCTGAGGCCATGGATACTCGCATGACCCTAATGTGGCGCCTCTAGGAACGATGGTGCCTACTGAGGGCCAGGAGGAGAAGGCAACGCATGGCAAGCCGGAATATAGCACGTCTCGCAGCGAGGGCTTGTCTCAAGCGTCTGCTAGCAGTAGTAGGCCGCAGCGCAAGACGAGCCAGGCTAGTCTAAGAGAGCCTCGTCCACTTTCCTCCCCCGACATCCGCATGGACAGATCTCCCTACTGAAGACTCTTCGGTTCCGTCTTGTTATGCTGTTGGTTGGTTCTGGATCGGCGTTTAGCGGCAAGACATGGGGGGCTGGGCTGGGCTGGGCTGGCTGGTATAAACCAGAGTACGACATAGGTTTTTGAATTATAGCTGTTAAATAAGAAGCGATGTTGATTTCTTCAACCTGCTTTATAACTTGTTTCCATATTGAGACCATTTCAGCTAAACTCGACTGAACTCTTTCAGGGGATAGGGGTACAAACATAGTCGTTGATCAGTGGTTACAACACAAGTGAACACAATGTACATCAACACAAGCCTCGAATTGATTAATCGGTCATTTCATTGTTCGTATCATGCCTGTCGTACCAAAAAAGCAAATGACTCTAAACTACCCAAAGCTTATCGCTTTCCGTACCACATACCCAATACACACATACACACAAGAGTTTGTTTGCCCTGAATCTAATAAAGATTTCCACTTTATGCCCCTTTATCCTAGGGAGGGAAAAGTCAACCGTACGTAGATATACCCTGGAATGAATCACACATGCGCACGACGCTCATGGTATAAACCTCCATACAATAAAGGAAAAAATTCGCATGCTCTAGACATATGCCCCTTTACACGCGGTTGTCGAGAGGCTCAGGGAACCTGTTCTCTGGCCGGCCTCTGTCATCCATTTGCTGGAGCTCAACGTCCTGGAAGTTCTGGCTGGGTCGAGGCTCGCCTGCCGACTCATCGCGAGGGCGCACATTGCGCTGTGCGAGAGCAGACGTCATGGGATATGAAGTATCAGCCGAGACACCCTGAGTCGGCCGTCGGGACGGCATAGCCAGCTCCTCGTCAGTTCCAGCATAGCCCAGACGACCAACGCCAGCCCAGAAGGCGCGCTCGTCGCTACGGGGACCCCAGGCCCAACCTGCACCGGCTCGGATGGGGAGATGGTAGTAGCGGAAAGCAAAGATGGAAGCGATTAGTCCCATAAGATAACCGAAGAGGATATCGAAGCCGTGGTGTCGGCGATCATGCCAACGCGAACCAGCGATGAAGATGGAAACGGCAAAGGGCAAAAGTCCCAAGACGAGGAGGTAGACTGGGGGAGCGGCGGCTTGGCGGCGCAGGGATTGGACCTTGGCGTTGTGCTGACCGGCATTGTCAGCAAAGGGGGAGCCCTTGGTAGGTGAGGTGGAGGCAGATCCGTCGTCGAAACCGCGGCCGCGAGTCGGTTCGAAGGGGTCGATTTCGGGGCGAACAAGGCGCGAGGGGAAGGCGGCGTGTGAAGCAGCCCCAGTAGCTCCAGCGGCAGAAGCAGCTGAGGGCATGACGAAGGGGACGGTGACGGAGAACTTGCTGGCGAGGAAGAGCGAAGCGTAGATGAGACCACCTGCGGCGGTGGAGGCGTGGCCGCTGGGATATGAGCGGAAGCCGTCGTTGAGCTTGTACTCGTCCTTCTGCTGGCAAATACCGGCATCTACGAGCTGGCCGGTCATGCTGCCCCAGCTGAAGCCACCGACAATGTGATTCTTAAGGTTGTCCCAGTCTGGCTCGCAGCGGGCAAGCATATCGGGGCGGGGCTTTCCAAAGAGGTTCTTCATGGTGCTGGTGAAGAACCATGACAGAGTGAGGGACAGGACGAGACCCAGCAGACCAACGTGAAGCTCCCAGAGCTTGCGTTGCCAGATGAGGGCGGCGGGCGTGCCCTTGGGGACGGTCGGACCGGGGACGAAGATCAAGGAGACGACGGCGACGATGACGATGGGGACGCCGATGGCGAGGGTGAAGAGGAGGTAGGCGGGGACGAGTTCATGTTCCTCGAATGGGTAGCTGTTGCAACATGTTAGCTTTGGGTGCGAGATGTCGACGGTATACTCCGAGTACTCACGAGATACTAGGGTCAACAAGAGAAAAGGGCCGCTTGGCTGGTGATAGACGGTCGAAGACACCACCGATTCCAGCAAAGACCAAGCAGACGATCCAGTCGAAGATATATGAAAAGATGAGCCTTAACGGGAGGCGACGGCCTCTGAAGCTCTGCGAGATGTTCCCTATACCCGTGTCTGCCATCTTGACGTACGAGTGCATGGTTGAGAAGAAGAAGGAGATCGGATCGGAGGAGGGAGGGGCGTGTTAAGGTTATTTGAAAGCTTGGACTTTTCGTTGTTGCTTCTTTCGCTTCACACCGGTCTTGGCCTCGTCACACGCACTCCCCGTTTCTATCGGCCCTCAGGGCAACTAAGGTCTCCAACGGTGCGTCTGGTCTGGACTGGACTGGGGGGTGTGCGATAGTAGGGCGTTTGGGAGCTGGCTGCCAGGGGTAGAGATGGTATCGGGGACGGGGACGGGAAACGGAGTACGGGGCTCTCGGCGGCCGATCTACCAAACTCAGAGTGTCGCGCGCGAGCTGTCGCCTCGCGGGTAGGGGATCGGTCTCTCTTTTCAGGTCTTGGTTTTCGCGGTCGCTGCGGCGGGAGCCAGTCGGTGGAGGGATTGGAAACTTGGGGAAGTTAAAGATGGGGCTGCAATTGGGCGGTTACGTGGACTTGGAACCGGGGGGTCTGTCAGACAGAGAGAAAAGGTACATGGCTCAGGCTCGGACTAAGGATGCCAAGAAAAAGGGAGGCAGGATCTTATGCTTGGCTTTTTTCGTACGAGATACTGCAAATTTTTTACCTTGTGTAAACTCATGTTTCATGTTATTGGATGTTCTCCTCTTTTTCTTTATTTAAACACCCCTTTTCTCCTCGACTTGTCCCTCTTTTGTTTGAACATGCGCGCGCTTGTGTCGTCAAAGGGTCTCGCATGAGGTCAGGCCCTCCTAAGTACCGCTCCTCCCGGGGGAGGCTATGACGGTGTGGTGTGGGGCATCAACAAAGCGCTGTGAGTGGCGCAACTCAGCCTTTATTGGGGAACTGATCGCGTGGTGCAGCCCCTGCCGGGCTAGGTCAGGTAGGCCCGGTACAACTCTCCGAGTGCTGTCAGTGCTATTTTTTACTGAGGCAGAGCCCGTTTTGGCACCTAAACGACGCCTCAGCACGCGCCAGCAATCACTAGCACTACCTAGTCCAGCTCACCTCATCCATTATGTAGTTTAGGTTGCGATGACAGGGGAAATCGCGATGCTCGTCGGCCTCACTCTCGCTCAACATTGAGACCATCGAGGAATGGATTGGCAATGCCAGCGATGATATTTTACCGTACGTGTCCTAGCCCATCACACTCCCCCTGCCCGAGGTGCACTGCAGGCGCCTGTAGCTCACCCCCGTCACCGGCGCCCCATTATCCCAGGAAGAGCAACAATCTGCCACAGAACCATGGAAAACTACTCAATGCTAACTGACGTTACTCGTCTATGCCGTGCTGATCCGTCATCTCCGTCTCTCTCACTCTAATGCCAAGATGCCCAAGATCTGCGCTCATCTCTCAGTTCCCAGGGCTTCCGAGACCGAGATGCTTCATCCAGTGATGTGCCGGAAATGACTAATAACCTTAATTTTTCCTGCCCGCCTGGGCTACGTCAGCGACACCCAATTCAGACATCCATCCATCTTGCGCCGGCGGCTATCCTCTACGAGGCGGCAAACCATAAACATCTATAGTGACCTCGCGACTACTCAGCTTGAGAAGGCTCTGCCTCGTCTACGCCACGATATCCTCTGTCAGCCTTTTTCGCTCCCATCAGCCGACTATCTGTGTCTCTCTTCAGGTTGTCAGGGGTTGTTAATGGGCTGTGGAGAGGTAAGCGTTACGTGGCCTGGCGAGGCTGTGCAAACCATCCATCTCAAAGGGCTTTTCGGCGCATGCTCGCCCCTACCCCGTCGGCGTCTTCTGTCTTCTGTCATTCGCTACCTCGTGTGCCGATTTTTAATTGCCAATACGGAGTACGGATACAGCCTGGCCCGCTATGCTGATGGTTTTTTTATGTGTGGAGCTATGCTGATACTTAACGAGGACTTCGACGGCAAAGGCGGCATCTGCTCGAATCATCAGGCTTTCCCTTAGCCAACTATTCGTCCTTTCGTAAGGATAAAACGGCACATGTGCAACTTCTTGGTACTATCTGATGCATTGGTGCATGATGATTTGGCGTTCAGAAACCCTCGAGTGTTGTTTCAGTCCAACAAGCCCACACCCCTGACTAGCCCAAGCTCCTTGTCCTGATTGCTCACCGACGGTGGTCCTTGACTGCTGAAACGCTGTAACCACGGTGAAAAGGTCTTTGTCGTGTCAGGGGTCGGCATGAATTCGGTTTTGCTGTTCGAATATCTGCCGACAATATCGCAATACGACTTTTGGACTCGGTTGATCTGCCGCCTTCAGCCAAATTAGGTTGGCTTTAATAGATGTCTTTCTAGGCACAGCCAAGGTTGCTCTCATATCTCTTCCTAGGCTCTCCTCCTCATCATTTATTTCCCCCTTCTTCGTTCATCTAATCTTTAACCTCGATGTTCACACTAGACATCACACAGCCTGGCCTTGCGGACTGCTCAGCCTGTGTACATACTGTGACACTTCGAGGCCCCTCTCTCGGAGGCTTTGCGAGGAGCTCAGCCTCAACATCTTGAATCAAGTCGGTTCTGAATCTACGTTTCAGTCGTAATACTCATCTCGACGGATGCAAGTGTGCAACAAGGCGGAGACGACCCATCCTGGCTTGAGATCACGAATGTCCTCATTGGAAGTGAATACTGACATCAGCCAAATCGTATGCCCCAATCATGATCTTCGTTCTGGTTTTAATAAACTCAACATGCGTACATCTTCAAATCTCAGCAGCTCTTGCCTTTGCGATAGGAAGAGTAGTAAGAGGTGTCATTCGGGAGACCATGAAACCCTCACGAGGGCCTTGAGAACCTCACTCAACTAAAAACACCTCGATTTGAATCACGGAGCAGTGCTCGCCTCGGAAACACCATCCCCTCACCCAGTGTCATAGCATCCCCAGGACAGCTTAACCCACCCCAGGTATATGGCCACAAGCCATGTCGTGACTTGCGCGCCTCTGAGCGAGTATCTCATCGCCGTACCGTCGATAGTATCAAATAGAGAGGTCTGGCATGCTCATTCATCAAACGCACATTGCGCCTTCGTCTATAATGTCACATATGGTACAATGCAGCGTCATAATATACAAAGCACCGGCGCCCATCTCGTCAACAGCTCTGCGTGTGCTCTGCTCTCTTGCTCGCCTCGCCGCTCTGCGCCTCTCTGGTGCTTATACTCAATTGGCCTTGTCGCGTCGCTTGCCGTGGTTTCGAGGTCGAGGTACCACAACCCACTTGTTGATGTTGTGCTTGCGTCTGGTCTTGTAACCACTCTTGGTCTATAGGGCTGTGTCAGTAACGCATGAAACGTCTCGCTGTTAGATGATGATCTTACCGGTACACCCCAAGGGCTGACGGGATGACGGTTACCCTTGGACTTACCTCGACCACCTCCGTGAGGATGATCGACTGCACACATGTTAGCCCTTGTGCCACAATCGGTGATACATGTTCCTTACCTTTGTTCATGGCAACACCACGAACCGTGGGGCGGATGTTCAGCCATCGGCTTCGTCCAGCCTTACCCAGCTGTCGGTAATGGTGGTGGATGTTGCTGGCAACACCAATGGTCGCGCAGGCATCCTTGCTGACCCGGCGCACTTCGCCACTCTGGAGCCGGACCTCGACGTACTTGCCAGTCATGACCCTGGTTCCATCATCCTTTGTCTCTTCGTTCTTGTTGACGACCACGGCCGACGTTCCAGCACTGCGGCAGAAGACAGCACCCCGCTTGGCGGCTGAGCCAACGGCGAAGACGGTGGTACCAACTGGAATCATGTGCATGGGGAGACAGTTGCCGCGGAAGGCTGTCTTGGCTGCGAGAATACCAGGATCGATGATACCGCCCATGCTGTCAAGGAGGTCCTGAGGGATACCGGCACGGTAGCTGTGAACAATGTCTCCAGATCTCAGACCTTCAGCGGCGAGGATATAAGTGTGGCGTTTAGTGGCCTGCTCAGTCACAAGAGCAATGTGCGCACTTCGTCCAGGGTCATACTCGATGCGCTCCACCAAGTGAGGTCCTGGCCGGTTCCGGATGAAGTCGACCGTTCTTATTCTCCTCTTCGCACCGCCACCACGATGTCGTACGGTGATTCTTCCAGACACATTTCGTCCACCCTTAGACTGGCCCTTCTTGGGGAAAGTCAATGGCAGAAAGGGACGTCCCTTCCAGAGATGGTCGTTGATTGGCCTCTTCAAATGTCGCACACCAGGTGTTCGGGGTTTGTAGGTCCGTAGAATAGCAGACTGGCCGGTAGGTCGCTCCGCAGCATCGGTAGTGGCGGCCGCGGTGGTCTCGTTTGAGCGCTTGATAGTCGCATAAGATCGGGGTAGGGACCGATTGAGAGCCAGGCGCAGAGCGCTCTGCCTCGCAGCGGCGAGGGAGAGGCCGGATTGAAGCATCTTCAGTCTCGGTCTAACAGGTTATTAGAAAATCCTAACAATATGACCCCATTGGCGCCGAGTTGAGTGATTTGTGAGGGGTGGCTTTGAGTTTTGCTCGGCGGAGAAAGGGAACTAGCTACCTTGAATTCGGTGATGGAGCTCGTTCAAAGAGCAGCCCGGAGGCATTGGCTAACGAAAAGACTCTCCCGAACGGCCAATGTCCCTCAGAGCAATGTCGAGACGAGATTGGGGCACACGGGCAGACGTCAGGCTCACCAGGTGCGGTTGTCTGTCGTCCAACTAGCAAGGTCCTGACATGGAAATTTCTTCGGATCACCAACAACTTTGATCCGAGGGCTGTCGTCTGTCTCCGGCCGACGTGCACCGCCACTACTCGCTAGACGTGTCTGTGGCGTCGACCTCGCGACTAGCCACCATGGCCTGTGCGCACCGCGAGGAGGCTCCTGCCAATGACAGAAGAGTTGCCCGGCGGTTACCACAGAGACATGTCGCTAGCCCCAGCAGGCACGTCCGTTTTCTGGTGCTCCGCGCCGCGCCCGGGGCAGTCGCGCTATTCTTTCTTGCTCAACCAGCCTCCAGCCCGCCTAATAAAATCAAGGCCGCTTCCTGTCCGTCGATTGTGGTTTGTGTCTGTCCATATCCATCCGTCTCTACAACCTACGGTACTCTTTTCGTTTCGCATCATCCTGGCCTGTTGTTCCTTCTTCTTTCTCCCAGTCTGCCACGCAGTTAACATTCACGGTCTCCGCCCATCAATCAAACCAGTCCTCATCGTCCTTTCCCATCTGCATATTGGGCACCAGAAAGCAAATTCCTCGCGCGTCTATCGACCTACGTCTCGTCTCGTCCTCGAAAAGCCTTGACCTATCCCTTTGCATCCAGTGCAAGGTGTGGGTCCTCGGCCTTGGAGCAACCAGCAACCAGCAACGCAACGCGACTAGCAGGTACGTACCTACCCACGCATCGCGCCTGCCCGCGTGAAGGTGGCCCACTTCCCTGGCTGCTCCGCTCCCGTCCGCTCCAAAACAACATCATCCTTCACATCCAACCTTCCTTTGTCTTTTTCAACATAAACATCTCCCCTCGCCCGTTTGTTTTTGCACCCTCCTTGCATCATCTTTGCTTGATCATACAAGCCTTGCGTCGCGGCTCGACTCACACATCTCACAGCCTGCATCAGCCCTACACCCATATCTGCCATCACACCGGGCACACCATTCCTTTCACGGTGCTGCATCGGCCATTCATAGAGGAAGGTCAGTGGCCGAATTCCTCTTCTGACTCGACTGTCTCAGTAACTGGACGCCTGTTTCCATATTTACTGTCGACAATTCAGCCATCTTTTTCTTCACGTTCTCTTGTCGACGCGTCAAACTGACAGCTTTTCACAGCACCCACTTCTACTATTATTTCATCAGTCAACAACAGCTAGACCTTCAAGATGCCTCCGGTATGTGGTGGAACGCGACCAGAAGGGTCTGGTCTGTCTTCAATGGTTCTAACCCAACTTCCTCAGCAGAGTCGTGTTGCTCGTACGCGCCTCGCCGGCACCGAGAACGACGAGAACAGTGGTACGACGCGTCTTACACGGGCGCAGGCCGCCGCTCTCAAAGTCGATGAGCTAGCCAATGCCTCCAAGGGCGCTCTCCAAACGAAAAAGTCCACAATCAACGGTGCTGGCACCACCAACACACGGAAACGCGCCGCATTAGGCGATGTCAGCAATGTTGGAAAGGCAGATGGTGTTGCTGGAAAGAAGGCCAAGGCGGGGTTGGTCTCCAAGGCTGCTCAGCCTACCGGTATCGAGAAGAAGACCTCGCGACCCACTCGAACTGCTCTTAACTCCAAGCCTACCAACGGCAAGACGGAGCGATCTGGTCATGGTACTATCAAGGCTGCTGCGAAGCCCAAGGCCCCCGCCTCCCACGCCACGAAGCCCAAGGCTCCCGTCGACGAGAACAAGCAGCCTTCAGTTCCCGAGCGTGAGAGATCAGAGACGCCCCAAGAGCCTGAGGTCGTTAAGGCCGAGCCTGTTGCTCAGGCTGAGCCCGAGGTCAAGGATGGGCCTGTGTACCCTCCTGGTGTCAAGGACTTGGACAGTGAGGATCTTGAGGATCCTCTGATGGTTGCCGAATATGCCAACGAAATTTTCGAGTACTTGAGAGACCTCGAGGTCAAGTCCATCCCCAACCCTGACTACATGGACCACCAAGACGACCTCGAATGGAAGACGCGTGGTATCTTGGTCGACTGGCTCGTCGAAGTCCACACCCGCTTCCACCTTCTTCCCGAAACTCTCTTCCTGGCTGTCAACATCATCGACCGCTTCCTGTCCGCCAAGGTTGTCCAGCTTGACCGCCTTCAGCTTGTTGGAATCACAGCCATGTTCATTGCCTCTAAGTACGAGGAGGTTCTTTCCCCCCACGTCGAGAACTTTAAGCGCATCGCGGACGATGGTTTTAGCGAAGCTGAGATTCTGAGCGCCGAGCGATTTGTTCTGAGCACCCTCAACTATGACCTCAGCTACCCCAACCCAATGAACTTCCTGCGACGAGTCTCGAAGGCGGACAACTATGACATCCAATCTCGCACCATCGGCAAGTACCTCATGGAAATCAGCCTTCTGGACCACCGATTCATGCGTTACCGACCAAGCCACGTTGCCGCCGGTGCTATGTACCTGGCGCGACTGCTCCTTGACCGTGGTGAATGGGTACGTAAACAAACATTGACCCACCCTGATGCATGCAGTTGAGATTAACTCCTTTCCAGGACGAGACCCTTTCATACTACGCTGGCTACACCGAGGACGAGATTGAGCCTGTCGTCAACCTCATGGTTGACTACCTTGCTCGTCCCGTCGTCCACGAAGCATTCTTTAAAAAGTATGCTAGCAAGAAGTTCTTGAAGTGTATGTCTCCTTCATATATCCCTCTCCCATGAAGCTTACTGACATGTTTTCACAGCGTCCATCCTCTCTCGCCAATGGGCCAAAAAGAACGCTGTTCTCTTCGGCATCGACGACATTGAGCTGACCCTTGATCAAATATCATGAACATCCTCCACGCTTGGCAACCTCGATCGCCCCCTCCCCCTTGGGCAACCTGGAAGTTAGGATACACGCCTCTGTCTGGATTATGTCTCATGGGTGGCTTATGACGTTAATACACACCCAACGCCCGCTTGGTCACGGGCCATCACGATACCTCGACACCTACCAATGGGGCGATGAGGGGCGCTGAAGAGCTCCTACTGCCTCTGGATTCACATTCTCGCTGTCTGCTACATGGACAGCATTGCATTTTTCGATTGTCTGGTTATTGAACACTGCTGTTGTAAGGAATTCGGCTTCATACATGGCGCACGGAGTCACGGGCGAAGGAAGTTCAGGGCATGATTTGGCAGGTTGGAGTTGGGCTACGCCTTCTTATGGTACCTGCCCTGGAGTAATGGAAGCTATCTGTCCGCGACTGGACCGTTGACGAGCTGAGCTGAGCTGCGCTACGCTTTGCGCCTGGTGATTGGAGGAAGATTGTCTTGTCAATGGCTCAACTGTGGGACGTCTCTGGATGGCTCTCGTTGCATCTTGGCTGTTTGTTGTCTTGGGAAGTACCCGTGAATGAAAATTGTACATATACCATGACCGAAAGACGGAAGAGCCGACACAGTCGGGATGAAGTTTACATTTGAGCGATACCTTGCTCTATTACGAAGAATGTTTTGACTCGTGCCGGCCGCTTCAGGCAAAGTGAGGATATTGTTGGGTCTGGACTTTGAGGTTCGTGAAGTGGTTGCCGTTGGATACACCAAAATGCGCACGTGCGTCATGTAAACATCACACGCCAAGGCTTCCCAATGCCGTGCAAGCCCCACCTAATCATGGCCTGTTTCGGGTACTGGCCTGTGCGACGTGCACCACCCACAAGCGGAATGACTGCCAGCCAGTAGCTCTGGGCCAACTCCAACCACAGTTCTACGGCATCCTGCATACAACAGAGCTTCTAAGACATCATACCCGAACGTGTCTGCGGGGCCGATGAATTAATTTCGTTCGGATAGACGTTGCTCCCGTATATTTGACAACAATCCAGTGCAATCTACAGGCTAAACGCGAGGCCCAGCTTAGCTCAGAAAGCCAGTGGGTGGTTGACCCGGTCCTCCAAGATGGCGCCTGTCCTCCGGGCCAGACAGAGTCTGTCCAAGGACAAGTTTTCCAGTTACTTTGGTAACCTCCGGAGTCAGCCATACAACGACCCGAACAGCTCGCGAGGCGCGAGTGCAAACAGGTGCGTTGCCATATGGATGACTTTGCGCTAGGCTCCCTTTCCTTTGTGTATCTGCTGACGTTGATGGTAGTCTACGGTGTATCGCGTGGAATCCGCTCGGAACGCTGGTGGCCACAGGGTCGTCAGAGAGGGTCCTGAGAGTGTGTGAGTTGGCCAAATCGATGCTTTTTGCCCAGACCCAGGGTCAGGATCAAGACTAAACGATGCAGGGAACCCTGAGAAGCCCCATGTCAAGTTCTCAACAGAGCTCAAAGGCCACTCGGCCTCTATCGAAAAGGTTGCTTTCAACCCGACCAAGGATGCAGAGCTGTGCAGCGTGAGCAGCGACGGTGTGGTCAAGTTCTGGGATGTGCGGACAAAGGCGTGCTTCAACGAAGTAAAGGGTCTTGGAGATGCATTCACGCTCGTTTGGGCTCCTGACGGACAGACGCTTCTAGTTGGAAACAAGGTCCGCGCGAGACACCTTAGCACGCTACAGCGGATACTGACAATGCTCTCAGGCTGATACCATTTATGTCTTGTCTCCTACTCAAGCTACGCCCATCAGCTCCCACCAGCAACATGTGCAAACCAACCAGATCGCCTTCTGCTGGAGCGGTGAGAAGATATTCGCGACGACAGCAGAGGGACGTATCCGAGTCCTCTCGTATCCAGGTTTCGAGCCTATTCTCCATACCAACCATGGAGATGAGTCTGAGGAATTCCAACTCAATGGGCACACGTCGTCATGCTTGACGGCTGAGTTGCAGCCAACAGGACGGTATCTCGCCACGGGTGGCTCGGATTCGACCATTGCGCTGTGGGATACGACGGATTGGATCTGTCAGAGGACTATCACGAGGATGGTTGGGCCAGTTCGAAGCCTCAGTAGGTCTACCCTGTTAACGCCGAGTCTCGCACCTATCTAACCAGTCGACTCTTAGGTTTCACGTTTGATGGCAGCTTCGTGGTGGGAGGAAGTGACGAAGGTAAGGAGCATTTACCCGTTGATAACGCGGAGGACGAGGCCTCATGCTAACGTCACGCGATCCACCCAGGTTCGGGCCTCGAGATCTCTCACGTTGAAACTGGGGAGCACGTTCACACTTTCAAGACGGCAGGGGCTTGCCCTGTGGTGGCTTGGGCACCGACGCGATATTGCCTTGCTTACAGCGATCTGGGGATTCTCCGAATTGTGGGGGTTGACGTTGACAGGAAATAAAGAGCCTGTGCTCTTGCTTCTCGAGGCTGATTCAAATTCATCTGAGTAAGATTCCTAGGGGCCACGAACTTGTCGATCTCGGGAGTGTCACGCCTGGAGCAAACATAGCGGCGTCGTGCGAAGCCGACAGTGTATGTATTTTTGAGGTGAATACTCGAAACAGAGCTGAGCTGGATCTCGTCCATGACTGGTCAATACAGGCTTTTCCTGGTGTCAGACGGGGTAAAGGGACACCGAGCGACGACATTGGAGGGTGAGCAATATGTGCATCGCCACCTTGAAAGCGAGATAAACGAGAAATCAGCCGCTCTCCTCTGGTTGGTGTCTGAATTATTCAAAATGATTATGATGAGCTTAGTCTCGTATATTTCCTACCTTGTTCACGTGAGACAGCTTAGAGTGAATGCCAGAGAGTTATTGGCCGTGACGTTGATATTGGGTGCTCCGGAATGTGCCTATATTTAGATGATGGCGCCGCCTCAAACAATTGGCATTCTGCCTCTCGACGGGAAATTAACAAGGCGGAATTCATGCTCGACCCATATCTCCAGTCGTGTTGGGTCATTATGAAGCTGCTGTAGGGTGTTTTTCCATCTGTCAAAGTGGCCTCTTTGAGGGGGACAAGGCCATGTTACTAGAATAGGCAGGATGGGCTTTACTCGACCTGGAAGCGGCAGTGCAAGAATAGTGATTGGTAGATGGACACTCTCACTCCAGCAACGAGTTTGCAGGGTTGGTAGAGATCCATGAGGGGGGGGATCGTGATCATGTCCGAGCTGAAGGTGAACACATGAGGACGTTGACCGCATTTCTCTTCAATCCAAGTTTTCTTTTTAATTCTATGATGGAGAAAAATAAACAAAGGAGGGGAAAACATGCAAGATGTTGTTATTCTGTAATGTTTGTTATGGCCTTGAACCTGCGGCCATGGGAAAAAAAATCACTGACAATAATCAACAACGAGCAAATATCATGACGACAACAAAGGGCTACCTAGTATACTGTAGCAGCAAAATAAGTATCGATGAGGGGTTTTCGTTTAACGGGCGGAATTAATTGTAGGTGGTATAAAGGACGCGTCAACAAGGCTGAGTGCCTGATGTGAGCTGTAGTAGTCGAGATGCCGGGCTTCCGGCAAGTCGGGGTCTACCAAGGACCCGTTAAGCATAACCTAGACACGATGTCTGTTATGTCGCGTTTCAGTGCGAGGAAGCAGAACAGTACGATGATTATTACTCGATTAAAACGAAGAAAGGATTATCGCTATGTTCTGTCTCAGACAAGCTCGGCAGTGACCTTCTTGTACCGGGTCCTCGTCACGGCGCAAGGTCTCGAGCAGCCATTGGCGTCATTTGGCTAGGTCAAAGGTTAATTGAAGCTGCGAGTCGGCCGCCCGGTTGCATCCCTGGGCGCCGCTAGCTAGCTGGGAGCTTCGGAAGCAAGCGACGCGTGTGGCTATGCTGGGGAGATGTAGGGTATATATGGGATCGTACTCGGGATGATTGATTGACAACTTGGATATACGCGCGGGTAGACAAGATGAAAATTCGGATACTGTATTGTTGGGTACTAAGAACCGTGCACTTGACTTACTCAAGGCATTGTTGAGGGGGGAGATGGTGCCGCTGTAAACGGTGTACTTTTCGTCTGCACTGGCCATGGATGATTAATAATTGCTTCATCCCGCTCCATACAACCTGCACATCCCCTCAAGGCACAGGAGAGTAGCCCATCAAAAGGACCCCTAGACCCCTGCAGGTGCTGCGATAGCCTTCCGGTAGGGCTGCTCGAGCCCAAATCCCGTCGACAGCAGCAGTACCAGGCCAGGCAGCCAGCGCATCGCGGCACCGCACCCTCTGAAAATGCCCCCCCTCATCACATATGGATCCATGAATCCCCACTGAGAAATCATACTCTACTCCGCTAGCTACAGTTGGGGTTAACCGGCTTTTAGTTATCAGCTCCACATGCGACTTCAGTCTCAAGTTTGGTCGCATTGTTTCGTCTGTTCCCCCCTTCCTTTTAAACATTCATACTCCGTGATCCGCATCGCCGGTCCTTCTCGGCTTCCCCATTTCAACCTGTCCTCTCCCCGTCCGGCCGGGCCTGAACCACATCCGACTCTTTTTTTCGCCGCCTTCGCTTTTCCCGACCTCCTCCGGAAGGAGCGGGACCCTCGTCGTGCACGCCCTGCGACTCCCGTCCCCGTCTCCCGTCGAGTCCTCCTCCTGGCTACCCACCCCCACGGGCCTTGCAAGGCTTCTCCTTCATAGCCCCTCCACCATTCGCCGCCCCTCGAGTCCCGTCTGTTGAAGGCAGCCTACCCATCGTCATGACGGATTCGCCCGACAACGGCACCGGCACTGGCGCCGGCCAGAAGCGTCCCCGAAGCCCCAACACTGACCAAGACGACGCCGCGCCTCCCCGAGAGCCCGCCCCCGACAACTCGAGCGTCCCTAAGCCAAAGCGATTGGCATGCATGATATGCCGGAAGCGCAAGCTGAAGTGTGACGGCGTCCGTCCCAGCTGCAGCACCTGTTCCCGCCTGGGACACGCCTGCGCCTACGATGAGCAGAGGAGAAAGAGCGGTCCCAAGCGCGGCTATGTCAAGGCCCTCGAGGAGCGACTGAGTGAGCCCTTGTCCTGTCCTGATGCCGACCTGTTCACCCGCTGACCTGCCGCGATCTGTAGAGCAAGTCGAGACGCTGCTAAAGACCCAAGAGCCGCCCACCAACGTGCCAAAGACACTGAACGTCCCCATGCCCGCGCCGCCTCAGACGACGTCGCCCGCTAACCTCAACATTCCGAATGCGACCATGGGCTTGACGGGTGATCGCGACATGGATCGATGGAACTTCAATGGAGAGTCGCCGCAGACAGGCGCCATCGAGGATTTCAACTTTAATGCCAGCATGAACATGGGCGGCATGAATAATGTCGGCGGTACCTTTACCTGGGAGATGATCGGTCTGGGCCTCGAGGAGCCTCTGCCGCCCCAGGAGACGATTGACGAGCTTCACCAAATCTACTTTGAAAAGGTTCATCCGTCCATCCCCATGATCCACAAGTACCGATACCTCGCCGCCATGAACCTGTACGTTGGCCGTTGCCCCTCCTCAACACGTTGAGGCTTACTGACCTTGCATGTGCAGCGCGCCGAACCAGCGCCCACCCGTTTGTCTGCGGTATGCCATGTGGACCCTGGCATGCACCATCACAGACAAGTATGCAGATCTGAAAGATCTGTTTTACCGGAGAGCACGCAAGTATGTCGAGGCGGATTACGTCAAGGGCTACGGAGAACACATGATCTCCATCGCTCATTGCCAGACGCATATTCTTCTGTCATCGTATGAGATGAAGATGATGTACTTTCCCCGAGCCTGGGTGAATACGGGCTCTGCTATTCGTCTCGCTCAGATGTAGGTCCTGACTGCTTTTGATATTGTTGATTTGTGCTAAGAAATGATAGGACTGGTCTTCATAGACTAGACGGCACTGGCCTCGACGTTAAGCAATGTCTTGCACCCCCGAAAGATTGGACCGAGAGAGAAGAGCGCCGTCGAACATTCTGGATGGCATTCTGCCAAGATCGATATGCCAGTATCGGCACCGGCTGGCCCATGACAATCGATGAGCGCGACATCATGACCAACCTCCCCTCTTCAGAAGAGGCTTTCAATATGAGCAGGCCCGAGCAGACACAGTCGTTGAGCGAATGCACCAGTCCGATGGGAGCGGGTAAACTGTCTCCTTATGGAGGCATCGTGCTCATGGCCTGCTTGTTCGGACGAAACTTGGTACATCTGCATCGTCCTGATGCTGACGACCTCGATCACGACCTCAACGGCCCATTCTGGAAGCGTCATCGCCAGATGGACAACATCCTTCTCAACACATCCCTCTGTCTACCCCCTCAACTCAAACTCCCCGCGGGCTTGTCGAACCCCAATATTGTCTTTACAAACATGAGCATCCACACTTCGACCATCTGCCTGCACCAAGCCGCCATCTTCAAGGCGGAGAAGAACAAGCTTCCTGCGTCGGTTAGCGCAGAGAGCAAGGTTCGATGTATTACAGCGGCAAACGAAATTGCCAGCATCATGCGAATGATTTCTCACATGGACCTCTCAACAGTGAGTTTGGACGACCGTGGGCCTTGTTCTGGAGACTAATGAGTTAGGTGAACCCGTTTATCTCCTTCTGCCTCTACGTGTCGGCACGAGTGTTTGTGCAGTACCTCAAGAGCCGACCTGACGATAGCCAAACGGCTGACTCGCTCCGATTCCTCCTTTCAGCCATGAATGCGCTGAAACGACGGAACCCCCTGACCGAATCGTTCCTCGTCCAGCTCGATGTCGATTTGGAGGCCCTTGCTTTGAGGATCCCCAAGCTCAAGACTGCGTTCCCACGCAACAGCGATAGCGTAGGTTGAAATCGAGCGTGATGGAGGACGACTTGCTAACTTTCAGTAGCCCTCGGCGAAGAATCCGGGATCCCCCAGTGTGCCTAGGTGCGACAACCCCGAAGGCGTTCAGGGCATTCTCGCGTACCGCAATGAATGCCACTTCATGAAGATGGCCGGCGACGATGGAAATCCAGCAGCAGCCCCCGACATCGTGGAACCCAACGTTGGTGGAGATGGACAGAACATGGGGGGGACGGCTGGCGATGGGAGCTTCAGTGGCCAGACATGGATTTCATCTGATCAACAGTTGCCCATTCTCACGCCAAGCTCCGGAGCAACCTTTGACAAGAACGGGACTGGAAGCGGACCAATGTCGGGCTTTGGGGATCTTGGGGGAGACGGCCAGGACGCATCAGGATCGCCAGACGGAGTGCAATCGAACCGACCGACACCGAACTCGAGCACAGGATCTGACCAACGAGGCCACTTGGCTCCCGGACAGATGAACGGATCGAACCCCAACTCTTTCAACACGAGCCCGATATCACCGAACCAGACAATGATGAACACTGGCGTACTTGACGGAAACACACAAGGATTCTTTGCAGACCCGTCTGGCTTCACGATACCGGCTGGCCTAGATCAGAACGGAGCGTTTACGATGCCAGACGGATGGGATATTCAAGGACAGACCGGGGTACCGCAAGTGGGCGAGGGCGTTTTAAGGGCTTTGATGAACATGGGACCAATGGATGCCATGGATTTGGGATCATGGGAAACGAGAAACAACTGAAAGGGCTTTATGGAGCCCAGTAATGAAAATAAAGAGAAGGAAAGAGATGGAACCCGACAAGGGGCACAACAAGCAGGGCAGGCGTTTTTCACGGGGGAGGCGAATATGCTGACCATCTTTGTACGATATGGGTTGGGACTCTCAATGAATGGATGGGTAGGTGGGTGGGCGGGATGAGTGCATTAAGCAACTGGAGAAATACCCGGGCTCTAACGACAATGAGACATCACTACTTGTACTTGGGGAATTGACGATGATGTGCTGGAGTGAGGTGAGGATAGCTGTTGACGCTGTCCGTCGAGTGAAGCCATGGTCACGCCCGTCCTCACAATACGACTGGGCATGTCCCGAAGCATCAACTCGAGCCACGCCCGGTTAGCTCAATCGGTAGAGCGTGAGACTCTTATATTTCAAAACGAGTACGCGATCTCAAGGTTGCGGGTTCGACCCCCGCATCGGGCTGTTCCTATGATTCGATTGCGAGCAAAATTGCGAGGCTTTCTTTTTTGATGTTTTTTTTTATGTCAGTTGGTAAAAATGGGCTCTCTTGATGGTGTTGACGCTAAGTGGGGGTAGTCCGTGCATCGGGTTGCCGCCTTGTCGTACCTGCCCATTCATGACGGGACATGCGGCTGAAAAAAAAAAATTGTCACCCAAGAAAGGACCAAAACAAAGCCCCTCTTTCTCACGCCAACTTTTGAGAGAGACATCGAGTGTTAAAGCAGCAACGTAAAAAATAAAAATCAAACAAAACGAAACGAAACAAACTCCGAAACATCCCTGCGCTTTTTTGTCCACCTGAAAATACCGGCCCCACATGGCCGCGCCTTCAGCTCCGGGTCCCGGCTCCGGTCCGTTCGCGCCCGCCGTTGCGCAGTATCACCGGGTCGCCCTCGGTATCGGGCTCGACGGGTATGTTGCGCCGGATCTTGACGAGGCGTACCGACTGCATGCTGCTCAGAGCGGTGCTGCAGTCACGGCATCGGCTCCTCATCATGCGCCGGGTCAGTTTGGTATACTCGCGCCGACGGCGATGCCTGTGCCTGTGCCTGTGCCTGTTGTCGAGACGCAGCAGATACAGGGTGCATTCGGTGCTCAACCGCCGCCTCCGCCACAGCCGGTTGAGAGGTCAAATGGGCAGTTAAGCAGCAAGATTGTGGTTGATCCTCCGGACCTGGAGGCTTGGCGGGACAAGCTGTTTAACGTTGACGAAATGATTGTCCTCACTCATGAACAGTAGCTCTCCTACTTGTCCTGGGACGCTTCCCTGTAAGACCATGCTGCTGATGCTTTGCAGGTTTGAGACGTATTTCCCCCATGTGGACAATGTCTACTCGCACCGCTCGACGCAGCGTTATAAGCGGAAACCCTTTGTATCGCACTATTGGGACTGTCGCATGAAGGGCCGGCCTCCAGGCACGCCCAAGTCGGATGACCCAAACAAGAAGAAGCGCAAACGCAACACCCGTGAGCGCGATCTATGTGATGTGAAGATAAAAATCACCGAGTATTTACCCGGCGCGCAGCTGCAGCTTGAACCTTCGGACCAGGGGCAGCCTGGGCCGCCAATACTCGGCGGGTTTGCAGGTGTTGCTGGTCAACAACGTTTCTGGACGGTTCAAAGGGTCAATGGTAATGGCGGTAATGGCAAGGGGGATGGTGTTGCTGGTCCTCATAAGCACACGTTGGAGAAGAGTGATGAGATTAAGAAGAATAGCGTGCAGCGGTACTTGGCTAAGCAAGAGAGGGAGACGAAAAAAGCCCAGGTGAGGGCATGAATACTTGAAAGGCTGATCGAGAACGATGACTGACTATATACAAGAAGCCCCCGAGTCGAAAAACTACGGGTGCCGCACTGCTAACAGCCAGGAAACACGCCAAGGAGAACACTCTGAAGTTGTACGGGGCATGCTTCTGGTAAACCCATCACTCCCTCTGGCTGCTTTAACCGTACTGACATTTACTCTAGCCCCTTTTCCCAACGCGTCTGGATAGCCCTCGAGGCAAAGGGCATGTCCTACCAGTACTGTGAGACTGACCCCTTTCGACGTCCGGCTCCGGCACACCTCCTCGAGGCGAACCCGCATGGTTGTGTTCCTGCAATAAGAAAGGGTGAATGGACTTGCGCAGAGAGCGGTGTAATTCTAGAATATGCACGTCGTCAGGTCTACAAGAGGGATACCATGTCTAACACTCTTACAGCTCGAGGATCTAGGCCAGGGCATGCCTCTGCTTCCCACCGACCCGCAGTCCAAGGCGACTTGCCGATTATGGATAGACCATGTAAGCATGTCTCCAATATCTAACGAGCAATAGAACCTGACCAAGGCTTAGATCAATAACCGCATAATACCGCCCTTGTTCACTCTCCTTCAAACACAGGAAATAGCCCTCCAACACGACGCCTCTGCACGACTCCAGACCAGCATCGATAGCCTCGTCCAGGCTGCCGACGAGCAGGTACGTTCTCTAGTCTATTCTATACAAGACAAGGCACGAAAAGCTGACACAGACTCCTTAGGGCCCCTTCTTCCTCGGCCCGAACCTCAGTCTCGTCGATATCCATCTTGCCCCCTTTGCTCTCCGCCTCCCCCGTATTCTCACTTCCCTACGCGGCTGGTCGCCTCCTCCGCCTGGGTCACGCTGGGCAAGGTGGTTGGACGCCATCGAGGCCGACGAGAGTATAAGGGCAACGACGAGTGATCATGAGTTATATGCCGACACTGTTGATTTACTGGTCCGGCGGAATGGACTTGGCGGGTAAAGGGGAAATAAGAGGTTGGATGGCATTGGAATATGAACCTTAAACATGAGGGATGATAATGAACAGGAGCACCATTTATAGCGATGAGTACAATAGTAATCGAGACTACGTAATGCCCAAAATATCAAATCGTCATGTTTATAGGGTATCCGTTACTTGTGTATAGATTACAAAAAAAGGCCCGTCGGGGACTCATAATACAAACAGTGATCTATCCGCCCATCCTATATCGTCAATCCAAAACAACATGTGCAGTTATGTAGCCCCATCGGGTATAGAAGGGTCGCTCCTCTGCGAGCCCCTTTTCCTCCTCTTGATCTCATCCCACTTCTCCTCAATAGTGACCAGCTCGCCAGTGAGCCGCGCCTTGACCCTGCCTTCGCCCAGCTCCTCGAGCGTCTTTGACTCGAGATACTTTTTGCCGTCGTACTCGACCCAACGTTGCGAGTTGGGCAGATATGCCCACGAAAAGATGGCTCCGACCGCCGCCACTGACCCGAATAGGAGGAAGATGAGGCCTTGCCGAGTGTCGGCGTCGTATGACTGGTTGATGCCATATACCACGAGCACTGCTACGAGACTGCCGAGCTTTCCCGCTGCCGCTGAGATACCGTGGCACATACATCGATAACAGGTTGGAAAGATCTCGGCGGGAATCATAAACGTCAGCGTGTTCGCGCCTAGAGACACTCCTTATTAGCGTGAATCAGACCAGGTTTCAGGTGCCCAACTTACCAAAGTTGAACATAAAGTGGCAGATGGCCACAAACACCACTGTAGCAGGTGCACCATCCTTCTGATGGACACCATAATAGACACAGCCGGTAACCACAAAGAAACCGGCCAGGACGAGAAACGAGGCCGTCAGCCACTGTCGCCGGGGGATCCGGCTCGAAAACAAGACAAAGCAAGCACTTCCAGCGATAGACGCAAGCGACACGGTCAGCAAATATTGCTTAGTCTGCTCGATCAGCACGTCGTAGATGGTGTTGCAGGGGTGTGTCGCGTCGGTCGACCAAACCGGAAGTCCGTCGATGGCCCATTGTGGCACTGTAGAGTTGCCCCCTTGGAGGGACGAGTCCCAACACTCGAGTCTGTCGTCGATCGGCGTCGGTTTCGTTGTCGCCCACATTGTCGACAGAGTTCCTCTGTTATCAAGGCTCATTCCATAAAATGATACATCCAAGAAAAACCATGTTGCCGCTGTTCCCAAGAGGTAGGCCCAGTTGCCATCCCGGATAAAGTAGTTGTGCATGTCCTCCTTGGAAAACTGGATGGGCATGGCCTGCTGCGAGGTGCTCGCGAGATGCATGTTGTTGGGCGGCGCGTTTGTTCGGTAAGAAGGTGCCGTGTGATTTCCATTGGGCGGGTTCATCTGGTATGTCGTCGATGGCGGAGGGTGGTTGAGCTGGGTCATCGGGAACGAGCCGTTCATCGGGGGGCGCCCGTTGATACCGCCGCCGGGAAAGGCCTCGGTTCCACCTCCTTGAGGTGCTCCGTAAATTCTCTGTGTGTTCATTAGAGCAATTGCTGGTTTGTTCCGGACTTCGAGACTGTAGATGCCGCAGTCGAATAGGAAGAAACGGAAGATGATGGCCAACAACGCAGGCACCGCGCCGGAACCGATGACAATGCGCCAGATGCCGTCCAAGGCCTTTTTGCACTCCTCTTCATGCAGCCTATCGAGACCACAGCGCATTCCTTGAAGGTCGTGGCTCCTTTGGAAGCCAAGAAGCACAAAGAGACCAACCAACTGGGCAAGGGCCTGGCCGATCGGCTGCATCATGAAAACCGAAGACAACATGGTAGCTCGAGACTGAGTGCTGGACCATTCCGATGTAATTACTGCGCTAAGGGGATATTCGGCTCCGATGCCTGTCATGATTGTTAGCATCCTGTACTTGGTGATGTCGAGCTTTGGTTGAATTTGGGCGACGCACCAATCCCCATGACAAAGCGCCACCAGATAAAGAGACCCAAGAAAGAGAGATCATTGTAGCCGTGACTGCTAGTGGCTACACCGATCGTAGAAACAATTACAAGAACTAGTTCGATGCCGTAGAGGCGGGTTCGACCATACCGGTCCGCGAGGTAGCCGAAGAGTAGTTGGCCGATGACGGAGCCAAGGAGAGTAAAGAAGTTGATAAGAAGTCCGGACCACTCTGGGCCATTGGGCCAGTAGACGAATGCGATGGAAGCGAGAATGACGTTTGTGGAAAAGAGGTTATATCTGCAAGAGCGTTAGGGGTGGCTGTTAAATCCAAAGTTGGCGATGAAGGCGCGCAGAAGCATGTAGACGTCAGTTATGGATGCAGTGGGAGAGCTTACGAATCTGTTAAAAAGCCCGATGCGCAAACGCCCCAAATGCGAAAGTTCCATGCGTTCAAGTCGAGCTCGTAACGCAATTGTTGACGATCCTATTTCCAGGAAGTGCTCATTAGCCGGGAGATCTGGGTTTTCATGACAGGGGATCCATAGGCGATGGTCACCGAGAGCGGACTTGACAGCAAAGATGGACACTCAATGCGACAAAGACAAAGCATTGGCTGAACTTACTTGGGCATCTTGTGAAGGCAATGCAGAGCTGTCGGAACCTAGGAAACCGCGGTTCTGGCGCATAGAATATCTGGAGAAGAGAGGCATGGCTTGCGACGGGATAGCGACGCGTCGCAGCAGCTCCAAGGAGGGCGAATGAATGGCCTGAGCTGCGCCGCGAATTCAAATGAGGCAGACTCAGCTGGAGCTGGCAGCCAGGAGGCCGAAAAATCCGACAGGAGTTGGCGGACAAGAAATGCCCAGAACAAGAGACAGAGCGACAGAGGTTCTCATGGCCGTGCCTCATTCAGCAGTGATGGAATGGAAGAGATATGTTACTGCCAGGTTGAAGCAGGCTGCGCAGCATGGTGTGGGAGGGCATCGCAGGACTGTGCGGCAGTTGCGTGAGGACTGTGCGCCAAGCAAACGCCGCAATGGATGGCGCCGTACGAAAAAAGCAGCTGGTTCCTTTAGCTGACCCTTGGCTCGACTTGGCTGCGCTTGGCTGAGTCCTTCGATACCCTTGCTCGAACTTGGCCGGAGCTTGGCTGTTACGGGTAGGAAATGACAGGTGAAGTAAACTGAACAGGGCGTCCAGGGCGTCGTCTCCGGGGTTGACCTTTGAAAAAAAGATCAAATCGAGTCGAGTCGAGTCAAGTCGAACAGAGCAGATTAGAATCCGGCCAGGGCGGAACGACCGCTGCAGTGTTGGGTCGGTTCCCCGTCTTCGTCCTCGTCCTCGTCCCCTTGTCGGCTGGGTCCTCGTCGTCCGTGTCGGCAGGAAATTGTGAGACTTGCCTGTGACTTGAGCACTCAAGAAACCGGGGAGGGACTCGTTGCCCGAGTCTGGAGCGATTGTGGCTTGCAGTTCTTGCAGGGAATCGACCGTTCAGCCCGTTGAGAAAATTCCCTAGACAGACAGCGGGATGGGGGCTAATAATGCGTGCTGCGAGCTCCGGGGGGAGAGGCGTGCTAATGAGACAGTGCTAATATCTCGGCGAGGGCACGTGGTGTTGAAGCTTGGTTGTCATGAACGGAGACGTGGGGGGAGAGGTTACATAAGCGCACGAGGCGTCTAGGCCCAAGACATGGCACTTCACAACTGGGGATGTACAATTCTGCAATCTGGGGAAGCTGTACCACCCACTCCGTTTTTAATAAATGTCATGGCTGCCTATTGAAGAGGTAAAGACTTTGTATTTACAGAGCAAGGCGCGCAATTGTAGAATCTCGTGTAGCAACTTTTTGATGAAACCACCTGTGTAAGTCAGTGCTAGCTGACTATGCGTCAACACTACCTATCTCCTAGTCAGATTCCTTTGCCCAGAGTTTCTGAAATTAACGGGAGCAACTATCGAAACTCTTGGGTCTCTACCGTATTGGGCTAGTCACTCCCAAGACCGAACGATGGAATCCTAGATCGACGTGATCCGTCGAGATCCAAGTGGATGGATGGATGGCAACCTTGAGTCTGAGTCTTGTGCTTGGGTATCAAAGGTGTTCAAGGTACTTGGCCCAATCCCGGGTCGCCTTCCCTGTTCCTTCGCTCCTTCCTTGGGATGCTCGGTACCTACTCAGTACAGGCGCCTTCCATTTATTTGCTTTTCTTTACTTAGTCGTCCATAACCATCCATCATCGAAAGATGCTACCCTCCTCTTCCTCCTTCTCCTCCATGATCCCATCCCCAACTTTCACTCGATTCACACCAGAGACAAGACTCGCCGCACCAATGGCATTACTCGGATAGAGGATGGTGCCGGACCCGACCATTCCTGAACCAGGGGGTGTTCGAGGCTCCAATGGAAATTACTTACAGCACAGCACTATCGGCTGTACGTACCACATACATAGAAACGTGGGTGACACAACAGTTGGATCCATCCACGGCTCCGAACACGCGCCTTCATCTTTACTCTTTTGTCGCGCCCCAGCGGAACACGTCGTCGCCATGTCAAGTGACATTGGGACTAAAAATCGACTCTTCCCTGTCTACAACACGCGATGTGATGCGAGTGCTGGCGAAAACGGTGAGCCGGCTTTCCAGACAGTCGGGAATTGTCCGCGGAACAGCGACCCGACAGCCTAGTGCGCTCCAAAGCGAGGTCCCCAAGTCCCTTGAGCGAAGCAAAAGCAAGCAAGAAGGGTAAGAGGAAGAAAAAAAAACGAGGCCCCGCGAACAAGAGCCCCACGGGACCAGGATCGCTTAGTGTGAACAAGCCAAGATTCTTCCAACCAAAGGCCACCACCAGAGACCAAGATGGCTCCAGAAAGACGGGCCCCAAAACGGCTCCAAGACGGATGCACCCCTTGCACCCAGCCCATCAGGATGCCGCATCGACCCCCGTGCGCGATGCTCCCGTCGTCAGTGGACCACCAATCGACGACAAGCTTCTGTCCATGTGGCGCTGGCCCTTGGCTCTCCGTTGCCGAACTATGATTCTCCCCGTCTCCGGACGACGACCTCTGTCGATGCGCTTCTCTCTGTTGGCAAACAACTGGCCCTCCTGCGGCTTTGCGACGGGCAGCGTGCGGCGTGCCTGTCTGTGTGTGGCTAGCCTTGTGGTCTTGGCTGCCGACGACGTGGGACCTGGCTCTCGGGACAGAGCGAGACGGAAGAGCCCCTCGTCGACCGTGGAAACCGACCGCGTCTGTCTGCCTCCCAACGATTTGCGATGGATGATGCTGGCCCGCAGCTGGTCTAGGAACAAACGAAAGACTTCTTCTAGGATCTGACCTTGGACTCTCTGCGCTGGAACTGCTGCAGTACTCTACTCTGGATTCCGGCTGTTGCATCTCTGGTTTGGGCTGGCTGCTCCGACTGCGCCCACGCCTACAGTACCCATCTCTACGTCAGGTGTCGTTCTGTGCCGTGCAGCTCCCAACTCTGCCTCGTCTGTAAAGTTGGAGACCGTCAGCACGTTGCGCCGTCCCAAGTCTGCGATCTGCCTGCCTGTGTGCCTGCGCATACGTGACTGAGACTCCGTCCAAGTCCATCTGTCTGCCACCGGCCGTATCGGAGGGGTAGGTTAATGCACCAGCAGCGTCCGAGCTACCCATGCCGTCAAGTGCCTGAGTTCGCCCTTGCTTGTCTGAGTGTATGCGGTGCCTCTACGTATATCGACTTGTTGAGAGTCCGTCACTTGCGCCAGCCTGGGCATCCACGAGCCCAGCCTCAGCAGCAGCAGCCAAGAGCACGCCGAATCGCTCTTCCTTCTTATTCACACAAGCTTCCACCACACGCACACATTCTCACACACACATACTCAACTCTTTCCCGTCACCGAGAGCTCGAGAGCCAAGAAGTAGTACGGCATCAATCTGGACAAGACGTTCTTGGGGCTGGTAACTGGGATCTTCGAGACGGCGCCGGCAGAGACCACTCGCACCTTCTTTGCCGTTGTGACCGTGTCATGACATGTCCCCACAGCTCGGTCAGTCTGATCGCCCTCGACTGCCACCAGCGACAGCATGTCGTCCTCGGGCTCATCCTTCACATCTTCGTCGCTCGGCCGCCCACCAACATACGGACGAACCTACGTCAGTCCCGTTGACTCGACGTGGACCCCGACCTCCGGCATATCGACCATTTCCGCTCCGACCACCGAGGGGTCGACCACTGAAACCTCGGCGCTTGACCTGGGGCCTCCGGGCTTCCAGGCAACGATGTACGCTCCCACGAAGCCCGGCGATGCCTCTGCCGCTGCATGACGCTGACTTCGGCCTTGCAGAATACTCTTTCAAGATACACCGGACGAGCGAGTCGTCTACCTAGGGCCATGGGAGGTGGTGGGATCTGAGCAACGTCGTGTGCTCTGGCAGGGAAGCTACCAGAACGAGCTTCTCGAGCATTTCCGTGCGTCTCATCGTCGGCGCTGTGCCAATTCATTGTCAGCTAACTCCTCGCATCGCAGTGCCTTCGGACACACCTTCAGACATCCATCCTCATACCCTCCACTCGCGCCATCGCCCGTACTATGACCCCGCGGACATGGAGCGATACATTACGTTTCAGGAACCCCATCGAGTTCGATACACAACGGATGAGGGCGTGTGCATCCACGACCAATTCATCAAGATCAGATACGAATTCACGACAATCGAGAGCTCGATCCAATTTCAGGGCGACTTGCGCCGGAAGGACCTGGTTGACTTTTATGACGTCGACGTTATCTGGACCAATGTGCATGGTCGCACAGATAGCTTTGGGAAAGTAAAGGGCATCGGAGCTATCCAGAGGCTCAAGCTGTGGAGAGATCGTTACACGACATTCCACTCCCTCAGCGTGTGGGCGAACAAGACGGATGGGCAATACCGTGAATACGATATCCACTGCTTCGACGGTGAGATTCGAGGACGGGATGACAGGGCAAAGCAGCTTCGACTAAATGCCTCTGGTCGGCGTCACAACACGGGTGATGATCATCATTCGCATCGGCGCTTCTCCCTGGCGCATCGCATGCGACCTCGAACCAGAACGAGCGATTCGTCGGAGCCAAGGTCGATGCAGCCGACGCTGGACATACGATACTTGGCCATTCAGTTTACCGAGCGTCAAGGTGATTAATCGTATCTCGAGGGGGCATTGGTTGCGATCCTCGAGGTTCCAAACCGGTTTCGAAGCATCAGCTAACGGTCAGCCCAGCATATCGACGATTCCTCGAGACGTGGCTCTATTGCCACAGTTCGGACCGCGAATTCAATGGGATCCCATTTCCGCCGAACCACTTTGAGTTGCCCTCACCGCAGATTTTGCCGGGACATTCTCCCGATTTACCGCTATCTGGTTGGCAGAACCACACTCTAGACTCGGTGCCCGAACCCTCGGATGCGGCCGAAGCTACGCCTTGAGGCTTGGTACGGGCAGTATCAAAGTGTCAAGTGCCAGATGCAGTAGCGGTAGCCAACCAGTTGCACCACTGGGCCGAACCACATGCCTACGGCGCAGCCTGCGGGTGGGGTGACAACCGTTTGCAGGGTTCCAAAAAGCGATAGATCGCAGTTTCGCTTGACCCAAGGACCTGAAAGTGCCGGGGACGGAGTGATTTTCGGCGGTCGTGGGGGGTCATGTCAGGTTGGCTGACGGGCAGAGACAGCGGCTTTGCTAGCATGGACTGGGAGCGGCGCGGGGGCGGACAGCCGTTTGCATATGCCACATGTTGTCCTCCATGGGCAGACTGCTCGGGCGTACTCAAGCCCCACCCCGAGCGTACAAACCCCGCGATACCTAGTGTCAGACCACGGTCCTTGTGTCGTCATTGCAAAGGGTAAGGCAAGCCCAGCCAGGAGGGGGACAGCCCAGCCATGAGGGGGGGTCATAAAACAGAAGCTCCCTTGGCTCGTTACGGTGCTCTCCCCTCGACATCCATCCATTGGCCTTTTTCAGCTTGATATTGTCGTCATGAAGGTTATCCTCGCCATCAATGCCGGGTCCAGCTCGGTCAAAATCTCAGTCTACACATCGGAGAAGAGCGCGGTGCCCCGCGAGATCGCAGAAGCTCAGATCAGCGGCCTCACTGCCCCACCAGCACAGCTCACTTACAAACGTCTCGGCGAAAAGGTCATCAAGGCCAAAGAGGTCGGCGATGCTGTCAAGAACCAGGAGGATGCCTTCGATCTGCTTCTCGATACCTTCGTCGACGATACGGAGCTGAAGGAGATCTCGTCCAAGAAGGATATTGCGATTGCCAGCCACCGCATCGTCCACGGCGGCGACTACGACTGCTCCCAGATCATCACATCAGACACGTATCACCACCTCGAAGAGCTCAGCGACCTCGCGCCGCTTCACAATGGTGTCGCCCTGAGCATTGTCGATACATGCATCAAGGCGCTCCCCGAAACCGTCAATGTCGCCTGCTTCGACTCGCAGTTCCACACAACTATACCACCCCACATCTACACATATCCCATTAACCCCAAGATCGCAAAGAGCAATCGCCTGCGGAAGTATGGCTTCCACGGCATCAGCTACGCCTTCATTACGCGATCGGTAGCCGAATACCTCAATAAGGACGTCGGCGAGCTCAACATGATCGCCCTCCATCTGGGCAGCGGTGCCAGTGCCTGCGCCATCAAGGGAGGCAAGAGCTGGGATACGAGCATGGGACTGACGCCTCTGGCCGGCCTCCCAGGTGCAACCCGAAGCGGCAGTGTTGATCCAAGGTGAGACAGCCCAGCCAGGCACCCCAGCCCCACCGGATGAAGCGGAATCCTACATTCATCAGATCATCCAAGAGATCCGGAACCGATGAGGGTTCCCTTCTAAATAAAGTCCCTTGCATGCTAACCCCCTGTCAACCTTACAGTCTTGTCTTCCACTATGCCAGCGATGTGGGGAAGCTGTCCCCTGCCTCCACCAAACACCTTCACATCTCGCGCGCGGAGGAGATTCTCAACAAAGAGAGCGGATGGAAATCCATGACGGGCACCACCAACTTTGGTGTTGTTGCCGATTCGGATGACCCCACTCACCGCCTCGCTTTTGACATCTTTGTTGACCGCGTCTCGGCCTTTATTGGATCCTACTTTGTCTCTCTGGAAGGCCGCGTTGACGCTCTTGTCTTTGCCGGTGGGATCGGCGAGCACAGCGCCAAGCTCCGGGCCGCTGTGGTCGAGCGAGTCTCTTGTCTAGGTTTTGCGATTGATGAGACTCGCAACCAGGAGCCCCTCAAGGACGTGGTCCAGGAGCTTGGCAGTCCCGACGCCTCTCAACGAGTGCTTGTCTGCCAGACGGACGAGCAACTTGAGATGGCCAGGCTATGCGCAGAAAAGGAAGACCTGTGGTAACTAACTAACTACCGTAACGACGACGCCCGCTTGACGCGGGTATGATGTGACATGGCTGGAGTAATGATGACGGAAACGAGCGGAGCAACTCTAGCGATTGAATGAATGATAGACTTGGGAATAGATGAATAAACAAAAATTCAGAAAACGACTAGACGAATGCAGGTAGTAAATGACAAGGGTCGAAAGACCCGGATTCATATCAAGATAAATACAAAGTTGCATGTGGTTGTGACAAGGAAATTGGTAGGTTAGCTGAGAGTATCCATCCATTGTCACAACCACAGCCTTTAGAGATAAGCAACCAAGCAACTCTATTCTCACGCCATAAGCAAATCAAGTCACTCAGCTCGAGTCACTCGAATCACCGCATTGGTATAAACTGTAATGAAGAGCAAAGTGGTATCAATTGCGCACAGCTCGGGCGCTCCCCCCTCTAACTCTGCATTGCGCCGAATCAGCGCTCTGATCGACAACTCGAGAGTGAATATACAGGTATGTGAATAATCCAGTCCAATCCAACAATGGCCGTCTAGTCA
The DNA here is from genome assembly GCF_026873545.1 of Fusarium falciforme. Taxonomy (NCBI): domain Eukaryota; kingdom Fungi; phylum Ascomycota; class Sordariomycetes; order Hypocreales; family Nectriaceae; genus Fusarium; species Fusarium falciforme. The sequence continues at coordinate 2,117,329 of NC_070544.1, read as the reverse complement.
CGGCGCCCAGCAGCCGTGTACTGTACCGCTGTCAATCCTTTGTCAATCCTTTTTGCGCCCCCCTCTCCAAGCCTGAGCCCCGGAGATGCCCGAAACGGCTCTCGACCTTGAGGCCGCTGCCGCCCCTCCCCCCCTCGTATACGTTGCTAAAGAGACAACAGAAAAATCATATCATCAACCAAAAAAATCCTGTCAACGCCGTGCGTTTGTTTTCCGCCCCCCCGAACTTCGAGGCTCCAATGGGGCGCTTCCTGTCGTTTATCTAATCCGTAGTAGTGTGGGAGAATAACCATGCCGTGACGCCATGTCGTGTACTTGCGACACTGTCCATGTCCCTGAGAACCTTTTTTAAAAAATGTCAAAGAAATCACCGTGATAAAACGCCGTTGTCCGTTCGGGCTGTTCCTCATGTACTCATATACAATCCCGGAGGTTGAAACATGTCCGAGTGGGTTTGAAAAAATACGCCCTTTGTGTGGGGGGCCGTTCATAAAATAGTGTCGAGAATTTTTGCGTTGAAGAGGATGAAGAGCGGTGGCGGGGTGTGGGTGCTGGTGTTGGTAGGTGGTGTTTGGGCGTGCGTGCGTGCGTGCCAGATTGGATTATCAATAGAGCATATGTGACGGTGGTGGTTTGAGAAATGCCAAGGATGCCAGGGCGACAGACATTCAAACACCAGAGTCCTCTTGGCAGGCCACCGCCATGGCCAGAGCATCAAGACCGCTTGGTGTTCTGTCAGCAACAGGGCGGCTGAGAAGCGAGAGGTTGCGGCCTCGAACGTCCCAAGATCCACTGCCAACACTCGGTGAGGCCAGTGGGAGCGAAGGAAGAGGATAAGGATCGGCGTCGCGACGGCTTCTAGAATCCCGGGACGAAGACGCGCGGCTCGCGGAAGGGCGTCCCGAGGTCGAATTGCGTCGTCCGTCGGCGAGAGAAGCCCGGTGACCACGCTGAGAGCCCGAGGAGCGGCTCTTGTCCTTGTAGTGAGTCTCGAGGTGCTGCTTCATGTTGTCGGCGCGGGTGAACTTCTTCTGGCAGCCCGCAAAGGTGCATTGGACAGCCTTCTCAGCGGTGTGGATCTTGGAATGGCGCGAGGCGTGGCCAGAGGTGGTGAATGTCTTTTCGCATCCGTGAGTGTCGCGGTACCGGCAGGGGTACCGCTTGCCGGGTCGCTCGGGCATGGGCGACGACCGAGGCTGGCTAACCATCTCAGCGTCGTAGGAGGCCGAGCGGCTGCTGTCGGCGTAGGCAGCCTGCTTGGGGTCGAGGCTGTAGTCATGAGGAATAGTATACACGGATTGATGTCGCGAGTAGTGGTCGACGCTGGGGGTCAGAGGCGACACTGGATCATTGCTCATCTGAGAGTCATAGGAGTCGGAGCGCAGCAGCTCGGGCGTGTTGGGTGAGGAAGCGTTGCTGCCAGGGGTGGGGTACGACTGAGCGAGGACATAGCTGGAGTGGAAGCTGACGGGTCGCGGTTGTTGAGGAGCAGCGCTCTCGTCGTTGAGGAGGGATACGACCCGGCCGGCGGAATTGACAGCGTGCATTGTCATGGGAGGCAGCGGCTCAGGCTGAACGATTTTGAAGGTTCACGTTGAATTGGGATCCAAAGCAATTGCAAGTCAGATCAGAGCGTCTCACGGAAACGTAGTACACCAAAAGGTGCCTGGAATCGGTGACAGCGAGGGTGGTGGAGTCGTCCGGGAGCCGAAGCGGAGCTAAAGGGCGGGATGTCTAGCCACGGAGCTTGTCTAGACTCGAGAGGCCGAGGGGGCGACGATGCGATGGATGGCCTCCGCTTTTTTCAGGACACGGGACCGATTGATTTATCGCGGGTGTTTGTTTGCGCCTGAAAGACGACAGGGGTTTGTTCGGAGGCGTTATTGGCGTAAGGTAGGGATGAGAGACGAGCTGAAGGTGGAGATGGAGGCGCTGGTGATAGCGGTGACGGCTCTGCAGGTTCTGGTGGGGAGAGCAAGGAGAGCGTCGGATGTCGAAATCATGAAGCGACGAGACGCGTAAATGTCGGTGGTGTGAGAAGCTGTCGCGGTGGTGTTGTAGTTGGTTGCTGTGTTGTTGTCAACGGCGGCGAGCCGAGAAGTGGTGAGAGGGGACGAGGCGAGACGGGTGTGTCGAGGCGTCGAAGGTGTAAGAGCTCCCAGTAAGCCAAGCCAGGCACAGAAGAAAGCAGCCAAAGAGGACGAATGGCTTTGCTTGTTTGTATATAGGTATGTTCCAGCGAAGGACTGATCAAAAAGACTTGATTCAAGAAGCAATATCAGTCAGCCAGAAGGGAGGAACCTTGTTGAAGATAGATAGCAAGAGGAGAAGAGGAGTAAGAAGTCAAACATCAAGCAAAACGAGGCTGGACGGATGGCTGGAGCTTTAAGTTTATAACCTGCACAAAGCGGAGAGAGGAGAAGAGCAGTCAGTCGCAGTAGCAAGAGGTGAGTGGGAAGCAACGGGGAACATGGGAGTGAGCACAACAAGCACCCAAACAGCAATGGTCGGTACACGCCTCCTCAGTCCTGAGTCCTCAGATGGGGAGTGGAGAGGTGGGGATGAAAAGAAGGGATAGAGGGGATGGGATAGGGTGACGGCCAGCATGGGAATTTTTGCGCAACCCCATCGATCGATGGGATCGAGAAAAAGTCGAGTGAGCGCAGAGAGAGGCCACAGTTACGATGTACAGCGCAGCCTGTGGTCGGGCCCGGGGCATGCACTGTAGGTCCGTAGCTGGGGCATGAGCCACGGGGATGGGTCCGCCCCTACCGATAGCAGTGGCGTGCGGTTTCCAAGAAGGAAACCTAAGGTCAGTCCGGGTCTTAGGAGGGGGTGTGGGGTGTGGCGTATGGCGTGCCTCTAGCCCGACGCAGTACGGTAGGTACGTACACTTGAGATGCTTGAGGCTTTGAGTGCTAGCACAACTCACAAGTCACATCTCTCTCTCCAAAGAGGCACCTGCCCTGAGGGTCATCAGTAAGCTCCCGCTCCCCCTCACCACGCCCATCGGCCATCAGCGAGTGCTGCCAGACGGTTTTGGCCGGGGTTGCATAACAAAAGCAGAGCATCCAAGTGGGCTGGAAACTGGTGGTGTGGGGTCGCCTGCCCAGGGACAAGGGGGATAAGACGCATGGGTGATGGGCCACCAAGAAAATGTGAGTGACAGGGATTTCGTAAAGCGGGGCTTGTTCTGAGATGCTGCCAGGGTCGTGGCAGAGAAGGTGCCAGGGCGCGCCAGGCTTACCTCACGCTTGCCAACCTTGCCAGGGCAGGGTAAGGCAAGGCAAGGCAGGCAGAAGAAAGAGAGGAAAAAAAGAAGGGCAGGGGCTTTTGATACTGACCGACTACCCAACGCAAACCATCGTCATCACACCGGGACGCTAGACCCAAAGGAGCATCTTCTCACAAAGAACGGCCTTGCGACTGTCGACTCCATCCTTCACGCGAATGAGTCCGGCAATGTCGATCACTCACTCTTCGCGACTTCAACTTCTCCGCATGGCATCCATCCATGGCAAGGCCTGCCCTGGCCTGCCTGGTCTGAAGCGATGGACACACACGCACACTCGACCAGCTGCACAACCCAACGCGCGCGCCGCAATTGTTGCTGACCCTAGATGTCCATCATCCCCTCAACCCAAATCCAAGCTACTGTTCTGTAGCCCTACTGGCATCGCAATGGCTTTGACAACGTTCCGCCCTACCAGCAGCCGCTTCCATCCCGCCCTTATCAAACACGTTGTGCGCTCTGCAACTCGGGCGAGATTTGCTTACTCGGCCGCATCCAGTCTGCCGCGGCGCGACGACGCGTTGTAATCTCAACACCAGAGCCGTTAGCCAACACCCACAGCGCAGCTGATAAGGTACATACGTACATACAGAAAACCTCTCCCACGGAACGGTACTCCGGATCCTGGACCCTGATTTCCCAACCATAATCTCGATCCCCCAGTGCCTTCAGCGTCACCATGACGGATAGTGGAATAAAAGAAGCTAGCACGGGAGGTACCCAGGACCCCGAGACCCTGTACACCTAGAATCGCACCATGGTGACGTCAAGCTCAGAGCAGCAAGTCGTCAGCTAGACGTTCGAGACTGCGCGTTCGTCAAAGAAGGTTGAGAACCGCGCTTACGGCAAACTGTCCAATCTTCAGCTATCCTCGCAACTCCATGTTCAGGTACCGTTGACCCCGACTACTGTATCTCTGGGTTCGAGACGGTGCCAGTCGCTTAACACCAGACGAGAAAACACAGGGCTAGGGAGCACAACATAAACTCTCTTCCGTTGCTCATGCAGGGCAATCCCGTCGCCTCCAGGATCTCGGTGAGCGTTGGGGAGGACCCTGCACATCCCCAATTGAAACCCCAATGTGTCCTATTGTTCCAGCTAACGCTGAATGGCTTCCTCGAGGCGGGGGAATAACATGGCTGTGAGGCTCTCTTGGGGAGACACAAAGGGAAGGCAGCAAGGGAAGCCAAGGCGATTACAGAACAATACGAAATGTTTCCCCTCTCTTCGCCTACGATGGGCTTATGCAGCGTCAATACGCAGGACATGAGAGGGGCACAGCGTTGAGCAAAGAGCTCCGTCATTCTGACAGTGCCCTGGACTGCGATGTTGGAAGGCATCCATCCATCCATACTGTCAAGTCAAGGATCTTGGGCCTGACGGGGAGTCAAGTCGCGTCTTCCTTGCCTTGGCCCTGGGGAGCGTACCCCCGTCGCAATCCACTCGGGCCTATCCTTGTCTCAACCCATAGCCCGTCGCCGGTTGCGGGCGCCGAGAGGAGCAAGTGGGCCAGCGTGCGGTTGGACCAGGGCAGCTCACAAACACCCTACATCTCGTTTGGCCTAGCTTCTCTTCGCCAGCAGCAAAATCTCGGCGAGTGGAGGCGGACGGAGGCGGACGAGAGTCCCCTGGGCGCTAACGCTTCCAGGGTCGTTCCCCAAGGGTCCCCATCAAGGCAGGGGATGAGCTTCAACCAATAATCGGGCAGATCGAGAAAAATGCGATCAAGGGAGCGAAAATGTGGAAGAGCTGTGGAGCAGGGCCAATGCCAACTCTTGCACCTGCTTCTGACCGGCATCACCAGCCCCATCGCCCGGCTTTACGCAGTCCAGTCCAGGGGAGTGATTGTCCAGAGATGATCGACTCGCAACGGACAGAAACTTGGACGTTTGAGACAGCACCGCCCGTTCCCCTTGGTTAGGGGTGGTGGCAGTAAGCCATTACAGTGCTGCTTTCAAGAAGTTCCACCATTATGACAACCAGCTTACTGAATTTCCGCGTGCGCCAGTCATCAGAATGGCGTGCCTTGGACGTCTCGCCAAAGTTGTTAAAGACGCCGAGAACCAATGACAAAGTTCCGGGGGGCCTCCGGAGGGTCGGCTCAGAAACTCTATCTGCAGAGCTCCGTACGCCTGCTCATGTTGGCTTCGGCGCGGAGGAGACCCCCGGGCCCGAAGGGCGTCGCAGATGGCTGCCACCAAACCCTTTTATCTCCCAGAAACGGTCACTAGGTTTTCTCGTCTAAAGCTGCTCCCATCAAGAGCGCTGTGGACGTTCAGAAGTTGGCTGCATCCAATGACACGAAACCATGGTCATTTGCAATTTGGCGGGATGGGCTTTTGCTCTCTTCCCGCTCAAGGGCCCATCCCTCCTCGGACGGACCCTGGGCTTGCTTTTTTTTTTCTACACCCCTCCCATCGCGTCAAATTGACTTTCTCTTGCAACCTGCGTCTGCCAGGGTTCAAGGTGATGGCGGATGCGGCTGCGGCTGCAGACGCAGACCTCGTGCACTCAAGAGGCATCATGGTGACCATTTCAGTAAACGCGGGCCTGATCTGCTATCCTCCCAACAATCTCTCGGTCATTTTGCTCCGGATTCCCGCTGAACCCTGAGGCGGGCATTCAGGGTCCCCCCACCAAGCAGACCATAGTGAAGGGACTGTGGGATAGTGTATGGTGTGCAGATACCTCTAGCCGTTGACGTCATCAAATCTCGCCCATGGCTGGTGCTGGATGCGGCACTCCGTCGGCCACATCCTCATGTTCAAGGCCGTCTCTGGGGTCCCCATGAAGGTCATCGTCGCGGGGGTATCTATGTACCTCTAGAGTCTCAACCCTGAGGCCTTTGCGACTGATCGTCCCGAGAATGCGGCAAGGAATGAGGCTGCACAGGGTCCTTCCAAATCTGGGAGCGGATAATGAGCTATTGGTCTCCCAATATGTGAACTCTCCGAGCGCGTGCCATGGCGGGTAATAGCAGCCAAGCGAGTGTGGTTTCCCCGGAGAGCTTCTGCCATGGTTCGTCCTACTGTGCTGTCTAGTCGCCAGGGCACCCGAATCTGGGACAGTGGTACAAAACCTGGCATTGGAGATGCAAGATCATAAGGCCCGGGGGTGTAAGTCTTCAGCGTGACCGTTCCTCGCAAGATTGGCCTCTCTGAGCCATGGCCGCCCTGCCTTGGAAACACCGTCTCAAACGGCTTGGGAACAATTCTTGGTTTCTACTTCTGCACGGCCACGAAGGCGTTTCAAAACTGGGTCGCTGGACGGAGTGGCCAACACGATGGGACTGGATTCCAGGAGCATGGGCGTGCGCAGACTGACGGATTGCAGCCGATTTGAGGTCCGGCAAGAGAAAAAAAAAACGCAGACGGCCAATGCTCAACGTCAAGTTCCTTGGATGGACAAGAACGCCAGCCGGGGTCCTCTATACCGGTCAGCGGGGCCGAATTCTGGCGGTAACGGGAAAGGCATCGGATCGAGGCATCGAAAGGGATCGAGTTAACGAAGTTCAGTTCAGATCTCAACTTTGGCAGGGGATCGGCTAGTTTTGGGCACTTTGGGTTGTCCCGCCCTGGCAGGCCAGCCTCATCGGTCCCGCCCGTGTGGCTCGTGAGGGTCCCGCAGCCCGGCCTGGGGCTGGGGCTGCGAGGAAGGGTGAGGTGAGGCAAGGAGGGAGGCGAAAGGTCAAGCAAGGGTTTTGGGGCTCCAGGTGGGAAGGGGGAGTGGGAGGGAGTGAAGGCATCGTAGGGCTCGGAGGAGAGGGCCCGGAAGTACACGCAGTTACCAAGGGGAGGGGACCCGCCTGGCCTGGCCTCCCAGAAGCCGGCGATCATTGCGGATCAAGGATGCTCAAGCGACCTCGAACAAGAAAGACATGACCTACACATGGCACACATGGCAAGCAGGGACTACACCATCACCACCAACAACCAAACCACACGCCTCAGTGGTGGGGGGAGAGAGGGGCAACGTCCCTCGACGGTGAGTGATGATGCCATGGATGCCTCTGCCACTTCATCTCACCTCCGCCCCGCTCCTCGAGACATATTCCAAGACCTCCCTCTTCCTTTTGGCGTAGATTGTCAGGCACGGGAAATCCAGCCGCGCGCCAAACCAGTCGCCCGGCGCCCGGAGCGGGTGGGCATTAGACCCGGGCGCGTCGGTGTCGTGTCGTGTCGGTTTCCTTGTGTGCCTTCTGGATGAGATAAAACACCATGTGGTGTATCGCGGCGTCTAGGGACGAGAGAGAGTAGCTGTCTCCTGGGTAACTGACTGTTCTTTTTTCTCATCACCGCCTTTCTGCTCGGATGCTCTGAGTCTAGAACTCGAGCCAGATCGGTCCCTTTTGACATGATGTCATACGTCATTGGCTCCCTGTCCCCTGACATCTCCAGGGAATGGGCTTCGCCAAATCTCGCTACGTACGTATTCTTTTTCTTTTTTGATTTACCTCCACCAATTCCTTCAGGCCCCGGCCTCGTGGGCGTGTGGGTTATTGCTGTTGAAGAAGCTGCATGTAAACTGTCACTAGGACCCTCCATGGCCGGTCCTTTGGGTACAGTCCAGAAGTCGAGTCAGTTGGTCTTGGTCTTGGTCCCCGGGATCTTTGCTCCGCTACTTCGACTATTGTTCCATGCTTCATCGACGATTCATTTTCATTCATTCTTCAACACTCTCGGAATATGTCTACCGATCTCACATACGCTACAGTGAGGTCCTAGCTTGAACGCCGTGTTCCCCTGACTGGTGACAGCCCTTAGATGGCGCGACGACGTCATAGCGTCTTGTCTATTCTGTTTTATTTTTGAGTGCTTTTTCGTCCCGCAGCCGCCTCCTCTTAGCTCAGCCTTCACTCCTCGTCTTCGCCTGTTGGCGGCGTCGTTTTGGCTTGATTGAGCAACGTCATGGAGGGGACATGTCATGCGTCTTTGTCTACTGGTTTCTCTCCAGAGAAACCAAAACATCGCGCGCATGACTGGCGGCTGTTTTGATGCGAGGTGTCGATCTCGGGGCAGAGGACCCTTTTCTTTCCCATCGTGATACAGTACAGTACAGCATCCCCGCAAGCGTCTCCAATCTCCCCTTTCCCACAATCCACGGCCCAGGGGACCAGAAGCAACCCTCCATTGCAAAATCTGACCATGTCACATGGCGACGAGAGAGTGACAGATGGTCCAATGGTCGAGCTGGGGGTTAAGATATGGGATTGCTCGTCCCGTTCCCGCTGAGAGTGTGCCTTGCCATGGATATCCTTGCTCTCTCGGGCTTGTCATCTGGATGGAGTGGCTCATCCACCAGGACGGCTTCTGTCTCGTGTTCGCAGACAACGGCATTCTACGCATCTCGATGCTCTGAAACAGCTGTCTTCTGGCGGTGAGGCAACACCAAGCATCTCATGTCACAGGCACCACCCTTGCTCGGACGATGGATGAATGGGGTGCAATGGGCAAGCATGTATGGATGCAGATTATCCATGGACCAGGAACAAACAGACGACATGATCCAACAAGCTGGGATTCACGACAGAGATCTGCCAACTGCCTACCTACCCTGGATGAACCCTAGAATACGCTGCAACCAGCAATGCCACCGTCTCGCATACCGTCGTGCCGCGGAATCTAGGGACTCTGTGCCTAGCGCAGCTGGCAGCACAATGCGACGCGCCTCTCGTGATCAAAAGGACGCTTGATGAATCCTTCTTCTAGGGAGTGAGAGAAGAGGAACCAATATCCTGCGGCCATGTCTGTCTGAGGTCATGTTCGCGAAACAGTTGTCGATCTGCGTCGATCGATCGATCGAGATTGGTGAAATTCTTTTTCCCATTCTTTTGTCTATCGGTTTCGGCGCAACACCCCGGGCGCAGCAACCAACAGGACTGCCAACCTCTTGCTGCGCCGTTTCGTCGATCCGGAGGAACAGAACCAAGCTTTCCATGTTCCCGGGGATTGCAGTACGAGGCTCACATTTCTGCTCAGCATTCCAGGCTCGGGCTCGCTCTTTGGTGCGACAACTCAATGATCGAATTCGAACTACCTAACCGGGAGTAAACAGTAGATTTCTCCGCCCTTGGAGATCGCAGATCGTCCCCCGAAACGCCTTGTTCGCCGACAGTTCCCCCGCAGCATGCCTGCTTCTCTCTCCGGCTTGATTTGAGACCCCTTCGCTCGGTGTAGCTGTATTATCATGCCCACAGCATGCGGCGCGGCGTTACAGTACATGGAGTACAGTGCAGGTAGTACAACCCTGTGCTGCACCGCCTCTCTCCAGTACAGTGCAGTATTCCAAGAAACCATGATCCATGGATGGACAGTCCGATACATCATCATGATGATGCCAATGTTGGTATCTGTCTGATGGGGATTTTGCACATTCCCATGCGAACCCCGCTCCCCGGCTACCACAGAGTTACATCAATCCCATTCTTTCCTGTTTTTGCCTGATTAATCCCGAAAACCTCATGACTTGCGCGCCGGCGGAGGGCCCATCTTGCTGGCCCCCGTGTCGACCCGCTTGGCGGCCGGTAGGTCCGGCACCTTGAAACCACCACCGCTCGGCGCCCCGCCGACCTGGGTAAAGGTTCCGCCCTTGAACCACCGGTCCTCCTCGGCCTTGCGTTTCTTGCTGAGCTCAGCCTGCATCTTGGGATCCACGAGCTCCAGCCCTTGCACGGGCGTAAAGGCGAGCGATGACGCTGTGCCGGCCGCTGAGCCGACTGTGCTTCCTACGCCCGAGGCGCGCAGACCGCGACCGCGCAGGTCGATGCCGGACGCCTGGCCAAAGCCGCCAATGGACGAGGCCGCGCCTCCCACGGTACTGTTTCCTCCCCAGCCCTTGTTCTTGGCGCTGAGCTTTGCACGTGTGCGCTGGTCGACCTGGATGCCTCGGATGCGCCCATCGTTGGCCTGTCCGATCATGCCCATACCGACCGTCGTCTCACCAGTACCATATCCAACTTCCTTCTCTTCCTTGCCAAAGGCCATGCGGTTCTGGGCCTTGCGCAGATCTGTCATGGCAAGTGCCTCCTTTGCCTTGCGGGCGCGTCGTCCACCTCGCTTGCGAGCTGGCTTGTCATCCGGTACAGGAAGTGCGCGCTGGCCCTTGTTGGGCGGTGGTTCTGTAAGCTTTTCTAGACGTTCGAGGCATGCCGACTTGAGTTCCTCTCCCGTAGACCCGTCAGGACTTGAGTGGATGCGATCTACTCGAGCGGCCAGCACCAGCTTGGCCGAAACGATCCTCATGGCCTGCTTCCTTAGGTCGTTGGGGATACCGCGAATCATTTCCGAGTTGAAAAGATAGCCCTGCTGACGGATACCAATGTTCGTAGCCAGACCGGCCTGCTTCTTTTTGGAACCCCATGAAGCGATATTGCATGCCGGGGTCTTGGATAGACCTGTTAATCCACCTGCGGCATTGAGAAGCTGTGCTGCTGTAAGGGAGCCGATAAGGGCCGTTAGGTTGGGCGCAAATATATTCATGCGTGACTGGACGTATTCTGTCAAGGTTTGTTTGGCTTTGTTAAGAGCAATAACCATCTCGCAGGCCTTGAAGACGCGCTGCAGCTCCTCGGGGGTCATCTCGTGGCCCTTTGATGTGGTGGCCTCCACGGTCACAATCATGAGTGATGGTCCATCGAGAACCGACTTGAGGGTTATCCCAAGGGGGTTGTCGGTCGAAGTCTGGAGGGCCTTGATACTCTCCGAGTCCATGGGACCGTTGCCCAGGATGGCCACCACCTTGGCATACTCGAGGGGCGTCGTGACTAGTCGTTCCAGCTCGGGGAATCGAGTCGAGTAGTGATCGCGAATGAACTTGTGAACCAGCACCACCTCACCATCGATCTGGGTGGAGAGGCTGTTTGACTGGGTCAGGAGGTGATACTCGGGGTGATCCTCGATGTTGCCCAGGCTCGTGCTCTGGGTGGCAGCTTGCGATCGATAATGTGCGATTTTCTGTAGGGTCCGAGGCAACACGTCAGGGCTGTTCGTCAAAATAACCGATGTAAACGAATCGTCCATCTTCATGATGCGGCCGTTGTTGAACTGGCCGCGGGGAGTGGTACTAACCTCGAGGACTGGCTCCAGGGTCTGCATCAGGCTGGCGACGCTGCGGACGTCTTTGACGGCGCCGAGTTGCATCTTTTCGACCTTTACCTTTGTCGCCTCGGCGTCGTCTCTATCGTTGGATGGGTCGTTTTCGGATCCCTCGTCGTCCTTGGTCGCGGCGTCGCCGTCGACGTCCATTGCGTCGCGATCGCCATTTGTCTCTTCGTCCTTGACGAGGCCATCGTTCTCAAACTCGTCGGCCTCATCTCCAGAGCTGCCGAAATCGTTGAGCAAGTCTTCTGCGACGGTCGACATGATGGCGGCGCGTTACAGTTGGACGATGCGGATGGATTGGGGTGATTGTCGCGACAAAGAGTCAGGTCGTGGAGCTGCGCTGCGAGTTGATGGGTTGTGGCTGGTTATAAATATTTGCCTGAATTACCTACCTACCTAGGTAGGCTTCGAGGCTGTAGACGCCACAGCTATATATGGTCTGTGCACAGCTGCCTTTTTGCCCCTCAGCCACAGTCCATTTTTTGAGCCTTGCTCCTTGTCGCGTCGTTGTCGTCTTCACTTGAATCATCCATCACGCTCTTTTCTTCTTCTCTGCTTGATTCTATCTCGCGCCGACCGCATCGTGTGACTCTTCTCATCAGCCCATCACAGATACGCGTCGCCCACGATGGAGTCATCAAGAGGACCCCCGAGGGTCAAGAACAAGGCGGCCGCGCCTGTCCAGATCAGCGCCGAGCAGCTCCTCCGAGAAGCTGTCGACCGACAAGAAGTCGGGATCCAGGCGCCAACCCAGCGGTTCGCCGACCTGGAAGAGCTTCACGAGTTCCAGGGCAGGAAACGCAAGGAGTTTGAGGACTATGTGCGGCGCAATCGGCTCAACCTCAACAACTGGATGCGATATGCGCAGTGGGAGCTCGAGCAGAAGGAGTTTGCGCGCGCGCGCTCCATCTTTGAGCGCGCCCTCGACGCCCACCCCAACAACGTCCAGCTCTGGACCCGATACGTCGAGGCCGAGATGAAGTCGAGGAACATCAACCATGCCCGGAACCTGCTCGACCGCGCCGTGTCGCGGCTGCCGCGAGTCGACAAGCTCTGGTACAAGTACGTCTACATGGAGGAGATGCTGGGAAACGTCCCCGGGACACGCCAGGTCTTTGATCGCTGGATGCAGTGGCGGCCGGACGAGGCGGCGTGGAGCGCATACATCAAGCTGGAGAAGCGGTACGGCGAGTTCGACCGGGCGCGCGAGATCTTCAAGGTCTTCACCATTGTCCACCCCGAGCCCCGGAACTGGATCAAGTGGGCCAAGTTTGAGGAGGAGTTTGGCACCAGCGACCAGGTGCGTGAGGTGTTTGGAGAGGCAGTCGAGTCACTGGGCGACGAGTTCGTCGATGAGAAGCTATTCATCGCATATGCTCGATTTGAGGCCAAGCTGAAGGAGTACGAGCGCGCTCGTGCGATCTACAAGTATGCCCTCGACCGCCTACCACGATCCAAGTCGGCAATCCTCCACAAGGCATACACCACTTTTGAGAAGCAGTTTGGCGACAAGGACGGCGTGGAAGATGTTGTCCTGTCAAAGAGGAGGGTGCACTACGAGGAGCTCATCAAGGAGAACCCCAAGAACTACGACGCTTGGTTCGACTACGCAAAACTGGAGGAGTCTTCGCAGGACGTCGACCGGATCCGGGATGTTTACGAAAGGGCCGTGGCTCAGGTGCCGCCGACACAGGAGAAGCGACATTGGAGACGATACATTTACCTATGGATCTTTTACGCCATATGGGAAGAGATGGAAGGCCAGGATATCGAGAGGACGCGGCAGATCTACAAGACTTGTCTGAAGCTGATCCCGCACAAGAAGTTCACATTCGCCAAGATATGGCTCCTGGCGGCGCAGTTTGAGATCCGACAGGGCGAGCTCACGGCGGCGAGGAAGCTGCTTGGCAATGCCATCGGCATGTGCCCCAAGGACAAGATCTTTGACGGCTACGTGGACCTGGAGCGCAAGCTGTTTGAGTTTGTGAGATGCCGCACGCTGTATGAGAAGCATATCGAGTACAACCCGGCCAACTGCCAGACATGGATCAAGTTTGCCGAGCTGGAGCGTGGCCTGGACGACCTGGACCGCACGCGCGCCATCTTTGAGCTCGCGGTGCAGCAGCCGCAGCTGGACATGCCCGAGCTGCTGTGGAAGGCGTACATCGACTTTGAGGAGGAGGAGGGCGAGTACGAGCGCACACGAGAGCTGTACGAACGACTGCTGGAGAAGACGGACCATGTCAAGGTTTGGATTAGCTACGCGCACTTTGAGATCAACATCCCCGAAGACGAAGAGGAAGAGGGCGACGAGGAGCAGCCCGTCAGCGAAGAGGCCAAGGCGAGGGCTCGCAAGGTGTTTGAGCGTGCGCACAAGAGCATGCGTGAGCAGGATCTCAAAGAAGAACGCGTATCGCTCCTCAACGCCTGGCTGTCGTTCGAGCGGACGCACGGGTCGGCCGAGGATATCGAGGCTGTACAGAAGCAGATGCCTCGCAAGACCAAGCGCCGGAGGAAGCTCGACGACGACTCGTGGGAGGAGTACATCGACTATGTGTTCCCTGCCGACGACCAGCAGGCGGCCAACCTGTCGAATATCATGGCCATGGCGCAAAAGTGGAAGCAACAGCAGTCAGGAGAGGGCGCATAAAACGGACAAACCGACACTACATACTGTGGGACTGGGCTGCTGGCGTTGTGGAGGATATTCAAGGCGTCTGGGCCTTTTTTTGTCAATATACCAAATTTCTGACCGACACTTGACTGTCATTTTCATCCCGTCTCTATGTTCTATGGCCTTTCAACAAAAAGAAAGTTAACCTGCAGCTTTCATCCCACATGATCAGTCCTTCCAAACGGTTGCTTTTGAGGCTGCATCGTCAGCACTTCCAACGACGTCAGGGCGTTGGGAAGTGGATACCTTGACATGACGTCATGGCGCCCATGACATAGTTTGGCGGCCCCAGGGGTGAAAGAACAAGATCCAAGTCCAAGGACACGACATGGCATGGATGGGACCCCATCTTTCTCCCCTTCGATTGGGCATGTTTCTCTATGGGTGACCACCAAGTGCAGGGGCTGCCCTGACTTGGCTCGGTGAGGACGAAATTCTTCAGTTCCATCCTTTGTTTCAGCCCCAGCCCTCGCATCACCTTTGTCTTTGTTTGTGTCTCTACTGCGCACAACCAAGATGGTTGATGACGACGCCCGTCTCACAACACACACACACACACACGCACGCACGCACGCACATACGCAAAACATGGTAGAGATAATATCATTGTAAAGAAAGGGTCGTAATAAGTCGTGATTCGTTACCTTGTTCTAGCAAGATCCAACCCTTCAATATCCCACCTCATGTCATATCCAGAACAAAATCAAGAATAGAGAAAATCCAAATCGTAAACCTCGAGGGTTATCTTACCTCTCTCTCGCTCCCCACTGACTCGTTCATATCCGTGCCCATTCCCGTTTCCCGCCAAGTCTGCCCAATCGTCGTGTATCGATCTGCAGGCCCCCATCCATCTCGCAAGCCGTGCTTCCCGAGCCTGGCTTTTCTCTGCTCCCACCCGTCATCATCGTGCATGCCATCACCACACACACGCATGCCACCCTCCTCCTCCCGGCTCTTACTTCCCGTCCTCTTCCCGTCCGAAACGTTGTTCCAGATCGTGCTCCACTCATCGTCCCATCGTGAGATCGCCCCGAGTAAGGTAAAACCAGTTCGTCCTTGCCAGCTGCATCACGACGTGCCGCTCTGCCGGGGAGCTTAGCCTGCTTCGGTGCAGGTGGATGGGTTCACACCTGTTCCTGCGAGTATCGAGCCACTTGCTCAGTGTCGGCGATGGTCTAGTGTAATCATGCTTATTAGTCTCTCTTCTGAATACACCCATGGAAACATATCTGAAAATGATTAGGGAGAAAGCACATGCATGGCATGTGCTCCATCTATCTGGTGCGGTGCAGGGGGGTTAAAGCAGCAGAAGAAACAAGCCGCGCAGCGCAGTAAGCCACATCATCACGAGGTCTTTTTTCTTCTTCCAGAATCTTTGCCTTTCATTCGTCCTCCTCTTTGTCCAACCGTGTTGCCGTGTATCGTGCTCAAGTTTCTCAAGAGCTAAATCGTCGTGTCGTCATAATTCATGAGCTTCAGTGTCCACAACACATTTTGTGTAATGAGTGTAGTGGGACATTCTCAAACAGGCACATCAAGGCACTAGCCTCGACAGATGCGCCGTATCCAAATTCAAGAGTGCTCGCCGCCCTGGGTCTCAGTTTGAAGGGGCTGGCAACGGGGCACCGCCATAGGGGTCTCTCCTGTAGGAATCTGTCCCATACGGGTTTGCCGGATAGACATTCCTTCTGTAAGGATCACCCCCATAGACTCGATGATCATACTCTTCATCCTCCGTGTCCGAGTCATACCCGTCACTTCGTCCTCGAGATGATGGTGCCCAGCTGTTAGCCCTCCTCTGCCCGCCAGCGCTCTGTGCTCGCATGCGTCTCTGCATACGCTTTTCGTGGCGGCGGGCCTTCTCTTGCTTGAACTCTTTGCACTCGAGCGTCAAGTGTTTGGCCTCCTTCATCTCCGAGATGGCACCCTTAATTCCCAGGGCGGCGATTCCCACTGACGCGGCATCTTGCATGATTGCCTTGGTCTTGAGCTTCTTCGCTTCATTCTCGCTGAGGCGTCCCTCGTTGACTGCCTTGCGTCTTGCCTTCCTCTTCTCCATACTAGAATAGACCTCGTGCGCTGCATGGATGGTGGCCACGGCTGCAAGGCCCGTGGTGACAAGTTGCTTACCTCTCATCCTTTTAGCCCTCCTCTCGTCTTCATCCGAGTCGCCCAAATCGGACTCGGATGAAGAGTAATCAGATCGGCCGCCTCGTCGGCGTTCTCTTGGCTTGCTCCGGTGGGAGCGGTCATCCTCGTAGTAGTCTCGGTTGCTGCCATATCGGCGGTCGTCCTCCGACATGTCGTCCGAGTATCGGCGAGATCGATGTCCGCCACGGTCGCTGAAGTCGTCTTGCTCCCGACGGCGGTAGTCATCGGCAGCGGCAGCGCCGGCACCGGCTCCGGCTCCGAGACCGAGCTTGGCTAGGCTGTTACGGGCCTTGTCGACAACGCTGCGGCTTCGGCTGCGGTGACGGCGACGATCTGGGGAAGGACTATAGGATTCACTCCTTCCCCGTCGGCTGCGGCTCCTGGATCGCGAACGGTCGAAAGCCTTCTTGGCGCCGAGTGCACCCAGACCGGCAGTTGCAAGAGCCGCAAGACCGCTTGCTCCACCACCGCCGCCGCTTCGAGACTTTGATCGAGCGCGAGAACGAGAGCGGCTGCGGCCCGTCTTGCGGTCCTCCTCAATGTCGTTCCTTGAACCTCGGAGCAGGCGATTGCCGACCAAACCGCCAATCACCGACTCTGCCAGGCCGAGCTTTCCTCCCTTGTCATCGGTCGCTGTATCAACGGCAGCGGCGCCAGCAGCTGCGGTGAGAATGCGCTTCGTCTTCTCGCCCTTCCAACCACCAGGCTCCTTGGCAACGCGGAAGGCTTCAGTGGCACCGGCGAGAAGCGAGGCCATGGCAGCCTTTTGGATCTTGTTGGTACCGCCACCATGGCCACCGTGAGAACGAGATCGCTCGCTGGAAGGACTGCCTCCCCGACGGCTTCTAGTGTCGGATCGGTGGTCATCTCCACTTCCGCCAGTAAGGGCCTTGACGGCAGCGCCGAGGCCAGTGGCAGCAATGGCGTTCTCGAGGAAATTCTTGTGGCCCTTCTTCTCCTTGGGGCCAATGTCGTCGTCTGAGTAGTAATCGTTGTAGTAACCGTCTCGGCCATGGTGAAGGATCATGTTGGCCTTTTGGTCCTTCTTGGCCTGCTGCTTGTTGTAGAACTGTGCGCCCTGGTAGGCGGCCAGAGCGCCAACTCCGGCGAGGGCAGCAGTAGAGAGGGCGTTGCGCTGAACCTCGGTACCATCTTCCTTGGCCTCTCGGCGGTCGTAGAGCTCCTTACCAGTGACAGCGAGAGCGGCGCCGGCAACGGCGGCAATGATCTTTTCGTTCTTGGACATGCCCTTGGATTTGTGCTTGCGGTCATCATCGTCATAGTAGGAGCTGGTGGGGCCGCGACGGGAGCGTCGGTCATAGTCGCGGTCGTAGCGAGGATCATATCCGCGACGATACTCGTACTCCTCCTCATAATAGTCAGGACCGGCGGATCTAGCACGGCGGATGTCGCGGCCGCTGGGAGGGGGGAAATCGCGGCGAACCTCTTCTACTGACAAATCGCTGTCCTCTCGAGCACGGGGGACGAGCTCGCGAGTAGAGTGCGACTTTGAGTTGAAGGAGTCTCGGGGATCGAGATAGCGGGGGTCATCTCGGCGTTCCTCTCGCACGTAACGGCGAGAGTAGTCCCGATCATACGGGTCGTAGTTTGCCATGGGGGGAAATCTGCGTGGTTTCTGTTTGCTTCCAAGTGAGAAGCGGGTATATGCTGTAACGTTGTGTGTCAAGCTGAAGTTTGCGTTATGCCTGTCTAGTAGAGAACAAAAGGCGAATTGGGTATTGTGTTTGGTTGTTTGTCTTGTATGTGATGAGGCAAGAAGGAAGAAGGGGAAGAGGGGGCAGAAGGGAGAGGCAGATGATGAAAAGAAAAGAAGAGATGCAGGAGCAACCGACCAGCCACAGCTTGCAAAACAGGGTCCTTTGTGAAGTGGACAACAGGGGTGAAGGAAGGAAGGGAAGGATGGAAAGATGGAAGGAACGGGAACAAGAGAGGGAAAGTGGGTAGAGGGCGGCGAACCTGCTTGGCTCTGATGGCAGGTGCAGTGCAAGTGCAGGTGGTCAGTGGTGTGTGCCGTGCCCGTGTTGCGCGCGTTTGCGTGAGTGTGTGTGGTGGATGGGCATCAACGAAAAAGTGGAAGGCAGCAATGGAAGCACTGCCTTCCCTGCCTGGTGACTACCTAACGTGAGGCAGAGGCCGTAACCGTAGCCGTCACTTTATTAGGCTCGGGCGCTACGCTACGCTTCTCTCTACGACGTACGACGTCGAAGCTGCTCCTGCTGCTGCTGCAAGACAGGGCGAGTAGCGGGGCAAGACCAACGACGTAATGATGAGGGGTCCTTAGTAAGGTGGGCACAGCGCTGACGCTATCCGACAGGGGTCAGGACCCACCAGAGCCAATGCCCAGCCTCCCGAACGGCAGTCGAGTCTCCGGGGACATCTGGGCATCAAGCACAGCCCACAGTTCAACGACAGCTGCGCCACAGCTCTTAAGCATCTCCATGAACTGGAATATAAACCAACGACGTCGGTAACCCCGAATAGAATATTCTTTACGAACGACTATCCACCAGAATACTACAGCGTGATGTTCTTTGCATGCTAGTCAGGCTACTAGTTCGCACGAGATTTCCTTCCAGGGCCCAAACATGGTCGGAGCCCTCCGTGTCTCTCCTCCGAGCCGGGTGTCCCCTGTGAGATCGGGCAAGGCTCTAGTGGGCACAGTCCCGAGTGAGGCTCTTGACACATCCCCCTTCGTCATCGTCCAGGGGCTTATTATTCCTCCGGATCTCGCTTCAGCAACGATCATCTCGGTACTGTACTACACATCAAGGTGAGGCTCAGAAACGGGCCCGTGTCGTCTCGACTGGCACATGGACACATACCTCCCTTGCTTCTCTCCCACACAACACGAACCGCCACTTGATGAGTTGTCACTTCAAAACAATAAAGAATGTGTGTCCAAAGAGTGGCCAATTCATTCAATGCCTGCCTGGCAGGTGGCTAATCCGATCCATCCATCCATGCTCGTGTCTCAACATGTGACGCAAGTCCGCTGACTGAAGTTCATGACCGCCTGCCCTACCAAGCCACACATCTAATTCGCCTCAGCCACGCCGTTTCTCCAGACCACCAACCGCCTGTACCCCAGGATATTGGTTTCAACTCGTCGACTAGCTTTCTGTAATGACGCGCTATGAAGACTGTTTCAAAGTTTCTTGTCCTAGGAAAATGCCCAGGGTGTTTCTATGCATTCTGCCTTGCTCTGGCTGCGATAGACTTTGGCACTTTGGGAACTAGGTTGCCGTTGCGAACCAGCACATGCATGGAAACCTCGACATGGCAAACATACAACGGGAGGCATCTTTCTTTTATCGACGTTAAATCTCGACTGGCATATTGTGGGGATTCTAAATATTCCACTTCAGTCAAGTTCCAACACGTTTCTAGGCCTTGTATCATATTCGTCATCGATGCAAGAAGAATGCAGATACTGGTCAGAGTACACTTTTCTGGCCTTGGAACTTCTTGGCGCACATATCAGAGGCAACCAAACGAGGGTCCAGTGGCAAGATTTGAGGCAGTAAGCAGCTCATGCAAGCCTGTCAGCGAACTAAGTTGAACTATAGCAAACGCCACTTGCGCTTGAAGAAGAAATATAGTGTCTACGGATCAAGTTGAAAACTAGGCAGATTGAGAGACTGATTTGTCCAACACATCCAGCATTCAGGCTTTGCCCTTTGTCTTTTTACCTTGGGAATGACCCCTTTTCATTGCAGGATCAAGTAGTTTAGTAGAAACTACTCGATGAGTCAACTTCAAACACCGACGAATGACTCCCAGTGCCCACATCCAAAGTAGCCGGGCCTAAGATTAAGCAATGCAAATGTTTTAATCTAGGTCAAAGTGATACATAATAGGTCTCGTTTCTAAGCCCATCGCTCCCCTATCTTGTATCAGTACAAGTCAACTCGCATCAATCTGATCATTCTCCACCCCCTTTCAATGGGTAGATCAAGAAAGTCCAACTCCAACACCTCTTTAATACAGTTCATAGTAGAAATAACCACCCTATAAATACTCCATGGCACGATCGTGACGATTTCGAGGGACCTTCATTCCTCGGGTTGATTGCCTGTCGCGGCCCTGGACAGTTCTCCAGCGTGCTGGGTCTCGTCAGGCTGGACCCCATAGTCTGTAGGATCCGCCTCCTCGTCCACCTTCTCTAGCTGGTCGCCATCAACTAGGGCATACTTGCTCTTTCTTCGGATGCGAGGGCCGTATTTGTAGAAAACAAAGGGGATGAGTGCCAACAACGTTGCTACGCCCCCAATGAGTGAGCCGCCCCCTCCGACGCCAAGTGCAGAGAACATCTGGTTCGTGAACAAGGGGGCCGCAGCGCTGCCGGCAGATCTCGTCACGGTGTTGGCGGCGATGACGGAGGCTGCATAGTCGGTGTATGTGTCTGTGAGGTAGTTGATGATGGCGACATAGACGAGCATCAGGGAGGTAGAGAGAAATGTCCCGGCCAGGGTTGGCACGATCCACGGGACTTGGCTTTTGGAAGTTAGTTTCTGACACAGCTTGAGCGAGGGTAAAGCCTTACTTGTATTGCGCTGACCACGCCAGCCAGAACATTGTGATGGGAAATCCAACTCCTCCAAACATGGCCATCAGAAGCCGGTCCTCGGGAAGCAACTTTTTCCCGGAAGCATCGATCCTCCTCCTCCGCTCGCTGTCGACAAAGATGACAATTGCACCAAGGACGGCGCCCACGATCTGTCCGATCAGGGGTAGCTGCGAAACCCCAGCGTTCCATCCCCGCATCTCACGGAAGACGATGGGGTAGATGCTGAAGAGCATGAACTGCAATGTAAAGACTATACAGGTGTAAACGGAGCAGAGGAGCGAGATTAGGTCAAACATGAGAATCCACGGCCGCGTGAGGGCCATCTTGTACAGCTGATGCAACTTGGGCTTGTCCTCCTCACCCTCAGTTTGGGCGCCAGTGATGCCGGACCGCCGCGCACGCTTAGACTTTTGCGCGAGGATAGTCGGACCGTGAGTCTCGGGGATAAGAAACATGAGAGCCATCGTTGAGGCGCCGAGCCAGAGGGCTGAGTACACCCCCCATCTCCAGTCTCTCTCGAGTTGTACAAACCCTGAGATGACAGAGCCGAGAGAGGGTCCAACCCAGGATGCGAGACTAAATATGGCTGTCGCGTTGCCTCGCTCGATGGGGTCCCATAAATCGACCAGAACACCGGGGGTGGTGCTTAGGGGCGCCGAGATGAAGGTGCCAGCCAGAAATCTTCCAACCAACAGCCCACCAAAGCTAGGTGGAAAGGCGCAAAGAAAGGTAAAGGCCATGTAGGCGGCAAAGGTAATATAAAAGATCCATCGACGGCCATAGAACTCGGACAGCGGCGCAAAGATGAAGGGACCTGCGCAGAAACCCAGAAGGAAGAGAGTTGTGGTGAGGGCGGCGGCAATCTCAGAGACATTGAACTCATCCACGACAGAGTCAAGGCTGGCTGCAAATATGCTTGAAGAAAAGTTTCCGTTTAAAGCAAGGATCACAGCAATCGAGGTAATGATCCATCGCCGTGTGCGGGACCAGTTCCGTGGGTTCTCGGCGTCTCCTGAGTTGAAGTCGACGTAGCCCCGTTCGTTGACGTAGGGAGACTCGTGCTTTTGGTTGCCAATATCAGGCTTGAGAGTGAGAGCAGACAATGCCTGCCCCAGTGAATGCATTTTACAATTTTTGGTATAGATGAATTGGGTTGTCTTGGGGTGTTGCTGTCTGGCATGTCTGGTTCTCTGGTGAGAGAGACGTCAACTCGTATATATATCTACAACGAAGCAATGGCTACCTCTCACGTATAATGATGATGAAAACATTTTTTCGCCATCATCGAGTTCGACCAGAAGACATCGTCCTCTACCATGCATTTGTGACCATGCTTGGTAGGAGTTGACGTCAAGTGCTCCATGGAATGGTATTCCTATATGCCCGACTGGGAAAGGGCTTTGATCTCTCCTCCACTGTCTGACTATCTCCGGAGGTCAGCTCCGTAGCTGGATCCATCTCCAGACGGAGGTGAACTCCGGGGGTTCGCCATGTTAGTAATTTTGATGTGAAGGATCATGCTAGAACGCTCACTTACCATTTTCTATCCCCATTGACTATCCGGCTGGCAGAAAACTAACGTTACCACGCCGGATTTGTTGATAAGATACGAGTCAAAGTCCTTGAAATACATTAAAATTTAAATCCAAGTGTTTCCAAAGGTCCAGTTCGATTGCCGCGGAGTATCAGTCTAGACAGTGTAGAAGCGGAAGAGTTGATCGTCAGAGGGAGCATGCGATACAACCTTGTATCAAGATCTTCACACTAGGACCCACGTGGCCAGGGCACGGAGTCCAAGGGCAATAGCGAGTCAAGCGCGGCATATCAGGGTTTTAATTTGAGTCTTGTTTCTAGTTAACCAATTGTAGAAGTGAGAGTGGTGGCCACGCCGACGAGACTACCTACAACGCATTTGACTTGCTAATTACTGCTCATTCAACGGAATACAGAGAAATATCACCGTTATTTCTGAATAAGCTACTATGCTATTTCAGTGCCTTCGTGGAACTGGAAAGCAATAGAAGAAAAAACAGGTTTCTATGCAGCCATGCATATCCCGCGAACATTCTGGTAAACGCTCCAACTTTGCCTAACCTCAATCACTAACCAAAGTACAGCAGCTCTATTTGTGATAGTAGGGCGTCGTCTGCCGGGCCACAGCTGAAATCTCTTCTCTTTAAGGGGCAATTGACGTAATGGCTAGATGATCGACGCTGCAGGTCTTGCACTGACATTTCCAAATCTAGACGCCCGGGGTCTCTAGCGGACGTTAAAGTCCTAAAAGGCCCCAGCGGTTTATGCCCAACTAATGGCTGGCCGATGGGGACGATCTCAACGATATCTTCACTTGGGCTCCAGGTGGGATGTTGACCTACAGACTGATCCTGGGGCACGCATGTCAGTTATTTTTCCAGACCCCCCAACCCAATTACATCCCAACTAGTCATTTGCGGATACTGTGATATCATCTGCATGTAAAATGAGATCCCTCTACCCAGGGTGGCCTGCTGTCAGGCCCCAAGTCTCCAGTCAACACACTCGATGCCGTAGCACCTACATAACTACAGATTCCGACAAGAGACCCTAAGAGACAATGACAAAAAGAGAGAGCAAGAGCAAAAAACATACAACAGCGGGGATTCGCTGGTCGTCACCGACCCAACTACTAATCCGCCCCTCACTGGCTTATCTATGGGAGAGCGGACGGGATCCCGAGTTCTCCAGTGGGTATGGTCGTATGTGAAAGGAGACCGACCATATTCCGATCATAAGGTCACGATTCACCCTGTCAAGCAGCTGCGAATACATTCATCGCATCAATTCGCATCTCCTCCTGGTGATCACCTCCCAAATAGTTTTAGTATGTCAATTTCTCTTCTTAGTCCTCCATCAGAGGGCCAAATCCACTCATTGGTTCGTCTTCCTTGTAGTTGTAGAAATGCTGCTCCACCTGATCAAGCTGGACATTGTGTTCCCCAAAGTACGATATAATCTTGTCCTTGACTGAGCTGTAGTTCTCGATATCCTGGAACTCAAGGATAGTCCCATCATCATCCTTGTCCGTCGCATTGTAGAAGGGCGCCGACACCGGCAGAAATAACCCCATTGCCACAATAGGCCATGGGGGGTTCGGGGCTGTTTTAGAGGCTGCGTCCCTGGCAAAGGTGAGAAGGCCTCTGGAGAGAGATTTGATCGAGAGATAGATTGTGCTTTCTCCCAGCCAGAGTATTCCCATCGGGAGGAAGAAGAGGGAACCTGTGTCCTGGTTAACTAGGATCAAGTCGAAGGGATGTTGTCCTTACCTTCACCTCTCTCTATGTAGCTGTCCGGAACTGACTTGAGTTGGGCGAAACATTTGAACACTGGCTGGTCGGCTGGAGCCGGCGTCTTGTCTACATGCAGGATTACTTTTTTACTCTGCGGAGCCAGCTGTTCGTTTAATATATTCTCGATAGTCTTGAGGACAGGCGTTTGTCCTTCAGGGGCCTTTGGAAGAGGTTTCCCAGGCTCTGAACAAGGCCAGTGGAGTCGAATGATCTTGGGATACTTCTTGGTGACACTAGAGGCACCGACGGCTGCAGTGGGGACCACTATCATTGTGAACGGGCCGTCTTCGGTTCTTCTGGCGACGACGATGGCTTGTTCTACCGTGGATGAGCACAGGTTTCAACTTGGTACTATGGGAAACAATATGCTCACCGATATGTCGAATGGGTACGATAAAGGTATCCGAGTGGCCATCTTTAACTCTAGAGAGTCGGACAGCTCCGCTGCCAGGCCCCTCTTTCCCAGCTACAACTTCAAAGGTGCCCTCTCCTTCAAACGGGGAGATGAAGTCGGCTTTGACGGCGCTGGACGGGACAGCCTCGGATTCAAGCTCGGGAAAGTCGTTGACATCCAGGCCTTGGTAGTACTGGTGCGTCCATTCGTGCTTTGCCTCGGTGTTCATTATGCGGCTACGGCGTCTATTCGATGCAGCCAATGCCCCCCCGGAAGCCTTCTTTGCCTTGTGGGGACTTGAGAGTCGCCGTGGACGTGCAGACTTGGTCTTGGACGCTGAGGGCACCTCAGGGTTGGACTCGCGCCCAGATCTTGTGGTAGGCATGTTGAAAACACGGGCTTTGAGTTTTGTAGAAGTGATTTAACTGGGCTCTTTGGAAGATGAATGTTTTTGTCAGTGGTTGAATGTATAACTGAAGCGGGTGAGGTTCAACTTATAAAGTACCATTGGTGTTTGCGCAGTCATCATCATTGTAGTAGTGCCCCGCATTCAATGACGTAGAAGGCCAATACGAGGTAACAATCCAGCCACTCAACCTTGCCATTGCCCAGGTATTTCTACTTGGCTATCCTGTCATCTCTAGGTGATGGAATGCGTATACAACTCTTGCTGCGGAGCAGCACAAACATCAAGGTGCCTAGTGTGCTGGCATCGCGCAAACGGTCGTTACAATGTGGGTTAGGGTGTGGTAAGAGTTTGGTACTAATCTTCTTGTTTACATTGGTAACGCTGGGTTATTTCACCAGCAATACTACCATCTTTTATGAAACCTAGCCCCAAAACCAATGCTAGTCAATAAAAAGACTATCTCCCGTATTCAACAATTCACCGATGCCTTGGACCGGATCGAGATTGCCATCGTCATTGCCATCATGGTCAGTGTATTTCCCAATTGGGCCGAGAGCTACCCTAGGCCAAAACTGCCGGCCGACCAGCCCAGCCCACCTCGCCCAACTCAACCCCGCAAGCATGATGGGCTGCCCCTCATGATGGCATGAACCACATCCTCCACTTCACGCTTCATTTTCTCCTGAAAATCTCAACGGCCGATGGATGCTAAAGTCAAGTAACACAACTCTCGCTCAGCTTACAAATCGTCAAGACACCCACAACAGACAATCACTACTCAAAGAACAGCTTGCCAAGACCAAAATTCACTTCATGTGCCCCCTGTGGCCTCCTTCCCCAAGCATTCCATCCATTCATCTAATCTTGCCCTGCATTAGCTAGCCCTAACAAAAGCATCGTGAAACCTAGCCAACCAACTCAGGATCCTCCTGCACAACTAACCGAGAGCCCAACCAGTTTATCAACCTTTTATTATTTTTTCTTGTGTGTGTTTTTGAAAACTATAGTACAGTGTGCAAATCCCTCGTGTAGCAAAAAAGTTTGGAGAGTCCCATCTAACATCAAAATCCATGGCGGGGAAAAAAAGTCCATAACAAAAATGACCACAGACCAAAGACCAGAAGACCAAAAACCAAACCACCTTTGTAACCCCTTCCGAATGCAGTTGAGAAATCCCTGTGCTGTGCTGTGCTGTGCTTTGCTGTGGCTGAATACCATGCATGCATTTGCTTTTCTGCCCTCACTTGTCTTTTTCTTTCTCTCCCCTGTTCCGAAGACGCCCTAGATCCCTTCCTTGGCTTCCCTGCCACCCGTAACACTCAACCCGTGGTAACAACTGACCAGGCCTGCCAGCTTCAGCCCCCTTGCGTTCTTGGTCGCTCTCTGGAGCGCCTCACGCAACTGTCAAAAGACCTGTGAGCCCGAGCTCAAAGGCTCCACTGCACATCTTTCCAACCTGTCGCCGACAGCTTTCGCAGTTCCGTCCTCGCCAAATGACCTCCCTCTGGAAACCAATAGACTGGGCCTTAAACCCATCACATCGTCACCCCGATCCCCATTACCAGTCCGCCTTAGTTGTCCATCCTTGATTCATGGGACAGGGTATAGAAGAATTTTTGCTGATCGTGTTTGCATCGTCCCTCCGCTCTTTTCACCCCCTTTCCACTTCGTCAGACTCCCGGGATGTTGACTTCGCGTCGAATGTCAACGCTTTCATACCCGTGCCTTGTCAGATTCAAGCCGGCTTGAAAGCACCGCAACGCTCCCGTTCCGTCGTGCTCAAAACAACCATTGCAAAGTCGTTAATCCTCGAGATTTTCATACATTCGTCCTGACGAAAGAAAGATCTGCGAACCAAGAAATGTGACCGCAACTGATACAACGCCATCGCTCATGACGTTTTTTTTGTGGCCAATTCTCAACTTGGCCCTTATCATAAACATGTTTCGAATTCTGGGACGCGTAAAATCATATCGACCCAGATAGAGGGCATGACAACATCTCACTCTCGTCTACGCCTCAAGATGCGAGACATAGATCCACCACTTGACCAAGCCTCACCGCCGTAAGGACCCTCTCCATTTCTGGAAGGGCCCGTTTACGACTGCGCCGTCTGAGCTTGCTCGGCATGCACGCCGTTCGTGAGGGGCGCGGCAGCCTCGACCTGGCCATCTTGCAACGGTGTCGAGGCCTCAGCCTTGCTTGTCGGCGAGACATCGCCATCGAGACCGGCCAGAGGGATAGTGCCTGAGGGAGAAAAGTCGGGCACCTCGGCCGAGAGCTGGCTCACGCCGTTGGTGTTTATAGCTCCGTTGACGCCCTGTGCCGCTTGTGTGTTGTCAACAAAGTGTTGGAACGAGGGGTCGTGAGCGTTCACGGGGTAGCCATGCTGGCCATAAGGCAGACCGTGAAAGCCATTGAAATGGCCGTTGACATAGTTATAAGATCGGTTCTTGAAAGTCAAGTGCATGGGACCGTCATTACGAGCCAGCTCGTCTCGGTCCTCCATGGGCAGGACAAACTTCTGCCAATCCTCCCGGCGACGCAGTCGCTCGCAGTCATCCTCGCCGACAACGTAGTCAACATCGACCGAATCCTCACATACAGCACGGATGAGGTTCATATCGGCCGAGAGATCCCGCATGCGCTTGAATGCAGTGATGAAATGCAGCGGCACAAAGCCCTGAGAGTCCATGCGCTGTCGCAGGTACATATCCTTGCAAAGGTTCTCAATGGAGAAGTAGTACTCGATTTGGCTCTTGAGCATCGGCATCACCATGTTGTCCCAGTAAGGATGAGGCTGCAAAGGCATACCGGCCATCGGCGCCATCGAGTAGTCGTATGCCGCGAACTGAGCCTGCACGGCAGGCATGCGAGAGCTGCCGTTGGGCAGAGACAAGCGGTGGTAGTTACCCGCCCCGTTGCGGCCACCGCGGCCTCGTTGAGTTGGCGGCGCAAACATACCGCCGTGCGAGCCCTGTCGCAGAGGGGGGCTGTAGTGGCCCTGAGCTCGACCAGCGCCAGCGCCTTGGCCGTGGAATCCTGAAGTGGCCGAAGCCGAATGTTGGTGCTGGCTTTGGCCATTGCCATGAGCACCACGCCCGCGGTAGCCACCTCGACCCCTCTCACCACGGCCCTCAGCGCGATCGCGAGGAGTCTGAGTAGTATCCTGCGGAACCAAGTTAGACTATTTGCTCTTCTCACGCTCAATAAGCTCAACTTACATTAGACTGAGCGGCAGAATCCTTGGCCTTGTCGGCACCAGCATTTGCTGAGGCCTTCTTTTGGCCGTTGGCGGCATCGAGTGAGCCTCGCTTGGCCGCAGCGGGTTGGGATGTAGTACCATTGGGTCCATCTCGAGGCTTGGCGTCGTTGGACTTATTCACAGGAGCAGACGATGCCTTATCTGTGACACCGTTTGTAGTAGCTCGGGTAGAAGTATCGCGACCGCTTCGGGCTCCTCCACGGGGTTTGGAGCCACGCATTTGAGGTAACTGAGTCTCAAAGCTGACTGTGGGGACGTAGTCATAAGTCACCCACTTCTGTCGGGGCTTGGCCTGGCTGTCGTTCTCCTGAGCATCCTTGTCGGAGCGATCCGATCGGTCAGATGCCTTGTCGACCGTCTTCTTCTTGTCCTCCTTAATAGCAGTGATGGCGGTCTCGGGGGTAGGCCAGTGAGTTGAATCCTGCACAGATGGGGGCACTTCGGCCTTGCCTTCCTTGTCTGATATCCGCGAACCTCGAGGGCCGTTTCGCTCGGGTCGGCTGACGCTGGCAGCCTTCTGCTGCGGCTTGACGCCATTTGTATAGGGAGCGGGAGTAGACTCGTCAGCCTTGGCCACTGACTTATCGTCGTCCTTCTGGGCGGATGTGCCATTTACCGCAGCCTCGGCGGGAGTGGGCGCGGGCTTAGCCTTTGCCAGCTGAGCTTCCTTGCGCTGATGCCAGATGTTGACGCTGGGGATGGGCGCCTCGGCAAGTTCAACCTTTGGCGGCTCGGGAGCCGCTTCCTGCTCCTTATCTGCCGCCTGCTCGCTGGGCTGCTTCTCAGCAGCCTTGCTCTTCTTGCCCCTCCGAGCCTTTCGCGAGTCCTGCTCTTCGGTGGAACGGGTGGTGTTGCTCGATGACCTTGGCGTCTTTTCATTTCGTCGCCATGGCCGATCTAACCTTCCAGCATCGTCGTCACGCCTCGACTCGGGCCGCCTTTCTTGTGTGGACTCGGATCGGGCATCGCTCTCAGAGCTGGGAACGCTTTCGAGGTCCTGCTTCTCGGAAGCAACTGCACGGGGCTCGAGGCTTTCGGTGGCCTCCGAGACCTCAGCGGTGGTGGCCTGCTCGGGGGCAGGCGTGACCGTCTTCAGGTCCGACACGGGGACAGCAGCAGGCGCGTGGGTGTCCTGAGCGGGAGCGACAGCGTTTGTAGGAGCGCTGGTATTCGAGACAGGGGCCGCGCCCTGTCCCTTCGCAGCTTGTGCGTAAGAAAAAGTCGAAGGAGTGGCCATCTCGTTGGACTCAACGATCGCTGAGGGAGTCATGTCAAGGTGAGCCGTAGAGCACAGGCTGACGGTCTTCTGACAGGACGGTAAATGGTGAGCCGGAGGTGCCTTTTCACCTAGGGCCACCAACTGAGGCAAATGATGTCTTCGGGAAAAGAAGCCCGAAGATGTCTCTCTACCCCCTCCGCACACGGAGAGAGGCGCAGAGCACCCAATGTGCAAGGTAGTCGCTATTCGGAGACCCCCAACTAATGAGGGCGTCGACAGTCGTAGGATCTGCGCAAAGAGTCGAAAATCGCGGAGAAGGATTCGAACGGGAGGTGGTGGTTAAAGTGAGAGGGGAGATGTCCGCTGAGCCGAGGGCTTTGGGTTAAAAAGAAAAAAACAGTCGGATTGTGCGTCAACGTCGGGTACGAATCGAGGCAGAGATTCCAAACGGAAGGAGAGGAACGGCTCTGCTACGTCAGAAAGCGTTTGCTCGATCGGAAAAATGCTACCTGGGGTAAGCAGGCGGCGAAATTTCGACGAAGGAAGGACGGGGAAAGAGAGAGGTCAAGCCGGCCAGGGTATCGAGGCAGCAACTTGAAGCGCTCTGTTCTGCTCTGCTCTGCTATGCTTCAGGTGAGAACGGCAGGCAGCACGGATTGAGGTGGCGAATCGTTTTGCAGGGGACGGGACCGGGAGGCCTGAACCGTAAAACCAGAGCCGGAGTGTCAGGCGTTGCTTGATGCTTCTTGTCGAGGGAGACGGGGAGAAGCGGCGCAAAGCCTAGACAGGGTAACGGAAGAGGTTATAGCAATCGAGGCAGCTGCAAATGCAAAGTTCAAGGTGAAGCGGGGGAGGGGTAAAGGGAAAGAAGAAACCAGGAGGAGGAGTCTGTCAACGGCAGCAGCAATTCTGCAGGAATTGGGCTGGCGAAGGGGAGTTGTGGTTGAAGGAAGGGTAAACGGTACGGGGAGAGAGGGCACAGCACGGGACCAGGGAAAGTGAAAATGAAGGTCGGAGGTTATTTTTTGCGTTGTGTGAACAATTAAATTTTTTTTTCTGCGTTTTTCCCCTCTCTTCCCAGATCCGCACCGCAACAGACAATCAGTCCAGTGCCAGTGCCAGTCCCAACGACGGCGCCGCGGGAGGTACCAGCGCCTTGTACCGCGACTAACTGATCGAGCAGGTACCTGCCGTACCGGCGCGCCGAGCGGGAATCCTTGGAGCAGGCGCAGGCGCAGGCGCAGGAGATGGGGATGGGTGGAAGGATGGATGGAGGGGGGAGGGGGCTTCTTTCTCCCACTCAACTCTTACACAGAACGCCGAGGAGCGGATACGGGCAGAGCAAGACCCAGACGAGAGTAGCACGCTTTTTTTTTTTTTCTCTCTTCCGCCTCATTTTTTTTTTCTTTCCTCTTGAACGTTTTATAGGCTCTTTTGTGACTCCTCTGAGGCCAGACATGGCCAATGTTGAAACCCATGATCCTGGCTCAAGTCAAGCAAGTCATTCACTGAGTCGGCGACCCGACCTTGGTCTGTTGCGGCTGCCGCCGCTGAGGGCACAGCACCGCGGGCTCGGGCGGCGCTGACTCGGGGGTCGCCCAGCTGCTGGAGTGGAGGCGTCCTCCAGTGGGATTCAGGGCAATTCACCTACAGCTCGTCATGGCCCAGCGCCGAACCGACCAGTAGCGGACTCCACCCCTGGAGGACCCCGTCCGTCATGGGAAACCCGAGACCCCGGACGGCCGTGATGGGGTGGAGATGCGCGAATATAAATCGGCTCTGGCCGCCAGCCCCAGGGCATGCCGACCTGCTAGACTCCATCCAATGTCACTGTTACCCTTGCGCGGTTTTGCTTTGTCGTGCGGCCGGTTCTTGTGTGATTACGCTCGACCTGATTGACCGGCTGCGTTCTTGGGCCATTCACACGCGCGCGGGGGGAAAGCATTACAGTACAGGTATGGTGTGCAGGCGTCACGGCCCTGTCATGGCCTGGCCGCAAGTTGACGAGACAGCTCCATGGATGATGATACCTAGGCTCTTAGGCAGCTGCTCGCTGACCGGGGCTGCTCGTGTGTGCAAGCAATCAAATTCACATGGAGGCACGGTTCCCAGGGCGGCGGAACATATCATCTCTCCGAGGAGGCCTGGTCCATGCCCGGGGAGAAAAGCCTGGACGGGCAGGTAGGTTAGGACCTTGGAGGTCGACGCATTACTCCAGCCTTGATGAGTCGTATCCATCCATGTGATGTGATATGTTGCTGCCCAGCAGAGCACAGAGCTTTTGTTCATGATACCCATCTGCCTTACTCTCCAGGTGAACAAGACCATGTCTGCTCAACATTAGGTAACAGAGTAACTGTCCCGGGTCGTCACCTCGCCAAGAAAATGGTCTTGAAGCGATTTCGGGTCCTCAGGAAGTTGTCGACGTGGGCTGTGAAATGCACCTCCTCATGTGCCCCGGAAAGAGGGCACAACATGCATTTGCAGTGAGACAATAACCACAACGGCAGATACGGCCGAAAACCCAATCCCGCAGATTATGCCGTAGGCCGATAGCTGTTGAACAATTTGTCCGACAGAGTACGACTCTTGAGCATCAGCAATTGTTGTAGACAGCATGACTGGACCGAACATCCCTCGGCACTTTCATATCGAGACTCCCAAGACAAAAACCTGCCTCTACCCGTGGGGGACGTTGCACAAGGCGGCGGGACGGGACGGCATTTAAAGATGGACTGACAGCCGAAGCGCCCATCAGTTCCCGAGTCCGCCATGTGCATTGCATTCGGTGGGAAGAACAGTTCCGGTCCAGAGGGGAAAGACAAACGAGAAAGCCATGACGGGCATGTTTTTTTTATTCCATCGATCACTTCCATCCGATGCGAGATGGCCGGGGCCCCTTGCAAGCCGAGGCCGCTCAGCCGGTGGACGCCCATTGGACGCGAGCCTGAGAAACTGCCTGTTTGGGGCTAGATCCTCCAGGCGACCGGATGTACTGAAGGAACTTGGGATGAATCGCGTTGAAGATTCCCGGATATCGGAGTTGGCGTGAAACCCCGAACAAGACTTGCAAACATGATTCATGAAGGTTTGAGTAACTCGAGATTCGTCGCCTCTCTTTGATCAAAAACTGCACATGCTTACGTGGTCTGTTCACCATCACACAGGTTAAACGCCCAAGGAGCACAAACACGCGAGGTTCAAGCATGATTCATTTGTCTATCCTATCACAGGTGCCTGCTTCTATCCCCTTCATACCAACGTTGAACCTACCTCTCAAACAGATCTTGATCGCCCCTCTCATTCCCAAAAGATCATGTTAGAACAGACCCAGCAGAGAAATGGGCAATAACTACAATATGACGTTTCTCACCTACATTAAAGGACATATACTCCCCATACTGGCTTGTTTGAGAGAAGTGACATATAGCTCATCTACTGGAGAACGTGAACCACTATTTTGCAACAGCTCTCCCACTTGATATGAACACAGCGCTGCAAGTCAAAACTCATGAACCAAAGGGATAGGCACCCCAAAACAATCTATTCTGACCATCATTATATTGACAAAATTTTGACCCGTTTTCGATACAGCCCAACGCAGACACCTATTATACAGAAAAACAGGTACTCTCATAAGAGCATCACAAGTATTTTTATGTGACTTGAGTAAACAAGAAAGACTGCTCTGGTAGAAGCATAATACTCTCACCGTGAGCCCACTTAACCAGACATCCAAGATGCCGCTTGTCTTGTACCGTACGAGGCCGCCAGGCGAAGACCAGTACCTCCCATGGGGAAGTAGCTGATAAGATACCAGAGAAGACATGCGATCTGGATGATGGCCGAAAAGAGGGTCAGGATGGTGCTGTGAAGCTGATAAAGATAGTCAGTAAATACGAGGGAGCTCATCTGACAAACATCCCACTCACCTTCAAGGCAAACACAAGTGTCAGGATGATAGAACCAAAGTAGGCTGCAGTAAACGGCAACCGGGGAGTTGAGAGAAGGTGGTAGACATAGGCCATAGGTCCCATAACCGCCGCAAACGATGCCAAAAACATCAGCGATCCAACCGACCACCTGTGCAACTGCGAGTCAGCTTCAACATGGACTTTCAGATCCTCCATCTCAACTCTACGACATCATGACATCGGCAATCACAGTCACGGCATTGGGCTGGCCTCACACCATACGAGAACCCGTGACTGTGATCGGCAAGGGGAGGGGAGAAGAGGGGGGAGGGGGCGGTGAAGGAAGTGCAGTTTGGACAGGACAGAGACAGCATCTCGACTTACAAGGTGACAAACTTGCGGGGGTTAAACAGCGGGAAGAGAGTAAAGGTGAAGCACACAAAGAAGCATGCCAGGGCAGCAAGGTTGCAAGCCCCAAAGATCAGTAACCGATCCCATCGACTAACTGCCAGTCGGGTTAGTGTCTTGTAACCACGAGGCATGTCATCCGCATCACATGCATGATCTAAGGCATGGCTCAGATGCAATGCGCGTGTCCCGCTGCAGGGGTGCCGGAGGGCGATGGGTTGAGGGCCATCAGGTTGACTCACGAACAAACCAACCTTCCTCCTCTTCGCGTCGACTGGGCGCAGGCAGAGGCGCACCGGCGCTCTCGGTGGTGGGGAGCCTCACATAGCCACGGCCGCCTTGGAAGGGGTTGAGGCTCTGGAGAGAAGAGAGCAGACCACTCTGCTGGGACGTGTTTACGGGTTCATCGCGACGGCTCCAGCCGAGGGAGTTGATCGAGTCTCGGAAAGAATTAGAAGCCATGGCGCCGGGAACCAGGGGGGCGGATTCGCAAGGGACGGGCTCGATAGCGACGGGGCGGGTACGGAACGGCAACGTCGATCGTGCGGCGCAGGTTCGGGCTCAGGTTCGTGATCGTGATGGAGGGTGGGAGAAGCGCAAGGCGCGCGACAACGGCGGCTTCGTATTAGACTGATAACAGTTGATACAGTTGCAGAGACCAAGGTCCACTTCCTTGGAGCTGTGGTATTTTGGTCATGGTCAGTCGACAAACGTCCATAATATACGGGCGATCCGGAACGGATGGGCAAAACGGCTGCCTACCTGGTCCCAACACCTCGTCTTTAGCTGACGAAGCCGTGTGCGCAAGGCGGCGATGTGATGGAAAGGCTACGAGTCCCTGGGGGGCTGGGTGGAAGGGGGGGTTACAGGCGACCGCGCGTACCGCTCGAAAAGGCCGATAAGGGCGCGACCCAACGCGAGTTATCAAGCGACAGCAGCAATGGGCGACAAGCAATAGGCGGCAGGCGGAGCGTTTTGCGCGAGGTCGACAGAGGGACAGAAGGGGGTGAAGCTTGGGACGAGACTTGAAGTTGGTTCTTGGAGGCGGTAGCAGTAGTGGAGGGCGGCACTAGGCCGAGAAGTCGATGGGTTGGGGTTGGTGTGGTCCCTTCCTTGAATTCCACCCATTCCGGAGCCTTGCCATGTAGTGCGTCGGGGTCATATGATTGGCCGGCTTTAAACGGGGCTATCTTGGGGTAGGCTCCGAGTTTCTTGCACGGCCCGTCCATCAACCAAGCATCGAGAGCCCCCCGGGCCATGACACCCACCGGGAGGGGACGGGATGGATCATGCATGACAGAGAGAGAGGCATATGGCCTAAAAGAGGGGGGGGGGAGCTTCAAAGCCAGAGCCTGGTCCTGATGCGAGAGAGCCTTGCAGCAAAAGAGTGGAGAGGGAGAGCCTGAGACGGTTGCTGGTGGTTTCAGACACTCGAGGCTGTCTCTCATAGGCGCGGGACCGACCCATCCATGGATGCTGGCCATGTTGCGCAACGAACGACGCGCAGCAACTTGCAACAGTCAACTCTGGCAGCATCGTCATCAAGTTGGAGACGACGAGAAGGGTAGCCCGAGCGGGAGAGGAGCGGACGGCGGACGGACGGACGGGGTCCAGCGAGCTACCTTCCCATGCGAGCCCGAGGAGCGGACCGCAACGCTATCCGTAGGAACTAACACGAAGGACAGCCTCGACTGACACCCTCCATGATGAGAACTACGTAGAAAGGCAGAGGTAGCCTGGCGCCCAGCCTCTCCCTCCAGTTTCAGAATCAAGTGGGAGAGGCTGACAGAGTTGAGTCTTACACCGATCAAGAGCCTTGAGAGCCGTTCGCCTTGATTTGATTCTGCAACGAGTTCTGAGTGGCAGTGTCTTCGCATGGGGGCGCGTGGCCAGGGAGATGGAAGAGGGATGGGGGAAGCTTCCAGCGCATGACCGAGAACGAGACAGAGGAAGCTCAGGGAGGGGTTACGATTCCATGTAGCAATTCCCGATGAGCCCCAAGAGTCTAGCAGCAGGTTGGCCTTGGTGTCTTAAATCCCGAGTCACGTTCAGCCTGGCGCCCACCCACACACATCCATTCTCACCCACACCCTCCCTGGGAGTCGTCCATCTCATGGGAGCCCGTGTAAACCGCCAGAGGGAGCAGAGAGTCGCGGCCACCATCACCGCCAACTTTCCAGCTCCAGGACCAACTCCAGGCCCAACGGAAATACCACTGCGAGGGGCCAGTGACCACCGCCTCCAAGGCCCATCACACTTGGGTCCGGTATATCTGGGACCAGGCAGGTCAGAAGACGATGGGGAGCCGTACAGATGACTTGACGAGGCATGGCTAGTATTTTTAGCCAGCTGCGGCGAGTATAAAACGGACGACGCTGGTGCCCTTTTGGCATGCGGGCCAAGAGCCGAAGCCAGATCTCATCTTGCAGCTGTGACAGACAGGCGTATCTCTACCTGACCTCTTGCAGCCGCGAGCGATAACATCATCATCACGGACGGAGAAGACATCGGTCGACCTGCAAAGGAGTAAGCAAGCCGCAGAGGAGACGAGAACCAGGGGAGAGACGTGCAAGAGCGAGGCTAAGAACAGAGAAGAATAAGACAAGACAACCTAATCAACCTACATTACCATTTCCGAATACGCACTGCCTAACTTTGATCGTCGTTCGAGTGAGAGAAGAGACTCCCTTACGTGGTTAAAGTGTCCTCCCCCTCAGCCTTCAAACACGACGCTCGAGCGTTGGACCCTTGACCATCACCACCTACACCAACACAACACCTACACTTACACCACCCTCTCTCCCTCTCTTCGAGTCGCTCCTCCATACCACCACCATCTCGCGCTATCAATACCTCCCCTCATTTCTAGACCCCCTCCAACCGCGTCGCGCGGCGCCAGGATCGCAATAAAACGCCAGACCGCCCGAGGTGCTCTGGATCAGCAATCACAGACAGACGCCCATCTTGTCCTATCCCATCCCATCCCTCCGTCGGGTGTTTACCATCTCAACCACCACCCTACCTAGCCCAACAACGGCCCTGGTCTGGACCTCACCTCTGGACACGCGGGAAACCTGGACGTTTCGTTTTGTTTCGTCTGTGCGGTCGAATAAATAGCGACGCTTCCCGGCAAAACGCACGACGTTTGCTCTTCGACTTTTACCCGACGCATCTGCTTCTGCTTCCGTCTCTATCTCTGTCTGCGCCGCCTCACCTAATCTCAAGGGCGGACCAATATCACATCACGGACCTGAACCCTGCATCTCTTGGTGCCCCGCCATCTAGCGACATCATACCCAGGTCCCAACTACATAGGACGCAGCCTAGGACAGGTACCTGCCTCCCAACGACGTTGTTGAGGCATCAGGATCGCTCTTACAGGCGCCATATTCTTCTCATCATCTCATCCATCGCGTCTCGACTCAGCAGCAGCCTGCCTGCACCTTGATCGTCATCATCCTCCTCTTCTATTCTCGGTCGTGCAACCCCGCTATCTAGGTCGTCCCCGTCTACGCATCCGAACTAAAGCGACTGTTTCCATGCCGCCTGCGCATCTCGGTGCCCTTGGAACTCGTGGTGAGTGAGATATCTCCTCCGTCTTCTCCGTCTCGTCGGCCTGCATCCCGCCGTCCCATCTGCAGTGTGCAGCTGGATCCATCTTCTCCTCTCCTCCCGCCCTCTAGTCGCATTTGCCCAGATAATCCCCGACCAACCGTTCATCGTCAAGGCACGAATCGCCTTTGGACCTTGGTGCCTACCCAGGCAAGCACGCATCATACCTACTTCCCTTTCGCTACCCGTCTACCCCCCTCCACTCACTCTGTTTTACCTCTGTCATTTTCCCAACTCCATTACCAACCTTCTGTCCACTATCGTCATCAGCAACAATAACCTCATTGTTTCTGTCACTTATCTCTTAAAACCCCGAGCTCCTTGTCTGCAAACCGCTTTGTTGGCTGCACGGCACAAACCTAGATCCCGTTGCTGCCTCCCAACGCGGGCTTCTCTTAACATTCGGGGACCACCACCAACCCACACTCTCACACCCTCACCCCCCAAAAGAGCATCATTCTCACACATCCCATTCTCGCTCCGTCGCTGACTGGTCACCTCACCATTCCAAGAACAGCTACTGCTACTACTACAACCTTGAACACACGGTTGACACCGCCTGCCTTGTCTGCGCTCTCGGCTGCCCTCAATACGACTCAGCCAGAGAGTCCCTCGACCGCTGCTCCGACCGCCGCCGTCCCCGCGCCGACAGCTGCTGCAAAGGACAACGTCTCCAGATTGCTACTAATAGCATTGGACTGGGGCTAGCACCCGCCAGAAGTATCGTGGACCTTTTCGCCCGTGCGTTACGAAGTTCCCCAAAGCCCAAGCGGCCAAGCCAACACCTTATTCGGTACCTTGGCTCGAGGTACCAACACGCACCCAGTTACTACGCCTCAAGCCCTCCTCGCAGCCCCCAGCCCACTGAGTGGGTGGACGCTTGAGGCCCTGTGCTGCGCTGCGCTGCGCTGTCCCGCCATTTCATCCCCCTCCAACCCCGACAGCCAGCTCCCTCCGACCCCGACTCACGACAACTCGCCCACAATCTTTCTGTGCTTCCCTTCCCACGTCCTCCGACGTCGCATTCCGTCGTCGCCGTCGCTTTCGCCTTCTTCTTGAACTTTTTTACCTTTGAACTGCTTCGACCTCTGTGTCCTCTTATGGATTGCGGCCTCTATACACTCCTACCAGTTTCACTCTGATACTCTTCTGCCTGTGAGGTGAGTCAGGACTCGCACGTCTGAACCCCCGGCCTCCCGCCCGCCACTCTCCTTGCTGCGACCTCCGCGGCAGCGGGCATTCCATCTGTCCACTTCCCTTCGCCGAGCCACCGAACCGGCCTCCTTCACCTTCTCCCCCCGCTTTGCGCTCCGCGCTGCCTTTACCAGATGCTGACTCGAGTCTTTGGGTAGGCCTGTTTCAACCCTTCGCATTTACTCCCAGCTGTCGCCCTTAACCGAACCGGCGCACGCCCACAATATTTCACCCACTTCCCCCTCCTCAAGCTAGGGCACAACATCCGATTCTACAACAGCGACACATCCAAAGGCAACACTATTGCTGTTGCCCACGATGGCCCAGCACGGCTTCAATCAATTTGGGAACAACCCCAACGGGGGTAGCATCGACCCTAACGACCTCGCCATGTCGGGCGGCTACTCTCCCTCCTTCAACAACAACTTCAACTCAAACTCGGGCAGCGGTGCCAACGGCTACTCGAGCGGTTCCGCCTTGTTTGGCGATGACGAGCTTCTTGATGGCCTCACCGGCCCTCCCGATAACCAGTCTGGAATGTCCGGCCAAGGCCAGGACTTTTCAGGACTCAACATGGGCTTCTCCCAGAGTGCCTTTTCCCACCGCAACTCCGGAATGGACCAGTCGCACATGAACGGCTACTCAAATACCCCCGACGGAGATCCCATTCAAAGCCCTTTCAACACAGGCTTCACCCAGTACCGCCAAATGCAAGGTCACTCCCTGGGCACCTCGCTGCACTCGCCTTTGTCCTACTCGGGATCCCCTCTGACCGGCGACATGAACGCTGACGCCAATGATCCCAACTACCTGAATGCCAAGGCCAGGGCCCGGATGAGCCAGCAAATGCAGCGAAAGACATCCAACAGCCGCAGCCCCATGTCTCCGATGACCCCCAAGACTGCCACTCTCCACGGCATGACAATCGGATCGCAAGAGTCGCCAGGTTTCGGAGGTCAGGCCATGAAGTCGCCCAATGGCCAGTGGATCAACACCCCGACTGGAAGCATTCCGGCCTCTTACAACTCCGGCTTCTCCTCTCCCATGCAGCCGGGCATGAACCAGATCAATGAGGTCATGATGAAGGGTGGAACCTCGATGCCCGCCAAGCTCGGTGTGGCTCCAAACGCAGTCTCGTCGCAAGAGATGAAGCGGAAACGACGCCGAGAGTCTCACAACCTCGTGGAGCGTCGCCGACGAGACAACATCAATGAGAGGATACAGGACCTCAGTAGACTGGTTCCCACACACCGTCTTGAGGATGAGAAGATCCGAAAGCTCATCCAGAATGGTACTCCCCTTTCACCCACGCTCACCGGCATTTCCAGCCCAACTCAAGCTACTTCGGGGCTCGCTGGACCGGGCGCACGGAGGGCCACTGGAAGCACGGCTGGTAATATCACAACGGGCCTGCCCATCGAGGAGAAGGACAAGGGCCCCAACAAGGGTGACATCCTCAACGGCGCCGTCAGCTGGACCCGAGATCTTATGTGGATGCTTCATCTCAAGCTTCAACAGCAGGAGGAGATGATGAACACAATTGCCGAGCTTGGCGGTCATTTCCCTTTCGAGTTGACCGAGGATGAGCGACGTATGCAGACTGAACTGATGGATGCCATCTCCAAGAGTGAGAATGGTACCTTTTCTTACTCGCGGACAGCGGGATCTGGTCTGCGTGTGCCTCATCACACTGATTACCGAGGCGAGTCTCTCTCTGGCTTGGGCGGAGGTGTCGACCCCGTAAGCCTCAGCCCAGACGACAACGCCGACCTGAACGATACCAACCAATTCTGGCATGACCCTGATGACAACGGCAGCGGTCAAGCCTCGATCAACTTCAAGGAGGAGGATGAGTACGACATGGATCTCACGCAGTAGATGGCAGGAAGGATGAGTTGAATACGTTTGATCCATTGTCTTGCTCGGTCCTCAAGGACTCATTATCTTGGCTCAGAGTACAAGAGACCAAGAAGGTGGTCTGTCCCTTTTGGCTTTACATCATGGCTTTCGGCGTTTGAGATTTATCATCATCACTGTCATCATTTTTACCCTGGCATCTCGCACTCCCTCAAAGCTCGGTTTCGCGTGGCGGACCTCGCTTCAAGGATATGCGACATTCACTTGGTGTTTGGGCAGTGGGATTGTTTCTGGGTTACTTGTTGGTGCGTTTCTCACTCTTTGAGGAGCGGCCTCGGCGTGTCAAGGCGTGGGCTAAGGTATATAGGCTTATACAGCGCAGGGGCATATCCGGATCGTGTTTCTAGTTGTGCTCGCGGGGTTTGTTGCTTACTGGGTTATGTGTTTTATGGGTTGTGCTTTAGTTTAGGGGTTCTGTTCATTTCTTTTCTGTCGCGATACCTTAGGGGATGGTTTTCTGGACCAGTTCCAGGATGGGTGGTGAAGGGGAGGCAACGCAAGGCCTGTCATGTCATGTCTTTGGGTTAGGAATCTTCACTTCTCTCTACTCCTATCTTTTCTTCTGCTTCATCTGCTTGCGATTTAATGCGCCATTTGTGGTTCTCCCTCCAGGATCTACTGAGAGGCGATGGGAAAGTAAGGCCTGGTACTCGTCTGAGCGAACTTTTTGGATGGGAGAATACTTGGCACCTCTGGGTTACTGTATATTCGCAGTACTATACTTGTTTTATTGCTCTTTATGCCTAGATACCACAAGCGAGATACCTATCATTATATACCCACGTCCCATTCGTGGCTGCCGCCAAATGACAAATTACGCTGGCCATATCACCAGTGACGGGTGCAGAGGAGATACTCGCTCATGGCCGTCAGGGTGTTCCAGACCAGCTTGCGCTTCATGTCCTCCTGCAGAGCTATGCGCTCGAGGGCGCAACGGCCATCGAAATACTTGCACATGACTTGCCAGCTGTTTGCCAGCTTCTCGTCATTGAAACGGCGCGCAATAGCAGAAAGGTAGCGCGACTCCTTGCCGGTGGCCTTTTTGGCATCAAGGATGATGTGCGGCGTGAGGCCGGCAAGATGAGGGTGGTCGTTGACTGAGGGGTGAGCCGTGACGATAGGCACGACCTTTCGGGCATGGGCAGTAGCCTTTTCTGCAGCATCCCGCTGGGCCTTGGATGCGATACGTTCGAGCCGGGCTTTCTCGGCGGCCTGCTCGGCGACGGTGGGGACATGGGAGCCGTCGGTTCCGGAGTGGTCTTCGGAGGACTCGGAGGTGCGGGGCGCCCCCGGAGCGGCGGTGGAGGAGCCGGATTTCGAATCGACATCGGCAGCGGCACGGATCTCCTCAGCCTCCATCTCGTACTCAACCTCATAGAGGATCTCTGGCCAGACTACGACGTAGGCAAAGGTGCAGAGCTGGGTGACCCAGCCACGGCGCATGAGCCAGGCCAGCATGAGGAGGTAGGTGGGCCGGTGGGCCTTGCTAGGGGAGAACTGTTTATAGGGACGAGGGGTTTGAGAGAGCTCGGCGAGGAAATTGGGGAGGGGCGGAGCAAGAGGGAATGCTCGCTGCCACTCGAGGGTGTCGAGGGAGAGACGGGAGAGATCACAATTTGGGGAGAGGATGTACTGGTCCTTGGCGTGTAGAGGGGGAATGGCGATGGCTCGACGCCAGAAGATGAAGTGCTGTGCATATTTACGAACTTGGCCCAAAGTGAGAATATTGCTCTGGCCAACTTGATAGAAACTGCAAACCAGTGTAAGAGATGAGAACATGTTCGAGGGTCGATGAGCACTCACGACTGTGTAGGTTTAGATAACCGCACAAACTCGACTACTGAAGCCGTTGTCGGATCTGGGTCGGCCTGAAGCTCAGAAATGATCTTCTTCTCGTCATCTGTAAGTAATAGTGCAAAATTGCGGTCTAGGAAACCGGGTTCCTCGAGGGCATCCTGGCTGATAAACGTGTTTGCTGTGGTGAGCCATAGGCCGCGCTGTGTCCCTTCTTCGCCTTGGGGAAGATCATCGATGTAGAATGGGACAGGGATCTGGACTGAAGGGGTGAGGGCACCAGCCGCAGTGTCCAGATGGAGAGCTGCGATCTTGTTCTGCGATACTGCCTCGTAGATGTCGTGCATGGCGGCAGCTAGGGATGAGCTCTGTATGATTTCCCTCCATAACACACTCATCTTTTTACCTAGAAGACATGTTAATTCACAGATCTCCAGAGTTGAGGTCACAGTAGACTTACGCTCTTCTCGTGCTTTATCCTTGGCAACGAGAATTCGCTTTGATTCCTTCCAGACGAACTCGCTATGCTGCTGGCTATACTTAAAAACCTTGCTGACCTTTTTGATGATGTGGTCGTAGAG
Organism: Fusarium falciforme; assembly: GCF_026873545.1. Lineage (NCBI taxonomy): Eukaryota > Fungi > Ascomycota > Sordariomycetes > Hypocreales > Nectriaceae > Fusarium > Fusarium falciforme. The sequence goes on along the minus strand of NC_070544.1, from coordinate 2,074,492 downwards.
GGTCTCAACAACATCCTTGACCTCGTTACTGCTGGGATTGAGGATAAAGACGAGGTTAAACATGGTCATGGAACTGCGCTTCTCATCGTCCTTGTCCTTGCCCTCTTCCTTCTTCACCTCCTTCTCCTCAACGGGCTGCTCTGGTGCTTTTCCAGGAGCCAAGGGGTCAATTTCGTGAGGGCCAGCAGGGTCATCGGTAGATGTGGAGAGCTTCTTGGAGCGAGCCGTCTTCTTGGGCTTCTTCCACTTTCCATTCTCAGGGACGTGGATGGGATAGGAGACGCAGTAGAGGGGATCCAGGGACAGCTGGAAGAGGCGCTTGTGATAGGGGCGGGCGGGTGTCAAGATGCCAGCGAGATCACGGGCGGGGAAGCCAGCAACACGCTCCCAGGGGACAATCTGGGTGCCAGACTCGGTGACAAAGTGGTCATCCGGGTTGCGGGCCTGCTTGGGCAGAGAGGCGCCGTCGTCGGCGACGTCCTGGTAGCCCTGCTGGGAGAGGCGCTCGAGGATGATATCCTCGAGCTCAGCACCGGGGGCGGGGCTGGAGCCGGAGACGGGCTGGACATGGGCAGGGTAGTGGAAGACAAAGGCCGGGCCGTCGCGGGAGCGGTTGACGACGAGGGCGACGGCGAGAAAGTTGTCGCTGGTGACGCTGGGCACGGCCATGGCTGGCGCGGTCACATGATAGGGCCCAATGGATTGGATACAGTATACCGCTGGTCTAGAGGGGCAGAGCTGATAAGAACAAAAGCATGTGCCGTCTGCCTTTGTTTGCGATGCTGTATACTGACTGGGCAGGCCCCCTCAAATCTCATGAGGTTGGTCGCGATGGCTCGTCCAATGATGGCTCCTGTGGAGATTGAGATGAGTGAGATTGAGACCTGAGCCTCAAGAGCGCCACTCTCGTGAAGGTGGGGGGCCAGAATGTGGCGTCATGGGTTAGTCGAGTCGAGACATGGCATTCCTTTCTTTGTAGGGGCCCAGATCAGTCAGTGCACACAAAAGTCGGTGCGCACTTGCATCCGTAGGGCCAACAGAGGGTCCTTTGATCCTAGCGGCAGGCGGTCAAGGGGAAAAAGTACGAGATCTCTTGGAGTCTTGATCCCTCGCTGGACTGATCGTCTGGCGGGGGGCGTCTTGTCACGCACAGAGTTTTAGGGAGCACGATAGCGAGACAATCAGTGAGGTGCCCAGGTAAAGTCGGTGTGTAGAATAGGCAATCGACAATCAAAAAAAAGTTAGATTGGTAGGTGTGTCATTTTCCGCAACCGATTTCTTTGTAACGTGACTTTTTCTAATAAGGGGCAATGCTTGCTGCCATCAGTGGCAAGGGATTGCGAGTAATTGGATATTTCTGACAGCTGAAGAAGCCCAACAGAATCGTTCCCAACACAATTTGTTTTTCTCGGTCCATACTGGACATTCGTCGTCTTACAGGCCGGGGTCACGAGGTGCAGGTGCACCGTCGTTAATTTCACTCAGAAGAGGGCCCAGCTCGTAAATCAGGGTCCATTTACCACCTAGACGGCATGCGCAGGAGTGCCCGCGCATCCATACGAATCCATACGCGCAAAATACAGGTGTCCTCTTAAAAGGCAGCCACTAATCGAATCGAGGACATGTGATTGTGGATGGGACGGCAAGAAGTATGGAGGTAGGCAGGCGCAGGTAGGCACTAAGAGAAGGAGCCATTCGAGTCGAGTCCATCAAGCCAAGAATCAAACCCCTATTAATGCCCGTTTATCCATCCCATTTCCACACATTCCCTCCATCTTCATCCCCGGCTATTTTTATCCATCAGACGTCGTCCCCCACGGGAGAGAGCACAATAAGATCATCTCATCTCTTTCCTCCATCAACTGAGGGTTGCAAAACATCAACCGACGTGTGCCTTGGCAAGGAGAGTTTTAAGTAGTACAACAACCTGCCTGCCTACGCATCAGAAGGATACGAGAAACTTGACTCTTGCAACAGCAGCGGCACGACGTTCAACAACGTCCAACCTAACAAAAGGTCCCTCCCAAGTGACACGCGACCTCTGACCCATCCATCTAACTACGTTGGATAAAATTTTGCCAGATCCGAAATCCGACTTGTGGCGGACCGGCCTCTCGTCTCCTTCTTCACATGGTCCAGGCCGCCCATTTCACTGGCCCACCCGCTCTCTTCTTCGCCCACAAAACCACCGCCCGTTTTCCCTGTTCCCGATCCCGTTTCGCGCTTTCGTCCATCTCCCGACTGGAAGGGTAACAGGTCGTGTGCTTCTCCCTAACTTCATCCCGCGCCCCCCGTTCACCTTCCGCCGTCTCCATCTCCATCTCGGCCTCCGCCATCGCCGTCGTTGTCATCATCGTATATCGACATCCGCATCTCGGCCCTCCCCGAATTCTCCGCTCCCCGGCCGCTGCCACCCCTCCCGTTCTCCCCCCTCCCCTCCCTCCACCTCCGTTGTCGAGTCTTGGTTTCCTTCCGGCGCCCCCTTTCTCCACCGTCTGTCACCACCGTCGCCGGCCGTCCTGTCCTGGTCTTGTCCCGTCCCCGGATCCCGCCCCTGAACTGAGCCCCTGGGACATCCATACGCCAACGACCTGAGCAACTCTCATCGCCGGAGTATCAATTCTCATCGCCTCTAACCTCCCCTTCATCTTAATCATCACTTCTTCTGGTCGCATCGTCATCTCGCGACCTGCTGTTGCTTATCTTCATCTCTTTTTTCTCGCTCGTCGACGCTTGTCTCTGCTCTCGCGTGACCATGACGGCCTCACCGCCCAACGTCGAGTTTGGCCATGTGCCTTTCCTTGACCTGGCCTACGACAATAATGATTCTGATAACTCGGCACGAAAACTCATCCTGACCCTCATGCCCGACTGGGCAAGCGAGGACTCCAACGTTGACTTTGTGCGCTTCACTGACGGCATCACAAACACCCTGCTCAAGGCTGTCAACCGCCGTCCCGGGCTGTCTAAGCTCGACGTTGACAAGGACTCCATCCTGCTCCGCGCCTACGGTCATGGAACTGCCATCCTCATCGACCGTGAGCGCGAGGCTGAGAACCATGAGCTGCTCATGAGGCACGGCCTCGCCACGCAGCTGCTCGCCCGCTTCAAGAATGGCATGCTGTACCGCTACATCCTGGGCACAGCTGCCCGTGCCCAGGACCTCAGTGACCCTCTCATCCTGACTGCCATTGCCCGACGCCTTGCCCAGTGGCATGCCACGGTGCCGTGCCTGCCAGACCCCAACCACGCCCGCGACGACAGGCACGTCAACGGCACCGCCAGCACCAACGGAACCTCCAACGGCCATGTCAACGGCCATGTCAACGGCAACAGCAACGGCCTTGACCATGTTAACGGCCACGTAAACGGCAACGGAACCAAGGCCCGGCAGGACATGATTGACAACGCCGCTCCGGGGAAGCCCCCGCCCAACATGTGGACGATCATGCAAAAGTGGATCTTTGCCCTGCCGACCGACACGGATGCTCAGCGCGAGAGGCAAGCCTTGCTTCAGCAGGAGCTGGAGGGCATGATCAAGAAGTTGAGCCAACGGCCTGGCCTTGGCAAGAACGGGGTATGTTGCAAAGCGCCTGATCCCAGGGGTTAACAGATTGGCTAATTAAAGCGAAAAATGCAGCTCGTCTTTGCGCATTGCGATTTGCTATGCGCAAACGTCATCATCCACCGAGACGGGGATGCGGCGCCTACTGTCGACTTTATCGACTATGAGTATGCCACTCCTTCGCCCGCAGCCTTTGATGTGGCCAACCACTTTGCCGAGTGGGCGGGATATGACTGTGACTACTCGGCAGTGCCCAGACAAGACCAGCGGCTAGCATTCGTGAAGGAGTACATCAAGACGTACTTTTCCTTGACCGGCGAGGACGTCGACGAGGAGGCCGAGGTGCGCAAGCTCATGGACGAGGTCGACGCATACCGAGGAGTGCCGGGTTTCTACTGGGGCATCTGGTCCCAGATCCAGTCCGTCATTTCCAAGATTGACTTTGATTACGCTCAGTACGCCGAGCTCCGGTTGAGTGAGTACTGGGCGTACAAGGCCGAGGACGACGGCAGCCGGAAGGCTGCGGGTGAAGAGATGCCCCTAAGGGAGAAGACGTGGTGGAGTAACAACGAATAAGACGATGGACGAGGACTCGCGAGAGACGACGTGGTCGCGAGATGACCACAGGGACCGAGCAAGTGATAGAAATTCGCTACTGTAATTCAGTAAGCGAGAGGGTAATAGAGCGGTCAATATGGGTGACAGGGTGAGCGAGCGGGAGTGTGGAAACAGGATACAATGGGAAACAGTTACAGGGAGGGTGTTTTTTCCTTTTACTCGGTTCGGGTTTCTCATTTCTTCAGCAGGCGGCCTCGTTGTTCCCTTTCTTATCAACCCTTTCCTCACCTCCTCCGCCTCATACCTCCCTCCCTCCACGCCTTCGTCCCCGGTGTGGTGACAAGCAACAGCCCTACCACCCCTTCCGCCCTTGTTTGGTCTGGGTCAGTTCTTTTTTCGTTTCTTTTCTTTTCTGTTCATGTTTGCGTCTATTGGGTCATGATGATACAAAAAAAAGAAAGAAAGCTCAACAGCAGGTTATGGAATGGCACACTGAGGGGGAAAGCCATTCAACATGAGCTACAGCTACGACATGCAAACATGCGGGCATGCCATGAACGAGTTGTCTTGTCTACACAAACACCGAGTACCATGGGAAAGAAAGTAGACTCGGGTATATAAATTACCTATTATCCCTAATACATATTGATTTGATTGCCGAGACGAGGGGAGTCAAGTGGATTTGATGGTGGCCGGTTGACGAGCTGAAAGCACGACAAGTCGCCTGACGAGTGCCAGCTTGCTGCATGGCTACTACATAGGTTCCTCTGGTTGCATGGATTCATCAACCACAGCAGAATTGGCCAACCACGACTTGTATCACTCTCAATTGCAAGCAAGAGAAGCAAGCAGCCTGCGTCCATCACACCCACACGACCAACCGGGGCTTGGCCCGAGGTTGGCTAGAGCTTCTACAGAAGGACGTGTCTGTGGCTTGTGGGAGGGCGAGGGACGTGGCTGGCTCGGTCCGTAGGTTGGTGTTGCATCAAGCTGGGGCACCCGGCCGACGTAATGCAGCCCGCCGGGCTGGGAAGACGGGACCATTCATCTTCCTGTTTGGGGATGGGCGATGCAGGATTTTCCTCTTCTCCCTTGCTTCCTCTGAGTCGTGGTGGTCATCGAGATTGCGCTGTTTGCTCCGAAGAGAATCGGGACATTATAGCCAAAGACACGTACATGGTTTACGCATGTACTGATGTAGGTGCTAGATGCTAGATGCAGGCAGTGTTGCGCAAGGGCTGGCCTCTTTAGCCTCGCACCTCGAACAAAACGAGATGAGGAAGGGTCGACCGGGATTTCGGTGGCTTTCGACCGCGCGGTGAAGAAGCGGGGATGGCCAAAGCGCAACGGTTCTGAGGCAGGTGCCAGGGCCGGCGGAGTGCAGGGCCACGAGGGTAGCGGCTGCCCACTACGTGCTCTGTCAAGGGTTCAGTCGCTCCCGCCCCTCCCATTGGCTGAGGACGCCGGTTTCAAACTCTCTGTTCCAGCAGGGAAGGAGCACGGTCCTTTTTCGTCCCCATCCACGCTCCTTCCATCCCAAGTCCAAGCTCGGTGGCCCCCCTCCCGTTCTGACAACCTCCATCCAAGCTCCATATTGATCCATGAGCATGGGAGAGAACGACCAGGGCAGGGAAGGGTTACCTTTTTCCCTCACCTCCAGCTCCTTCCCGGGCTCAACCATGGACCTGGGTTTGATTGTCCCGGCGGCTGGTACAGTATCTCTTTCACTCATTTTGCCTCATCTCGGCAAAAACCACACCCTCCAGGAACCCATTATCCCATACATAATCCAACCAAATTTCCGCTGATCTCACAACGTCGCAGCCGATCATCCACATGCAGGGAAAGACCGTGTCGTTGGAAGACGGATACAGACAGAAGCACGCTACGAGCTCCAAGTTGCAGTAGCGCCCATGGCAGGGGCAAGCAAGGCGAGACAAGGCAAGACAGGACAAGACCTGGTGGCACCGGTCAGACGCCGCCGTTGCTGCTGGCGCGGCCCTTTGCTGTCACTGTTCACGCGCTGTTGCTCCGGCTTCTGAATCTGGGTTTGCTTAGACGCGTCTGCAGTGACAGGCCAGACTAGATGACCCCGAAGGTTTCGGCCGGAACTTTTCGAGTCCTCTTTTTCCTTCTGATCCCACATTGTCCCAGCCGCCAGCCAACTAACTTACCTCTCTCCCCTTCCCTTGAGGACTCTCCAATCTTACGCCCAGAGGTCATTGCCGGCGCCTTGCCAAAGGGTTCCATCTCTTACCGCCAGACCGGGCCCCACTGGAAAAACCCTCAGCAAGTCGAGAGAGAGAGATTGAGGGCCGAGCGCGTGCTGAAGCTGTCCACGTTGCGGCGAGACATGGCGGCGAGACTTGACAGGCAGGAAGGGAAAAAAAGAAGCAATATCAAACACCGGCCCAGCACGCACGCACTAGGGACCAACAATACACCGGGAAAAGAAACATGAACCCCAAGCCACGGCAACGGCTCGAGCTACCACCAGCCCAGCACCACCACGCTCCGCCTTGTCGGTCCAGTTACCGTTCCTGCAGGCTCTAAAAAGGCGACCCAGGCAAATGTAGCAGACGAGACGGCACGGCGGTGCCAAACGGCGCTCAGCTCTCACCCTCCTCCCGGCTACCTTGGCCACCTTCCGTGACAGGGTTACGGCCGAGACGGGGCTAATACCCCGACGAGGCTACCATGACAGGGTCTCTTGTGACGGAGCCTGCGGGCGAGGGGGCTTGCGAGCTGGGCAAGCAGGGCGAACGGGACGAACAGCTTGCGCAGGCAGGGTTGCTGTTGGTGCAGTGCAGTGCTCCATGGATGGTTGCTGGAATCGTGCTCATGCCTGGCTTGACTGGACTGGACTCGTGGCTCTGACCAGGACCCGGTTGGTGGGTGGCTCCCCGCTGTCTGTCATTGGGATTAAGGCCCTTGGAGACCTCGACAGAGGATGACATGGCTTGGGATCCGCACTGCCTGTGAACGCAGTCAGCGGCGGGCAACATACTGTGTCAACGTCGGCCAAGAAACACGGCCTCTCACTTTCTTATGCTATGTTCACCCTGCCTGCCCTGCCTGCCCTGCCGCCGATGGCCGATGGATGGATGGCCAGACAGACGAGGACAGACAGGACAGGACTGGGCAGCTCCTGCGCGCGAATCCAATGCCAATGCCAATGTGCTGTACCCTGCGGTCCCCTTGCAACTCTGCGGTTTATACCTGGTCGGACGGGGGCCTCCAGACGGATCCAGGCCCAGAGACCGCACCGCATCGTTGTCGGCACTATCTCCAAATCTGCCGCGACGGGGGAGCTCTGCCCCACCTTGCTCACTCTTTGCCCTCACTCCCTCGCTGATTCTCTCACACATGGCCGGGGCCACGGGGGACCCAGCACAATGTCGTGCGCTCGTGCCCTCTGATAAATCTTGGCTCGTTCATTCGCCTTGATTTTTAGCATCTCCACGAGAGAGCCTCCGGATTCAATCCTGATATTGCTCGTCCGGGGGGCCGTCGATTCGAGTCGATTCTCTTCCTCACTCACCCTCGCAGTGCTGTGCTGGCCAGTACAGTACTATCCTGTCTGTACTTGCAGTACATACACCTCCTCCTCCTCCCGTCTCCTTGATCGGCCGACGGCTGCCCGCCTTCTGTTGTGTACCAGACCGGCGACAAATGGCTACTGGCAGACTCTCGCAGTAACCAGCCAGCGAACTCGTCGCCGAACGAAGGGGGGGAAACGAAACGACACGACCAGCCATGCTCACCAGTTCAGGACAACCCAACAGGACAGCATTGAAAAGTCGAGTCGGGACGAGATGAGATGATCTGGTCCAGAGATGAGCCGGGATGACTGCACTCCGCGGGGCCTATCCGACCCGGAGTCCCATCTTGATCTTGCCGCCGCCCATCGCCAGCAACCTCAGGCTCAGGTCGACCTTGACGCCGGTCCGAGGTCAGTCGCACCAACTTCAGCACACCAAGGTCAACATGTCACTCTCAATGCCGCTCTCGAGGTCGACATGCTGCGGCACAAACTTCGCGCTCTCGAGACTATTGTCGAACGTCACGGTGTGTTTCGTCCCGCCTCCCTGTGCCTAGCTGTCTACCTGTCTACCTTCCTACCTATCTACCGTCAGCATTGGCGCTTTTCCTCGGCATCTCCTCTCCTGCTCCGGCAAATCCTTTGGCGCATATCCTAATCATGGTTTCTCCGCGTAGGCATCGCGTCACGCATTCCCTGTCTCTCTGAAGCTGAAGAGGCGCGGGCGCTCCAGTATCGTTGCGAGTGCCTCGAAGCGGCCTGCATACAACAAAGTGAGTTGGCAACTAGGCTTTTGTTCTCGAGCTCTCGTTCGAGTCTAGTCCCTAGTACGGACGAGACTAACAGTATAGACATGGACGTCGCTAGTATCTTGACAAACTCACCGCCAGTCCCTTTGCCACCTGGATACCCTTCATGGCTTGAACATCACTTTACACACAATGACCGAGTAACTCACACCTCGGTTTCACAAGGCTCTGCGTCAGCCCTCGACAGGTTGAAGCCAGCGCCGTTTAAATGCTGGCACGATCAGTGCATACACTATGTCTACGGCTTCTCAACTCAGCAGGACCGTGACAACCATCTTCGACTCCACTCAAACAACACAACTCTGGGCGACTCGGAACTGTTTAGAAAGCCTGGGGGTTCTTTGCAACCCAACGAGCGACGACCAGAGAACAGCAGTGTCCCCTTGCCGCGGGACCGATTACCACCTATTCAACCACCGACGACTCTCGTAACGACTAACCTACCTCCTCTCCCCTTTCCAACCCCTTCTACGGCTTCGACAAGGAGAGAATCTGGCCTGGGCTTCACATTTCCGGATCCTAAACCAACATTACCGCGAACCGGCGGGGAATCCGTTCCTGATCCTCAGCTGCCTCCGTTGAAACGAGCTCGTGTTGGACATCATCGCCTACAATCGATTGGGGAACTCAACCTTTTACGGAACAACGAACCTTGTCTCCGATGCCGAGCTGCCAATAGCCAAGTAGGTTCTCTTGACTACTTTGCTAGTTTTGCAAGCTCATGTCATCTCTAGTGCGATGCGAATCACCCCTGCTCACGGTGCGTGGGAGCGCCATCATCCGAATCAGAGGCGCACTGGCGTGTTCTAGGCTGTTACCGAGGGCCGGTCACTTCGCTGACCGATGTTCTACTCCAAGGTATGGGGTTTCTGGACGAGGCAAAGTTGTCTGTTTTTGACTGGTCACTTGCAGGTTCTTTTGCTTGGACGCAGCCTCAAACGCCTATAACACCATCTAATCCACGACGAGGGAGCATCAACGACCTTATTCTAGCTCAGAATCCGACTCTGGTTACAGCACCAAGAACTGTTTCTTGGAGATTTGACTTTCAGGACACGTTTTGGTGGCAGGATGGCGAGTTGGACCTGGACGAACGTCCTACTCGAGCCATACAACCGAATCTCCATGATGCAGCATCCATGCCTCCCGTTTTGCGCCTCATCGAATCCAGTTCAAGTTTCCGCGGCGCTGCCTTCGACCTTCTCGAGCTCCTGGCGATCAGCGGTCAACTCTCTACGTCGCGAGAGGAGGAAAAGGTGAAGCACTCGGCACTCTTTCGGGCAAAACAGTTACTTCGAGAAGTCTTGTTCTACGATGCATCCCAACCGAACCCAACTATCCAGGGAGATAACCTTCCTCCCCGACCTCCGATCGAAGGTGGTCCTTCTGCGGAACGAAATCAGCTTCTCAGGGAATGCACGCGACGCTTTCTGGTCTCGTTTGACTTTGCTACCTCAAACCCGGCAGCCATGGGCATAAAACAATGGCTTGGAGTTTTCATCTCACTTTGCATATTCAGCGCCGTGGAGAGAATCTTGGTTGATATTGCGCGCTCCTCTAAAGTTAACGGTCAAAGACCAGCAGAGCCCTCTGATCAAGTTGCTCGAACTGTTTACCAGGTTCTAGTATCCCTATTCTCGAACTCGAGCGACGCTTTATCGAGCAGCGCCAAGCTGGAAGAACCACTCATCCACCACATAGCACGTGTTGTTCGCCGCGAAACCTGGCTTCCAAAGCACATCTACTCGAGTTTCGACTTCCTCCTCAAGCTTGGAGCCGGTGAAGTTCCGAGCTATGGGTTCAACGGATTTGTTATGCCAGCCAGACGATACTCGGGGCCTTCAGGATCTGGTCTTTTACCCCCGGCTCAACTGGAGCCCCCGTCCAGACAAGTCTTCCCAACCTCGACGCCATTTATAGGTCCCTCAGGCTCGGGCCTGCACTACGTACCGCTTGGTTCAAGACCGGAGTTGCATCCTCCAGGGCAGTTTGTGCCGCCAGTTGAAGTGCCAGGGCGGACACGCAGACACACAGTAGGGGACGATATATCACCAACCACCGAATCGCGACGACCGTCTGGAGAGCCAATATCACCGTCAAGGCTCAGATCCTCTTCTCGTCGAACATCCTTGCGCCGCGTGTACTGCGACAAATGCAACGAACATCCAGATGGCTTCCGAGGCGATCACGAGCTTCGACGGCACATGGACGCCAAACATTCGGCCACAGTCAAACGATGGGTTTGCAGAGAACCCAAGAACCCTATACCTTCTTCGCCGCAGCCAATCATTCCCTTGTCACGTTGCAAAGCATGTCTGGCACAAAAGCGCTACGGCGCATACTACAACGCGGCAGCGCATCTTCGCCGTGCCCACTTTCGACCGCATCGAGTTGGTAAAGCTAGTGGTGATTGGCCATCCATGAGCGTCTTGAAGGACTGGATGCGCGAAGTACGTCAATCTGTCGACGTTACCGAGGAACATATATCTAGTGGGGAGGATGACATGGAGGAGTTCCAGACCCCCATTGACTATAGAGACTCCGTCTCTCAACGGGCATCACTCGCCCCTGAAGCGCCGCTACAGACGGCCGCAGTTTTAGGACCACGCGTCTCGACATCTGTTGAACCATCGATGCCGATCGAACGAGCCAGCCCGTCTCGCCGACCTACCGAAAACAGGACCAAGTGTCCTCATCCGGACTGTGGGCGCGAGTTTCGTGATCTCGCCTCCCACATGCTCACGCATCAGGAGGAACGACCCGAGAAGTGCCCTATCGTAACATGCGAATACCATACAAAGGGATTTGCGCGCAAGTACGACAAGAATCGACATGCCCTGACGCACTACCGCGGTTCAATGGTCTGCCCCTTCTGCCCTGGTGTCGGAAGCCCTTTCGAAAAAGTCTTTACGCGCGCCGATGTCTTCAAACGACACCTGACTGCTGCTCATCAAGTTGACCAGACGGGTCACAGCAGTGGTCATCGATTACCCAGCGGCGAGGATCCGGCCGGGACGAAAGCGAGGTGTTCGATTTGCAAGATTGGCTTCGGAACGGCACAAGACTTTTACGAGCATCTTGACGACTGTGTCTTGAGCGTCATTGTGCCATCTTCCAGTACATCAGGTCAGCAGGGTCGACCGCAGTCGCGACAGCAATAACATTATCAAATACGAAAATCAAGTTACAGACTAAAAAAAGGCAACCCGTTGAGGAATAGAGAGACACCGGGATCAAGGCCACGGTTTTGGCCACCTACTCTTTTTGAGGAAACGGGACAGTGAACGGAGTGGACGACGATTTTACTTTTTTTTTTTTTTTTTGTTTTATTTGTTTATACACACACACACATGAGGATCATAAAGACAAAGTGCCTGGCGCACCGAACAACGGGATTTGGATTCTAGATACCATGGAAACTTTGGCCAACAACGGCCGCTCTTGATTACTTCTTCTTTCTTCTTCAGTTGTAAGATTATTTTACATATGTATATCCATCCATAGTTGGGCATTGAGTGTGTTTGAATTTAACGAATCAAGGCTCTTTCAGAGCATATCACTTGAACATCACTGGAACCAAAGCAAGAGACCACACGTGTAATTTCAGTTTTGATGTATTAACTCAACGTCAACCATAGTATCTATACTCGTGGTATCTTTTTCAACTCTAACACCACCAGCAACGTACTAACTTAGTAACATGTATGCCAAGCCCTTTATGGGCAGAAAAGGGAAAACAAGGAAACAGTGTTAATCGCAATCAACGCCAATGCCATGCTAAAGACCATTCGCTACCCCGAATATGCGTAAATGTATATGTGAGATTTGATGTTTTGTGGAGAATGAATGGTATCACTAGAGAGAAGAGGAGAGGATTTATTTGGAGCTGGAGTCCTCAGAAGGCAGAGCCGTCTTCTCGTTCATGGACTCGTCGACCATGAGGGAGTTGTCGCGACGGCCAAGGTTCTTGGGGGCGGAACGCTTGAAGAATTCGTGGATCTCGGGGGAGAACTCGCCATCGTCGGGCATCTCAGCACCCTCAGTGTCCTTGGGACCACGGCTGGCCTGAACCAGCTCCCACTCGGCGCGCATGTCAGCGATCTTGGCACGCCAGTCGGCCTCGGGGTCGTAGGGCTTAGCAAGACCACGCATGCGCTCCCAGAGAGACAGGTGGGCGGGGTTGACGGCGACACCATGGTACTCGCTCTCCTTGCCCTCGATGATGTAGTGCCAGCGGCGCTCCTGCTCCTTGAGGTCGAGGCCGGTGGTGTCGGGGAGGAAGAGCCAGGTGAGGAGCATACCAGCGAGACCGAACCAGGGGACGACGTAGAACTTGGTCTGGTCATCGATGTAGTTGTAGAGGACCGAGGCGAGGAGGGCACCAGACTTGCCGATGCAGGCGGAGAAGCCGTGGGCGGTGGCACGGATGGGAGTGGGGAAGACCTCACCGGCGACGAGGAAGGTGACCGAGTTGGGACCGAACTGGTTGAAGAAGGACGAGATGAAGTACATGGCCTGGAAGCCGTGGATACCGGCAGGGCTCGTGTAGTAGTCGTACTTGAAGGCGGGGATGACGAACATGAGGAAGCACATGAGGAAGCCAACCTGCTGCATGTTCTTGCGACCGTACATCTTGTTGTCAATGAGGAGCGAAGCAAGGTAGTATCCGCACATGGAGACAGTGATGTTGACCAGGTTCCAAGTCCAGGTGGTGAAGATGGTGTGGTTGGAGCCAGAGATGACGTTGATGAACTGAGACTGGAAGAGCTTGTTGCCGTAGAAGAAGACATCGTTGCAGAACCAAGTGCCGGCAGTGGCAAGGAGACGGCCACCGAAGTGGGTGAAGCAGTATCGGAGGGCGTTCAGGTCGTAGCCGGTAACGTTGGATCGCTTCTTGGCCTCAGAGAGCTGCTTGGAGGCGTTGGGCATGCGGTAGGTACGGTAGTAGAGAAGCCAGAGAGTGCCGATGGCGGGGAAGGCGAAGGAGAGACGGAAGGTGTATTGAGCAGCAGAGGTTGTGTAAGGGGGCGAGCTCTGGCCCTTGTTGAAGATGGCGAGGAGGACAATGAGGACGACCTGGTTGACGAATTGGCCCCAACCCTGCATCAGGAAGGCAGTGGTGACACGGCGGCCACGGTGCAGACGATCCTCGCGAGTAGAGAGCTTGCCGTCGGTGGAGGCACCCTCGAGAGACGACGTAGCAGTGATGGGATACTCGCCACCGACACCGAAACCGTAGAAGAAGAGAGACCAGGCGTAGCAGATAACCCAGCCCTGAAGGGTGAGACCCCAGCTGGCAGTGAGCATGAGAAGACCGATGAACATGATGGCAGCATCCTGGATGAGACCCCAGCGTCGGCCGACCCAATCACCCATGACCTGTAAGAGAGTTAGTATCAATGGGAAGTGTAAATATGAGTGAGTTTAGGCGACTTACACCAACAACAGCCTGACCAACCATGATACCGATAATCTCGAGGTAGGTGACACTGGCAATCCAGTTGTGAGAGCACTCGGTGGCCTTGTCCTTGTTCCAGCACTGAGGCCAGGCAGCCTTGAAGAGAGGCTCAAGGTTACCAATGGAGAAGAGGACGTAACCCTCGAGACCGAGACCAGCACCAGGAATGACTGCATGGCGGAAATACCAAGAGAGAGGAGAGAGAGGATCTTCCTTGAACATGCTCCAGGCGGATCTGGCCTCCTCGCTGGCAGCTTGCTTGTCAATCTTGTGGACGAAGCTCATGCGCTGGGACAGAGGCAGATCGGCCCAGTAGACACCGTCCTCATTGTATGAGTCGTCAGGACGGGTAACATGGCTAAATATGCGGCGCTCATCGGCGGTAGCATAAGCAATGGGCTCGTCCGGGTCGTCGCTGTCTGGAGGACCGTGGGGCACGGGAATCTCGCCAGGGATGGTGGCGGCTTCGTGGCGGGCGTGAACCATTTTGGTAAAAGGCTTGATGTGCCTGTGACAGAGTGTGTAGGCGATTGGCGAAGCTCAATGAGAGTGATCTCTTGGCGGTGGTGGGTTGTGGCTGTTTATATATGAATGTATAAGTGAGAGGTGTTGGAGTCCGAAAACGGAAACACCAAAAGAGGAAGTGTGTGAGAGGCGAATTGGAAGAAGCAATTCACGGCGGATCAAGGTCAAATCAAGGACTCGATGCCTCTGCTGATCATGTCTTGTGCTCTGGAGAAGAAGCGAGAAACAAGTCGTGAATTGGGGCGAGGACGGGCAGTATTTGAAGCAGAACCTTGGGCGGCGTCGAGTGCGCCTGGAGCATGGAGATGCTCCAGACGTCGGTCAAACATGGTGAGAGAGTGTGAGCCAGTAAGAATGCGTAAATTAACCTCGTGGGAGAACGTGTGGACGAAAGTCGATCTCTGGGGTCGAAAGCTTGGGGGTGAAAAGGTGGAAGGGAAGGGGGGGCGTGTGGGAAGATTCCCGTGTTTCCATGGCCGTGGCCACGCACATCGCCGCCTCGCCTTCAGGGACCACCGACTTGAAGCTTGGACGGCGGGAGAAAAAGCGGATCTGACTAAAAGAGAGCGGAAGGAAAAAAAAGACGAGCCAGGGATGATGGAGGGACGGACGTGGGTTGCTGCACGAGAGTGACAGAAAAAAGAGAGACAGTGAGTGGGATGGATGGTTGGTGTTGAGAAGGTGATTTGATGGACAGGAAGGGATTGGTGGATGGGTCCTTCCCACCCTGGTCCCTCGCTCCTCCCTCCATCGAACGCCGAGAGATCCAGGCTAGATCCTGACAGGACAAGACAGCCCACGGCAATGAGCGACGCGATGGGCGACGAGAGTCCCAAAAAGACAGACCGAGGAGCGGGATGATGGAAACCTTCACGGGAAGAAGATGCCGTGTTTCTCTTTTTTCATTTCAGATTCTAATGTTATTATCCACCACGAGCATTTGCCTCGGTCTGCAAGGTACGTAGAGTTTGGAGAGTCACGGCGACCAAAAGGCAAGAGGCGGCTGCAAAAGTACAAGTAATGACGTCGGAGCTGTTAAGCCACCAGCACGTGTGGCTACGAGGATGGCTAACAGGCTGGAAGTCTTGGCGTCCAGGCCGGGCAATTGGGCACGCGACTGCGAGACTCGGGTAGGACGGCACATCTCGACAGTCAAGACCCGCAGGAACCATTCGGCCGACTCCGTTTCCTGGAAGATCATTGCTCGAAAAACATCCCATGGGCATTGAGATCCGTCGCCCACAGACCAGGAGGGACCCTCTTTACTGCTGAAGGTAACCATTCAGATGCCGAGTCTGCATTGAAATGGCAAGACGCTCACACACCATCACGGCCCGTCTCCCTCTGGTTTTTGTTTCATCCATACATACATAAACCTTCCATTTTCCCTCTCTTTTCCTTTTCCCACCTTCGGTGTCCTAATCCAGACACCGGGACATGGACACACACAGGAACGCCCATGGTTTCTTGCATCGAGGCCTATGCACCCCATTTTCTCGGATCTTCGGGATCACGATTCTCATGTCACCCACGTCTGTCCTCTGGTTAACGACGGTTTTTGCCCAGAACGCCAAGGTCGACCACCGCCATCTCCCGTCTCGGCGCCTCTAGGAGCCGCAACGCCCCCTCTCTTGCTTGCACTACATTGGCTGGTCTAGGGGGAAGAATTTTTGGCTGAAGAGGAAAAAACGGGGGTTCCCTCTGCAGGGCTTTTTCCTGGTGGGTCCCTCATGCACGTGCTGCAACGACATTTGGCCCAAAGCGGAAACTTGTCGTGTGACACTTTTCCTCGCCCGAGACCTCGACTCAACGACAGGATACGACACGAGGACCCTGCGACGACGGCACCACACTTTTTTTTTTTTCGTCTCTCACACACACAACCCAATTCTTGGTGCTAAATTGCTACTCTAAATCAGCTGCGTAGTAGATCTTGCCCTAACGTGATCAATGGCTCATCCTGAAGCAACCGTTGTAGAAAAGCTTGTCCTCACCGTCAAGTCCGCCTCACGATGGCCTCCCCCCGTGAACGGTCAACCTCCGTGTCCCACTCGTACAACTCATCTAGACACGGCAATTCAAGTAATCCCGCAGTGCTTGCCTGCCCGCCTACAGATGCCTACCCTGTAAAACCCATTACGTACCCGTCGCCGATGCAAGCCTCACAAGCCTCGCACTCACACGCAAGACGCGCCATGCGACACGCGCGGAATTGACTCGCATGAGTGACAGTATTCAGCTTGATCGTGCTTGAGCTCGGTGTCCATTTCTGTCAATTGTCTTTGTTGGTTGCAACACACAGCAATTCACGTCAGATAATACACACACCACCAGTGAGCGGGTAATGACTCTGTGGCCTTGGATATCAGCCAACCAGCCCATTCATCCAAGGTTCCCCCCGCTGCTACTTCAACTCATGGGATCCCCCAGCTGGATGCTCGCTTGCTTATCCCCTCACTCCCTCTCACGAATCAACCTTTGAGACCATCAAAAGGTCCCCCCCTCTCCTCTCCTCTCCTCTCCTCTCCTCTCCTTCCCGCCCCAACGGCGGACCCTGCTGCTTTGGAATAACCATAACACCATGCATGCTTCATCCAGCGAATGAAGGCCGCCTGCTTCTCTCCACACTTGCTTGTCCTGCTGCTGCCAGCCTCTTTTTCCACCCGGGGTTTGAGTCGAAATTTAGTCACCATCACCCACCTCTTTCAAGCCCGGCCCGGTTCGACAGCAAGACGCCTCGCAGCCACAGCAGCAACAGTGACATTGGATGCGTGGATATTTTTTTTCGTCCCTCGGCTCTTGAGCTCGCTTGCTACGCTACCTACAGTAGCTTGTTAGTTTATCGCCAAGTCTAGGCCTATACATGGCTTGCTGGTTGCTACTATAGCCAACTTGGCTAGTCTCGTCTCTGCTCTGACTTCTCTCTCTCGGCCGATCTCGTACGTCCGCTCCAACAAGAAGATCCATGTCAATTTCTCTCTACCTTTTCTGTTTGATAATCCATCCCATATACAGTACTACTCTCTTCCAACATGTCCTTGTTTCGTCAGCATCAGTCTCGGCCCCCTCCCCTCGCCGGCCTCGCCCGACCGGATCCTTCCGGCTACACTCTTCCCCATCTCCAGATTTAGAGATAGATTGGCTCAGGTTTATGCTTACAAGACGCCAGCCAAACATGCGTCGTGTCTCTGTATCAGGCTCACTTAGGTTACGACACCCGGCAGGGATCATGCATCGAGGTTTGTATCTTGCTTGTTTGGAATCTCTAGTACAACACAACATGTAATCCATCGCATGTACCTTGGGCAGAGCGAGGCGGCCCAACGAGACGTGAATGAGCAGCAAGAGTGATACAGCAACGAACAAGGTCGCCGTCAAGGAAACCCTGACGTTGTGCTGATCCGCCGACTCCCTCCTCGTCACTCTGAGCCACCATCGCCATCAAAAGACCCACCAAACCCCTATCACGACAACTCCCATATTCCTTGCAATCACTCTTGATGAGACATATCTGTGTCCCAATGACGTGCCTTTTTCTTCTTCTTTTTTTTGTCCCTTTTTTGTTTTGTGAGTTTGATTGTCCAAGTCTTCTGCCCATGCATGCATCATCTTCAACTCTCCCTAGCAATGACGAGACAACTAAAGTCAAGAAACTCCAATGCCCTTCCCTTTACCGGAGGATGCAATCACTCACTCTTTGAATGTCTTGTGCGAGTTCAGTCTGTTCGCCTGCATCCATGCCCTTGCTCTCTCATCTCATCTCCTTCTCTCGCTTCCCCGCACAATTTCTTGCGCTTAAATGAGACAGCCTCCATGTCCATCCATCCACTCAGCTCTTCTTCAACTTGGCTCAGTTGTCTCCGCTCAAACGCCACGCTGCATTTCGTAGATACAAAGGAAATTTCAAGAAATAACGGGCAGCAACAACAGAAACATCCATCATCTTCCATGCCAAAATACTGCAACATGCCCCGCTTCTAACATGTTACAGCTGCTGCGTCGCCTTGCCTTGCCCGACCTTGCTGAGAGATCGTCATCTCCCAGCCGGTCTTGGTGTCGCCTCATCGTCTTCACCGCCGTCGCCATCCACCCGCGCCGTCGTCAACGGCCGGGGTGTAGCGTCCACGCTGTCAGCCCCGTCCTTGTCGCTTCCGTCTATCTCCCCTTCCTTCTTGGATCCCCCCTCAGGTGGTGTCTGTGCTGTCGCTTCTGGCGCAAGCACTCCACCGTCGAGTAGTCCCATCTCCATCTCCTTGGATGGCGTCGTCACAACTTGTGTCACAGCCTCGGGAGTGCTCTCTGATCCCATCGTCAAGCTATCGTGGCTGTTTGCTCGCATCATCTCGATTCCCAGCTTAGAACTGGGGAGGTTTGTCTTGCCCAGGATCTGCTGGCTGTTGCGTGCGAGCGATTTCTCCCTTCCGCTCCCGAGTTCCTCGTCCTCATCATCGGCAGACTCGGTACCATCTAGCGCTCTTTGCTCCGATCCGTCCCTCTTTCCCTTAAGCTTATCGCTAGCTCGTGGTCGGTGCTCCATTTGTGCCGGTGCTGACTGCTGCGCTAGAAGTTGGGGCATTGCCTTCCTCGATACCTCAATCATGTCGCCATCAGTTGTGATGTTCAGACCCCCTTCGTCCCAGTCGTTCGTTGCCTTGCGGCTGATGACGACTGGCACTTCATCTGTCGTCACTGATTCCGAGTCGCCAAACAGGGACGAGCTGATCGAATCTTCACGGCTCGACATCATCGCTGTCCCAAGGCGTCCCGCGAAGATGGATGAGCCCGACGTTGGGCTGTCCTCTACGCGTGCATTGGCTTTCCTGATCCCCATGGGCACCGGTCGGACCATGCCAAGAGATGAACCTTGTCCTGGGGATTCAGGTCGCCATTGGCATAGCCCTCGAAGCACTTCCGTCAGCTTCGATGAGCTGATGGGCTTCTCAATCAGTGAGTCAAAGTAGTGAGGCGCCTGAAGCTCCTTGAGATATGCCGTAATGGCAACGATTGGCGTGTGCGAGTTGGCATTCTTTGTCTCCCGGATCATCCGTGCTACGTCGGCTCCGTTGATCTGTGGCAACTGATACTCGAGGAAGATCACATCGAACTTGATCTCGCTCATCGAGTAACGGACTGCCTCGGACCCGTTTGGTACGGATATGGTTCGGCATCGAAGCTTCTCCAGTAGCTTCTCCATGACCATACGTGACACTGGATGATCCTCGCAGATCAAGACATCCAATGGCCGGAAGGTAGGTCCGGCGTCAAAAGCAATCTGAGATAGTCGCCTTGAGCTCTGTCTGCGTCGCTGTACCCTGAGCAGGGCGTTGTGCTTCTCGCCCTCATTGTCTGACGAAGACGGAGACATGTCGAACACCTGGCTTCTGCGGTTGCGATGATGATGCAAAATGTCTGTCGCAACGGGACTGCCGTCTTGGGACTGTGAGCCCACTGTAAGTGACCTCGATCGTCCTGCCGACGAATTGCTTGACTGCCGTGGTGTTGAGATGGACTTCTGAGGCGATAGGGATAGGGGAGGTGGCGCTGTTCCACGGCCCTTGGCAGGGGACGAGGTTGTTGCTGCAACCGTGGTAGCAGCCTTTTGCAAACTCGGTGGCACCTTGGGAATCTCAAATGCGGAGCTGGCCTGTAGAGATGCCGCTGTCGATTGGTGAGAGAGGCTTGAGGAGTTGCTTGACGCCTTTCGTCGCCCATCCGTCCCTTGTCCAGCCACAAATGAGACGAGCAAGGGGGATGATGGCTGAGAGGCCCGGCTTGGAGAGGCGTTTGTGAAGCCAGATGGCGACTGTGCTCGGGTTGTCGCCTTGGCATTGGAAATGGTCCTTGAGATAGGGTTCGACATCACGGGGCTGCCTTCGAGTGAAGGTGCAGGAGATATCACGCTGCTTGCAGCTCCGGGGCTAACGGAGGTCTGCTTGCTCTGCGCGGCGAGAGCCTCGGCTCGCAGCTTTTGGATGACATCCTTGTTGGCCTTCTCTAGCACAGGAAGATTCTTGAATGAAAATGATCCAAAGTCGTCCATCGCTACTGGTTCACTCAGGCGCCTCGACTTGAGGTCGCGTACATGAGGAGGGATATGCAGCGGCATGAGCTTCCGACTGATCGAGTTGACCTGCGACCGAACTCGTGACAATGCGTCATGAGGGCGCTCAGCATACTCGGAGCCGGCAGTTGAAGATGGTGGTGATGTCTGGTCCTCCATCTCCTCCGCAAAAGACTGCAAGACTGCACCTCTGGCATCAAAGTACTCCGTATCCTCAGGGTTCTCTGGCTGAGGCACAAACTGAGCCTCATCCTCAAGAAGCGTGTCCCAGTTTACTTCATCGAACCAGGGATGCTTCCGGATTTCTTCGCCGCCAGACTGAAACTTGTCCTCGCGATTAGAGCCCAACCGCTGGTGGGGTTCCATACACAACAGCTTGTTGATAAGATCCTTGGCCTCCTCAGACACCAGCTCGCACTCATCCTCGTCTGGCCATTGAATCTTTCGCGCCAGGATGTTCTCAAAGACTTCCTCAGCCTCGCTAGCATGGAAGGGGGGGAAACCGTAGAGAAACTCAAAGAGAATGCAACCAACAGACCACCAATCACTAGTTTCGTCCTGCTTGTCACCTTTGATGGTTTCCGGGGCCAGGTAGTCTGGCGTACCCACGAAGCGTCGGTTGGTATCTTCGGGGTTGAACAAGGCCATTGGAGGGGGCATCATGTTGGATGGTGGGAGGGAATTCCTGGTATGGCTGTCCATACTGATTCTCGCATTTACGCTCGGTGGCAAGTCCGGTGATCCTTGGGCAATAACTTCCTCATCCAGAGGCGATTTTATACTATTGGGCTGAGAGGCGATCTCGGAATCGTTCAAGGAGAAGTTGGTAACCATGTGCGCAAGTGTCTCACTGCCGCCACTGTCACTTCGATGGGTGCCCGACACTCGACGTGGCTCCTGGGTGAGGTTGAAATAGGACGGCTGCCCCAAGCTGCCAACCTCTGGGGTCATCTGGGGCGTTGCGCTGGGCGAATGAGCAGGCCCATGCAAGTCAAGAGAAGTAGATCTTGAGGATGCGATAGACGTAGATCGAGCAAAGGGCCCTTGCTTCAGCAAGTCTGGTGTCCCGTCCGAGTTCTCACTATTCAACGCCCGCTTCTGTCGGCCAACCAAACCCATACGAGAAAGGCCAAAGTCTGTGAGCTTGAGGTGGCCCTTCTGGTCAATGAGGAGGTTATCAGGCTTCAAGTCACGATGAATAATGCCGCGACTATGGAGGTGCTCGACACCCAAGACCACCTCGCCAAGATATTTCTTCACCCATTCTTCAGGGAGCCCACCAAGAACTTTGATGAGCGAGGCGCAGTCGCCGCCGTTCAAATATTCCATCACAAGATAGAGATAGTCCTTGCTTGAGAATGTCCAGTAGAGCTTGGCAACAAAGTCACTCTCTCCTTGCCACATCATGATGGCACGCTCGGCTTTGACGTTGCCGACCTGGTTCTTGGCAACCATGTCGGCCTTCTTGAGAACCTTGATTGCAAAGTACTCCCCTGTGGACTTTTTCTTGGAAAGGTAGACGCTGCCGAAAGCGCCCTTGCTGATGGGCTTGATAATCTCAAAGTCTTTGATTGAGGGCTGCGTTGGACGAGGCTGGGGAGGGGCACCGGCGCCCAAACGGGGTGAAGGTGGTGGTTTCATGACAAAGTCAGATATGGCTGCTGACGACTGTCTTCTGTGATGTCTATGAGGATGCGTGGCAGGGGAACTGAAATCGCTTCCAGGAAGCATGGGTGAAGCCTCTGGGGATACCATTCCTTCTTGAGACGTGGGGAATCCCCGGGCCTTGATCCGCAAGGGGGAAGATGGTTGAGCTGGTCTGGAAGGGGATTCCTGGCGGTGAGGAGACGAAGTGCCAGGTAGAATGAGACTTCTCCGGTGACGTCTCCGTGTGCTTGCAGCACGCCGAAGGTCTCCAAACTCGGAGATGGGGGACTCGGTCCTCGGGGCGTTACGAGATGCAACCGATGACGATCGGAAACTCCCTTCACTATCGACAAGTTCGCCTTCTAGGTAAAGAGAGTCTCTGCGTGTGTCTCGCGCCTGGGCCCCTAGGTTGCTTAAGCCACCGAGATGGGACCTTGGGGTAGGGCACTCTTTCGGGCTGCTGGATCTGGTGGACGCAACGAACGAAGTCGGCCGTGAACGATTCTTCCTGTCGGAGATGTCCATCTGGCGGAGGGCTGTAGCCAGTGCAGACGGGCTATTCAACGGCTCGGCAAAGTTCTCATTCTCGCGAGGCTCGGATGCAACAGACTGGGGAGGGTTAGGCTGAGGGGGTAGAGTCTCGGGTAAAGTCTCCTCGTCGTTCTCGACGACGACGTCTTCATCACACACTTCGCATTGGTCGTACTCTTCCGGGCCCAGTTCTTCTCCCTCCTCAGTGGAATCTGTCAGGTCACCGGCGGCAATACGAGCTGCCTTCCTCAGTGCTTCGTCAATGCAGTCCTGGACGAGACACGCCAGCTCGATTCGAATACGCTCGGCATATTCGATGATCTTCCTGTGGCGAAAGACTGCATCGACCTTGTTTCGAGCGACCTTTTCCGTATCAGCACACAGAAGAGCCAGGCCCTGCTCCTGCTCCAACGTGTTTGTACTTGGGGATTGCCATTGTAGAACCTGTGATATTCGTGATTCGGACTGAGGCGACTGAGTCCGGAACTCGCCGTTGTTGTGTTGTGTCGAAGACTCCTTAATGGCAGGAGTGCTGATCTCAATGGCAGTATCGCAGAGATCCATAAGGAGCTCGACAATTCGGGCCTGGGGTCGGCGAACGGCGAACGAGCGTGCCCTAGTATGCCCGAGACCACCAGAACGCTCCCTTGATCGAGGTAAGGAGCTGCCAGGCGACGATTGTGTTGAAGGCGGTGGCCCGATAGGCAGACCCTTGTACTCGGCAATGGGGAGCGAGGATTGGTCACCAGCCAATGATCGACTCTTACGAGCCTCCAAGGCGTCGAGAACTTTAACGATAGAGTGCCGATGCTCAGTCAAATTCTCCTGGGCCATCTGTACATCCATCTCAGCTCGATGCTCCTGAAGACAGAGATCGGTATGCTTCTCAAACCACCAACGGGGAATCTGACGCTCGCAAATGCGGCAGAGGACCGGGGGTGGGGGGTCTTGTTGCTCGGGCTCATCAAGGCCACTCTCAGCAAGCTGAGTCAGATAGCTTGCCAAAACCTCAGCCCCAGAGCCTAGTGAGTTGACAATGACATTGGGAAGGTCAATCTTGATCTCTCGAGGAGCGATCCAGGGACGCAGCATCCACATAATCTGTGAGGAATTATTAGTATGCATGATTAGTAGTGCAAGGCCGGGTCCGTCTTACGTGGCTCTCACCACCCGAAACACTGTCATAGACCATGATTCCCTGGGCTTCAAGGTCGACAGTTTGTGGCTGCTGGTTCTCGGGGTCATCTTGGAGGTCGTCGATTGTGAGCAGCTTGGAGAGGGGTCCAAGCTGAACGGTAAAACGGACTCGGTGGCTTCGAGAATCATCCTTCTTCATAGACTCGACAACTTCGGTGAAGACGTTCTTGTTGTCGCTGACTATCAAGTCGGAGATGGGGAGGCCGTTAACGGTCTCGAACTGTGTCCCCACAACGTCGGTCCATGACGGGCTGACCCATTTGATGGTGCCATCGAGATTGAGGTCGACGATGGTGTTTAGGGTCTGCTCGGCGGCTTCACGGAGCTCCTCGCGTTCTTCCCGGATGTCCTGGCTCAAAGATCTCTCCATAGCAGTGGCTTGTTGTGCTCTCAGAGAGGCGACGGCCGGGGGCGCCAGCGAGGCGCCCGACGGAGAGTCCATGGCGTCTCAAAGATGGTAACTGCTCGATTCGGAGGAGGAGGCAGTGTTGGGCGTTTCGTGGTTGTCGTCGGCCGTGGTATATTCGGCCGGGTGCCCGGCGTGAGGGCAGCTGGTGAGCCAGCAAGAAGCACAAGTGGGGAGAGACTCGGGGTCTGGCAAGGGCGCCAGAACTACAGACCCGCGAGACTCGAAGACATGACTGAGGGCCGGCAGCGAGGGGGAACTCGGGCTGACGCTGTGGAAAGGCTTTTGGCCTGGGCCGTGGAAAAATCGATCGAGCGAGCTGGCGGCAGTCTTTGAAGCGTCTGGAGCCGAGGAGAGTCTTGTGTGCGTAGAATGGGACCCGAGAACGAGCGACGACCAAACGGACGACGTGGGTACCTTGCTCGGGCACAGGCAGGACGAATTGGCCTCGTTACTCGACGGGACGGGGATGGGGATCGTTCGGGATGGACTTGTCGACTATGGTGGAATCCGCACGAGTCGGTTCGAGTATTTGTTTGTCCGAGACGCTCAAGAGCCTGGGTCAAAGTCGCCGTTTAAGCCTTCGAAGGGGGAGAGAGACAAAGTTCAGACCAAGGCGCCTCACGATGCTCGCGTTCCTTCCTCTCATGATACAATAAGCGGGGAAGGAAGGCGCATAAGCCAATCACCGCCCACCACCACCGGGGGGCTAGCTCCTAGTTGTGCTGAGCTGCAGTGTTGCGGGCACCTTTTGCAGCGCTTGCCCAGGCTGTGTAAGATGCGTGCTTTGTCACTTATCGTTCCAGGCCATGGATCCGTTAGCACTGCACCCAAGGAATCTCCATCAGCCAGTTGAGATTTTTTTTTTCTATTTTTTTTTTTTTCGGTCGCTATTTTCGCCAACGCTGGTTTCTGCGGCAGTGTTTCTCCATCGTGTCAACGTTTCAGACAACAAGAGAATGGGCCCAGGACACGACAGACAGGACCCCGATGTTTACCCAACCCCCTCCCCCTTCCCCTTCCCATGTTTGTTTTTGTCTTTTCTGTTATTAACCTCAACACTTGCTCGCAACCCTGAGGATTCTTCTTGATTCTATTGTCCAATGCAAGAGAGGTTCCATCAGAGGAGAAGGGACAGCGCAGAAGGACGAGGCTTTGCTTCACCCCCCACGTGCCTCACGCACTGTAAGAGGACTTCTTTGTCCGTGATGATCGAGATTCCATGCCCAAATGGTCGACGCCTAGGCTCCCTAACCCGTGGATGGAACCATCTCATGTGCAATGTGCTACAGCATACAGTACAGTACATTACATACACCACGGGAAGGAAGCGCAGCTACGATCTGCTCCGTCAAAGGGCCTGACAGGAAAAGGTTTTGCCATCAGGTGCCTCGTCGGGGCTGCAGGACGGAAACACGAGGGAGTGCAAAAAACTGATGATCCCTTCTGGTTTCTCCCCCTCTCCGCCTTCTGTGGCCGCATCTGCACTCTCCCCCACCAATCGACGACCCAATGGCACCAATACTGCAACAGTCTCACCCTACTCTGTGCTTGTATCTTGGGGCTGCTGCTGCTGCTGGGTCTGGGTAGATAACCCCCGGCGCTCAAGTTACAGCAATCCTCAACCCCCAAGTTTACCCTCCGTCGCCGACCGCCTCCAATGACCGTTGCCCTGAACTTGGTGCCATGGGTTGAGCCACCGGCCGACGGGCGTCTCGCGGAGACGGGCCGGACATGGCGAGACAGGCAGCTTTCGTCAAGCCGCATTTGATTTATCCCTAGCTCGCTGCCGGTGGCTTTTGGGTGTGCTGGAGGTAGGTAATGGAGATTCCGTGATGCTCTAATGCTAGCGAGCTCCAAATGAGTTCTTCATGCCATAACGACGTCAACCTTGAGCTACCAATTGGAACAAGACATTGAACCCGCTCATCAGCCGGGTCCCTCTTCTCTCATGCAATTCCCATTGCCCCCCTCGCATTGAAACCCCCCCTCTATGTCTGGTGTTGACGTTACTTGCCTCGTTGCTTGCTTTTGGTCTCCGCGGGTTCTTACTGCCTCCCTCCCTTCCATCTTCGCGTGGTGGTGCAATGAATGTGCCAGGTTCCAGGTGCCGGTCAATACAACGCAACGCAACCATGGGTAGGTAGGTATTGTTTTGTTTCCCCCCTTCTCCTCCTCCTCCTCCCCCAAGTGGTTGCTGCATAAGTTGTTTATGCCGTCTCCGTCTCCGTCCCCGTTCCCGGTCGAACGACTGGTTGGCCGACCTGTCTTGTTATTGGGTACCTACATAGTACCTCTTGAGATCACGGACATGGATGACTTCGTGAGTCACGCTGTTCTTCCTCTCCAGACTCACCGCCGTCTTGCCTTTGGTCGTGCTTCTCCCCTCTGGTGGTCACCAGCTGCTCAGACTCCCGATCTGGACTATACGCTCGGATCAGAGTGATGGGATTACTGCAGCAATGAGCTGATCTTGGTGCTGTTTCCCCTCCCGCCCCCAGACTTTGACTGTTTCTTGACTGGCTTGCTTACTCAGGTGCGCACTTGTCTAGCCCTCCCGCCTGTCGCCTGTCCCCCTGACCAGCCCAGATGCGCAACCATCACCAACATTGCACCACTCTCCACCATCTCTCATCTATCCCAGGCCGCGCTCGGGACCTTGGGGCCCGTCTCCAGGGTTGCAGGGTAGCAGAGAGCGTCCCTTGCCTCGCCTTTGGTCTGCTGTACCTTGCCCACCTTGGCTTCCATGCATCCATCCACATCAACTGCCGGCCGTCTCCAAACAATGCGCCTCATCACCGGCTTTCTGAAGGGATTGCCTCCGTCACATGCCCTGCAGCTCTGGCCACTTCCGACTATAACGCCCGTCTCTTATGGCGCCCCCAATGACGCCCGTCCGCACCCTGTAGCGAATCGACGCCTCTTTGCGGTCAGCCATTCCATTCCCTCCCACCATCCGCTCGAGACATTCATGCAGCAATGATGACAAAAGAGAGAACCGCTCTGTCCGTCTCCCGGGTAGCTAAGTCATGATCCATGTCATTCCAGATCACGTCCATTCTGTTCTGGTGTTTGGAAACAAGCTCTTACTTGCATGTGGCATGACAACAGACGATTGAGGTGATGATATTGTTCATGTTGTTCGTATTGATTTACCGGTCCAGCCATTGCTCCTCCTGCGCCTCAAGAATCTTTCCCTTCTCCATCCATAGCTCCTCGAGCCATGCCGCCAGGTCCTCGTCCTTTGCCGGCAGCGACTCAATGGGGAAACGTCGAACATGCACGTGGAACTTGTACCCACCCTGTTCGCTGAGTCCTGGTGTGCTCAACGTCTCCCACATGGAGGGCGCCCTTTGGAAGGTCCCTTGATGCTGATAAGCAATGGTCAAGTCGTAGACTGCCTTGACGTGTGGCGCCTGTCGGAGGTGCTGGACCGTAGCAATGAAGCCCTTGGTGCGTGGGTAGAGCAGATTCCTGGGCTGCCGCCGATTTGCCAGCCTGCAAAAGTCGATCGACTCCTGGTACTTGGCCGGAGTGAAGCGGGTGCCCTCGCTGAAACTGATCAGCCCTGGGTTATGGAGTTAGTTTCATCTACGACGATCGACAAGTCGCCGCTCAATTCGATGGGCTTACAAGTCGGAAAGGCCTTCTGGACCATGTCGGAAAAGACGTGATCAAGCTCGCTCTTGTCTCGGAGCCAGTTGCGGCTCACCAGCGGCATGCCCATGGCCCAGAGGCCCCATCCAAGAAAGGGAACAAAGCGCAGCTGAGCCTTGGCAAAGTAGCGACACCGGCCAAGCATGCCTGCCTTCATGGCCAGGGCCTGGATAAGATAGAAGTCGGACCAGGCGACATGGTTGGACACGACAATGGCTGACTCTCCACGAGGTAGGGCATCACCAGAGATCGAAATGTGCGCTCCGTTGGCGCGTGTGAAGATGAGCTGTATCCATGCCCATACAGACCGGGCAACCTGGGACGAGGCGTCGTAGACGAGTCGAGGGGAGAAGAGTTTCAGCGGCAGCAAAAGTGACAGAACGGTATCGGCCAAGAAGAGATACAGAACCCATGGGGCTGTCAGGACGATGCCTCGCATGTGATTGCGTAAGGTGCTGCTGCTTTGGGCCATTACAGCAATCCAGCCGGAGCCTTCTATTCATGCATCGTCGTGGGAAGAATCATTGATTGTACGGTAGTGACTCGACGGTGCCTCTATCTTTTAGAGGTTCTACTTGTCTTGCAAGTGCAAATGGATGACGACATTCATTCCCGAAGAAGCCGTCTCGCGGAGTGTATCATTGGCCGGTTGATGGCCTCAGCTGAAGGGCGAGACGTCTCCCAGATTGACATTGACACTGACAGGCACATGTCGACTCAACACGCGATACAGCCTCAGACCTGTCTCATTCGTGTCTTGCACAGCAGTTGACTGTCTTATCTTGCCAGCCCAGGTCGAAGCGGCAACGTCACAACACGTTCCTGAAGCCCCCCTGGCGCAGCGTCCCCATAAATACCCGGGAGGCGAGCGAGGCCTACCCTATCGCCCAGGAATTCGGCAACGGGGTTTGTACGCAGGTATGGCTTTTGGAACCCTGTTTCTTTGAACCCGATGCATTTCTTTCGACGCCCAGTGATTCTTCGGTGAAACCCATGATTAGTTTCTGTGAGGGCGGATGCCAATGTCTGTTTTCCGCATCAGGTTTAGGCGTGATAGAGAAGTACAAGCTGGACCCGTCGGAGTTGAGCGGCGGAGAATGCGGGGATTTGCATTGATCATCTGAGACGAGCCACAGAACTTACTCAACCCTTACAACTTGAACAATGTTATTGTAAACTGCTTATGAGGGATCTAACCTACGTGATACAGTGTCCCTTTATCCCGCCCACGTCCATCCGATAAGCACATTTGGCTGGTTGTGCACCATCATCAACGCCTCAGGCACGCCCATCTCAGCCAACTCCGGCTTACCTTGAGTGGAAGCTCCTCCTTGGCGAATCAGACTCGACCTTACTAAGCCATTGACGGCCTCTCCATTCCCAAGCGCCTGCCTGAGGTTCTAGAACCCCCGACACAATCATCGGTTCTCCCGAGCAACCAGCAACTTTCTCACATCATTGCATCAACCCAGCCATATACCATTGAACCATCGCTTCCAGTACCTTGCACCTGTCAACTCTTGCACCACATACTTCAGGGTTGTCTTCTTAGCTTCCTCCGCACTGGGCTGTGCCCTCGGGGCATATCGCATTTTGGGAATTGGAATTAGTCACCAGTGACGACACAGTCAGTATCTCCGGCTCTGACCATAGATGACCAAGCCACGACTCTTTCGTCAGCTGCTGGCTTCCATCAGCTCTTCAAAACTGACCAATTCCTCAGCCATCTCGAGGGATTACGAGTCTCATCACTCAGCCGTGACCAAGCATGGCGACCTTCAACTCCCATCTTGGAGTAACGGAGCGCGACCTTTCCTCATCTTTGTCACCGGAGCGAGCGGCCCCGAGCTCAGAGGATGATAGGACTGGTGGCTCTACTCTGGATCCAGACTTTTACAAGAACCTTGCCGACAAGAGGACAACGCGCGGTAAGCATCTGAGTGATTTCATCTGACGTGATCCTTCCCGAATCTAATAGCACGCCGTCTCAGAGGGGAACCCGCCCAAGAAGCGTGGACCTAAACCGAATAGTAAACCTGCTCTTACAAGACGCCAAGAGCTAAACAGGCAGGCTCAGCGGTATGTTGACCGAGCTCAGTGTAAAACTCACACCTGACTTTGTATCTCACCTTTTAGAACTCACCGAGAGAGAAAAGAGCTCTACATCAAGGCACTAGAGGATGAAGTACTCAGGCTCAAAGAGGTCTTTAGCAACGTGTCTCTGGACCGAGAGAGGCTAGCCGACGAGAACAAGCGTCTGCGGGACCTCTTGACCCAGGCTGGACTTCACTATGGCAGCCCATACGCTGCAGGGAGCTCTACGAGCCAAGGCCCTGGTTCGTCTACTCCCCTGACCTCGCGGTCAACCGCACCGTCGGTTTCTTCACCGATCCAGCTGTCTTTGGCTGTCAACCAAGGCAATACGTCTGGCCAGCAACAGCATGACACGCATCACACCCTAAATCGGGGAGGTGCTGACATGGAGCAGGCAGGCATTGATTTCGTTTTAACGTACGATAAGTCCTCTTCGAAGACTTCCCAATGATACTCCCGTATGAACCCATGCGAGTTTCGTGTGCTTTGGCAAGTCACGATATAAGACCAGCTGGCTAACCGTCTGTAGCCTCGAGAGACCCTGCATGACACATATCCAGTACATGGTCGAGAGATCCGCCGAGCATGACGGAGAACCATGTGGCCATGCACTTATGGCATCGTGCCCCCCCGGCCCATCCCCAGACTCGATGCTTGGCTGTCCGTTTGGGAAAACTCACGTTCCATTGGGCAGCGAGCTGAACCAAAAGACATGGGAGGTGCCGAGGGCCGATCTTGCAACTCTACTAAATCTCAGCAAGAGATTGGATCTGGATGGTGAAGTGACTCCCATCATGGCGTGGGTTATGGTCATGTCCCACCCCAAGGTGATGGAGCTCTCGGCGGAGGACTTTCGGAAGCTCGGAGAGGAGCTTGTCCGAAAGGTGAGGTGCTACGGGTAAGTCGATTCTAGTATGGTGACTCTTTGGAAGCTGCTGACCCGATGATATAGTTTTGGAGCCGTGATGGAGGAGTTTGAGGTGCGAGATGCTATGGATAGTGTGCTCGGAGGTAAGGACACGGTGATGTGCGGATAGAAGTGTTGGTTGGTTGTTGATAATCGGGTTATACTCTTGATATGTTTTATGGCGGTGCTTAGGTGCGGTGATACCATGTTAATTTGTCTGAGGATGGGATGAGATGTAAGAGATTGGTGTTTGAAGATATATATACTCGACTCTTCTAATGCTATTCTCGAAGCCAACTGTGGCTTGACGTGGCTGAAGCGCACACAACGCGGGGCTTGTGATATTTTTTTCGTGCCCCACACTGAAGGCCCTCCACCCCACCACAAATTCATCGTCAAAGTCCAAATTCAAGCATCGCCTCGAACCGAGCGACCCAACTCCCCTCCCCCACCCTCCCTTTTCGACCTCCATCGAAAATAATCATTCAAGATGGGCGACTCTCTCGACTACGTCAAGATCTGCGAAAGCTGCCCCTCCGGCGACGGATGGGGTCCCTCGGTCACCACCGAGACCACCCTCAACGGCGTGCCCTATGCGCCCTTCTCCAAGGGTGACAAGCTGGGACGCATGGCTGACTGGACCGCCGAGGGTAAGGACCGTGAGCGTGGTGGACGAGCGCAGTACAACAGGAGCTTTAGAGGTAGGCTGTTATCCTCAGACTTGGATGAAACCGTGGTTTATATGTCATACAGATCAGCAAGTTTACGGCTCCAGCCACGCCGTCACCTTCAATGCTCCTCCCGCCGAGGACGAATCCACCTTCTCCGTCGTCAGCAACGTCCGAGACTCGACCAAGACAAGATACGGCCGCGGTGCCGTCTTCACCCGTGGCCGTGGCCGTGGCCAAGGCCAGGCCGGCGGCGCCCGAGGCGGACGGACCCAGCTCCAGAGGACCGGCGCCGGTGGCCGACAGGGCTACGGAGGCTACGACCGAGGCGGCCGGTCCAACACTGGCGCTCGTGGTCGCCGCTTCGGCTGGAAGGACTATGACAAGCCTGCTCGCAACCGCGATGCCAGCATCAACGTCAAGGCGGAGTGGAAGCTGCTTGAGGAGATTGACTTTAACCGCCTGGCCAAGCTGAACCTCGATACCGACGACGGCGAGGATATCGACGACTACGGTTTCCTCTACTACTACGACCGCTCCTACGAAAAGCAGCCCGTCAAGGGTGCCGAGAGGAAGCTCACCCCCATCGACCGAGCCGCCTACAACGTCACCACCTCTTCCGATCCCGTTATCCAGGAGCTCGCCGAGAAGGACGAGGCCACCATCTTTGCCACCGACAGCATCCTCTCCATGCTCATGTGCGCGACCCGCTCCGTGTACCCTTGGGATATTGTCATTTCTCGACATGGCAACAAGGTCTTCCTGGACAAGCGCGATAATGCCGCTCTCGACATGGTGACGGTCAACGAGAACGCCATCGACGCTCCCCTGGATGCCGCCGACGGCAGCAAGGACACCATCAACCAGCCCAACGCCCTCGCCGAGGAGGCCACCTACATCAACCACAACTTTGCCAACCAGGTCGTCCATGAGAACGACTCGTCCAAGGTCACCATGGCCCACGCCAACCCCTTCTACAACTCCTCCGAGGACACCGACCCCCCTGCCAGCAAGGCCTACAAGTACAGGCGGTTCGACCTGTCGACCAACGAGGAGGAGCCCGTCCACCTGATCGTGCGAACCGAGGTCGACGCGGTGCAGAAGAACGCCATCAGCGGCGACGACCAGCTCGTCAGCATCCACGCCCTCAACGAGTTCGACAGCAAGGCCCAGGGCAGCGGCGGCGCCCTCGACTGGCGCAGCAAGCTCGTGACCCAGCGCGGTGCCGTCGTGGCCACCGAGATGAAGAACAACAGCTGCAAGCTCGCCCGATGGACGGTGCAGAGCATCCTGGCCAAGGCCGACTTTATGAAGCTTGGGTATGTTACTCTGGACCCTTTCTTGAACCACCCTTTACTGACATTGATGACAGTTTCGTCTCTCGTCTGAACCCCCGCTCCAACGACAAGCACGTCGTCCTGGGCGTTGTCGGCTGGAAGCCCCGCGACTTTGCCAACCAGATGAACCTGTCCCTCAACAACGGTTGGGGTATCGTGCGCACCATTGTCGACATGTGCCTGAGCAGCCCCGACCAGGAGGCCAAGTTCGTCCTGGTCAAGGACCCCAACAAGTCCATCCTCCGCCTGTACGAGGTGCCTGCCGGCAGCTTCGACGAGGACGACGAGGAAGAGGTGGAGGAGCCTCAGGGCGACGACGAGTAAGGGGGAGAGAGAAAGTGAAACCGTGGAGTTGGGCTTGTGGGTTATTGCTTCATGACAACGATGATGATCATGGCCGGGATGGAACTGGGAACCAAAAGGAATGAGATTGCAGCTAGTCCCCATGCTCTTAATGATTTGAAGCAGCGGATGCCATCTCCATCATGTCCTGTATAAGGTTTTCTTTTTTTGGGCTGCAGTTGCAGCGCGGTATCAAAAGAATACGTGATTTTACTCTTTACGTGACGACATTTGCTGGTGCAGCATGTGAGTTGGTTCAGATTGAGTCTATTAGAGTGAGAGTTAAGGTTGACTCTCGGGGACCCAATCAGAGACAGAGAGATGGGAAGTAAAATAGAGAGATAGAATACATGTGATGATGCTGATAATCAGCTGCCTTGACCTGGAGTATCCTGGTCTGAGGTATCCTGCCCTCAAAGTCGTTATTAGCAATTCATCCAATCATTTCCGTCCTTCCTAGTTTGGCGACACCGATAGAAAGTGCCTCGAGGAGCCAGTATCATGGCCATCGTCTTCACTCCCTTCGAGTGTATGAACCAAAGGCAGGCGATAGGCTAGATGGTTCGTGACGGGCTGGTCCGAGTCCTGGCCTTGAGATGATGCCGCCCCGGATTAATGGAGATCAAAATAGTCCTCGTACCGTCGTGGAGGTCCTGCTGGCTCGTGCTGCAGAGCGTAAGGAGACATGAAGAATGGCATGTCCATGTCAGGCAAGACTCTTGGAGTAGAGCGTGCCCGACTGGGGGATTGTGGGAACGACGCCGGGGCTACAGCTATAGAAACAAGAGCATAGTTGGAGAGGTCCGGGTAATACAGGCCAGACCCCGAGGCAGCCGTGTATGGGGAGCCATGTGGTTGCCAGCTGCTGGGCAAAGCCTGGTGCGAGGGCATCGGAAGGTTGGCCGTGGGCTGCTGCTGGTCATGATACGCAGGCTGGTTGACGTAATACGCTGAGGAAGATTGAGCTGACTGTTGTATTGTCAGCTGTGAATGACTTGAAGAAGAGATAGGCCAACATACCTGACGCCATTCACCATGGTCTGAGGAAGCAGAGCTATTCTGGGAAGACTCCATTTGATCATACTGGTGTCCAGTTTGGGGCTGGTCGAACATGTCGTTCCACAAGTTTGGGTTCTGGGAAAATGTCAGTTGAGAACGTCCTATGCAAGTCAAGGTATCTCTGCAAGTACCTCAGAAGTTGCGGGAGCGGAGCTATGGTAGGCAGAAGAACCCTGATGATCTTGTTGATGTTGAGCCGGAAGCTGGCTGAAAGCATTGTTCCATGAGGATGGGTCCTGATGCGTTGTTAGTTGAATAGATCCTGAATACAAGTCAAGGTGCCACTGCAAGTACCTCGCTGCTTGCGAGAGCAACGTCGTGATAACTGGAAGAACCATTAAGATACCCTCGGTGTTGACCTGGTGGTTGGCTGAATTGATAATTCCAATTATTTTCTGTCTCTGTCTAGATGATGGTTAGTTGAATGCCACAGGAAGACTAGACGCATCTCTGTCAGTACCTGTTCGATAGCAGACGAAACATGAGGCTGGATATGGGTGTATCCATTGTTCCCCTGGTAGTCCCTAATGGTGACAGGTCCACCACGCTCACCCTGAGGAGTGTGATCAAACCTCTCTCCAATACTGGATCTTTCGGGGGTAGAGGGTGCGGAGTTCGATGGCGATGCCGTGTCGCGAGGAGTAACTCCCCCGAACTGTCTTCTCTCTTGAGACTGTGGCGCTGCTGAGGTTCCCGCTGAGACAGCCGCCGAAGAACTGGCGAATCTAGGTGTCGCTCTGGAGGCCCTATTCTTCAACGCTCGGCCATTCTTGTTGTGCTGATTCCAATCAACACGGTCGGCATCGAGTTGGTGACGACGATCCAGTCGCCCAGCGTCAAAGCACTCTTGGCAAATGGAAAGACCACAATCGCGACACTGCTGAAGAGTTCCTCGGCGGCCACGCTGGCAGAAGTCGCACTTGGCCATGGCGGTCGTGGTCGAGGTCCAAGTAGCATGCAGCATAGGAGATGCCGATTCTCCCCACTCTGGATTCGCGGGGCCATCAGTGGCAGCTTCTACGGTGTGCGACGATTGCCGGTCGAGCTCCATGTCCATGATGATTATGTCGGCAGGGGAGTTGACGGCCTCGGGAGTGTCTTCCCTCATGGTTGATGAGGGAGCCATGAGTAGCAAGAGGCGATCAATAGAGATGTTGACAACGGAGAGAAGAGAATAGAATGAATCTGGGACGGCAGAAACACCAAAGTATGGTGGGAGCGAAAAAGGATAGAAGAAGAAGCACCGGATAGGTGTAGCAGATTTGAAAAGGGCGATGGAGCAAGAGGTTGCTCACCGGCAGAAGCGATGAAGTTGAGCAGGGAAAGAGGAGATACTCGATCCTCACAGAGGAAGAAAGCGACCGGGAGCGATAAACAGGTCCCCTTGCGGGGGACTGTTTATGAGAGCAACCACTACTGAAAACGCAAGGGAGTCAGCGCAGGTGAATGAAAGCAAGCGGGGAGTATTGTGATTAGGTGACGAGGGTTTGGGTGATTCAGTGACTGTGCTGTGAATGTAGGAAGGAGAGGGGGAGCGACGAGGAGAAATACCAACGAGACCCGGCACTCGAGAAGCCCCTCGGTTGGTGTCGGAGGGGCGAGGGGGGTGCTCGTTCAAAAGAGAGCACCTGTTTAGAGGACAGTACAGCCAGGAGAGAACGCCCAGATTCTTCCACGGATTAATGAAAGTACAACCTGTACTCGTGGCGCAAACGAGCCTCCACGTATCTCGGCGTAGGTATCGCGACCCTGAGGCTGGGAGAAGAGGCTGAGTGGATTGAATCTTGATTGAATTTGAGTACGTGAGAGGTCTAGAGATACATCCAAAGTTGGCACAATGTGGTGGATTGCCAGTGCTCGCGCCCATTATCGCGGCCATCTTGAACACAAATGCCTGGATTCGGGATTATACTGATCTTGATTCATCTTGATTTTCGTGCCTATTGTTGGATGGAGGGTATGTGTTGAGGCTCAGGGTAGTCACGTGACAACACCACACCCTTATTCCCAACACGGAAGACAATAGAAAGAGTGAGGATCGGGTATCAATCTAACTCAGTTGAGATATTCCTTGAAACATGTATTGTGTACCTGGGTGACTTAATTATGCGCATGGCCCACCACAAAAGTCAGCCCAAGGTGTCGGCGTTTTTAAGTCATTCACTTTGTAGCATCTGTACAATCTTCCGCCATAAACCAATCATTGGCTGACCTCAAACCTTGCATCTCCCCCCGGCCTCATCATGAACCTGACGAATGGCGGCTCTGGGGAGAAAGATCGGCTAACAAGGGGGGAGGGAAATGGGTTGGGGTAGTCTAGTGGGCTGTTCGGTAAGAACGGCACGGTCAGCCCGACTCTCTCTCAGGATTTTTACTCTTTTGCTGAAGTTACACACCTGACGAGAGAGGCAAAAGAGATTCGTCATGGGCCAGCCAAGCTTTCTATACTGGACCAGCTGGTCGACTGTGGCTGTGAATGTGGGACAGCGGCGTCATGACAAAAAGTTAAGAAGGTGTCAGAGGCTGCATATTCCAATGCACTTGGCAGCGTGCATGAGTAGGTAAGAGTATACGATTTTTCGTAATAATAGCGAAAAAGAATTGTCTGTTTCTGCACTCCTGTTCTGAGAGTGCGGTATCCAGAATCGACAGGAATATCATCATCATGCCAACTGAGACCCAAGCCACAGCATCTCCTCCCTCCTGCCGTCTTACCCATCATGGGTCACAGCCCCGCTAGAGAATCAGCTCCGGATTGGCCGATGCTAGCTCCAGGTCCCGTCATCGGGGGGGAGCTTTCTTCTCCCGGGGTCTGGGTGTGGTCGGATTTGTCTCCGCTCGATGAGTGGCCAATGCCTTCCTTCTTTGCGCGAGCTGAGGTTTGCCCGTGACCTCGATTCGAAGCTTTTTAGATCCGGCTACGCGCCCTTGCTTTCTTTCTTACGCCTCTTCTTGTGCTCTTTGTACTTATCACTTCTTTGCGCATCAGCATCGCGACAGTCTCGCTCCTCCCTCTGGCGCATTCAGCTCATCTATCCTTACCTCGTATAGTAAATCGCATTCATCATGTCTGCCCAAGAATACTATGGCGGCGGCGGCGGTGGTGGCGGTGGTTATCCTCAACAGCCTAATCCCGTAAGCGGCCCGACGACAAACACAAACCATCGAGTCGCATCACGCTGACTTCTTCCCTCGCAGTCTTACGGTCCCCCGCAAGGCCAGTACGGTCCTCCCCAGGGCCAGTATGGTCCCCCTCAAGGCCAATATTATGGCCCGCCTCAGGGCCAGCCTCCCATGCAGTACCAGCAAGCACCTCCTCCCCAGCAGCAAGGCGGTGGGAAGGGCGGCGGCAATTGCTTGACAGCCTGTCTCGCGGCGCTCTGCTGTTGCTGCGTGTGCGAAGAAGGCTGTGAATGCTGGTGAGTTGTACCGGGGGGGTTTGTAGTAACAGCGCGCAGGCTGCTCAACTGTGTGTGCTGTGCGGCTGCGCCTTTCAACCCCATTGCCCAAACGCATAGGCCTCGCTGACCCTTGTCGCCATCTTTTAGTTTCGAATGTTGCGATTGTCTCTTTTAAACACAACCTGCCCACGAGTACAAGTCAAGCCAATTGCCCAAGGGCTTGCTATTATACGATGCCAACAACTCCATTTTACGTCCACAACATGCGCGACTCGCCTTGGAAATGCCGTCACGAATACCCGCTTTACTTCTTGGTATATACCTTTTGCGACAATGGTGGATTGGATGGTGAAGAGAAGGGAGAAGAGAACCACAGGGGATATGCAAGATGCGACACACAATCAATCCTTGCTTGGTTGGTTAATGAAACTAGGAGTCAATCCTGAGAAACGTATCCATCACTGTAGAGCTTATGGAAGCAAGCTCATTTAAATACCAATTGTTCAGTTCATACCTGTCTGTTGCCTTGCGAACAGGGTTCATTCACTGCATCTGAACTTGCCATGGGAAAACTGCTCTGGAAGATGCCTTTTGCATGAGAACTGGTTTGCTTGCTTATTTTTGCTATGTCATCACCACACGCTTTTCCCTCTCCTAAATGTTCTCCTCCCATTGTGTTTGATGACTGCTATACCGCCCACACCACAAATTTACTGGTCAAGCTGCACGTAGTTGGCGGGGAAGAGACCTGCCTGTCCACCATAGTGTCCGAACCACCAGTCCTCGTCGGGGAACTCCAGGTTGGTAATAGTGGCGTCCTCGGGGAAGCTCAGCTCTATTGATATTGTTAGTTTGTGTCAAAAGTGAAGAATAAGACCACATACCGTTATCTTCCGCGGCCTCGTAATCATACAGCGCAGTGGCCGTGGGTCCGGCGGCAGCAGGCGCCGGAGGCTCGGGCTCGGGCTCAGCCGCCGGGGCGGGGGGAGGAGGTGGTGCGGCAGCAGCCGGCTCGTCATCTTCCACCACCTCGACGTAATTGCTAGGGAAGAGACCGCTCTCGCCTCGAGAGTTGGTACCCATCCACCAATCATCATCCACCATCTCGATGTTTGTCACATACTCTCCCTCAACCAGATCAATTTCGTTGTCCTCGGCCTTCTCGTAGTCGTACTGGATCACAGCACGATAGCCGCCCTGAGCCTCCTCAGCGGGCTGTGCAGGGGCCACAGGAGCAGGAGCGGGAGCACGAACGGGCTCAGGCTCAGGCTCGGGCTCTGGTGAGGGCTCCCGTTCCAATGCGTGCGCGGCAGCCACAGCGCCGGCGCCGGCTACAGCCCCAACGGCAATGCCACCTGCCACACCGCCGGCAATCCGGGCTGTGGAAGAAACCTCCTTGTCACTGGCCAGGTCCTCCTCCTTGGGCACATCGATCTGGCTGGGAGGGACAGGTGGAGGCGCACGTTGCTCAGGAGGAGTTCCAACAGGAGGCACTGGCCCACGGCTGACAGGAACAGCGACACGAGGAGGCGAGGGAGATCGTTCTCGCTCAGCAGCTGTCTGATACGCCGAAGGATCTTCTCGCTCGTCTTCTTGCTCGTCTGCAGGAGCAGGTCGGCTGGGCAGACCTGGAAGGGCAAAGCCGCCAGATGGTCGAGAGTTATCGGGGATAGGTGGCGGCGCGGCCTCTTCCTCTGCAGCACGATGCACGGGGGGAGTGCCGGCGCTGATAGGAGCCGTGTCCTTGAATCGATCTCGCAGAGCAGACACACCGCCTGAAGGAGATCCTGGCCCCTCCTCGCCTTGATCCTCACCAGTGTTGTCCTGGCTCACTTGTCCAGGGATGCCACGGCCGTAATCTCCAGTCTGGACGGGAGCCCAGCTCTTTCCACTGTAGCCGCTCTTCCACTCGCTTCCACTCTTCTGAGGCTGGACGGGTGGTGTACTGACGGCGGCGGCGGTTACGCTGGCGACATCAGTTCCCCTCTCCTTGGCCTTTCGCTCGGCCCAAAGCTGAGCGGGGGTCTTGCCTCCTTGGTCCGCAAATGTACGGCTGGCAGCACCAACAGGGGCAGCCTTGGGAGCAGCGGGCGCTCCGAAGCCCAGACCACCAGGTGCGGGAGCCTTGGTTCCCGAGAAGCTCGAGGCACCTCCGAACTTGTTGGCGACCTTGGGCTTGGGAAGCGATGTCAGACGCTCAGACTGGGCAGGCTGGGAAAAGGCAGCCATGCGCTCAGAGACCGGCCGCGACTCTTGTTCCTCGGCCTCTGCATCTCCAGCAGCAGGCTTTTGCGCCTTGGCTCGGATGGCGGCAATGTCAACCTTTCCAATGGGCTCATAGGCTCCCTTCACAGGAGTCG
Organism: Fusarium falciforme; assembly: GCF_026873545.1. Classification (NCBI taxonomy): domain Eukaryota; kingdom Fungi; phylum Ascomycota; class Sordariomycetes; order Hypocreales; family Nectriaceae; genus Fusarium; species Fusarium falciforme. The sequence goes on along the minus strand of NC_070544.1, from coordinate 2,034,369 downwards.
GGCGGTCGTCCTCCTGTTTTTGAGCCTGGGCACGAATAGCGGCGATATCGACCTTGCCAATCGGTTGGTAACCGCCCTTGACCACATCGGCGGCAGCCTCATTCCTCTTCACGGGGGCGTCGCCACTGGTCGTTGCTGTAGGCTGCTGGCTGAGGTGGGCCATGTTGACCTTGGTGGGCTTATAAGCCGACTCGACCTTCTCAAGCTGAGTCCTGGTGACAGGGGGAGCATCAGCGCCCCAGCCATCGGCATCGACGTTCTCATCCTTCCTGGACCGAGCAGCGACGAGGGGGTTGACACGGCTCGATGTAGTTGGGGTGAAGACGGGCTTCGACTTGACGGGCGGGGGAGCAGCGGCACGAGGTGCACCAGAGCTTCCTGCCGAGTACTTGGCGCCGGATGCATCGGCCACCTTTTGCATGATTGAGTCGATTTCGAGATCGCTCTCGGAGCGAGCTGTGATCTGGACGTGGTATCCGTGGAGGACCTTGGAGACGGCGGCCAGGTGGCTGGTGAAGTAGCCCTTGGTTCGTTCGGGGACGCCTCCTCCACACCAGGCGATCAGGATGCTCTTGGGTAGACCGCTGTTGGGGTCCTTGACCTTGGCGAATGCGAACTGGATGCGACCCTCGCTGAAGTCCTCAATCAGGTCAGCGAGCTCACCGTCTGTAGTTGTGTTAGCGAATGGGCGATCGGGGAGGTGTCTATGAAGTGTGCCGTACCGCCGGTGCCTTGGACCTTGAGGATGCTCTCCTTGGCGCCGCTGTCCTGGAAGGCATTCAGGAGAGGGGCTTGGACGGAGAACAGGGCCCAGTGAGCATAGGTGGGAGAATCGGATGAAGGCAGGGGTCCGTTGACGACGCCATTGTAGCTGCTCTTTATGGACGGGCCATTTATCGAGAGGTTTAAGGAAGCCATGGTTGTGAGAGTTGAGGGTTAGGTGATGAGAGAAGGTTGAAGCCGCGAGCTGACGGACGAGTTTGGATGACGGGGGTTGGGGGTGACGTTGACACCGTTGCTGCGGCGAGCAACTCCACACGGCGAGAGCTGGACAAAGCGGGCGGGAAAGAGGCGGTGGAATTCCGGACACGGAGCAACCGGAGATGGAGGATGAAGCTTCAAGGAAGAGCGCCCCTAGATACCTGAAGTCATACAGCGGTGGGGGAATCGCTGAAGGTATGCCAGGAGTCGAGACAGAGTTTCGAAGCTGGAACTGGAACTCGGTGGGAGAGAGTCACTCAGAGAGAAGTGGGTTACTGGCAACTCGTGGAGTGCAGCGTGTGGCTGATGATGTAGGTAGCTCCATCTGCCAGGTTCCTTTTGGCGCCCAACAGCTGGACAGCTGGTGGAGGGGCTTGGCCGAGTACAGGGCAGGTACCTACGCGGTGAGCGGAGGGGGCACACGGTCGCGAAGATGGCAGAAAGGGCTAACTTGACAGCCTAATTATAAGTAAACCAGAGGATAAGTAAGCCAAATAAAAGCGTAATAACTTTCTAATATTCTGAAATTACTCATGATAATTTTCTTAAAATTCTTAGGCCTTAAACCCAGTCTTTTGCCATAATAATTAGAGAGTGTTGAAATGGTATCTCCTGTGTTTGGACAAACGGGGATATGCACGTAAGCGGGACGGACAGTCTCATGCATCTAACCCGAGTCCGCACTCTGGACCGGCACTCGGTCGGTCGCAGGGGAAGACGGCCAACCAAACGAAATGACGCAAGTGCAGCATGAGAATTCGCACCTCTTCTGCTGGGTGAGGAATTGCCCCTCGGCGCCACTCGAGTCGGTACCCCGCCAAAATTCTACAGTACAAACCCGCCGTGCCTGCCTGCCCTTTTGACGCCGCTTGACTTGGGCGTGGATCGACGCCAAAACTCCAACTTCCAACCACATTCCGTCCAATTTTCCTTATCAGATCTAAACCCTGATACACCATCTAATTCCATTGCCCTCAACCGCCGCCATGTCCACCATCACCGAAGTCACCAGCATCCCTCAGTGGGAGCAGCTGCTCGCCTCTGTCCCACCCACTACTCTAGTTATCGTCTCGTTCCACGCTCCTTGGGCCGCGCCCTGCGCCCAGATGGCTACCGTCCTGTCGACACTCGCCTCCGAATATCCCGTCACCGAGCCTCCTGCCACAAAGTGGGTGTCTATCAATGCCGAGGAGTTGAGCGACCTCAGCGAGACCTACGATGTTACCGCCGTCCCATTCCTCGTCCTGCTGAGAAACGGTCAGGTCGTCGAGACTGTTAGCGGCAGCAGCGCCGTCAAGGTCCGAACCGCCATCGAGACGCAGGCGAAGCAGTCGGGAGAGGGCGCAGCGGCTGCTGATGCCCCCAACGGTATGGATGTCGACAATAACGCTGCCGCCGAGGAGGAGGATCCCGAAAAGAAGAAGGAGGAGCTCTTTAAGCGTCTTGGCGACCTTGTCAAGGCCGCGCCCGTGATGCTCTTCATGAAGGGCACTCCCAGTTCGCCTCAATGCGGCTTTTCGCGCCAGATGGTTGGTCTTTTGCGCGACAACTCAGTCAAGTACGGTTTCTTCAACATTCTGGCCGACGACGAGGTTCGACAGGGACTCAAGGAGTTTGCCGACTGGCCAACATACCCCCAGCTCTGGATCGATGGTGAGCTCGTCGGCGGATTGGACATTGTAAGTCACTCGCACAAAGTCTCCTGCTTGACCAAACTAACAGCTCTACAGGTCAAGGAAGAGATTGGCAACGACCCCGAGTTTCTCGGCAAGTACAGCGTGAGCACCACCGCTGGCGCAGCGGCCTGAAAATGGAACATATTGCGAGAACATTTGTGCGCATCTTATTTCCACGACGTGAACGTGGCCCTAGCGAGTCTACCGGATACTATGCTGCTGAGGTATGAGTAGAATCTCTTATAAGTGAGAGGTTCCGGCAGTAAGATATCATCAGGCCCTACGATGACGAAGTGATGGCATGTGAGGATGATGCGAAACTATGCATTCAAGGGACAATGGGAAGGATTGTCAAGCCAAGTTGGAAGGATAATCATGTGGATTATGTGACCATGGAACATTACTGAGCGCATGTTTCTTCGGCCAGCCGTGTAAATCTTCCTTTGGATGGTATCAAGTCGTGTCCAAAGGCTTCACGGGTCGTCGCGTTGGGCAGGGAGGTTCGAGTTGGTCATGAGGGAGCCGGGATTAACCGTTTTTGCCCAAGAATCCGGATAAGTTATGAAAGCAAGGAGAGGATGAGCTAATGATATATCCTTCGAGTCAGCAGCAACGACATAAAAAGCATAATCTTGTTCATGTTGTTTGATGCGCCCGTCCGTGTCGAAGCTGTGGAATGGCAATGATCGACCTGGCGTCAACCGGGGCCGCGTGGAGTGACAAGCGCTGACAAATCCCGGTGATAATCGACGCCCGTCCTCCGAAATCCGTTTCTCTCTTTGGTTTTAGGGTGATGGAGCTTTTAGGAATGACTCACAGCGAGAGGAGCTAGTGGTCGGGCTTGTCTAGGATCCGATGGGTGCCAGCTGTTGATGGTCTTGGTGGTTCCCTTTGCACGCATCGTGAGTATGGCTCACCTAAGCCCATGCATGGCATGGCATGGCATTCGCTTGCAGAGCAACAACGCCCTTCAACAGGTGTCGCTGTGATTCCATCCAGACTCGACCTCGACCCGAGCAAAGAGTTTGTTGGTACCTGATACCTTGGCGAGATGTAACTTGTGATTCTGAAAGCCATGACTGATCAAGCAAGCAAGCAACCGAAGCAAGCCACGTCGGTCTATTCGGCCGAGTTGGACCAATTCATAGCACCACCTGTCGAGTTAAACCCTGGAGACGGCGTCGCAGGCACCGCGAGGCATACGTAGGCTTATAAGTTCCCATGCCAAGCCGGTGTTCACGGCCTGACCTCGACGGACGACGGCGGGATTCCCGTCCGATTCCCGGTCAAGGCCTGGAAGCCACCGAAGGAAACTTGGCTTCAGCAAGGGTTCGACCAGGAGAATTTCCCGCTTCTACTGCCCTCGGGGAGCCAATGTAACCAGGATCTATGCGGCAGCCCCCCTTTGGCGTATCAACCCCACCATGGGGATGCGTGAGGATGCTACTCGATACACGCGTAGCCTCTACTGTAGGGGTGCTAACATGATCCAGCTAAAAATGTTGCCTCCGCTCTAGCCCGTCGCATTTAATAAGGCTGACGCTGACGTCCTTGACAAGATCCGAGAATCCTTTGCGCCGCTTGGGCTCTTTCTTGTTTGCCCCTCCTTCTCCTTGAAGCTCAAGCTCTTGCTCATGTGAAAGAGAGGGAAAGAACAGGGGACGATCGGAAGCAACGACCCCTCCTTACCCTCCTCCATCCATACCTTATCCTTTTTGATCCATCGACCATCTCGTCTCTTTGGTGGTTGGGCTCTCTGACTGCTTTCGCTTCGCTTCGTCATCCCTCAGACCGGCGCTCCCACAACGTTTTCGATATATTTGCTGAGTGAGCGAGCGACCATCCATCCATCCATCCATCGCAAACCGACCTTTTCCGCCCCGTACAGTAGCTGCTTTTGCGTTCTCTTCGCCTTCGCGCCTATCGCCTCGCCCTTTTCTTCACCCTGTCCGAGTCGGTCGATGCCGCGGCGTCTGTAGCTCTTCTCGCTGCCTCTAGCACACGCCCGCGACACCGAGCTCACCCATCCCACTGTTCGACCAATCTCCAGAACTGCCCGCTCATTGGCGATTCGCGCTGCGCTCTGCTGCGGACCAGGAGGAGGACTGTGCTGTACACGCTACCTGTACTGTAGTTGTAAGGGCGCGCGGACATCTCGGAGCAGACAGACGCCACTCATCTCTTCCCCGGTCCATTGGAGGCGAAGCGGCTGCCTGGTTGTGACTCGGCATTAGGCGCTTGTGCTCCATTTCCCAATCCATCAGAAGGTCGCCGTGCTTGCAACCGACTCACGGACCGGTACCTTGAAGGTGTTGCGCCCTATTGACTTCCTGCACGGAGGTCCGGTGCTCTCTAAGCCGGAAGCCCGGAGCTTCAATATATTCATGCCGGTTCCCTGAAGCTGGTCAGCTTCATTCTCGACCTGTTTCCTGCCTTAACGCCGGATCTCACCACCTCATCTGTCGAGATATACCATCTCGCTTCCCTTCTCCACAATGACCCCAACACCCCCCTCGACCAACTCCTCCCAGGGAGGTCGCTCTCCCGAGGAACAGTTCCGCGTTGTGAGGAAGAGGAATCGTGTACCTCTTAGCTGTTATCCTTGCAGGACACGCAAGTATGTTGTCCCTCACGAGTCCGCTGTGTACATGCTAACCTTGCTGACAGATTGTAAGCCCAAGCCAAAGATGGCCACGTCAACTCTCACTGACAATTTTGGCAGAAAATGTGACAGAAATCACCCTTGCAGTAACTGTACCAAGCGTGAAGGCATGGGAACAACATCATGTTCCTATGCGACGCCAGTTACTCGCAAGAAGAATCAAAGTCAAGGAGACTCAAGTCCAGATGACATGCAGAATCGTATTGACCGTTTAGAAGGCCTAGTTCTCTCTCTAATGCACGGAGGTGCTAATGTAGATGCTGCATCTGCCGCCGCTGCAGCGGCGACATCACGATCTGTCACGGATAGCGCATCCTCTGCCAAGGTCGGACGAGGAGACGAGGCCGTCATGGCCGACGACGACGAGAATAGCGACGAAGAAGAAGGATTGGCGACATCCTTGGGCTTCTTAAAGGTGGACACAGATAAGGGGAAGTCATTATACGTCGGGCAACAACACTGGCACACCATCCTCGCAGACATTTCCGAGGTAAAAAACTACTTCAACTCCCATAAAAAGGAGCTGGAGTCTAGTTATGAGCGAGTCAAGCAGTCAAAACCCATGGCTGCGCGCGAAGGACCGACGCTCCTACTAGGAGCCGTTCCAGCATCAGAGATGGAGATTCGCGCTGAACTACCACCCAAGTCAGCCGTCTTGGCGCTGTGCGACCGATACTTCAACTCCATGGACAACGCCGTCAACATCATCCACGAGCCAACGTTCAAGGAGCAGATGTTGAGGCATTGGCAGGATCCTTCCAAGACGCCAATCATGTGGCTTGGATTGCTCTACTCGGTTCTCTGCCTCGCCATGCTAAGTTTTCACAAAGTTGGCGACGAGCCCCCGGAGTGGAAGGGCCGGACGCTCGAGTTGGCAGCTGAATACCGGCTGCGGACGGTACAATGCCTGATCAAGTCGGACTACACCAAGCCTGTCGAGTACACAGTCGAGACCATGATTCTCTACGTCTTTGGAGAGTATTCCTCTCGCTGGGATGCTGACCTGGGTTTGTGGTTGATTGTGTCGTTGATCACTCGAATTGCCTTCCGCATGGGCTATCATCGAGATGCAAAATGGTTCCCGTCTGTGTCTCCTTTCCAAGCTGTAAGTTCCTCCCCTTTGGGCGGGCATGAGTAATATGGCGTTCTTTGACTAACAATTACCAGGAAATGAGGCGGCGGACATGGGCACTTGTTCGAATGTCTGATGTTGTCTTCTCACACCAGGTCTCCTTGCCCAGCATGATCTATGAGCACGACTGTGATACGCAGTTGCCCAATAACATCCGTGACGAGGAGTTTGGCCCAGACACGAAACAACTACCGCCATCACGACCATCGACAGAACCGACCCCTATCGCCTACATGATTGCCAAGTCACGGCTATGTAACGAGCTGGGAAACATCCTTCAGGCTACGAATCAAGTCGGCAAACATGTCCCATACGATGAGATCATTCGTTTCGACGCGAAGCTGCGGCAAACCATGCACGAATTACCGCCACATCTAAAACTAACCACACTGGAGGGCTCTCATGACCCAGTGACGCTAATAATCGCGCGGTTCAACGTGGACATTCTTTATCAGAAGATTCTTTGCCTACTGCACCGAAAATACCTTCCACGGGCTAGGCAAAGCGCGAGATACGCCCACTCTCGAAGGGCCGCCATCGAGGCCTCCTTGACAGCTCTAGATCATCTTGCGGTCCTGTACCGCGAGTCGCAGTCCCGTGGAAGGCTGCGGTCAGTTAGTTGGTTCGTCAAGTCGATTGCTACCAAGGACTTTACACTTCCCGCGATGCTCGTCATCTTGGACTTGCACTTTGACAACATGGCAGCACAGTCTGAGACGCCACAAGATAACGAGGGAGCTTCCATGTGGAACTCAGAGCAGCGTTCTAGGATGATCGGAAGCTTGGAAACAGCAAAAGACATCTGGAAGACGCTTGCGGATACATCTATGGAAGCATTCAAGGCAAGCAAGATCATCGAGATCATGTTGGCCAAGATAAAGGATCCCTCGACATGCGGCACTGAGCAGCCCATCATGCAATCAGAGCCGATGGCGGGCTTGACTGCGAGCATCGGTGCCGATACGTCACCGGCTATTGCCCCGGGTCTTATATCCCCCAACACTCTACCTGACTTCAATACCGGAATCAACCCCTTCTCGACACCAAACCAGGCTCCGTTCATGGGCATGGACTTTGGTATGACTGCCCCCGAGGGCATTGATTTCCAGACCGATGGGTTTGGCGCCGCAGCCCCAGCTTCTCCGTTTTCTTCCATGTTTGCCAACATGGGAACGGGGCAAACGACTTCTGGGATTGATATGGCTGCTAACTTTGACTGGGTAAGTTGAGCTTGTTACCAGTCCCCTGCACATATGTAACTAACCAGTGCAGAATGCCTTCGAGAACTACACGCAGATGGCCAATTGGGGAGCAGATCAGAGCTTCCAAATATACGGTGCAACAGGGGATCAATCGTCCCCTGAACAGTCCTCCTCGACAGGCGGGCGTAGTGGTAGCGCTTCTCAAGGACATGGAGGGGGAGGGGGAGGGGATTTGAACATGCAATGATAGAGCGAGGATTCTTGTATAGTAATTGGGACTCGCACCTCATGTTGTGTATGTGTATGACGTGACGTTGGACAAAGGAATAAAAAAGCAAACACTCCATTTCTAAACAAGATATTTTGCATCACATGTGATTGATTGAATGCTGCCTCCCGTTGTCAACGGTTTGATGCAGCTGGAGTTGTTTAATGCCTGCTTACGTCATGCAGGAAGCCGTGTGGAGGGTGGGTCCTTCCTCAGAAACGAAGCTTTTCAAAGGTTTGCCGCCATCAAGCATCATCACGCATCAGCGCGCGTCTTCTTCTCTTGCATCCCAAACACCAACACATCCATTCCATTGACACATAATCACCGTCACCCTTTACCGTGCTCATCTCAAGCTAATGGAGTGCAGAGATAGAGGAGGCATTTTCTATGCAACTCCGACTATTTCTCCATTTCATTAGACTGCAACGAACGTATCTCCTTCGTTGCTACGCGCCACCCCTCTGACAAGTGTTAACTGCCGCTCTCACATGCTTGAGGTTTTCCCAAGCCATTTTTTCCTTCTTCTGTTCTCCGCCATCCTTTTTCTTTCGTCTGGAGCTTCTGGATAGAAATGTCTTCTGGATTGGAAAACATCGGGGCCAACGCCTTAGATGCGACGCTCACTCAAGCAGCCTCAGGCGTCGATCACACCAACCGCGAGGATTTTGACATGACTGACCAGCCCGACAACGAGGATTCCGACGCCTCCAGTTACGATCCTGCAGCTGCTCTATTCGACAAGATCACCCAGTCCAGTGGCACTTCTGGCAACAAACGCAAATCACCAGGCTCCAAGGATCCCACCCAGCCCGACAACGTGAAGAGGGTAAGGCTTCAGGAAGACGGACCAGGCCATTCGAGAGAGCTCCCAAGCTCTACGACGGACCGAGCAAAGCAGCTCCCAGCAGGGATATGGCAGCATATCTTCACTCTTGTTTCGCCCAAGACTCTGGGCCGTTTGTTGTCTGTCAACAAACTTTTCCACTCTTTTCTCACTCCTTCTTCCTCCACAGCTCCCCTTCCGCATCGCAATTATTTGCCCTCTGCTCTCCCGTACATGAAGCCTGAAGCAATATGGCAGGCCTCGAGGCGCTTGTTTTGCCCTCGTATGCCTGCTCCGTTGAAAGGCAAGTCAGAGCTGCACATGTGGCGTCTCATCTGCTCTACAACGTGCCAGTTTTGTGGTTCAAAGGGCGATTTGCAATCTTTTGATGCAGTCGATGAGTGGCATCGCGGGCCAGGCGCCAAGGGCGTCTCCCCGATTTTTTCGTTTTCTGTCTGTACCTGTGGAACTTGCTTAGTGAAGAGAAGCACAAAGGTCAGTATTTCCCGTATCATGGCATGCTTCTATCTAACAGTCTTGATAGGAACTCGACGTCCTGCTGTCTTCTACAACCCCCTCACTTCTGCTTCCAGCTCTTCCTCCGATATTCGTGACTGACCAATTGCACGTTCTACGTCCTCGTGTCATGCAAACTGGAGTTCTCCCCCCGAACACGCAGGTGACAAAGTTCTATTGGTCAGAACACATTAATCAGATCAAGAATGAGTTCGAACAGGTCAAAGTATTGGGTTCCGCAGCCACTGAAGAATGGGTCAAGGGCTTAGAGATTCGGGGCAAGCAGGCTTTGGCCGACGCCTCGCGCTGGGAGAAGTGGGAGCTGGCTGGAGGGCTCAACCAGGTGCGAGTGTCTCTGAGTGCTACAAAGCCTGATCCTCCCAAAGCAGAGAACCTAGTACCAGTTGCATTTTCACCCAAGCCTCTTCCTGGCCATCATCTATCCAACTTGACTCGGAGTCATGAGGAGCGCCAAGACAAAGCTTCCAACCCGAAGGAAATACCCAGCCTCGCAGGGAAGCCGGACGCACCCCTTCAACAACCTCGTCCTCTGGGACAGCAGAAAAGAACCAAGGAAGAGGTGGCTCAGCTCAAGGCGCAGAGACGTGCCGACATTGAACATCGTGCGATGCTTCTTGATCCTCCGCTAACTGCCAGTGTTCTGGCCCATATTCCGTCCTTCCAGGCAGCTCTACAACTCATCACACCACTCGATGATAACGCATGGGAACTACTGAAGCCGCGTCTTCTTGCTCAACGGTCAGATGCCGAAGTCAGAGAGAGAGAAAACACGGCGAATGCTCGAGCACTCCAAGACAAGCTCGTGACACAAAATGGAAGCAAGCCTGCCAGAGAACCGAGGGAAGTCCCTGACCAGGAGTGGGACGACATCCAGGGACCTGTGAGGGCTCGCATATCAGCATATGCGGACGAAATCATCAAGGGGTGGAACAATGGTGAAAAGGTTAAGAGGAAGAACACCCCGCAGTTTGCGGCAGACGTTCTGCTCTACGTTCGCAAGAGGTTCTATGCCGAAGTTGCCAAGGATACAGCTGCGGCTGTTGCTGCAGGAAAGGAGCCGATCGTAGAGCCGCCAGAAGGACCATGGACCCAGAAGCTGACGTTGGAGAACATGAAGTGGGTATTCGACATGAAGGTCAAGCCGCGCACTGAGCAATTTCGAAAGGAGCTATTCCTTTGCAACGGCTGCAACCCCAGCGGCAACCTCAAGTTCTTTGGTTTCGAGGGCGTGATCCAGCATTACGCAGCCAAACACACCGGTGTCCTTAGTCTGGGCAATGTTGTCGTGCATTGGAGGGCGGAATGGCCAGCGGTGCCTCCATTCAGTCCTGATCCACGAGCCATAGAGCTTGGTCAGTACGGGAAGTCTTCATCGCACTCGCTCCCGCAGACAGGTGCCACGGCCCAACAAGGATTTGCTGGCTATCAACCAGCTCCGCCAGCGGGTTATGGTCCCCCTGGCTACAGCGCACCGTTCCCAGCACCACCGCTGCATTACAGCTCTGGTCCGCCTGTCCCTGTGCCACCAACAGACTATGGCGGTGTTGGGCCTCATGCTTATGGAGCACCCTACTCGTCTGCAGCCTATCCGGACAGTATGACATATTCTTCCTATCCTCCACAGTTCTCTTCGGAGGCGGCATATGGCTCCCATGGCCAAACAAATGCCTACGTCGAACCACACACATCGGGGCCAGCTTCCTATGACTACGGGTCATACCCCAACCTCCAAGGCGCCTTTGATTCTGGACGGGCAAAGGTTCCGTATAAGACACGACTTAATGCCATGGCTAAGATTGCTAAGGATACTTGGTTCAAATTGGGGGGTGTGAAGAAGCTACACCCCTCCATCAAGGTATCTACAGTTATTCATCGTATAGCCAAGAAGTTCCAGAAAGACTACGATGAAGCAGCATCTCTATCAATGTTCGCAGAGGCTTTGTCCAGTCACAAGGACATGCGCGCAGTTCGGGTTGCCAACGACATCTCGTGCAAGGCGTGCACCAGCAGGCGCGCATTCACCTTGGTCAACCTTGTCACGCATTTCATGGCACAGCACGTTGAAGGCCCTGAAGCTCAGGGACTGGCACCCATGGACTGGCGAGTGGACATGGTTTCGCTTCCAAACGAAGCCTGCTTGGCCAAGGTGAAGCGTAAGCTACAGAATAACCAAGCCGCGCATGCCGCTGTGGAGGATGCGATTCCATGGGCATTCGAGAAGTCGTTTATAGACAGATTCCTCCAGCAAGGCTCTTCGGAGGAGGAGCTGGAGACCACCCCAGTCGTGAAGCCGGGCGGTAAGCCAGACAAGAATCCAGCTGGGGCATCAGGGGGCCATGGTACACAGCAGAGTCAAACGCACAAAGCTCCCGAGGCCAATGGTCGACCTCAACAACAACTCGAGCATCGTCCAGGGCCTCAGTCTTCCGCGGAGAAAGCACCAGGCACCAGTCAACCCCTACCCCGGGCTCAACCCCAGGCACAAGCGTACGACAAGGCCACAGAAGACATACCACATCTCCGGCCTGCCAGCGAAGTTTACGGTGGCCACAAGAAAAGACGTGCTGTTGCAGTTCAGGGGCAACCTACAACTGGCATCTCCGCACAAGAGAGGCCTCTATCTGATCGTCAACCAGCATCGGAATCTGAATCTGCCAAGCGAACCGAGCGAACCGAGCGAAGAGAAGTCAAGGTCAAGGCAGAAGATGAGTCAAACAACACACCATCTACATCCGCCCGACCTCGAAACCCGACACATTGGCGCGATGAGCGTTCGCACGACTATCGCGATGCTCGAGAACACCGCTACTCTATCGCTGAGGCGTCTGGGCCACGCGACAGGAGCGCTTCAGTTGGAAACCGACCTCAGGAATATCGGCCTCCTATTGACGCTCCGGTGAACGCAGCATCTGGATTCATTGAGGCTCGCAGGGGCAGCAGACAGGATCGGCCTGCCCTCGAGAATCATGGCCATGCGATTGAGGAGGAAGTTGTCTACGTCGACGAATCGGGACGCGAAATAGGCCGAGGGATGAGAGCCCGAGATACCCTGCCTCAGGAGACCAGATACGGCGTACCTGATGGCCGTGTCTTTGAGGATCATCGCTACGCTCCCTCTGGCTGGTATGAGGGCCATGATCCAGCACGTTTTCGAACTCGCAGTCCTCTCCCACAATATGGGCAACCTGTACATCACTATGAGGCAGAGCATGCGCCTCACCGCGTTTACTACGACTATCATGACCACCGTGCAACAGTAGGCCCCGGGGCCTATGAATACGTCGAGGTCCGAAGTCAATACGGCGACTACTTCATCAGGCGACCAGTTCAACATGACGAGAGAGACTTCTATACCTACGACACTCGACCTCCTATGAGGGAGCAGAGCGCCTACCCAGCTCCCCGAGCTGCGGAAGGGCACTTGAACAGCCGTTACGCTGCTGATCCTCGAGCATCTGTCGCCCCAGGTCGTGCTGCGGCCAGGCCCGAGTTTGACGACTACGATCCACGATATCCTTCGCCGGGCAAGGAAGAGGATGCATATCAAGGGAATCAGAGATGATGATGAGCTTACTTGTGTGGGGAAATGAATTGCTCAAGGAGGGAAAATGAGGATCACAACCATGTACAATGACCTAGCCACCCTGTATAACTAGCAAATGCAACATGACTACCATGATTATTTGGTGTACAAGTGAAGATAATCAAGTTGAAGTGGTAAGTTGATTGTATTCTGAGAGGACGACGAGCCGAATTTGTTTTACATAGATACAAGTAAGTCTTCCTCCTCTTCTTTCTGCTCGCGCCTTGGAAAGTAAGTTGAGTGACAACAAATCCGAATGCCAGCGGTGGTGTACAAAATAGACAACAAAAAGTGTACAAGACTTCTCTCTCTCCTCTCTTTGCGTTGCTTTGCTTTGGATGGAAAGTCGATCAAGAGTTTTTCAGGTGAGCAGCCCAGAGACAGACAGCCGAAGAGGCAGCTGAATGATGAGCCTAGCCCTGCCAAACGATCGATCTTGTCCGTCCCCGATAAGAATTCGCCTCCCAAGTCTATCCGCACATGACGTTTTTTTCTCCTCATTACTGTCATTTCTCTAAGTCGACGCCTTCTCTCTCCAAGGGCATTCTCTCCAGGGGTTGGGGGGGAGTCCTGCACCCGAGGGGGGATGATCCTTCTACAGCACCTCACCAATAATCTTGGCGGCCTCGCGGTACGTCTGCAGCAGGCGCTCGCACTTCTCGCGCTCCTTCTTGACGCCGTCGTCCTCGTACAGCAGCTCCTCAAAGAGGGACTCCTTGTAGAGCTCGCTGACGAGGCGGTTCTGGACAACATCCTTGCAGTGGTTGACGAGGAGGTGCATGACGGCCTTGGGGACCTGATCGGCAATGGACTCCCGCACAATGTTGAAGTAGGAAGAGATGAGAGCCCGGATGAGCTCCGTCTCCATGGCCTCCCGCTCCGTCATGGCCGGTTCCGCGGATTCTCCCTGTCGGTGGGGGTTAGTTTCGTGGGAGAAGAGCAGGCCGTGTATCTGGTCCTCGGAACTCACCATCTGGGACGCCAAGCCGTAGTTCTTGCCTGTCCGGTCAAATTCGTCCTCCAGAGGCTGGGGTGTGGCCGTGGATGGACGGTGGGGGATCTCCTTTTCCCGGCGCACAATAGGGAAGCTGGTCTCGGAGTGCTGGCTAATATGTCGTCCGTTGGACAACGTGGGGCTGGGCAGAGGCCCGGTAGCACCCATGTTGGCACCGTCCTTGCCGAAGAAGTAGTTCAAGAAGGAGTCCCGCGCGCCTCCGAGGCCCTGCTGGTTAAGTCGAGAAGGCGATGCGGACCGGATACCGTTGAGATTTGACGCGTTCATAGCGGCAGCGATACTGGGGTGGTTTCCGTTCTCGAGGACCGGAGGCGAGAGGCTGCGAGGGGGTTTGGTCACCTTGCTTCGGCTCGATTTGGTCTTCTCGGCCTTCTCGTTGGGAGCTGTGACACCGTCCTCGTTCTCGGGGCCGTCACCGTCGGCCTCAATCTCCTGCAGGCGTCGTCTTTCCCGACGCTCACGCTCCTCCTGGATCAACCTTTTCCGTTCTCGTTCCTGCTTAGCGGTAACAACATTGCTCATGGCAGCAGCAGCGCCCAAAAAGTTGGGATGGTTGGTGTTGATGTAGGCGCGCTGGATAGAAATGAGAGACTCAACATACGAAGAAGCAGGTCCTAGCCGCTCGCGGAGCAGGTCTGATACCGTCTCGATGAGCTTGGCCTGGAGTCTGGGGTATCGGGAAAGCTCGGTTGAGCCGCAGGTGTGGCAAATCTTGATCAGTTCCTCATAGACAAGTTCCACGCAACGCTGGCTAGGAATCTCGAGGAGCTTGATCTGAGGCTTCACAAGGAGGTCGAAAGCCATCTCTGGGACAAAAAGACTGGGCCGGGGACCGGTGGAGTTTCGGATGGCCGTCCGGATGTCAAGGGCGGACAGGTTAGAGGTGGGATCGATAGACTCGAGAGAGCTACCGAAGACCGAGTTGAAGATGTAGTAGATACGGGCACCACCACAGAGCTCCTTGGTTGAGATCTCGGTAGAAGTTCCATCGATGGAGGAAATGAAAGAGGTGGCGAAGCGAGTCATCTGCTGCAAGATGAGAGAGCCACGGTGCTCCTTTCCGCTAAAGTGCATGTCACCGTAGCTAGCCAGCTCCTGCTGGGTCTGGCCCATGAGGGTGTTGAGACGGGCCTTGATGTCGGGCAATCGCTCACGGATGTGGCCCATGAGAGTGGTGTTGAGCGTCTTTGCTAGGTAGTGGGTGCCGCAGCGGTTGGAAATATTGCGGTAGGCAGGGTGGTGCTTGAAGAATTCGGCCTCGGCATGAAGAGCCTCCTCCATGGGCTTGTTTCCTTGGATGTCCTGCTGTGAGCGGTTGACAACACCAATGAATCCCAACTTCAGAGGGTAGACACGGCCCGAGAGAATATCCAGAGCATTGGTGCCGTGGTCCATAAGGTCGACCTTGGTCAGGACACCGATAGTCCTCCGGCCAAGAGGGTCAACATGGCGGGCAAGCTTGAGAGCCTCCGAGTTGACGATATCGACGTTGGCAGGAGAGACAGCAAGAATGATACTGTTGGGCTTGGCGATATATTCTGAAATTAGGTTTCGGGTCTGCTTCTCGATATCGGTAGGTTGGTCACCGATGGGAACCTAAAGACAAGAATTGTCAGTGGGGCTCAGTGCCAGCGCATGAGGGCATCAAGAAAAGTCAGGAAAGGCTTCTCACCTTGGTAAGACCGGGAAGATCAACCAGGGTCAGGTTAAGGACGTGGGGGGAGTAGATCTTGAGGTTAATGGGTTGTCGGTTGATGCCCTTGTTGTTGCCGGCGACGCGGGAAGTCTCGTTCTCGATCTCGCGCTTGACGTCGGTGAAGTCGTTGAATCTTCGGTTAGGGATGTGATGGAACTCTGCCCACTCGGAACGGCGGGCAGCACCGGGAGATCGATAAGGATCGAGAGAGGGGTCGGGGGCGCCCTCGTCATCGGGGACGTTGATGAGCTGGAGAATCAGGGGCCGACGGGTGACGATGCCGCTTCCTCGCGGCAGAAAGTCGCGGCCGACAATGTTTTCAAGGACGGAGGATTTGCCCGCGGACTGGGAGCCGACGACAACCTGGATAATACGGGTCAGCCTGGGGCGGCAAGAGTCAATTCGTCGCATGAAAAATGCATACAATCTGAGGAAGGTCCAGTGAATCGCTGCCGATGGTGTTGAAGACCAGATCCTGCAGCTTGTTGACGGTGCTGAGCAGATCCTCGCCGAGGGCAGCCATGGTGACGGAGGGAAAGAGAGGAGACCGAGACAAGCAGACGCAGACGCAGACGACAGAAGCAGCAAAGACTTGAAGCTGAGGCCGAGATCGTCAGAAGTCCAGCAGGCCAGGACACGACACAACACGGACGAGAGGCTGTGAGATTGCGCGCGTCGTCGTCGCTATCAATCAATTCCAAGAATTCATGCGGATTGATGCAGGCGTCGAGTCGGGTTCACGTGTATTTGCATAATGGATGGCAATAAAGCGCTACCTCTCCTACACTAGAGACCTGGGTTGGGCCTGGGTGCCTGGCTCCGGGCTCCACTGGAGCCTGGCTTCCAAGGTTCTCGGCTCGTGAGCACAGGCCTGTTGTCACTGGCCACAGTCAATGCAATTGCAATCCTTGAGGTGCCGTTATGCGTAAACAGTGCTGTATCGGGGCATCACCTTCGCCACGGGTCGGCTGACTTTTCCACGGATTGTGTGTGGTCTGGATGAAAGGCATGTCCACGAAGCAGCTGCCGGATGATCTGGGAGCCTGACAGAAGCCCAATTCAAAAGACATGAGCACATTCGGTAGCCCCGGTGCCCTGCCGGCCACGAAGCCTACACCGTAAGTAAGTTCCCTGCGTTACGTCGGGTGCTATATGCCTGTCTAAACTTGTTGTCTGCTAGACCCCAGCGTGGGAGCTTTCCCCTTGACCACGATGGTCGGTAACCTTATCGCGCTGTTCCCCAGAGACGAGAGGAGAAATTGACCAAAAATAGGCGAGTGCAAGACCGTCATGACAAAGTACCTAGCATGCATGAAAAAAGTGCGAGGCGTCAATGAAGACGAATGCCGCGACCTGGCAAAGGCCTACCTCTCGTGCAGAATGGACAGGTGAGAGAGACTGACTCAACTCAATGACGCAACTCGGCGCCGCTTTCGGAACATCGCGGGCTCATGCGTCTGAAACTTCTAGAAACCTCATGGCCAGGGACGAGTTCAAAAACCTGGGCTTTGCAGAACCTCCACCGCCTCCAGCTCCAGCAAAGGAGCCGGAAAAGGGCGTCAAGGGCGAGCTGCGGTGGTAACTAATGCTGCTTGTGCTAGTGGCGGACGGCACTGCAAGTGCGCGGCAGCTCTCGCATGTGGAATACATAAAGACCTGTGGAATGGCATGAAAGACGACCAACCGGGCAAATGAGAGGCAGACACATCAAAGACAGCGCTGCCCTCCCCCCCGCTCAAGCAGCTGTGACAGTAGAGGCAGAAAAAAAAAGAGGCCGAAAAGCAGGCCGTGTTCATGTACGATAAAGAGAATACCTTTGGGCAGAAGAGCTCCCCTTAGCATAACGATATAATGACCTTTATCCCCTTTGATATCCATGAAAGCCTCTTTCACAAGCTCAAAAGATGCCCTTGTTGCTGCTGGTGATCCTCTGACGCAAGCCATCTACCGCAATGGTCCGTTGCCTGGTCAACCCCGCAATCGAGCTCGCCCTTGCGATCGCCTGGCCTGGATGGCGGTACAAAAGTGACTCCCTCACTCACACCACAACTACCTAGTCTCCTATAGCGTTCGCCCTCTCTCTCCCTCGCCAGTGCTTACCTCTCTGCCGGACAGAATCCTCTTCTTCTTCAGCATCCCTTAATTCAATACCACGTCTTCCGGCAAAGATGCCAGGCACGGGGAGGTCCACCCCGACCCTGAACAAGTCGCGAAAGGTGACTCCGCCGTCGCCCTCGTATATGACCAATGATCAATTTGGTACGACCAGTTCACTGGGATCTGTGGTGATTTCTGGCTAATCTTGCTTGTATAAAATAGCAAATTATCTAGCAGAGCTTCGATCCCACCGTGTTGCCAGACCTGGAGGTGCACGCCCTCAGCCTGCGGGGGCTCGTCCAGCTCCCGCCACCCGTTCAAGCTTGCACCGTTCAAGCACCGGTCGATTCAGCCCCGACGCCGCCTCCCAGACCGAGAGCTTGCCTGGTGTTGAGCGCGTTCCCTCAAAGAACCCCAGCATTGCTGCCGGCAGCGTTGCCTCCAAGTATTCCACCGTGAGCCGTGGGTCCTATGCGATATCGGCCTCAAAGCCTCTGAGACCGTCCGAGGTCGTCCCCTCAGCCACCTACATTGAGCGAGGCCAAAGATGGATGGAAAAGGAGGAGGCGAGCTCATTGCGCGATGCGATGGAGGAGATGGACATCCGAAAGGGCAACAAGTCACCGCCTGTGCAGCCTGTGCCGGAGACGCCCGATGACGAAACGCGCATCTACAACGCTGCGCTCGACGAGGCTGCCGAGCTCGTCTGGCAACATCAACATGGCACACCGTCACCTCGCCCTGACGGCCCTTACCGTTACCGATCACACTTGAGAAAGAATAGCTATGCGCATGCGCGCACCGCTAGCGTCGGGGGTACCAGATCGTTCTCGGGCAGTTCAACCGATAGTGAGGGTAACGCCCCTGGTGGTCGCCCCTCTCTGGAGCACAACCACACAGGGGAGTCTTCTTCAAGTCGTAAGAACAAGTCGTACGGTAGCATTGGCCGTTCTGGAAAGTTCTCCGAGCAGCGCCGGCAAGCGAGTCTAAAGAGGAACATCAGCGGCGAGGTCGAGCGACCCTTCTCTGGGGACCAGATCTGGGAGGAACCAGAGTCATCGACCGCAAAGAATGTCACCACGTCGGGTCGCGCATCACCCGAGAAGCTTAGCAACAAGCCCCAGAATCCCCTGAACCGCGTGCGCTTCGAGTCGCCCAAGCAAGACACGGGCAAGGGCAAGGCCCACGACCCCGTTGAGATTTATCGCAATCCCCCAACGCGTTCTCGCAACCCGCTGTACACAAGCAACCCTGCCGGGGAGAATTCTGCCCCTGTTGATGACAGTGTGGAGAGAAAGAATGGCATGGAGGTTCGCAGCCAAGATATCCGTGCGGCCACGAGCATGCGATTGAAGGATCGCAGCCCCAACCTCCCGGAACCCACAGCCGTCAGTGACAGTCCGGGACGGCCCATTGTAAGCTTCGACGCCAATTGGAAAGCCCCGGACGAGTCCACTGATACCAACCCAGACCGGTCGATCCCGGCAGCCCTCAGCAGCAGCACCTCCTCCGCATCCTCCTCCTTCAAACCGGAGGCAAAACCCATGGAGATACCTAGTATCGTTGTGGCGGAGGAAAGTACGTCGATGTCCCGGCCGTCGTCCAACGCGAACATCCCGTCGATCTGCGTAGCTGGGGCAGACGACAGCCCGAGAGGCCCAGTGCCTTCAATCAACGTTCCCAGCATCGCAGTCGACGAAGCTCCAAGCAACAGCCGCAGCAACGGCATCCCCGCCATTGTGACGCCCGATGACCAACCGACCTCACGCAGTCGTCCGTTGCCGAACCCGGTCCCCAGAGGAGCGCCTCGACATGCCCAGCGGCCCCGTGGCCACTGGTCTGCAGCTCCCGGGAGCGCCAGACGAGCAGCTACCATCTGCCATGAGTGTGGTTTTCCCATCGAAGGGCGATTTGTGGCGCTGGCGGGGTCCAACGAGCGATTTCATCCCTACTGCTTCAGCTGCTACTCATGCGGCACCAACCTGCAGGCCATGGAGATCAGCCCAGAGCCTGACCACGTCCGCGAGCAGCGACTTGACCGCATCCGCCGTCGCGCGGCTGGCGAGATCTTGCCAGAGGAACCTGGTGAGACCATGGCCGAGGATGGAGATGAGCGCCTCCGGTTTTTCTGCCACCTAGACTGGCACGAACTGTTCGCGCCACGCTGCAAGCACTGCAAGACTCCCATCCTGGGAGAGCACATTGTAGCTCTCGGTGCCCACTGGCACTACGGCCACTTCTTCTGCGCTGAATGCGGCGACCCATTCGAGCATGGCATGACGCACATCGAAAAGGACGGGTACGCATGGTGCATCAACTGCCAGACGAAGCGCACCGAGCGACGAGCTCCCAAGTGCAGGAAGTGCAACATCGCCGTCATCGGGCAGTACATCCAGGCCCTCGGCGGCGAGTGGCACGAGCACTGCTTCCGTTGTGCAGAGTGTCAAAACGGCTTCGACGATGGCCAGATCTTCACCAAGCACGTGCCCGAGGGCACCATCGTGCTCTGCACTGGATGCCGAGCAAAGGAACTCAAAGCGTAATGTAATTTAGTCTCGGCGCTTTTGTGTCTAGGCATTGTTTTTGTTGTTGTTTTCACTGGCATTGACTGTTTTATGGTTTAGCACGCGAGTCTTGTAATTTATTTGGTCGTTCGGGAGGGAAAACGGGGTGTAAAGATAACTCGATCGCGTAGATTGTCTAGGTTGTTGGTTGTCCGTTCATTCGGTTTGGCAAAGGAGAATTGAGGCGTTGTTTGCGTTGTAATTAGGTTTCGCACAAGTCATTTGATTTGATGGATTCTAGAATGGCAAAAACACACATGGTTTGGTCCGGTATAGTGCAGTTTCCGTCTTGATTTAGGTGTTATCCTAATATGATCTGTTTCACTCTGCCCAGTTGTGGTCTGATCTGATCTGATATCAATCGTGAAGCCATTCACAGAGGCGCAGTCAGACAACGAGTTCAAGGTAATGGTGCGTATCTTTCGTAAATTATGGGCGAATCTCCTTCCGTATCCCTTTCATCTGATGTACACAAAGCGATGCCAGCCAGTGTTCAAATCCAGCCCGGGAGCCCTTCCTGTGTTGTTTTCTTTGCTTTCCTTCACGCTCCTCCAAGGCTACAGTGAACATCCGCCCACCTGCTCCTGGTGCACCTCGAGCGTGTCGCCGTCTTGCATCTCAAGCTATGGGAAGTACATGGTCAGCACCTCTGATCTCTAGAGTACGGTCTGTCCTCTGCCTGGCAGCAGGACGAGACATGGGCGGTGGGAGATACATACCGCGTCGGGGGTATCTGTGGGCTGGACACGCGTGCCGTCAAAGAGGAACCGCACCGAGCTGAGGGCCTTGCCCTGTCGCTCGCAAAAGGCGCCCATGAGCTTCTCGAGCTTGGTGGTGCGCTTGATCTTGAAGAAGACCTCGTTGTTGTTGTCGGTGACCTTGATGTTGAGGTGCTCCGTGTTGGCGGGGGCCTCGGCCCGCTCGCCGCCTGGGGTGCCGTTCTCATTCTCGCCAGACATGGTCGTCGGGATTACAGTGCTGCGCCGGGGATGGGAGTCAGCGCGCGACGGCGGATGGAGGACGTGGCAAGGTATCGGCTTTTACCTGTAGGGTGGAGGATGGTGTGTCTGAAGGTGGGGGAGTAGACGATGGCGTCTCGTTTGCACAGAGGCGCAGCGCGTAAAAGTGTGGGCAGATGGGGAGAGTGGTGTTCAGCAGATCGTGTGAGAGGTTGAAGAAGAGAAGTAAGAGCGGAGGGTGGGAAGGAGAGGAGAAGAAAAAAGGTGGTGTTGGTGGGAGGTGGAAAAGACGACGGGTGCGTGATGAGCCTCGACCAGAGTGAAGGCAACCCAGGCTCCATGTCCATTCCCCAGCGCCTGAGACGCCCATAACCTCAAGTCAGAGGCAGCGCTGAAGGCGCCCCGGAAGGTGGGGAGCGACGCCTCCCATTGGCTCCAGGCCTTCACCGAAGACTGGAAACCCGGGCGGACAGACGGCCGGTGCACGGAGGATTGGGATGCCGATAATGGTGCCGGTACCCAGTACAAAGTGAAGTGCTGACCTCATCACTTTGAGTTCGGAGATTTATGTTCTGGTTTGGTGAAGAGGGCGAGAGAGGCACAGGTACGGGGTACCCATGACATCAGCCTTCTCCAACCTCTTGTCGCCTTCTCATGTCTTGCGTTGAACTGCCATTACCAGACCGTCATTGATAACTCTGCTCAGAGACGAAAGTATTCGAGACGCGACCAAAGAACTAATTCTGCCACTGGGTAGATGCCACAATAACAGTTGCCTTTCCATTCCAATCCACACGCGAAATATCGCATTGCATAACAAGACAAGCAACAATGGTTTGTCCCGGCCCATGCTACTCACGAGCAATCTCCAATCGTACTGACAATGCACAATGAAGGCTCCCAAAGACGACGTTGAGGCTAAGCCTGCCTGTCATCCTCGCGCAGTGAGTTGATACCCTAGACAACCAATTCAATCCCGATTACACAGAACTGACTGTTTCTTGTCCAGTGCGCAATTCAAAGCAAGCATCTCATCCAGGCACAATGACAACGTGGCTGCTAACATGCAGATAGACTGCCTCACACGCAATGGTTATAACGAGGACAAATGCCAAACCGTCATCAGGCAGCTCTACGAGTGCTGCGAAATCTTCTACGAAAGATATGGCGAAGAAGCCTCAACCGTGAGCTGTCCAAAGCCATATCTGCTCAAGCTCAAGATGAAGCAACTCCGGGAGGAAGGAAAGTGATATGTAGCGCTCGTCTTATGGTGCGTCAACCGGTCTGGGAAACTCTGGCAACTGGTGTGAAAAGCGAACTTCTTCTAGGCGATCGTTGAGCACGCAGGAGGTCTCATGGACCTGAACAAGCATTGAATGTCCTGTTCCGAGACTCTAATACGAATGCCGATGACATTATGATAGAAGAAGAGAAAAAAGAGAGAAAAGATTTTCGAGTGGGTCGAACATCAAATAATACAGTGTTTGTAAGTTACGAGAAGCACTGTAACACACTGTATCTACGCGCCTCGCGCCTAAACGCGGCAGCGTCTACACCTGCCAACAGCCTGCATCGGATCCAGGCACCAAGGTACGTACCGATGGAGCCAAGCATGGAAAAGCTCCAGGCGCGCCAGTGAAGCAGCAACCAAAACAGACCCAGCATTTCTCTAGTTTTGACCTGGAGCATCAACCAGCACGAGCTTCTGTTGAAACCCACCGCGATTGCGCCTCCGATTCGACCTTGGCGACCCCGAAAACGCGCGATACCATCTCTTGCACCCGGGTCTGGGTATGCGACCTTGAACGAGCGCCTTCTGTGACCCCTGCGGCCAACCAAGCCGAGTAGGGTCGACGACTCAAGCTTCTCATCTCGTTGCGTTGCCTCGCTCTCGCCGACGACACGACTATTGATATAGAATCGACATGGAACCCACTCGAGACATCACCATGGACGCACCAGAGATCGAGAGAATCCTATCCTACGAGGCTGGACCCGAAGTTGAAGAGTTCGCCAACGCCCTCGATGACTGCCTCGCTCCTCCTCTCGAACCCGCGGACAGACGAGAACGAATCCTTGACCTCCCACGACGATACTATGAGAGTGCATTGCGGCGACTGGCACAAGTACGGCCGCGCATGGTGCGCGATGGCGCCCAGGACGATGTTGACATGGACGCGGATGAAGTCGATGCTGCCACCAGCAATCCCGCCTCAGCAGAGCTGATCAAGCGCCTCGAACGGGAGGCACAGACCTGGGACCTTTTGCGCCGGCTGCTTCCGCTGAGATATTCAAGTTCTGATGCGAATCAGATGGATTTCGACCAGAGCACCAAGACCCCACGAAAGGACCTGCTCCGTGATTTTCTGGCCACAGATCCGTCAGCACGAGAACGACAAGCAGTTATACAATGGCTCCAGACTAACGCTGCTTCTGGTCCCGATATCGATGAGCTTGCTCGCGAACTTCAACAGAACGCCGATAGAGGTGATATCATCGCTCACGGCTGGCTTCACACACGATCTTCTATCAAGCTCAGAAAAAGCGTCACTGCCTGGCCGCATCTGCTCGATCGTCAGTCGCCAGCCGTTGCGACATCGTTCCTCAATGCGGATGGTTCACCCCTCGTCACGCAGCTTGATCCTGATGCTGCGACTCGCCAAGGACGGAAACTTGAGCCACAGGACGAATACTTTGAGCGTGCCATCTGGCTCGGCTGTTTTGAGCACCTCCGCCGTGGATCTAACCTCGAGACTATTCGCGAGTGGTGTCAGGAGAGGACAGAGATGTGGCGGGCTATCTCTACCTCTGCCGTTCTCCTATCTACCGATGATAACCAGCAGTTACCTATTACCAACCCAGCATCTTTAGCTCTGTGGCGACGCATGTGCTTCAGCTTGGCTCGATCAGGCGGCTGTGACGACTATGAGCGTGCAGTATATGGTGTTCTCTCTGGAGATATTGCCAGCGTGGAAAAGGTGGCACTCACTTGGGACGACTTCCTCTTTGCCAACTACAACGCCTTGCTACGCACCCAGTTGGACACGTACGTGCTTGGTCTATGCCCGGCCAGCGTGGCTGCAGGTATGACGCAATCATTCCCTTCGTTTGACGCTGTTCAGTACCACGGTGATCCGGAAACCGTCGACAAGCGCCTCATTCGCTCTCTCGAGTCCAACCCGCAGATCCGTGACGAAGCACACGAACCCAGCAAAGCGCTTCAAGCATCCCTGATTTCCAAGGAGATTGGAAACTACCTGTATGAGCAGGGACTGGTTATCTCGTCCAGCGCAGACCACCATGAGTCGAAGCTTTACCGTTCAGAGCCCAATGGCCTTGACTTGAACAAGGACAGGTTCTTCCAGACAACCCAGCACTATGGACTGCGCATTGTAGCGCACGTCTATCTTCTCATCACTCTGCTCGATAAGCTGAGCTCCAGGGATGACTCTCTGGCTCCCCTGTCTTCACCCCCAGACTGCAGACGCTCTCAGGAAAATCTCATCGCAGGCTATGCCCACTACTTGCGCCTGGCTCAGCTGCAAGAATTAATACCCCTTTACTGCTCGATTCTCGAGGAGCCTCGGTCTTACGAGGTGCTCAGTTACAACCTCATCCCCGAAAAGGACACCAAGCAGCGTCTGATGCAGCTCCGGCTCATCAAGAAGGCAGGCATTGACGTGTTCAAGTTTGTCAAGACGCAAGCATGGCTCATGTATGACGATCTTGGCCCACCCAAGAGCACGTTCCCTGCCAAGGAGTCCTTCAGCATTATTGCTCCTGGACCGCCAACTTCGCGACGAGGCCGACCTATCAAGCCGGACTTTTTCGGTGAGGATGAGACCCAGATCGAGGCGACACACGAGAATTTAATTCGCTCCATCGAATGGCTTCTGCTGGTCCAAGAGACGTGGCCCAATGTGTTCTCCATGGGAACCAAGGTCTACAAGTACTTTTTGCGTAAGTCGGCTTGATGCTATCTCAATGATAAAGACTGACCCTGTCACAGGCAATCTTCACCTCAACGCTGCTCGCCAATTGATGAGGAGAGTATCTTTTGCTGATGTCTTGCAAGCCGCCACTGAAGATGATAGCACGGAAGCAGGCTGGTTTGAGGACACCCCCGAGTTCTGGGCTAAGCATCTGGACCGGAGAGGTATTCTTGATGTGACCCCTGATCAAGTGGCTTCAGATGCCCGAAAGTTTAGAGAGCTGGAGGCTCTGGTACGAGCTCTTGATAGCCTGGAAACGGTCGCCTCTTTCTCTGAGCTCACGAATGAGTATGTTGAATCTTTCAAATGAGCCTTGAGAATCAAGACTAACAAAACAAGCAGGGAGAGTGTCAAGTCTCGTGAGTTCTGGGCTTCGATTGGGGAGGAAGTCAAGAATTCAAAGGAGATGATGCAGCCACTTCTCAACAACTGGCTCCTGGTGGGCATCGAGGGTGAGTCTTGGATGGTATTTGATTGGAAGTGCTCTGTACTAATATCGAAACAGAAGGTGATGAGGAACTCCGGGACCTCCGCAAGGCCTATCTCCCCGAGACGATCCTGGCCTATATCAGCTCGCTGCACTTTGCAGGCACCGGCTTGTCGCGAGACAACCTGCTAGAGTGTATGGAGCTGGCTGCCATCATTGCAGAGCGCAGCTCTGATCTGTCGACAAGCTTCAT
The DNA here is from genome assembly GCF_026873545.1 of Fusarium falciforme. Taxonomy (NCBI): domain Eukaryota; kingdom Fungi; phylum Ascomycota; class Sordariomycetes; order Hypocreales; family Nectriaceae; genus Fusarium; species Fusarium falciforme. The sequence continues at coordinate 2,008,499 of NC_070544.1, read as the reverse complement.
GGATGCAGGACGTATGAAGGAACTGGTCGAGGCTTTTGCGGCAGTCAGCAAGGCGTTGGCCATCAGCACCGGGGAGAAGAGGGCCACTGGCGCGAGCAGCAAGAAGCTGCGCGAGATGGGATGGTCACGGGATCTGTGGTCGGTGAAGCATTGATATCCATCGTCAAGACTGTTTCCTTTCTTGAATCACTGCTTATCCGAACTGCTGCGTGGTGGTGGCTTTGGGCGTTGAATGTTGATATCTCTCTTAAAAAGTGTATGGTTGTGGACTGTAACATAACATATCTACGGCATTTGGTCTCGTGTAGAAGACCGGGACGGGAACAACTGACTTAATGAACTATTCCCTGTTTTTGTTTATTGAATTATTTGTCTCTGAGTGAAGCTATCTTGACGTTGATCTTCCCTCTCAGCCTCCCCCAGATGTGGCGTGCGGCTCTAGCGTCTCCCCCACACGTTCCGTCGACGACATCCCATTTGGGCGGCTCCAAACTAAGCTCCTCCCCCACTTCCAACCTGCATCTTGCAACTCCAACCAAGTCGTCATCTCTTTAGACGCCGCGCCTGTGACTATTACGCCACAGCTTTATATATCAGACGTATTCCTTTAACACTCTAGGGATATGGCAAGCTTCACACCCGAGCTCCAAGGAGCAACCCCTCCAGTCCTGCCCCCGAAACCGGGCAGCCATGAGACCAGTCGCATCGCGACACCGACGTCGATAGCCGGTCCTGCACCTTTCGAACCGGGCAGTAACCGCGTGTCGAGCTCTGTGAATGATGCTCCGGCGTCGATACCGGACCCGGGCGACCAATGGCTTCCTCAGATCCTCCAGGATAAGTCGTACGTCATCACATGGGCTTTGCTTGTGTCGCATCCCGCGCTGACGTGCTCTTGTGTAGAAAACAAGATCTAGCTGAGATACTCGCCAACCCGACACTTCTGAACGCCCTCGCCCATTCACCCGATTCCATCCACCCATCCCTCCTAGCTTCCCACCAAGCGCTCTCATCAGCGCTCAACGAGAACATAGAACTAGCCGGCCAGCTCACTGATATGGAGGCCCGGCTAGCACATCAGCGCGCGTCCACGCAGGCACAGTTGCTTGCGACACACGCGCTAGAGAGACAGTGGCGGCAGAAGCAGTCAGACATGGACCACGCGCTGGCGCCCTTTTCGCCAGCGGCGCTGTACCAGCAGCTCGGACAGGGGGTGCAGGAGCAGGCGCTCGTGTGCCAGGCCATGGAGGAGAGCTTCCTCGAGGGCGAAGGGGAGGGGGCGCCGGCCACAGAGAGGGAGGTTACGGACTGGGTGAGGAGGTACAGGGAAGCCAAGGTGCAGTCTTATCTGCGGCAGGAGAGGAAACAGAGATGGGACGAGGGACGGGTTGGAGGATGGCGATGAACAAGGGATGTGGTATAGAATAAGTTATTTGTTGGCGAGTACAGTGTTCTTGCTTTGGTTGAGTTTGTGTAGTTGCTATATATCGGCTACCTACACGCGAAGACTTATGATTCATGATAGACATCATCCCCTGAAACAATACAATCACGTCTTGAAATGTCTTCTATAATGGTCGTTCAACTCGTACAAAGACTGCCCCTTTTAAGGACAGGTAAGAATACAGTTGGTTTCTCAATCAACAGCCTCCGACTTTCACGCTAGGTGCTGTTGAAATGAATATGCCATACCACGCCACAGCCATGAACCGACGCTTGCTCTCTACAACACGGGTATCTCATAAACTCAAAGGCCGCCCAGGTTTTGAATGTCTCTCTTTTTTTTTTTTTCCTTTCTTAGAACCGGCGGGACCAAGACGATACAAAAGATGTCTTCCTCTTCTCATTCCCATGGTCCTCCCTCACTCACAGCGCGCTAAATGGACTCTTCTTCATGTCTGGGCTACGCGGGCTCATGGGTAGCGCGAACAAGTCATCCTCTTCGTCCCGTGCCCGGAACCTGACTGGCGCCGAGGCGGCGCCAGTGACGTCTCCATGCAGCGCGGCATTGAGGGACATCGGAGCTGCGCGAGTGTTGGCGGCCATGGCTTCGTGGGACGAAACGGCAATGTCGGCGCCTAGCGGGTGGAAGGGCCGGGACTGGCTGATTGGGCTTGTGAAGGTGTTTGCTGCCGAGTGGTTAGCCTTGTGCATACACGTAAAAGAGTGACTTCGAGGTACCGGGTGTGTTGGGCGTCAGGTCTGCAGGCGACGTAGCCAGTTTGAGGCCCTTGAGCTTATCTCCCAGCCGGCCCGTAGGTGACCTAGGGGCTGCAGGGCGGGTGGACGGCTCCGTGGGTAAGGAAGGTGGGCGGATGAAGGTATCGAGGATCCATTTCCGCTCGGCGAGAGCCATCTCGACGCCCACGCCCTCTGCATTATTGCGCAGCTCAGCTGCAACCTCACGGTCTATCGCGGCAAGGCGTTGCCGTGCCCATAACGTGTGCAGCACGCCCCGAGGTCCCGGGTCTGCAGCTAGGCCAGGAGGGAAGATGGCCGGGAGAGGCTTGAGGGTCAAGCTCGGCGCTCCGGGAGGGGTGATGGTGATGGTGGCAGGGACGGTGGCATCTGCGGGAAGGAGGAAGTAGACTCGGCGTCGGCGGGATGAGGTGCTCGAGGCTGATTCTGGATCCGAGTCGGGCTCGGCGGCGGGTAGGTTTGTAGACTTGCCAGGCCACGACACCTGCCAGTAGGTGCTGCTGTTGACAGCATCTGCATCTGCACCAATACCAGTGTTGGCAGCGGCCGAGGCCGGTTCCGCAGCGGAGACGTCATCGGTGCTCGGAGCGGAGGGAGGGTCGGCGAGATCGGCGGGAGGATCATCGGAGGGAGCGGGGGCATGGACGGCGTCGGGATACCACTCAACCATGAGCACCTTTGTGCCAGCATCACTGAACTCAAACCTGGCCAGATGCTGGGCGGCCGTGGTAGGGACGACAGGGGCTCCGTCGTCAGGCCGAGGAGATTCCGGCTCTAGGTCGGTGGTCATGGTCAGGGCGAGAGATAAGAGAGATGATGGCTTGTTGTCGTTATCGTCACCGTTCCGTTACCCGTCCGGGTGGGATGGCTGTTCGGTGGTGTCTCACAAAGACCTGACCAGACCAGAACAGAACAGAATAGACCAGGGCTGAGATGAGGCTCTGCTGACGCGGAGCGTGCAGTGATGGGATGGGCGGGGACCTGAAAGTCTAGGCCTCCAAGCTCAGCTCAGCTCAGGCAAGCTCAGGCCGTGGGGATTGATTGCCTGCTGTCCCCGTTGTCGCAGTTTCTTGTCGTCGTGGGCTTGTGCTCCCAAGCCCAAGAGCTAGAGGGTCCCGCTCGCTCCTCGTCGGGCCGAGGAGTCTCGATGGTTTGAAACGATAAGCCAAAAGGAAAAGGAAAAAGGACAGGTCAAGTCACGTCCAGCCGGGATAGCGAATTGGACGGCACTTGCTCGGTTGAGGAGCGGATGCGAAGCCGGAGGAGGGTGACGATGACGACGCAGACGCTGCAGCAGAGAAGAAGGTGGAGGGGCCGGTATCAGGAACGTGACGTGACTACTGACTGATGAAACGAAAAGACAGTGCGTTAAGGACAGCACAAGCAACAACAAGTGAGGGACATTGTCTACATAGTAGATACAAAGTGGAGATGGGGAGGACGGATGATGAGAGCGAGGAGGGGAACGGACGGTGGATTGATGTGATGGATGGAGCCTGGAGCTGGGGAAAGCTAGGATGGGCACTCGTACGCGAGAGATGGAGCTAGAATAGAATTTAGAGTGGGCAGGTACAGTCAGTACAGTAACTACGCGTCTCCAGTCCCGAATTGGATCCCGGCATCTGCTTGGTCAAGGTCTAATAGAAGCCGGTTACAGAGAGTACAGTACCGTCCTGTATGGGCTGCAAAGCAAATCGTCGATGGATGCTCGGGTTCTGGATACTTCCAGAGGTATCCATACAAGCTCAGGCTCGGGTTCGGGAGATGATGGGTTCTGTACAGTACTGTACTGTAGGTTCGCGGATTGCGCGGGACGAGGGGAAGGGGAGGGGAGCGTTTCAAGGACCCGACGAGGAAATGACCCAATCATTTGAGGTCATTCAGTGGACAATACCTAGGGACGATAACGACAAAAAGTCATGAAGAGACACGTGGATAACAACATGACGCGACTCCAGAGACAGTGCTTCGGTATCATCGGAAGAATTTCTCTGTTTGTCGATCGATCGATGTCTTTTTGACCAAGAATGCCATGGTCGTCGAGACTTGCTTTCAAGCACTGCAACGTTGATGCATGCGAGAGTGAAAATGTGTTGACGTTATTCGCAGTGGGTGAATGTGATGTAACGGCCCGGCCGTATCTTTCTTTTTTTTTTTTATTATTTTGGGTTTTTTGGTCTGTCATCCAAGTCAGGATCCGTGTAATAAAAAAAGGGACCGCCCCGGAGCCGGAGTTTGAGCCTGGAAGGCTACGTAATATTACGGCCGGGGAATTTCCAGACATTCATTGCTACTCTACCTACTGTACTGTACCAGCCTGCGTGCGTGTTGGGTGCTAACAGTCAAGAATACGTATCTTGCAGATCACTGTGAAAGGCCACGGGGCTAACGGACTCGGACAGTAGAGATGGAGTAGTGGAGTTGTCTGTGTCTTATGTAGATGCTGTCTATGTATAATGTAGGCCTCAGTATCAAGCAGAATACACCATAGAAACAACCAACTCCAACTCCGTTATCTATCACCATCCATCCTATCCTCACTTTCAATCCCATTCTATTCTACAGCATGATTTCCCCCTTCTGACCAACCAGAGATCCAGAATTTCGGATCGGCGTCGACGAGACATTGGACATTGGCCTGTCGCGGATGGGCTCAAGAGCCACCGCAGTAAGGCCGGGGACCACTACGGAGACGCCCCCCCTTCTCTCACCACCAACTCTTCAGCTTTGCCTAATACCTTTTTGCCCCCCGTCAGAAGTCCCCAGTTTTCGGACCTTTCCTTACTCATGTTCAAGAAGGCTTGTTATCAACTTTGTTTCTTTTGCAGTGCTTCGTCTGTTGCTTGAATGGCCCACGTGTAAGTGTCCATGTAGTGCCGAGAGAGTGCCTACGGTTTCCAGAAAAGAAACGGGTCTTGAAATCAGGGCCCATGAACCCCTCCTCTCGTCAGTCAGAGACATTGATCGAGCAGAGACGGTGCTAGACTCTGCCTGGTAGGTATTAGCGAGCAGGCGGAAATGGGATCCTCGAGGGACTCGGTTCTTTCTTTAGGGCCAATGTTGCATTCACAAAAGGGATTTGAGATATGGTTCTGTTCCAGCCTCGTCTCGGTTTTCCTTGCTGTATTCAAACAAAGTCAAAGTATCGGCGGATGTGATGTGAGCATCAACCGCACGCCACACTGGCCCGTGTCTGGCACATCACAGAGGAAATATTACATGGTTCGGGCATGCAACACGTCGAGCCCGAGTGGCATGGCATGGCATGGCTACGGCTTCGTGCCCGAGAGGCCTGGAAACCTACTCTTTCAGAAGCGCCGCGGGTACGATCCCGCCTCTGTTCCCTGCCCTGCTGGTCCCTCACCTTACACCTTGCACTTGATCCAGCATGACCCCCGTGCGCCATCACGACCTTCTCGGCCGGGCAGGGTTTCGGCCTCACTCGACGGGATGGGGGTCCGGTCCCCATCTTAGCCGGGGAGCCGAGAAGGGGAAGCCAGGTCAGGTCAGGTCAGGTCTGGTACAGTAGATGAGATGATGATGGGGCGGCGGTTCTTGTTTTGTGATAACGACGGGGTCGGGTCAGGGCACCGAATAGAAAACCCGCGTTGGTCTCGTGAGTCGATCCATGTTCCGAGTAAGCATGCGATCGGAGATACTCCATACGGTCGGGTCCCCTCTTTATCCTCATCCCACCCGTTGTCCTCGTCCAGATGTAGCCGTCGTTTTTTCAGATGCGAGCCCTGACCTGCATTGCCTATCCACCACGTAACTACTGTAACTCCAGCATGTATGTCTGGATGTGTGTCTGAGCCCGGAGCAGAGGACCATTCATCGGCCGAGCAGGGGCAGATCGAGCGAGGTTGAGGTCTTCTTTCTGGTGATAGATCATAAACCTACAAAGCTTTTTCTGTTACACCTTTGCCTGGTGCCGGTGCCTGTCCGTCCATCCCCAGAGCCATCATCACTGCCGTGATTGTCGTCATCGCCCAGTGTCATCATCAGTGTCCATCTCCCATCCCATTGTCGGCCTCTTGCTCGGTCAAAGGCTCGGCCGGGGCTGCCCGGGTGGCTGTTGGTCCCGAAGGATTTCTTGTCATTTCACCGCAATCATTTGACCTGCCTTTCTTCCTAGTTACTGAACTGTCGGTATTATTCCAGCGAGCAGTAAAGAATCGGCTAGACCTTTTTCTCGGCTAAATAAAAATCTTGAGGTGAGAGAGACACCGAGATACGGACGGCCGAGCCGGCCAAGCTCCGGAGGATATCCAGAAAGGAGCAGGAGTCAAAAGGAAGCCAAGAACAAGAACGCTCCAGCCCCAAGCCTCAAAGAGAAGAGCCCCCAGTTCCAGGGGTCCTCTCTCTGGAAAGATAACCTGACTCCCCAGAGAGGGCCAGAGCTGGGCAACGGGACACACACACACGCGCACACGCACACACCCCAGCTACCGTGCGGCGCCACACCCGGGCCTACTGTGTCATGATGTCCCGGCGCAAGGAAAGCTTCCTGTAAGAGGGATGGGTGCGTGCTTCACTGCTGCTGCAACGTCGTTGATAAGCTTCTGCTGTGCTGTGAATAAACGTGAGAGCGTCGCCCGCGCTGCAGGGCCGGTAGACTCCGCTGGATGATCAATTCGAATAAGGCCGGCCAATTGGGCCGAGTCCGGCATGGGGTTTCGCACTGTACGGCGCGGCGGGCCATCTACAATCGCGTGGCAGAGCAGCAGGCCCCCGGTGCATTCTGTGCTTGATGAGTGCAGTGGAGGGCACCACCAAAGTCAGGTGGTCACTCAATGTACCCGGGCAGTCCCTTTCCTCGGGGCATATTTCCTTGAAGTTGTGGGGAGATTCGACGAGAAGCGGCTTCATCAGCTGCTCGTCTTTGGGGTTCTCGAAGCCGGAGTTTCCTCTCGAGGAATAACAGTCTTCCACGAGGGGACTGCCCCCCCAAATCTTCTCCAGGCCACCCCGTCTCGTCATGGGTGAAAGATGGATCCATGGGATCTATCTCAAGGTCTCAATCCTGCGAGTCTCTCCCCTGGGTCGTCCACCCTCCCCACAGCGACAGCGCCTTTCCCAGGGCCTCTCCACAGTTCGGCCGGTCAAACGCCGCCTGGAGCGAACCAACGTTTGCGCTGCTCGGCCTTGTGGTTTTGTCCGCTGCGGCGCTAGGCCACGCCATGTTCCCCCCATGTCGGTCGGTCCGTCCCCCATCCGCGGTTTCTTTTCTTTCTTTCGTTCGTTCGTTCTGTCGTCCCAAGGGAAGGGCCCGGCGTCTTTTCGAGGGATCTCCATCCTCCACTTGCACTTTGATCATCGGCTCTGTTGCGGTCTTGCGGAATGTATGTACATCCATCGTAAATGCTTGACTGTGCTGTGTTCACTGTCTGAGTCAACTCGCGGTTGTTTGTCCTAATGCAGGAGAATGAGAGCTTGCTGCTGTCTCTCAATGTCTTGATGTTGTCTGCATGTCTGTGTCTGATTTCTGTTCTGTCTGTTCGCTGACGGAATTATCGCCTGGCTTCCTTCTCTGCCTTCTTGTGGGGACGCTACGCTCACTCCTTCCTTCCACCCTCCACTCACTGAAGAACATGACCCTGGTCTTGCGCCCCTCCACGCCCCCTCCGCGCCTTCCCTTCCCTCCCCCGGATTCGTACCGCATGTACCTCCGTACCCTTGTTAGTACCTGAAAGTCCTCTAGTCGCCCAGCCAGTCATCACTCCCTCTCTCGCTCTTTCCCTTCCTCTTCGCCTTGGCCTTGTACCATCATCCTATCCATCCTTCCCACTCTCCCGTTCCGTTACCTTACCTTACCTTACTTCACCCATCCTCATCCCATTCTATCCCCGTCCAATCCAAACCAACTCGAAACACCACGGCTTCGCTTCTCACGATATCGACCGACCGCGACCCGACGTCTTGTTCTTTTCTTTCTTATCCATCCATCCATCCGTCTAAGCGAAGCGCGCTCTTGTTCTGTCGATCGTCATCGCCACTCGCATCAACTTGGCAAGCATCTGACTACATACATACTGCTCCTAGTCCTCGCCAATCCCGATTCCTCCGCCTTATCTTCTTGTCGCCTGCCTCCTCGCCATGCCGAGCATGCCCTCGTTCGCTGCACAATAGAGACGGACGTCTGTAGCCATCTGGGCTGGCCCGAAGGAGGCTCTCTTCGTCCTGTCTTGCCATAACATACGCACCTACATACACCATAGCATCACCTGCCGCTCGTTTTTGCCTCAGCACCTGTCATCATGGCCAACCCTCCACCGCATGCCATGGCGATGGACCCGCCTCACATAACCGAGTTTGCTTCGGAGCGATATTTCGAGAAGCTTAACCAGCTCAACGCTCAGCAACAACACCAACATCATCATCATGTACCCCCGACTCACGACTCTCTCGACGCCTCGACCTCTGCCGCGCAGCCCTCAAGATTCATCCTCCCTCTGCGAGATTCAAGAGCTGCCGAAGTCGAGGCTATCCAACCAAACCAGAGACGCGACAACAAGAGTCGATTTCACAAACTCCGGCATAAGGTTTCGATCCTGCATTCCAAATCCACACATGCTGGGTCTTATGCATCCCCCTTCGCTCCTCGTTCCTCGGTCGAATCGCCACAAAAGAGGTAGCTAATTAGATTCTCGACGCCACCAAACTCTCTTCACATGCTGACTTGAATATCTAGTGCCGGCTTTGATCAGCTCTTTCTCGCATTACCAAACGAGTTGCAGATTCAAATCATATCCTCTCTTCCCTTGACCGATGTACTTAACCTCCGACTTGCCTCTAAATCCTGGCATACTCTCATCACCCTCAACGAAACCACCATCGCCCGATACCACCTCGAACACCACATCCCCGCCTACGCATCTCGCCTCTACCCCGTGACTGATGTCAACGAAATCAACTTTCACCATTTGTGCGGCATCTGGCATCGACTACATGTTGCCGCCAAGCTTGCCTTCCTCATTTGCGAATGGGTCACCAAAGATATCTTCCTCCGTCAAACCGAAGCTCAACGACTCGCCTTTGCTCCCCAGCATGAGCGCATGCGCCGACGATTGATACCCCTACTATTTACCATTTTCCACTTTTTCGAAACCTACCGAAAACTGCACCTGGAGCGCCTGGCTGAGAACGGCGGCCAGGGAATGAAGCTGGAACCCTACACCATCAACCCCATCGAGGCCGAAATCATGAGCATGTACGACGACAAGACGCTATTACGGGTCCACGAAGTATTTCCGCTGGTTATTTCCTCGTTTTGCCGACGACTACGACCTCCGACGTACGTGGGAAGGGTCGAGCGATCACTACGTGGTTACATCCGAGAGAAGCCGTCTGATGAAATTCACGCCGCTATATTATGTATTGGTGGACTACGACAAGTGGAGAGGCTCTGGGAGATCAAGGGATACAATTCACGCCGTGGCGCCGTCGACACATGGGTTAACGGTCTAGTCAAGGAGCAGCCCCGATCAGAAGGCGGATCAAAGGGGAAACGAGGGTTGTTTGGGCGCAAGAAGTCTTTGAGTCACGACGCTCGATCTTCGGGTAGTGGCCTAAATAGGGTCCGCAGCTCCGGTTCGATGGACGACGCCATGGACATCGACGTCAACTACATCTTCAACACAAGCCTTGCCGCCGGCGCCCCCATGTCACCCCTCAGCTCAGAGCAGGCGCAGGCTATGCTCAGCGACTTGCCAGTGCTACAACAAATATGGCTTCCGACGGCTGAGGCCATCATCCTCCAACGACGGGTTGTCGACCGACCACAGGACATCAAGCGCAACCAGCAGGTGATGCTTGATTTGATCCAAGAGGACGGAATGGACGACGAGGACGAATGGTGGTACGGCCGCAGCATCCCCGATTCCGTGCGGCCTCCCATGGGTGTAACCGATGACGATGCCGACTAGAGGGCGTTTGCTTGACCAGAGGTGTGTCGACGTTTTCCTTGGCTGATTCTTCTTTGTTTGCTATGGGTGTACTTGGTTGAAAGTACGCAACAACTACTACTATTGGTGCCTGGGTGTATGCGTGTGTCAAGAACGGGATCATGAGCATTTACACGGCGTTTTTGATGGGCTGCGGAGAAAAGGGTTACCGCGTTGTCTCGTGTGACACCGGAAAGGAGCACTGGCCAGGGTTTTTATTTTCTTTTTTACACTCATCGTCTCTACGCGAGTCTTTCCTATCTGTTATCTATTTCTACTCATGTCATGTTTGGAGCGAGCTCCGTATTGGATGGACAGGAGATGGGCTTCTTCTGTATGTGGGCGGGTAAAAAGGAAAGGGACGGGATACGTTTTGTTGTTTGGCATTCATCTCGACCAGCCTCGCGCGGATAGATATTGCGGGCGTGCAGTGCATTCTTGGTTTCCTTTGTATCTTCCCCCCATCCCATCCCTCTGATGGATGGCACTGGGAACAAATATCCTTCCTACCTATCCTATCCCATGCATTTTATATCCAAAGGCATGAGGATCATCTATATCTATCTACCTAGGTACCGACAAGTCAGAGTCAAAAAAGAGAACGGATATAATTCTTCTGGGTATCTAAAGTTTTGTGTCGAGTTCCATCTACCTTTCCGTGCCATTCGCTGCATAGGTTGTCATGATATTACATCCATCCATCCATCCCTTTTCGTCAGGTATACTATACTATACTAGCAATAAGAACGAGATCCCATGTGCCGTTTTAACGCCTTATTATCCATCCATCCATTCATCCATGCCGAAGTCAAGATGTGCCTGCCAGACCCCCCTTTTTGTGCCGTGTCCGCCCATCATCATATGAAGCAGACGTCCTGTTTCCCCGCTGCGAATTGTATCACATATCGTACCGAACCTGTTGTTTCCTAGAATCTAATTGAACCGAATGTAGAAAGTAACGACAACGCCTTTTCCCCGGATTTTGTGCTGGTGTCGGTCTGATACCCCCCTACCTGCCAATGGCGTGGTATATCCGGTCGCGCATGTCGGGCTCAGCGAGTGCAGCCTCGAGCTGGGTATGGCTATCAAACCCAACAGCTGTGCCGGCGTTCATGGAATAGTCCATGTCGAGGTAGCTCTGGCCGTTAAAGTCCTGGAACTGCGCCATGTTTGGCGCGCCTGGGGACTCATCGGGCTGAGTCTGCGGATGTTGTTGATGTGGCTGCTGTTGCTGGGGGTGTTGGTGTTGAGAGAGAGATGGCCGACCGCTGTAGCCGAGAGCTGCGTTTGTCGGGTGTTGCTGCTGTTGGAACTGTGTGGGAGAGCTTGACCCCATAGTGCGCGAGAAGGGTGCGCCAGTAGCTTGGCCAAAGTGATTGGCCATCTGCCGTTGCTGCTGCTGCTGCTGCTGCTGCTGCTGTCTTTGTTGGTAATGCTGCTTGTACACAGCCTGGGCGGCCATGTTAGACATGTGAGTTTGTGTTCCGGGCAGACGATTCCGCGACCTGTTGACAGCAGCAGGAGCCATTTGCTGGGTCTGATTGGGCTGTTCCGAGCCCATATCTGGAGATTGTTGTGGTTGCGGTGGTTGTTGATTTTGGTCGAACTGATGAATATTCAGGTTCTGATGTTGTTGTTGTTGCTGCTGCTGCTGCTGCAACTGCTGACGCTGATGAGGCAGAAGCTGTTGTGATCGATGGTTTACGCCACCTCCAAGCTGGCTGATCTGCCCCCGAGAGTCGAAACTGCTCGAGGCAGACGAAGACTGCCCGTTGGGTACGATGGTCGGCGAGGCTGACGCCTCCGCGCCGGTTGAGTGAGACTCGGTTCCGCTCAAGACCACATTCTGCCCCATCTCTTCAGAGACTCGGCGACGCTTTGTGTTTTGTGTTTGAGGCGAGTTTCCTGACCGGGACACGACATCAGGAACCTGAAGACTATTTGGCGTAGCAATGGCCTGTATACTCGTTTGAGGGGTTTGTTGTGAAGGCTTTCGCTTCCTGGAAGCAACAGTGGGAGTGTTTTGGGTACTGATTGGAGTTGGTAGTGGTGGTCGGTCGACATTGTTGTCTGCATCTGATGCCACGGTAGGCTCGTGAACAAGAACCGAACCATTGGGCTCTGGTTGCGCAGAGTTGGTCGTCATGCCGTTTAGGCCTGCACCCGTGTTTCCCACATTGGCGGATGGGTTCGCATCTTGTTGGTTTGATGCTGTTTTGTGAGCAAGAGGGGAATCAACTATAGGGTTCGCAGCCGTGGCATTCGAGGGACCGGCGCCACCATCCTGTGTTCCCGGCTGATGCTTGGGTTTGTTCTTGGATCCCTTTGGGCGCCCTCGTTTCTTTCTGGCATGAGGTGTCGTGGGTTGCACTGTTGAGTTGGAATTTGCCTGTGTGACCGCTGTTGTTGCCGCTTGTCCCTGGTCACCCGTGGCGGACGGCTGAGATGCTTCTGGTTCTTGCCCCGCTGGCGTCGACTGCGTAGCCGTGGCGTCGTTCGTCTGGGTAGTTTCCCAGCCAGTAACAACCTTCTTCTTGATCCCCTTGTCCTTCCGGACCTTGCTACTCTTGCTACCCTTTGGCCGCCCCCTGGAGCGCTTAACCGTGACGGGAGCGGCGTCTGCGGCAGAAGAGTTTGCGATAGACGCTGCCCCTGGGGCACCGACTGGGGGGATAGCGGGCGGAGTTTGGGTTACAGCAACTTTGTCGACATTGTCTAGGTGTGGGAAGATCTCAGAAACCCAGGCAACAAACAAGGAGCCTGGCCCATTTGTTCCAGCGCTTTGTGGGAAGACGCCGTCCGCGGGAGGAGGCGCGCCTGGAATACCACCAAAGTAAGCCAAGGCTTTACACAGCTGATCCACAACCAAGATAGGATGAAGGCTTCTTAGAAGCGTGAGGAGACGAGCCTGTTCAGTCTTGGTATCGTGTGGAGATAGCTCAGAAGGACCTGTAGGTCGAGGGTCGATTTCCTGTGCCTGTGGAGGAGGGCTGATCTCCTGGATAGAGGGGCTCGTGGCCTGTGTAGGAGGATTTGAAGCAGGTGTCCTTTCTGCTGGCGCCTTGTCTGCCGGTGCTTTCTCGACTGGCGCCTTTTCAATAGGTACGGCTGGAGCAAGCGGAGGTGGTTGAGGAATCGGCCGAGGAGGCGCTGGAAGTACAGGAGTAGGATAAGGACGGAATCGGACGGGAGGCGCCGGTGCAATAACATTCGGTCGAGCTCTCTTGGGGTGGCGGTATCCCTGGCTGTTCGCAAGTCGGGCAGCGGCGGCGGTTCCCTCGCTTGTGCGCTTCGCAGCAAGGTCTCGCTCCGTCATCTCTGGCCGCGGAACGTCGATCTGCATGACACTAAAGTTTCCTTGTCGTCCGTCGGTTTTGCCCTTGAGCTTGCTTGGGACTGGGTTCCTGATGCGCCCATCATGATATGGACTAAGTCCGGCATTTGGGGTGAGAGTAGGCATGGGAAGTTGCGCTGGTATGACCTGGGGGTTCGTTTCTGGTGGCAGGGAGGTATATTTGAGATGATATGGATTCATTCGAATATCGAACATTCGCGTGCCGTCTTTTAGGCTGCGTATCGACGGCGACACCGCTGCCGTGGTGGTTGACGGCGGAGCAGAGGAGGCATTAGTCGTCGTGGGCTGAGGACCACTGGGCGCTGGAGGACTCGTCGGGGTCGTCGCGGCGGCTGCTATAATATCACCCGAGTTAACCATCCGCCTTTGCTCATATCCGACGGCATCATGGTCATGCCGGCGAGGGAAAACACGTACGCGCCGTCGAGGCCATGGCGATGGCGTCGGGAAGAGTCCGGGTCCCGATGCGCCGAAGAGGCTACGAAGAACATGCCCCAAAGTCGAGCCCGCGACGAGTCGTACAGCTCGAGGGCGAGCGCGCGAGAGTCATGCGACGTCGGAATCGGGCGATCCAATGGCTCGTGGGCGGTTGAAGGAGCAATCGCCTTGAGCAAACCTCGATGTTGTTGGATGACAGTTGAATCCGTGTTAGTGAGTTGAGTTAGTGGATGGCGGCCAGTGCAGTGGGCAAGGGACCCCCTCCCCGTGACAAGCTCCTTCCTAGCCTCGTACCGCTCCGTGAGGGGTGGGGCTGATCTCCAGAAGTGGAAACCATTGTTGAGGGTGTGGTTTCCTTTTTCTTTGAGGGGAACAGCCACGCGTTCGTCATTTCCTCCAGCCACATGTCATCAGCCACAGCCACCTCATGCCAAGTAAGTTCAGCGCTGCTGCTGGTGCCCAGCCAGCATGAATGAGGCTTGAGCTCCTGCTGCTGTTGGAGCTAGACTTGGACTTGGACTTGGACTTGGACATCAGCATCAGCATCCATATCCATTCACGACGCAGTCTCGACTCGTCCTCTTTTCTTCGAGCTGCTCATCGATGAGCTCGTGATTTCAATCCTGCCATCAAAGGACACAGCTCTTGGGGCTGATCGAGTCCCTCTCCATCGGCGTCACTCCGACCTACTCCGCAGTCCGCCTTCTTCATCTCCTCGACCTGACGTACCCGATCATCAATCCATTCACCGCCCAAGTCCAACATCATGTCGACAAAGTACGCGCTCTTGTCGCTTCCCCTCGGCGTCTTCGACTCCAGCGACAGAGAGGAAGCCATTTCGTCCCTGCGCGGCACCATCTCCTCCGACAATGGCTCCGTTCTGCCGTTCAGCATCCCCGACTTCAAGATCGGTACCCTCGACGCTCTCGTCCAGCAGGCGGATGACTTGGCCAAGCTCGAGGCTTCGTGCCAAGCTGTCGTGGCCAAGGTTGGCGACTCACTAAAGAACGTCCTCGAGGGTGACGAAGACCGCATCGCCCAGTACAAGATGGTCAACGATAGTAAGATGCGCCCATGCCTATTCTGCTGGCCCACTGCTAATTCTTGCTGGCAGAGCCCACCGACCAGTATCTCAGCACTTTTAGTTGGAATAGGATCCGATACCGAGCTGACAAGTCCCTGGGCGAGCTCATTAGCACCCTCCAGAAGGCAGGCTTGTACTCGCTATTATCTGGCACTCAACTAGCTAACCGATACTCTTAGGAGCTTGCGACCGTTGACAACGACGTGAAAACAAAGTTCAATCAGTACAACTCTGTCAAGACAAATCTCGCGACCCTGCAGCGCCGCCAGACGTGAGTTGACATGCAACCTGGATATCATCTTGCTCCAGCTAATAAATGGCATAATAGTGGTAACCTGTCTACTAAGTCCTTGACCCCCATCGTCGACCCGTCTCTCCTCATTCAGGATTCCGAGTACATCGAGACGCACCTCATCGTCGTGCCGGCCAACTCGAAGAAGGACTTCATCAAGAGTTACGAAACACTAGCCCCCATGGTGGTCCCTCGATCGTCGGTTCAAGTCGCCCAGGACGAGGAATTCGTCCTGTTTGCCGTCGCAACTTTCAAGAAGCACAGCGCCGAGTTCCTGGCAAAGTGTCGAGAGCAGAAGTGGACGCCACGCCAGTACAAGCACGTTCAGGGCGGCCGAGAAGAGGAGCAGCGAGAACTTGACCGAGTCACCAACGAGGAGCGCAAGGTGTGCGGAGAGGCTTTGCGCATGGGACGCACGGGATGGAGCGAGAGCGTCATGATCTGGGTTCACGTCCTGACATTGCGCGTCTTTGTCGAGGCTGTTCTCCGCTATGGACTTCCCCTGGATTACGTGACCGCCCTGGTCAAGGTGGGTTACCCGATCTGGCGGTTGCTAACTTTGGCTAACATGAGTTTCAGACGACAACCAAGCTTGCGCCCAAGGTCAAGACGGCTCTGGACTCCAACTACTCATACCTTGGAGGTAACGCATTCGGCAGGGACAAGCGTGGTAAGATCACCAAGGACGACGCTGCGTTGAGCTCGGAGATGGCAGCGGCGGGATTCCAGACCGGAGAGGGCCACGAGTACACGGCGTATGTCTACTACGAAGTCGAGTTTCCTTGATGACGGCAACGACTAGGATGAGAAGGAACGAGAAGAGCACGGGGGGACAATAGAACGAGTCGCATGCATGCAAGAACGCCTGTATTCTACCCTATCATCATGCCCAGGAGTGACGACAATTGTGGTCGTCATGGCAGTAATATCCGATCTATATTTTGAAATGCAAAAAGCACGACCGCTCGCTAGGGATCTAGTGCTTGGTGAGGTAGCCCTTCTCGTTGAGCCAGTCAACAATCTGGGCGACACACTCCTCGACCGACTTCTCGTGGGTCTTGATGGTGATCTCGGCGTTCTCGGGGGCCTCGTAAGGGGCAGAGATGCCAGTAAACTCCTTGATCTCACCGGCGCGGGCCTTCTTGTAGAGACCCTTGGGGTCACGCTGCTCAGCGATCTCGAGAGGCACGTCGACGTAGACCTCGACAAAGGGGATGGCCTCGTCGCCGCCCTGGGTGGCCTGGGCGTGCAGCTCACGGGCGACCTGGCGATCGGCCTTGTAGGGGGAGATGAAGGAGGTGATGGCGATGGTGGAGGCGTCAGCGAAGAGCTTAGCGACCTCGGAGATGCGCCGGATGTTCTCGTTGCGGTCGGCCTCGGAGAAGCCAAGGTCCTTGTTGAGGCCGAAGCGGACGTTGTCGCCGTCGAGACGGTAGGCGGCGACGCCCAGGTGGAGGAGGTGCTGCTCAAGAGCAGTGGCGACGGTCGACTTGCCCGAGGCAGAGAGACCGGTCAGCCAGATGGTGAGACCTCGCTGGCCGCGGAACTGGTTGCGCTCACGGCGGGAGAGGGAAGGGTGCCAGGTGATGTTGCTGGAGGATGTTAATGTCAATTGAAGTTGGTGATGGCGGGGTAATGGAGAGTTTTTGGAGGGGCAAGTAAACAAAACTCTGAGATTAACAGGGGATCACTTACGTAGCCATTGTGAATGTAGGGAATTGAGGGTATAGAACGACAAGCAGAAGAAGATGAAGACGAAGAGGAATGAAATCTACAAGGAGAAGAATGGAGAGGAGGACGGGAGTGTTTGTTTCAGAGGAAAGAGATGGAGACTTGTACTTGAGAAAATTATCTCCAAGAGTTCCGATGCCGGCTTTATTCTTTCCCTATCAACGCCTCCCACCAAGGATCTACGCGTCGTCTTGCGCCGGACAATAAAACTCATACGGCGACTACGCAATGTCGTGATCGGGCCATCGGTCCCCCGTTGCGCATCGTCGGCGAGCGTCCGACCTATGAGAGAGCGGCCTTCAGGATGGCGTCTTCGATGGCTCGCATGGCATTTTCACTCCTCCCACGCTTATTGCGTACAAGCTCCAGCGCGCGACGGGCCCTGAGTGGCTGCGCGGGGGGCTCTCGTCCATGGACGGCTTGTCCCATATTCCACGCGTCCGGAACTCGGCCCCGCAGAACGACGTGGAATGGATAGAGGGGCGACTCCCACTTGACGACGGACAAGACAACTGAGAATAAATGGCAAGTTAAAAGTCTCATTTAATAATGTCTCACTCCTCTATGGAGTGACGGCTCAAGAGATCCTTCGCTCTATAATTACAAGACGTATTTGTAAAAGTTCCGCCTCTTGCTTCTATCATGGTTGTTCCCTTCCTTGTCTCGGGTTCTAACGTTAGTTGGTATCCATTCATGGCTATATGCGCCATTGTATAATTCCCAATGTCTGTCGCTCGCTCGCTCAATCGTCATCACATGATCATATCGCGGTTTCTAACCAATCTTGGGCATCACCTGTACACCTGTCAGTAAATGTCGTGTGTCAAGCAAGAGAACATCATCCACATACCGCAGCGTACTTGGGCGAAACGAACAATCCTTCGGCCTCGGCCAGGATGGTTGGCTTCTCGCCCGGCTCGGCCAGCAGCTCGATATGGCCCCTGACCCAGGCCTTGCGGCCCTCCACCTTGTATGTCTCTGCTCTCAAGACCAGGAAGCTCCCCGCAGGCGTCGGCTTGCGGTAGTCGACGTTGAGGTTGGCCGTCACGGCGATGTTGTGAGGCAGTGCGCCAAACGAGCATCGTCCAAGACCCTCATCCAGCATCGTAGCCAGGAAGCCACCGTGGACGATGCCAGGGTGGCCACAGAGGTCCTCTCCCACGTATGCCACCGACACGAGCTTCTTTCCCTCGGGTGCGATCCATGCGTACGGCGGCACGGGCATCTTACCCTCGCCGATGAGCGCCCCGCCCGTCAGGCTCCGGCTCCGATACGAACCGGGCATCTTCATGTGTGGTCGTGACTCGGTGAGGGTGGGGTCGGCTCGGAGCTCTGCGATGAGCGGGTGCTTGTTGATGGTCTCCTCCACCATGCGCGCCTCCTCGGCGTCGGCGACGAAGCGTCGCAGGCTCTCCTCGTCCGAGTGGAAGCCCATGCCATTGGAGTGCATCGTGTACCATGTTCCGAAACCTCCAGCCGTGCTAGCTCCCAGGCCGGCCACCAGCATGGCCGCTGCTCTCTTGAATGCGCCTCCGGCTACTGCTGCCGCTGCTGTGATTGACGTGTTCGGTCAGTACTCATGTGTCGTAGATTTTTTTTTTTTTGCGCCGTGTAAGTGCCCTGGCAAACTTACCTGGTGTCGCATAACTCCGTGTCTGTTGACCAGCACGAGCGAACCGCCTGGCCGCCTGGCCTGCGAGACGACCGTTGCGAGCAAACTGCTGAGAAAACATATCGACTTCTTTTTATTTTTTTTAATGATTTTCTTTGCCTGTTCTGGCGGTTGCAAAAGGGGAAAATGCGAAAAAGAGCGGCAAAAGAATTGCTTCGCCGCCCTCGGCCTTTGATAAGATTTATCGGTCTTCGCCCCTGCCGAGGCGGGCCCGGATAAAGGCGCATGACCTCGGCATGCATTTAAGCGGTACAGTTCGTTCCCTCTGTAACGTCGCAAAGAAGGAAAGTGACGCTTGCCCCAAACGGTCACCCGGGGTAAAGCAAGGAGAGGCAGGCACGGGCAGGTACCTATCCCGGTCACTCCAGGTCCCAGGTGACGTGGGTTCCGCCCAACCAGATTCGCTGCACGAGCTTGTGAGACCTTGTCTGTAAGAGATGATCATGGCCGCTGACGACATGCGTGCTTGCGTTTGTTTGTCTTTTTTCCCTGTTAATTTGTAACAAGGCTTGAAGTGTGATATGTTAAAAGCATTGAGCTTCCCCTGATTGAGCTGTAACAGTTTCCCCTCCAATACACTCAGCATTTGCCTACCTGAACACTTACAATGGTATGAATTGTGTGAATGCGCCGTTTTGTCCTGGCAAGCTAGGTATTGACCAAGTGCAGGCTACCGCTGAGACCGTCGATCTGGGCCCTCCCCATCCTCCCAAGGAGGACGCCATTTCTGCCTTTGAGCAGCTTCTCCCAGAGCTCAAGAAGAGCCTCATTCACCTTCGCCATGAGTACTCGAGTGAGTTGATGAGCTTTGCAGTTGAAAACACACTCTGACCGTCTCTAGAGCACGAGACAGAGTACTTTGAAGCCGCCGTGAGTCTAGAGAGTCACGAAACATGAGCATAGCTGATTAGACAAGAAACACCTCTCCGATCATGACCTCGCTGGCTTCGGCCCCGACAATTTCGAATCGGTCCGCGTCGCTACGTCGGCCTACGGCATCCACCTCTTCGGCAAGCTCCGCATCCCCGCCTTGCCCGAAGACGGCCCCGCCTATCTTCACTTCCGCGCCTTCATCGGCGGCGGCGACGAGCCCGCCAAGCTCCACAGCATCCACACCGAGGAGCGCGACGACCCAAACGGCGGCAAGACGTTCCGTGCCATATTCACAAAGGACGACGAGCTCGAGTGGTTTGATACCTGAGAAATGAGAATTGGTCTTGTCTTTGTAGCAGCGTGGGTATGCCACGGCGCATCTGCCTCTTTTTACTCCTGAGCCCGAATCTATAGCTGCTGAATGAAAAATAATCGCCTTGCTTTTGCCATGTCCAACTTTGTATGTGCCTCTTACATGTCCTCCTCTCCCGCCAGGAGCTCGGCGTAATCGTCCACCGACGCGAACATGGGGAGATCCTTGAGCTGCCTGCGTCTCGACTTGGGCTTCTCGCTCTTGGCCTCCTTGACCTCGAATCCGTCCTCGTCCTCGCTGAGCATGGCTCCACCCATTTCGTCGTCAGAGCCCTCAATGTCGACACTCATGTCGTCATCGTCCTCACCCATGTCGCTATCCAGAGAAAGAGCCGGCGAAGATCCTGCGTCAGAAGCCATATCCGAGTCGTCCAAGTCGAAACCAACATCCGAGCCCTCGTCATCAGGATCAACACCAGGCTGTGTCGATACCAGGGCCTTCCAGATCTCGTCTTCTTGCTCGTCATTCTCCTCACCATCACCCTCTGCCTGCGCCTTCTTCTTGGTCTCCCTAGACTCCCTGTCAACCTGCTGGAAGTACTCGTGGAAGAAGATATCCTCAGCAGCAACATCTTCCGCCTTCTTCTTCCAGAATGCGGCAGAGTTGACAGAAGGTGTAGCTGCCGCAGGTCCTCGGCTTCCCAGCCAAATATCGCCAAGATCCTTGGCAGCCCGCAGAGGCTGCATGATGGACACACCCTTGGAAGCGTCGGCTGCCTTGGGGTTGCGGTAGACAAACTTGTCTAGGAATCGGATGAGCGAGTGGCTGTCTAGATCAGGCTTCTGCGCCTTCTCATTTGGCGATACTATGGATGAGGCATAGAGTGTGACCGAAGGATGGTAGTGACCTTGGAGCGGGATAACCTCCCACAAGCAACTCTGGTTGGCGTTGCTATACTCCGGGTCTCGCTTTCGGCCATCGTACACGGGTCGCTCGCTTCCAGGCTTGTCGTCCAAGCTGGACTCCTCTGGCTCATCCAACAAAGTAGAGAGGTCAGGGAATGTTTCTCGCAGGTGACTAACAACATAGAGGAGGCCACATGTGAAGGCAGGCTGGTGCACGCCCGCAATCTGAACCATGCGCTTGGCAAAGGCCTTGACTCGGCGGCTGTCGACGTCGTTCTTGAGCGCACGGAGGAGTAGGTTCAAGTATAGAGCCTGCTTCGACGAGGTAACCAGTCTTGGGTCCAGAAGAGACTCGTAAAGAGTCTTGTAGAATCTGTCGTTGGCGAGGGTTTTTGAAGATGAGATCTGCTGGATCAGGAGAAGGGCCTGGATGCCTGTGTTGAAGTTGGCCGAGTGGGCAATCTTGAAAAGTGTATCAAGGTGTGACTCCATACTGTTGCACTGTTAGCTATATTTCCATGTTACCGGTGTATTAGTTCAGAGGGACGTACGCAGCTTCGTTGCCAACCATGAAGGGGGCTGCACGGTTGACACCAGTCAAAATGGCCGACACAAGCTTATCAGCTGCCTCCGTCTCGGGCTCCGTGGCCACGGGCTTATTGGGCTTGCCACCCCTCTTGCGAGGTCTCCTGGCCAACTTCTTCTTAATCGCTTCCTCATCCTCTGGCTCCTCGGCCGGTTTCGATTCGGTAGGAGGAGCAATGCCCAGGCTTCCGGTCTTGAGGATAACGGTGAAGAGCTCGAAGTAGATGCGCATCAGTGTTTCGGCGAGCGCAGGCTCCTTGGTGCCCAAAATGGTCTGATTGAGAGTGTTGATGGCGTAGTACTTGGATCGGTGGTCCTGGGAAGGATGGAGAAGAATCTCCTGTTCGATTGTTCGCACAATGATTGGCTTCATGCCAGGATGGGAGTTCTGCATCTGAAGCAAGAGATATGATGCTCGGGAAGAGATCTTGCGATCTCGATCGCCGAGCTTATTAACCAGCAATCGAAGAAGGTTGGCCTCCTGCTCAGGCTTTTCCTTGAGAAGACCATAGACAAAGTCGAGGGCGCGAGTACGAGAATAATCAATCTCATCCGAGCACCAAGACTCAAGCAGTTGAATAATGCGGAAATATGTCTCCTTCAGCCAATCCTCGTAGATCCAAGCAATTAGGTGAGCAGATGTGATCTTGCCAGGCAAAGGCTTGTCGCTGGTCCAAGTCGCCGCAGGAGTTCGCTGCAGAGTGCCGAGCAAGCCAGGCTGAGTCTGAAAGGTACGAAGACGACGATCCGCAGGTAACAGAGTACCGGGACCAAGCAAATCGACAAGCGCGCCGATGGCACCAAGGGCTTGACCTCGGCTCTTCTTGGAGGCCAAGCTCATGAGAGCATCGAAGGCTCGGATGTTGTGAACAGGAGATTCTTGGACGGCGAGGGTGAGAGCCGAGACCTTGTCGGTAAGCGTACCCGAAGACATGATTGTCGACAAGAACTTGTGAGAAGACGAGGCAAAGACGCTGGTCCTGTACTTGGCGGCATCCTCCTCTAAAAGCTGTTGTGCGTACTGCTTCAAAGCCTCAACAGATCCCTTGAATGAGCTGGGCCCATCAGCGCTCGGTCCAGGCAGCTTTCGCAGCTCGGCGGCATGCCAGTCTGCCCTGGGCTCAAAAGCCTGTATTACTGTTAGTCGTCAGAGACATCACTAACCTGGCGAGTCAACTTACCAGGTTGCCAACTTTTTTGGGGATGACATCTTTCGTCTCCTCCTCCTCCTCTTCGTCCTCCTCAGACTCGTCCTCGTCCTCATCGCCCTCCTCTTCATCATCATCCTCGGCCTCCTCAGCCTCTTCCTCGTCGTCGCTTGCTTCGCTCACTTCAACCTCTTCGAAGCCGAGCTGCTTGGAAAACGCGGCGAGCTCATCCTTCAAGCTCTTGTCGACGGCCTTGGAATCCTGGACGAAAGCTTCATCTTCCGAATCAATGTCCTGGATGAGCTCCAGGTCACGCTCATCACCGCCCAGAGACTTGATTTCCTCCAGGAGAGTCTTGTTGTCGATCTTGGAGCCCTTCTTGTCGGAGGCTGAGCCCTCGGAGTTGCGCTGCCTCTTTTGGTGCTGGTCGCCTGCAGCCTTCGTTGGGGGCTGCTTGCGCTTGTGATCGTTGGAAGTCAGCTTCTTGTCAATTGAAGACGTCAGCTTGTCCAGGCTCTTCCCGTCCAGACCTGAGCCATTCAGCGAGCGTCTAAGGCCTTTGCCCTTCTTGGAGGGTTTGGCCATGGTGTTGAAGTTGGGTGAAGGTCTGAAAATCTCAGATGGAAATTCTCAGTGAGAATGCAACCAGAGCTCAAACTTTTTTTTTGGCGGTGCAGTTTTTCCAGTCGCGACCCACGTCACTGCGCTTAGCGCGTCTAACCGCGCTAATGCAAGCTGCGGCTTCCAGCGGCAGAGCCCCACTGGTATCCGGTAGACGGAAGCTCTTCCGATCCATCAAGCCTAAATAGCAATTCACCGGTCGCTTCAACCTGGCAATGGTAGCATAGGTTGGCTTTGAGGACGAGGAAGTCTACAAGTCATGATTGCCCCGAGGTTGCTCCGCCTCAGTGGCACTGTCGCTCGCAGAAGCCAATTGAGCCTTCAACTGAGAGCTCTCTCGGTCTCGAGCGTAGCCAGAGCTAACCTCCCTCGCTCCACCCTATCGACGACATGGGTGCCCACTGGCGGCATGACGGCCAGTGATGAGGAGTGTCAGTGGCTCATTTCTAGCCTGGGAGTGGTATCTGAGCTAATTGACTTGTAGTTGGCCATGGAAAACTCATTCGAGGTGGCTTTCTCCGTCAGGTATGTCCCAGTCTACCTGGCCTATGAAGAGTGATCAGTTACTAATTCTGCCTCATAGGCTCACTCTGGCATCTTTCAACTACTTCCTATGGGTCTTCGCGTCCAGGATAAGATAGAGAAACTACTTGACAAGCATATGCATTCAGTTGGTTTGTGACCTTTGCTGGTTGAGCCCCGTCCATTGCTCATATGATTCTCTCAAGGGGCCTCACGGTTATCTCTATCAACCATTTCTTCAGAAGAGCTATGGAGAAGGAGTGATAGATTGGATCGAGTTGCACCAGAGGTGAGAATATGAGGCTTCGTCAAGTAGCACTGGCTAATTTAGCAAGCTCTTTCGACTCGCCGATCGCAAAGAGGTGCCTCTTATTCTCTCTCCTACACACGAGGAGGAAATCACCACTCTCGTAGCCGGAACTCTCAAGTCATATAAAGACTTGCCCATCCGGCTGTACCAAATTAGTTCGACAGCCTTCATTACTCTTCAACTTCCCAGCTAACCAGGTTCCAGCTCGAAAGTATCGAGATGAGCGTCGCCCCCGCCACGGTCTACTACGCTCCCGAGAATTTCTAATGAAGGATCTGTACACCTTTGACCTAACAACAGCTGCTGCTTTTGAAACATATCGTCTAGTGTCTGCGGCTTACCGTGCCTTCTTCGCAGAGCTCAAGCTGCCGTACCTTGTTGCCGAGGCCAGCTCGGGCGACATGGGAGGCGACCTTAGCCATGAGTACCATCTTCCTAGTGCTGTCGGCGAGGACACAGTTGTAAACTGCGACTCTTGCGGATACACCGCCAACGATGAGGTTGCGACGGCACGAGCGCCCTCTGCGAGCAAGGATGCGGTTGCGATTTCGGCCTCTGATATTCGTGTCTGGCGGGGCATCTCCAAGGACCGAAAGGTTCTTGTCAACGCTTGGTACCCGCAGTCTTCAGAGGCATTCTCGGAGAGCGGTCTGAACCTACATGCGGTCAAATCAGCGGTTAGCGAGCTCGACACCAGCATCGATGACCCTCTCCCATTCTGGAGCGAGGCACTCGAGAGTGGGAAGCCAAAGGTTATTAATGTTGTCGATGCCAGGCTCGCGCCAACGTTTGAAAGCCTTCGAGGACAACTCCCTCTATTGCCCAAGACCCTTGAGTCTCATGAGGTTGAGCATTCCACGGTTGGTGGCACAGACTCGGCTGAAGCACTGAACCTGGTCCGCATCACTCATGGTGATGGCTGCCCTCGATGTGAGGAGGGAACTCTGAAAATCCATCGCGCCTTGGAGTGTGGCCATACATTCCACCTTGGAACCCGCTACTCGGTACCACTCGACGCATGTGTGTCTCTTCCGCAATCAGAGCTCCCCAAGGTTGCCAAAGAGGAAGGTCTCACTCCAGGAAGCCGTGTGCCTGTTCAAATGGGATGCCACGGCGTTGGAGTATCAAGGATCTTTGGCGCCGTGGCTGAGATCCTCGCTGATGAGCGAGGACTGAACTGGCCACGAGCCATTGCCCCGTTCGAGGTGGCTGTCATCCCAACACCCGGACTCGACAAGGAGTCGGTAGAGATTTATGACAATCTCGTGGCTGGAAGCAGCTCGCAGCCTGGCCTTGACGTTGTCCTCGATGACAGGAAGCAGTCATTTGGCTGGAAGATGAACGATGCTGACATGGTTGGCTATCCCGTCGTCGTGATCCTTGGCAAGGCTTTTAAGCAGGGCGGTCTTTGCGAGGTTCAGTGTAGACAACTCTCGGTCAAGGAGAATGTCAAGCTTGAAGAGCTGCCTCATTTCATCTCAGGTTTGCTAGATCAGCTGTAGCGAGCAGATGATTTATCGCTCATTGTAAAGCTCATGTACAGTATTTCATGTATCAAAACAAATAAAACGAATCAAATCATCCACCTAGTCAACTCGTATTTTTCATATTCTTGCTACACTATTAGTCAAGTATCACAAAGTTGTGAGTGTGGTGGTGAAGACATCCCCGTTACTAGAATTGGCAACCCCACGTCACAATATTCATGAAGGCGAAAACTGGAGGGGCATCACGACAAGCAACTCACTCTCCTCCTCCGGCGACCACCTACCACGAACTATCCAGCGACGAGGCACCATGTCTGGAAAACAAGAGATGAGTACGTTTGCGTACAGTATTTGCGACCCTCCGTGACTCCCATCGCTAACCTCTGCGCGCGCAGTCAACCTCGACACGCTCGAGCCCCAGCAGCTCGCCCAGGTTAAGAAGCAGTTGGACGAGGAGCTCGAGCACCTGACGACGTCCTTCGCCCAGCTCCACGGCGCCCAGAACAAGTTCAAGGAGTGTCTGCGATGCGTGCAGGCCCGAGCTGCCGCCCCCAAAGGTGCGATTTCCTTGCTCCTAACCGCTGCCTTTCGCGCCACCGCCCCCGTCGCTCGAGCTCCCCACGATCCGCCAACAGCCATATAGTCTAACATATTGCAGGGTCCAACTCTGTCCTGGTCCCCTTGACCAACTCGCTATACGTCCGTGGAGAGCTTTCTAATGCTGAGACTGTGCTGGTAGATGTCGGAACTGGCTTCTTGGTGGAAAAGGTGGGTGGTCTAGAGCCCACTATCAGGCCGAATCGCTGACTGACGGCCATGTAGAAACTCAAGTCCGCCGAAAAGTTCTACGAGGGCAAGGTTGAGGAGCTCGGAAACAACTTGAAGGATCTGGAAGTCATTGTGCAACGAAAGCAAACCAATGCACGGACGATTGAGGAGGGTATGTCTCACTACTGACAAGTTGTTTGCTCATTGCTAACATGGTGAACTAGTTCTGAGGCAAAAGATCATGGCTGCTCAAGGACAAGGTGACCAACAGCAGGCATGAAGCTCACAACAAGGCTAGCCAATCCTTTGTGACGCAGTAGAAAATAGATAGGATCTCGGGGAACGAGGAGCTCGTGGAGACGACACAGCCAGCAAGGCCAGTCGATGCCTTTTGATGCACGCTACTGCGAAGCGGCACTGGCATCTGCTCTGCTCAAAAGAGCCTGGACCTCCAGGATGACCCGGCAGAAACCTCCGAGCCTCGACTTGAGATCATGGCCCTCATCCGTCCAAATGTTCTCCAATCCTTCACCCCAAACCTTTCGTCCTCCGCTCATGTGGTTGACACTCTCCTCCCAATGAGGCGCGTACAATTCAACACTCCATGTAACCTCGGGTCCTCCTGCTGCGCGAAACCCATTCACAGTCTTGGTGACACTGATCTCAAGCACATACGAGCTGTCCTTGTATGGAAATCTCGCCGAAGATTTGACCCGGATCTGTTTGATTTCATCTTCAAGGGCCGCAAGTTTGCCCGTATTGACAGTTGGGACTGTGAGAAGAGTTTCTTTGTTGACATTTGCGGTCAGGCAAACTTTCTGGGCGAGGTCCTTGAAACCGGTTGCAACGTCCACCTTGTCCCAGGCATCGACTCTAAAGTTCCAGTCGTATACCCTACATAGCAAGGCGCGTCAGATCATACGTACGTCTCAGATGTAGAGAACTTACATGTCAGGAGCAACTACCGTCCAGTTCAGACGCCCCCAGACCTCGGGTCTAGTTGCTCGGACCATGGAAAGCTTCATGTTCTGCCCGGGGATGCAGTTTGCGTTTGCCTTGATTTCCTGGTCCTCAGTGACAACAGTGAACTCGCAGGTTCGCTCAACATCCTTAAGGGCTCTGCAAACATGCTGCTCTGGTTTGACGAGGAACTGGAGAATCTTCTCCGCCTTCTCAGCGTTTGGCAGTCTTGCCGAGGTTAAATATGATTGCTAGATGGAAAGATATGGTAAATTGCATACCTGGGCTCGAAACTGGCACCGCCACGGACAGAGTACATGTCCATGAGCTTGGTAAAGTTGCCAATGCTAACTTCGTCTTCAGATCCTTTCTTCTTCTTTCCGATGATCAGGTGGCCAAAGTTGATACGAAATGTCATATTCTTGCTGACCCCCATCAAGCCCTCAGCTGAGATTGCCATATCAGAGGCAAGCCGGGGTAGATGGTCATTCATGGACGACATGTTGCTGACCAAAGATGGGCTAGGGGAGAGAAAGGCCGGTCGTTTCCCAAGCTCGACCGATATCATGTCACTGATGATAGCGTTGGTTGGTCTTTGGACCAAGAAGCGAACAGAAGCATGTTCATTGGAGAGGCGCATGTCTCGAAGGGCCCAGTTGATAGCCCGAAGCGCCTCTTGGAGGCGACCGATGGATTCGCAACGAAGGTCAAGCACGTTGGGCTTCACACGGGTAATGTAGACCCCATACTGCCTGCGAATACCGTCGAGGGCTCCCGTTTCATCCAGTTCCGGGGGGAGCAAATGTTTCCCAGGGATAACATGTGTCAACTTGGTGCCCAGGTCAGTGCTATGTGCCAGAATGGGTCATCATATTTACCTGGATGAGGTGCTTGTCGGCGGGCGCGGGGCCCAGAAATTCATCATACTCAGCCTGACGGGCTTGATTTCCCCAAGTTTGGAAGATGGACTTGGCAGTGGGCATATGGTCGCCCTTGGTGTTTGCGAAAGAATTATGCTTTGCAGCCCTGGGAGCGGGAGCCATGCCCGGCCTGAAGGCTCTTTTTCCCTTTCCGATCTCGCCTGGCATGGTGGCTTCCTTTCGCCAAGTTGAACAATGCCGAATGAGAGAGGCGAGTGGGAAGAAGCGAAGAGAAACCGGTGGGGAGGTCTCAAAGGTTTGTAGTGTTGTTGTGTTGAGTTATGTTGACAGTGAGCACGAGAGAGGGGGAGAAGTCCCCGGGGGATAAGGTCGAATCCTGAGGCAAACATTTTTCTAAAATGTTGGTCACTGAATAATTGAAGCTCCGCATGTTTAGGAAGGTAGGCAAGAAAAATAGGGAGGCCCGTAGCTCCTTCCTGTTTGCAGTTCAACGCCTGTGTAGGTAGGCAGGTTCGCATCCATGCCCCCTGTGTCGTGTCAATGGTCGGGTACCTGCAGCTTCCCGTCTTGGGTCTTGAATCCTTGAATGTGAAGAGTTCAAAAGGATACAAACATTGAAAAAAGCAATAAAATATCATGTTGAAAATTACTATGTGCAATCAAATACCATCGTTTGTCCGTTCCGGGGGAGTTCGAGGTCAGGGGTAACACTGGATTGGTGCATGAGTGCGTTCGCACAAACCGGGGCCTTGTACGACCTCCCACGACTTCCACCTTCCACAACCATAACGACAATGGCATTTATCATGCAAAGAATCGAACAAAAACCAGGCAACAAACATCTCAACCTTCTGTCCTCCTCTCAAGAACCCAGCCTTCGTCGCCAGGCATTCTCACACTCCCAAATAAAGGAATTGGTGTTTCTCGCGAGTGCTCTCGCACGACACTCCTCGATCGATCCATGATATCGCCCTAGGGCAACTTTGTCGACTAGTTGACCTGTACATCGTTAGCTGCTCGACTCAAAAGTCGGGGGGCGGTCGAGTCATGATGACGGGGCCATCATCGTTGTCATCCCAGTCCTTTCGCCACACGTTGGAAGGCTTCCAGACCTCCTGACGAGCCAGGAGAAGGGCAGAAAGATCAACGCTGGCCGGCGCCTCGGGCGTATTCTGGACATGGCTCACCTTGACAATGTTTCCAGCATTGAGAGAGTCCCGGAAAGAAGGCTGCTTGCGGATGGTGCGGCTGGGAAGGGCTTCGGCAGGAAGACCAAGATGGGTCGAGATCTTCTTTGCGCCATAGTTGATGGCAATGGGCACGTACTTGTTGGCCATGTCCTTGGCAGCGTTCAGAACCGTGGGGCCAAGCTTCTGCACGCCAGTCTTGATGAAGTCGATGATGCCCTCGGTCTCGCCACTATTGTTGTGCGTGACCTGCAGGCGCTCCAGCTTCTCGCGGGGAAGGGTCATCAAGGCCTGTAGCGCCGTGTCTGCCATCAAGGCGCGCTTGAGGAGAATCCGGGTCGCCTCTTCGTTGGGACTGACGCTGTCTGACATGGACTCGCTGCGGAGCAGTCCCCCCAGCGATCCGACAACACCTGAAAGGGCACCACTGGCCACTTTACCAACGATGGGGACCGCAGCCTTGCCCACGGTGCTGATGACAGATCCAAGCCAGCCCCAGCCTCCCTCTGCGTCGGCGAGCGGGCGGGTCGGTCCATACATAGCCTGGACAAAGGCAGCTTCGGCACCGCCAGCCTCATGGATCGAAATGCCAAGGTCGCGGCGCTCGGGAAGCAGAGTGCTTTCCTGGCCCTGGCGAGTGGTACCAGTGGCGGCCCTTTCCAGTCGATGAGAGGCAATGTCCAGAGCACACTCTGTGAGGCCTGGGGTAAGCACAGGAGCCAAGGCATCAACGTTGGGAGTACTGGTCGACCAGATATCCTTCATTTTCTTGATGACTTCCTCATGCTCAGGGGACTCGTTGGCCGACAGGATCGCCTCAAGGGCTGCTTCGGCAACCAATGCCCGAGCAGCAATGGCATCGTCATCGCCAGGCATTCCAGCCATGCCACTCTCAGACTGCATACTCTCTCTGGTGAGTTTCCCGAGGAAATGCCCAGCTGCCATGCCGGCGAGCGAACCCATGGGCCCAAGCAGAGAGGAGGCGATGGGAAGAACTGCAGAGCCCACTCCCGCTACTGTCCTGAGGATCTGCATGAACTCGGCTTGGTCACCAGATGGAACACCGCTTCGGTTCTGGCCACTGGTCACTCTCCCGTTCAAGTCTTTGCTGGAGCTGATGTTGTCGAAGCCGCTACTGTTGAAGCCAGTGCTGTTGAAGCCAGTGCTGGTGAAGCCGCCCTTGTCGAGGCCACTAGCGAGACTCCCGTTCAGACCAGTGCCCGAGGAAGAGTTGCCGTTGGCCTGGCAGTCAATCGACTTGATATTGGCAGCAGTTCCGAACGCTTGCTGACCGATGTTGAACAGGGCAATGAAGGCATCATAGTTGTTTCCGTACACACCACCGATGGCGTTGCCTGAGTTGCTCTTCTGGCCACCACCACCATAGCAGTGTGTACCGATGCTGGTAAACTGTCCACGAGCCTTGCGCAGGATCGGGGCGCCGGATTGGCCTAGTTGCGAGATTAGAACCAGGTGGATACACATTCAAAGCGGAACAAGGACATACCTCCAAAGGTAGAGACTCGATATTCAACCATGTTGCCAGGGCTGGCAGCCAAGTCGAAGTCGGTCTTTGCGAACTCCTCGTACATCTGGGCACCCTTCTCATCTTCGCCATCAACATCCCTGAGGGACTTGTCTCCAGGATAGCCAACAACACCGAGGACGATGCCCTGGCCCGAAGGGGGCGTCTTGGTGAAGTTGAAGGTGCGGAGGTTTCCAGTGAATGGGCGGTCGACCTGGATGAAAGCAACGTCGCGGCTTCGGTTGTTGGGCGACTCGATCCACTCAGCCGTGGAGATGACATTGAGGCCATACCGAGCCTGGACAGCCGAGGTCTTGACAGAGTCACGGCCGTTGTAGCCGATGTAGCACTTGATCTGGTCGGCGGGACCATATCGGTATCCATGGTCGTAGACGACGTGTCCAGCAGTGACAAGAAGATCCGGGCGAATCAGCCAACCGGTGCCGATCATCCAAACGGCGCGGCCAGTAGTTCTGTCATTGAACCTGGACTGGATCTTGACGATGGCTGTTGTTGGCTGTCAGCAAAGGCGCGTCTTCAAGCGAGGAATGAACTTGACTCAGGGGCACTTACAGCGGTACTTGCCACCCTCTTGGAGATCGCCATGATCAACCAAGACACGCTCGTCCTCTCCTATGATAGATTCGGCGTCCTTGCTTCCATCATCCGGGAGCTTGACCGACTCTGCGGGATGAGACGAGGTGGGAAGATCAAGCTTCCAGGCCGCAGCACGGCTGGGGGAAGCGGTACCAAAGTTGGAAGACATGTTGAAAAGATGAAGATGAGTTTGAGACTGAAGTGTCTTTGGAAAGTGTTCAGAAGTTGTGTTTGCTTGGGAACTTGTGTTTGTGTTGAGGAAAGGGACAATGTTGAGGAGGGCAGCTCGCCCCTTTATATCTTGCGATTTCCTCTTATCCGCGCAATGTTTTCTCCCTTCAACACTCTTTCTTTCATCATCTCATCCTTCATCATCTTCCTGTTGGGTCCCTACAGGCCTCCAGGGCTCACAAACCGGGCAAAGATGCTCCGACAAGCCTCATACGCACGAGTGGTTTTCTGAAAGCCAACCCCAGCTCAGATCGAGCCGGCGGCAAACTGCGAATGGCATCACATCAGCTAGCCACTGTTTCCTCATTCTTCTTTTGGCGAGACAGCATGAAAAGCTATTCCGAACAAGGAGATTCTTCCGGCAAAATTGTCATCACCTGGGCTGAAGGAGGGGGGCTGAAGGAGGCTGGCTGGCGGCAATTCAAAGCGCATCTTTGAAGATCGAGACTCTTGTTCTTGAGCGGCTGACGAGTTTTGAGTAAGACATGGCCAGCTGAGAGTCGATAGTTTCTCGTCAATCTCGTCGAGCCGATTCTTGGTGTATAGGGGTGCCTGCTTCGACGAGCGGCAAAGTGCAGGTGGAGAGACACGAGTTGCTAGTCTGGTTTATCATGCAGTGAGGGATCGCGAGTCACAGTCATTAAGGCTTCAGCTCGCCAGTGGCAGCCCAAAGAGGCCAAGATGGTTGTCATCTCCACAGTTTTATCCTATCTCTGTGTAAGCAGGTGGTTGAAGAGGGAGATAGATGGAGTAGGAGTGGCACACTTGAAGAACCTGTTTGTAATGATAACCAATCCAGGTCAACGTTGAGAAGACTCCATATCGACTCAGTTGCCTGTCACTTGTGATTGATTCAGCCATTATGCGTATTAGGCGGCAGGGTATGATATTGCGCCCACTGAACCATCCAGATACAGACCCAAGGCGTCAAATAAACTACACCTGGAGCAGCTAAGCAACATAGGACCAGGCTGTCACAGTAGTAACCGTCTAAGCCATGGTTGATGTCATAACCGTCAACCCGCAGCAATCGATTCTACAGCAAAAGTTACCCGGGACCTATTCCGGCTGCATCCCCGTAGCCATGCGTTCTGAATGATCATATCTCGAGGCGTGTCTAACCCTACAGCAACGCTGCCTTGTGGCACCATGGGGGACTTGCTCTTCTCAGCTGCGGCAGGGCAGCCACTATTAACCTCCTGCGAGTGATATAGACGGGTATCTGCCCTATACGGCCCAGATGGCTGAGACGTGTGGTGGATATAGGCGTGATGCGGGGGACGGGCCGTCATTGGCATTAAAGGGGAGATGGATCTAGAATCGCAATAGTCATGCTTGGCTGCAGGTACGACATGCAGTTCCTGAGATGCAGCATATTCGATGAAGCAGGCTCTGGGAGTGACTTTTTGTGCCTTGCACTCAAGTACCTTTTTATGCGTTGCATAAAGTCTGGCTGCACTGCATGTAAACGGTTTGGGCTTGGCAGAGGCGTGGAATTAGAGGTTCGGCTGGCTTCGATGTGGTAATTGCAATTTTACAAGAGCACAAGAAGCATAAACCGATACATAGAGGTCAAGAGACATTGTTAAGCGACATTCCAAGGACCTAAGGGTGCTTGATAGCCTGGATCGAAAAAGGGGAGCAAGTCGACTGAAGTTATAGAGAGCTATTGCATAACTGCAATCCCCCGATACGTGCATATCCCATAGCAACCACCTTCTCTATCTCGTCGCGTCTCCCACGACGCGTAAATCGTCTCGACTGCGCTCATCACTAGCAACGACACAAAAATGGCCCCCGTCAGTTCAGCCAAGCGCCAATTACCGGGCGCATCCCAAAACGACTTTGAAGATGAACTCGCCGGCGACGAACCCTCGTGGGAATGGATCTACAACACCAGCCCGACGGCCGAGAGGAGCGACGAGCCCCAGAGCGACCGAAAGCGAAGGAAAGTCACGGGGGACAGGATTGTCGGAGCAAAGATTGGCAGGTTCGAGTGCCGGATCGGTGATATCGTCATGCTCAAGGCTGACGGGTCCAATGAGGCCTGGGTCGCCTTGATCTGCGAGTTTGTCGAGGATGATGGTGAGGGAGAGAAGGCGGCCAACTTTATGTGGTTTTCCAGCGAAAAGGAGATTCGGAATAAGGATAAGAAGCGGTCCGACTACTACTGGGTAATTCTTGACGATATTTTGGTGTTGATGTTTCTCTAACATGGCCCAGAACGAACTCTACATCTCTCCATCATGGGATATCAACCCCTTGGCCTCGATTAACGGCAAGGCCAAGGTTACATCCCTTGACGCCTTCCTCTCCAAATACCCCCAAGGCCGTATTCCTCGAAACAACCCCGAGTATGGCAAGACGTTTGTCTGCCGGCGAGGCTGCAACACCCGAACGGCTACATACACGGACGAGTTCATCTGGGAGGAGGTTTACCGCGGCGAGGATGACTTGTTCACCATGATGGACATGATCAAGAACGGAACCAAGGCTACTCGTCGTCGTAGAAAGGCTAGAAGTCCTTCCCCGGCGGATACTACCTATCACCCACCACAGACTCCAACCAAGACGGGACGAGGTTCGACAGTGGCCACGCCAACTTCTCGGAGAAGCCAAATTGAGCCCGGCTCCCGTACCAAGAGGTTCGTTAACAAGAAATATCCACTTACAGCCACCCTTTTTACTGATTGAGAATAGGAGTACAAGCAAGAGACTTGAATTCACACCGCTGGCAACTCGCAGGCTGTCGCCAAGTCAAGTCGAAAATTCGCCGTTTCAAATAGCCCGCTCACGTCTACACGTTTCCTCTGTTCCTACAAGTCTCCCCTGTCGAGAGGGAGAGTTCTCGCTTGTGTACTCTCACCTCGAAGCCGCCATCTCAGACGGCACTGGTAACTGTATCTACATCTCGGGCACACCAGGAACAGGCAAGACGGCAACAGTACGTGAGGTCATCTCTCGGCTCGAGGAAGCTGTTGGCGCGGACGAGCTTGACGATTTTATCTTTGTCGAGATCAACGGCATGAAGATCACGGATCCTCATCAGTCATATACCCTTCTTTGGGAGGCCCTCAAGGGTCAGCGAGCCAGTCCGGCTCAGTCTCTGGACCTCTTGGAACGAGAGTTCAGCAACCCCAGTCCACGTCGTATCCCTTGCGTGGTGCTTATGGACGAGCTTGATCAGCTGGTGACCAAGAACCAGGCTGTCATGTACAACTTTTTCAACTGGCCAACCTTGCGACATAGTCGTCTTATTGTTCTTGCAGTTGCCAACACCATGGATCTGCCAGAGCGAACTCTGAGCAACAAGATCAGCAGTCGTCTAGGTATATCATCTACTTGCTACATCCTTTGAGGCTATTCACTGACGTGATCTAGGTCTCACACGAATCACATTCCCCGGTTACAACCACGAACAACTCATGAAAATTATTCAGTCACGATTAGAAGGAGTCCCTGGAAACATTGTAGACCCCGATGCCATTCAATTTGCTAGTCGCAAGGTTGCTGCAGTCAGCGGTGACGCTCGAAGAGCTCTCGATATCTGCCGTCGAGCAGTCGAGCTTGCTGAGGCAGATGCCCCTGGCGATCCCACTACCCCCAGCAAGCGAGAGCGATTGGCAGGGTCCCAGGGTCAGCCAAGGGGCGTTGGGCGTGTCACTATCGCCACTATTAAAAAGGCCATCAACGAGGCCACCACAAATCCCGTCCAGCAACACCTCCGCAGTCTCCCACTCATGTCCAAACTCCTCATGGCCGCTCTTATGATGCGCATCCGAAGAACAGGTCTCGCCGAGACGACGTTTGGCGAGACTCTGGATGAGATACACAGAGCAAGCCTCCGAGCTCCGTCTGCGCTCCCAGGCGTGGCGGCGGTTCTCAACAACGGCCTCAAGGGCACGCAGACAGGGGCTATGCGCCCCATGACCAGGCCTGGCCACATCCACACGGCGGCGCTCGAGCTGGTAGCAGCTGGTCTGATCAACCTCGAGGCGCAGCGCGCGGAGCGGTCGAGTAAGCTACGCCTGTCAATTGCAGACGACGAAGTGAAGATGGCCCTTCGCGATGACGGGGATCTGAAAGCATTGGGTATCGGCGTATAATAGATGTAATCATAGAGCCCAGCGAGGGCGTCCCAGGACACACACATACGGTCCTTGTATTAGATGTTCCACCTTTCTCTGCGTCTGTCTCTCTTAATACTTCCTTCGGGCCAAGCTTGGCTTCCAGTCTAGGGGATGTGTCTCCTCTGTCGCAGTCTCATCCTGCTTCCATATTTTGACTATAGTTGTTAGTGACATTGAATAATTTGGTTGATAGTGGTAACTCACTCGTTTTATCGGCCTCACCACAGATCAGACGTAGTCCTGACCTGTCAAATGTCGAACTCATGATACCCGCCTCGGCGTCGAGAGAGCCAGGTTGGGCAGTTGTGTCGAGTGACTGGAATCTGTGGCCAGTCTTCCAGTCCCAGAAGCTCATTGAGCCATTGTCACCTGTAATTAAACCATTAGCTATTGGAAGGACACATGAAGCTGTGCGCTTGCTGCTCACCTCCTGTGAAAAAGACATTCTGCTCATTGACGCTCATGGTGTTGATGATGGCATTATGACCCTCGAAATTCTGCATGAACGCACCCTCGGGGCACTTCCACTGCTTGATGCTCCCCGTGCTTCCACTGGCAAAGGTAAACTCTGAAGGGTGCGTGGCCAGGGCGCGGACGCCCTTCTTGTGGTGGGTGAGCACACCCATTGTCTTTCCGGCAGCGAGATCCCAGAGGCGAACGGTCGAGTCGAGGGAGCCGGTGATGACCTGGGGGTCAGCCTCCTGGCAGACGAGGTCGGCGACGGTCTGGGTGTGGCCTGAGAGGACGTGGATGTTGCTCCGGGTGCGCATATCCCAGACACGGGCGACACCATCGCGGCCACCCGTTACAAGCACGTCGAGGGTCGGGTGCAGGGCGAGGGTGTAGACGCCGCTCAGATGGCCGTGGTAGTGACGGATGACCTTGTTTGTCTCGAGATCCCAGCACTTGACCATCTTGTCCTCGCCGCAAGAGAAGAGGTATGGGTGGCGTGGGGACACGGCAAGACCGCGAACGGTGCTGATGTGACCAGTGAGTGTCAACCTCAGTGAGCCAGTGGCCAAGTCCCAGATCTTGATGGTTCGGTCACCAGCGCCGCTGGCGAACCACTTGTTGTTAGGCTCGACGGCCAAGCTGCGCACCCAACCCAGATGACCAGAAATGACCCTCATCAACTTCCACGGCGCATGCCATTCAGGTTTGGGCTGCTGGAAGGCTGTCGCTCCCCTCGTCGTGAGGCTCATATTCTGCGGCGTGCTCTCCGCCCTAGCTGCCGACGATGCACCACCCTTGGAGCCAGGCGCACCTTCAAGAAGCTTCATGGCTGGCCTTGCTGGCGCGCCGGGCTTGGCGACCTTCTTCCCGGGCTGCTTTGTAGGAAGCTTGGCGGTAATTGATGGCGGGAGCGTCTCGACGTGGGCGTACTCGGCGCGGAAGCGTCTCTTCGTGATGGGGTCCTCGGACGCGTCGTCGGTCTTTTGTCGCTTCGCGGACGGCGGCTCGGGGGCGTGCGCGTGCGCAAAGAGCGTTCTTGATACTGTGGCATTTTGTGCGGCGAGCGCGCTGAGCTGTAGCGCGTCTTGAGGTATCTGAGGTGTCTCCATGATTTTTGTCGTGGTGGTTTTTATGTTGAAGAGAATGGAGGATGGAAAAGTTGATGGCAAAAGTTGCGACTGGGAGTTGTCAATGTTGAAAGGCTGGGCAGCCGCGTGTGGCGTCCAAACGCCACAGTTGATTCTGTGTGGCTAACAGCTTGTTGTACGTAAGGTGAGCTACAGCCTATGAATGTGTGTCGACCTCCCCAAGAGCATGATCTCTTCTTTCATGATTTTTCTGCTAAATCATCTTAAATATTAAATCTACTACTATATTCCCCTTTGTCGCTTTTATTCCAAAGCCAAAATGGCCAGTGAAGACAAGTTCCCTCTGCACACGGCTGCTCGCGAGGGACAGGGTCAGTATCATGTACATGTGTGCGCCCGTGGGATCAGCCATCTAATACGTACCCGGCAGTATCTGTCGCTGAGGGATTGCTCAAGGTTGGTAATACTTTCCCATGTAATATATCTCATATATTGACAAATTCAAAAGTCGGACCCGAAACTGTCGCAGCGAAAGGATGACGATGGTCGATATCCCATCCACTGGGCGGCCTCGTCCAACAACTTGGACATTGTCCAGCTGCTGGCCAACCAGCGCAGCTTTGACGCCGATGTTCAGGTTGGCTCACATATAATGACCTATATTATGAAGGTGGCCAAGCTGATTCTGAGGCTAGGACGAGAGTGGGTGGTCTCCTCTCATGATCTCGGCCAGTGTCCCCGACAGCGAGGCTGTTGTGAAGCTCCTCATCGCCAAGGACGCCGACGTCAACCTCAAGAGTAAGACACCATCCTGACATTTCAAGATCCCCAGAAGCTAAAATTACCAACAGATGCTAGCGGACAGGTAAAAACTCCATCAGCAGGTGTTGTAATGCGCCATCTGACCAGTCTCGGCCGCAGACTGCTCTTCATTTTGTAGCCTCAAAGAAGAACCTCGACATCGCCCGCATCCTCGTCGACAACAGCGCCTCAACACGCTTCCGCGACCGCCGAGGCCAGTATCCCATCCATCGTGCCGCCGCAGTCGGTTCTGTTCCCATGGTCACGCTCCTTCTCAAGAACCGGAGCCCCCTGAATCCTACCGACAATGAAGGATACACTCCTCTACACCACGCCGTCGCAGAGGGACACGGTACGCAGACCATCACACAACCTTCACTCTCAACCCCCGCTAACTCAAGTCAAGGAGATACCGCTGTCGCCCTCCTCAAGGAAGGCGCCGACTTCACCATCAAGAACAGCGCAGAAGAGCTGGCTCTGGATCTTGCCCCAGACAAGGAAGTATGTATAATTAGAGAAATAACCCGTCATACAGACGCCCTCCGTCTAACTCTTCAATAGGTACGCAATTATATCTTGCAGGGTGCTGAGCGCGAGGGTATTGAGTTGTCGGGGTAGCTAGGTACCTAGGAATACATAGATGTCAGAAAGAATCGCCAGACATTACAACCACCCGTCGTCTATCCATTCAAGCTCCCAGCAGCTGGTTGGCTGCTCATTTCACCGTCCGCTCTACTAGCTCTCTGTACATCTCCTTGACGTCTTGCACGTCGGCCTTGAGCTCCTCGACGAGCTCGCTCTTCTCGCCCAGCATCTCCAACGTTGTCTGGTATCGCGAGTTGAGGTCTTCAACCTCGGCCTCGAGCTGAGTCACTCGCGCCGTAGCACTCTTGCCAGTTTCCAACTCTTTCATCAGGCCAACCATATCAGACCGCGCCTCATCTCGCTGGCTGCACACGCGAGCCATCTCTTCCTTAGCAGCCACCTTTTCAGCCTCCAGCCGCCGGATCGCGGCGCTCATTCTCTCAACAAGCTGCACCGATGGGCCAGCTCCAACAGTTGACACCGAAATCATGTCTTGCGCCACATTACGAGGGGAAGAAGGGTCACCATCTTCAAGACCGAAATCCCTTTCTGGTGGGGGAGAGGCTGCTCGTGGCGATTCGCTAGGCGGTTCAAAGGGGGACAGCGGCGGCATCATAGGTCCGCCAGTTGACAGCGCACTCGGCCGGATCGGGGGCTGGCTCGACATTCTTCGACCGAAGAAGAAACCCTCGCCGGCACTATCGGGCTGGCTTCCAGGCGTGGGAACTCGTCGAGGCGCTCTCCCTGGCACAGGCAGGCCGATGAGGTCAGAACTAAAGGTTCGAGGAACAGAGAGCAGTGGCGAGTCGGGGCGGCTCTGAGTCCTGGGCGTAGTAACCTCGTCTGCCCATTGCCGTCGCTCGACTTCGACAGAAATCTCCCTGCTCGCAGCCCGCTGCTGCTTCTCGAGATCGGCCCGGGCTTGTTCAAGTGCCGTCTCGGTTGTCTTGTGCTGGGTCCTGAGCGTAGCCAGTTGCTCGCGGCATGTCTCCAGCTCCTGTTGAGCGGTCGTGAGGGCAGGGCTGACGTCTTGCAGCTCATCCTCGAGGCGCTTGCATCGGCTGGCCTAATGACATGTCAGACGATGCGCCATGGTTTCAATGGGTTTCAAGGATGTGAGTTTACTTACCGAGTCTCGAGCCTTCTTTCGCATCTCTGACTCTCGCCGTTGCGCCTCATCCCTCTCCTTTTCAAGGTTAGCTGCCTTTGTCAGGAGTGACGCTTCGATGCCTTGCCAGTTCTCGCTGGCCGAGGCGTACTGCGACTGGAGGGTCTCAATGTGTCGTATCAACTTGATGTCTCCTCCTGAGCCCGAGGACGCTTCTTCAGCTGCTACTCGCATGGCCTCGAGCTTGCTCTCGGCCGCCCTCAGCTCCAGTTTGAGCTCTTCCTCGACGTTGCGGCCGCGTTCAACTGCTCGATCAAGCTTAGCCTGCCAATCTATCTCATCTAGACGCGCCTTCTCGGCCAATGCCTCCTTTTCTGCTCGTAATGTTGCGATTGTCTCCTCAAGCTCCGTCTGCCGCTTCTTTTCAGCAGCCAATGCCTTGTTGAGGGCCTCAGCATGAGCGATCTGTGCCTGCTCCGCCTTGGTCTTAGAATCTTGCTCTAGGCGCCTGTAGGCCTCATCCTTGGCCGCCTTCTCCTTCTTCAGTGTGTCGATCTCCTTTTGGAGAGCAGCACTTGCTTTTCGCACTTCCTCGTTTCGTTTCTCTTGCTCCTCCTTGCTGTTAACACGGTTACGTAGCGACTCGGCCTCAGACAAGGCTTTCTCCTTGCCCTTCTTAAGCTCGTTGACTTGCTTCTCGTTTTCTACGATTTGTGACCGCAGCTTTCGGATTGTGTTTCGGTATTTTTGCTCCGAAGTAGAGAGCTTTCGTCCTTCTTCCAGCAGTAGAGCAATCTTCTCGTCTTTTTCGGCGAGTTTGCGTTCTTCGCTCCCTGCAGGAGCATCATTGGCTGCCTTTTTGGCGGCTTCTGCAGCATTCTTCGATAGATATTGTATCTTGGCCTGTAGCGAGTCTATTTGTTCAATGTATTCCTGAATTTCCTCTCGATGGGCATTGACTTGGTTCACGTCTTGGCCATTTTGCACAGTCTCGGTTGGGGTTTCAGTGTCGGGCTTCGGTATCTCGGCGGGTTTCTCGTCATGCTGCTCTTGAATGGCGTGTTCGGGCTGAACTGCAGGCTCATCTGGTGCTGGGTAGTCTGGTGTATGAATTTTGGGAATGGAATCGTCAGTGGCCTGCTCGGAGGCAGCTGGCTTCGGAACTTCTTGGTCGTTTTCGTCCTCCTTCGAAGTGGCCGCAGCATCTTCTGTAGGAACGGGAGGAGTTTCGGCAGCGGACAAGGGCTCGGATAGCTGAGGTTGAGGCTCAGCAGCCGTGGGCTCTGGTGTTTCGGGTGCAGGTTTGGTGATCACCGGTTCTGTACTGGCAGGGCGCTCCTTATCCACCGAGCCACGGGCAGTGTCGATGGAGCTTCGGGGGGAGGATTGTGAGGTTCTCGAGGCCATGGCCTTGGCCAGCCTAGCTTGTAGACGATCATTGGCGCGGTTTGGTTTGTGGGCAGGAGCTGTCGTGGAATCAGGAATCAGCGAGTGATCACAGCAACGAGAACAAACAGGACACCGCTAGGAGAGAAGAGCAGGAGTAGACAAAGAGAGCGACGTACCAGAGGTGGCAGGCTTGGGGCTCGGTGATGGCTGCGGCACCGTCATTCCCTGCTGCTGGTGATACGGCTGTCCCTGGGACTTTTGATGCTCCTCCTCATCAAGCAAGTTATCGAGGCGATTCTCTACGCCCTCAAAGGCCGAGGAGAGGAAGGCCCCCCATCGCGACCCCTTGCCCGGCGCAGTCATGTTGAAGAAGCGGCCAGTTGCTGTAGCTCGTGGATCGTCAACTGGTTGACGTTGGTGCTAATGGTCACCTCATCGGTCGTGTCTGCTGCGGCGGTAGCGAGCGTCGTGGTCGTATCGAGGCGATCGTGGCTGTCGTCGTGATGGTGGGTAGGCAGGAGCACAAGTAGTGGATGTTGGTGTTGAGGTGTCGTCAGCGTGCGACTGGGGATTGCGTGGGTAGGTAGGTAGGTAGTGGAGTGAGACCGGCAACGGCAACGTGTAGGGATCTACCTCGTGCTATAAATGGAGGCGCCCTTGCGTCCGTGTTGACTTGAATTATCTAATCGACCAACTACCAAAAAAAGATGGAAAAGTAAGGAAATATTGTCGAGTTTCTTTGTAAATGGAAAACATTTAAACTGTTGTCCAGAAAGAAGCTTTCAGTGGTTCAGCTGGTAGCTGTCGGGTCCCTCCCTCGAGATGAGGTGTGCCAAGGTGATACTGTACCCTGTCTACAATGAATCCATGTAGCTGACCGTCGCGACTCTCTCTCAAGGGAGGACAAAGATGGGTTAATTGCATGAGAATGATTGTTTATTCATAGGTGATTCATATAGTTGTTATTCATTTATTGCTATTAAACTCGAGTCAACACTTCACTTCTGCCCGCTACTATCATTGTAGCTCCCAAATCATCATCATCACTCGCTCATACAATCCAAACACAACAGTTCTCAGCCATCCCGCGGCTGTACAATGCATCGATACACTCTAAATCTCACACTACTTCACAAACGGGTATAGGTATACATGTTGCCCGGCAGTCACCTTGTCCCCTGGGCCGTCAGGGGAACAAGTGTCTGCTCAAGCATACATGGACCAAGTACATAGGTATCCATATGTCCATCCATATGCGCAAAATCCAAATTAACCAAGCCAAACACACACATCCTGCAATGCTCCGTTCCAAAACAAACCCAAGAAACCCAGGAAATGCAAAGAGGGAATCTCCACCGCTCTCCCGTCGTGATATAATCCTGATGCTAGGCTAGGCTGCCATTCATGTTGAGTTGGTCGTCGTGTCGTGATGTACGTAGATAGGTAGGTAGGGGGGTAGGTAATAGGTAGATGGTCGTAGGTAGTAGTCAATCGTGCTTGTCGTAATCAAAAAGGACACTCAGAAACACGCTCGCTCGAAAGGACACTCATGCATCGTTCATCCCTCATCCTGCAATCTTCTTCCACCAGGGTGTTCGTGGTGTTGCCTCCACGAATCCCGAGTTGCGTCGGCTGTGGTGACGCTCGTCGCTCCCCTCTGAGCCCTGTAGCCGCCTGTCGCGGTACCGGTCTCGGTCCCTGTCGCGATCTCTATCTCTGTCGCCGCCCCTATCGCGATCTTCTCGCCTTGCCCGCCGTCGACGTTGGTCATCTGTGTCATCTGGCGTCCCGTCTCCATACTTGGCTCGATGACGGGCTCGGCGCGCTTCGCGTCGTGCTTGTTCATCGTCCACCGGCTCCGGCTCGGGTTCGGGCGCCGCCTCTTCAACAGGTGTTTCGGGTGGAGGAGGCGCATCCGTGTGATCCTTGACCCAGGACGACGTTCCTGAATGTGGCCAGGCCGAGCCCCGTCTTTCCTCACGACGTCGAGATCTCCGTTGTCCATACTCATCGGCTGACTGCTCGGCGTGCCTGTGGCTTCTTCGACGATATACTTCTTCTTCCTCAGCTACCTCGGCTGCCTCGGGTACCTCAGTAGCACGAGCCGCTCTTCTAGCTTCTCGTCGCCGGCGTCGTTCAGAGTCGTCTTCCGATGCGTAAACTTGGCGTTCACGTCGCCGCTCTCGTCTTGCGGCTCGTCGCATCTCTTCTTCTTCCTGCTCCGCAGCAGCGGCTGCAGCTGCAGCCTCTTGTTCTTTGCGTAGACGTCGGCGTTCCGCCCTTCGAGCTTCCCGATCCTCTTCCATTCGCCGCTCTTCTTCGACTCGTCTTTCCTCCTCCTCACGCTGTTGACGAGCAGCTCGCCTCTCAGCCCGACGTGCCTCCCTCTCCTCATGTCTCCGTATTTCATCGTCGTCATCGCGTCGACGGTGCCGCTCACGCCGTGCTTCATCCCGAGCACGACGTGCCTCTTCGTCCCCACGCTCAGGGTCACCTGCAGCTTCGCGCTCAGCCCGTCTAGCCCTCCGAGCCGCCCGTCTAGCTTCGCGGTCAGCGTCGATCACTACAGCATCTCCATCCATCTTGGCACTGCGCAAGGCCTCATCGTCAGTTGTTGCGTAGGTGCTACGGCGACGGAGGGGGTCAGGACGTTCGGTTTTGGGTGTCATTAGGCCAGTGAACAGGCTGGAAAAGCCTGAAGGCTTCTTCGCACTCGAAGCACCTCGCTGGAGAGGTGTGTCTGAAGGACCACCCGACTCGACCATGACCACGTCTTCTTCACGGGCGCGCTTTGATCGTCGGCGACGCTCACGCCTGTCTGCCTCGGCGTCGACCATGACGACATCATCATCCTCTCGCGATCGTGACTTGTGCGACCTGCGACGTCTGGTGGATTCGTCCGCGACCTTGCTTGCCTCGTCGGGAGGTGGCGATGCAAGGCCACGGGCTCCCGTAGAGTGACGGCGTTTGCTCATAACGCTGGGTCTCTTCTCGTACATGGTGGATGAGCGAGTAATTGGCGGCGTACTAAAGAGACCTGTCGTTCGGGACCGTGATGGAGTCTTCTCAACTTTGTCGGAGGATGACCCCTTCGAGGATGACTTCTCTTCACGTCTGGGCTTGCTCGACCTAGACTTGGACGATC
The DNA here is from genome assembly GCF_026873545.1 of Fusarium falciforme. Lineage (NCBI taxonomy): Eukaryota > Fungi > Ascomycota > Sordariomycetes > Hypocreales > Nectriaceae > Fusarium > Fusarium falciforme. The sequence continues at coordinate 1,964,173 of NC_070544.1, read as the reverse complement.
TCTCCTTTTCTTCTCTTGGCATCGAGGTTCGCTTTCCCCACGATGTGCCTTCACGATGGAGCTTGGGTCGTTCCCTTCGGGAATGCTTGATCTCGGGGGGAGGTGTAATCGGCGGATCCGGGACAGGTGGAGGCGGCGGTCCCTCACCTCGCGTCTTCTTCCGACTCCTCCTGGGCTTCTTCGGCGTCATGTCGACCACTTCAATGACCTCGGGAGCCGCCGCCTCAGGTTCGGGTTCAGGTTCCTTTAGCTCTTCCTCGGCTGCTTCATCGACTTCTCGAGCAGCCTCCTCGGCGACCTCTTCAACGGGCTCTTCTTCAGCGACTTCCTCCGCAGCAGGGGCTTCTTCCACAGCTTCCACGACAGCTTCTTCTTCCGCGGGTTCTTCACCAGCCTCTCCCTTGGCAGCTTCAGCGGCTTCCTCGTCGGCTTCCTTCTCTTCGGCTTCCTCGTCGGCATCCGAATCTTCGTCCGAGTCCTCATCTTCATCCTCGTCTTCATCTTCGTCGTCTTCATCCTCATCCTCCTCCCCCTCTGCTTCCGCTACCTCTTTCGTCGCCGGTTCTTCCGCCTCTGCTGGTGCTGCTTCTACAACCCCCTCTGCTTCCTCTTCCGCCTCCGCCTCTGATTCATCTTCCGATTCATCCCCAGCGGCTTCGCCAGCTTCTGCCTTCGATTCTGCTTCCGATTCGTCTTCGGTAGCTTCTCCAGCTTCAGCCTCAGCTTCTGGTTCAGCCACTGGTTCAGCTTCTGCTCCAGCTTCTGCCTCTGCTTCTGCTTCCTCTTCTTCCTCTTCTTCCTCTTCCTCTTCTTCTTCTTCTTCTTCCTCTTCTTCCTCAGACTCAGCGTCAGCGGCCTGGGCAGCAGCTTCTGCAGCAGCAGCCGCAGCCGCAGCCTCCTTCGCAGCTAGTTCTTCGGCTCTTTCAGCTGCTCTCTCTTCCAAGACCCTGAACCTCTCTGTATCCTTCCTACCCAGTCTACCCCTTCTGGCCTTCTTTGCATTCAGGGCCTCGAGCTCTGCTGCTTCGGCTTCAGCAACTGCAGCGGCTTCGGCCTCAGCGGCTTCCCTCGCAGCGGCTTCTTCTGCTGCTGCGGCCTCGGCGGCGGCAACCTCTTCAGCTTCAGCAGCCTCCCTTGCTGCGGCTTCCTCAGCTTCAGCGGCAGCAGCCGCCTCGGCTTCGGCAGCAGCAGCAGCTTCCTCCGCACGCTTGGCTGCATTCGCAGTAAGGAGGTCAAATCTTTCGGTGTCCTTGCGGCCAAGTCTACCCTTTTTCTCCTTTTTCCTTGTCAATTTTGCAAACTCCGCCTCTTCTTCAGCGATTGCCGCAGCTTCTGCTTCCGCTTTAGCAGCGGCTTCCGCAGCAGCTGCTGCCTCTGCCTCCGCCTCTGCGTCGGCTTCGGCATCGGCCGCCTCTTCTGCAACCTCTCCAGCTTCCCCAGCTGCCTCTTCATCCTCTTCAGCCGCCTCTTCGGCCGGTTCCTCATCCGCCTCTCCCTCCTCCTCAGCTTCTTCAGCTTCGGCTTCAACAGCAGCGGCAGCAGCGGCAGCAGCAGCTTCCTCTGCACGCTTAGCTGCATTCGCAGTAAGGAGGTCAAATCGTTCAGTATCCTTGCGGCCGAGCCTACCCTTCTTCTCCTTTTTCCTTCTCAATTTTGCGAGTTCGGCCTCTTCTTCAGCAATCGCCGCAGCTTCTGCCTCAGCTCTTGCAGCTGCAGCCGCAGCCGCAGCCGCTTCGGCTTCAGCTTCATCTTCCCCGGCCTCCTCGGCTGCTTCCTCGGCCGCTTCCTCAACCTCCTCCTCAGCCTCTTCGACATCCTCGCCTTCTTCTTCACCTTCTTCAGCCGCCTCCTCTGGTTCCTCGATAGCTTCTTCAGCTTCGGCAGCGGCAGCAGCAGCTTCGGCCTCCTTCGCAGCTTGTTCCTCCGCGCGCTTGGCGATATTTTCAGTCAGGAGGTCAAACCGTTCAGTGTCCTTACGGCCTAGTCTGCCCTTCTTTTCCTTTTTCCTTGTCAGCTTTGCGAGCTCGGCTTCTTCCTCTTCAGCGATGGCCGCCGCTTCTGCTTCTGCAGCCTCCCTGGCAGCTTGTTCCTCAGCTTCCTTTGCATCTGCTTCAGCTGCCTCGACGTCCTCCTCGGCTTCCTCCTCGGCTTCCTCTTCTTCAACTTCCTCAGGAGCTTCCTCAGGAGCTTCCTCGGCAGCTTCCTCGGCAACTTCCTCGGCGTCCTCCTCAGCTTCAGCCTCAGCCTCAGCAGCAGCAGCAGCAGCTTCCTCAGCCTCCTTTGCGGCTTGTTCTTCAGCGCGGACAGCGGCGTTTTCGGTCAGGATGGCGAATCTTTCAGTATCCTTACGGCCCAGCTTGCCCTTTTTCGCCTTCTTTTTAGTTAAAGCTGCGAGCTCGGCTTCTTCCTCAGCGATCGCAATAGCTTTGGCTTCAGCCTCGGCGGCTGCTTCTGCTTCTGCTTCTGCTTCTGCTTCTGCTTCTGCTTCCTCAGCCTCTTTCGCAGCGGCTTCTTCAGCTTCGGCGGCGGCGGCTGCAGCTTCTTCAGCTTCCTCGGCCTCCTTTACAGCTTGCTCCTCGGCGCGCGCAGTGGCGTTCTCAGTCAAGATGTTAAACCTTTCTGTATCCTTGCGACCTAGCTTGCCCTTTTTCGCCTTCTTTTTGGTTAAAGCTGCGAGCTCGGCTTCTTCTTCAGCGATTGCGGCAGCCTTTGCTTCAGCCTCCGCAGCGGCGGCAGCTTCTGCTTCGGCAGCGGCAGCGGCAGCTTCGGCATCCTCTTCTTCGGGCTCGGGCTCGGGCTCGGGCTCAGCAGCATCGTCGTCGGCTTCTAGTTCTGCCTCTTCCTCGGCCACTCCCTCAGGATCGGCATCTTCCACAGCATCTTCCTCTTCAGCTTCCCCTTCTTCAGCATCCACAAACTCATCGTCATCGTCTTCTTCTTCTGCCGCTGGGGCTGCTTCTTCTGCTGTGGCAGCTTCAGCTTCAGCGGCAGCAGCAGCTTCTTCTGCCTCCTTCGCTGCTTGAGCTTCAGCTCGCTTTTCTGCATTGTCGGTTAAGAGATTAAAGCGTTCGGTATCCTTGCGGCCCAACTTTCCCTTCTTGGCTTTTTTCTTTATTAATGCAGCAAGCTCTGCTTCCTCTTCCGCGATGAGGGCATTCGCTTCAGCTTCAGCAGCCTCTCTTGCGGCAGCCTCCTCTGCAGCTGCGGCTGCGGCCTCCTCTGCGGCCGAGTCCTCTACCTCTTCAGCTGGGGCATCTGCAGGCTCGGCTTCAGCTTCCTCGTCCGGTATCTCTTCGGGCTCAGGCTCAACTTCGGGGGCTTCCTCGGCGGCATCAGGGGCTGGCTCCTCAGCGTCACCGGCAGCGGCAGCTTCCTCGGCCTCCCTGGCAGCCTGCTCTTCAGCACGCTTTGCTGCATTCTCGGTCAAGTGCTTGAAGCGTTCTGTGTCTTTTCTACCAAGCTTGCCTCGCCTTTCCCATTTTGCTGACAGATTTGCGAGTTCTTCGTCTTCCGCGGCAGCAATTGCAGCAGCTTCGGCAGCCGCAGCCGCAGCCTCTTCGGCTTCTCTGGCTGCTTGCTCTTCAGCTTCTCTCGCTGCTGCCTCTTCAGCCTCCTTTGCAGCTTGCTCTTCGGCACGCTTCGTGATATTCTCGGTAAGGACGTTATACCTCTCGGTATCTTTCCTCCCTAATTTGCCTTTCCGAGCTTTCTTTGCCTCTAGTTTCGCAAGTTCATCTTCTTCAGCAGCAGCAATAGCAGCAGCTTCAGCTTCGGCAGCTTCTCTTGCAGCAGCTTCTTCGGCGGCAGCAGCTTCGGCAGCAGCAGCTTCGGCAGCGGCAGCTTCAGCGGCAGCAGCTTCTTCCTCGGCAGCAGCTTCATCAGCAACCTCATCGGCAGCTTCTTCTGTAGGAGCCTCTCCCTCAGCAGCCTCTTCTTCACCGGCCTCTTCTTCAACAGGCTCGTCTTCGGCAGGGGCTTCCTCCTCAGCAGCTTCAGCGGCAGCAGCTTTCTCTGCTTCTCTGGCAGCTTGCTCTTCGGCACGCTTGGCGATATTCTCAGTGAGAAGAGCATGCCTTTCAGTATCTTTCTTCCCTAGTTTTCCCTTCCGAGCTTTCTTTGCCTCCAGTTTCGCAAGTTCATCTTCTTCAGCAGCAGAAATGGCAGCAGCTTCAGCCTCAGCGGCTTCTCTCGCTGCAGCTTCTTCGGCGGCGGCAGCTTCGGCAGCGGCAGCTTCAGCGGCAGCGGTTTCTTCGGCCTCCTTAGCTGCTTGCTCCTCGGCTTCTCGGGCTGCTTGCTCTTCGGCGCGCTTGGCGATGTTGTCGGTGAGGAGGACAAAGCGTTCAGTATCCTTCCTCCCTAATTTCCCTTTTCGAGCCTTCTTCGCCTCGAGCGCCGCAAGCTCTGCTTCCTCTTCGGCAGCAATAGCAGCAGCCTCGGCCTCAGCGGCTTCTTTAGCAGCTTGCTCCTCAGCTTGTTTTGCCGCCTCTTCGGTTTCGTCGACATCTGGGATTGGTTCTTCAGGGGATTCTTCTGCCGGCTCTTCAGGGGTGTCCTCTACAGGCTCTTCCGTCTCCGGAGCTGGTTCTTCAGCTTCCTCAGCCTCCTCAGCTGGAGCGTCTTCTTCCTCCGGAGCAGCTTCCTCAGCCGCTGGGTCCTCGGCAGCGGCTTCAGCTTCACGAGCTGCTTGTTCCTCCGCTCGTTTTGCAGCATTCTCGGTTAGAACAGCGAAGCGTTCAGTATCCTTTCGCCCTAGCTTGCCCTTCCTAGCCTTCTTAGCTGAAAGGGCAACTAATTCTTCTTCCTCAGCGGCGATTGCAGCTTCTTCAGCCTCTCTGGCTGCTTCCTCTTCAGCTGCTGCAGCAGCTGCGGCTTCGGCCTCCGCAGCGGCAGCTTCTTCAGCTTCTTTGGCAGCTTGCTCTTCAGCGGCCTTGGCCTCCCTAGCAGCCTTGTTCTCTGTGAGCAGTGTAAAGCGTGCTGTGTCCTTTTTCCCAAGTTTGCCTTTCCTCTCCTTTTTGGCTTCCAGTGAAGCCAACTCCTCTTCTTCCTGTGCAATCACGGCAGCTTCTTCGGCCTCGGCAGCCTCTGCTTCTGCAGCTTCGGCGGCGGCAGCAGCCTCTGCCTCGGCAGCTTCAGCAGCGGCGGCTTCGGCAGCTGCAGCTTCTTCGGCAGCCTCTGCTTCTGCAGCTTCTTCGGCCGCTTGCTTCTCGGCCGCCTCTTCGGCTCGTTTGGCAGCGTTTTCTGTAAGGGTCTTGAAACGCTCGGTATCCTTTTTGCCCAGCTTGCCTTTCCTGGCCTTCTTTGCCTCCAGGTCTGCTAGCTCTTGCTCTTCTGCCGCAATCGCAGCAGCGGCTTCGGCTTCCGCAGCTTCGAGAGCTGCAGCCTCCTCAGCAGCAGCAGCATCTTCTGCCTCAGCATCGTCTGGGGCAGGGGCTTCGTCTGGTTCCAGCTCTGCAGCCTCCTCTTCCTCTGGCTCTTCCTCTGGCTCTGGCTCTGGAGGCTCTTCTGAGGGTGGCTCCGCAGCTTCTTCCGCCTCATCAGTCTCGGCGGCAGCTACAGCTTCTTCGGCTTCCCTAGCAGTTTGATCTTCAGCTGCCTTTTCAGCCCTTTGATTCGCGTTCTCGGTAAGAAGATTAAATCGTTCGGTATCCTTTTTCCCTAGCTTCCCCTTCTTAGCTTTCTTTTCGGCTAGAGCAGCCAGCTCGGCTTCTTCTTGTGCAATTTCCGCTGCTTCAGCTTCTGCAGCCTCTGCGGCGGCGGCCTCTTCTGCAGCGGCAGCTTCTGCAGCAGCAGCCTCGGCCGCGGCAGCCTCTTCAGCTTCGGCGAGCGCGGCAGCCTCTTCTGCAGCCTTCGCTGCCCGTTGAGCAGCATTTTCAGTAAGGATATTGAATCTTTCAGTATCCTTCTTTGTAAGCTTGCCCTTCCTTTCCTTCTTAGCTGTCAGGGCAGTAAGCTCTGCTTCTTCTGCAGCAATTGCAGCAGCTTCAGCTTCAGCGGCTTCTTGAGCAGCGGTTTCTTCTGCAGCGGCAGCTTCAGCGGCAGCAGCTTCTTCGGCCTCCTTAGCTGCTTGCTCCTCAGCTTCTCGGGCCGCTTGCTCTTCAGCCTCTGCAGCGGCTTGTGCAGCGGCTTCTTCCTCTGCCGCCTTTTCCGCCCGTTTGGCCGCGTTTTCAGTGAGAGCGTTGAACCGGTCTGTATCCTTCTTGCCAAGTTTGCCCCTCCTATCTTTCTTAGCTATCAAGGCAGTCAACTCAGCTTCCTCCTCTGCTGCCTCCGCTGCCTCACGAGCTGCAGCCTCCGCTGCTTCGGCTGCTTCGGCTGCTTCCTGAGCAGCAGCTTCATCAGCTTCAGCAGCAGCGGTTTCGTCGGGCTCCTCGACTGGGGGTTCCTCGGCAGGCGGCTCTTCTGCGGGAGGTTCCTCGGGTGCCTCTTCGGGGGGTGGTTCTTCGGCTTCGGGCTCAGCTGCTGCAGCATCTTCGGCTTCCTGAGCAGCTTGTGCTTCGGCAGCTTCCTGGGCTCGTTTTTCCGCATTCTCAGTCAAGACAGTAAATCGTTCGGTATCCTTCTTGCCCAGTTTGCCTTTCTTGGCCTTCTTGGCAGCCAATGCAGCCAATTCAGCTTCTTCTTCAGCAATAACAGCCGCCTCAGCTTCACGGGCAGCCACTGCTTCAGCCTCTGCTGCCTCCGCTGCAGCTGCCTCTTCTGCCTCCTGTGCTGCTTTCTCCTCGGCAGCGGCGGCAGCGGCAGCCTCCTCGGCTTCTCTGGCAGCTTGTCGTTGTGCAGCGTTCTCTGTGAGAATGTTGAACCTCTCCGTATCCTTCTTGGTGAGTTTACCCTTCTTTGCCTTCTTAGCAGCAAGCGCTGCGAGCTCTGCCTCCTCCTCTGCAATAGCAGCCGCCTCGGCCTCTTTCGCAGCGGCAGCTTCGGCTTCTGCTGCAGCGGCAGCTGCTTCTTCTGCCTCCTTTGCTGCTTGCTCCTCAGCAGCGGCAGCGGCGGCAGCGTCCTCAGCTTCCTTAGCAGCTTGTCGTTGTGCAGCATTCTCTGTGAGAATATTGAACCTCTCAGTATCCTTCTTGGTGAGTTTGCCCTTCTTAGCCTTCTTTGCAGTAAGGGCTGCAAGCTCTGCCTCTTCTTCTGCGATTGCTGCCGCCTCTGCCTCCCTTGCTGCTGCGGCTTCAGCATCTGCAGCTTCCTGTGCAGCCGCATCTTCGGCCTCGGGGGCTTCTTCGGATACTTCCTCAGGGGCTTCCTCAAAAGCTTCCTCAGGAGCTTCTTCGACTAGTTCCTCGGGGGGTTCCTCGGCAGCCGCCTCCGCCGCAGCAGCTTCCTCTGCGGCAGCCTCTTCTGCCTCCTTTGTTGCTTGTTCAGCGCGTTCGAGAGCCCGCTGTGTAAGGTAATTGAAACGCTCGGTGTCTTTTTTTGTCAGCTTGCCATTGCGCTTGACTTTCTTCGCGGTCAAATCGGCAAGTTCCTGCTCCTCTGCTGCGATGGCGGCAGCCTCGGCTTCCTTTGCAGCAGCCTCTTCAGCTTCCCGGGCGGCTTGCTCCTCAGCCTCACGAGCTGCGGCCTCTTCAGCTTCCTTGGCTGCCTGGGCTTCTGCTTCTTGCGCGGCAGCCTCCTCAGCTTCTTTGGCAGCTTTGGCTTGAGCACGTTTGACGGAATTGCCAACCAAGGTGGTGAACCGGACAGTGTCGCTCTTGCTCAGCTTACCCTTCTTCGCCTTCTTGGCTTTGAGAGCGTCCAGTTCCTCCTCTTCCTTGGCAGCTTCTTGCGCCTCGGCCTCTGCTGCTGCTTGTGCGGCTGCTTCTGCCTCTGCTGCTTCTTGCGCTGCGGCTTCTGCCTCTGCCGCTGCTTGAGCGGTTGCTTCTGCCTCTGCTTCTGCCTCTGCTGCCGCTGCGGCCTCTGCTGCGGCGGCCTCTTCGGCGGCGGCAGCTTCGGCGACAGCAGCTTCTTCGGCCTCTGCCGCGGCCTGCTCCTCAGCTTTAGCGGCAGCTTGCTCGTTTGCTCGCTTCGCGGCGTTTTCAAAAAGGGCATTAAGCCGTTCTTGTTCCCTTTTAAGGAGCTTTCCTCCTCGCTTGTCCTTCTTAACCATGAGCATTTCCATTTCCTCCTCTTCCTTGGCGATCTCGGCGGCAGCAGCAGCCGCTGCCTCTGCTTCTGCAGCTGCTTGAGCAGCCGCTTCGGCCTCCGCTGCTTCTTGGGCGGCTGCTTCCTCTGCTGCTGCTGCGGCCGCAGCCTCAGCCTCCTGAGCTGCTTGTTCCTCAGCCTCACGGGCTGCTTGAGCTTCAGCTCTCCTGGCGACATTCCCTTCGAGTAGCGTAAGTCGTTCCTGTTCCTTCTTGAGCAGCTTGCCTCGCTTCTTCTTTTTCGAAAGTAAGGTTGCAATTTCTTGTTCGTCGCGAGCTGCTTCTGCTGCTTCTGCTTCTCGTAGGGCGACAGTCTCGGCCTCGGCTGCTGCAGCTGCCGCTGCTGCTTCCTCCGCGGCTGCTGCCTCTGCTGCAGCGGCTGCTTCTGCAGCAGCGGCTTCTTCTGCTTCCCTCGCAGCTTGTTCTTCCGCTTCGCGTGTTGCTTTAGCTACGGCTCTGTTGGCAGCGTTCGCTTCCAGGACGACCAAGCGTTCTCGGTCGGCCTTGAGAAGTCGCCCTCCCCTCTTCGCCTTCTTCTCCAGGAGAGCAGCAATCTCCTCCTCCTCGAGAGCCGCCTCAACCTCTTCGGGGTTTTGCTGTGGTACTTCGGGTTCTCCTGCTTGGTCCTCGTGTTCAGTAAACTTCATAGAGGGGGGCGTTGGCGCTGGAGGAGGTAGGTCAGTCAAGGCGCCCATCCGATGTTCAGACTTCTTCGTTTTGGATGATTTCCAATCCCAGTCGTCGTGTTCCTGGTTGATAACCTTGCTTCCCTTGCCTCTCTCCACATCGTCATGTTGGACAATCTCACCATTAGGTTCATCTAGATAATCATGTGGGTTAGGCTTCTTTACGAGTGACCCCCAGAAACCATCATCATGGTCCTCGGCGGCGGGTGTCCTAAAAGCAAAGGGATCAACAGTTGGGGCCTTCTTTTTCCTGCCGAAACCCCAGGATTCGAGGAAGCCGCCTTCACTCTCCACGGCCTCGACCGGGTCCGGAACCGGGGGTGGAATATCGTCACCGAGCTGGATTAGATCACCGGCCTTCTTCTTTATCTTCTTACCTGCCCCCCATAAGTCCCAGCCATCGTCCGCTGTCTTGACCGGCTCAGCTGCACACCATTAGTCACCATAAAACGCGCACATCCAATTGAACTCATTTGCTTACCCTTCTTTGTCAAACCCCAGCTTGACCAACCATCCACAGCCGATTTCTCTTCCACGGGTTTCGACTTCCCTGAGCCGAACGTTGCCCAAAAGTCATCTCCTTCATTCTTGTCCTCGAACGAAGGGGGGTCTGGCGCTGGCGCCGGCACTCCACCAGGCTTCTTACTTGACCAACCACCACCCCATAAATCATCTTGGAGATCCGGTGGTGGTTCGGCGTGTGACGATCCAGCGTCTTCGAGTATGCCCTTCTTTTTTGTCCGGTCCTTTTTGGATATTCCCCACGTATCCCAGATGTCCTTCTTCTCGGTGGCAGCAGCTTCAGAGGCCATATGAACCTCTTCCAAGCCCTTGCCCTTTTTCTTGGAGCCGCTCCAGCCCCAACCGTCACTAGACTTGACCTCTTCTTCAGGTTCCGCACCCCAAAGGGGACTCTTTTTCTTCTCCTTTTTGACGCCAAATCCCCAAGGATCCTCCTTTTCTTGCTTGCCACCCTCGGGGGGTCCTTCCAGGCCTTTCGATTTACCCCAGGGGTTTTCGTCGTCCTTGCCATCGCCCGCGATATCATTTCCTCCTCCTCCTCCAGACCAGTCCCAACCCGTCCCCCCCGAGTTCCATTTCGTTCCCCATTGATCAAACCCCTTCCCTTCTGGAGGCTTCAAGCCTAGGTCCAGTTTGTCGTCCCCCAATTTGATATCCTGGAATGAATCGGTACCGAAATCGTTCGTCGAGATGGCAGGCAGCCCGTTGTTCCCATCGCCATCACCGCCGCCGGCACCACCTGCAGCATCGCCGCCGTTGGCTCCGCCACCACCTCCACCATTGTCATCTTGCTGACCGTTGTCAGCCGGTGGCGCGGAAGGCGGGGGCGGCGGTGGAGGGGGTTGCGCTGCCTTGCCCTTCTTCTTCTTGGCCGTTTGGTAGAAGCCTTCTTGAGAATTGAAGTCGATGAGGAGATCGGATGCGGGGTCGTTCAGAATGTTGTCTTGGGGTCGACGGGGTTCTCGTGGAGCGTCAGAGGTAGGGAGAGGGAAGGCATCGAGCCATTTTGGGATACGCCTGCGAGCGAATTTATCGGCGCGATTGGCATCCATGGTGCTTTCGGTGGCAACGGATGAGTCGCAGGTCTTAGGTATGCGTCGAGACCATCGTGGGGAGCAACTTGGGATCGTTAGAGGTCTCGCGACGGACTCGGTTCGATGTGATGACGTAGAAAGGTCCTAGGATGACATGAGGTTAGATGAGACAGACTTTCAGGAGGTTACAGTTCCGGAGCAGATAGCTCTGCCAGGAATGGGTGGCGCCGGTTCCCCTCATGCTTCGGGCCGTCGATCAAGGGACCGGCCGTTATGCGCCACCCATAAGGCTCTTTAAGCTTTCTCCGTGCGAAATGATTCCAAGTGACAGCAGTAATGTGAACTGGAACCGACATGAGTAAAGGCGCCCTTACCTGTTTACAAGACCTCTCGATGAGCCAAGCGCGGGCAATGAGACTCAAGCGCAGACGCAAGGAGGTCTCATCCCACGCATTCGGCGAAGGCCGGGTCGTTGGCCAGCCATCTCTGCTTCCTATCCAGGTTTCTGTGAACGCCAAAACATCGGCCGCGGCCATTGTGAGGGATGGAGCTCGTGCGAAGACGGAGCGACGTCACAAACATGGAAGCTGCGCGTTGGAGTGTGCGAATGGGAGGCGGAGAGGTATCGAATAGAGAGCCAGCACACAAGAGCAATATGGTGCTGGAGCTGAGGTTCGATGCCAAAGATGTCGTCGCCGGCGGTAGGAGATTTTCGTGTAAGTCGCAGAGGAAACGCTTAGGGCGACTAAATGCGGCGCGAGGGAGACAAGGTCGTCGATTGTTTGGGTATATCGAATGCGACGTCGTGCAGAGAAGGGGTATCGTGGTGTGAATCTACCCGGAGTTGTCGAAGAATGGTCGACGCGGTGCAGCGAAATGACACCTCGGGAAAAGTAGTGCGATGGGTCGGATTCAAAGGAGCGTTGTCAAAAAGATAGCTCCCAGGGTAATTATCAATATCCTGGGCGACAGACGACCACACTTAACGCAGCCGCCGTCGCTTTTACCAACCCCCCCAGTCGTCGGATCGCCTTGTCTCGACTATCGGTAACGGACGGGGTCGATTCCCTGCTTGCTGGGTAAGCTTCAACTCATAAGACCTCTGGCCACGCTGGGCAGGGTCAGTTCTCCCGGGGTGATATCTCTCAAAAAGCGCAATGCGAAAAATGAGAGAAGGGGAGGGGATTCAAAGGGAGTGAGTGAGTGAGTTGCAGTGTAAGGGCAGGTTGTGGTACCTTTGGGCAAGGCCGAAAAAATGACCCAAGACAAGCGGTAGTGCCGCGGGCCAATGACGCCGGCGTTGCTTGTTTGGATCGTCAGGCAGGCGAATGCTCAGATGTTGTACTTTGGGGGTATGTCCAGCGCAATGCAACAAGGGGACTGGCTGGTAAGTGGCAGAATCGACAGGGCGGCGCCCCATTAACAAGCGTCAAGCGTCAAGCGAAAAGGCGGGCAGCGTGGGCGTGGGCGAGCAAGGGGAAGGGAAGGGATCCTTTTGTGCAGCCAAGGCCTCTTCTGTTATCCCTAGGACTAGATCTGTTGCGATGTCCGTCTTGCACGCAGTGGCTCTGCTTGTCAAGCTGGGCCTTGCTGGGTTAACTGCTGGCTGGCTCCGTGTTCTAGTCCGTAATAAACACGCCGCCACCGGGAAGAAATGTGGAAGACCCTAGTCAGTCTAGGAGGACAAGGTGAGATGAGATTGAGATAAGGTGAGGTGCAGTAGAATGATTGATGTCTAGAAGTCGTCGATGGGAGGTGAATAGGAAAAGCGTGAAGGCGGTTTGAGCCCCTTTCCTTTCGTTGGCTCTCTCCTCCTTCCCGTTGTCTTTCCTCAGCATGTGGCAACACCCATCACCTCAGGCAGGAGGACAGAGAAATGAGATGGGCAGCTTTTTTTCGGAGAAGGGCGAATAGAGGACGGCAGTAGGTCCCATCCATACAGGTTCAGCGGATTGGACGTCGTTTGAGGTACCTTGCTCTATACCCGGGACTATATGGGCCGACAAGTACATCAATAACGATGATGCAGTGTTGGATAGGGGATCGGAAATCTGGGGATAGTAAGAGTCATTCCTAGAGTCCACAGAAGCCATGGAATCCATGGAGGTCATGGATCCTTGGTTTCCCGTTGTCAACGGACATTGGCCGCATCCTCGCAAGCCGGCAACCATTATCACCAGACCCATGATATTCGAAAACGCCCTCCGTACAGGGCTCTACACACCCACTCGCTTTAACCATACATAACCCCGTGTGCTACCATTAAGAGAAAATCTTTTCGGGTCTGGGCGTCGTCCTCAGTCACTTCCTCTTCGGCCCCGAGCACAGGCGACGTCAAGCCGTGCAGTCGAAAAAATCACGATGCACTTTCTGTCGCCGCTGCAACACCACCACCACCACCACACACACACACACACACCTCTCCCTCATGTACGTACGATCCACTCGATTCAGGCCAGCCAACCAAAGCAAGGCCCGTTGATACCTCTGCAGGCCTGCAGGGTCAGGCCGCAGAGCAAACGCGTGGTTGGACCAGATTCCCCTTGATGGACGTGTTCATTGCCTCTGATGGGGCCCAATAACGCGTTGAGCCCATCTCTTCCCAGCCCCCCAAATCTCACATGTGCATTCCACTAATTAGAGGAGGGGAATCGAGAAAGGGTCCCGTCCGCAAGGTGCCTAAAACAACAGCCTGCCTAGCCTTGAGCGCCCAACAAGCTTCCCGCGACTGGGGTGTCCCCTCGATCTTGGATACCTAGCAACCTGGCCGGCAACGTCTGAAGCCTGCACGTCGAGACCAGGCAGGGAGGTGCCCCAAGGGCAATATCGACTCATAGGGCGGACGGGATGTGGTGCATTTACTCTCCTTCTCTCCGCCTTCTGCGAGCATGAATAACTCTGTCAAACCCGCCTTGGATCGACAAGAAAATGCTACGCATTAGGCTCCGCGACCTGATCCAGACAACCCAAGGGTCCCCTGGGCCCCTCGTTCGATCTCGGTGACATCACGCGGGGCCCAGGCGGTCATTCGGGGGGCCACGAGGCCCAAGATTGCTTTGCCCTAAACTGACTGGAATTCATGGCAAAGCAGGAGCCGACTAATTCGGAACTTTGATGGTAGGAAAAAGGAATTATTCAAACATTTTGCAGGTATTCGATACATAGTATCAGACTTGGCTCTGTCTCATACTCTTTGATAGAGCGAGTAGGAGATGTCAACAGATATCAAATATCGACATTTTGCTACAAAACAAAGCTGTGGCTTTTTTGCTCGCCTCGAAGTCTCGGTTAAAGAGGGGTAAGGTCTTCGCACGCACAACTTGTCTTGCTTGCATGCTTCCTACAGGTCGAGTACCATGTCTGAGGCCCTATCATGACAGACAGACTGATTCCCGTCCCTTGCGGGCTGGCCAGCACTTGCAGAGAGGGTAAGGCAAGTTCAGGTCTGAGACTATTACTACGAAAGACAGACAGGCAGACAGAAAGACATCATCCCGTCCCAGTTCCCCACGTCTTTCCTTTTCCCTGTCGGCGAGAAAACCCATTTGTGGAACACGCTGTCCAGCCTGGTTCCCACGACGACCTGCTCGTTGCCGGAAAGGGCCTACTGTGGAGATCAGGCCTCGCGCGATGGCGCACCTATCGTCACTCCAACAACAGACGAAGCTGTCCACGGCAATAGGCTAACAGCAGGGAGGAGCGGGTAAGGCAGGGCCCGAGGGGGAGGTTAGAGGAGAAGTGGTATGTAGCAGCAACCTACTCTGCGCAAGAGTCATTCATGGCAGCACACGTCGAGGAAGCGTGAAAAAGGTGCTGTGGGTATAAACCTGGTCCGAGGTACCGGGTACCAGCTGAAGCAGGTGTGGGTGCACCGAATCCTGAGGTATTTCCTACGACGAGTACCTATCGCGTCGTGTGTTGTACCGCGGGATGGGAGAATTTTGGTGTGTCACTCTGTGTTTACTCTGCGGGTGGCATGCAGGCCCGTCGGGAACTACCCGCAGTTGAAGGGAAGGCAAATGGCCTTCGATCCATGATGGATGGAGCCTTTGGGACGAGCGTCCCCCCTCCAAGTCCATGCACCTTTCCTGCGAGTCCTTAGCTCTGTGCATCATCCCACAGACGTTAGCCCGAATAGGCATCGCCAAACCCTTCACCGCTTCCCGTGCGATGCGCCGGAATCTGGGCTGGTCTGGGTCCAGAAAAGCCCGCAAGTCGCGGGTTCTCTTGTCTGGTCTGTGTGTGAGTGTGTGCTCTGATCAATGCCGTCTCGTCGTCTCGTCGTCCCTTGGACCTGGATCGACCACAGCGGCGACGACGACGTGGCCACCATCTCATGCGTTGTTTCGTTCTCGTCTCCGCACGAGTGAGGATAAACAGAAAACAGGAGAATCTGAAAGAGCCGCTCGCCCGCCCAACGTCGTCAAGGCGGTCAGACCCGAAGATGTAGGCACTCGTCATCGGTGGACCATACAGACATCCATCTGTACTGTTGCTGCTGATGCGTATGTAGCAGCACAGCACGGTTTGTTTGTTGTGAAGGTTGAGGTGCACTCTTGTTCGCCTCTGTTAAGCGAAGCATCGAGAGTGGACGCGGCAAGACATCCATCCTTCCATGGATGAATGGATGGACGTCTCAATTCCTCGCATGACTCTCATGCCCCTCAATTACAATGCAGCCGGCAAGGTAGTACTCGCTCCAGGACGCAACTCGGACATCTAGACCATCGCGATAAGGCTTCACTGTAAGTGCCAGCCGTCTGCGCGTGCCAGCCGTCTGCGCGTGCCTCCTCTCTCCTCCAGTTCTTGCCTATACTGCCGGCTCCTCCACTGTCCGGCAGTCGGAGCTCCAGCTCAGCCCCCTCAGCTACTGGCGCTGGCACCCAAAAGGAAGCTCGCGTTGGTATGGAGGACGAACACGTCGTCCAAGTTCATGCTGCTCGTCACAGGACGGATGGAGTGATGCCCACGCACCCGGGTCCGTTGGAAAACCACGGCATTGGCTGCTCTCAAAGGCGCGCGTGTTCCTGGCTACCTAACCTGCCCTGTTGACGGGGGCCCTTCCCATCCTGGAGGCAGTCTTTTGCTTCGACCTTCCTCCTTCGCGGCCTAGTTCTGCCGGCAGAGGCATGAGGTTATTCTTAGACCTGCGAGTCGGGCCGTGGTCCCATCTCCCGCCTTTAACCACGGGCTGTCACTGACTCTGCCATGACGGCTACCAAAGGCGCCAGATGCAGATACTACTACTACATACATACATACATGCTTCCATATTTGGTCTGCCAATGCAAGGCTCCTGCAACGGATAGCCTCACGCGACTAGGATGTCCAACCAGACAAGCTCAACGCTCGCTGCGAAGTTTTCCACTTGCAGACCGTATCTACCATGGTGCAGAATACCAGAGGTGACTAGAGAAAGACACGGGCAACGGGGCATTGCTCTAGCCCGTGAAGGTGCAGCGAGTGAAACCAGGGGTCCTCCGTCTTCACGGAGGTGATCGGAAGACGTCCGGCGACGGAAGACGGCATTCCGGCTTCGGAGGGCCGAGCAAGACGGGGCCGCTATTCCCATGCTCAAGGTTTCCCACGCTGAGATTCCCCATGGGAATACGCAGTCAGTCTTGATTTCCTGGCTCATTCTTGCCCCCAGATGCGTCATAGGCCACCATTCCTCCCATCCATCGCATCGTTTCTCCTCCCCGTCTTACCCGTGACAGCGGCTGCCTTTGATGCCGTGCTCACTGGGCTCGGTGTTGCCGGGGTTGAAGATTCTCAATTGGAGGCTTTTTGGTTGGATGGCGGCTGACGAAGCATGGAAAAAAAACAAAGCAGACGCCTCAAATTTACGCAACAGCTATTGCCTAATTATCTCCGGGGCCATCATAGCATAGCATCTAATCTCGCCCTCTTTGAGGCCAGATCAAGATATCCATCCATCACAGATTCGCCATCCATCCATCCCGCGACTCCCGTAGAAACTAGACAAATCACTTTCACGTGCCGTAAAGCACCACAAAATTGTTGACAAGGTAGCATCGTGAAAAAAGGGGGACTTCATGGATTAGACAGCATCAATCACTCAATCACTCAATGGATTAATTAGTACAGCATCGCCTCCTTCGTCCCCCCGTCCCAAGCTCTCTCAGCCACCCACGCCCCGCCTCTCAACCACGCTGTATCAGCGGTTCCGGTGTATTTTTATCCATCTCCCTTCATCAGCCACCACCGCTACTGCTGCTGCTACTGTACCGTAACCCTTCCCTTCGGCTAGCCGCCAGATCGTGCCCGTTCCCGTCTCTCTGGCCTCGCTTCCCTTGTCTCATCGCGGGTCCCCCAACCAAGAGAGTCAGTCAACCCCAGTCGGTCATCGGGTTCTGCCTCCCCACGATTCGACGCGCATATTCGAGGGCATCAGAGAAGCGCAGGGGTCTTGTCAATCTACGAACCTACCTGCAGCAGCTGGAGCCCGCAATCGTCGGGTCTTGAAGCTTCCGGCTCATGAGGACGAGCCAGGACCAGAGTCGACGACTCACGACACGATCTTTTGTGAGGCGCGGTCACTGCTACCCTTTATTTTCTCCTTCTTGACTGCCGAAGTTCCCTGGTTCACTGCCTCATCTCGTCTGCCGTCATATCTTGCATCTGCAGCAAAGCTGAACAACAACCTGGCCGGCTCTCGTCCATCACCTCCGCGCCCTAACCACCCTTTGCTCTCTTTGGAGGAATAGGCGCCGTCTCTCAGTATCAGGCCGACATTGATAATCATCATGTCCCCCTTTGGATTCTCTGCCAGGATAGAATTATCTCCATTGATACCGTCGTCACTGCCCATGCCACCGGCCTTGAGTTGTCGATGCTAAGAACGTGCTATCAAGACGACTTCGACCACCTTTATATCTTTACTCACGCCCGTACTTATAACTGGCCTGTGTGATCACGAGAACCAAACAACTTCAAAGACTGCAACTCACATCATCACCTTCTTCTTCACTACAACTATCCTACAATGCGCAAACAACATCATCTCAGCATCGTTATCCCAGTGCCGGGCAACCTCCCTCCCGGTGCCGTGATAGCAACCATTCAAACATATACCCCCCTCATCAGGCATCACACCACTCTGATCAGCTTCGACGAGATCTCGACAGGCCCGGACGCCATCGCTGATGACCCTTTCTTCGGCCCTTGGGACGAATCCGTCCGCGCCTTCCGCCTCCGTGAGCTCATCACCCTCGCGCCGGGCCTCAACAGGGAGATCACCTACCAGACCATCTTCCAGGATGTGCCGGAGGGTGTCCGGTCTCGGGCCACTGCTCCGGCCGGCATCGTCGTCCGAGCGGAGTTTGCGGTCCGACAGCGCCGTGCGGCGACGATGCCGATATCTCCAGCCGGGTCCGATAGCACCGCCTCGGGCAGCACGGCCACGGTTGAAGGAGACGAGTATGAGCTGCGCGAGGACATTGTCGTCGAGGCCAACTCACTCTTGATGCCTTTCATCACCGAGGCGCTCGCAACTGTGCACCGCGAGATATGTGAGAAAGTCATGGCCGAGATTGTCAAGAACTACTTCGGTATCGGAGATGCAATGGTCATATAAACGGCCATCATCTCAGTCATCAAATTGGAAGGAGCATGATAGCAAGGAATGGAGTGAATGGAATCTTGGATACCACATGGCGTTGGGCAAAATCATCTTGGGTTTAGAGCGGCCGTTTCGTTTCGTTTCGTTTCATTACTTTCCTTGCATGTAAAGATATCCTAGGGGCACACATAAAGGATCGGGACTGGATTGGGAGGACATTTCATATCTTTACTTGTCATTTCGGATGGACGGGCGGCGGCGGATAACTTCTCGGATGGATGGCCTGTCCCGGGGCCTGGCTTCATCTTGTTAATATCGTATGTAATTACATCTTCCCGGCTGCTCTACCGGCTTGGGCTCTCATAATTGATCGACGTGAGCATCTGGTGACTACCTTGTTATGGAGCCTATTAAACATTCATGATATCCAACATCCCTCGCCTCAGTGCACACTCCAGAGTCCCTTTAACCGTAATGCTGCTTTATCCATAGTTGTCTCTATCATGGAAGTCAGAACAAGATCCAAGTTTATGTATCCTCAAAGAAAAGGAGCCCAGTATCACAAACACACTTGTAAACAGTCCACTCACACATCCTCAAAGACAGGAAGCAGAGAAAAAGAAGTAATAAAAGAAACGAGGCAGCTCGTCCAAGTTGAAGAAAAACAACAAGCAGACTCAGTTTGGTATCTATGCGCAGTACCGTCTATACCCAACCGCTCCCAGAAATGTTCCACAAGCACATCCACATATCCTACCATGGTGGTGTGGCAAACAAAATCGCCGTCACTGGCGCCCAACCCGTCCCAGTACATCCAAACGTGAATCGCCCTTCAGCAAGGGGCATAGAAGAAGAGAAACAAATCGCTGCTGACAAATGAAAGCCAAGGCCCCTCAAAAGGACGTGGAAGGGCCAAGAAAAGAAGAAGAAGCAAGGCATCAAACATGGCGAGAGAGATTCTCCCTCGCGTCACTGGGCTGGCGCTGATTATCGACCGCCGAAATCACTCGCGTATCCCATCTCACCAAAGCCCTGGTTCATCCCTCCTTCACCAAAGCCTGTTCCGGGGCCGCTGACATAGCCACCGTCTTCATTCTCATCATAGTCGCTAGCATCGAATGATGAACGGCCACTCACATCATCATCCATACCACCGCTCACATCAGAGCCACCCCAGTTCATCTGTGCCAGAGCTGGATACTGGGCAAGGAGAGCTGCCGGGAGCATTGGGTTGCCACCAGAATCCATGGGATAAACAGGGGGTTCCATACCCATGTTGGATGCAACCACCATGTTTTGAGCAATGTTCTGTTGCATACGCTGCTCTTGCCAAAGTCGTTGCCGCTCCATCATCTCCTCATCCAGTAGAGGCTTGATGCAGATGCGGCCCGCCTCAGATCGGAAATGCCGGCCAAGAGCATCCGCACGGGCGAACCTCCTGCCGCAACCCCACTGGCCTCCAACCTTGAGATCACCCTTGCATACAAACTTCTTCTCGCCCGAGTGCAGACTCTCATGTCGCTTGCGATCGTGCTGTCGGGCAAAAGCTTTGCCGCAGACGGTACACACAAACGGTCGCTCGTCAGTGTGTGTTCGCAAGTGGGAGCGCAGGTTATAGGCGCGAGTGAATCGCTTGGGGCATAGAGTGCACTGGAATGTGGCAGGATGCTTTTGAACGCGCTTGGCCGCGCCACTGTCCTGGTTGTTCTGGTACTCGGGGTCGGCCAGGCGCAGCGCAATAACATTATTGGGAACTGCCGAAGTCGACTGCCTTCTCCGAGAAGGGGACGTGCCGGCTTGTCTGTCGAGGGGCGACAATGACCTAGAGTCTGACCGCGAAGACAAATCAGAGCCCAATGATGGAGAAAGGCTAGCGGCATTGCCAGGGCGATTGAGCATCATACCGCCAGGGTGGAATGGGTCCGTAACCGCACGAGGACGAGATCTGGGGCGGCCTATGACGAGTTAGATAGCTCACTTGTAACAGCGAATTGGATACATACCTCGGTCTGGAGGAGTCAAAGAGTCCTGATCCATACGCGATTTGGGCGTATCAAAGCCGCCTTGCTTCATGTTATTAGGAGCAAAGTCAATATTGATAGCAGGAGGTGCCATCTGCGACGACAAATCATGGCCTGGTGCTTGGAGGCTTGGGAAGGCCTCAACAGCCCCTTGGAGTTCGGGGTATGTGGTTGGAGCACCGTATGCGTTGGTAGGATGTGCCAGACCAAAAGCAGGCTGGTTAAGGTCGGGCATCTGCTGTGGGACAATGCGAGGACTAATCGCAGGACTATGCGACGGGCTTCTGCCCTGGTGCCCAGGGCTGCCGACCTGGGGGTCTGAAATGCTGAAGTTCCCAATTCCCAATACTTCTTGGTAAAGGCTGCCGTCCGAAGGGCGATGAGCAGGCGAATGCCCACCTACGCCGGTATCGAAGTCATCGGCGCTGACGAGATTCGGCGACGGCGCAACGGACGACACGTCCGAGTACTCGGAGGGGGTGCGGCGGTGGCCCTGGAACTGAGGCTGGCTCCAATCGGCCATCTGGTTCGGGAGCAAAGCGTCCGCGGGGCCAAGAGACGCATGTCGCGAGTGGCTAGGCGGAGAGGAGAACTGGTGCTGGTTGAAGGCGGGCGACTGATGGGCCGAACCAGGCTGTTGACCGTCCGGCTGGAAGAGATGAGGAGGGGTCGGGGAGTGGTGGCCCTGCGGGGACGCCATATTGTTCATGTCGCTAGGGTTGAGCGTGGCCTGGTCGAACAAGGGGGCGTTGAATTGGTCGCCCTGACCACTGGTAGTCGGGAAAAGAGAAAAGTCGTCGTTGAGGTTAGGCGACAAGTATGCGGTCTGCGCCTGGTTGTTGAAGGGCAGCGAAGTATCGGAGCCGGTTGGCTGCTGGCCAAAAGAGGCGGTGTTATTGGGGTCGAGAACGGCGGGGTCGGAGAGGTTGGCCTGAGCAAACGAAGTCCGCTGCTGCTGCGCAGGAGGCGGGAAAGATGGCGATTGCTGAGGGCTCAAGAAACCCGAGTTGTTGAAGGAATCATAGGATGGCTGAGCGGACTGTTCCAGAGTGAGGCCAAGGCCGACGGATGTGTCGTTTGACTGATAAGGCGTCGGCGACGGGGAGTGAGATTGGTTTATATGAGGCTGTTGATGACCGGCCGACGGCGACCGGCCGCGCTGAGCTTGTTGATCCATGATGTTACCGAGTTTAGAAGCAGACGAAGCAGACGAGGCAGACTCCCGAGTCAGCCTTCAGGCACCGTGGCGATGCCGGGGGCTGTGCGCTCACAGGGTGATGCAATGAGCGGGGGACCGTCCTATCACGGCAGCCGGACGCGTGGAGGGGGTAGCGAGGCGCGCAGTGGAGCGGGATGTTTCAAGGTGAGAAATGCGACGTCGGTAGTAGGATCGCAAGCGCTGTGTGATGATGATGAAGGACGGAGACAGCAGCGCTCGATCTTGTCGAGTTGGGTGCGCCGTGGAAGAGGACGAGATGATGATGGTGGAGGTGAGTTATTAGGCTGCGGGTGCAGTGCGGGCGGCGGGCAGCACAACTCAGCAATGCAAGCGAAACGGCAGCAGGGCGGTAAAATTAAGGTAGCAGCTGGAGCAGCGAGTAAGGTCATGCACCTTGGTATTTGTGAGACTCTTCTCAGACGGCAGAGCTGGGCGGCTACCTACCGCCACTGGAACGGACGCTTGGAGGGGGACACTCTGTGGCTGGTCCACAATGTTCTTGGGTCCAGAATTCCCGTCGAAGGCCAGCCCAAGACGGCGAGAAACGGGGCGTGCCCACAGGCGTCTAATGCGTAACAGCGAAAAACCCCCCCAATATGCGATGGTCAGAGCCTGGGAGCAAAAAGCAAGTGGTGCGGCGAGCGAGCGAGGCTGTGCAAGCCCTGGAAGAGACACGTCGAGCGAATGGGGCCGACCCCAAGCCAGAGCGACTGGGTACCTGAGCCTGAGCAAAGACAAGGCAAGGCGGTGCGAGACAAGTTCCCGACGAGACAACAACGGCCTGGAGCTAGTTGCTGTGACAGGAAATCTTGCTAATTTTAACAGTGTCCGGGGGTGTCTGGGATCTTTTGATAGTCGGTTAAGTTAGCTTGAGGATGACGATGTTGTTGAACCACTGTTGAGTGATATTGGTGATGGTGGAGATGGGAAGAAGAAAGAAGAGAGATGAGGGGGGATGGTGGTGAAGAAACACGGGAGATGCAGGGGAATATTCGGGTTGAAAAGAAAGAGGAACTGAGAATGAGGCAAACGATGAGGCAATGGAAGGTGAGGCAAGAGCAAAAGAAACAGCAAAGGGCAGGTGCAACAGACGTCGGCAATTACCTACCCAGGTAAAGATGTTGATGCCTGTCTGTGCCGCTGTCACTCGCATGTGCCCAGTCTCGGTCTCTGTTTAGATCTGTCTTTCTTCGGCATTCATTCATTCATTCTCACGTTTGATATTCTATCCCGTTTACAATAACGATACTGCAGGCCGTTGCAGATACGTTGTGATGTGTGTGATGTGATGCGCCCCAAAGTCCTTTTCCCAGCACCCGTCACTGCTTCACATCACCAAGTACAAACACGTCCTCTGCAGAGGGATTGGACCAGCTTCGAAGAAAGGCGGCAAGTGACAGACGGACGGGCAAGACTGGATCCAATCGAGAATGGGGTCTGTGGGTCGTGATCCCGTGGCCCCGTGGCTTGCTTCCCCAGTCGGGATTGGCGGCTCTGCTTTCTCCAGTTCATCATATCAGCACTAGAGGTACCTTTGCACAAGAAGCTCAATGCGCTGGAGCAATGAAATCGAGGTCAAGCCACAACCAGTTGTGTCCTTGGGAGAGGCTAGTAGAGAGTTTCACTGGGCGGGCGAGGCTCGCTGCGCTGTACGCATCCATGTGAAGGTTAATCGTATCTGCAGGGGTCCGAGCATTCAGGTTATCATCCATGGAGGTCCAAGACGACCACAACAGTCGGGTCGGGTCAGTCAATAGTTCCATACCTACCGGGCTGTCAAGACGGCCCGAGTAGCGTGTTATCACCGATGTGGATGCTCATGGTTCATTAGAGCTCCAGTCTTTCATCACTCTTGATGTAAATCATGTCTCTCCTCTCATCATCTCGGGTGCGCGCTTCTTGTCAAATCAGCACATGGTCCAGGCCAGGCAGGGTCCGAGAAATGAAAATGGGCCTTGTCACTCTCCACTCGTCCAAACAACCGAGCATTTCAAAGAGTGATGCTCGCCTCGAGTGAAGTAGAGTAGTCTCTGTGTTTCAAGTCGAGGACTTAGCCGCAACCAGCACATCTTACACTCGGCCCCCAAGGACAGCAGCGCGCCCATCCATCCATCTTTAGACGCGATAACGCTCCAGATCCGGCGTGTCCTGCCCCACAGAGCGTCTCTCTCGTCCATGCCACCGCGTCTAAGTAGGTTGCTGCGTGCGTAGGTACGGTACATACATGGCAATCCTTCCGAAGACAAGCATTGCAGCCAAGGGGCAACAAGAATAGATTTACGCTCGCTCCCCTGGATCGTCACCCCAAACCCTGTCAACACTGCCACGACGAACATGTGCGGGCACAGAAAAGAGGAGGACGAGGAGGTTGGTCGGTGGGGAAGCATCTAAAACAAGATCATCAAAGATTCCAGCGGGCACGAGACGAAATTGAACCACAAGTCACTCACGTTTCAGTTCATTATTCGCGCAAATTGTTCCTAGCAGTCAAGTCACTCTATCTCCAACTTACACCGCCCCAGCCTTACACGCGGCCCACGATCCGTAAACTTCCCCACAATCCAAGGCTGTGCTGCTCGTGCTGGATGAGTGCTTGCGTGACCGGGGGTCACACACAGAGAGAGCGATGTGAGCGAAACAATGGGCATGAAAAAAGGTGATGTGCTTCAAAGCATGACATCAGTTTCAGCCAACTACGACCCTCGATGACAGCGCACATCTCCCCAAAATGGTCCTCGCAAGGCATATTCGACCTCTTGGTGACGCGGTCCGGTCCGGGTTCAAAGAAGCTTAACGACGTCCCCTTGCCGAAATAGGCAGGAAATGCACATGCGAGATTGGACCATCGAGAGACTACGGGCAAACGAGGTGATACGGAGCGCCTACATAAGAATTACGTGTTCTTGGGAGGTACTGTGCAACAATAGACAGCAAGGATTGTGTGAAGGGCCTCGTTTGTCACTATTTCGAGTCCTCGCTGAGGCCCTCGGGTTCTCTTTACTGTTCTCCTCAATGCATAGAAGCAAGGAACTGGTCTAAATTTTGATTGTATTACCACTGGAAATTATCCATCATCTACCAAATTCTTTTATGTATCCGTCATGAGTTGGGATTGTGCGGCCCCAAACGCCTCCAAAAACAGCAACAAACTGCATAATTCCACAAAGCTCCACCTCGAGGCCTTCCAGAACGCCAGTTCCCAGTGGTATCATATGTAACAGCTCTTTAAATGTACGGACATCTTTTAATGCTCTTCTCCTGACAAAAGAAATGGCTTTGGTACAAGGTCGTGTTTGACTTTCAAGGTTATTTCCTCGCCGTCGAGTCGTTTAGTTTTCGCTCCCTATTAGATGACATCGGCTCGTTCGTATCCAGCGGGCTTCAGGGCAGGCCTGGGAACCTCTCGGTCCTTGAACTCGCTGACAAAGGGGTTCGGATCTTCGGATTGGTTGAGGTTACCGAGTGTGTGGTTGACACCTCGGTGGACGGCTTCGTCAGCCCTGATGTAAAGGATCAGGTCCTTCATCGTGCGGTGCTCCTTTGGCATTTGCCAGTACTAGCCACACACTGAGTCAGCAGGGTTTCATTCCAAGACCTGTGTAAGATTTGTTGGTGTTGCTCACCTGGACAGCAATGTCGGGAATGCCAAACTTGGGGTCGTTCCACTTGGGCAGGTTACCGTCCTCGATCTCCTTAATGCAGCGGGTGTAGGTATGGACGGCCTCCTCCTCAAGATATCCGACAAATCGGTGAACAATCTTGGGGGAGATGAGGTACGAGACGAAAAGACTGTTGAAGAAGACGCCCTGAGCTCCAATGATCATCATCTTCATGAACCAGCCCGGCTCGCACATCTTCATGAATGTCAGGAGGTGCATCCGCTCGTTGTAGCTCTCCTCAAGGAGTGTCTCGATCCAACCGTTGTCTCGCTTCATGCGTCGAAGACTTCCGAGGTGGCGCAACATGCCGCCGACCATGCCTGGAACTCCGGCGATGCTCTCCAAGAAGATGAAACGCACCAACTTGGGCTTGTCAGCCTGCGTTTTCTTCGGATCAGGGGAGGGAGGTGATACATACCCATTGCGCCTCGGTAAGAGGCTTCTGTGCCACAACAGAAGTTGTTGGGTGCTTCTTGTCAACTTGTTGTTCGCGATCCATGCCCGTAGCCTTGTCCATGCACCACCGGGCAAGGCGCACAATCTTCCAGGCCACCCAGTCACCTTTGGTTCGGGGCTCTCGGTGGGCAGGTACGACAGCAGCCATCTCCTCGTATGTTTGGGCGTGGTGAGGCCATGCTGGCTTGGTCTTTTGGATATGGGCAGTCTCCTTCACGGGGAAGAAGTCACGAAGTTGGGTGGCGGGTGTTGACGAGAAGAGTCGATGTTGTTGGCTCGCTGCGCAGCCGACTCTAAGGACGGCTGGGCACCCGAGAAGGGAGGAAGAAGAGGATGCAGTACGAACGAAGCTTAGAGCTGCTGCCTTTCCAAGCTGTGCAGCTTGTCTCGAGGCGTTTGCGTGCTGGATCTGAGTCGAAAGCATTGGGATGGACAAAACTTGCAAGGTCTTGGATGTATAAGAAGGTATAGCAAAGAGGTGGTAGAGACCAGTGATGATATTGTTTGATACAGGACACAGCATACAAAAGCCTTCTGCCTGACAAGGCATGACAGGACCTTATATATTCGCAGATAGATAACAGCCATTGGGGAGGTTGCCCCGGAGGATGGGCATCATTTCCATCCATACCCCCCAGGGTCCATGGCAAAGCAGAGTCGGAGTTCCCTCGCGAGGGAGCAGGTATGAGCGGGATGCCTGTGCACCCAGCTGTGTGTTGCTTACAATAGACGATACGAAAGCCACGAAGACAGACCGGAAGGCTCAAGGTGAGCGGCGTGTGCGGCGCTGCGGTATCTTTGCCGCAAAAATCGGGCCAATCCTGGGTTTTGTCATGGTGATGACGGCCCGCAGTGGTTCAGACAAGCGCTGAGAGGCGCTAGCAAAGCTCTTTCAAGACCCAAATCGAGAACGCGGCCATGTGTGTGGATGGGATACACAAGGTTTACCGGCGGCCGCCTTGGAGTTGCTGGATACCACGTGAGAGAGTTCCATCGGGAGGACTCGGAAGATGGGGCTCTGCTCTCTTGATGACTACAGTATTACCTCTCGCGGAGACTAAACCACCTCAAGGCAAGGCGAGGTACATGGACTGTAGGGGTGGTTTCTGCGGTTGCGCAGGTTTCTATCAATTTTTCCTGATGCTCATTCCCGCATTCCCTGATGTCGGGGACCCCAAGCTCAGCTTCACCAGTCGGAAGGCGTCGATATCAATTCAGCTTGGCCTCGCGCTCGCGCTTTGGCCTGAAAACCGCGAACGAGATCCATGCCGGCGGATTTTTGATTGGTGACTCGGTGTTGACGGGAATATGGGCCTCAGTTCGGGGACAAACATGGGCAATCGGCGACGAAATGGCATCTTTTTTACTTAGACGCACGCCTCTATGAACCACGTGCCACAAATTCAGGGATCCGAATTTGGGGATGAGCCTAATTATTTCCTGCGTAGAACATTGGCAGGGCTGGAATTTGAAATCATTATGCCTCCTTTGTCTATGAAAATCTGCGTCATCATGTGATGGTCAACTCCGAGGAGAATGGAGGATATCAGCTATTTGCAAGATTTTACAACGAATCTACATGCAGTTGGTATCCGTTATGGAGATATTGGTTTATATGGAGATTTTAGCTTCTGGATGAAAAAAAATAAGAAATTTCTCAAACGGGAGCATGATGAAATTGTTGCCTTTGTCTGCGCCTTGGGTTTAATGAGGCGACTAACATAGAGCATCAACGTTCATGGGTTTCATGCTTAATCTGTACTCTCTACATGACTAAAGTGTGACTAAGGTACAAACCAAAGAAGGTGCCCATCGTGAAAGCCAAAGAATCCATAAATCAAGGCGCGCATTCATCCAAACCATGTTCAAATGATCCATCATCCCCGTCAATCCCAGCCCTGAACTTGTCAGACGCGGGTGGCTTCCGGGTAGGGATGCCACAAATGCAGCCCCACGAGACATGATGGGTGCCAAGACCCGAGCCCAGATTTCGAGGTATTTATTAAGAGATCACCAAGTTTAATATGAGTCACATGAGTATATGGATACCTCGGACAGGCAGCCAGAGCCCCCTACTGTGTAAATAGGCAACTCGGGTTTCCAGGTATGAATTCAACCGTGGGCCAGCGTTGGCGGATAAAGTCTTCGAGTCTGAGCCAACTCGAAGAACAAGGGAAATATCGGAACAGGAGTAACAAACATCGATGCAACCCCCAACTTTTTGGTAGCAGCCATGATTGACGTCAAGATCTGATCGTATTAACGTTTCCGCGCCATGGCCGAGGAAAAGAAAGCGTCTAAAAAAAAAGTTGAGGAAAAAAAAAAAAATCAAGTTCCCCCAAAAGTTGCCCCTCCTTCTGCCCCTCCATCCCCCCGTCACTCCTGCAATGAGCGCCTGTTTGGGTCCAAGTCTTTGTGCCCGACGACTACGAGTCGATGTACCTTGATCAAAAGTTAGTTTTATTTGATACTATTCATTGTTGTCCAAGGCATCAACTCTTGGTGTTCATATAATATACAATATTAAATAAGGCAAAACTTTCCTATTAATATTTTCCCTCGCCAACTTGTTTTATTCTCCCTCCAAACCAGATCCATCCTCGACCCGTTTTCGACCGACTCGCGACCGGCATCAAACACCCACCCACACACACACACGCACATAAGGCGCACACAAAACTTTCCTCCTTGACACACCTCACACGCCTCAAAACATCCTCGACAACCGCCTTCTTTCTACCACCAGAAAAGAAAACACTTGACATCATGCCTCCTAAGAAGTGGGGTAAGTAGCCCCTCCAAGCACTGGGACATCTAGATTTATCGTGTCTTATCGCGAGATGGGCTTTGCGGGGTCGTAGACTCGATCCCTGCCTCGAAATCGTGAAGGACTTCTTGGCTAACAGAGGTTCTCATAGACGAAGAGGAGAGCGACGATAGCTCCTCCTCCAGCTCTCCCCAGGCCACCGGTGCTGGTGCTGCTCGCCGCAAGTTTGACGATGAGGAAGACGATAGCGATGTAAGTCTCGACATGGTGCCCCGCGCTCTCTGGTGCCTTGCAAGACTAACCCGACCCTCTTCACCAGGTCCTCGATTCGTGGGATGCCGCCGAAGACTCTGAGGTAGAGCGCGAGAAGGAGCGCAAAGCCGCCGAGGCCAAGGCAAAGGCTGCTGAAGCCGCCGCCGCCGCCAAGAAGCCCAAGGGCCAGCGTATTGCTGAGCACCAGGCCGACCGAGCCAAGCAGAAGGCCGACGCCGCCAACGTTCAGGTGATCGAGGAGACCGAGGCCGAGAAGCGTGAGCGACTCCGACGTACCGAGCAGGAGGCCGATCTCGCCCACGCCGCCGACATGTTTGGAGATATCGGAATCAGCGCTGGTCGGGCCAAGACTCGAACTGCTGCCGTCGTCGTCGACTCCAGCGATCCTACCAATACTGTCGACATCTCCAAGCTGCCCCTTTTCCAGCCCAAGACCAAGGCTCAGTTCGACAATCTCCGCACAGTTCTGGGCCCTGTCCTTTCGGCCAACGCAAAAAACGCCCACTACAGTCTCTTCCTCCAGGACTTCACCAAGGCTCTCGCCAAGGAGATGCCCAGCGAGCAGATCAAGAAGCTTGCTAGTTCTATCACCGCCCTGGGCAATGAGAAGATGAGGGAGGAGAAGGCTGCCGACAAGGGCGGCAAGAAGACCAAGGCTGCCAAGACCAAGACGTCCCTGGTTACTGGCCGTGCTAACGTTGCGGACACTAGCCATTACGATGACGATGGCGACTTTGGAGAGTGAGTATCTGGATCCCCATGTGAGGAACTTGACCAAGCTGACCCTGCTCTAGTGATGACTTCATGTGAAGCGGTTCTTGACGAAATAATGAGGGGAGCTCCCATCTCGCGCCCCAGTCCGTGGCTCCAACTCCGGGCTGCGCATCCCTGGCCCTGCCCAGCGAGCCTGTCTCTACACTTCCCGCGGTGTAGTTACGGTGTGCCGTTGGAGCCTACGTCTGTCTACATGCCGGCGTTTCATGGCTTCGCCTCGAATCCGTTCCGGGTGCTCGGATAGGACAGGGGCAGCAGGGTGAGGGTGGCGCAAGGAGAGGGTAGCAAAAGGGGGTTGTTTAATGGACGGACGCGAGGGCGTCGGGGTATTTTGGAATGAAAGCGAACACGCTCGGAGACTGGCACTTGTCCTCACAGAAGACGAGTCCGTTGCATATACTCCATTAGATGGGAGTTTTGTGAGACTCAAGCCCGGGCTGCCCTGGTCTAGAAAAAGTTTAAGACAAGAGCTAGAGGATAGTTGTGCATTACATTACACCTGAACAACTTGAACTTCATATAGAGCTCGTACATTATCATGCCTGTTCGTATACAATTGCCTGGCTAAGCTGCTTTCGTTGTTGTTATGTGATAGACTAACGTACCAGCATGGCAGGGGTATCTCATCAACCGCCCATGACCTTCTCCCCAGCATGATTAGAGAGAGTAGAATCGTGGGTGTGTATTCATTCCTGTCATTCATTGCAACAGACCAGCAACGCCGAAAAATTCCCAGGCCTGTCCATTGTAGGACCCCAAACGCCGACCGTTGTCTTTCCTATACATGCGTCGTCATCCATCCCGATAAACCACCCACTTTAAGATATACAGCGTCGCACCTGTATCCATCGTCGACGCAATGCTCCGTGAATTGGAAAAATGATAATGGCAAAAAAGAGTAGAGTGAGTAAGCCAGTGATCCAAAGGCTCAGACCACGTTGCCCGCCATGCCCATGAAGAGTGCGTGGACGGCAAGGGACAGGGTCCAGAAGCCAACCTTCTTGAACCGGCGGACACGGCTCTGCTGGTTCTCAACGTCCCTAGCAAAGGCGTCGTAGGTCTCGGCTGACATGTCATTCATGAGGCCGCAGTCAAAGATGGACCAGCTGCCATCAAAGTCGCTGGCGCGCTTGACGATGCGGCAGTTGATGGGGATGTAGGTCTTCTTTGCGTTGATGTAGGCAACGATGGGCCGGACGAGGGCCTGATTCACGTACGACATGTCCTTGGTGAAGAGAGGCACTGCAGCCTTGACGTCGTTGAGGTGGATGCGGAGATCCATGATCAAGTAACGGCGCTCGTCCTCGCTTGTCTGTGATTCCTCGGTCGCGATATCGCCATGAATATCACCGGCTGAATCTGAGAGATGGCCGCTGGTGAGGAGGGCAGGGCCCTGCTCTTGAATGTTGCGCATAAAGCGGTGACGGTTCGAGATGACAACCTCCTCCAGCTGGTCGTAAAAGTCGGTCATGACCTTGGTGATGCTCTCATCAGTGTCCGCTGGGAACATGACATCGGCGACAATGTCGACATTTCCCTCATAGATCCAGCCAAAAGGCCCCTCAACTCCGCGGTTAAGGTGATCGATCTTCAAGCCATCGATTCGGAGCCTGCTGAACTTCTTCCACGCCTTGGGATCACCAAAGCCAAGTGTAGCGTCCGGATCGCCGTTGCCACTGGGAATGACACCGTGGACTTGTCGCGGGTGGATCGTGAAAAGGGAGCCATCGAAAGATCCCGACATGTGGTTTGCTGAGAGGAAGTCGTAGAAGAGCCACTGTTTCCGGAGTTGAGGCAGCTCGCATGAAAAGATGCTGACCGAGAAGGGCCTGAAGCCACCCGGTTGGTGGACAGTAAGCAGGAGATCCTCCATCTTGAACTTTTCAATCTCAAAGTCTCCTGGCTGATGCTTGTGACGGTACGACAAGGGGTCAAGCTCCTCGATCGGCCAGGTCACTGACGTACGGTCAATGACACCCCGCACACCCTTGATCTCAACATCCTTTAATAGGCCTTTTCCGTTCCACCAGTTTAGGAAGGAAAGTGTGACGTTGACGGTCGAAAACGTGACGTCGAATTGGGTGTAGTTCCCGTCGTCCTCCTCGTCCTCGGACTCAGACACCTTCTCCAGATTGGCTTGTCGACCAGCAGCCGCCTCAGCAGCAGCGTCTGATGAACCCTTGCTCACGGACGAGACGCTGCCCTGGCCAGGACGTCGAGAAACAAACACATTTCGGAATGAGATGACGCCATCGCGCCATTTGGGAACAATAGCGGACTCGAAGACAACGGTGACACCGGCAGACTGTGTGAGGTAATCGCCCACCCATTGAGCCAATGTTTCTGCAGCCTGTTAGTGATCGTTAAGCCACCCACGATAGGATTATCCATACCTTGAGCAAAGACGGTGTTGATAGAGAGGATGATGAGAGAGAAAAAGGTTGTTGTTCCCAAGAGAATCCAGACAAGATGGCCAAACAAGAACCATGAAACAAATGCTCCCCATTCATCGATGTTCCATGGCCTCATGCTTCTAATGGACACCCACTTTAACCGAACCTTGAGGCGCTCCCAAAAGCCATTAGCAGCCTCAAGCAACTCCTCCTTGGTAGGCCGGTGGGGCATCCTTGGTAGATGTAGATATGACATATAGGATGCGATTGACTCGGAGTCCGAGGCAGAAGCATCTGGCTTCGGTTGGTCAGGGGATTGTTTCGAAGCATCTTTGGCCGTTTCGTTTAATGTGGAAGCCTTGACCTTCTGTAGGTCTTGGGTCGTCTTGGATTGCCTGGTGGGGGAGACTGCGATTTCCTTGCCACAGGAACACCTCGACGCATTGCCATGACTGTTCCCACTGTAGAATCTATGCTGCCATGACCTTGCCGGCCATGTCGGTGTGCATTTTACATTGCGAATAGCAATGCGAGGGGTCAGCGGGGTGTTTATGCGATCGGCGCAAGGGTTCCGAGGCGGCAAAGGATGGCGCCAGGCACATGTCGGGGCATTGGTCGCATTATTGTATGCGATTCGACCGAAGGGTTGCCATTCTCGCTGGCTGTGAGCAGAATGAAAACTCGAGGGCGCGAGGGAGGTCGGTGATAGTGGCCATCTCGGACCAGATCCTGCAGAGGCACGCGGAGCTGCGGGTATGGGTATGGAGCAGCATGTGGCTGGAGAAGAGTTGATGGAGATTCCAAAGCAGCGGCCGATCCGAAACGAGGGAAAGCCCTTAGCCATCATTCCAACACATTGTGCCTGCCTCGAGGACAATAGGGCACGGGGAACGTGGACTGGGCAAGGCAGGATGGAGGTGAAAGGGTTTGGTTGGAGTGAGAGTGAGAGATCGAGGTTGCAACGGAGGATGGAGTCGGTGTTAGCAACCTCTGATTCCGTCACGCCCAGGCGAGTGCCCTCTTGAGAGTGTGCTAACTAATGCACCTTGATTTTTGAGCAGCCGAAAGTCACTCCATGACGCGCCCTCCAGGTTGGAGTCGCCGAACCAATCGATAAGCCGCGATAAGCCACACAAATTTTTGATCGGTGTGGTTCGAAAGTCCAACGGCGTCCCCACCAAATCCTCAATACCCTTTCGACGAGCTCGACTTGAAGATTTTCGTGCGATCCCGATATTGAAGAATATTTCTAGGAGCCGAAAGCGTGTGCTGAATTACGTCTCGATTCTTCACCGCAAGATATTCTTCAAGTTCTGCTCAAAATGCCTGCGCCCACAGCGTTGAAGAAGGCCGAGGATGCCCCGCTCGCCACAGATATTCCTCTTCCAGTCGCAGGTAGGAAAAATTTCACAGAGTCGAGAAAATCGCAGAGGCCAGGGTCTGACATCTAGCTAGAAAATGACGAAGAGTTTCTATTAGATGCTCCCGACGCTCTCCCCGCTGATGCGAACGCCGTCGTGCCTGTGGAGGACAATGAGGATGGAATGGCTATCGATGAGGAGGGACGCCCTCGATTTGCGCCGGCCAGAGACATTGTGAGATTGCCTCTTTCCGTCCATGTTGAGAGAACATGCCTCTAACATTCCCAGGACCCCATCACCAGAGTCGAGACTCGCAAGGTCCCTATCCCTCCTCACCGAATGACACCTCTAAAACAGGCCTGGACCTCCATCTACCCACCCCTTGTCGAGCATCTGAAGCTCCAGTGTCGAATGAACATTAAGCGAAAGACGGTCGAGTTGAGGACGTCGAAGCATACCACCGACTCGGGAGCGCTGCAAAAGGGAGAGGACTTTGTCAAGGCCTTTACTCTGGGCTTTGACGTGGACGACGCCATCGCGCTGCTACGACTTGACGACCTTTACATCGAGACATTCGAGATCAAGGACGTGCGAACGATGCACGGCGACAGCCAGGCCCGCGCTATCGGTCGGATTGCTGGCAAGGACGGAAAGACAAAGTTCGCCATCGAGAACGCGAGCCGGACCCGAATCGTGCTGGCCGACTCCAAGATTCACATTCTCGGCGGGTTCAAGAACATTCACCTCGCCCGTGAGTCGGTCGTCAGCCTGATTCTCGGAAAGCCACCTGGCA
The DNA here is from genome assembly GCF_026873545.1 of Fusarium falciforme. Taxonomy (NCBI): domain Eukaryota; kingdom Fungi; phylum Ascomycota; class Sordariomycetes; order Hypocreales; family Nectriaceae; genus Fusarium; species Fusarium falciforme. Next base: position 1,930,513 of record NC_070544.1, on the reverse strand, counting down.
AGGTGTACGGCAATCTCCGAACGGTCGCGGCGAGGATGAAGGAGCGCTTCTAGACGAAGCTAACGATAGACTTGGGTTGCTACATACGGCGTTTCGGGTGGGCAGCATTATGATATTGGGTTATGTCGGACAAGGGTTACGGACTCGAAGCACAGCGCAGCACAGCAAAGCAAGAGGCTGGCATGGCATGGCATGTCGATAACGATCGAGTTTGAGATGAATCTGATTTGATGTTTCGTGGATACCCACATGGAAGGATGCAGCGAGGCAGCAGAAAGGCGCGCGCGTACTCTTACACTACCTTGACTTCCATGCTCTACGTGCCGACATACGGACGGACGCACACGGGCCCGCGGCGCATGATTGTGCCGGGCGAGACGTTGTCAGTTCATGTTTGATACTCAGCAGTAATACCGCTTTCAAATATCAACCCATGTTGTCGGCCTGCACGCATCCAGACATAGACGCCCACACAAACACGAGGGGGGGTGGAGGGCTCGGGTCTCTTGTTGGCTGCAGCTCCTCATGAGAGCTGATAGGCACGGACTCGCATCACTCCATTCACATCCATGTCTATCAGAACATGAAAAACATCGACCGACTTTCGAGCCCTGACCGACAATTTGAGGATGGCGGCTTTCTGCTGGAGCTTGTCTTGTAGACGAAGGAGATGCGGAAGCACTGCATGGCATGGTTGGGCCTGGCAGATGGGATGGATGGTGCCTGCGCTCGCCATGCAGCCTCCCGGGAGTGCGGAGGCGCGCCTCGTCGCACCTACACCTTGTTGACTTTGGCTTCCGATCGGGACGGGCATTGTCCAACCGGAAGCCGTCCTTGAGCCGGCACGGAGAGGCCTGGGCAACGATGCGGCGGACGACGGGCAAGGCGAAGCCCGCGCGTGCCCGCGGCGCCGGGAATCAACGGGAGGAGGAGGTTTGATGGCTGTCATCTTGCTGCTGGCAAGGCAAAGACACGGCGGAACGACGGGATGTAGGTAATCGACTACGTGCTACGTGGGGATGCATGGCGAGAGTGGACATGATCCAACTTGGGAGCCATGACGGATATTGTCCTGCGGCAGATTGGGCTAGGTAGGCTAGCTAAGAGCAGTAGTAATCAAATCTCATGAAGTGACAGATGGATTCTCCTCTCGGTCTCAGTGCGGCGCTGCGTCGGCCGGCAGCATGGCATGTAATGGAGGCACCGTGTGTCTGAGGCGGGAAAAAGAGGTGATTTCCATGTCTAAACAACGGTACCGCAGCGATATGCTCATGATGATCCATGCTATCCCCCTTGAGGCAGGGCCCTGTCAACGTCGGCTATCCATCTCCCAGAGGTGAGCCGCGAACCATTGGCCGAGTAGCAGCCTTCGCGAGGCGGGATGGGGATAATTTTTAGCGGGGTACCCTGATCTGGGCGATGTGAAGCCATCCACCTCAGTTTTCCAATTTTTTTCGCCTTGCCTCTCAAGTCGGTCGGTGGACCAACCAGGGGGCACCCCTCCACTTCACCTCTAACCATGCACCTCTCAAGGGCCCCAGTGTGAGATTGTGAGATCATTTTCACCCCTCCACGGCCCTCCATCGAACCTATTGCCCCACCTTGCTTGGTGAGAGGTGTTGTCTGGACGTGCCGTCCACCACCAGCCTGCGTGCGTGCGTACGCCATGGACGGGCATGGCATGGCATGGAGGGAGGTGGATGGGGGCTACGTACGGTACCTTCCTAACAGCTTTCGTGTCGACTGTTTACTGGGCTCGACTGCCTTCCTCATGCTTCCAATTCCTTCATAAAACACCCTGCCCTCCCCTCCATCTTCGCTTTCTCCCTTCTCCCTTCCTCCTCTTCATTCCTCTTCTTCACATCCATCTCACATACAGACCAGAGTACCTCTTGACGTGGTTCTGGGCTTCATTGCGTCTTGTACCAAAAAAAAAAAAAACCTTCTCTACACCAAGGTGAGCTTTATTTGACTACCCACTGTTCGCTTGCTGTTGCCCCTCCTATCCTCCAGCTCCCTTGAGCTCTGCTACTGTTGTTCCCCTCACTGGACCCCTCCATCCAGTCCACCCCTCCATTCCACCCCTCCCTCACCGATTGGAACCCCCCCACCAAACGGGAGCTGGCTGGCTTGGTTGTGATGAGCAACACCAAAGACTGTTGAGGCATATTCCAACCACTCGTCGTTTGCACACGGGCCGTTTCTCGTTTGGTGCCGCTCACCAGAAAGCTCCGCCTACCAGAGAGCTTATAATTTCTCCCTTTTCCCTCTCACTCTTCTCTCTTTCCTCTCCTTCCACCTCACGACACGACAGCCAGCCGAGCTACCCACCCATTGAACTGCCAGCTAATACATCAGCCCATCCAGAACATCACATCATCAACATGGCCATCACCAAGGTCTTCGCCCGCTCCGTCTACGACTCCCGTGGCAACCCCACCGTCGAGGTTGACGTCGTTACCGAGACCGGCCTCCACCGGGCCATCGTTCCCTCCGGTGCCTCTACCGGTACGTCCCGATCCTCCTCGGCTTCACATAACTGTCTCGCTAAGTTTCCGTAATATAGGCCAGCACGAGGCTTGCGAGCTCCGAGATGGCGACAAGTCCAAGTGGGGCGGCAAGGGTGTCACCAAGGCCGTCGAGAACGTCAACACCGTCATTGCTCCCGCTCTGATTGAGAAGAACATTGATGTCAAGGACCAGTCCGCTGTCGATGCCTTCCTCAACGAGCTCGATGGTACCCCCAACAAGACCAAGCTCGGTGCCAACGCCATCCTCGGTGTCTCTCTGGCCGTTGCCAAGGCCGGTGCTGCTGAGAAGGTGTGTTTCAATTGGATTCTCTCTGCCGTGCTTCGTTCACATGCTAATCTCTCCTGCAGGGCGTTCCTCTGTACGCTCACGTTTCCGACCTTGCCGGAACCAAGAAGCCCTATGTCCTCCCCGTTCCCTTCATGAACGTCCTCAACGGCGGGTAAGTGTCAATTGGCTCGATGCCTAGTGCTGTTAGCTAAACTTGATGTCAGTTCCCACGCTGGTGGCCGTCTCGCCTTCCAGGAGTTCATGATTGTCCCCACGTAAGTGCTTCATCTGAGTCATACAACCCAAGCCTTGCTAACGCGGCCTTAGTGACGCTCCCTCTTTCACTGAGGCCATGCGCCAGGGTGCTGAGGTCTACCAGGCCCTCAAGGGTCTGGCCAAGAAGCGATACGGCCAGTCCGCCGGCAACGTCGGTGACGAGGGTGGTGTCGCCCCCGATATCCAGACTGCCGAGGAGGCTCTCGAGCTCATCACCGATGCCATTGAGCAGGTCGGTTACACTGGCCAGATCAAGATCGCCATGGACGTTGCCTCCAGCGAGTTCTACAAGGTGGAGGAGAAGAAGTACGATCTTGACTTCAAGAACCCCGAGAGCGACCCCACCAAGTGGCTCACCTACGAGGAGCTCGCCAACCTCTACGCTGAGCTCAGCAAGAAGTACCCCATCGTCTCCATCGAGGACCCCTTCGCCGAGGACGACTGGGAGGCCTGGAGCTACTTCTCCAAGACCCAGGACATCCAGATTGTCGGTGATGATCTGACTGTCACCAACCCTCTCCGCATCAAGAAGGCCATTGAGCTCAAGTCTTGCAACGCCCTCCTCCTCAAGGTCAACCAGATCGGTACCCTGACCGAGTCCATCCAGGCCGCCAAGGACTCCTATGCCGACGGTTGGGGTGTCATGGTCTCTCACCGATCCGGTGAGACTGAGGATGTCACCATTGCTGACATTGCTGTCGGTCTCCGTGCCGGTGAGATCAAGACCGGTGCCCCTGCCCGATCTGAGCGTCTCGCCAAGCTCAACCAGATCCTCCGAATTGAGGAGGAGCTCGGTGAGGGCGCCATCTACGCCGGTGCCAACTTCCGCACCTCTGTCAACCTGTAAATGGAGAGGCAGATGTGCACCTAAAAGCCTTGGGATGATGATGATGCCTTTGAGTCCTTCGCCAGGAGCGCATGGGACCAGATACCAGGTCGGCAAAATTGAAGTAATATAGGCTAAAAAAACCGTAAAATAAGGTTCAACAATAAAGACATTGATTGAAGTTCAAACATTGGGCGTCTTGTTTCTTCTGATGATTTCTGGTGATCGTCTGAGAATTGGGTTCTTGAATTGGGTTTCTCTGAGTGAAAGTGACGTTGGGCTGAGCAGGGAATGTACGTAGCTTTACTCCGTACTGTGGCTGCCATTGGATCTGCAGAAGAGGTAGGGCTGTTGAGCCACACGTGGCGGTTTCCCAGGCAACGCTGCCTTTTGGCGCATTACGATAACAGATAACATCAACACCGCCAAGTGGGATTGTTTGAGATTCACTTTATCCATAACAACATCGCCGATTTTGAGAGCCGCCCATCCAAAAGCGAACCTCATCTGAGGAAATACTAACCCATCATGTCAGCCTCAGAAGATCTTATCGACTTTAACCTAATCGAAGGGCAAAAGGAGAACATTCAGTCCTTGCCTGGCGGTCGTTCAGCAAAGAAACTGGCTCAACTCTACTCGCCCTCACCCCTTCATAAACTCTCGACACCAACACCTTCCGACACACGAAATGTGCACGACTGCATCCGAGCCGAATTTGAGGCCGAGGTTGAGAACCTCGCCGAGTCGGACGACCCCCTCGACGTCTTCGAGCGCTACGTTCGATGGACCCTAGATGCCTACCCCTCGGCGCAAGCAACACCACAATCACAGCTTCACACTCTTCTTGAGCGCGCGACAAAGGCCTTCATTGGCTCAGCGCAGTATAAGAACGACCCTAGATACCTCAAGCTCTGGGTTCACTACATCCACTTTTTCTCTGATGCCCCGCGCGAGACATACATGTTCTTGTCCCGACACGGTATCGGAGAGTCCCTTGCTCTCTTCTACGAAGAGTACGCGGCGTGGCTTGAGGGTGCTGGACGATGGGCTCAGGCTGAAGAGGTATACAAACTGGGTATCGAGCGCGAGGCCCGGCCGGTTCAGCGACTCTTGCGCAAGTTCAAGGAGTTTGAGGAGCGAGTTGCCCAGCAGCCAGACGTCATGGACGAGCCCTCATCGCCGGCTCTGCCCACTGTCCGACCAGCTCTTGCAGCCAAGGTCGATCCATTCGCAGCTGCGCGGGCAGCAGATCCCCAAGCCCCTCGGCCAACAAGCGGTGGAGCATCGAAGCCTAATAAATCCAAGCTAGCCATCTTCTCGGATGCTGATGCCAAGCCATCTGCCATGTCCACAAGAGCGGCTGGCTCTAAGGGCTGGGATACCATCGGTTCGCTCGCGGATCGTAAGAAGGAGAACGCTGTGGAGGCCAAGCCCTGGGCTGGCGAGACTCTCCAAGCAGGGGGGAAGAAGAGCGCTGCTCCCAAGATGTCGATCTTTAGGGATCCGGTAAGTTCCTCTCTCTTTCCTTAAACCGCCCAAAATATTGATAGTCATAGAACTAATAAATGGTTTATTCGGCGTTGGTTCAATAGTCTCTTTCACAAATACAGAATATTGTTGTTGTTCCTTCACAACATCAAGTCTCAGTTCACCCCCATACGGGCAAAAAGGAGCGCGTGTTTGTTGACCTTGCTGCAATTTACCCAACTCCAGAGGAGCTTGGCACTGAGCTAAGCTTCGAGGAGATCATGGCTGCTAATCGAGGATGGCTTGATCACAGCTGGGAGGAGGAGTCTGTTGACGAGAATCTGGTCCCTGAGCCTATTGCTCCTCTTGTTGAGATTGAAGAAATCAGCAAGGGAGTCGGGGAGAAACTGGTGATTCACCAGGATCCTGCCGACAAGCTGATGATCCATCAGGTTTCTGCTGACAGGCTGATGATCCATAAAGATCCTCCTGCTGGCAAGCTAGTCATTCATCAAGACCGTTCTGCCAAGCTGGTGATTCATAAAGATACTGTGCAGTATGATGAGAACGGCAGGGCCATGGAGCAGCCTCGAGGACCACGAGGGGGCAAGAAGAAGAAGGTGATTGAAGTCAACGAGACTCAGATCAGTAAGTGTTCTCACATCAGCCTCCCTCTCCATCATCTAACCATTCAACAGTCAAGGCAAAGCTTGATTCCCCGTCAAGACCCAAGCTAAAGAAGAAGAACACCTCGGAGCCCACCATGACGATCCATACCAAAGCCGCCACTGATGAGATCTACGATATTTTCAATGCCCCCCTGAAGCCTGCCGGCCAGGATGATGAAGAGAGCGCCTACGATGATGATGATTACGAGAGTGACGACAACTACACGACTGACGTGGAGAGCACCGGAACAACCAGGCAGATCGAGCCCAGTGAAGCCGGTGACGATGAGACCTCTGATGCGAAGAGTGTCAGCGAGTGGTCTGACTTTTCAACAAGAAGACACATTCCCAACCTTAATGAGGATGGGGACGATGACGAGGAGGAGCGTGACGGCGAACGCAACGACACCCAGGCATCTGATCTCATCGATACAAGTGCACCAGTGACAGAGCAAGAACCATATGAGGCTTTCGACAACTCTGATCGACAGGACCGAACTGAGGATGCCGAGGAAGGAGAAGATGTTGAGGAGCTCGAGACTCCAGTGACAGAAGAGTTCCCCCCCATGACACGGACGAGCTTCATCCCTATCCCCCCTGAAGACTACGAGCCACCAACTCGACCGTATAGGGACCCGGCTGAGGTGGCCAACAACCGATTGCCGTTTATGACACCCATCACAGAGAGGACCGAGGCATCTCTTGACGTGACGGTGGAACGCAACGAGTACAAGACGCCTTGCAAGAAGGACAACTCAATGTTGGTGGATGATGAGGAGGCCTCATATCTTGAGCCCCTGAGCAGCCCACTGCGCGAGATAGTGCACGAAGCTCGCCCTGCTCCCAAGATGTCGGTTCCTCTGGCTCCCAAGTCCATTGGGCCTTTGGGAAAGTCGATTCCCTCAAAGCCCCTCCCTCCCAAGGGTCCCATCATCAAGGATATACAGTGTAACCCTGTTGATGAATCCATTCGGGCTGAAATCATCACCAAGATGCTGCCGCCGTTGAGCGCCTACTCTGGATTCTACGACCACCGACAGGAGAGGTACGAAAGGGGCAACGAAATTCGCAAGTTTGCCAAGGCCCTCACTAAAGCCAACAAGTCGGGCGACAGGACTGGGCCTATTACCAGCCCAGTCGTGATCGAATTCCCCGATACTCACGCGACGTACACGGTCAAGAAGGAACTCGGAGCTGGAGCTTTCGCACCTGTCTACCTGGTGGAGAACTCGGCCCCTGAAGGTGACGAGAATGACGAGAATGCCATTCCCACGATGGGCAAGGGCGCTTTTGCTGTCAACCACCGCAACGAAGTTGAAGCACTCAAGATGGAGACACCGCCTTCACCATGGGAGTTCCATATTATGCGTCTAGCTCACACTCGCTTGGGCCCTCAGCACCGTGCCTCGGCCTCCATGTCGTACGCACATGAGATGCATCTGTACCAAGACGAGGGATTCCTCTTCCTGCCATACCACCCTCATGGCACACTACTTGATGTGGTCAATTTCTTCCGAGCTGAGCCTTCTGCCGTTATGGATGAGCAGATGGCCATGTTCTTCACCATCGAACTCCTCCGAACGGTAGAGGCTCTTCACTCCAAGAGTCTGCTACATGGTGATCTGAAGGCCGACAACTGTCTCTTGCGTCTGGACGCTCTCATGAGCGAAGAGCCCCTATCAAGCCAGTGGAAGGCTGATGGCAGCGGTGGTTGGTCTTCGCGGGGTGTAGTTCTCATCGACTTTGGACGAGGCATCGACATGCGTGCTTTCGTGCCCGATGTCGAGTTCATCGCTGACTGGAAGACGAGCGCTCAAGACTGCGCCGAGATGCGAGAAGGCCGTCCATGGACATGGCAGATTGACTACCACGGTCTCGCTGGCATCATCCACACTTTGCTCTTTGGCAAGTACATCGAGACGATGCGCTGTGACCAGGGCGGGCTGGGCAAGTCTGGCAGACGGTACAAGGTTCGCGAGAGCCTCAAGCGATATTGGCAGACGGATCTCTGGTCCGACTGCTTCGAGCTTCTGCTCAACCCCGGTGCAGCTGCCGAGGCGGGAGGCGAGGAGGGCGGCAAGATGCCTGTTCTCAAGTCGATGAAGAGCGTGAGGGAGCGCATGGAGAAGTGGCTAGAGGCCAACTGCGAGAGAGGCGTCGGGCTGAAGAGTTTGATGGGGAAGTTGGAGGCTTCGTTTTCCAAGAACCGCAAGTAGATTTTTGACTTGCGTGTGACTTTGTCTTGTTACGATTCATGGCCTGGCGTTGGATCATGTTGTGTCCGGCATCCCCTAGGATTAAAGCTGGAGTGGTGAAGGGAGGCATTGGTGGTTCTAGACCTTTGGCTTGAGTTTTGCTTGGGAGTTTTGTACGCGCGATGAGAATACCCGTTTATTTGCAAATGCATTGTTATGAGTATATTACGTTGTTTGATACTTATGGTGGTCTGTTCGTGAGTCCAAATAGGTTCTTGCCATCTGCCCGCTTGAAGCCATTCTGACGATTCACAATATCAAGCCCAAAGACAGCGGGCGTCAGGGCGATGTATGCCATACCTTTCTGCTAGTTATCCAACTTGATAGTAGTATGGCAGTGGCAGCAGGTTCTTGTTTTTGTCTTTCCATCAATGTGGTCACATTTCATAGTTCTCCTTGGACATGACCACTCGTCACTATTGAGAAACAGTGAGTACTATGGAATTAACCACGCGCCGTGAGGTGAGTTCAGGTAAGAGATAGTACAGTGTATTACATTATGATACAAGTACCTACTTGTATGTCTAGATAGCTTCATCCATATCTATGATCCTCCCTGTCAACCATCAGCACTCATTCCTTTACTCGCTCTCATCGGACTCGTCCTTCTTCTTCTTTGCCCCCTTCTTCCCCCTCGTCCCCTTCTTCGCATCCTTGACGGCTTTGCGGTCGACCTGGTCTTGTATCTTATTCCTCTCCGCCTCCCCCCTTTCCTGCAACTCTTCCTCCAGCTGCTTGAACTCTTCGCTCTCGGCGTCCATGCCCACGAGCGACTCAAGGAGCTTGATCTCGTCGGCCCAGACTTTCTTGTCCTCAACGGGCTTGCCGTCGGACCCTGGCCGGTCGATGGGAGTCTCGAGCACCATGGGCATGCCGGCGAAGGGGGCGTGGTTCATTATGCTGTGGAAGGCACGCAGGCCGAGGAAGCCGGTGCCGATGTTGGCGTGGAGGTCCCGGTTGGAGTTGAAGGGGGCTTTGCTGTCGTTGACTGGAAGTTGTTAGTTGATTCCAGGAGAGAGGGGCAAGGGGACGCTTACGGTGGAAGGCCTTGAGGTACTTGTGGCCGACGATATCGTTGAAAGAGTCGATAGTCTTTTTGAAAGCTTCGGGTGTCCGCAAGTCATGCCCAGCAGCAAAGGCATGACAAGTATCGATACAGACGCCCACTCGCTCCTTGTCCTCGACCAAGGCGATGATGTCTCTCAAATCCTCCCAGGTCGACCCAATGACATTGCCACTCCCCGCCATGTTCTCAAGAACAGTTATAACTGTCTTGGTGGCCTTATGAGACTTGTTCAACTGCGCCGCGATACGTCCAATCGCAGCAGCTCTGCTGTCGCCGCCCGTCGACCCGGGATGGAAGTTGTAAAGTCGAATGCCCAGCTGCTCGCATCGGTTGAGGTCATCAAGGAAGCTGGTGTACGCCTGGTTAGCCTTTTCCTCGTCGGCCTGTGCTAGGTTGACCAGGTACGAGCCGTGCGGGAGGGCGTGCTCGGCGGCGCTGTAGCCGTGGTGCTTGCATTGCGAGATGAACTGGCTCTTGGCTGAGGGGTCGAGGGGAGGGTTGGTCCATTTGCGCTGCGACTTGAGGAAGAGGGCGAAGGCGTTGGCGCCGATGTGGATGGCGTTGGTGACAGAGTTTTGTACACCTATGGACGATATTCGATCAGCGTGTGAATCGAGCAGAAACAGAGTCAGATTACGAACCTCCTGCGGCACTGACGTGAGCACCAATGTGCATAGCAGGCTTGAGCGAAGAGACAGCCGTCCGATCCGCGAGCGGCGTAGAGTCTTCCTCCTTCTTGGTCTTGCGCTTCTTGGTCACCTTTGCCGCCGGCGCCGGCGCGTCAATCTCTGGTTCCGGCTCGGCCTTTCGCTTGGTTACAGCCTTCGCGATGGTTCCCTTTGTCTTGTCAATCGCCTTGCCCGCGGCCGCGACGGCCTTGGTCACCTTCGGCATCTCGTCGTCGTTGTCGTCTTCGTTGTAGCTGACTGCCTGTCTTTTGCGCAGAGATGTACGGGCCATTGTAGGTTACAAAGTCGTCACAGTCCCGGAGAAAGACTCTGAGCGGTTTTCCAACGCTGATGAAGCAATCGATCAAGTTTTATTTTTCGAAGTTGATGGAAAGGGCAATTTGCAGTGCCCATACTGTGTGACGCGATTGACGCGATGCCTCCTGAATTACCAAGCACGAAATCATGTGACCTCGGATTGTTAGACTCGCGTTGAACTTCAAGAGTATCAATTTCTACCGTATTCCTGACCATTCAAGATCCAAAAGAAGCCATAACGAGGCCTCGCCTTTCGTACAGAAACGCCTAATTCAACACATATGAAATACGGGAACAGTCAGTCCCACCTCCAGAATCCAAGCCTCCATTTTCCTTCCTTACCTATCCCAGCATCAGACATATAAAACCGCCGTTCAGACAAGTACACCATGAAAATTAGGCAAAAATCTCCATCTCAGCCTTTCGATCAGGAGAAAACTGATCCTTATATGCCTCCCACAACTTCTCAACCTCTCGAATGTAGCGCTCGTGAAGCTCATCAATGTCCTCCTGTGCCGGCTGAGGTCCATGAGGCCTCTCAACCCGGAGCGGGCGCCCAATGACAATATTGACCGGTCGTCGATACGGCATGAGTCCAACGTCATAGTTGAGCACGCCTCGTCCGTGAAGAGCTGGCACGGTGAACTTGAAGACCTTGAGGAAGATCATCTGCATCCGGTGCACAATCGGGTGCGTCTTGGGGCTGAGCTGGTCGTAAAGATCGTTCTCACCGAATCCAATGACGGGGACAAGGTCAGCTCCTGTGCGAAGCGCCATCTTGACAAAGCCCTTTCGCCCCTTAAGAATTAGACGAAGAGTCCCCGGCTGAGCTTCGAGCGACTCTCGGGCACCTCCCACGACAATAGTAACCGCACGTCCTTGACCGTCGTTATTGGGGCCACCCTTGGTCAACATGTTCCAGATCGACTCCTTGGAAACAGACTGCAGACCCATCCACAGAATCCAGTCACGGTTGAAGGGAAGGCGGAAGTTGGAGTCGAGAGTAAGTAGAGTGTTGGTAATGCCAGGGAACAGCTCTCTGAACCCAAGGGCATTGGTAGCAAAAGCTCCCCAAGCTCCATGAGAGATAATACCATGAGGATGGTAGCCAAAGATGTATTTCCTGTCGGCGGGCAGGTCAAACGTCTTGTGCAACTTCATGGGGAAGTATCCAGTAAAGAGCTTCCACAGTCGCAGGCTGCGGAACCATTCCGATCGGTACGACAGACGCCCATTGCTTGCTGCTGTCGAGAGAGTGAGGTGGATGAGGTATGGAACAAGAATAGGCCAGGTCAGAGGGTTGGCGCAGATCAGCCAGAAGATGGAAACCAAGAGGATGATAGACATGCAGTGGAAGAGCACTGCTGCCGTTTGTAATCGCCGTGCCATTGGCACGCGTAGGGGAGCAAATCGAATTCCTCCAGCGCGCCAGTTCGCCCGCTCACGTCGCTGCGACTCGGCGATGATGGGCAACTTTGGGTAAGACCAGTCTTCGTCATATCTGGTATCCTTCTCGTCCTTCCCGCCAGCGACGGCGGCGTAACTCTTGGTTGCTCCATTGGATGGAGAAAGTGTCACGTCGTCGAAATCGCCGTTGCTGGTGGATATGGTCGACTGAAGGTCGCCGCCGTCCTCCATCTCGGGTCTTGCTAGATTCCCCTATTGCCGACTAGTCAGTCCAAGCACTCCAGCTGTCGTGTTGCAGGTGGCGCATACGTTATCTGCGGTGGCATCTTCCTCCCGGGTTTCCGGTTGCTCCGGCTCGGTCGGTTCGTTTGACTCTGGGTTGGGAATGGTTGTAACCTTCTCGTTCGTCTCGGATGGCTGAGCGCCTGCAAAGCCGTTAGCGTCTCGATTCCGTATATTCAATGGTCAATTCAAAGGCATGGCGTTGAGGCTCATGTTCGATGCCAGCTTGCAGACGCCTTGGGCCTATGATACGATCTGCTCCATTCGCCTGCAGTTGGACGAGCGCATGGCTCACACAGATCACGTCGTACGCGGGACAATCGCAAACTCACCATTCTCGATAGAAATACCGCCGTCGACCTCGGGACTCGCCATGATGTCTGTTGCCTGCGCGTCGAGATAGATGGTTTCTTAGGTGGGGGGGTCGAGGTCCTAGATAAAGTCGGTGCGGACTGCGTCAAAAACACAGCACGGCCACGTCACGGCAACGGAAGCGACGAGAGAAGATGAAAGCAAAGTCAATGTCCAGATGCAGCGACAATGGCACGAGCATCAGGCGCCATTATACCACGGTTTGGATGGATGAAGGGGGGCCAGGCAGTTGGTTTCATGGATGCTTCATCCGTCAAACATGCCGAATACGCACAGCTTCCTTATGGACGATGACGTCGCACTCGTGGGCTTCGACACGTGAAGTCAGAAGCTTCCCTCCCCATCCGGCATGGTACGTTACTCTACGGTACGGGTTCCGCTGCCCTCGCCTTGTATACAGTGTCGTTGGTCCGTGTCAACCCAGCCATTCCCTCCAGCCTCGGTACAGGCTCGATTCATTCACTCGTGTCACTCACTCTTCAACACAAACAGAAGCACCTGCAAAGAAGTGAACCTATATTAGAACATTATAGACAACATCGGACCGAGCCTGCCATGCATGCCGAGAATTTCTTATCTCAGCTCTCCCTCCCGGACCCTGCCAGGGGATCCATTCCCTTCGCCCCTAATTCGACCCTGTTATACCATCCCGCCTTTGTATCCATGGGGTCAGCCAACGGCTTGGTGGATTCTCTATATACAAAGCATCATGACTTTGCACACCTTTCTCCTACCGTCCCAATTGGGTGCAGCCACGAGGCACACTATCTGAGAGCAATCAATAACATCAACAGCAACAACAGCAACAATGCATGTATGGTACAGTAACAATACGACAACCAGTTCATAAACATCCCAAGTCCTTTCTTTTGAAGTGGAGGTCCCTACCATCCACTGAACCAAATTCCCAAAACCTATAACGCCTCCCTGAGCACCATGCCGAATAATCTCAAGGGTAGAAAACGAAGGTCGTCTTAGTATGCCCTGCAACAAGGAAAAAAAGATGCGTCAACGCTTTGAAGTCACCTCGCGCTACGCCTTGACCGCCGCTGCTGCTGCCGCGGCGTCGCGTGTCTCCATCTGTTGCTTCAAGTCTGCCACCACATGATCCAGAGTAGTAACCTTATCCGTCAGAGTCTTGACCCTCTCCTCCAGTGTTTGGATGTAAGCCCAAACACTAGGGTCGCTCTGTGCGAACATGTTGCTCTCGTTGATGGGCGCGGCGCCGCTCCCGCTCCGGGTGTGGGAGAAGCCGGCGGAGCCGGGCGCGGCAAATTCAGGATGTGACAGCCCGGGAAGCTTGGGCCGAGGCTGCGTGCTGTGAGGTGATTGTAGGTCCGATGTCCGGCGTCCAAATTGCTGTTGCTGAAGCTGCTGCGTCAAGCTGGGCGAGCGCTGCCGCACCAGGTTGTTGCCATCATGACCTTGAACTCCGGGGCTCAAAGGCTTGGGACTCTCTGTAATCCCCGCCTGTGAATACATGTTTGCGTTGGCCGCCGTAACGGGCAACGACGAGATGTTGGTGCTGGCTGTATGGGCGGCCAAATTGTTGGCCACATTCTGTGAGGCATTGGAGCCCGCTTGGTTTTGCTGCTGGCTCACGTTCGGAGGGAAAAGCCCTCCCGAGCCCGGTCGCGCGCCAGGCGGCGGGTAAGTCCGGGCATGTGCACCATAGCCGTCACCTTGAGCTCCAGCGACGTGCTGGGTCGTGATGCTAGGCAGACTTTGTCGCCTCAGTTCATCATCCTCTGCATTATCGTAAGCGAGGCCAGACATGGCCGACTCATCAGCTTCGGCGATGCTGTTCTCCAGATCATTATCATCAACAAAGCTGCCCATGCTTGACCGTCGTCCAGCACAACCACCAGCACCCTTGGAGTGACGAGCCAGAGCATCACCACGAGCAAACTTGCGGTCACACTTGGGACAGACGTGGGGCTTCTCACCCGTATGCAGCTTCCCGTGGCGCTTCAAGTCATGAAGCCGGCGAAACCGCATCTGACACTCGGTACAAACGTACGGTTTCTCCTGGCTGTGTGTCAAGAGGTGACTTTTGAGGTTGTGGTGGCGCGTAAACTCGGTGTTGCAGTAGGGGCATTTATGCTTCTTGGAAGCGGATGACGTGGGTGATGTCTGGCCCTGCCCCGGCATGGGGAAGCTCATTCCTCTAGCAGGAGTTTCCGCCAAGTTACCCGTGGCCTGGAGCGACCCTGGATATGATAACGAGCCTGGTTGGTGTCTCTCTTCTTGGCCAACAACCTGTTGCGACGACTGTTGGTGATGTTGCTCAAGCTTGGGTGCGTCAACGTCCATTGGAGTGGGACTTTCAGTCACTGGAACACCGACAACACTAGCAGCGCTCTGCGGACTTGTCGCACTACGCTCTTCAACCTGGCTAGTCGCGTTTTGCGCCAGCGCCACGGGATTTGGAGCCTTTGGAGAAGCATCCATGGCCGCCGTTGGCGCAGCTGGGGGCGCGTCAACAGGGCGGCTCATGGCTTGAACAGCACCGGACATTAGGGAAGCGAGAGCCTTGTGGCTAGGGTTGTCGCTCGTCGGGGCAGGAATTCGAGACCCGTCGTCGTGATCGGTGCCTTCGCGTCGCCGGCGCTCGTCCTCGAGAGCTGCTGCGGCTGTCAAGGGCGTCGGGGAGATGCTGGACGCGAGGGCCAGCCGAGCCGACTTTGTCGGGGAGCCAAGGGCCAAAAGGCCCTGGGACTGGAGGGCGAGGGATCGCGGCGATGCAGGAGAAGGTGAGCGAGGCCGCTTGAGCAACCTGACTGCGTCGTCTGAAGGGATGACGGCGGGAGGGGTCGCTTCTGAGCGCGTTGCGGGCGGGGCGTCGGTCGCGGTGAAGGCGGAGGCGTCCGAGGCCATAGACGCAGCTGCTAGCCGTAGAATTGACAAACTTGAAAAAAGATGGAATGCAGCATGCAGTCAGTTTCGATATTCGAAGACGCCAAAGCCTTTGGTCAAAGGCACATGTCGGGGCGTGATGGATGGATGTGTGGCTGGAGACGTGGCGAGAGCTGATATTTTTTCCCCAGGCAGGAAGGCAGAGGAGGCGAGTGAGGAGCGGGTGGGCGATGCGCTGTGGGCAGTGAGTGGCTCAGGCGACGAGGCAAGAGGTGGAATTGAGGCTCGAATCCGGCAGTACGTAGCGTGCAGGAGCAACGGTTTAAAGCATGGAGACAGTGGGAAAAGGACAGAGGCGCAGAGGTACCCGTGATGGTGGTCGATGATAATGACGGTGTCGCGCCGAAAGAGTTGTGCAAGGTAGAGGTAGGTAAGTAAAGAGGTAAGGGTAGGAAGGTAAGTAAGTGAACGAGGCGGCCGGAGAGATGGGCTGCGAGGCAACGACGACGGGCGATAGAGAGGGCGAGTCAAAGTGGGCAAGTGGGCGAGAGGGGACGTGATTGGCTGGCCTGGGTGGACGGGTTGAGTGAGTGGGGTACGTAAGAGGAAAAGAACAAGTGTGTGTGGGCGTGTGTCAGTGGATTGTTGACAGCTGCCGGGCTGGTTCCTTCAGAGAGGGCTTGGCTTTCAGGTGGGATCGTGCAGCGCTGAACCTGGAAACCTGGTCGGCGGGTACGTACCGCGTCTCGTGAACTGGACTGAAGTGGAAATGGAACTGGACGATGTGAAAAAGGCATGCGTGAAACCTGGCCTTGGATCGCGGGCGACAGAAGAAACAAGCTACTAGAAAGACACACGCAAACCAAACACCAGTGAGCACGTACGTGGTAGACGTGGTGAGAGAAGAGGGAAAAGGGAAACGCGCGCTTGGTTGGGGACAAGGCCATGGCCCAAAAAAAAGCCGAACAGCGCGAAAGCGGACAGGAGTGGGCGGTACCGATACGTTTTTGGGATGAGCGGCGGGCTGGAAACGTGCTGGGGAAGGCTCTAAAGTGACTTCGTTTCACGGTACTTGGAACAGATGTATCTCTTCCCCTGGTAGGTAGGAAACATTGGGTCAGCCATCCGGCCAAACATGCTGCCAACCAAAACCCGAAGGGTCCGATTGTGTAGATTCGCGTGCATCTCATAATCACGATCAAGCGATCATCGACCATGGTTTACTGGCGAGACCTCTTCCTTCCGCCTGTTCATCTCCTCCAAGACTGGGCTGCTCGGCGTGATCCCGGCTTCTTCAGACCATGGGCGTCCAGGTTACAGCAGCTCTCTGTCCTCTGATAGGGCACACTGCGCGAGCAAAAGGTGAGAGCGGGAGACGGTAGGAGAGCAAGCAACGATCCATCCCGACACACGAGAGATGACGACAGACTGCTGCTGTCAGAGGCTCTGGCCATCCCATGCCATCCCATGCACCTCGGCCAAGGTACATGCCCTCCAGGTATCCCGTCGGAAGGCCCACTGCTTCTCCAAGGTCGACAAGGCAAACCGGTTCCACAGACGAGGCGGCATGTCACTGCCCTATCGCAAGTTGATAGGGCCATGACAGGAAAAGAAGAGAAACAAGAAACCTTCAATAAGCATAAGGCTTCTCCGTCACCCACTTGCTGATGACTGGATCTTGCAGAGTCCAGTCTTGGAAGACTCGAGAACTCATCATCAACTCAAAAGAATCGCATCTCCCTGTCGCCGAGAGTCGAGACAACTCGGTATGGTTGAATCGACAATCCCCGATCTATCGAACGGCTAGCTAGCAAGTACTAACGGATATGTACAGCGTCATGCTCAGCTCCCGAGCTGAAGGCTCTCTCCTCCAGGGCCGGGCGCAGCTAGGCTCACCCAATCCTTGCTTGGCTTCCCTCAGGTGAGCCAGCAGGTGGCGGTGCACCAAGGCAAAGCCCCCGAAATGGATCCCGGGCCTCAAACCCATGGATGGGATGGACGATGCGATGTGGGCTGGCGGCTCACTCAAGCCCGACTGTGGCACCCCTGTGGTTCTGTGGTTCAGGTGTGTGAGAGCCTGGCGAGTCTTGTGACTCGCTGGATCCCTTTGGGTTTATTGGTGTGGCTGATCCTAGCTGCTCACCATCCCAGCCCCCTGCTCCGCCACGCCTGGTTGTTTCTTCTTGTTGTTCTGGTGCTCTGTTGTTTGCTCTCTCTCCCTCCTTTTCCTGTGCTCCCCCAGTCCCCATCAAGCTCGTGTTGAGTAAGGACCGGCTCAGAAAGATGCAAAAAACCTGCAAGAATGAACCCTTTTTAGGGACCGGATGCTTGAGTGATGCGCCACAGCGCGCCACGTTCAGGTTGGCTCCGTCAGCGAAGCGAAGCCACGGGGGCCCAACAAACAACCGCCGCACCCTCGAGATCCATCGCCGTCTTGTCCGATAACACTTGGCTTGCCTTGTCTCGCCCATCATTGCTCACTGACTGACAAATACCTTGCAGGTAGGTATGGACAGTATTACGGTACGGTCAGCTTGGGTCGCGTCTTCAGTCAGAATCGAGCGAATGGCTGAGCCCAAGCCGCGGACGACCTGTTCCGATGTGGTTTTAGCTATCCAATAGTACCCGTGTGCCTCGGAAGGCCGCAGGCGGATGCTCTGATCTGCAACGTCCTTCAACATGAGAGGCTCTAGCGTCTAGATTCACCGTCAGCGTCACAGTGATCACATCAACCCAGCCCACTCATTGCTGTGGCTGTGAGACAACCAGGTTGCTTCACCCACGAAGTGCTCCGGACTTGCTTGTTCTGCCGCTGTTGCTGAATCTGGAGCATTAAGAACTATGAGGCTTCAAGCCAGACGTTTGTCTTGACATGGTGATGTGTCTCGAAATACCCCGGTTAACTGTGTGTATAAACACCGTTATCTCCATGATCTACCTATGGCCTCGAGCGGGAGGACCTGAACGCGGTGCCCAAAGCCTGCAGACCATCAACTTCTTCAACCTCGGACCGGTTCCACTGATCACTGATTCGGCTAGGCATCGTCTTTTGGCGGGTTTGGCGAATATCATTGGCCATTCTCTCTCTCGGCAATCCCCCATCCTGTCACTTCTCATCATTATCCGTGTCGCCAGGCTGAGAGCTATTTGCTTCTATCGGCCCCCCGGCTCACCGTTATTCTAGCCGCCCGATCACGCCAGCCAGGAAATGGCGATAGAGAAAACCTGGGGCTGATTGGCCGCTGTTAATGTCCACTTCAGCTGGGAAGGGGTCTGGGGGAAAGCCTTCAACTGCGTGAGTGCGGTCGTGGCGTTCTTGGTGGAAGCTGCGGAGTGTTGGGCCCTGTCGAAAGCCACAACCGATCGAGTTCAAGCTGTGGATGGATCCATGGATGTCTTCAACAAGCTATCTCTTGTCTCGTTTCTGCAGTTGTTAAGCTCGAAAGGTGCGCCGCACTCGCAAGACGTTACATCATGGGGGGAACTGTCAAATCGCAAGACTCCGTTGAAGATGTCGCATTCTATTTCCATATCCTCCTGGCCAATCGGGCTTTTGGTTGCCCAGCTGTCATCTCAGCTTTCAGCTGTCATAAGAACAGCCGATCGGGCACGTCGTATTATGTGACTGTTGTTCACACCTGGCAATTGGTGACATTCTTGGGCATTGTTTATTGGTGTGTTGTAGTCGGCGCCTCGGCTTGGCAATATCTACGGTAATTGTCTTGGGAATGCCGTCCGAGTCCACCATCTTCAAGCCTGCCGGCCACAACCATTAGCCTCGTTCTAGAATCTGTTAGCGGACATGATGTCGCGTGACACGGCAATCGAAGACATTCAAGCCTCACGTCCTTGTCGACGTGGAAGTTATGGCGCACGAAATTGATGCCATGCCCCACGGTCTAGCCCTTGAGCTTCATTCCCCAGAGGTCGAGATGAACCAAGGCGGGGCCAAGCTCTATGCTCAGTGTCTACATGTACATGCCTATTCTGCTAGCATTCCAACTCACGTCATCGACTCATTCGTTCTCTTGTGCACTTCGTGCCTAGCTTCCGCTACATGATATGATGCTATCGTGGGTGGGTGTAGAAGTTCATGTTGGCCTTTAGGTGCCTGTGTGGGTTGCTCGAATGCCAGAGCAATCTAAACATCCATTTCGTCCCCGGGGAATGCCCAATTTCACGTTCCTCCATGTTCTCGCTACCCTCTTAGCCGTGTCGAGCGCATACTTCGCGTAAAGGTTTGGTGTATTAGCTGGACATCTGATGCCAATGTGTTACACCGCAGCTTCGAACCGTCGCCCAGGCTCGACAATCCGACCACATAGAAGAATTCTAGGCGTCAATGAGGCGTCTCACCACACAGGAGTGTCAACACAGAATGTTCGACTGTACACACGAGTCTGGATGAGCGAGGCATCGTGACGTGGAAGTGTAGGGTAGCTGGTCGTCTTGACGTGGACGAGGACGGACGGATGATGGCTCACCAAAGAGCTTATACTTTACTACAGTTGGTTGCTCTATATACAATAAGTATTTTCGTTCGTCATTCTGTTTCCATACGGCATCCTTTGGAAATAGTTGCTTTGAGTAAATGATGTTGAGGACAACTCCATGAAGACATCCATACGTGCTGCCTACCCTGGACAACATGGACTGCCAGTTGATGATGATTGCTACATGTCCACTACACTACGATATGTTAGGCAAGTGAACCGAAGAAACGGAATCAGCCCAATGCATGCCTATCCAACAGGAAGACACCGTGGACATACCACATCGTAAGGTCGGGCCAGTGTCTAGGAGCTAAACGTGGCCATCGAAATGGTGACTGGAATGCAGACTTGTGTCATGCAAACCACATTCTACGCATTTTTACCAGTCAGATGTGATACTATCAATGGCGTGTGGATTCACATTTGCCGGCATACTACGAAACAGAGACATGATTAGAAGCCGACGTGGTACCTATGGAAGGGCCGGTACTTGGTGACAAGCTGGCGATGGATTAATTTTTAGAACCGCATGCAGAAGCAACCATCCTGGTCGCACAAATTACATGCAAGATCCCTCGTACTCGAAGTGACCGCCTTTCCGACTCTCAATGACTCGACTTGCCGACAGATAAGCATATTGTTTCAATTTGGCATATCGCCATCGGCCCGGTAGGTTAAACGTGTTTGTGACAGAGAGGGGACAGCTCCAGAGGGAGGAAGGGAGGGCATTGGTCTAAAGGTGGAGGAGACCCTGCAATTCGGCCAGAGTCAAGGCCGTGAAACAACAACGGGGGTTATCGGGCTGTGGCACAACATCCCGTCAATAGTATGTACGCATTGTGTGCAGCACGTCCGGATGGAAAATACAGTCCCGCAACAAGCGCGGATCGAACATTATTTGCTTGGTATCGGGTGACGCGTTTGGCCAGCCGAGCAGCCGAGATCTTGTAGGCATCGCAATTACATGCTGCGCAGCACTCGAGTCATGGCGAGTTGATTGGTCGCCTGTTTCATGCCGATGTGGGCGGCACGAGGCAGACAAAGTCATCCAACACGGCTGAGGGAGATTATCGCAATTATATTCACCGAAAGCCTCGCGGGTCAAGCTGCGTGGCGGTTGTTTGAAGGATCGGCCCACGCGGCACGAGACCCATGGAAAGAAACGAAACAACGACATCAAACTGGGGTACGAATGAAATTGTCCACTGGCACAAGTCACAAGCTGGGGGGCCGATGAAATTAGGTGCTGACGTGTGCTGCAGTGGCCGCCACATGGGGCCAAAGGAAGCGGAAGGATGGAAGCCCAGCGGGCTGATGCAATGCGGGAGGATGACGACCGAAGGATCATGTCGACAGACGGTGTAAGTCAGAAGGATGACCCGAGCATGGAGGAGTGAGAGGAGAGGAGGGGCAGAATATCTGTCAGAGGCCGGACCAACAGAGCGCTCGCTTGTGAAAAGGAAGTTTCAGAGACTCAACGAAAGTAAATAAGCGAAAAAGAAAAGCGACATTTACCTGTGGAGTTCATCCGTCTGCCTTTGTCGCTGACAGGTCTCGGCGTGTGCCGGTCCTTTGTCTCCTTGAACCTGGAACCTTGACAGGGGCTGATGATGTTGGTTTCGGGTGGGGAAGAATCACCAGACAAAAAAGACCATGACTCCAACAATTCATTATTTGTTGTGTTGGATTACCGAGTTGTCAAGCGAAGATGAAGATGGCACCTTGATCTTGTGAGTGAGTGACATGGCAGTTTTGAATGAGACCGAGGCTGACTTGACACATGTTGGGGAGGGGTTGCTGCATTGCCATTGCATGGACGGACGGGCATTGCCGATCTGATTTTGATATTCAGGGATGAATGCAACCAGAGTTGTTTCCGGCAACGAGCGCGAGCCTGCGGCACGGTGCATTCGCATCCATCTGATCATCCAAGAGCGAAAATAGGAGGGAAAATTGCAATCTTCCACATGAATGTCTGCTGTGTTGGACTTTTGCCTTGGTCAAGAGAGAGGACGTTGTCATGCTCATGACGTACGAATCAACCAATCAGTCGACAAAGGCAGACCCGGCCACGAGGCCGACCCAGAGATATGGGCAATGATATTAAGTTAATTTATGAATGCTGGCGAATGGCAACTCTTATCCGGACCCTGAGCATCATGCCTTGACGCTGGGGGTTGTCAATCGAGATGAGGCTTGATCTGCTGGCATTATTCCGCCTGCCATGATTGGGTTTGCCGCGACTACGGCTTTGATTGGCCTCATCGGCCTGATCTGATCAAACGTCCAACGGCCAGCCAAAGGGGTTGTTTGGCAAGGGCAGGCAGCCAGGAGCTAGTGCCAGGTACCCGAAGGTCAAACTGCTGCGAGCATGATTCCGCCACGAGCGGCACAGAACCGATGGAAGCTGTGAGCCCGGCTTCCCCTGGAAGATACGTACCGGTTTACCCGCCTTCTTGCGCGTGTGGCGGATGGTGATCCATGGGCGGCCCAGTGGAAAATGGACTGACCCCTTCAGGCAGGTGCCTGGTTCAGAAGCAAATAGCGCTCCATCAACTTACGAGATGGGTTTCGAATATTCGCGATGGCTTCGATTTTGAGCATCTCGCCTACGAGCTAAACAGTCGAGACGCAACCAAACTGCGACAGTCCGTGGTCCTGCTGCCGGGAATTGACAGCTTGATCTGCTCAGACACACAAACATAGCTCACCGACTGGTTAGCGTCCCGTTCAAGGAAAAGCCCGAGCCAAGGCCAAGACGCGCCAGCTGAGAGAAAACCTGGTCGAAGCCAAGCGTTGACCAACAGGTTGTTGACGACGCGAAAAAGGGGGCTGGTGGTTGGAGAGAGACTGTTGCTGTGGGAGTGGCGGTTCTGTCCTGGGTAGCGTAGCTAGGGCGGTCGGTGCCAAAAAAGCTTGGCTCCTATTTTCGCATGGAGCAGGTTACTTGTTGATCCCGAGCCAAGATGCCCAGGAGACGGGGATCTGCCCATCCTAATTTATGCCATGACGACGACGGTGGTGGTGGACATACGGTTGGGTGAATGGCGATGCTAGCAAACAGGTCAACAGCTGCAACCAGCGACGGACCAAGAGGCCGAAAGTGACAGACGGACGAGGGCCCGCGTCTCATTGCGAAACGACAGGACGTCGATCTCATTCTGGGGGACCCATTCAGGATCCGCAGCATTGGTGGCCAGTGTGTCGTTGCATTAGCAGCTGGACTGGAGGTCTGGGCTGGCTTTCTTTTGTGTGCAGGGGGTGCTGATGGCGTGGTTTATTTTAGTCGGTAGGCGCTGGTTCAGGTGTGAGTGGCCAGGTGCCTCTTGCCCGCCGCGGCTGCGTGTGCATGTGCGTGTGTGTGCAATCTGTGTGCATTGTGCCTGGTGCCTGAGAATCTTTGTCCAACACCGGCCAGGGTCGCTAGCCGATGGCGGGGCATCCAATGGGTCAACACAAGGGGGGGCCCGGGCTGAACGAGAGCCAACAAGGGCCACGAGAATGGGACAGTGTCGGCCGAACCCACTGAAACGATAGAGTTAATTTCCCGTCCTAAGAGAGCAGACCAGGCATTGGGCTGCCGTATCGAGTAGCGGCCCCCTGGACTGTGGCCGGTCCTCCCCTGGGAATTTCCCGGCATGCCCTGGACGTGGGCAGCGGTCACCCCTGAATTAGGCGGATCGCCCAGATTTGGCAAGGCTTGGAGTGAGCATCTTGCTTCTGGAACTCGCGCTAGTCCTTTAGGAGCAGTAGCAGATGTCTCTCCTTCTCCTCTTGGTGCATGTCTCGGTGTCTGATACGTGATGAAGCGCCCGGTTGCGTCTTGGTCTCGAGGGCACCCTGTGCGCGTTCGCACCAAGGCCCGGAGCTGGTGCTGGGTCTGCCAATCTCTCCAAACGCTCCCGTCCTGTTCCTCGCCCACCGTTCTCCGACGTAGTCTCCTCCTCAGGTTCCTACCTTAGCTAGCTTCCCCCTTCCAAGCGCAGAGTCACCCCAGTCCCAGTCTTGGTCCCCAGTCAAGACGCTCGGCCTTCCTCTCTTTCTATCCCCTTTCGTCTCCGCCGCCCCAGGCGCTTTGTTCCTTTTGCTTTCATCGTGCTGCTCCTTCCTTGCCAACTGAGAGTTTCATCTTTCTTCCACTCTCTCCCACGCTCCTTTATTTTGTTATTTTGGTTCCTCACTACATTCGCTTCTACAGCTGTCGCTCGCTACGATTTGGGGACCGGACTTTGCCTTCCACAAACACAACCCATTAGAAAAACAGGTTAGTTGATGTGCGGAACGACATTGATGGCGGAAGGGGGGAACCCGGAAACTGGAGAAGAGCTGGCAGACGAGAGACGAAGGGAGAGACAAGAGACAGGAGACGAACCATGGAAACGACCACCAACATGACCGAGACGAGGAGGAACAGAAATCGACCAATATCACAAGGAGCCTGCGATTGTGTTGATGTGGCACTGCGAGGAGAGTCATAGAGTCAAGAATCACTCGAGAGGGAAACGAAAAGTGTTGATCTGCGTCGTCGACGGCAACGGAAACGACGACGTGGGCAGGCTTGGCGACACGATGAAAACGAATCAACATTAACAAACGATGTCGACAACCGATCCATATCCTGCGACCTCTCCTCTCTCTTCGTCTCTTGCACCGTCTAGCTTGGACAGTAGTCCAAAACCATACTGCAGTGGCAGCCGTTGAAGGTCTAAAGCTAACCGCAAACCTTGTATAGATATTATAGTTGGATCGCCACAGCGCCACAGACCGTTACGATGAAGAACCTCATCACTTACACGCTCGCCGCGACATTGGCCGCTGGCGCCACTGCTCACCAGCACCAGCACGTCCACAACCGCCGCCATGCCGGCTCCAAGGTCCAGAAGCGTGGTGCCAACGTTGTCACCGAGTACGTCGTTGCTGCCACTGAGACCGTCTACGAGCTCGCCGGAAAGAAGCTTGGTCAGGAAGAGGCCAAGGCCGGTCTCGATGGCGGCAACCTGATCATCGTTGGCGAATCCAACCCTACCTACCAGCCTCCCCCTCCTGCCGAGACCACCCAGCCCGAGCCCCAGAAGCAGAAGGCTGAGATTGGCGCTCAGTTCTACCAGTCCAAGGAGGTCACCTCTGCCCCTGCTGCGGCAGCTCCCACCACTGTTGCCGAGGTTGTCTCCTCGGTTGCTGCTGAGAAGCCCAAGGCCAAGACCCCCTCCAACTCCAACTCTGGCTCCTCCTATGGCGGCAGCAGCGGTGGCTCGGGTGTTAACAAGAAGTTCGAGAGCGGCAAGGTTCCCTGCAGCACCTTCCCCTCGGAGTATGGTGCTGAGGCTCTCGACTGGCTCAAGCTGGGTGGCTGGTCTGGTATTCAGTACGTTCCCGACTTCACCTTGGACTCGTTGACCATCACCACGATCCACACTGCTATCAAGGGCGACAAGTGCAAGAAGGGTGCCATGTGCTCTTATGCCTGCCCTGCTGGATACCAGAAGACTCAGTGGCCCAAGGCCCAGGGCTCCACCAAGGAGTCCGTTGGTGGTCTTTACTGTAACGATGAGGGCTTCCTTGAGCTTACCCGCGACGGCTACGACACCCTCTGCGAGCCCGGTGTTGGCGGTGTCTCCATCCAGAACGACTGCGACGAGGACATCGTTACCTGCCGAACCGATTACCCCGGAACCGAGAACATGGTCATCCCCGCCCTTGCCACAGCTGGTGGCAGCGTCAACATCTGCAACCCTGAGCAGGACAAGTACTACATCTGGAACGGCTCTGGCACCTCGGCTCAGTACTACGTTAACAAGAAGGGATACAGCGTCGAGGACGCTTGTGTCTGGGACAGCCCCAAGGGCAAGGACGCCGGTAACTGGGCTCCCGTTGTCCTCGGTGTTGGCCAGGCCGCCGACGGCATCACCTACATCTCCATCTTCCAGAACCTGCCCACAAGCGATGCTCCGCTTGACTTCAACATCGAGATCACTGGAGACGTCAACTCCGAGTGCTCGTACGTCAACGGCAAGTGGACTGGCGGCGCCAGCGGCTGCACTGTGAGTTGATATGAACTTGATCTGAGAGAATACATGCTAACCAATTGACAGACTGGCATGAAGTCTGGTGGCAAGGCCATCGTCCGATACTTTTAGTTAAAAAGTCGCAAGATTTTTGAGTAGGATGTGCGTTGTTAATTTTTGGACCTTCTTGTGAATATTCTGAGCGGCAGAGCTTGGGACCCTTCGGCCGCAGGCCACGGACGAGGACAAGCAGCGGAGCACAAGTTGAATCTGCCGACCTGTACCGCGGCTGAAAAGAGCGGGATTCCTCCCTTTGTTTGTCAAGCTGGGGCTAGATTTCTTGTGGATATGGACTTGGATGACTTGAAAGGGATTGAAGAACGTTTCGACGGCTGATCTAGGTGCCAGTCTCTTTTCTCTGTGTCTTTTTCCCAGCAGTATTTTTTCCCTCGCTTTTCTTTGTCGGCACGTACTCCATATATGCATTTTTGTCGTTTTCTCATACATGCTTGACAAGATTCCCCCATGCACAGACACGTTGTATGGATGGCGACGGATGGATGCAACCGACGACTGCGAATTATCAATCACGCATTGGGAGGAGCCCGCGGCGTTTTTGTTTACTTCCCCGGGGAGAGGGCGGCGCGAGAATCTCTTTTCGGAGGATGAACAAAGAAAGAAAGAAAGAAAGAAAGAAGAAGGAATCGTTCGGGGTCGGCGTCGACGGGTCCAGCAATAGGCGCTCATCCAGGCTTGTCCATCTAATGTCTGTGAACCTTGTACTGTATAGTGTCTTGAATCTGGTAATTCTGTTTTTACTCTGCTGGTCTCGGTGATCGTGATCTTGCTTATGCTTGCTATTTGCGACCTCTCTGCTTGGTGTTTGGTCTTGTAGTCAGTCTCCGGTGGTGGTTCATCGGGGACGGAGGTGACCCGCTCCGGACGCCGAATGGAAGGTGCGAGTCAATCCGGGTTGAGCTGACTGGCTTCAGGTTCCCCAGACGCCACGGCCTGACGGGCGCAGCTTCAGTATGAACCATGGATGGTGCTGTAGCTAATAAGCGCTTAGCTCCCTTCCCGCGAACCTGTGACCTTTTATCGGAGTCAAGTTCCCTGTCAACCAATCCCCGCATTCGGTGCTGCTTCTGATGTGCTCTTGCATGCGTCATTAGTCGGATTGAGGGAAGCTTGGGGAAGTCTTGAGGTGACAGCGGTAAGCTTCCCTGTATCTCTCTCTGCATGTCTTGTGTGTACTGATTCTCATATCAAGGACGGTAATGGCCTCTGTGATCGGTGTTTGAATGCCGACACTAGGTTGATCTTGGGAGAAGGCCGAGGAGGAGGAGGGGATAGATTGTGATAAGAGTTGCTTCTCCTCACACCCAATGATAAGAGTCAACCAACGTCAACTGCGCCTATTTCATCCTCGACTTCCCGGCTAAAGTCTATGCAATTGACTCTCCTCCAGAGACATGCATATGCGATGCCGTCTGGTGGCGCATCGTGATCCCGTCCCGCCTTCGTCATCGACTGCATGACCACACCCTTCACCCCGAGCTGCTTTAAATCCAGACAAGCCCTGCCCGCTTTCAGCTTTTTAAGCTTGTTTTCTCCAGGATTGACATTGTTTGCCAATTCTCGACCGTACACAGGCGTCCGGAACAATGTCGCTGAATCGCGTCCAGAGCATCGAGACGCTTTCGGTCCCGCCGGGCCACCACCACGAGGGCCGCGATAGGAGGGCGAGCGATGCGAGTCTGAGGGTTCGCCGGTTGACGTTTAACCCTGTGCCGCAAGACTACGAGACTGCGTCTTTGAGGCCGGACGATCAGCATGCGGAGACGGTCGGAGCATTCGAGGTTCCTGAGTGGAAGCGGTTGCGTATGTTGTCCAACGTGATCATTCAATGGTCAATCGGTGCTGATTGTATCATACAGTTCAGATTGCTGCTGCAGTTATACACTGCCTCTTTGCAGCGGGAATAGGCTAGTATACACCCTTCTGCCCTTCAGAATGGTCAATTGACAGACTATCAGTCTTTGGCTACGCTGCGATCAAGCCCGTTCTCAAGCTTGAGGGCGCATATTCCGACATTTGCAAGCTCAGCCACTATGGAGACCACCAAAGCCTCAACGGCGATGCAAATGCCCTTGCCGACGATCCTCATGACACGTGCGTCGAGATCCGGCTGAACCTCATGTTCACCGTCGCCGCCGTCGGCACCAACGTTGCTGCTCTTCCCGTCGGTGCCATCCTGGATCATTTTGGTCCCCGTGTGTGTGGCCTTCTGGGATGTTTCTTCCTCGCAATGGGCGCATTACTCATGGCGAATGCTAAACAACTGCCGTTTGATGCGCTGCTCCCAGGATATCTCTTCCTGGCTCTCGGAGGCCCGTTCACGTATATCTCGTCCTTCCAGCTATCCAATGCGTTTCCTCGGCACTCGGGTCTTATCTTGGCACTCATGACGGGTGCCTTTGACTCCTCAAGCGCATTGTTCCTCATGTATAGGCTTATATACAACGCCACCAACGGCGGCTTCACGCTACATCGTTTCTTCCTCGTTTACTTGGTTGTCCCAGCTGTCATATTTGTCAGCCAACTGCTTCTCATGCCTGCGCAATCTTACAAGACCGTCGGCGAGCTCGTTGGCCAGGCTGCTGAGGCAGATGAGGATTCACTCAACGACGAAGATATGGGTACGCAGGTCGCTGATGATCAAGTCGACGAGCACACAGCGCTACTACGTGAGGAGCGGCGTGAGGAGAGAGAGAGGCACAAGGCAGTGGTGCACGACATTGAGAACCTCCTCGGCTCGGCAACTGGAGACCGTCAAGTCGAAGCCAAGGAGAGGCAGCATGTTGCGTCTGGCGTCTGGGGTGTACTGCACGACCGCACCGTCCTTGAGCAGATTCGGTCGCCCTGGTTCATACTGATTTGTCTCTTCACTGTGGTGCAGATGACCCGCATCAACTTCTTTGTCGCGACGATTCGTCCACAATACGAGGCTATTTTCGGGGATCATGAGCGCGCTGTGAGGATCAACACCTTCTTTGACGTGGCTCTCCCAGTGGGTGGACTCGTCTCGATCCCTTTTATCGGCACGGCTCTCGATCATGTTAGCACCGTTCTTGTCCTAGCGACGCTCGTCACTTGCGGCACACTGATAGGAATTCTCGGCGTGATACCGTCCGACTGGGCAGCATACTCTGGCGTCGTCCTCTTCGTCCTGTACCGTCCCTTCTACTACACTGCCGTATCGGACTATAGCGCCAAGGTCTTTGGCTTCCGGACCTTTGGCACCGTTTACGGCCTCATCATCTGTCTGTCAGGTCTCTTGAACTTTTCCCAGTCGGGTCTCGACGTCTTGTTTCACGAGACTTTCAACGGAAATCCCGTGCCCGTGGATATTATGCTTCTGCTCTTGGGACTTGTCATTGGTGCTTCTCTCGTGGCGTTTGTGGCGATACAGCTGCGAAACATAAATCTCAAGGACAGGGCCCGGATCTCGCAATGATCGTGCCGAGGTAATGAAAAAGGGTGACCCCTGAGCATCTATGATTCGAATATACCCGTTGTGTGGTTGAGTTATGCGATTATGAGTTTCTATGACGTTTGATGCTTGTTGTATACTGAGTTGATGTGATTTAGATG
The DNA here is from genome assembly GCF_026873545.1 of Fusarium falciforme. Classification (NCBI taxonomy): domain Eukaryota; kingdom Fungi; phylum Ascomycota; class Sordariomycetes; order Hypocreales; family Nectriaceae; genus Fusarium; species Fusarium falciforme. The sequence goes on along the minus strand of NC_070544.1, from coordinate 1,901,101 downwards.
ATCAAATTATTTAAAATGCCAACCTATATTCACATTGCTAAAAAATCCAATGTTGAGCAGCCGTGCTACTATGCTTACCTGGCAAATGTCGGCGATAGTAGAGAGCTAGATCATTGTTCCTTTTCTGACCTTTCACTTGTTAGTGGCTAACTTGTAGTAATCAACTGGCTCAACGCACTCTTGAGAATTACAAGAGCCGTAATATCTACGAACATAGAGGGTAAAAAAGACTCTAGAGCTTACGGAGAATACGGAATATGCATAAAGTACGGGCAATACGGAGAAAATGGCATGGAGATAACGGGGGATACGGCAGATACGGAAGACAAGGCACACGGAGACTACGGAGACTACGTAGAAACAGACACGGGAGACACGGGAGACACGGGAGATACGGAGAATACGGAGAAAAGAATACTGAGACTACGGAGGATACGGAAGAGACGAAGAAAAGGATACGGAAAATACGGAGACTACGGGGAACACGGAGATAGGTTACGGGGAATACAGAAAAACGGATGACATGACTACGGAGACTATGGAGGACACGGAGGACACGGAGGACACGGAGGAGACGAAAGAAAGGTATACGGAGAATACGGGAAATTTCTCGACGTCTATCACCATGTTGCTACTCGAAACTGAAGCCACTCTATCGTGTATAATAATGTCGTTTGTATCATCAGAATGTGAGATATAAATGACTATCTACTTCCAGATCAACTCAAGATCTGAATGTGTCATAACAAGTACCAATATTTACATGCTAATAGAAGTGAAGTCGTGAAAGGGCTGCTGGCGTAGAGGTTGAGATGGGTTTATATACAATGTCCAAAGGGGGCACCCAACATGTCCAAGCTCGACAGTCCATTTCAAGTCCTCTCAGGGAGGATGTTTGAGTCTCTGTGTGTGTTTATTCATACTTGGCCGCAGGAGTACGGAAGGGCTCCTCGCCGCAGTACTGACCCCAGCCGTCAAGCTGAGCAGAAGCCCACTTGATGATCTTGCTGAAGCCTTTGTCCTCGTCCTCGGCAGTGCAGTAGTACTTGTTGTCCGATGCACTGAGCTTGCCCGTCTTCTCCACCGAGGGGGGGTACTCGATCTGGAGTACGGGCTTGCCGGCGTCGATATAGGTCTGGAAGTCCTCGCAAAAGGGCCAGCTCTCTTCGTTGGGATCGCTGTTGCCGCGGCAGGACTCGAGCACGGCAAAGTCGAGGGTCGAAACGAGGTCCTCGGCGATCTCGGGGGCGTTCTTCTGGCCGACGAGGAGGGGCTGGCCGTCCTTGGTCTTGATCGAGTGGGCGTACTTGGCGAGGTTCTTGAGGTAGTTGGTGTAGTCAGAAGACTTGAGCTTGAAGCCCGTGGGGTCCTCGTCATTTTGTTGCCAGGCATCGACGTTGTCCGGATCGACAGCATCGCAGCCGATCTTGGCAGCAATGTCTAGTCGTGCCTTTTGGAGCTCAAGGACACGAGAGTCCCGGATGTCGAGATACCATTCTTCGTCGCCGTAGGGGTAGGACAGGGAGTGACCGATGACCTCCTTGGGGAACTTGCTCTTGTCGTCATCCCAATCCTGAAGGGCTCCGGCGTTGAAGTAGCAAATAACGAATTTGCCAGCGCTCTGTTAGGCCGTCGGGTCAGTACATGGCTTATCCACACCAACATGTTGCAGAAAGCTTGCTTACCTTGAGCATGGGGATCATGTTGGGGAACTCCTGGGCGTGGCCCATGTCGATATCCCAGACCTTAGCCTTGGCCGGGATCAAGTCTGCAGCACTGTCATGCTTGATGGGATGATGAATACAGATCTCCCACTGCACGCCTGGCTTGAAGTCGGCCAGCTCAGCAGCTTTCACCGTTGCGGCAGGCTTGGCTTGTGCGGTCTTGACAGCATCAGCAGCAGGACATTCGCCTCTACGACGAGCGCTTACGGAACCGCCAAGGGCGAGGGTGGTGGCAGCAATACGGCTGAAGGCCACCATGGTTGTGGATAAGGGATAAGAAAGGGCGTCAAGGAGATGGTCAGTATAGAGGTAGTAGCTGTTCACAGAACAACAACGAGATAGTAGTTGAAGCTTGGAACAACTCTTAAAGGAGGCGGGAACGTGATGGGGAATCCAAGGCTGACTCTTGGTCTGATGATCAATTCAACTACCCAACTATTTCCCTGGGCTCCGGCTTCATTATATCGACTTCAAAAGGACCGTTATGAGCCCCTTTGGCGAACAAGTTGATCCTGTCAATGCCTGCTCTAGCTCATCCAACATGTAAGCCATGTAAGACGGCTAGACAATTTTGGAATGGTCTCCTCTGTTGGGATGAAACATTAGCAAGGATCCATGATCAAGCACTCGTCCTGCGTAATACCATGTACATAACGTACAGACCTGGTCTCAGCTGTTGGTCCCCAGCTGTTGGGCTTGATAGATGGGGTCATGGACCTGGGAGAGGGAGCCGACGTCCCGCAACTCGGAGACTTTGGCCGTCTCGGAACCGACTTAGTACCGTGGGATTCAGAGAACCACTAGGATGAGGTTTCGCACCATCTGTATAAGGCATAGTACTCGGGTGATGATGACCTTCTCAAATCCTTCTCGGTTCCCCAAAGCAGGCGGTGCAAGTTCCAGGTGGATCCATGATTCTGCTTTATGTGAGGCGTTACAACGGCACGGTTTTGATTGACAGGGACCGAGGCCCACTCTAGCCCTATAGGACCATGACTTGTCAGAGAGGACGGACCCAAGGGCATGGATCAAATCATCCTCACTTCTAAAGTTCCATAGCTGTCCCCACAGCGGCTTCTCGCGCTCTGCGGACTTCGTCTCGTCTCTCCTCGTTTTCCTCCTTGAGCCGCTCCTCAACTTCATCTCTAATGGCACCAAGATCAGGTGGTATGGTCTGGAACTGAACACTCGGTGCTGCCTGCACAAAGCGGAGCTGCTCTGTAATGTGTTGAACAATCTCTGTCAACCGTTTCTGGGAATTGCGATTTTGTCGTGGCTCTCCAAGAATCTGCTCCAGTGTCGGGAAAAGCGTGTCTTGCCTGAAGTGGTCACGCCATGGAGCATGCTCTGGTAAGATGGAGCTGATCTTGTCATCGCAGTTGGTGGCAATACTAGTCTCGTAAGTCCATGCCCGGGCCACGTTCCGAGGAGTGTATCCACCACCACCGAAGAGGATCATGGGGATGCGCATCTCCTTGCAGAATTTGACACAGGCACCGTGGCCTTGGACTTGAAGGTTGAAGCGACCAAGGCGATCACCCGCCAGAGAGTCGGCACCACATTGCAAGGCAATGGCTCCAGGGCGGAACTTCTCCACAATCTTGCCGATGACAGTGTTGAACAGGTTATCATACTGCTCATCCGTGATACCGTCCATCAATGGTACGTTGAAAGCGTGATGAGCGCCTGGGTTGTGCTCACTCTTGGGACCGTTGTCGTCGAGAGCTCCAGTGCCCGGGAAGAAGTTTTGCGGGTCATACTTGTGGAAGGACACAGTCATGACACGGTCAGTTGAGAAGAAAGCCTCCTCGACACCGTCGCCATGGTGTACGTCAATGTCGATATATAGGACTCGGGGGTAATAACGTAAGAGCTGGAGGACAGCCAGCACAATGTCGTTGATGTAGCAGAAGCCAGAAGCTTCAGACTTCTTGGCGTGATGCAGTCCACCGCCCCAGGAAATAGCAATGTCGGACTGCCCACTGCAGATCTTCCTGGCAGCATCCAGGGAGCCACCAGCTGAGAGGGAACAGTAATTGAATAGACCGTCAAAGAGTGGACAGTCAGAGCCGCCTAGGTTGAACTTCAGGTCAATACCCTGGTTCTCAAGGTCGCGAGGTACCGGCTCAGGCAGGACTGTGCCGAGAAAGTCGAGGTAATCTGTCGAGTGAAAGTCGGCCAGCTCCTCGTATGTGGCTGCTCGGGCGATGTAATTATCCATGGCGAATGACATGCCGTAAGAATAGATGAGGCTCTTGGACAGCGTCAGACGCCAGGGCTTCATGGGATGTGTGACTCCAAAGTGGTGACTCTCAATATCTGGGTTGCAGTGGAACGACACCTTGTAGCCCTTTGGCCGGGTGATGCCTGATTCTTCGGCCAGGCGCTTGCACTTGTTGTAGAACTTGGCGTTGTCCATCTCGCTCGCCAGCCCAAGGGGCGTGTACTCCTCAACGACGGTGTTGTCACGGTCCTCATCTGGAATATGGGGTAGGTAATTGGGTTTGGGAACCCGGTATCTGTAAGAGTCTATATCCATGATGGCGAAAATGAAGGCTGCGTTGTCGATATCTGAGATGTTCTTGCGTGGCGCGACGAGGTCGCTGGGTGAATGAGTAAGCAGGTCTGCGACACCCGCGCTTCCAGCTCCTGCCCAACTGAGCGATAGAAGATGAGACACTGTAAGCTGTTTTGAAATGTGTGAGTGGGAGATGATCTCTCAAAAGGCGATACTCTGCGAAAAGCTGTTGTAAAGTTTGGGGGGAGGTTGGTGTATTTGGTAAGTTGGCTCGCCTCAAATGCTGAGACTCGAAAATGGGAAAGAGTGTGCAGGATGGCGACGGCTGGATCTGGCCTTCGATAGAAAGTAGAGTCAGGTACCTTGAGGGGAAATTATAGAGGAGAAGCAGCGATTCGGTAGATGGGAGACTTTGAAATACTTTCCTTGGTCTGAAATCGTCAGGAACCAACCTGCAGCTTCTCCCATCTTTAGCGTGCACTGGATAGGCCTAAGCCTGATTGGGGCTAGCCACTTCAAGTCAATGCTTAGCTGTGGCGTCGAAAAGTGGCGCGCCGAGGCTGGCTGATCAACGTCACAGGTCCCCGGCTCGACTTTTCTTCCGCGGGCTGTTCTCCAAAACCTAACCTTCATCGCGCCTACACTGATCGCGACATCGCTCGCAGAGAACCTTAACCATCAAAGACACGTTCGTGGTCGCTGTTCGCCATCTACCGGAGTATCGCGATTGCAAGAGCACACCCGCACCAACTCCCTGGAGAACAAGACTTCGTTCGTGCACCAAAGCAGGAGCCAGCGGGTACCGAGGTGAGCCGAGCCGAGTCATTCATGTCGATTTGCTCTCAGCGCCTTCTCTGAATCAAAGCGAGCCTATCACTGTGTTGCGCGTTGCTCGTGACAACCACTCCCTCCCCCTGCTCCTCGCTCCGTCTGCCGTCTGGCGTTGACCCCTCTGGGACCACTTCTTTCTCCGGTCCCTGCTTGCCCTTGTCTCGCCTGACCAACCATCAAAGGCCTGCCTGTCCGTTCTGTTTCTTTGCCTGCATCTCTCCTCGTGCTACATCGCTTTGGCACATCGCATGGGGTCTTTGAGGCTTCGACGTCATCGCTTTCTTCCAACAGCTTTTGTTGCGGGGCTCCCCCATCGTTAACAATCATGCCTAGAGACGACTTGTCGATCGACTTCGTCAAGAGGATGCCTCAAGCCGAGCCCCTCGATCCCGGCTTGATCCTCGACGACTGGATCAACCGTGTCCAGAACCTCCCCGAAGAGATTCGTTTCATCCAGGAGGAGATCGCCGACAAGGACCGCCAGTACAATGAATGCATTCGCGTCATCGAGGATCGCGACGGGAAGATACAGAAATGGATCAAGACGAACGGGAGCCATGAGCCCAACCCTAAGGAGGAACTCCTTCGCGCCCAAGTCCGCGAGAACTATGCGCGAGCCGACCAACTGTCGCAAGAGAAGATCGCCCTGCACCAGAAGATGCAACTCATAATGGACAAGCACCTTCGAAGCTTGGATGCACAGATCAAGCTCCTCTACGACCGAGCCGAACCTGGCTTTACCGATCCCGACGAAGTGCCCTCGCTGCTTCGACCCAGTGCCGCGAACCACACAGCTCCTTTAATCCGCGCCATCAACCCCGCGAGCCATATGGCGGCGACTGGCCCTGCCACTCCTCTTACCGCTGCGCAGACGTCGTCCAACCCCACGCTTGCCCGACTCCCGAACCATCCCAACGTACGACATGCACAGGCTCAACAGCATGCCGCATCTGCGCCCGCTACCCCAGCTGCCAGCATGATATTGAACAGACAAAGAGAAGGCTCGGCAGGACCTGCAACGAAGCGCGGCCCCAGGATTAATCCTTCGTTGGGAAGTATACCAACCACGTCAAGTGGGCTAGCAAGACATTCTTCATTAGGACCGGGGACCCCTAAGGGCGGTGCTGCTGGCGGACCTGCTGCTCTTGCTAGAGCTGGTAGTGCAGGCCCCAGGGCTAGTTCAGTCAAGTCAACAGGAACAGCGAGTGCTCGTCGGGGCACACCTACGGCGGGTGGCCGAAAGAAGATTGCCAACAAATCATCACTGTCCCGGGTTAAGAAGGCGTCAAGCAGGAACTCACCTGCGCCGACTGTTGATAGCGAGTTGTCGGATGTTGATAGTGGGAGTGGAGATGACGAGGATGGCGCTGATGGTCGATCGAGGGGGACGCCTGTTATCGATGGTAAGGACGGAGATGGAGACGAAGTACTGGGCGACGCGGACGATGATGACGAGGAGGGTGGCGACGACAAAAAGTATTGCCTGTGCCATAACGTGAGCTATGGTGACATGGTTGCTTGTGACAACGACAACTGTCCCTACGAATGGTTTCACTGGTCCTGCGTTGGACTGAAGAGTGAGCCTAACGGGACTTGGTACTGTCCAGTGTGTACCGAAAAGTTCCAGAAGAAGAGCAAGTAGGCGGCGCGGCGCGACCACTGGGAAAGGTGAGGATGGAGAAAATGATTGGGTGCTTGAATTGTCCTGGCTGGCGTTGTCTTGGGAAAATTGGATGCCTCGGCTTTGGCGTTTCGGAGACGGTTATACCCCCAACATTGATTCGAGTAGCACGACTCTTGAACTGGGATATGAATACACATATGCTTCACTCTTAGACTCGGTGAACCGACTTTGTTCAGATGTTGAATTTGATTTGCTCTATGACAGCCCAAGAACACACTCGACGACGCCACGCCTTACGCCCTCTGTTTCCTCTCTGAGTTGATCTACCTGAGCCCCCTTCTCTCGAGCTTTGTCAACAAAGTCGTCCAGCGAGCCACCAACGCCAAAGTACAACCGCTTGGCAGCAACAAATGCGCCAGCCTGGCTACCAGCAGTGTCACGCTCCTTCTCGAGGATGACAAAAATAGTCTCGAGGAACGCTTGAAGTGCGAAGGGAGAGTAGATTGTTTCCGCACCAAGGATAAGTGTACTACTGGGCTGGGCATTCCCTGTGGGCAGAGCGTAGAGCAAGTCCACAAACTCCTGTGACCAGGCTCCTGAGATGAAGGATAGAGACAGATTCGACTCGAGGAGAGACTGCTGGAATGCCGCTAGGCCTTCGGGGCCTAACTCAACTTCGCCTTCGATGGAGAAGGCTTCTTGAAGAGCTGGTAGCTGTGTGTTGTTGAGTGCCCAAGAGAGGATAAAGTTGGGAAGGGTGACGAGCTGGAGGACTGAGGGGTTGTAGTCTGCTAGAATGAGAGACAGTGGCTTCTTCTCTGACTTGGAACCCATGGCCCATTGAAAGAGGGCTAGTGATGGCAACGCGGTACCGCATCCCAGCTGTGTAGTATCGTTAGTGATCATGTACTTCGCTTCTCAACTCAGACATACCTCCATCACCCGCAAGGGCATTTGCTCCAACGTCGAGATGGCGTTCTTTGCCGCCAGGACTTTGACGAGATCGACACTGCTTTCCCAGCTCTTGAAACCGCCCTCATAGACGCCCGTCTTCACATCATGGTTGCCCAATCCCTCCGACTGCGCACCTGCGACATCCTCCTCCTCAGCCATCAGCTGCACCCTGACATCCCACAGCTCTCTCCGCGGCAGCTGGATCGTAGCTCCATCATCTAGCGTTACGTCTAGTAAGCTGTAGGCGATCTTGGACGGCAGCTGGGCCAGCAAATCAGCGAGCTGGTGGTGAGTCGGTGGAAGTTGAGGTTTTCCCGGGACTGGAAATGCGCTTGCAGCCGGAGCCGGGGCTGGCTTGGGGGCAGCAGGTGCCGTCTCATCATCTGAGATGTCGTCGCCGGTGAAGCCAAAGGAAAAAGACATGATGGGCGTCGTCTGTGGTTGAAATTTGAGGGTTGCTTCACTGGAAGCCGTTTGACAAACAGGAAAAGTTGTGAGTGTGTGCACTGTGCAGTGGGGCAGAAAAATTGGCATTTTGACGTACCGGGCACTGTGCTTGAGAATCTCGTCAACGCTGCCATCTTTACCGTCCTTGCAATTCTCGACTGGTTATTTGAAGGCCAACAACACCCTCGAGCAACTTCCAAATATAAGTTTCTGGGGTCAATTCGTATATCTGATTTCTTCTACATACACAGAAACCCGAGCCACAATGCGTCCGTCAGTCTTGAGGCTAGCATCTGCCGTCAACACCCAGCGTGGGCTGAGGCCGAATCCAATGGCCCTGCTTCCTCCCATCCACCTCTACCGCCGTCTCCTCCGTGCCCACCGCAAGCACCTACCGGCTGAGATGAGGATTCTCGGAGACGAGTATATCAAGGCTGAATTTAGGGCGCACCGCAAGGTGGACAACCCAGCTCATCTGGTAAACCAACACATTATTAAGCCTGGAATCTATTGAGAACCTCGACTAATGTTCTTATAGATTGGCTTCTTGACAGAGTGGCAGCTGTATGCTCAAAAGATTGAGGGTGACTCTTGGGTGGGTGATAAGTTGGATGAGCAGAAGCTCGCAAAGATGAGTGGTAAGTCTCATGATATATCTTCAACGATTTGATGCTGACCGTGTGCTATAGATGAGCAAATACACCAACTGTACGAGTTGATGCAGGCGATTCAGGCCAGGTCCAAGGAGGGTGGCGAGTCAGATTCATAGACATCTATTGCATTATATCCAAACTGGACAAGAACCATTGTACATCTATTAACCTTCTAGCATCCATGTCTTCTATCTTACTGTATCATCCATCTATTTACCCTCCAACGCCTCCGCAATCCAGGCCGCCTGGATGGCGCTGACCTTCTTTGCATAATTCTTGTTGGTATATACGTGCTCGAGGAACATGATGGCCTCTTTCTTCTGACCGTGCAGCACACTCGCAGGATGGATGGCGACAACATGTTTACCGTGAACGGTGACGAAGCTGCCATCTGGTGCCAACATTGCCGTCTTCAAAGCAAACCCTCGAAGGAAGCACTTGAGCACCTGCTCAGCTCGCTCTGGAGAAATGGGGACAAAGGGTTGAGGGTCCTGTGGAGGAGCTTCGTCCAGAAGTTTCTCCCTGAGGCACATGCCACGGAGTTGCCGCCGAATGTTCAAGGCCTGTCTCATGTTGCGCATGTTGATCTTTCGTTGTTTGCACCAGTTAACCCTGTCCGCGTTCTCAGCCGTGTACTGTTGCATCGTCGTGAGATACGTGATGATGTCTCCTTCGCGGCGCTGAAGCTCTTTCCTCGATGCCTCAACCTCCTCCTGAGCTTCTTCGGATTGCACACTTAGGAAGATGTCTTCTCCGGAGGTAATGCAGGATATTATGTCGATAGCCTCGGTAACGCAGTCAAACTCGGGCTTTGCAGCAGCGAGAAGGACCGCACCCATTGGCGCTGAAATAGGGAAACGGGCCATGGTTTCACCAACACTCGTGATGGTTCCATCGTCATTCAACGCTCCGAGGAAGTGCAGATGAACCAAGGCCTTCTCGATGGCCTCGGTTTCCGGGGGGTCCATGAGAGGAAAAGCAAGGACATCCTGGATACCCCGCGCTTTCATGGTCAGCACAGCCCCAAGCACATCGTTTCGAAGAATCTCAGGGAGGTCCGACTCTTGAAGCGACTTGAATGCTTCTTCTGTATACAGCCGGAAAGACTTTCCTGGGCCTTCACGGCCTGCTCGACCAGTTCGCTGCACAGCGGATGATTTAGAAATTGGCTTGGCGAGAAGAGACTCCATGCCCAGTCGTGCTCGATACTGCTTCACCTTGGCCTTGCCGCAATCCACCACATATCTGACTCCAGGCACAGTAACCGAGGTCTCGGCAATATTTGTCGCCAGAACAATCTTTCGAGTGAAGGAAGTTTTGACGGGCAAGAAAGCCTCGCGTTGGGCATCCATGGACAGCTGGCCGTAGAGAGGAAATACCTTGACCTTGGGGACATTGGACGCCAATGTGCCCGCGTACTCCTCGATCAGTTTCTGGGCCGACTCGATCTCTTCTTGTCCCGTCAAGAAAGCCAGGATGTCTCCGGGGAGCTGCTCCTGTAGATGTATCTTGAAAACGGTCTTGAGAAGAGCGTCCTGAAGGTCGGCCACCGGTCGTGGCTCGTGGGTGACCTCAACTGGGTACTGTCGTCCTTTGATCTTGAGAACCTGGAGAGGATTTGTGTCCTGGATCTTGGGTCGTATATCCTTGAAGAACTCTTGAATCCCCTCCACATCCGCTGTTGCACTCATGATGACCACCTTCAGAGGAATACCACCGCGGCCGGATAGGTCTCCAGAAAGAATTTGCTTTAGAAATCCGACGAGAAGATCGACATCCAAACTCCGCTCGTGAATTTCATCAACAACAATGGCGCTGTAGCTCCGAAGATCAGGGTCGCGCAGAAGTTCCTGGAGCAACATCCCTTCCGTCAGGAACTTGATCCTGGAGCCTTTCGGAACTTGATGATCGAATCGAACCGAATAACCCACCAGGCCGTCTGGCCTTCCTTTCCCAAGAGGCGTGCCGGCTTCTTGGGACACTCGATGGGCCAAAGTTGTTGCAGCGACTCGTCGAGGCTGCGTGATGGCAATCATCCCTCCCACCGAGATTTCGTCGTTGGAACCTGGAAGCTTGACCCTCTGACGTCTGCACCAGGACTCCTGGTAGAGAAACTGAGGAACCTGGGTACTTTTACCCGAACCTGTCTCACCAACTAGTACAAGCACATCGCTGCCTGATTTCCGCAGGGCTTTTTGAATCTCCTCGCGGTACTGCCAGATAGGAAGCTCTTTGCGTGTCTTGAGCAGCTTTGGATCTTCCCGGCTTCGAAACTTGTCATTGTTGCGCTCTTTGAAATGTTTCTTAGGCTTGGAAAAATTGTCGTCCTTGGTGTCAGCGGATTCGGTGTTGCTTGTTGTCTTGGGAGTTGAATCTTCTGGTGTTGAGGTTGAAGTTGAAGTTGGAGGTGTGATCTTGGCTGGTTTTGGGGCTGGCGCTGTGAGATATCCTTCGAGAGAAAGGGCCTTTCCTCCTATCGTGACAGCATTTGGATCATTCTTGGTCTTTCTCCTCTTAGATGGGCGCGTAGACGTGGTTTCTGATGTCATTTTGCCAGTTGTTGGTGTGTTCTCGGAGTACACTTGGTGTTTGTCCTTGAGTCGGGAAATTTTTAGTTGGGCTTTATGAGAGACCCTGGTACAGTGCCAAGTCAGCGGCACTGTGCACCTCACCACCGCAAGGCCGTCGCCTCTATGGATATGTACACTTACAAGGAATGGAGAGCTTTCTACATTTTGGCAGAAAACTGACTCGATATTCTCCATAGGTCCAAGAATCTAAACGATCCTCAATTCTGTATTATTTGCGCAATATGGTGTACAAAAATGAGCTTTCTTGTGTGTTGCTTCGATGTGCCCAGTTCTTGATGGCTTCAATAAACGGATAATCCCATGCGCCTCATTTATTCGTCAGAGTACAAAACACATGCTCTCTAAATCGTAATGTAACTTGAAGACTGCCAATACCTGGCCGAAAAAGCCTCCGGGAACTTTCCATTTACCCTCCTCCTTCAGTCTCGTTCCATTGGAATGATTGCCAGTGGAACTTGGCGAGGCGGTTAGCAAAGCAGACGCCAGCCTTGAGACAGGTCAAAGCCCAAGATCCTTCGGTTTTATTGCAAATTCGTTCTTACAGTTGACCCAGAGTCTGTTTTCTTTTTGTCTGAACGTATGCCAAAGTGCACGTCTTGACTGTATCAACTCTGTAGTCGCCTAATAGCCCAGATAAAACCCACCACAATGGGCACATTAAGTCGAGTCGTGCCCGTCCTCCGTGTCTCTAAAAACCATTTCTATCGTGAGCATTATTGGTAGCCCCTTACTTGATGCGGGCCAAGCGCTCTCTGTTCATCCTCGTGGCGTCATCAACAGCATCGCTCTATATGTGAGGTTAGATCTGGTTTCATGGGTGACGTGAGAGAGAAATCCACTTGCCTTGTTCATAATACGATCGATCTGCTTGTTCTGCGCGTCAACCTCCTTGCCAATGGCTCTGCCAACCATGTTCATCATCGACACTTGGCTTTCCAGCTCGGTAATGCCATCGTCGATCTGGTCTTCAAGCTCGTCTGCACCCTCCTCGTCGTCGAGGTTGAACTTTCCATAATCCTTCTTGCGGGCTGCCCCTCGTGCTCGGCCCGCAGTGCCCATATCCCTGAAGTTGGACTCCATGCGCTGGTTGGCTTGGAAACCGTCACGACGGGTGGCTTCTCGGGCGTCTCGCTCAGCCCGGTGACGTGACATGACCTCCTCATCGGCCTTCAACTGGCGCTGCTTGGATGTGAATGGGTTGCTGACATGGACAGCAAACATGCTTCCGTTCAAAGTCTTGAGCTCTGCGGCGCGGTCCTGGGCAATCTTGTTCTGGTTGGCAGCGAGATCGAGATGCTTCTCGGTGTTGTTCAATCGTTCACCCTGAGCACCAAGACGAGCTAGCGTAGCGCGGCCGACCTCGTTCGCCTGTCGAGCCATCTGGACTGAGCGGTTGACGGAAGAAGCACTCTCCTGCTGAAGTTGTCGCTTCTCTTGCAGGATAGCCTGGTACTCTGCCTCTTCCTGTTCCTCGGCGGTCAACTGGCGCTCCTCTCCATAGCCACCATATGCACCACCGTCTGCTCCTGGCTGCCCATAGGCTCCGCCCTGGCTAGGCGTCTGCTTCTGAGCCTGGCGCTCCTGGGCACCGGCGAACAAGGCATCGCGGTTGTCATCAGGCTCGCTGGGACCAAATCCGCCATAGCCACCAGGGCCTCTAGCACCCGCGGCTGGGGCAGCGTTGTTGTATCGGTTCTGGCTGGGCGCATCGCCATATCGGTTTCCGCCGTAACCACCACCAGATCCGTATCTATCCGCACCGTAGCCGCTCGGGGGTTGCGAGGGGGGACCTCCGGGTCCGGGCGAAGGAGCACCGTAGGGGTTGGCAGCCTGAGGGGCAGGGCTAGGGCCGCCGGGGCCACCAAGGCCTGCGCGGGCTTGTTGATAAGGAGTCATGTTGGCATATTTCGCTTCGTCGGCATAGGGATCTTTGCCTCCTTGCTTGGCGTAGGGGTTGGAGGAGTTGGAGGAGACGGACTGAGACGACTTCTTGCGACCAAAGAGGGCATGACGGTTGGCGTCGTCGCCGTCATCGCCCTTCTTTCCAAAGCCGAACTTCTTCATGGCGAGGTGGCGAGAAACGGGCGGGTATGGATCGTGATTGATGTGTTGGTCGTAAGAGATAGGGTCGTTGAAAAGGAGAAATCAAAAGGACAGTGAAGAGCTGAAAGGAGGAGATGGATGGCAGCGCTACCTTATGAGAGGACTGACTGATGGACGGGAGAGCGGACCCTGGCCTGGCGGGCGGTGTCCCCCCTCCTCCACTCGGGCTGGTACAAATCGGTCTTCCTGGGTTCCAGGTTGTCATGCATGTACTTGTTAGCGGCGCGGCCTTTCGTTTCGGGGATGGATCAGGCGCCAGTCAGGCGTCCCAGGCCTGCAGTGATGGGATTCAGCATGCCAGCAGGCTCCAAGTTACAGGCCGGCCTGGCACCTTAGTAGGCGCCCAACAAGCGCCCGAAGGCGAAATGGAAGCCACCGTTAAACTGGAACCTAGATGGACCCTTCAATTCCGGCCCCCTGGTCCTACAGCCGCAACCTGGAACCCCTCCATGCAGTTTATGGATCCTTAATTCCATGCGGGCACTCGTCTTTTCGTGGCTTTTCTAAGAATGTTTAGACCTCCTGGCAAGGAACTTGCCCTCAGGATTCTAGATTGATATTCTGCACACTAGTCGGCATGATCCAGGCTTGCGAGTGGCCGCCCAAAGAGGGTGGCTCAGCGCTTTCACTGCGTCAGCCAGTGGCGGCGCCCACGTATGCCAGTCAGCTTGAGGGTGGTATTTTTATCGCTGCTCTGGCCCAGTCAGGCTGACAGGAAAGGACTTTGGATTCAGCTCGGGTAAGCCATTTTGATTTATTGGGTGGCTTGATGAAAAGTGAAAAACCGAGCCAAGCTGTTCCCAACCTGGAGTTTGGAGTTGGTATGAGACAGTGCTCATGTTCCGACACAGTTTCACCTATGGAGGGGGAGTGGATATACATTCCTCTGCGTGAGGTTGATGAACGCATAGATTTTAGAATAGAGATATTGGAGAGAGGAGGTGAAGTTGTCCAAATTGTTGCTTCTTTGTATCCCACAAAGTCAGTCTGAGTACTCCATACCTTCCTATATTTCAGATGAAAGGTACTTTGGAGAATCCAGGTGTATTGCGGGGGAGTCAACCTATGCAGGAGCCCGGGCTGCAGAAATACCACCAGTAAGCTCAGGATGAGCTCAATATGAAACTTTTACCACGGATATCCCCAGGTATTTGTGCAACTTGAATATCATTATACCAATCGAACAACACCCAATGGCCTGAATTGCAAACTCTATTAACGAAATGATATCACGTGCCAGCACTGCGAAAATGGAAGGAGTTTAATCACACCCAGCTCCAATCAGCCCACTGAGTGGGGGGTTGCCTCAGTCGCTCGGCAGTGGCTGAACCCACTGAGGGCCCCGCCAGAGACCCACCTGGGAGCCTTCTGAGAGTCCTAGTGATGAAGGACCATTGAGGCAATCACGGCACCCCAGGTTCTTGCGAAGCTCCCGTGATTGGCTGCCTGGCCGATGCGTCACCTCTGACTCGCTTCATTCCGACTCGGCCAGCCGGGAAACACGACCTAGAATTTCCTACATTAACACGCAAGGTCGCGGTGTAACCTTTGGATATTGTTTTCGAATTCGAGACTTAACACCGTGACTTTGCTTGAGCTGCACATTCCAACCTCTTCAGCATTCACAGTCGGCGTCATGCCTTCCTTTTGACCTGGCAACTGACTGACCACGTCCCTCCAACATTCTTTGGAGTCGTGATCAACGTATCCATCACGGCCGCCTCCTCACACATCGATATATCTCCTAAGGAGTCAACAAGATGATAGTCCGAATACAGCACAACCTCTATTCTTACTTCACTGGATATCTCGCCCTGCAGTCATTACTCTTACAGCGTACCTCAATATCAATACCTTGAACTTATCTGCCCCCCTTCTCACTCAACCCCTGAGCCTCATCTACCCATTCCGTTGTGGCCATGGCCTCCGTGTTCACTTACGATCCGGACCCTCCGAGGGTCTCATCCCCCTGGCTGCTCCCAAACGATCCTGGGAAGGACGACAATGAGAATAGTCTTGGATCAACGACCCCTGGCTCAACCCAGGACGTTCAGCCAGGCTTGTTGTCGGAGTACGGGGTCACTAAACTTGAAGCAGAGCCCCAAGAAGGACCAACTGAGTATAAACTTCACCTCCTTCTTCGACCTCGAAGGGTATTCAAGAACATGAGCACAGCTGGCCAGTCCCGCAACCATCGGCCTGCGAAGCCATCGACACCATCTCCAGCTGCCTCAAGCCAGCCCCGGCAGGAGAGGCTTCAGCATCTGACAACTCAGCTTCTATGGAGGCTGCAGCAGTCCTCTCCGTATCACGCATCGAGTTCCAAGGAACTGGCCCTTCCAAAGCTACCAGATGACAATGTCGACCTCACCGCTCCCGTCAAGCTGAATAGCCTCATCCCAGGGCTTGAGGAATCAAGGGGTGCTTTGTACGAAATTGGCGTCGCGGATGATGGTACACTCATTGGGCTCACTAAAGACGAGATGGACGAAAGCATCACAACCCTGAGGGTCATGGCCGCGAGCTTGGGATGCTCTGTTGAGGTTGTCCGCATGGTCATTGTAGGAGATTGCGAATGGGACGAGTCAGCAGAGCTGGTTGACAACTCCGCAACTGAGCCTGCCACTGTCACCCGAAGTGGCAAGTTGTGGGTTGCCGAGGCACTTGTCATGCCCAACTTTGGTTTTGTTGATGGGGATGACTCTTCGACTTCCCAGTCAGGGAGATCAACAGGGGAGGCCCTTACTGTCCCTAGCCGCGGCAGCTCAACTACACCTCAGTTAAGGGTCACATTCACCGGTCCCACGACATCTGGAAAATCAAGCTTGTTGGGCACGTTATCAACCGGGACCCTCGATAACGGCCGTGGAAAGAGCCGCCTCAGCTTGCTCAAGCATAGGCATGAAGTTGTCTCTGGACTAACCAGCTCCATAGCCCAGGAGCTCATCGGGTACAAGGACCATTCCATCCTCAACTATGCTCATGGGAATATCGAGTCGTGGGTTGATATTCACGATTGCTCCGAGAATGGCCGCCTTGTCTTTGTTTCTGATTCGGCCGGCCATCCAAGGTATCGTCGCATTGTCCTTCGCGGTCTCATGAACTGGGCGCCACATTGGATCATTCTCTGTCTTGCTGCAGATGACACGGAGTCAGCTTCCAAGGGTCCCGGCGCGACGTCGTCGGCACAAGATGTCCTTGGGGCTGCTGCAGCGGGTGTTGACCTAGTCAAAGCCCATCTGACCCTGTCTCTCAAACTTGGTGTTCCCATGGCCGTTGTTATCACCAAGATGGACCTTGCTTCCAAACCAAGCCTGGCGAAGACCATGAATAAGGTTCTAACTGCCATCAAGGAGGCCGGGCGTGTACCCAAGATTTTGCCGCCCGACCAAAAGCAGCATCGAGAGTTGGAGAGCGTCCCTGAAGAAGATCACAACAAGGTCAGGGAGGTGTTGAGAGGTATCTCGGAGAGTGGAAAACATACTGAGATCATTCCCATTGTGCTTACAAGCGCAGTCAAAGGGAGCGGCATTGGTCTCATGCATGCTCTACTGGAAAACCTGCCTCTGCCGCCTGCTCCTACGGCTCGTGACTTTGTTGGCATGGTGTTGAACCCAGAGCAGCCTAAGTGCCTCTTCCACATCGACGACACTTTCACGTTGCCGGCGTCTTACAGCGTGTTGACAGGAAGCTCTGGAAAGCAACCCGAGCCAGGCATTGTGGTCTCCGGGCACCTTCGATTTGGCCGGCTTTCTGTGGGTGACAAGATCGTCATTGGACCGTTCCCATCTGAAGAGGACGACCCCCGTGGCTCAACTCCAGAGGATAGGCCATCGCCTGGTAGCTATGGACTATCAATATCGCACCCATCTTCAGCAGAGTTGGCACGCATCGCCATGAAGAATGCCGTTTCAGCTTCAGCCATTGCTGGAGAGTGGCATGATGCACAAATTGTGAGCATCCGCAATCTTCGATTGCCAGTTTTGACCCTTGAGGCCGGACAAGCTGGATCGATTGGGCTTGTGATCCATTCATTGTCGAATGGGCACCTAAACGGCAACTCTGGATCTTGCTCACCGGCCGAGGTTCCTCGCATCCGCCGCGGCATGATTCTAGCAATTCCTTCTAAGCACATGGCAGACACTGGGCTGAAGCTTCAAGCGGCAAGCGGGTTCACAGCAGTCTTCGGTGACCCAGACGCCCGGATGTTGGCCGTTGGCTCGTTTGTGAATATCTACATTGCGAGCGTTAGGACGGTTGCCCGTATCCGTCGAGTAACTCGCCAGGCTAAAGACTGGGAAGCTGGCAACGTGGCCACAGACGACATGGAGGACATTTTCAACCTCAACGAAGATGTCGAACCCGAGAATAACAAGGCAGAGTCTAACCAGTCGACGAGTGGTACCGAGGTTGCTTTGGAACTGTTGAATCACCGAGAATGGATCGAGATGGGGTCGCGTGTGATACTGATGGAAGGTGGATCTCAGGATAAATCTGGGCTTGAGGGTTTTGTGGGAAAGGTTGTCGAGATCATTGATTAAGTTCTTGAGCGGAATTGTTTAGTTAGTATTGTTGCTCTCAGCGTTTGTACTCTAGTATATTTGTCTTTTGTTTAGTTGCCAACATGCATGTCATTTGTTCGACGCAGGATGGTCGTGAATCATTTGCTGAAAGGGTTTCTCATTATAACTCCTAAGACGCCGTGTATATGCTTAACTCCATAACGAACCGCCCTAGGCTCGGACCAAACCATAGAATAACGTCCATGTCAAGACGAAGCCAGAGATGCCGTTGAACATGCCGCTGATCCAAAAGTCAAAGAAGCCGCGGTAGAATCGGGATGGATCGAGGGGAGCGTGGCCCTTGGGGATGGACTCGGGGGCGACCTTGAGGAAGTAGAAGAGGAGAGTGGTGATGAAGGAGAAGACGAAGTAGATGAGGAAGCCGTAGTATGATTCGAGGCCAAGGATGCCAGCACTGACGCCGAAAAGGGAGGCAGTGAGACTGTGGAGGTTGGAGAGGGCCTGTAGGGAAGGAGTTAGTAAGATGAATCACGAATTATATCATGGGAAGCTTAGGTCATGCGATAGGAGGTGAGAACGCACCTTGGAGTTGTGGACCACAGACTCGGGGACGATGGGGTTGATCTGGAGCTCGCGTTCGGACGGCATTGTCGCGGATGTAGATGGGACAAGGCGAGTTGGGTTTCGTGGGTCGCACAGAGAGGGCGATTGTGTTGGACGTCTTGGACGTATGCGAGGCTGTGGCTGAATGGGGGCAAGGCCGATGGAGTCGGTCACTCTGAGTCTCAGATGAAGCTATCCAACGCGCTGGAGCTTGGTTGCTTGGCTGCTTGATTGATGACAGCGTGTCGGTCCGACCGTGTCTCCGAGGTCCGGGGTGGAGCTTCCATTTGGAATCAATGCACGGATGGCCAACCCCGGAGTTGCACGGAGTGGAGTACGTACCGGAAAGAACCCCTCCACGGAAAGCTGCGATGATCCAGTTTCTCGGCGGGGTCCCTTCGAATGCCTGTTTGGACTTAAGAAGTCTTGACATCTCGCTGTATTTCTCGGATCAGTCTGTCAATTCGTCCACCGAGATATACACAACGACAATGGAACACTCTTTTGAGCCTCTCAAGAACGACCTGTTGCTTCGCGCAGCATGGGGTGGGTTGCCTGCGTGAACCCGGCGCACGCCGACCATGGGAGAGCTTGTGCTGAGAATTGCCGTGTTGCGAAATAGGCCAGACCGTTGAGCGCCCGCCCATGTGGGTGATGAGACAAGGTGAGAGAGAGATGCGCTACCGCCGTTGAATTGGACATGTATGGAGTTTGACTGACTCAATTGGGCAGCCGGCCGTTACCTCCCCGAGTATCACGAGGCCAAGGGCAACCGAGACTTCTTCGAGTGCTGTCGCGACCCTGAGGTTGCTACGACGATTACACTGCAGCCTGTCCAGCGCTACGCCGGCCTCATCGATGCGGCCATCATCTTCTCCGACATCCTCGTCATCCCCCAGGCCATGGGCATGGTGGTCGAGATGGTCGACAAGAAGGGCCCGCACTTCCCGAACCCGCTCAAGACCCCCGACGACGAGCAGTACGGCCAGGTTCTCGCCAAGAACGTCGATGTCGCCGCCGAGCTCGACTATGTGTACAAGGCCGTCACGCTGACGCGCCAGAGGCTCCAGGGACAGGTTCCGCTGATCGGCTTCTGCGGTGCTCCTTGGACTCTGTTCTGCTACATGGTCGAGGGTGGTGGCACCAAGCTGTTTGCGCAGGTCAAGACGTGGATCTACAGATACCCCGAGGAGTCGAAGAAGCTGCTGGCAAAGATTGCTGATATCTGCGTGGACCACTTGGCTCTGCAGGTCAAGGCTGGTGCTCAGGTAAGAGAACTGATGTTATTTACTAGTATATCTTCGAGCTGCTGACCCAGATGCTGTGTAGTTGGTCATGGTGTTTGACTCATGGGCAGGAGAGCTCGGCCCTGCATCCTACCGTCAGTTCTCGGAGCCCTACCTCAAGCGCATTGCGGAGAAGCTGCCCGAGAAGCTCAAGGCCCTCGGTCTAAACAAGGTGCCCATGACTGTGTTCCCCAAGGGTGCGTGGTATGCGCTCGACTCGGCGTGCAACCTGGGCTACAACGTGGTGGGAATGGACTGGCTGCACGACCCCAAGGAGGCTGTCAAGATCCGAGGAGATCGCAACATTGTGTTCCAGGGCAACGCCGACCCCGGAGTTCTGTACGGCACCAAGGAGGGCATCACGACGGCCGTGCAGGAGATGGTTGACGGGTTCTGGGTTGGCAACAAGGGCTGGATCGCCAACCTCGGCCATGGTATGTTTTCCGTTCGGCCTTGAACATGAAGTGTTGGAGCTGACAGGATTAACTAGGAATCACCCCTGGCGTGAACCCCGACAACCTCAAGCACTTCTTTGAGGAGGTTCATCGTCTGACCAAGAAGAACTGATTAGGCAGCAAGGGAGCCCTAGCTGTGTCAGGAATATGGCGCGATATCGAAGCACCATGAAATCTCGCATCATGAGTCGCATCATGAGTGAGTCCTCGAACGCCACTAAAGAGCCATGTAAGCGGATGTATCAATGATCAAGTCACCAAGAGGAAGCAAAAAAGGGATAGACCAAAAAACACATGTAATATAGCAGAAAATGGCGATCATGATATTAAAAAAGAAAAAAATTCATCTCTTTCCAATTCATCGCAACCCGCAGATGGGTATCTTAGCTTTTCCTCTCGTTAAATTTATTCATTCATGCTTGTCCTTTCCTGTCCGTTCGTCCGTACTCATAAATGGCCTGACCATGTATTATCCCCATTGTCAAAGGCGCCTAGAACACCGAGCTCGAAAATGATTACGCCCTCCCAAAAACCCTCTCATGCAAGAGAGATTGCCCACAGAATAAATAATTCAAATGTGTGTGGTGGTGGTGAAAAAAGGGGGCGTTTTCTAAGCCTTCTTGCCAAAGAGCCAGTTCTTGCCCTTTTGGGCGAGGGACTCGGTGGCGGGAGCTGGCTTGGTGGGCTCGTCCTCCTCGGCGATGGCCTCCTCGTTGCTTGGTCGGCGAGTCAGCTCCTCGTCAGTGTCCTTGAAGACGTTGCCAGCACCGCCGCGGCCAGAGTGCTGAGCACCAGCAGAAGGGCGTCGAGGGACGCTTTGTATTCAGTTAGCATCATGTTGTTGAAATAGTGCGGGGTGGAGAGAACTTACGCCTCAACGTCCTGGCGCTTGCGAGTCTCGCGGGGGTCGTCGTTCTTGGCCATGTTGCCAGTGCCGCCACGACCAGTGGTGACAACAGAGCCCCTGAGGACAGGAGTCTGGAGATCGGCGGGGTTCGTCTTGGGAGTGTGAGAAGCGTCGGCCATGTTGCCGGCACCACCGCGTCCGTGAGAGGCGATCATTGTGATGGATAGAGGTGATGAGAAAGATGTGGTGGTGACGAGTAGGTGGGCTACAGCTGAGGCGTGTGCTGTAGGTGGTTTCTATTCAGTGGCTCGAGTGCTGAGTGTTCAGGGGTAGAGGCACTGAGGGGTTGCAAGAGGGGTTGTTTGTGAGCAACGAAATTGTTGAGTCAAAGCAAGAGACAAGAAAGTGTTCTTGGGGGAAGATGGAGTGTAGAGTCTGGGCTGAGTGAGACCGAAACCGAAGAGGACGGTCAAGCCTTTTAACGCAATGCCAAGTCTTGGTGATGTCGTTATTTTTTGCAATTTTTTTTCGGTCCTGGGCTTTTCTAGGATGTTCCCATGATCAACCAGAAAAAAAATAGAACCAGGCAAGGCCCTAGCAGTGTCTCCTGCTACTGCGGGCTTTTACCCACCACCCAGTCAGTGTGTGTGCTATGGAGCTTCTACGTGCGGTCTAGCGAGTCTAGGCCAACTCCGAAACTGGGCACCCGTCCCGTGAAAGTGTTCGACACAGTTGCTCGATTTTTCAGCATTTTCGCCTTGATTATTGAGCTTATTCACGAGATTTTTTATCAACCCTTGACAGCCTCAACTTTCATTTTCTTACTCTTTCGCACTTTTGCTCGTCTTCAGCTGGTTGTTGCCCGGAATGAGAAACGAAAAAACAAAAAGTCTCTTGAGGCTCCTTCTAGGCGACAAGTCGATGGCAAGTATATGCATGTACCCGGCGCCAAGGGCTTGGTTTGTGCCACCGGCCCCAGGCCTAAAAGGCCGCGCTGGCACGCCCGCCAGTCGTTGGGATTTGGGTACGTAATGGTTTTTCATGTCCTCGTGGTGCCCCAGACTCTTGGCGCGGTACCCAAGGGTACGAAGTCCATACAAGCTTTTTGAGGGGACCTGCCAGAGCCTGAGCCTGAGCCTGAGCCTGAGCGTCAGTCGCCTCAGCTGGGTCTGGAGCGATGAGGGGTTGATGGTCACTTGATCGATTCAGAGTCACCCGTCCATCAGATATCACCGCCTCCTCATCTCTCTCCGCTGCTAGCTCTCAGGGGGGCCTTGTGAAATTGGCCAATAACGCCGGCTGGTATGCCAAGCTCGTTGCCCTCTTGGGGAGCTGAGCTGTTTTGTCGTCCTTTTCCCCTCCGGAATGAGTACCGCAAAGGGCAATTCAGGGCATCTAGCTCTCTCCTCTTTACGCCCACATGAGCAGAAGCAGCAGCTTCATTTTCCAGCCCAACGAAACTACAGCCATGGAATGCATCACGTTTACCAAGTTTTAATTGCTCGCCAAGGCTCAATGCCAAGAATCCCCCAGCTTCGCCTTCGCCGGGCTCCGAAATCCCATCCGAATCCCAGCGGCGCTCGCTCCCGCTCCTGCGGCGTCCCTCGCGTCCGATTTACTTTTTGCCTGGCCGTGGCCGTTTCTGTCCTGGTGGCCCGGGCAATCGATGGCCTAATCTGCTGCCGTGCCTCCCGTCAGCCTCATCACCGCCATCTCTGACTCTAATGAGTTGCTCACATGCTAAACCCCGACACCCCGATCACGGTGGCTCATGACCATGGCTGACATGACAGACCCTGCTTGCCCTTAGCTTGCTATGACGTTGCATTCCGGGACCCCTGGTTCCCGACAATTCGATAGCCTTTTGCTGCTTTTCAACGCCCTGTCGATCCTCTTCTCCTCAAGAAACTTTGCCGTCATACACTCTTTTTCGGTAAAGTTAATTCGTGGGCGCTTCCTTACTCACTTCCTTGCGAGACCATCAAGACGAAACCTCGAGCAATGGTAGATATACTCATCAATTAACTACCTAACCAACTCCAACGCCGGCATTTCTGCCTTACAATTCACCAAACAGACCCCATTCTACCCAGGGCCGAACCTACTATTTAGGACATCTTCTAAAAAGATGTCATCGTGCGATACTGCACGCACGACTGTCGTTTGGCCACCTCCTTGGCAGCCTTTGCTCGAGGACGGGACGCACTCGCACCTGCCCGTTCCTCCGATCAATAAGCTTTCCTAAGTCGTCGTTTCTCATGCCCCTCATCGGCCAACCTTGTCGCCGAAGGGGGTGCCAATAGCTCACATCATACTCCTCCTCTTCAACATCGACTCCAGACGCTGATACCTAATCGTAGTCGTCGTCTCCTCCATCGCCGCCCTTGACGTTGGTGTCCTTGCGAATGGGAATCTTGATTCCTTGGGCCGCAAATGTCTTGCTCAGTGACGTGCTCTCGCACACACCGGGGAACTTCTTGGCCGAATACACATTGAAAACCTCACTGAAGCACGAGGATAGTATCGGTGCCCGACCCTGATTGACATTGGATCCTGGGCCCCCTTGTCCACCGGGCCGTCCAACATTCACAAACGAGAATCTCAGCCTAGAATTTTGATGTTAGCATATTTGGATCGCATGCCGTATCCGGTTGCATTTCTTACCTGAAGGGCCCTTCTGTCCGTACACTTAGATCCTGGAGGACGAACCAAATACCCAGTCGTTCCTCGGTGTCGCAGAGGCGGAATGCGCTCGCAGCCAGGCTGCCAATCAGATTTCTTGTGAACATCCCTTGAGGCTGGCCTCCCACAACCGCCATACGGGTGAGCGCATTCGGCTCCTGCCCGTAGCCGTTGCGGAATGGCGCCATGTTTGCTTGACCTGGGGGAGGTGGAACAGGAGCATCGTTACCATAGCCGCCGCTGTGTCGCGGGAAGTACTGCTGGGGTGGTCCGTATGAACCGCTGGAGGGGTATGACGGGGCTATTCTTGTGTTAGCAGGTCCCGTTGGCGCGGGCATTTGTTCTGGGCGAACTCACCTTGCCCATAGCCTTGCTGAACCGGGTAGTCCTGCACATAGCCCATGCCCTGCGATTGACCATATCCCGAGTCACGACTAGGAGGAAGTCCTTGTTGCTGGTATGAAGGGGTACCCGGATCGGAATTGACGAGAGTCGAGTAGGAGTAGGTGTTCGAAGACGAGATGGAACCAGTTCCCGTCGATGACCGAACAAGATTGACTTCTTGTGTGCCATCCTCGTTCCAGAGGTCGACAGACAGCACAAACATGGTGTGATCAATGTCACTGCGCACACATTGTTAGCTGGACACAACAGGAGCCGAGAGCTTTCAAAAACACATACTTGTAGTCAACCTCCTTCCCTGTCGCGGGGTCAATGATGACAAGACGAACACATGGCGGTGGTGTAATGGGTCGACGATCCTGTGTCAAGTTGTTAGTCAAGAGAATGGGGGTAGAGCGAGGTGAAGCAGGCTCACCTTATCACCGAAACCGCACATACGTGCACGCCGAGGTTGCTGTACTACATCGAGACTATACAAGAGGATTAGCGGAAGCGGTTCGTACAAAAAGGCCGGTTTTGGATCGCAACGAACCTGTACTTTCGGCCCGACCCTTCTTCAACTTTGGAGAATGATGTGGCCATCGTCTGAGAGTGTGCATGTTGATCGGTTGGAGAAGGTCCCGCAGGGGGTGGGGGAGCTTCGTCGGGTCGAGGAGGGGCGTGTTGCTGCTGGTGAGGGTGCGGAAGCGGGTGTTGGCTTGGGTGAGGAGGCTGCTGGTATGAAGCTGGAGGTGGAGGGTATGGTGGGAGCTGGGCTTGATGATGGGGTGGCTGGTGTGGAGGAAGCGGCTGGTGATGTGGAGGCTGATGCTGGTGCTGGTGCGGATGGCCGTGATGCGGGTGCGGTTGGTGTTGAGGAGGAGGGAGAGTCGAGGGATGGTGATGCTGAGTCGGAGGCGGCAGCGACGGCGGGGGATGGTGTTGTTGGTAGCCGTGCATGGGGGGAGCGTTGGACGAGTAGACCGGGGCGGCGCCGCCTGGTACGGGCATCCGCTGCGACATGTCGGACGGGTGGTATGCTGAGTTCATGCTGGTCGGTATGGGCGAGAGGAGAGGGCTGCCGAGACGTGCAGCCAACAAGCTCCGAGTATATATATACGCAAGGTAGGTAGGTATGTGGTAGAGTAACTGCTGTGATGCTGTGCGCGAGGGGCGGGATGGAAGATGTGCGGTCGGAGGATTCGAGAGGAGGAGTTGGAGCTGGCGGGCGGACGAGGAAGAGATGAAAGGATGGATGGATGGACGGGGAGGGGATATAAGAGCAGAGAGCTCCGATGCTCCTCCCTCCAAAGTGCGAACAGCCAAGAAATCGAAGCAGAACAACAAGAAACCTATGGCCCAAAGACGCGAAGCCACCAGGAGAGGCCGACGATATGTAGGTATGTCGTCGTCGCGCGGGCGGCGGCAGGTGGAGAACCAGAGGCCCGGCTGAAGGTAAAGTTGGAGTGATGGTAGCTCGCAAGTGGCGCGGGCCGGGAGCGCTAAAAGTCTCGTCTCCCCTGCCGGTCGGTACCTTTGGCCCAGGGCTGGGCTTCAAGTGCGGCAGCCCAGTTCCACTGGAGGGGAAGCAAAGCCCAACTGCAGGGCAGAGTCCGAGAAAAACTCAGGCCCAAGCCCAGATTACCAGAAACCGACACAAGGTTAGAGACCAGTCCGACAACCAGGTTAGAGGGAAGCCGGAGCCAAGGAGATGGCGAGGCTAAGATCGGAGCTGAAAAAGTCAACTTGTTCTTTGGGGCGGGACGGGACAGGAGAGGAAAAGACACTGGGCAGAGCTGGGCAGAGCCTCGAGAAGAAGGTTTTCCAAGGTTACCTGTCGCCCTGTGGTCTCGGGGCTTAACAAGGACGCGAGAGGGCGGGTACAGTAGTGTATTGTCCCAAAAGGAATATCATGTAATGAATGGGAAATGGGCAATGGGGAAATGGGAGGGCGGCGACAGGCAATTATCGCACAGGAAAAGAAAGGTTGCATCCTGTAAAAGAAAGCAAGCGACATGATACAGTACAGCTCGCACGCACACACCGGCACACGCACGGCAAGCACACACCACCCCCGAGCAAAGAGACCAATTGAAGAGATGCGAGTCACTGGGCCCCTCCATAGAGCCCATAGAGAGTGCTACCCCAGCAGCTCGCCATGTTCGAGTTTGTCTCTGGTCCATGTCTAAGTCATTTCGCTGTGATGTGATGACGGGAGCCTTGTTCAATGTCTGAGTTGGCACCTCGCTGCGACATTTCACACTCACTGATTGCGGAGAAAAAGTCCATCTTCAACAGCCCTTTCATTTCAGATGTTATTGTCTGGGCCATTCGTGTATGTATGAAAACATGTATGTCTTTGTGTGGGCTACCTATTGACGATACCCGGGCACACCCATCCACAATGGATCCCCTTTGTCTCTGTCTGCAACCCAAGCCGCACGCGATCGACCTCGATCCCGACACCCGCGAATTGTCAACGGATCAAGAAACCAACCACCTTCCGCCAGGAATCGGTGCGGCGTAAGCAAGGACAAAGCCAAACCTCAGGCTGTGTCACCCGAGAGTGCCTCCTCAACAACCTGGGCCAATTGAGTCGTGGTTGCACAGCAGATTGTTGTTGTCTGGTGCAGTGTGGCATCCATACAGCATTGTGCCCTCTTTTCGCAATTGATCCCTCCATCATCTATCATACAAGTATGATACAGTACTGCAGTACTTCCCTTGCAAGTTCCTCTCGAACTGCCGGGTAGTTGACCACTCAAATGCGTGTTACTTGCTCGCCATCCCATTGGCGGCCCTTCTGATGCCGATAGCGTGGTGGTTTTGGTGGTACCTGGACGGCTCCTGGGTGGTAAACCCCAATTAGGACGCTCCGGCGAGCGATGCTGGCGCCACACACAGCATGCATGCCCCGCCATCATGTTGGACAGCCCCGCAATCGGAGTCACTACAGTCACCACAGAATAAATTCCCCCACTACGAGTGAGTCGACGACTTGCAGCTACGACTTGACAAGAACAGAGGGGAACAGACGTCAAAACCTTCAATCTCAAAGCCATGGATCTCGTCAACAGGTTGGTCAGGCCCGATACTGTCCTGGGCTTTGGACGGCTCGAGCAATGCCTCCCAGAACCGCTATCATCGACCTGCAGACGCTGATGTTGAATCCCCTCCAGTCTCGAAGGCCGCCTTCTCTTTGCCGTGCCCAAGAGTGAGTCTACTTTCTACACTACCTAAAGGTGCTATAGAACTCTGATGACTGACCTGTATCTAGAGGGCCGGCTCAATTCAGCCACACTCAACCTCCTTGAGGGTGCTGATATCCAGTTCCGCCGCGAGAACCGCCTCGACATCGCTCTCGTCAAGAACCTCCCAATTGCCCTCATCTTCCTCCCCGCCGCCGATATCCCCACCTTTGTCGGCGAAGGCCGAGTTGACCTGGGCATCACCGGATGGGACCAGGTCCAGGAGCACGATGCCTCAGTCCGCGCCTACAACCACATGCGACGCAGTTCGGTCGACCTCTCCAACATCGACGACAAGGTGGCCGGCTCCGACATGGTTATGGAGCTGGGCTTTGGAAGCTGCAAGCTCCAGGTCCAGGTGCCCGAGAAGGGCCAGTACAAGACCCCCCAGGATCTCATTGGCAAGACGATTGGCACCAGCTTCGTCAGTCTCGCCGCCGATTACTTCCTGAAGCTTGAGCAGGGTGACGACACCGAGGGCGGCATCTCTCCTCGCAAGATGCGCACCAAGATTGTCGAGCTCAGCGGCAGTGTCGAGGCTGCCTGTGCCCTCGGTGTCGCCGAGGGTATTGTTGATCTTGTTGGTAAGTGATCGTGTATATCCGTCTCCTGAGGCACCTTTTTGCTAACAAACCTTTTTAGAGTCTGGAGAGACCATGCGAGCTGCTGGTCTCAAGGCCATTGACACCGTCGTCGATTCCACTGCCGTTCTCATCAAGTCGAAATCGCCCTCCAACCCCGAGCTGATCGACCTCATCACTTCGCGCATCCGGGGCGTCATCACTGCGCAGCGTTATGTGCTCTGCCAGTACAATGTCGAGCGAAGCCGACTGATCGAGGCGACCAAGGTCACCCCCGGCAAGCGCTCAGCAACCGTCACTGCTCTCGATGAGGAGGGCTGGGTTGCTGTGAGCTCCATGGTTGAGAGCAAGAAGATTGCTCTAGTCATGGACGAGTTGACCCGAATCGGAGCCCAGGACATCCTGGTGCTCGACATTCACAACGCGCGCTAGAGTATCCATTGGATGGTTGGCGTTGGGGTAGAGGTATAGGCGGATTTGATCAACGGCGCTGGGATAAAGGGCAAATTGAATAGGTATATACAGACAAAAGAAGGAAGTGAGTGGGGGAGATGACGGTTGGCTACAAGCAGGTTGCATCTACCGCCGATATAATGAGATATCCCGTTTGGACTTCATTTCTTGAACCGAAACCGAAACCGAGGAGGAACGCATGCGGAACTGAATACGAAGGATCGGCAGTGCATACCTGCGTCGTGAGGCGTCTCATCGTGGGACGCCTCATCGAGGGGCAGTGATCGCGTGGCTCTGCGAAGCTGTTGAGATGATAATGCAAGGGTATTTATTGCTCAGAGTCGTGGCGGAGCAAGTCGTCGCAATCTCAGCTGCGCAGTATCAACCATTGGACGCTGGCAGCTTGAATGCTTCCTTTTGGGCTTCCATGAGGCTTCCCCAAGACTTCTTCCTCTATCCAGGCCAGGTACAGGGATCGATCGGGAGCGTCGGGAATCTTTGGTGTGTGGGCTTTGGGCGCTCCTCCAACCACGCGATGACCTCACCAGGGCTGGAAAAGGTACGTAAGTGACGAGCCCCCGGGAGCCACAAGCGCCTCATCATCCGTTCCTTTGTCTTGTATTTTACCAAAGGGCGACCATTTCCTCCTCGAGTTGACTGCTCAATCTACATACAACACACTCATCGATATTTCTGCTGTTTCCAATCCATCATCATGGTCAAGATAGGTCCGCCTCGAGATGCCAATTCTGGCGAGCAGCCATCAACTCTCTACTCGGTGGGTCCCCCGTTGAGACAACAACTTCACTTGAGGTCATCGTACAGACGATGAGAAAAAGACGGTTGAATGCAGACCTCACGATGATAAGTCAACGGAGATTTTATGGGCTGGCTTGCTAACATGGATCCCAGCTCATCATGACACCCATCAACATCACGGTATTCCTCCTGTCGCTGTTCCTGGTCGATCTCCGCTATACCCAGGGTCGCATCAACCGTTATGGTGACGGCGACAACGGTGGTGGTCGGAGCTCTCGGTGGATGCCCCGGTGGTTCACCCAACCGTATCAGCACATTGGGCACACTGATCACGATGCCCACGGCAGCTGGCACTATCACAGCAAGCAGAAGAAGCTGATGAAGATGGAGGCCGATGAGGCCTTTCAGATGCGGAGCACCGTGCTTGTGCTGCTGGCCATCATGGTGGCCCTGGGCACGAGCGCGGCCTGGTATCTCATGAGCCGTCTATATCACGGCGTCGTTTCCCTGGCGGCGGCCTCTGCGGACAACACTACCATGCCGCAGCCGGGGTTGTCAACATGACGCAGCTCGGAGATGGGCTGGATGGGTGATTTGACTCTGAAGGGCAGGAATGGCCTCAGATCCTCCACTCGATGCAACCATGTCGTACAATCTCACGCCTGCAGGAGATTCGACATCTCCCTGTTCGCTTTAATTACTGCCCTGGGCGATCATCTCGGCGATCAGGATTGTCTCACATTGAGAGCGACGACGACGGCATCATCATGGTCGGGATCGCTCCCCCACCAACAAGAGCAGCAAGGACACAAAGTTGGTCTATTCTCTCATGTCACGGCTGCTCTTACCGATCAAGCGTCGATCAAAAAAGCGGCATCATGTTGGCTCACGGGACGGGGGATAAATTCTCAGGGGTCTCGGTGGGTCGTTATCCGTGTTTCGGATCCTGGGCGAGTCAGTCGAGAAGAGCATGTTTGAATGAAGTGATGATGATGATAATGTATTTTTGGCCCTGGAGGGATCCAAGGGTTAAAAAATGACAGCTCTTGTTAAATCATCAAGTTGTCAATGGATGCCGAGCGCTTAAGCTCGGCGAGAAGTTAAGAATACACACCCAAAATGCAGACAGGACAAGTAATGTAAAAACAACAACGCCTCATGCTCGTAGCTATCCATATTCCAAGCCGGCCTGCCAGAGATCCAAATTGGCAAGCCCGAGAAGCACATAACACCCCATTAAACCCTAGAAACCATTGTTCTCGAAAGAAGCCATCGTCAAGCAATCATCCATATCATCTTGTTCCCATAAAACCCATCAAAAGTGTCGAGATCCGATGCGCTCCTCGACGCTGCCCCAGTAGACGATGGGTCTGGGCTCGAGGAGGCTCAGCTCGCTGCCAAAGCTCCTGCGCTCCTCCTCCATGTTCACCAGGGATGGCTGGCGGAGGATGATGTTGTTGATGGTGGCGGCAGAGGCCGAGAGCGTGGTGCTCGTCGACGAGTAAGAGTCTCGCGTGGCTGTTGACGCAGAGGAGCTGCGGCGGAGAGAGCTGCGAAGACGCGAGGGGGAGAAGCGAGAAGCCATGGTTTCGAAGCGGGAGTTGTGAGCCATGTTGATTGTGTGAGATGTTTTCTGAGAGAATGTGGTGTGATGTGGTGTTGGTGTGGAAGAGGCGTGGTGTTTGTGTGTGATTATTTCGGGGTTGAAGATGGCAGCACCTCGCCGATTAATGAGTTCCCGTCTCAAGGTGGATGAATATAAATGACAACTTGTCCAGCAGTTGTCGTCGAGTCTTTTCAAAGAGCGAACGAGTCAAAGACAGAACGGAGAGGCGCAGCCTGTCGTGTAATCTGTCTTGGTCTCTGGTGTGTATGTACGTACACAAGTAAAAACGAGTGAGGTTTGTCTTTGTGAGAATACAAAGAGGCAAGCAAGGACAACGACAACGACAACGA
This sequence comes from Fusarium falciforme, assembly GCF_026873545.1. Lineage (NCBI taxonomy): Eukaryota > Fungi > Ascomycota > Sordariomycetes > Hypocreales > Nectriaceae > Fusarium > Fusarium falciforme. Next base: position 1,869,882 of record NC_070544.1, on the reverse strand, counting down.
CAACGAAACAAAAGTAACAGGACAGAATGGCAGCAGCTGTCGCCCTCTTTATTCTTTAATATTAATAACACCAGCACAGACGACAAAGACTGAAGCATGAACAAGACAAACCTTTTGCGTCAGGGCTCGACAGGGGGCCATGGAATGTGGGCGCACGGGTTGTTTCAAGCTGGTCTCTGCGACCCCCCGGCCCCGGCAGCTGAAACACTCGCACCATGGACCCAACCTCCATCTTCAGGAACGCAAGACCTGTTGCTGCAGGATCGGGAGCAGGGGGCAAGGATCCTCGTCTGGCTCTGGCTGTCGCAGGCAACGGTTGATCAGACAGACAAAGACTCAGGTGGAGATTCCACACAGACAGTCCATTCTTGACGGAGTTGCACCTGACTACCCGCCCGGGCAATGACTGACAGATAGACAGACGCTATATTACTTTCTCTTACTGTACAATACACCCACATGCGCCTCTATTTTGTTCGACCCAAAACAATAGTCCCCTTCCTCTGACACACCCCCTTTTTTAACAAACCTGTAACGCCGTGCCTGCTGTGGCTATGCCTTTGACACATTGTCCCTGAAATGCCTCCGTCCTTGCCTGTTTCATTCAAAGTAAAACTTCCTGACTACATAGCCGAACCTCATGCTCGCTCATCCCCCGTCTCCATGCCATGGATCCTAGCGTGATCCCCGGTTCTCTGCTCGACGGACTGTCGCTCTACGTAGCATGCTTTCGCCCCAGACTGATCCGTCTAGCATCCCCGAGACTTGCGGGGGGTTGTTGTGTTGGCTCTCACGTGCCGATGGCATCGAAGCCGGTGCTGGTGCTGGTGCTGCCGGTTGGTCGTGAGGATCATCCTCCTCAATCTCAAAGCTGAACGCTGTGGGTTGAGTTGTTGGAGCAGTCGGCGATGGCGGTGCCGCTCTGGGGAAGCTGAGAGGGTGACTCCACGACATGTCGTGCAATGATAGATCCACAGATCCCAGCCAGTTGCGTGGCTCCGCTGCGTCAATGCTTGACCTGCGCGACCCTGGCGACAGAGGAGAACGTGGTGCTCTTCCAGCTCCCTCATCGTCGCTCAAGTCATTCTCGACCAGAATCTCGGGAATATCCAGTCGCGGAATTGCCGTCATGCGTGCCGAGTGCTTACGCTGCATGTGTTTCTTGAACTGCCTTGAATAGTACCTGGGGCACTGTTAGCTCTTCGATCTGCCTGGAGACTGATCCATCACACTTACAGAGTATCAAAGAAGCCCAAAACTACACCTCGTCGGACCTGGTCGTCTACACGTTGAAGTCGTGCCCGACGTCGCAAGAATTCTTCCAGCCTAGACAACGTTAGTATGTATAATTCGATGAATGAGCATAGTCTCCCTCACCTCAAGCTCTTATTGTCGCTAATGATGTTGTAATGAGCCAGTATCATAAGTACGCTTGTGAACGAAATGCCACGGTCTGGATCTGCAGTCACCAGAACTTCCTCGTAAAACGTCTTGAACTGGCGGCGCTTATGGCGAATCTTTTCGACATCTAGACGCGCTAGGCGCTGGTTGAGCTTGTCCAGGTCAATTCCACTGAACGCACTCGTTGTTGCGATGGACGAGTGGTGCGTCAGTTTTGTTTCATTGCGGATATCTTCAAGGATTGAGCCAACGCTGTCCTCGGGATCGTAGATGCGCATTTGAAAGACTCCGGAGAGCTCACCCAGTAAGCGAGGGAAAGCCGTCTTCGTGATGTATCCCGTACCCGCTGGATCGACGCTGCGCCATGCCTCCTTAAATCGCCGGATTTCGTCTCGGTCAACCGCCGACATACCGCTCGAGCGCTGGTACACGTAACTGAAACTCTCATAGATGAGAGACACAAAGAGGTTGACAAAGATATACATGCTGACAATGTTCCAGAGGATGAAGAGAATTCTGGCCCATGATTTGCTGCCACAGTCGCTGTCGAAGAATCTATCCTCGTCAACGCAGAGTGGCGGCTCAATGTTGGCGTAGTCTTCCATTACTTGGTTCCATCCCTCGCCGAGACTCATCCTGAAGAGCAGGATCAAGGCTTTGGGCACGGTTCGGAAGTTGATGTTGTTGGTTCCGTCTTCGCCAAACCGCGTCAGACTGAAAGCTTGGGTCATTGCAATCGCAAAGACGAGGAAGAACACAAGCCAGGTCGCCAGCAAGTTACCAATCACCGTCAAACTAGCCGCCGCTGTCTTGAACAGCTGGTCGAGGGCATCGTTGCGAGGGATCAGGAGCAAGACAATTGCGACCAAGAACACCTTATGCAGCTGGACGTAAGCCTCAACCCTGGTGTCTGAGATGAGGAGCGCAAGAGTCGAAACGAAGGCTCCAAACACAATCATCAGAGAATATAGATCCCAAGAGCTTCGGCGGAATCGGGCCCAGCCCAGTCCAATGATACGGATTGTGATGTTGGCCGTATATGCGAGAATGAAGGCAAAGAAGACAAAGTCACGAGCTCTCGTCCACCACTCGGGCTCCGAGGCGAACTCTGATACCAGCACGATCAAGTGCAGGACGAGGGTGATTGTGATGGTCTGATACCACTTGCCCTTCTTCTCAATAGCTCTCTTGTGGCACCACTTCTTCCAGCTCGCCTCTGAGTCATCGTATGAACTCTTGGATGGCGAGATCTGCCGCAAGATCTTTCGCAACTCAAGCCAGGATCGTTGATCAGCCGTCAAGTAAGCCACGCCTGTCTGCTCCGTGTAATTACGCATGAAGACGGAGATGAACAGCGTAAGCACAAAGACAGTTGCCAACAGGTTGAACACGACAAAGAAAATGGCATTGCCCTGTGAGGCCAGCTGCTGAGGCTGGTTGTTCAGACCAGTGATCGCCTGGGCTGCAAAGGATACATCGGTCCATCCCTCCTGGCTGACAATCTGGAAGAGGATAAACAGTGATGAGCCAAAGTCGTCAAAGTTGAAGAAAGGGTTTGCAGCAACTCGGGGGGCGAGCATTTCCCAGTCATCGCTGAACGGCGCGCTTGCGTACTCGCCATAACAATCGGCCATTGTCTCGATTCCATCGCCGTCATCGTTACAGGTCACCAAGAGGCCGTTGAACAGGTTGAGTCCATAGATGGCGAACGGGATAAGCAGGGACAGAGACACAGCGGCAGCCTATCAGTGTGTCAATACACCCATCACAGTAAACACTCTCTTACAAGTTATGAGACTTACACCTAGAATTTTCCACCAGCCAACAATAATGAGATCGTGGAAAGTGTTTCGGGCACTGTTACTGACGTTCAAGAGTCGAAGTGCTCGGAGAGCTTTGAATGCTCCGATGGCTCTGGAAATCGCGCCGTCGTTGATGAGTAGTGTGACGACGTTGATCCAGAGAGTGATCAGTACCACGGCGTCCATAAATCCCCAGGAGCTACGCAGGTATGCGTTTGGTGTCCATAGCAGCCCATCCGCAATGATCTTGATAGCAGCTTCAACAGTGAAGACAATGGCAAATGCCATGTCTGTCCAAATGTACCAATTCCTGAAGCTAAAAGCGTGCTGTTCTTGGTACTCCTTCTGATAAAGGGGAGTAGTGACACATGCCAGGACCACCATTGCCACGATTGCTGCGTAGATGAATATGGTGAAAGTGTACCATAGAAAGGTATCAGGCACAACTCCGTCTATGCGCTCAGGGCCTCGAGCAGGTCCAACAACTCGTTGGCAAAGGCGGCGCAGGCGGTTTGTGGGCGCGAACAAGTAGAGAGAGGTGTTGTAGCTGGGATACTTGGCAAGGTACTCCCGCTGAGCTCTCCTTCGAGTCATCGTGGCAGACATGGCCTGTTCAGCCATCTGTCGAGGGTCTGACGTCTCGTTCTCGCCATCAAAACGCAGGTTTGAGTAGAATGGATTCGGTTCATCGTTGGTGAACAGTCTCTTTATCTTTGTCCAAATGGCGGAGAGACGCCCCGGCTTGATTTCGCCACCCAGCAAAGTCGTAGCGCTTCTTATAGGGCCCGTTTGAGCTCGGGCTCGCTGAGGATTCATCTGATCGTCCAGAAATTCGCGGACCACAGCATCTTTGAGGAGCATTTCCACGGTCGCTGGCCCATAATCAAGGGGATCTTTGTTCCTGCGCGACCTTGAAAACCCAAAGATAGTAGAAAGTGCCAAGTTACTGGACGAAGTGCCAAGGTCTCTCCTTTGAAGGAAGGCCTTGACCTGTTGTAGGCGCTTCTCATCCTCAGACACATCAAAGTTTTCCTGGATGACAGCAATGAACATGTTGACGAGAATGAAGAATGCAACGATGAACCAGCCGACGAGTAGGATAGCCCCGATCCACGAGGTGTTCTTCCATCTTGTGTAGGAAGTGACTGTGTAGAGAATCTCCGTCCAGTTTTCACTCGTCAAGACTTGGTACATGCCCAAGAAGGAGTTGAACATGGTGTAGAACGAAATGCGATTCAGCTCGCCATCTTCGTAAACTGGAATTTCGCCTCTGAACAGCTGGGCAGCGAAGATTGCGACCAAGAACGTCATAAGGAAGACAAAGAACATGAGGTTGCCGATACCGGCTGCGTTGCCCAGAACGAGCAAAATGAGCTCTCGAGTTACGGGGATGACCATGACGATTCGGTAGACCCGCAGGATTTGGAAAACCGTTAACCAAGCGTACGCTCTTGTATGACGAATGGGTGGGATCAAAATGATGGAGGTAATAATTGCAAGGCCAAGGTCGAAGAGATTGCGCCAGCTTTTGTGAAAGTAATTCCAATCAGCTGCGAAGCGAATGATCATCTCGATATCGAGGAATATGGTGACAGCGATTTCAGCGTTGTTGATAAAGCGTTCTCTGTTTCTTGACATGTCCGCACTGCGGCAGGCTTGACATATCAAGCCAAAAGTAATGATGAGAATCCAGATTGCCCGTGTTTTGTCGTACATGCGCTGCAGTGAAGATGTGCGCCGAAGTCTTTCGTCAGAACGAGACTGTCCAGATGGCTCTCGATCAACTGTAAAGGCGCTCGCCTTGCTCTCTTCACGAATGACCTGAAAGGAAGAGGTGATAACAGCAATTAACAGGTTTGTAAGCCAAAGCATCATGATCATGATGCCAGCGCCGAAGAACAGAGCAGCTTGAAAGTAATCCGAGCCCATGGTGTAATACATGAGATCAGAGAAGGTGTTGGCGCTCATGATAACAAAGACAAGTTCCAGGGAGTTGAAGATATTGTCAAAGTTGACTGTGCCGTTGAACGGGTTGCTTTGCTGAAGACATATAGAGCCACGAGGACATAGAAACCCTTTCCCCTCATTGGTCCCGTTCATGAGATCTGTTAACGACTCGGATTGATTGAACTTTTGCCACGGCCAAGGTTCACCAGTTCTGTTGTCTAGGAAGCCACCGCAGAAAGTTTCTTCGTTGGTATACGAAGCCGTCAGGTTGGTAGGGTCGAGGGGGTCAATCCAGACGCACTGGCGGCTCAAACTTGCCTTGAAACTCTGCACTCCAATGATAGCAAAGAGCAGCCAAAAGAAGGTGAGCAGAAACGCCACACGAACAAGTAGCGGTGTTGCTTTCTTGAGACTTTTAAGGATGATCTAGGGAACATGAGCTTTACTCCAGCCTTTGGGACCAACAAGTTACTTACAGCAGTGCCATTTGTCAGGGCCAATAGTCTCAAGATTCGGAGACAACTGAGCATTCTGAAAGCGTAGAGGTTGTGCTTAGTCTCAAGACCAGTAATGCTTAAGAAAAAGGTGATCCAATACGAGACAACAGCAACAAAGTCGAATCGGTTGAAGGAATGACGAAGAAACGCTCGGCGAGCGAGTTGTTGCCGTTGCTGGTCCTCCAGAGTCTGGGGCAAAGATTGCGGCCCCTGCATGAAGGTTGTAAAGGATCGTGAAATTGCAGAAGGCTCAAAATGGAGTTGTGATGTCTTCTTGATCGACTTCTGTCGCTCGGGCTGAAAGACAGCACGATACTGGTCTGCAATAGCTGCCCTCACTCCACGTTTACGATCAATCGTGCTGTACTCGGCGGCATTTAGCACAAAACCAGACACGATGATACGTGAAATGATCTCGAGGGTGAAGATGATGAATAGCGCGAGCATGGCCCAGTCGATACCATGCTTGCCCCATCTATCTGGACGTCCATTCCCGTCGGCGAATACGTCCGGAGCAGCTTCAACGGCAAGCAGGATAGCCTGCAGAACGATCAAGAGCAGCAGGAAAGGTTCGGTAAATGGGTTAACCAAAAGATCACAGAGTCGAAGTCTCAAAGGATTATCCGGCGAGAAGATCCCCAATGACTTTCCCTTGAGAGGATTGGGAGGTGGCTGCCTCGGGAGGTCTGCCGCAGCGGCTTCGGATACATCGAAGTGAGAATTACTCGACTTCTCACTCGGAGAACGATGTAGTTGTGGCTGGTATGAGGTGTCGACAAGCATTGAAGTCGCAGTGTCTCGGTGACTATTGCGTTCGAGTCCATTGGGGGACCGTGAGCGATGCCTCGAGGCTCGATGATCAATCACTTCACTTTCTCCACTGATGTTGACAACTCGCTGTGACATCGCGCGAACAATAGATCCAGCGCGCGACAGAGCTCCTGATGTAGACGGAGACCTAGACCGCCGGTATTCGTTTGGGTTCAAAGAAGCGCCATAGCTTCGGTGTCGAGGAGATCCAAAGCTGGCGCTCAGCTCTTGCCCAAGGCTTCTTGTATCCCGACCCCGTGCCGGGCTGTTCTCGATGCTCGACACCGTCTGGAAGCTATCCCGTGGTCTTTCATCGAAGTTATTGGCGGACAAAGAGCCAGATATGGGTTCGGCACCAGAGGTAAGAGGAATTCGGTCAGACTCGGCGTACTCAGCGCTCGGCGCATCTTCGACGTATGGAGCGGGAGGGTAGGTGCGAACTGGAGTAGATGGTATTATCGGCGCGGATGGTGCATGGTCATCCATCCCCGGAGGGAGAGCGGCCTGTAAGGCCATCGGGTCAATCGGCGACGCTGGACTAACATCATCGTCGAATCGATCGTAGGGCTGATCCCAATAGGTCGAGATGCCGGGCAAGTTGCCTGCCGTTTGACCAGTGTTGGGAGAAGCAGACAGGCCTCGGCGCTGGCCCGAGAGCCCAGCACCCTGAGGGGGGTGGCTATCGTGATGAGATCCATCTAAATTCTGCAAAGGAATCGACTGGCGGCGTGCAGGACGACCGTCCTGATCCCAAGAGTGTGAAGACATGGACTTGGTTCAGTAGATAAGGAACGGGGAGCGAACGAAAGCCTACTGACCGCCAGCGCGGCCCAATGTCAGGAAAAGAAAAGCTCGTAGGTAGGTTCGCCAAGATGAAGCATTGTAGATGCTTCTTGGGCTTGAAAAAGGCGTTTAGCACTTCGTATTCATGGGAGTTCTAAAGAGGGAGCCAGCCATCGAGATCTCCTAGGAGTCCTTGAATGCTGGGGTTCTTGATGCGACAGTGCTTCTAAGCATTCGCACTATACGCGACAGCTGTTTCATCGCCAGGACCTACCTAAATGCCACGTTGCTTATTTTAGATCAGGGTCCTGTCACAGTGCGACAACTTGCATCTCCCCTGGAAGCTGCAGCGTCAGCTCTCATTCCGCGCTATTGGATGACTGGCGTTCTGTGGCATGTGCCTGTGGCTGACTGCGCCACGCTGCAGCCTTCTCGCGGCCTCGAAACTCCTTGGAGCGCCCGGACACGACTTTAACTATCCGTGACGCGACTGTTCATCATTTATCCACCCATCGACAGCAACACTTCACCAACATGCCGTCGCGCAAGCGCTCGTTCCGAGCCGTCGATGACGACGATGGTGAGACGGAGCCTTCATTACTGCAGCGCATCCGCAACATGTGGCAGTTCGCGAACTTGTGCCAGTGGATTTATATCTTTGGCAAGGCTGCCAAAATCTCCGAATCTCTCGACATCGAGGTACTACTCTGAATCAGCTCCTTCATACGGGGCGCATGCTTACCTGCTGTCTCTTTCTACAGGAAATCGAGACGGAATGTCTGAAGCCGAATTCGACCGTCCTCGCAGACATTGCCCTGGCGCTCCTAAAACTCGTTTCGTCGCATCGCGGTTTAACGTACGTTCCCACGACTTGACGCAAGACTTCGACCCGCTGATGACAACTCAAAGGCACGAGATCTTGGATGATCAAACTCGGAAGCAGTTCCTCTCCAAATCGCCCGGGTACAACCCCTTCGGCGACGATGAAACACCGATCAAGTTCAACGATTTCGACATCTTCACAAAGGTACACCTCAGTGCTTACCCAATGTCACCCACACATACAGAAGCTGACGACTGTGCATCCGACAGATTCGAGTTTTACAGCAATTGACTGAATGGATCATGATTCACCCAGAGCGCATTCGAGACAAGATGGAAGAGCAGAAAGATACCGAGCAGACCAGTTGGGTAAGCATGCACCAATCACATGAGATGAAACAGTGACGAGTTGCTAATATTCGGAAGCGCATCGAGCCGTACGGATGGGATGCTGAGGACCGAACCTACTTCGTACTCGATGACAACCGGGTGTATCGGCTTACAGAACCACCACCTGTGACAACCCCCAAACCGAAAAAGACCAAGACATGGCGTGGGGGCCGTCGCGCAAGCAAACGACGGCGCACGACCTTGAGCATTGACGATGATAACCCCGATACGGAAACCGAGACGAGGGACGACGAGAAACAAGAAGATGATGGGCTTGGTGGGATGAAGTGGGAATGCCTGGCAGTCACACTCGACGACGTACGATCCATCTTGGACGGTTTCCGCAAAACACGCGACGAGAATGAAAAGATACTCCGGAACCAACTGGAAGAGCATCTTGTCCCCATCTTGGAAAAGCAGGAGCAATCGCGCAAGCGAAGAGAGCTGCAACGAGAGCGCGAATTGGCCAACCTCGCCAAGATGGCCAATGCAAAGCGGTCGAGCCGAATTGCTGGAAAGATTGAGCAGCAGAAGCAAGAAGAGAAGGCTCGAGAAGAGGAACGGCAGCGCAGAGAAGCAGAATCGGCGAAACGGCGCGAAGAACGGTCACATCTCAAACTAGAGAAAGAGCGGGACAACAGAATGGTTTCCAGAGAACAGCGGCTACGGGAGCGCGAAGCCCGACGTCTCCAGCACGAAGAAGAGCTTGCGCAACTCTCCGAAGACAGCAAGAATTTGTCCAGTGGGAGCGGACGTGTTTCTGAGCGACGGCTTCAGGCGGAGATTGAGAGGAACAAACAAGCTCTTAAAGACCTGGAGGAAGAGGAAGAAGACTGGGTGTTTGACTGTATATGCGGTCTCTATGGCCAGGTCGACGATGGATCGCACAGCGTGGCATGCGAAAAGTGCAATGTCTGGCAACACAGCAAGTGCCTGGGGATTCGCGAGGCAGATGCTGATCGACCCGAATTCCAGTTCATCTGTGCCTCTTGCACCCGCCGAGAACAAGACGGCAACCGCCCTAGACCGACGATCAAACTGAAAGTCAATCGTCCGCCAAGCTCAGGCGAACAACCTCAGTCATCTCACCCCACGGCTCAAGACGCATCGCCTACACCTGGCAGAGCGTTCCCCACAGCTTCCAGCACCGAGGATGGGAAGCAGCGTTACACATCGAACGGCGCCGCCGAACATGGCTTGTCACTTGTGACTTCAACTCCCAACCCCTCCCATGGTCCTAGCGTGAATGGCGCTGCTTCTTCCAACCTTTCGCTGGACGCCCATTCAGGGCCGAGCAAGGGAGTGCCTGGGTTTGTCCATACACCCAAAACCACTTCTGTGATCCCAGCACCCGTCAAGCTGGATGCAGTGCGACCCTCTCAGGCGGACAGTCCACCGGGCAACGCGGTCACATCGACTCCCATGACGACTGTCAAGACGCCGAGCCCATCCAACGGCATCCAGGGCCTGCAGGGGGACAAGACGATTGAGTCGGCATTGAGTACGCCTCAGATCAGCCGGGATAAATACCGTGCGGCTCACGAGCAAAATGGGACTCTACCTTCGGAAGCGGGATACTCTCCAATTAAACATTCACCACCACGCCTGGTAGATTCAGCCAGCTCGAGCAAGTTCAGCGTCTCAACACCAATACTACCACCGGTGGTACTGTCCCCGTCACCCCAGCGCCAGGTCTTGACTCCTCCAACTAAATCGTCAGAGCCACCCAGGCCTCTAGAAGGCCGGTGAAACTCCCGATGCAAGGGCTTGAGACTGTAGGGCTTAGGCCATCAACAACGCCACCTGACTCTACTCCAGAGGCTCTTTGGCACCCCCTTCGGGAATGATTTGCGAGCTCTTCTCGGGATCAACACTGATGCTTAGCTCCGCATCATGAATGCAGGATATTAGCCTGCTCTTGACAGACTAGCATGCCAGAGTCCGGCAATCACTTATCGCAGGTTTCAATAGGCCAACCAGCGCGTCACAACGCAATACTTCCCCTCACTTCTAGACTCCGGCAACCTTCCCAGTCAACTCAGGTGGGCAAGCCGCAAGTGTCAAGTGAACAGCCAACAGTGTGTGTGGCTGACAGCCCCTGCCACAACACATGGAAAGCGATGTGCCCATGGGGGCCGGATCTAAGTGCAGCGGATAAGAACAAATGGCCCGAGCTCCCAAGTACGATGCGTCAGAGAGATTTTAGAAACAGGGCAGAAGAGTCCGCACGGAAGAGAAGGTTGCCAAGACAGGACTAACAGGCTAGGTAGGGTGCAACAAGGTTGGATCAGGGCGGGCGAGTGTTGGTTGTCAGGTTGGTCGGTCGGTAGGTTGGTAGCCACACCAAACGGATCTTACCAGCCAGCAAAGCTGCGAGTCGCCGTCGAGCGGTACCAATGTTGAAAGGACTGAGCAAACACGGACTGCAAGATCCACTCAATTCGGCAGGCCAGGCGGCCGATGACGAAATCACGAAAGACAGGCAGGCCAAACGACATATGTCAAAATCTCTGAGCACTTGACGTGCTTATTACCTCTCAGAAGTGTCAAGACTTGGGCTGACATGGCAAATCAGTGCAACGTTTGGAGTTGAGATGATGAAGGGTGGGTAGACGAGGGGGTGATGGGATGAGAATGTCAAAGGAATGCGCCACGGCTGAACTAGCGCATGCCCAATAAGGCGGTGCAGGGCAGCACAATCGAAAGCCTGGTTCCGTTTCTATTGAAGGCAATGCGGCTGGACGCCTCGCGGCTCGGTACTTGAACTGCGTTTACTCTTTTGACGTGGCCCGGGCTTTGGAGGGCGGAGGGCCGGCCAACGACACATGAGATGCAGCTTGGAGAAGGGACATCCTCTTTCGTAACAGTCCGCATAGTGGTCTGTTTCCCAGGGCAATGTTCTGTCCTGCAGTCTCTTTGATCCCAAATGCGGCAGGAAGTTGCTTGTCTATTTGTGGGCGTGGGCATGGCCTTGCGGACAAGTTCAGAACGTCCAAATGTCCCGGAACCGATACAAAAACCCCATGTGGGAGTTGAAAGAAACTCAACAAAGACTTGACACCTATCAACTATATCATCTAAAGTGAGACCAACTTAGTTACTGTCAAAACATCAGAAAGAGTCTCTCCATCCACCGTGCGCTTTGCAACGTCCTTCTACCCTTGACATCTTCCTCTCATCTTGACCACCAACAACTGTCCGATATCATTTCGGCACCCTGGTCTTGCCTTCGATCCGAGGCGGAAGTCGCAGCGTGACAGCGTCCTTTGGGATATGCCACAGTCGGCACCACCGCCGCCTCAATCTTCAGACGGCTTCCTTCAACCAGTAACCTTCATGAGTCCAGCCAGAATCACTTCGCACCCGCGAGGTGCCATGAGCCCTGAACAGGGTTTCGTCGGCTACCCGTACTCCTCTCGATATTCTACTCCCATTTGTGAGGAGGATCTTTCGGTCACGGTTTATGAACCACCAACCATCTATTCCCAGAAAAGCGACATCTCCTTCGTAAGTACTCGTCATATTCCCAAGAACAAGTTTAAATATACTGATCATAATCATAGACGGGCTATGCAGGTGGGCACAACCACACTAGCCATCCGTACGGGCCTTTGCCTGATGAGGCTGGTTATAATGTGAGTTGTTGCAACAACTTGGATGTGACAGTCCCCTCTAACCAGTGCCTACAGGCCCATGTTCCATATACACCTGAAGCGTCTCCCCCTACCCCGTGCCCTACTGGCGATTCGATCACCACCCGCAGTGGGTTGAGGATTCCCAAGAAGTCTTATCCGATGGGCAGATCGCAGGCCGTTAAGACCGGCCGCATCCAGAAGAGAAGCAAGGTTGACAAAGTCAAAAATGCCTCCAGCATCCTCTCGAAGCCCCTGTCCGAAATCGCCAAAGACCTCCCCCATGTCTCAGTGGCCGATATTGCAACCTTCGTCGCCCGCTCCACCGAGGAGAGACTGTCGGAAACTTCACGCAACAAGAAGCCTGGTCAGATCAAGCGCCCTATGAATGCATTCATGCTGTACCGAAAAGCCTATCAAGATGTAGCCAAGACTCAGTGCGCCCAGAACAATCACCAACACGTCTCCAAGGTCTGCGGCGCAGGCTGGCCTTTGGAGCCTCCTCAGGTGAGACAGATGTTCGATGGATGGGCCAAGGTTGAGCGGATCAACCACCAGCAGGCACACCCTGGGTACAAGTTCACTCCCTCTAAGCCGCGAAAGACCAGACGCGACGAGGATGACGTCGACGGGTTCTCAGATAACGACTCTGACTACGGCGGAGCGCGAAAGTCCAGAACTCGGCATGTGTCCCGCCTGAGCGAGACCCCTTCGATCAGCTACGATACCGTTGGCAACGTTGCGGATGAACCCTCCATGGCGGCCTACCATGGCATGCACGCTTATCCCACTCCTGGGCAAGCCCACGCCCTTCCCTATGGAACTGCTGAGCCAAACCCCTACGATCTGAACATGCGGCAGTATGGCGGATTGGGTCCTGCCCACGGCATGGTGAGCCGAACCCCTTCTCCGGGCAACGATTACGCTCTCCACGGCCTGGATGGGTTCGCTGGCAGCTACTACACTCCTCCCGAGCCTGTCTTTGAGAGTGCTGGGCCCCCGCCCATGTTTGGAGAAGCCGGCTACGACATGTACAACGGGCTTCCTGGAGAAGCTTCGTTCGGTCATGACAACTGGGTCCCCCACATGGGAGCAGCCGAACAAGACATCGGCTTCATGATGGCGGGCTACGAGGATACCACGGCGCAGGATGCCTATCTGAGAGGCAAACAAGATGACTGGAAGGTCGAGGAGATCGACGATTCCAGCCAGTTCGAGCACTGGATCACGCAGACCGAGCAAGGTCTTTTGTAAATGGGTTTTGATTGTTGATACCTTGGGTTCGTGATTTGCCAATAGTTTTTGGAGCTTGGGGGGTTCTGGACATGACACAGCATTGGGAGCGGGCTGTTTTAGACGGCGTTGACAATTGCGTGTATTTAAAAGAATAAAATCAGGCCCACCAGCCTGCCTTACATTAAATATAGTACAGACCCGAAATGACGAATGATTCTCTTTGTCGTGTAGGTTAGGTTGTGAGATTGCTTGGAGGACCCAAGTTGGTCAGTTCCATGCTTAGTCATGATCCATGTCATCTCAACTCTCGTGTCACACTGGAGCTTGTGAGAACTGCGACTTGTCCCCAAGACGTCCGCATTGATCGCAAACCAAGCTCCCCAACTTCGACGCAAAATGACCTGGATCTCCCGAACAGTGACCGTGGCTGGCATTGTGCTTCTAGCGCACGCGTATGTCTTTGTTCACCCCTTTGCACCCACGGGAAGCTAACAATTTCCTCCTAGGTGTTACTCCGCGCAAGAGCACTCCGCGATCTCGTCAACGACAGCGCAGCACGGCCTTCCGCAACAGCTCGCGACGAGCTCACTCCCAATTGACATCTCCATAGAAGCTTTGGTGGCAACACTGGTGGTTGTCCTTGGGCTGGTCCTGGGCTCCCCGAAGCTCCGTCCGGTCAAGTGGCACGAGTGGGCTGGAAAGATTGAACGCGAGGGAGAGGCTGGCTTCCGGACGGGCAGCGGCGAGGTGGAGAAGGATTACCGCGGGAACCCATTCAGCGTGCTCGAGACGCGCCCTGGATTCGTGGATATTCGCAAGCAGCGACGCGAGTTCGCAAGCTGGGTCAAGGCCGAGCAGAAGTAAAGGCAGGAGCTTGGGGCATGATAGCATACAACCATATGCCTCAGTTCGGATGTAATCATGACATCTCTATTTCCGACGTTTCCTAGAGCTTTGTAGCGCTCTTGAGGCGTTATTGAATCATTCGCGAGCCTTCCGCTTTTGCCCCTTTGTGCTCCAACTGGATGAACGACTCTTATTCTCCTTGCAAGATGGCAAATCCTGACTTGTGAACACTTCTTATCCGCACTAGGGCAGTGCAATTTGATTAACGAAGTCTTTGAGCTGAGTGTCCAAGCGATTGACGAGCTACGGTGATCGGCTTATCTTGGGTCTTGTTACCACACATTGCGCCTTCCTCTCTTGCCGGACAAGACCACTCCTTCCTGAACCAATGGAACGCCCGGGGGCCAGCGAGAAGGTACGCAACTAGGTAGTTCTCTTAGGAAAAGAAGGAGCACAGGTCTGGTATATACCGAGAAACCAATCCCTCTTTTCCCCACCAGCCACTTCAAACCTGGAAGTTCCATGATTAGACCCCCCCCAAAGGCCTGTCTCTTGAGCTGGGTTTATTATTACCATGCCTCGAGTGCGAGCATTGAGTTCATCTGGTTCGAGTCATCGCGGCCGAGGTGGGAGAGCCAGCCGAGCACGTACTTCCGCCCGAGGTGCCAGCTCGAGCTCGTCTTCCAGAGCCACAACGACGCAGCAGCAGACTCCATCGAGACGTTCAATAGCTAGTCGACGAACACCAGGTTCTTCGCCCCAAACACATTTTTCACCCCGTCACAATCTTGGGTCTGCTGCCCATGCAGCCACTTCCTCGGTTACTTTGCCATCTCTTCCCAGTGAGGACAACGCCCAAGCCCGAAGTAGTAGCGAGCCGATACAGCATGAAATTGTCATGGCTATTGATATGAAGAACAGTTCGACAATGGGGTGTGCCTACTTTTCAACAACAGATGGTGTCCTTCACCTTTCGGAGGATATCCCCATGGCGACGCTGGATGTTGCGGAGCAATTCCTTTTCCACGTCGATCCTACCACAGTCCTCATATCGGTGAGAGGTCCCGAGGAGTTCCAGCAATATGTCGAGAAAGCGACCATCCCTGCAGGTACGCCACTCGCAAAACACCAGCTAGTTCCTGGCCGATTCGGCTATATTAACTTTGTTGGCTACTAGATGCTTCTGGGGGAATCATCTTTCGCGGCTTACAGTCTTCTGAATTCTCTCCTGAATCCGCCAGGGATAGGCTCATTAGTCTCCAGTCCGATTCACTGTCACCCACCGGTATCATATTCTCTACAAGCGCAAGTGGCGAACTCTCAGGGACGATTGCAGGGCTTGACCAGCCAGAGGCGCCTGTATTTAAATCCCTACGTTGCGGAGGTTGTCTTAACATGAGCAACCAAGTCTCAGTTAGTTGTGTGCCACCCTTATGGCTTAGGTTGGCGGCTGATGTTTGACAGATTGGATGCGCTGGGGCCGTTCTTGGTGATCTCCAACGTCGCAGATCTGCTGGTTTTCTCCCTGATGGGCAGGTTTCAGGAATAATATTTCGGGTTCGTGATGCTCGCATGTTCTCACTGTCATCCTACATGTTTGTCAGCGCCGATACCCTCCATGCTCTTCAAATTGTTCAGACCGAACTCCACCCCAATAGCCAGGCTTGGGGACCAAATCTCAGCAAAAGTAGCTCAAAGGAAAGCCTCTCTGTGTATGGGCTTTTCTATCAATTGGCTTGCACCCCTCAAGGTCGAACACAGTTGCGTCAACTATTCATACGGCCTATTCTGGACTTGGGCCTGATTCGGGAGAGACAGAGAACCATCTCCGTATTGCTACAGCCAAACAACGCCGAAATGATGGCACGCATGACCTCTATCCTACGAAAGATTCAAAACTTGCGTCCAGCTTTAACCCTTTTTAGGAAGGGTATCGAGTTTCTATCAGCAGGCCAATCTTTTAACAAAGGCGCATGGGCAACAATCCAACATTTCACGACCCAAGGTCTGGCATTGAGGGAAGTACTGGGAAACCTCAACGGCGGCATGGAGCTTGCTTTATTTAGAAAGGTGAGAAATTCGTGAATATGGTTGCAGTGACGAGAATGAACGCTGACAACTTTCCATGCAGCTCGTTGACAGTCTTCACCCAGCCGTCCTGGTGGCGGTTGGAGACATGATCGACAAGACAATCGACTTTCAACAAACAAAGATCCGTCAGCGATCTTCTGTCAAACAGGGAGCGGATCTTCAGCTAGATGAGCTCAAGAGAAGTTATGCTGGACTAGACAATATATTACTCGAGACAAAGGATCGAATGAAAGCCGACATACCGGAGTGGGCGCACAGCCATGTCGATTCGTGTCTATTCTTGCCTCAGCTTGGTTTTGTCACTTCGGTTGAGTTAGACCCTGTCACCGGTAGCTCAATGTATGGAGGAGAGGGAACGCTTGAGGGGGGGTGGGAAAAGGTGTTTACGGGCGAAATGGGTGCATGCTACAAGAACACGCATATGTGTGAGCTTGATCAAGAGTACGGGGATTTGCATGGTCAACTTGCAGGTAGGCGGCTGAAATTGCGATAAAGATATGAACTAACATGGAGTAGACCGAGAGGTCGAGGTTATCCACGACCTTGCTAACAGGATTCTTGAGCATGAGGAAATCTTGATTTTGGCCTCAGATAGGTGTGGCGAGTTCGATGCTATTCACGCACTCGCTTTAGGCGCTGAGAAGTACAACTGGCGAGCGCCCACCGTGGTCGATGACAATGTGATTCACATCAAGGGTGGCCGACATCCCTTGCAAGAGCTTGTTGTCCCGGCTTTTGTACCAAACGACTGCCATCTTGCTTCAGGGCCGGTTGATCAGGCACACCTCGAGGAGGATTCATCCCGCGCCTTGATCTTAACGGGGCCGAACCATTCGGGCAAGAGTGTCTACCTCAAGCAGGTGGCAATCATTGTCTACCTTGCTCATATTGGCAGCTTTGTTCCGGCATCCCAGGCCACCATTGGCCTCACGGACAAGATCCTGACCTGCATATCACCGAGAGAGAGCATGTCTGGCGGCGAGAGCGCATTCGCCAGGGACATGAAGCAAGCTGCATTATCGACAAGAACTTCGACATCGAGAAGCCTGGTGTTGGTAGACGAATTCGGCAAGGGAACTAACGGTGACGATGGCTCCGGCTTGCTGGCTGCATTACTAGACCACTTCCTATTGCTGAACCAGGACTGCCCACGTCTGCTAGTTGCGACGCATTTTCACGAGATCTTTGAGGGAGGCTACCTTTCTCGCCATGAAGGGGGATTCCGTCTGGCACACATGGACGTGAGAGTGGACTGGAATGCAGCCCAGACAGAAGATCAAGTGACGTACCTCTTTACCCTCGCGTTCGGTCACAGTACCTCGAGTTTTGGCGGCAGGTGTGCAGCGTTGAATGGGGTGCCTAGTGCAGTTGTCGAGCGCGCTGAAAGTATTGCCCAACTTCTTGCACGAAACGAAGACCTTGGGGAACTCTGTACTCGGTTGTCTCGGGCAGAAGAAGAGCAGTTGGAGAAGGCAGAAACAGCCGCACGACTCTTTCTGAGTGAATCATTTGAGAGGGATGAGGCTGGTCAGGACAATAATGGGCAAGAGGGCCGTCGTTCCATGAAGCAACTGTTGTACGACATGCTTTCAGTGGGGGAATGATCAAGCTAGCACCCTTGAACGTGGCTGCAAACATTGAGAAATCTTGAAAGACTGATAGACTGCTTTAGTTTGCCCAGGGTCCTCTCTGCCTGGTGGTGGAATCTGATGTTCATGATGTCTTTTTGGCGGCAATCTTAGGAACTAGCTGAGCGATGGCTTTCACAAGGAGCTGATGCTCGACGGCGTGCATCCGTGTCTCAAGATCCTCAAGGGTATCAGACTTGGAGCAAGGAACCTCTTGGGTCAAGATGGGCTCTCCCATATCAACCTCAGCAATCACATAATGCACCATGATGCCTGTGACACCTCTTTCGAGAGTACCAGCCTGGCAGTCAGCATAGGCTCGCTCGATTGCATTGGATCCATTGTATCGGCCTGTGATGAGTTTGTGTGAGTATCAGTCTAGGGGAGGCAACAAGATCGGAGGTGCATACCAGGAAGAGCCCTATGATGAGTTTATGTGAATATCAGTCCAAGACGGGTAACGAGAAGGGTTATATGACTTACGGGTGCAGGTTTATAACCGGAATACCAGCGGCCTCAAGAGGAGTGAGGAAGGATTGCGCAAAGACATGCATCCATCCAGCAAGGACTACCATATCAGGCTTCTCCTCAATAACCTTGGCGGCCAGGTCGGCGTCGTAGCGGGAGCGAGCCTCCTTGATGCGGGCAGCATCCTTCTCCCCCTTTGCTTGATAGCCGTGAGCGACAAGGTTGAAGTACTCAGACGGGACGCCCGCCTTCTCGGCGCGCTGAATTGAGTATGCCGTCTTTCTGTTGACGATGAGCTTGGAGACACGCGTGTTGGGGATGCGGCCGTCTGCACAGGCGTCCAAGATTGCCTGAAAGTTGGAGCCATTGCCAGAGGCCATGACAAGGAGTTGGGTCTGAGACATGATGAATGAGTTGCCGATGATCTTCTCTCTCAAGTTGATGTTGTTCTTGCGAAATTTGAGTGACAGGATTGAGCGAATTCCTCGTCGTGGGCGTTGATTAAGTTTTTCCTTTTGCGAGTGAGTTTCCTACCCCGCGACGTTTTTTTTTTCGTCGAGACCTCTTCGTGGTGCAGATTCTCAGTGGAGTGGAGCGGGTGCTTATTCCGCAGGATCCCGTTCACCCGCTGTAAGAGAGGATCCAATGGGCGTCAGTTGTGTTACACGCAACAAGCAATTCAATCTCACATGTAGTGATCGATTCTGCGCAGTTTCGCTGTTGAATCCATGCCCAGAATGAATTGCTTCGTTCGGACTACACGGGAAGTTGGTCTACCTATATACAAATGGCTCAAAACTTGAGCAGTCGTCGTTCTTCCAATGCGTCCGTCAATCGTCCTGTCCAAGTAAAATCGTTAAAAACCGAAGTGAATCGCACGCCCCAAACTCCGGATTGCATCGACCGAGAGCGTTAATGATATGCGTCGTGACGAGGGAGCTATTCCTCATCCTGTTCATCAGGGGCTCGTTGCCGGGAGACGAATGTTGTTCCCTCGTCCTGGATTTGGTCTCACAGATGAGCAAGATGCCCGTTGTGTGTTTGATGACCATGCGAAGAGTAGGCCATCGCTTGACCGAGACTTAGCAGCACGAGTATAGCCAAATGGATGCTATAATGTCTATGGCAACAAGCTTTTGGACAATTGAGTCCAAATGACTGGTCACAACGACCATGCGCTGTCGTAATATTTGCATCCTGGCCCATTAAGCCAACACATTGAGCATGGCAATGGCCGCGCCAATGCCTGCGAGCCACGACTCGAGGTTGTTGGACGAAGCAGCATTCCCGTAGTCGCCACAGTCGCTCTTCTCGAGTTTCCCGCAGGCACGAGAGCTCAGGCTTGAGCACACCTCGGTTGCCGATGGGCCCAGGGCCTGTCCGCCGCCCTCAACTGTAGTACCTCCGCCGCCGGGCACAACAATGGTCACGCCATATTGACCACCATCCTCGAGGTAACTGACACATCTGTCGTAGTTCTCTTCGCAAGCGTCGACGGCCGAAGTGCAAGAACCATCATTCGAGAATGTCGTCGCGGCGTACGGGAAGGCAAAGTAGGAGTTCGGGACGTAGGACACGGGAGCGGTTGCGTCGCCAGTAGGCGCCTCGGATGGGGCCGTTCCAGTACACACCGCGCTGGAATCGAGGTCAGTCAGTCTTGTGCTCGCTTGTTTGTCTGTTCCAGATCTGGATATCTGTACTTACCCAGAGGGACAACAAGCTGGTTGATCATCGGCGTCGAGAGCGCACGTCTGTCCGTTCTGGCAGCAGATGTCGCTGAAACGCTGGCCGAGCTCCTCCGAGCATCGGAATGTGTTGGCAGGGCAGGACTCGTCTCGCCTGAAGATCAAGGACGCAGCCGGGATATATGTCGCTATTGTTGCTGGCGGCGCTGTCGCTGTTGCCAAGTGCAGGGCAGATGTTGAGCCTGCAACGAGGCCGAGCCACATCCAACTCCGACTCAACATGATGGTGGTGGAAGTGAGACGGGATGGTTCAACTTTGAGATTGGCTCGCTTGGGGAGGACGACAGATAGCGGGCTCTCGACGGGATGAGCTGGGAGGTTCTCCGTTCTACTGCAGGTGGTTCAAGCATGCAAGAAATGGAAGGGTTCCAGTCAGTTTCTTTCGTTTTTTTTTCTTCTCTCTGTTCCCTAGCGGACGACCGGGCTCCCGGTAGGGGATCTGGGATGATGTTGGTGGGGTATCCTCCAGATGCTTGTCCCATCCTGTCGTAAATGCAAGGTTATGCACACCGCAGGTCACCATTTTTGGCTCTGGCAACACGGCTCGACTGAGCGTCGGGCTGAGAGCCGGGGCAGGGAGAGAGCGTGGAATGATGTCATTGGTGGTTGACACAGTTGCTGAGCAACCCCGCGTCCACCTCCAACCATGCGATGACTCCACAGTGGGAGCTAGGAACTGGTCCGTCAGGGCCATGCCAGGTACGGCTTTAATGAAGGCAAGGCTTCAAATCGATATGAAAAGAGGGACTGGCTTGGATCTTGGCACAAGGGTCTGAATTACACTCACTATGTAGATATGCATATTCCGACCTCGGCTTCTTAGAATCCTCGCACATGACCAAGGATCTGCCGCAAGCGATCCAGTGCCTTCGTCTCTGGTGGCGGACCAGGGACTTCAGGATCACGAGCCTTCAACTGCTCAATCTCTCTTCGAGCCTCAGCTGCCAAGGGCTCCAGATCTCCCCAGACGTGATCCGTGTAACCCGTCAATACGTTACCCCACAGCTGAAGCCAGTTGCTTCTCGCTTCAGCGCTGTCTGTGGTTCCGAGGTGGAGTTGCATCTCGGCCTCTGCAAGAGGTCCTGGCTCTGTCAAGAAATTGGGGTTGAGGTTGAGCAGGTCGTCCCAGCGGGGGGCAGAAGAAGACGAGTTTGCGGGGAATAATGCTTCTCGAAGCTTGGCAGCAGCTTCTGGTGTTAAAGCGTCATCTTCAGCTTCGGGGTCTTCGGCGCCTAGGAGAACAGCGTCAAGCTCATCGGATGGACCGTCAAGGAGACTGACAACGGCTGCACCGTCTAACCTTTCCTGCTCGGCCACTGCCGCGCCTCTTGAGGGGAATGTGGCATGCAAGTTCTGGTGTTGGAGGTGGTGAGGATGGTCCAGGTTCTCAACTTCCAGTGTTGAGTCGGCGCTGACAAAGTCGTTGAACGCTTGCGCCGAAGCCGTGGAATCGGAATGTGCCTGTGAGCGCAACGACTCGCCCGGAGCCGCCGAGCGCAATCTGTGTGACGATGCTTCCCCTGCGACTGATGAAACTCTGTCGATACTGCTGGTACCCGAGCTGCCCTTTCCCGCAGGTTGCTGGCCAGTCAAATCTGGCCCTGTGCCAAAGGCATTGAGGGCGAGCCTTCCAGAAGCCTGAATGCGGTCAACCATAGAACCAGACCCCTCTCCTTCTGCGGCCTTTCCCTTGCCCTTGGGGTTGTTGGATGCCCCGTTGTCCTTGGGTGGGAAGTTTCCCGGGTGTTGCTGATCTTGGCTCATGCTTTGCGGTTCAGATGAGGTTATAGATGACTGGATATTCAGTTGACGTGAATGGAAACCTGAATAAAAAGATGCGACATTGAGTGATTGCGGGAGTGGGCGATGTTGACATAAACTGGGCTGGCTTGTATCGGAGTTCCTGTGATTTTAGGCAGTTTAGATGGAGGGTTTGGAGGATGGGTGTGTATGTATGTCATTGATTGGAGGCGCATGGATATGAGGTCGTTCCGGAGCACATGTCAGGCCGGTCCGGACGGACGAGCGGGTGCGGATCGGACTTGGACCTTGGCATCGGATGCGACCGAGGAAACATCCATGTATGCCCTCGTGGGCACTCTCCGAAACCAGCAGCTGCTGCTACCTGGGTTGAGGACAAAAAAGAGGCACCACTACAAACTCAATAGCTTATCCTTCCCTAAAGATTGTCAATTAAGCATAGTAGGAATACACGAAAGAGCTCTAAAATATCACTATTATTGTAATACATCTGAGATCATTTCATTATATTTTATCTAAATTTCATCTACGATGTTTGGGAAGTCAGCAACGTCCTTCTTGATATTCTGGTGTCTCGTTGACTTGACCCGCGTGCTTGCTAGCTTCCAGCTTATCGACGAGTCTCGCCTACCCTGAACAAGTCCAAAATGTCGAGGTTCCACTGTTTCCGGCGCCAGAGCCCAAATGAGGCCACGCCATGTCAGATCAAGGTGAGGCGACGTAGACCTGAAAGCTCAGATGAACAGAGGGAACCCCGGCCATGACACTGGGTTGTTGAGAAGCACTCGAGAGCACCCCCCCACTTTAAGCGTCGTCGGGGACGCTGGAAACAAGCTTGAACGTAACGATCTACCTTGCTGTTCCGCCTCACTTCACCACAGGAACAACGCATGCGTGGGGAGCAATGAGAAGCTTGGCTGGGTATGCCGGGCCAGCACAGAGCTGCAAGCTCACAGGTACGGCAGAAATAAACGATAGCTTGGGCTCACAGTTGGTAAACATTGGGCAACAAGGCAGACAATACCGTACAGCCAAGTCGTCACCTCGCCGGACTCAGTCGAGGTTAAGTCATCGATTTGGTGGTGGCGCCAGGCCCAGGACCTGTTAAAGGCGAGCACAGCACTGGAAGCTCCCTGTAACTGTGGCTCATCTCTCAGCTCTCAGCTCCTCATTGTGGCTCACGCCCGCACCCAACCCACCCATCCCGATCCCATCCACCATCCATCACCTGTCCCGTCCCCTCCAGCGCAAGCCAGCCCAGGCCAAACCAACTTAACCAAACCAGGCCAGGCCAACCCAAAACCAAAAGCGAACCAAACTGCAAGACCTTGGGTTCTGCTGCGTCACTTCCTCCATATCCCCTCCTCACCAAAGAACTCCATCTTCTGCTTGTGGCATCTGCTCCTCAGCTCCTAGCCGTTTGACCTCGCCGTTACAAGCCTTTGACGGCAGTGACTGTACTTAGCCACAGCCAGCGCAGCTCAGCACAGACTCGAGCCTTGCTCCTCCACTCGCTGTCTCCTCCCCTCACCTCCCGTCCGTCGCTCGTCCGCCGCCTCTGCTTCTGCTGTCGTCTGCCGCGCCCACACCAACCCACCTCCTCCACCACCACCACTGCCTGCTCCTGTTACCACCACCACCTTCAGCCTCCAGCCTCGGACGCCTGCCGACCTGTCGACATCATCCACCGTCGTCCTCCTCCGACCCGAACCCCGATCAACCCCCCCCGCCGCTTGACGAAATATCTTTTGGACGACGGCATTCCCACGACGGCGATATCTAGCTGGACCCCACTCCGGCGCCGACAAAAAGACGATATCGAAAACGACACCACCGCCCATCCATCATCCGCCCACCGCAAGACCTGGCGTGTGCCACCACAGCTTGCATCCATCCATCTCCCTTCGCATCGCCCGCGCCAGGAGCTCCCATCATATCCAAATTACCGGTTGCGGTTCAACTTCACCTCCTCCCTGGCCCGCCATTCCCACAGCTCTCTCGGTTCTTACCTTGCCCTCCCTCGATCTTCGTCCGCAACCCCTCCTAATCCCCGCCCTCGCTGCTCACCAAAATGGTTGATAGCGAAGCGAACTCGCCCACGTGGAAGTTCACGCAGTACGTAGTCTTCTTTCTGGCCTTTGCCCGCGTTCCGCGCCCGTGTTTATTAATGCTGAGCTCTCGCTTGCAGGTGCTTTGGTGACAAGGGCGATGTTGAAGACATCACCGAAGGTATGTCATCTCCTTGCTCCCCACAATCCTGCCCTCGACCTTGACGTGCTGACCGCTGTTCCCCCCTGCTCCAGCTGATATCATCTCGACGGTTGAGTTCGACCATACCGGAAATTATCTCGCTACGGGCGACAAGGGAGGTAGAGTGGTGCTCTTCGAACGCAACGAGACGGTATGTCACCATCCATCAGTCGACGCCCTTGCGAGCCTCCAGCGCTTGGTGTTGCGCATCCTCTTGCCGTCGCTAACTCTCGACGCAGAAAAAAACCTGCGAGTACAAATTCCACACCGAGTTTCAGTCGCACGAACCCGAATTCGACTATTTGAAGTCCCTAGAGATTGAAGAGAAGATCAACAAGATTAAGTGGTGCCGGCGACAAAATGCTTCCCACTACTTGCTGTCCACCAACGACAAGACGATCAAACTGTGGAAAGTCTTCGAGAAGTCGCTCAAGGTTGTCGCCGAGAACAACCTCTCTCACGACGTCACGCCTGGTAGTCTGGCGGGAGGAGGCGGCGCTCCCAGGCCGCTTCCTGCCCATCGGTTCAGGGATGCTGCCGACCTCAAGCTTCCTCGCCTCACACATCACGATACGGTTGTTGCCGCCGTGCCACGCCGAACATACGCCAACGCCCACGCCTACCACATCAACAGCATCTCGGTGAACAGCGATGGAGAGACCTTTATCAGCAGCGACGATTTACGTATCAACCTGTGGAACCTTAACATCCAGGAGCAGAGCTTCAACATTGTTGATATCAAGCCTGCAAACATGGAGGAGCTCACTGAAGTCATCACGGCTGCCGAGTTCCACCCCATGAGCTGCAACTGGTTCATGTATGCTAGCTCGAAGGGCACTATCAAGCTCGCCGACATGCGGCAGAGTGCTCTGTGCGACCAGCACGCGAAGTGTTTGTGACCCCCATCTGTGACATCTGCATCTGCGACCCGGTCATGTGCTGACTCCTAGCCCCAGTATTCGAGCAAGAGGAAGATCCTTCATCACGCTCATTCTTCTCCGAAATCATCTCTTCCATCTCCGATGTGCGATTCTCGTACGATGGCCGATACATCCTGTCCCGCGATTACCTCACTGTCAAGATCTGGGACATCAACATGGAACGGCAGCCAGTCAAGACGATACCGATTCACGAGCATCTTCGCCCACGGTTGTGTGACACCTACGAGAATGACAGCATATTCGACAAGTTCGAGGTGGTCTTCTCAGGAGATGCCAAGAATGTCATGACGGGCAGCTACAACAATAACTTCATGATCTATCCTTCAGACCCTGACAAGGAAGTCGAGGTTGTCCTCCAGGCGGATAAGTCGGCTTTCAAGGCTAAGAAGGTTGGAGTCCCTACACCCATCAATTCATCGACAAGCCCGACTGCGACCAACGGAAAGAAGGGCGGCTCCAGGGCAGGTAGCCCAGGCGGTCAAGGTCAGCGGATGCGTAAGGAGACAGACGCGGACCAGATCGATTTCAACAAGAAGATTCTGCACATGAGCTGGCATCCGTTTGAGGACAGTATTGCGATTGCAGCTACGAACAATGTGAGTACACGGGTTAAGATACAGACCAGAGAGGATGGCCGATGGCTAACATGGTGGCACAGCTCTTTGTCTTCTCGGCACTCTAGACCATGACAGCGGCGTTCATCTCGTAAGGGCAATTAAGTGAGGAAGTTGGCGTGGCGGGGGAGCGGAAGACAAAGTAGTAAGGATATGGGCGCCTCCGCCACCTTCGTGATGGGACTGACCTAGTTCTGCTTGGGCACGACATGGCATCTCGTCGATTCAGGGCAGGGTGATACGGATCAATGCAGCCTACTATACTTAGAAGCTAAAGCACAGCGCCAGCACTGCTTGGAGCGAAGCCACGCGCAAAGAACGCTGAAGAGGCCCCTTGGATGTGGCCCTAAAGCGGAGGATGCAGAGATGTAGGCAAAGGAACCTACTGAAGAGCATGGCATGGGGCGGATGGACGTGGGAAGAGCCACTTGGGATGGAGGTGAACGAATGCATGGGTGCATGGGTCGGCGTTTGGTCGCCAGGTGTAGCAGAAAGCGCAAAGAGATCATTTGAGAATCAAAGAAATGCCACTCAAAGTTGAAATAGAGGAGCATTGTCATGTCATGAGGAGCATCAAGGGATAATACGAGTTGGACGATGTTCTATGTCATTCTCAGGTACCCTGGGAGTGTGCCTGTTGTAAGATTATTCTTGAAAGCAGGTTCCTGTGTGATTATCGGGGCGATGGGACTGATGCTGGGCCAATCCTGGATCTGCGCCTTGGACACGAGTCCTGACCATCAACCAGCTCCGGAGGCTCGGGAACTGTCAGCTTCTAAGAATGCGCCAAAGAGCCGTCCCTGGCACTATTCATAGAGTTGGACTAGGGCGAGACGCGCTAGCGAGTACAGGGTACAGAGAGACCCCTGCCAGCGCCCTCGAATCGACGAGTGGTGTGGTACCGATACACGGAGGCTGCCACCCCCATGCCATCTTCCCGTACGGCTTTCTTGCATGAAGACACAAGGGCAACATCGACAATCGACTGAGTCTCTCCCTGCCTGCAGCCAACACCCCCGAAGGAAACCCGATCTGTACTTTTATCTGCCCCCCCTCCCGATGCCAATGGACCAGAAATCAAGCCTCATGTCTTCACACATTCTCCGCAAGAGGACGCCCGACATGACGGCCCTCCAAGGCTCGAGCCGTCGCGGCACCGCCTCTCGCGAGCCCAGCGACTCGGAGAAGGCGTCAGCGTCGTCGGTCGCCCATCGCTTTGCCAGTATGATGGCCAGCGAGGTTGGCCCCTCGTTGCTGACGGTCGCTGTGATGCTGTGTCTGATCTTTGGAGGTTGTTGTTCCAACGTATGTCCATCCCGTCCCTGTCTGGCCAGCTCATCATGCAGCCTTCACTGTTGAACCCCTGCCTCCCTTAACTCAGCAGAAACTGACCTACATCTTATTCTTTCTAGGTTTATGCGCTCGAGGCAATTGTCAAGTGAGTTGTAAAACTTTAATATAAGAAACTATTGCTGACCTGATGTAGTTTTGAACCTTCAAGTGGTACGAGCATTTCCGCACAACCTCATAGTCTCATACGAGAAGTGACCTGCAATGTCTCCTTTGCTGACACATTTGACTTAGGGACGCTATTGACCTTTGTCCAATTCATCTTTGTCGCCGTGACAGGGTTTATCGCCCAGTTTGATAAGAACAGTCGTTTCTTCATTGCACCCAACAAGGTCCCCTTGAGCCGCTGGATGGTCAATATTGTGCTATTCTTCACCATCAACGTCCTCAACAACCATGCATTCAGCTATGATATCTCGGTGCCAGTCCACATTATCCTCAGGTCTGGCGGTAGTATCACAACCATGGCTGCGGGCTATCTCTATGGCAAGAGATACTCACGCACGCAGGTCGTCGCTGTCGTCTTGTTGACATTGGGCGTCATCCTGGCTGCTTGGTCGGATGCTCAAGCCAAGGTGAGCACCTTCAACATCCACTCACTTATCCCTTACGCTCCTGACATTATCTAATTTTAGGGAAAGGGAGTGGAAGAGAGTTCCGGACGCCCAGCTTTCAGCACTGGCCTCGTGATCCTCTTCGTCGCTCAGGTGCTCTCAGCCATCATGGGTCTTTACACGGAGGCAACCTATGCCAAGTATGGCCCGCAATGGAGAGAGAACCTTTTCTACTCTCACGCCCTTTCTCTGCCTCTGTTCCTACCCTTTGCTCCCTCGATGGCACGCACCTTTGCGCATCTCATGTCAAGCACACCGATGCAACTGCCTAGCCTCCTGAGCATTGCCACCACGTCGTTCCCAGTTCCCAGCCAAGTTTTCTATCTCATCACCAATGTCTTGACTCAGTATGCCTGTATTCGCGGAGTCAACCTACTGGCAGCAGTCTCCACCGCCCTAACTGTTACCATCGTCCTCAACATCCGGAAGCTTGTGAGTCTCCTCCTGAGCATCTGGCTCTTCGGCAACACACTTGCCCCGGGCACACTGGTTGGTGCCATCATCGTTTTCAGTGCTGGCGGGCTTTACTCTGTGGGCTCACGAAAGAAGCCGGAGGTGGAAAAGACGCCCCAGGAGCGGCCAGAAAAGGCGAGTTGAGTAACTTGCACCAGCGTATTTGTGTATCTGCATTGCGAATCACCATTGGGGTGTAGATGCGGTGTTTTTGACTCAATAGAAGTATGTTAGAGGGAGGTAGTGGACTAGAGAGGTGATATGAAAGTGGGATAGATAGAGTATCTATGGCATCATGATACCCATTAGATTGGAACAAAAGATACCATAACATGCATGTCTCGTTATGCTAACAGTCAGCACAACTAGACGGGGTGAGTTTAGACTGTACCTAAAACAAGAGTGACAATAGGATCGGGCTTAAGATAGCAATCCTAGGCCTGGTTTTAAAGAATACTCCAGAGGCTGAAGATCACCCATTCCCCTAACCTCGCAATCTTCGGTTGGGGGATTGGTACTTTCGAGGCCCCCAACGCCGTTCGAGTTCAGCTGCTGCAGTATGCGGGGCTAGAGATTTGTGATCTTTCTGATACGAAAGTCGAAGTATGGACGATGCCATTCGAGCGCTTATCGGGATCGTCCCCGACATCTAACCCGAACGCCGGAAGGCTTGATCAGGACATTGGGCAACATTGTAGGGTAATTCCATCTTGGCGCATGAGACATGATGCATTGGTGTTACTAAAGCACATGTTCTGGAGGTACATAAGGGGAGCGTTGAGCAGCCGACAACACGTTTGTTCATCACCTTTCTCTTCACTCCCAGTCTAGAAACCTCTGACCTGACCCAGCATGTCTCATCCACAAACCACCTTTCGCCAGACAACCTTCAAGGGGGACTCGGTCCTCTCAAGGAGACGAAAGACTGTTTCTCGTACCACGGTCCACGCCCAGCTGGAGCAGTTGCGGTCAACTGGCCGATATGATTGCTTCAAGCTCAAGTGGCATCCTATCTACGCAGACAAGTCCATGTGGCCGGTGCCTTTTCATCTGTTCTGGGATAGCGATATCGCCAAATGGATCGAAGGAGCCTGCTATTTTCTCGCTGACGACTATGACGCTGAGATTGACAAGACAATCCGTGAGCTTGTGGAGATGATCAGAGGAGCTCAGCAGGAAGACGGTTACTTGAACGTCCATTATACTGTAGTCGAGCCTGATAAACGATGGTCCAATCTCAGAGATATGCATGAGATGTAAGTTGCTGAGCGAAACCTCCCTCCGTGCTTACTCCTTACTGATGGCAATAGGTACAATGCTGGTCATCTCATTGAGGCCGCTGTCGCCCACGAGGGTTACTATCGCAACAACCTACTCATCGAGCCAATTGAGAAGTATGTAGCCCACATTCGAAAGCGATTTGGCGCTGGTGAGGGCCAGTTAAGGGGATACCCCGGTCACCCTGAGATTGAACTTGCTCTGTTTCGTCTCTACAAAGCAACTGGGAGTACCGACGCCTTTGAGTTGGCACAGTACTTTCTGACAGAGCGGGGAAATCCAAAGGGACAGGATGGCAAGCACTACTATGATTGGGAGATGGAGAAAAGAGGAGAGATCTCATGGCAACGACCTGATGCTTACCCGGAGCATGGCACCCTTTGGTACTGCCAGGCGGATTTTCCAATTATCGAGCAAAAGACCATTGAGGGACATGCTGTCCGGGCTAACTATCTGCTTACTGCGGTTGCCGATATGCTTTACCTCTCGAAAGAGGACGGCCGGCCCATCCCCAATGCAGAAGGTTGGTCTGAAGCCCTGCACAGGCTGTGGAACAACATGGTCGACAAGAAGATGTACATGACAGGAGGCGTCGGTGCCATCAAGCAGTGGGAAGGATTCGGCATCGACTATTTTCTCCCTCAAGGAACAGATGAGGGCGGCTGCTACAACGAGACTTGCGTTTCCATCGCCGTCATGATGCTTGCCGAGCGGATCTTGCATCTTGACCTCGACGCCCACTATGCCGATATTATGGAGCTGTGCCTGTACAACACCGTCATGACTGCGATGAGCCTTGATGGAAAGGCCTTTACGTACGTTAATCAGCTGACTAGTACCGAAGCCGACAAGAACGTGCGTGAAGAGTGGTTCTGGTGCGCTTGCTGCCCCCCCAATCTGACCAGACTCTTCGGTAGTCTAGGTGGTTATCTGTGGGATTACGGCCACGAAGTGGATAATGTCTTCGTCAACGTACACTTGTACACTGGTGCTGAGCTTACCTTCGATGCCAATGGGTTGCCTGTAACCCTCCAGCAGAGGTCTAACTGGCCATGGGAGGGCAAGGTAGACTTCCAGCTCTTAGTTCCATCTTCTCTGCGAGCCGTTGTCCGACTACGTCTTCCAGCATGGTCAAGTGGGGCGTATATCTTGACACCATCTCCGCAGCCAGGCACAGTCAAGGTCGAAAAGGGTTACATCTGCCTGGACCCTGCCTATGTTTCTGAGAACCCTTTATTCTCTCTTCAAGTCCTCGGCTTCGAGCCTAGATACCTCTCGCCTCACCCATACACGAATCAGCGGACTCTGACACTCGCTCGTGGGCCAATTGTGTACTGTGTCGAAGATGCCGACAATCCATGGGAGACCAACCACTTCAAGGATGTTTTCCTCCGAGCAGACTCGAAAGTTGTTGAGAAGATGGTGACCGATGAAAAGACTGGAGAAGAATATGTGGCTTTACAGAGCAAATGCTGGAAGCAATCTATTTCCATTCATGCTTCCCTCAAAGTTGATGGAGACTCTGCCACACCACAGGACCTGATATTTGTTCCTTACTATTTCAGGGCCAATAGGGGAGGGAAGGGACAGATGAGAGTTGGGTTGATGAATGGGGGTATCGAGTCAGGTTATATCTTCCCTGAGAGACTGTAGCAACATGTGCAGAGTGACTTGATAACTGGGCATTGAGGCTTGAGATTGAATACAAATGCGTCTGGAATACACATGGAACTCATGTCGAAGTATTATATGTTGACTTTATGCCACCCAAAATAGGAATTCAAGTTTCATACTAAAAGTCTCCGTAATTTTAACAGTAAAGGCTTCATATCCAAAGCCTAGGGGCTCAATGCGCTCAAATCCATCAGGCATTGTGCTTCATCATCGATAGGCATGATGCGTACATCTCGGCCCGTGAATGAGCAATGACAGTAGTCTAAACGGTAGTTTCAACAATAACTTGTTAAATTATCTTTGAAGTAGGTGGCCACTAGGTAGGTACCTATCTATTCATGACTCCAAGGTATCTATCCTTCATAACTCGGTTTGCCATACACTGATGAGGAACCCACATGGTATCCTATCTTCGACGGCGAATATGCCCTTTCTGCAAATTAATAATGAAAGACGGCCCTGTGGTTGGAACGTGATGAGCATGGGATTAGAGTGGCGGCCAGAGGTCAACCATCTTGGCAGTTCTCGAGACGACATTCTAGCGGAGATCAGATGTCTATGACTACGTTCTCCCTAAACAACATTTCATCTGGGCGACTGGGTACGTATTAGGAAACTTGGGTCTTCCCCTGAATCTCGTGATCATCTTTGACTCAACTTAGTAGCCCTGCCTCGCTTTGAATCAGAGCATAGTTCGCATGAGAGATCTGGTTACCCAGACCTTGGGCCCTGCCTTATTCCGGGTCAGGTTCCCCGGAGTACCCCCACGGTAACTAGCAGCCGGATTCCGAATCAGTCGAGAGACCTAGAGGCTGTGCGATGATGTAGTCTCCCGTCCAGGATAGTCCTGGTTCCCGGATGAGACCCCGTATTACCGAACTGTCGATCACGGTAGCACTAATAACGTTGTTTTGGAAGACTAGAAGGATTTCCGACAACGTGTCGCATGTCCTAGGGGGGGCGTGGGACCATGTGATCGTTTAGAACGCTCAAGCCCGGCATATCGGGGGTTCGTATGTAACGCGTGACATACCCGGGAGCCCTGTCATTGCTGGCGAGTTTGGACCTCATTTTGGAAAAAGCGGAAGAGTTACACTACCTCCTGACCTATATGGTAACCATTGTCCAGTCGGAGTAAAAGCCCTGTTCCGTATTGTAGCTACCGAGAGTGAGGCTTTCGTTGGGTGCCTCGGAAGTTGAATGTTGTGATTGCAAGCGAATTGCCCGAGTAAACAATGTTCTACCAACTCGTTGACTTGGGTTAATGCCGATTCAACAATGCCGACCCATAAACGAATAAGAGTCAGGACTCGTGTGAGAACCAAAGACGAAATATTGTAAACAAAATATCTACGATAATGGATGTAGAGACATCCAACCGTTGAGCGCCACCTCCTTGGGCTGCAAAGAACAATCGAGGTTTAAGTCTCTCCAGTACCGAAGCACATGCCTCAAAAGGCCTAGTGCGCTGGAGCTCCCAGCCCCACCCGCGGCGGGCATTGCACCGACGCCCTCAGACCCTGTCCCTCATCCACATCCCGCCTTGTTCTGGGTGTGTCACACCGTCATACCTTGTCTCACTGCCTTACTTCTTACTTGCACGCCTCCTCAAAGACCTCCTCTTTCGTGCCGTCCCGCCTCTGTCAATCAAACCCGGACTGTTCGAGGAGTATTTATTCTCTTTCGCGAGACAATCCATGCGCCAAAAGTGCTCCATTTCCTATCAATAAGCTTGGATTTGATCAGTGTACAAGATCATTATGCCTGGTACGTAGCTCCTCTGCCCCTCTTCAACACTACTACACTCGATGCTTTGGTCTCCCTTCGACTCAAAGTCGCAGCAATTGACAGCTGTTCTGACTAAATAATTGCTCTAGGCAACGCCATTTTTGAAGAGAGCGAATCCACAGCTCTCGACGTACGAACTCGCGAGTCGGATGAAGAAGGCGAGGAGGCCCGGGACTCTGGAGCGACTGGCCATGGCGCCTCCGACGAGCAAGCAGCGTCCGACGCTGGTTCGCACCCCGACCACAGTGACGACGATCTCGAAGACGGAATGCTGTTGCGGGACCTTCCAAAGAGAACAACATTCTACGACCCCGTCGCTGAGCGTCAGATGAGCCAGACGGACGCGAAGTTCTTTTATCACCGAAACAAGGCCGATCTGCGAAGTGGCGGTGGTGCTGGCAGCCAGTCGATACCTCAGAGTCCCTTTCTGGCCTCCAGCTCTCGCCCTGCGACCGAGTATGGCGCAGATTCTATGGTTCTAGACTCCAATGGCCGTCGCGTTGATTCCTTTGCGCCTGGATTGGAGATGCCAGGCCCCGCTATCGACCCTGCAGCGATCACACAGTCGCCCACAAGGATTGAGCCCCATCCTGCGCCTTATCCTCCTAGCCACCCTTCAGTGCCCCCTACCCGAGCTGGAACTATCGCGCAGGAGCCACGAGTAGGCGACGGCCCTGCTGCTGGGTTGCCTGCTGGAGGTCTCTTCGACACTGAACCCCACATCACTGCTGAGCTCAGTGCCATTTCCAAGAACATCCAAAGGATTTTGGATCTTCGTCGCAAATACATTGCGCTTTCGCTGCAAGGGCCGGAAGACAACCCAAAAGATGACCCTGAATGGGACATTTATCCTCCCCCACCTGAGCCTGCATGGCAGCAACGTTCGCACCATCAAGCTGGTGCTGCAGAGCATATTCCTGGTCAAGAGAACGCAGGATTGAATGGCAATAAAGAGGCACCCGGTGGTCAATCACGATCAGAGACTCGGGAGAGCAAGCGACCAGTGCGAAAGCGGAGGCCAGGCGAAGACATCGGCGAGGACTTTGATATTGCCGATTTGCTACCCCTTCCCAGCAACGACGGGCGCACATACAAGCTAGATGATAGTGGAGTCTACCAGGTGTTTGAGCGCGATGCTGAGGAGCCTTCGATCCGAGTTCCTACAATCAGGGAGTTCTACATGGACCTGGACGACATCTTGGATGTCTCCTCCGATGGACCCAGCAAGAGTTTCGCATTCAGACGTCTCCAGTATCTTGAAGGCAAGTTCAACCTCTATGTTCTTCTCAACGAGTATCAAGAAACGGCGGACAGCAAGAAGGTGCCCCATCGTGATTTTTACAATGTTCGAAAGGTTGATACTCACGTTCACCACTCGGCATGCATGAATCAGAAGCATCTGTTGCGCTTCATCAAGAGTAAGATGAAGAAGTTCCCCAACGAGGTGGTACTATTCCGTGACGGAAAGCACCTCACCCTGGCCGAGGTCTTTGCCAGTATCAACTTGACCGCCTATGACCTCAGCATTGACACTCTTGATATGCACGTAAGTTTAGCGTTCTCCGGATCCAGCTGTTTCGAGATACGCGGCTGACTTTCACAGGCTCATACCGATTCATTCCATCGATTTGACAAGTTCAACCTCAAGTATAACCCGATCGGCGAGTCTCGTCTCCGTACCATCTTTCTCAAGACGGACAACTTCATTCACGGCCGGTACTTGGCCGAGATCACCAAGGAGGTCATTTCTGACCTTGAGTCGAGCAAGTACCAGATGGTTGAGTGGCGAATCTCAATCTATGGCAAGTCCATTGACGAGTGGGACAAGCTCGCTGCTTGGGTAGTTGACAACAAGCTCTTCTCGCACAACGTTCGCTGGTTGATCCAGATCCCCCGTCTCTACGACGTCTACAAAGCTAGTGGCTTGATGGAGACGTTTGAGCAGGTGGTGAAGAACGTTTTCCAGCCTCTTTTTGAGGTTACCAAGGACCCTTCAAGCCACCCAAAGCTACACATCTTCCTCCAAAGGGTGATTGGCTTTGATAGTGTCGACGATGAGAGTAAGGTTGAACGACGCCTCTTCAAAAAGTTCCCTGTGCCAAAGGTCTGGGACACTAAGCAGAACCCGCCTTACAGCTATTGGATCTACTACCTCTACTCTAACCTGGTATCTCTGAACTACTGGCGCAAGAAGCGCGGCTTCAATACTCTTGTCCTACGGCCACACTGTGGAGAGGCTGGCGACAGTGAGCATCTGGCTGTTGCCGCCCTTTGCTGTCACAGCATCAGTCACGGATTGCTCCTTCGTAAGGTGCCTCTTTTACAGTACATGTTTTATCTGGAACAGATTGGCATCGCCATGTCACCGCTCAGTAACAATGCTTTGTTCTTGGCATATGAACGGAACCCTTTCCACCAGTATTTCAAGCGAGGCTTGAACGTGTCACTTTCTACGGATGATCCTTTGCAGTTTGCCTTCACAAAGGAGCCTCTCATTGAGGAATATGCAGTGGCTGCGCAGATTTACAAGCTTAGTCCCGTCGACATGTGTGAACTGGCGAAGAACTCGGTTAAGCAGAGTGGCTACGAGTTGTCTGTCAAGGAGCAGTGGCTGGGACCAGGCTGTGACAAGCCGGGCCGAGAAGGAAACACCATGGTCAAGACAAATGTTCCTGACCGGCGTGAAGAGTTCCGGCACTTCACACTGATGCAGGAGAGGGAGGTGTAAGTCACAACCTTGGTCTCTTGATGCTCTTCCTGGCGCTAACCCTTTACCTCACAGGCTAGCAAAATATGTCCACTACAATGCTAACAGCGAGCTCTCGGCCCAACCTGGTGGCACTGATAGTAAGATGTCAGAGTCAGCAGTGTACATGGCCGGGCAGTCTACCGGCGCGGGTCTTCCCTCTGGTGATGAGCCCTCGAATGTGGAAGCGTCCCCGTCGGCTAGCTATCATGCCGCAACCGTAGGATCACCTACTGGATTATCGACTGGCCGAGACCAGACCTGGACTAGCGATGCCATGGCAGATCTTCACCTGTCGGGAAGCGATCCGAGGATGTTCCCAGGAATCTTCACACGAGGGCATCGCACTGGTAGCCTCCGCAACTTGGGCCAGGCTGCTGAAGGCCGGACGACATCTGACGATGTTTTTGGGCCCGATACATCCTGATTGGATATCACTAGGCAGCGAAATGCCTTGCGCAAGGCGCACTGGATAGGTTCGTAGAGTCATGTGAGTTTGGTATAGGTTGGGTTGACACGGCGGGACTATATAGACAGTAACGTTTTCAAGACTCTGATCAGATAGGTACGGTTGGGAACTGTAGAATGGGTCTTTTCTTGGTTAATCGGCTCCAAGGCCGGGCTTTCGAAACCGATAGTCTTTCAGCTCTCATGGATGCATAGGTGAAGTATGTGCGTAGAAGATGAGTACACCACATGTGGGTTTGTGCTCTAGACATATTGTACCTCAGCGATATGGGCTTTCGAGGTGCTGGGCTGTGCTAGAGAGTGGCTCCGGGATCTTGGACAGCGGTATATGAAGTTTAAAGAACATCGCCCACCGTGATTGACACAATAGTGACTTCTGCTTCAAATACGATATTGAACAGTGGTGCAAATGCCTTGCTGCTTACTGCAAGTTGCGTAGTGGGGAACTTGGAATACTGGCAAACAGATGCATACGCAGTTGTGTAAGGTTGTCCTGCTCCTTGCTCATCCGCGACAGCCGGATAGACTCATCTGAGTGACCTGGTACTCCATATGTCTATTTTCTCGGCCACGGCACTTATTTCGGTTGCCTTGCGTGACGTTAGGTGCCTTCAACGCAGCGCAGGTGAGCAAGTAGGCCGGTGGGACGGCGGCGATGTTGACGAAAGCATGTGGCTGAGGCATGCTATGTGCAAATCCATCTTCTGGAAAGGGCCTATGGAAGGGAGCTGACGTTGGACCTGCTCGCGGGGATCCAGTGGAGTTCCAGGGTTCGACCTTGGATGGAAGCCCAACCACCTCGTCACCGAAGCAATGGAGAA
Source organism: Fusarium falciforme (assembly GCF_026873545.1). Lineage (NCBI taxonomy): Eukaryota > Fungi > Ascomycota > Sordariomycetes > Hypocreales > Nectriaceae > Fusarium > Fusarium falciforme. The sequence continues at coordinate 1,833,026 of NC_070544.1, read as the reverse complement.
AATGCTGCCAAAGTAAGGGGTGACGCAAAATCCGCACCGTGATAGTAGCGAATTAGGTATATCACTACGTGCGCAAACAGCGTCAATTCGACACCAACTTAACCACGCTGGCGCTATGCCTAAACAGGTAGGCACCTACCTAACGACTTGTCCAGGAGGCTCAGGTTCTCGAACTTGGTAGGGGGAAGGTGCGTCGGGTCGGTCCATACCTACCTAGCCGTTGCTCGCTCCTCAGACAAACGACGCACTGCGTCACTTCGCATCGCATCGCATCGCATCGTTCCGCTTTTACTCGTCCCCCCTCTCCCCTTCGCCCTGCTCGTTAGCATATTCCCAGCGGATCCCTTCTCGAAGCACATCCGCCCACGGTGCAGCTTACTGAGCCGACTCACGACTCTCCGACATGGGGTTTCTGGGGGTGTACCGGGCCGTCTACGACTACGCGCCTCAGGCCGAGGGCGAGCTCGCAATCAACGACGGCGATCTGCTCTACGTCCTCGATAAGAATGGCGACGATGGCTGGTGGAAAGCAAAGAAGAAGGCCGGCGCTGACGATGAGGACGAGCCGACAGGCCTCGTGCCTAACAACTATGTTGAACAGGTGAGTTGGCCTTGACTGGGCCTCATACTCATGTGCCATCACGATGATACTGATCTCCTTTTCTTCCTTCCCCAAAGGCCAAACCTGTAGAGCACGCCCGCGCCCTTTACGATTATACGCGTCAGACCGACGAGGAGCTCTCATTTCCCGAAGACGCCCAGCTCGAGGTGTACGATACGTCAGACCCCGACTGGATCCTCACCGGCCTCGACGGCGAATATGGCTTCGTTCCGTCTAATTACATCGAGATCGGTGGCTCTGAAGAACCTCCAGCACCGTCGTTGCCTCCCGCCCCCCCAGCTCTACCTTCGAGGCCGCAACCTGCTCCAGCCCCCGAGCCCGAGCCCGAGACGGCATCTCCGGACCTACCGAGCAGCGCTGCACCCGCTCTGGCGGGTCCTGCTGCTGCTCTCGCGGGAGTTATGCATGCCCGTGCAGCCTCTCAACAGTCTGCAGCCCCCTCGAAACCTCCTCGCGCTTCCGTTACGTTCAGCGAGCCCCCAGAATCCGACGACGAGCCTATCCGATCCCCTGCTCTCCCTGCTCGACCGCGCGCGCCTGCTTCGCCGTCTCCGACATATGAGCATCCGGTTTCTCCAGTTAATATGCACTTCCACCAAGATCCTAATCGACGTCAGGATGTCGAGCGTACCCCTGGCGGTTTCCACTTGTACAATATCAATGAGATGATCTCAATTATGGGCAAGAAAAAGAAGATGCCTACCACTCTGGGAATTAACCTCCTGACTGGAGTGATTTTGGTTGCACCCGAGCATGCTTCAGATGGACCTTCACAGGAGTGGACTGCGGACCGGATGACGCATTATTCACGGGAGGGGAAGCATGTCTTCATGGAGCTCGTCCGCCCAAGCAAGAGCGTCGATTTCCACGCAGGAGCCAAGGACACTGCCGAGGAAATTGTCAGCGCATTGGGCGAGTTGGCCGGAGCTGTACGTGCCGAAGGACTCCGGGAGGTGATCATGGCGGGCAGCAGTGGTGGTGGCCAAAAGAAGGGTCAGGTTCTCTACGACTTCATGGCCCAAGGAGACGATGAGGTAACTGTCGCCGTAGGCGATGAGGTTATTATCCTTGACAACACCAAGAGCGAAGAGTGGTGGCAAGTTCGCCGACTGAAGAACGGCAAAGAAGGCGTCGTCCCGAGCAGCTACATCGAGATTACCGGTACTATCTCGTCATCGTCCGCCGGCATCAACTCTGCCAAGTCGCTAGTCGAGCAAAATCGCCTCGAAGAAATTCGATTGACAAAGGAGGCCATCAAGGCGAGCAAAGAACCTCAGCAGGTAGGACCGGGAATGCCTCTTCCCAAACGAGGTAGTAGCCTCATGGCGAGAGATAATGGTAGTAATTCGGGACAACAGCGGAGCCGTCGAGAAAATGGACGAAGCGATGGCAGCAGCCAGCCGCGATCCAAGCCTAGTGAGTGTCCTCTCTGCCGCCCCTTTGCCCGTGTCACCCCTTATTTGGGCATTCTGGATTCCATCAAATACTGACTCTAGACCTCCTAGAACCAGACTCGTCCAAGGTGCGGACCTGGACAGATCGATCCCGATCCTTCAGTGTTGAAGCCCAGTTCCTGGGCCTTAAGGACGGCAAGATTCACCTGCACAAGATGAACGGTGTCAAGATTGCTGTTCCGATCAGCAAGATGTCTCGTGAAGACCTCGAGTACGTTGAAAACTTGACAGGCATCTCTTTGGAAGACGATAAGCCACTGGCAGATGTCAAGCGAGCTAGGACCGCCGAGAAGAAGTCCTCCGAGTCTAGCACCACGGCCGGTGTGACCATCGAGAAGAACAAGTCCGACTACGACTGGTTCCAGTTTTTCTTGTCCTGCGAGGTTGCGGTAGGATTGTGTGAGCGCTACGCTCAAGCATTCATCAAAGATTCAATGGACGAGAGCGTCTTGTCCGATGTCGACGCAAGCACCCTCCGAGCTCTTGGCCTCCGCGAAGGCGACATCATCAAGGTAATGCGCCACTTGGACACCAAGTATGGCCGTACGCGTGGCGGGAAGAGAGGTGTTAGTTTTGCGGAGGGAGATGGCGAAGGTGCTTCTGGGGGTTTGTTCTCTGGACCTGGTGGTGCACTACGAAACAACACTCGCAAGGGTCGACCTGTGCCGGCGGTTCAGACAAGCGATGTCGTTGATGCTAGCGCTTTCTCCAAGTCAGACGGTTCCAAGGCTACTGACGAGGATGCGAAGTCGCCAATACAGACTAGCCCAGCGAACAAGAGCCCCGAACCCCGCCAGGCGGCTTCTTCAGGATTTGACGATGATGCTTGGGACGTCAAGCCCAGCAAGCAACAGCCACCACCGCAATCACAGCCGCAACCCCCAGCCGAGTCCGCCCCGAAGCCTGCCCCGGAACCATCGCCAGCCTCTCCTCCTCCAACCCAGGCTTTGACGGGATCCATGAAGGAGTTGTCGCTCTTGTCAGCACCGCTTGAGCCTACAAAGACTGAGCCCACCCCTCCAGCCCCCAAGGTCGAAGTTGCTCCTGAGCAAACACCAGCGTCGGTGCCTACGACTCAACCCCTCGGCGGCGCCACCCCGTCCTTCTTCACGTCAGTCGCGCAAGCACGACAACGTCCTGCTCCACCACAGGCATCAGTGAACCAGGCATCCCTTGTGCCTCCACCACCTCAAAGGCCTCTGTCGGCTCCGCAAACAGCTCAACCGAGTGGATTTGCTCCCCCACCGATGGTACCCCAGATGACGGGCGCGTTGCAGGGGCAGGTGGCACTCCCTGGCCAGAGCCTGAACGAGATAACCCAGGCTCGTCTGCAGCAGCAATACACTGCTCAGATGCAGCCTGCCATGACCGGCTTTCCTGGACCACAGGGCCCTCAGCCCATGATGCCCTTCCCTACCAGTGCCGGCCAATTCATGCAGCCAATGATGACCGGAATGCAGGCGCCGAACCAATTCCAACCGATGCAGGCTCAGCCCACAGGCTTCCAGCCATCGTTTTCGGCCACACAGTCTATGTATGGAGCCCCTCCTGGAGGCATCAACAGCTACCTGCCACCGGCCCTCGAGCCCCAGCGAACGGGTATGCCTGGTCTGCCACCCCAGGTTACTGGTATGGGCGGTATGAACAACACGATGAACAACACGATGACCCCCCAGCCCCTGGTGCCGCAGCAGACCGGTCCACCACCCCCAGTCCGCTTTGGTGTATCAAATGAGCCCAAGAAGCTTGCTCCTCAGCCAACCGGACGAAGAGCAAACTTGGCACAAGCGAGTAAGTTAAATCCTTGGCTGGCCCTAATCTCTGCTAACATCGCATGTAGCCCCCCAGAACCCGTTCGGATTCTGATCTCGTGCAAGCCTATACATAGCATCTAGTTGTTGGCGGCGCGTTATTGGTCATGGTTGGCGATTGCTTTGGACATGTTTCTTCACATCTTGTATGCATATCTAGTCTTTGTCAGGCAACCCTACTAGAAGTTGTGTGTATGACGATGGTAATACTAAATCAATGACCGGCTCAGAGCAGCCTGACTCGGTCTCTTCTATTTATACTAATCTATGTGTCTAAGCAATGCTGTGAGCGAATGTAAAGGCGCGAGTCTGCTGGCAAGGCGATTGGCGCCTCACGAAAGATTCGGCGCATGATCGTGTCGAGGACGACCAGATGCGCCTCCCTCCACCCCTTGACTTTCACGACGCAATTCATAGTAGACAGGGATAGAAAACAGCCCTTGGCTCTAGAACTGAACATGCATATCCCTGAAGAAAGGATAATACAGCTCATGGCATTTAACCAAGTGCCAATGATGTAGGCAGATCAGTAAGCAACCCCGCAACTCAATTGACCGTGCCAAGCAATCAAAACACCATGCCCCCAGGAATCTAAGCGACCAAGCAAAGAGAGTAACCAGAAACGCGCGTGATTGCAACAAGACTAGGCGATCTATGAAGATTGGAATCACCGTGAAGGACAAACTCAAGCCTTGCGACGTCGTCCACCAGAAAGTTTGGCCGCTCCCGTTCCCACAGAAGAAAGATCGATCTCAGCCTCGGTCACTGGGGCGTCTGGGGTTTTGTCCTGCGAGTCTGACGAGGGCTCGAATCGCTTGCGAACAGCCCGGATCATCATGAAGAACCAGTAGAAATTGAGACTGTTGAGCGTGATGTTACTGGCGAGGTATGCCGCACCCAGCCACACAGGCACCGTTGAGTCCTCGTGTGCGAATGCCATGGCTGGTGTTGTGAGCGCCTCGACGTTGGGGTGCGTGTTAATGCCAGCCCACACGTCTTTGAAGACACTGAAGGACATATACGTTCCGTACACAAGCCGGCAGGTGAAAAAGGTGAAGAGGAGCATGAGGCCGTTGTAGAGCTGAGCGCGTGTGCCCGTCATGCCCACCTTGTCCATGAACCAGTGAACGTTGAGGAAGGGGGTTGACAATTCCCAGAGGATGAATACGCAGGCATAGTAGTTGAGAAATGGGCGCTGAAGTGAATTCTGGTTAGTACAAAAGGCAAAGAACACAGGAAGTTTTGAAAGACATACAAAGCCCAGAGAGTACACCAGCAGGGCAGCGATAGCATGCGCCAGCGTTCCCAGGCCAAAGACATCGAGATTAAGGCTGGTTACGACCAAGTCCCAAAGGAAGTAGCCGGCTGCAAGGGCCTGGATGAAGCCAGCGGCACCAGTATAACCCCAAATTCGCTCCTCCCAAGTCATGTTCTTGATCTCGTTATCGGTGAACATGACCCAAATGGCAAGGCCGTTGATGAGGCAGCTCTGTACCATGGAAACAACGTGGGCATCCCAGTTCAGTCGTCGCTTTCGCGGGAGCTTCGAGTAGTGCTCCGGGGCCAGCAAATTCGATATCCATGGCGAAATTGGCCAGAAGATGACCGAGTATAGAAGAGCAGCAGCCAGAACCTCGTGAATATGGAGCGGTAGCGAGGGGAGATCGAGCAAGTCAGCCCAGGGCTGTGCTTTCTCGGCGAGCCAAGGTACGGGTGGGAGGAAGAATGGGTCTTTCATGGTTAGGTTTGGTCGCAATCGGGGGCGCAGAAGCGGTCGCGGTCAGAGTTGCAAGGTGCAAGTTGAGGGAAGAGGGAAAGCCTGGGATAAAGAGAGAAAAAGGCAGACAATGCGACGAGGCAATGCGCCTCAGGAAACAAAACGGGCAGCCTGCCTGTATAAAAAGATCAAGGTCACGTCTGTTGGGGAACCTCACGTGGGAAAGGCACGGGTACAGGTGTGTGCCGCAAGCCATCACGGAGCTTATTTCAGTATTCGTACCTTTCCCCAACCGTTCTGGGCATTAGCGGCCGTTCCTCTAGTCCTCAATAGGCTTGAACTACGCAAAGTATCAATGTTGGGGAGGCAGCTCCAGCCTTAGGTAATCAGGGGACCTACCTGATGTGGCAGTGTGTCGACCGTCTTCCTTACCACCCCACCAGCTCCTGTCAGCCAGCTGCCAGCTGCCACCTCACTCGTTAAGAGCACCAGATACAATCACGACGGACGCAACACACATTCGCTACACTAGTTCATCGACTCCGCGGCTAAACGGACCTGGTACGCATATATCGGACAGAGATCGACTCCACGTGAGCGCGTCGTTCGGCTTCCTGATCCGCCCACTCTTGCAGGCCACCCGAGCTCGTCTCAGTTCAACGATCATACCCCTTTGGTCATCATGGCTGAGGCGCTGCGAGACCTGCTCGCTCCTGACCTGCAGGCTGACCCTGGCGCATTGGAGTATCTGATATACCTTGCAGAACAGCAGTCCGACTTCTTGCAAACCTCCGAGCCTCAGGTCCTTTCCCAGACGTCCCACTCACTCCTCCTGGCTGTCCAGGCACTTTCGAAGCGGTCACATAAACCCGTCGTCGAGTCGGCAGCCAGCCATGCCACGTTACGGCAGTCGCTGCCAACACTGGCCCAGCGAGCTTCCGATCTTGTCCAAGCAGTACCTCGCCTTGATGCACAGGCAGAGCACTTCTCGTCCGCCTTTGGAAAGGCGAGCGAGAGCAAGTTGCTGGCTCGAAGAAAACAAGCCCTGCTACTCCTTCGAAACTCGGAACGCCTCGTCGATGTGATGGAGATGCCCTTGCTTCTTTCATCTGCTGTCTTGGCCACCCCCGTCAACCATTCGTCCACTCTCGAGCTCTATGCCCACGTCCGTCGCCTGGCATCCCTCTACCCAGATTCACCCCTCGTCACATCAGTTCTGGAGGAAGCGGACGCTGCCATTCGACAGATGGCAGCTGATCTCGTTGGCACGCTGAAGGCGCCCAATCTGAAGCTGGCTGCCGCTGTTAGGACGATCGGCTGGCTGAAGCGCATCATCCCAGACCTCGTTACGGACACACCGACTGAGGATGCCCTCCCTGCTGTTTTCTTGGTCTGTCGCTTGGCCACACTTTTGACGACACTGGAAGCGTTAGAACCTCTCAGAGATCTTGCCGACGAGGAACGCCTTCGGCAGGACAAGGCAGCTAGCTCATGGTCTGGTGGGCAACAGACCGAGCGCTATCTCAAGCGGTTCATTGAGATCTTCCGTGAGCATAGCTTCAGCATAGTCTCTGTATTCAAGAGCATAAGCTCGAGCTTTGCTCCACCAGCTGAGCACGATGCCGACCCCTTGCGATTGTTGCCGTCGCCAATGGCCACATTTCCCCTCCACCTCGTTGAGATGCTCGTCGAGACTTTGCGCATTTATCTGCCTACAGTCAAAGACCAGACGTCAAGGGAGAGCATTTTGACGCAGGTCCTCTACTGTGCGGGTAGTCTCGGCAGACTGGGGGCTGATTTCGGAATGCTTCTCGCCTCCATTGGCGTCGATGAGTGGGTTGAGCTGGTCAAACGACATCGCCTTCTTGCTGGACGCCTTGAATCAGTCATAGGCGACTATCGAGGCAGTCATGCTAGCGTCGCGAGTTGAGATGGTCTTTTGGGCCAACCTCTGAATGCAATCCACACGTGCCCGATGCAACAAAGTGGGGTGAAGTCATGAAACGGGGTCTGACACTTTTGGTCCGATTTCATCCTGTCACGTCACTCAATCAGTTCCCCGACATGTGGCCGGAGTCTGCGACTAGCCATGGGCCTCACAATTGCCAGTTCCCCAGCGCAGCACAATGATGCCGTTGCATCCCCACCAATGACTGAGCAACGGGCCTCACGGCCAGCAAACTCAGGTATGCCTTCCAACGGGGGCCAATGGCGACCGGCACACCCGGCGCTCATCGGCCTCGATCTGTCTGGTCGCTTTTTTTCCTGACATGACCATCCAGCTCGCCATTTTGTCTCCGGCCTCGGCTCCGGAGTTGCTTCCGCGGTCATTCTTCAGCCTCTAGACTTACTCAAGACCCGGGTTCAGCAGTCTGGAGGCTCATCACTCACCGCCACGCTACGCGACATCAGGCAGTCTTCAAGCCTGGTGCAGTCTCTCTGGAGAGGCACTGTTCCATCTGCCCTGCGAACGGGCTTTGGCTCAGCCCTTTACTTCACTTCACTTAATGCTATTCGCCAGCACGCCCAGCGGACGGGCATCCTGGGACGGCGGCTCCAGACTCAGGGTGGCTCCTCCGTCTTGCCATCACTCACCAACTCTGGCAACCTCGTATCAGGCGCCATTGCGAGGACATTTGCTGGATTTGTATTGATGCCTTTGACCGTCATCAAGGTTCGGTTCGAATCTAGCCTTTACTCGTATCCGTCTCTGGCATCTGCAGCCCTCGATATCCGGCGGACAGATGGGTGGCGTGGTTTCTTTTCAGGATTTGGCGCCACAGCACTCCGAGATGCACCTTATGCTGGAATGTATGTGCTTTTTTACGAGATGCTGAAGTCACAGCTGGGCTCTCTGGCAGCAAAGCCTGGGGCTTCGTCTGGTGACGGTCCGACCAAGATGCAGGCCACTCTTGCTAGTTCTGTCAACTTCACCTCAGCCATGCTCGCCGGCGGAGCATGCTCGGTTGTCTCCAATCCCTTCGATGCAGTTAAGACACGAATCCAGTTGCAGCCACAGGAGTATAGGAACATTTGGCATGCTTGGTATAGAATGGTGACTCAAGAAGGCGTTCGTTCACTTTGGGATGGTCTTGCACTGCGTATGAGCCGAAAGGCGATGAGTTCGGCGTTGGCGTGGACTGTCTATGAGGAATTGATTCGCCGGGCCAGGTGAATTGGTATTTGTACAACAACTGTAACAACAACTCATCTCATAAATAAAATAGATGGCTAGCGCTCAGGAACTGCATAAAAAAAAAAAAAAAAACTTCACAACTCATACCCAATCCGACCTTTCAGGTTTAAGCCGGGCGTGCCCCAGCCAAATACATCAAGAGCGATGGTGACTTGCTTCTACGACGCTCCTTCTTGTCACTCTTTTTCCGCACCCACTCAAACTCCGGGTCGTCTCTGCCATGCTTCTTCTCCTCGATCATCAGCATCTTGCCACGTTTCTGGCGGATGTACTTGGTGTGCTTCCACAGCTGATCTTGTTCCCACTCGGGCACCCAACGCTTGATCAAGACGTACTCGGGATCCTTGAGAAAAGGTTAGTTCGAGGTCTGGCATAAACTGGGATGGGGAAGGGACAAGGGATACGTACGTCATCGAGATCAAACTCAACCCCGTAGGCTCGCAATGACTCGATCGACAGATGTCGACGAGCCATGCGAGTGTAGGTCGGTCGGGGACCTTGGGCGACGGCCATAGGGGCAGCCTGGTTGGTGTGGACGACGTGGTTGGGGTGGGTGATGGGACCGACGAGTCCAGTATGAGGGACAGGAGCGCCATGAGGGACATGGCTAATCTGACCCATGTTGGGAACCATCCCATGATGTGGTAGGGGGCGATAGGGTGGCTGGGGCGAAGGTTCCTTCTTGATCTTTTCCTTCTTCATGATGGCGTCTATTGCCTCATCGTCGAGCCCAGACTTGACGAGATCTTCCCTCAGTCGCTTCTGATACTCTTTCTCCTTGGCCTCCTTCTCAGCTTTTTCCTTGGCGATGCGTTCCTTCTCCTCTCGCTTGTACCTCTCAACGGCTTCGGCTGCCTCTCGTTCCTTCTGGTCCTTGAGTTTTTTTTCATCCATGGCGCGCTGTAGCTCCTTTCTCTTATACTCCTCAACTGCGTCGTTAGCCTCCTTCTCGCGGCGGTCGCTCTCCGCCTTGGCCGCATCCTTTGCTCGGAGTCGCTTCAGATCAATCGCCTTCATGATGCGTTCCTCCTCTGCTTCTCGGGCTTCCTTTTCCTTCATCGCGTCCAACTCACGTCTGGACTGTTTTAACTCTTCCTCTTTGCGGTATTTCTCCACGATGCGACGCTCATCATCGTCGCGGGCATTGGCAAGTTGGACTTTCTCAAGCTGTTTGCGAGATTGCTCAGCCTCCCATTCCTCACGATAGCCCTTGACAAGTCGTTGCTCATTCTTCTCACGTTCGCTTGCAAGGCGCGTCTTTTCCAGCTCTTTGCGGGATCGTTCAGCCTCCCATGCCTCTCGGTGGCCCTTGATCAATTGCTGCTCATCTCTCTCTCGAGCGCTGGCAAGACGTATTTTCTCCAGTTCCTTGCGAGACTGTTCAGCCTCCCACTCCTCGCGGTAGCCTTTGACCATTCTCTGTTCATCCTTCTCGCGGGCACTAGCGAGGCGCATATCCTCGAGCTCCTTGCGGGCTCGCTCTACTTCCCATTCCTTCTGCGCCACGTATGATGAGGAACCCGATCGAGACCGAGAGTGCGAGCGACGCCGACGGGAAGATCGTCGCACAACCTGCTTTCGGCGATCGTCGTCATCGTCGTCATCGTCGTCAGATGAGAAGTCGTTGTAGATCCGGTTGTTGATGATGACGGGAGCTGGTAGTGGAGGGCTACTGGTGCGACGGTCACGGGACCGGGAACGCTCACGGGACTTGGATCGGGATACGACAGTGGTGAGGCGATCAGGTCCGAGGCGACTAGGGCCGGCAGGTGCATCGTAGTAGCTGTGAGGGCGCTGCCCACCCGAGACATAGCGGACACCACCTGGTGATGGGCCGCGTCGACGGACGTGGATGCGGTAGTCTTCGTCGTCGGAGTCAGTGTAACTGTAGCTGCTTCTACTCATTGTTCCAGGCAGCCAACACCGAAAGTGAAGTGAAGTTAGTGAGAGGCTGTTGATAAGCAAGCAGCTGAGAGGACTAAGGCGACGATGTCTCTCTGTGTTTGGAAAGCGACTTGTTGCTTTGGTGAAGAGCTTGGGATGAGACTTTCAAGGTATCGTAAGAGTAGAAATATGAGGAAGGATAACAAGAGGAGGGGAGGAGAAGAGTAAAGAAGTAAGGAGGAGGGCGTAAGCAGACGACCGACACAGGGCGTCCTCCGTCGCGGCATGGGACCGTGATAGGGCTGGACATGCGAAGGCGGGGCTGAAACTCAGGTGGGGGCTGAAATCCGGCTTGAACGCATGGTCCCTAGCCCTCGAAGAAGTGCGAGATGCAAAAAGGCGCAGCGCTAGTCAATCAAATGTCTTTTAGCTTATCGAGCATGGTTGGGCCGAGGGAACGATCTGGATGTTCATAGCGGACGATGAAACCGGCGGTGAGCAAGACTGAAGTGAAGTCAACAAGCTTCAGAGAATGACCACGATTGCTTGATTCATGAGATGATCAGAGAAACTATGTACATGTCGAAGGCCGCTGAGGGAGCTGGAGGCTGGAGGCAGGAGGCCGAGTGTAACAAGCATGAAGTCATTGTGGTCATTGTGATGAGAGGAGCATTGGGGGCCAAATCTGCATAGTCGCATTGGCTGCCTGTCGTGCGTCTTGCATATTGCACAGCCATCCAGGTGATTCCGAGTGAAGGGGAGGCCGTCCAAAGAAAGCCACACTGCAAAACCACTCTGGTCGAGGTGGTCACGTCGGTATTAAGTGGGCTCAGAGCGTGCGGCGCAGCGGTAGGGCTGGGGACGCAAGAGTCATGGCGGCACCGAGAAGGTGGGCGGCAATTGAAACAGTTTTTTCTGCATTTGAAGGCGTCGGCGGCTCGGCACCCAACGTGACTCGACGTGGAGAAGCAGCGGCTAGGACTGAACCAAGAGGTAGCCAAGAGGCAGCCTAGGTAGGTATGGAACACCCAAACCTGTGGCGAGCATCCTGGCGCTTAAGTTATTTGGCGCGGAGCATCTGCTCGATGTGCTCGCGGCTGTTCTTATGTGTTGTCTCCAGATACAGCAAGCGTTGGCTCAGCTTGTCCACCTCACTCTCCAGACCTTGTGTCTGACCCTCAAGCTTCTGTCGTAGGGAGTCTACGGGAAGGGAAACGAACCTAGCAGGCGCAAACAAACACCACCGACGTTAGGCCACGGAAAAATGCTGGTGCGGGGTTGGGAATGGATGATGGGTAATATCGCGGGGGTTTGGGGGAGGGTACATACATTTTCCCGACACCTTCGTAGACAACGGCGTCCTCAGGCAAGCTGGCCATCTCGCTCAGAGTCAGCTTAACGAGGCGCTGTTCTCGCTGCTTAGCAGTCATCTGGGTACGGGCCAGGCCGATCTGTTGCTGAGCTGCAATAGCCTGGCTCTCGATCTCCCGCACCAGCTGATCGAGCATTAGCAAACAGGTGGCACTGGAGGCTGACTCACGATCTGGAGAAGGGCGGTATTGCGCAGAAGAAGGCAAGGGAATGCATACCTTTTGCAGGGCCTCATTCGGGATAGACATGGTGAGTTATGGAGCGCCCGCGAAGTGAGTGGGCGTTGATTGACCTGGGTTGTTGATAATGGCAGAGGGCGAGATGGTCAAGGGAAGAGCGGTGGGAATAATGGGTAAATGCATATATGAAATTGAAATAATGCTTAAAGTAAGGGATAATATTAAAAAATAAATAAATAATTCTTTAGGTATTATAAGATAATAATAAAATAATATATTTTATTATTAAAATCTTTATTAATTTTATAATATTTAAAATAATTAAATAATATTATTTTAATAATTAAAATAATATAAATTTATAAATATAATAATAAAATAATAAACCTTAATAATTAAATTAAGATAAAATTATAAATAAAAAATAAGTCTCTAATATATATAAGACTTTAATTTATTAAGCCTTTTATAATAACTTAATTATAAAACTTTTAAGAGGTTTTTATATATAGAATATTTAGCTAGGGTTATCTTAATTAAGTAATAGCTATAATAATTACTTTATATCATTAAAACTATTTCTTTTTTAAAAATCTTAGCTCTTAAGATCTTTAAATAAATAAAAAAAACTTTAAATAATTTTTTTAAGTTTTTTATATTATAAATAAAGCCTTAATAAAAGCTATTTATAATATTATCTTAAATATTTAAAATTTATTTTTATTTTTTTATTATAATATAAATAATTAAAATATTTTATTAATTCTTTAATATTATTAATTTTAATAAAGCTTTATTTTTATTTTAATTTATTAATATTTATTACTTAATATATTTTAATTTATTTTTTTTATTATAATAATATCTTAATTTTTTATTAAGATATTCTTATATATTTTATTTTTTCTTAGTAATATATTACTTTTTTTTATAATATTTATTTTTAGTATTATTATTTATATTTTTAAGCCTTATTATATATTTAATAATATTATTAATTTTATTAAATAATAAATTAATAATTATTTATATTTTTATTATTTTATTTATATTTGTAATAATATTTATTTTATATTTATTATAAATAATAATATTATTATATATATTTATTATAAATCCTCTAAGTTTACTACTTAGTTTTATATTATTAATTATTAACCTAGATTCTTAATAAGCTCTTTAATAATACTTAATAATATTAAAACTTTTATATTATTTTTTAAAAATATTACTTAAATATTATTAATTCCTTAGCTAATATTAGCTTAATAACTTTTTATATTATTAAAAAATAATTTAATTATATAATATGTCTAAAAGTAAATTAAAATAATATAATAAAAAATATCTAGTTTTATATATAATTAAGTTATTATATTTAATACTTTTTAATATTATTATTTAACTTTATACTACTTAAAATAGGAATTAAAATATTATAATTAATATCTTAGTAGTTTTAATAATAAAGGCTTTATACCTAAAGCTAGAGGTCTTAATAGGCTTAAATTAATAAGGTTTATCTCTATAATTATTAATAGCTTTAATAATACGCTAAAGCTAACTCTATTTATAATAAATAGCTTATATCTTAATTAACTAAAGAAATTAAAATCTAACCCCTTTATATAATAATTCTCCTCTCTAATATTAATCTTCTAATTACCTATATAATTCTTAACTACTTAAAGAGATTAAAATTACTTCTATTATCCTTATAAGAAGAGGTTTAATTATAACTAATAATAACTATAACTAACTAATTAACTAATTAATTAACTAATCTATAACTAATTAATTAATTAATAATATATTAATAATTATAATAGCTTTTTATAAAGATTTTTAACTAAGTAATTAAAGTAATATAATTAATACCTATTAATATACCTTTTAATATAATAAAAATAACCTTAATAAGGAAATTTATAAGCTTTATAAGAATATATAAAATACTTATAATAAGCTATAAGAAATAATATTAAATAAATACCTTTAAAGTATTATATTAAATAAAGACCTTAATAATTTAAAGTATATTAAACTTATAATTTTTAATTATAATATTTTTTTAATTTTTATTTAGCCTTTTTTTACCTAATAATAATATTAATAAAAGGATTAATTATATTAAAGAAGAATTTTTTTATTAAAGGCTCTTAAAAAGAGGCTAAAAAAAAAGTAAGTTCTTATTAGTAAGAAAGATTAATTCCTTAGGGACTTAAAATATAACTAATATATAGCATAGCTTATAACCCTTATTATAAGTATTAATACTTTTTATTATATTAAATAAGAAGATTAATAAAGTCGTATTATAATTAGCTAGGATTTAGCTATATAGATATAAGCATAATTATATTAAGAAATAAAGGTTATTAGTATTATAGGTTTTAGAGGGATTAATTTCTAGAGTTAGTATTAGAGTTTTATAAATCTAAAAAGAATTAACGCTAGGGCTTAGCGCTAGACTTAGAGGTAAATAGAGGTCTATAAGTTTAATTAATTAAACTTATTTAATTAAATATATAATATATATATATCTTAGCTTATATAAATATATAAATAATAATAATTTTAATAGTAATTTTAATAATATTGATTAAATATATAATATATATATCTTAGCTTATATAAATATATAAATAATAATAATTTTAATAATAATTTTAATAGTACTAATTAAATTTATAATATATATATCTTAGCTTATATAAATATCTAAATATTAATAATTTAATAATAAGTTTAATAATAATTTTAATAATAAATTCTTAATAATATATTTATAACTTATATCTTGTATTATAATATTTAAATTTAGATTTTAACATATAATATTAATGCTTTCTTATTAGCTTATATATTTAATTAAATACCTTTAAGTATTTAATAATATCTTAGGTATTTATTTTTATCTCTGAGGGGATATATTTAATATACCTTAAGTAATATTTATATAATATCTTATTAAGAGAGATTTTAATTATTAAGTTTACTTAGAATTTATTAATAATAAGCTTATTTCTATTACTTATAATACCTTTAGGTATATTAAAATAATTTTTTATATATTTATATAATAATATTACTAAGCTTATAGCTTTAAGCTTTTTTATAAAAAAACATAAATATTATATATTTTAAAATATAATATAAAATAATTAATATAATATTATAAATTTTATTATTAATATATATATTATTTAATAGAATAATTATATAATTAAGATTAATTTCTAAAAATAAATATAATACAAATACTAATAACTAAAATTTATTATATAATTTATAGTTTAATGTATAAATATTTTAATATATTAAGTAACTCTTAATATATTTATATTTATTATTTATTTTATCTTATTAATATTATTTATTTTTTATTAAATCTAAGATTTTTTAAATATTTATATATTTTACTCTTAGGTTATTATAATAGTATTAAGAAAAGAGGTACTATAGGTCTAGTTAGATAGGCGAGAGCAGCGTAATATTTAGATAATATAATATAATATTAATAAAATATTTTTAATTATTAGTATTTTTATTTTAGTTTAATTAATTATTTTTTATATTATAATAATCTAAGTCTATTAATAATATAGGTCTTAAATTTATATATAATCTTATATGTTATATTTTTTAGTTTTTTATATTATTAATATTAGCTTTATTATTCTTTAATTAATATTTTAGGCTTTTTAAAAAATACTAAAAAGAAATATTATTTTATTTTTTATAACTTATATTATAATAAAATATAAAATATATTATTTTATATATATATATTAATAAAAATAAAGCCTCTTAATATTAGTTTAATAATATATATATATATAATTATACCTAAGGTTTTACTCTTAGGGCTAATAAGAATATATTAAAGTGTTAATAATAATTTATATATAAAAGCTAATTATATAATTAAAATAAAAATATATCTTTATATATTATTTTCCGCTTTATATAATTTAATAATCTTAATAAACTATTAAGAAGGTTTTTATTTTTAGGCTAATATTAAATATTAAAATTAAATATAAAGAATTTATAAATATATTTTATAAGCTTATTTTTTAATTTCTTTTATAATATTTTTATAATATCTATAAAGACTTATTAATTAATAAAAATTCAAAATCTTTTTAAAAGGCCTAATATATAATAATTTTAATATTTAAAAATATTAATTATAATTAATAATTCTTATTATCTTATAGCTAAAAGGATATAAGGCAGCTATTAAATCTACTAACTAATTAGGGTAACCCCGGCTAGTTATTATATATATAGAGACCTCCTAAAAGCTCTATAGCTAAGCTACTATAAAAGGCTTAGTAAATTAAAGTCTTATATATAATAGAGACTTATCTTTAATTTATAACTTTACTTTAATCTAGCTATTAAGGCCTATTATTTTAGAATTCTTTAATTTCTTCTTAATAAATTATTAATATAAAATTAAGATAAAAGGGTTAAGAGAACTTTATTACTCCTTAGGATAGCTATTTACTCCGCGGGCTATTACTAAGGGTAATATAAGAAATACCTTATTAAACCTTCTTAATTTAAAAGACCTTAAAAAGTTAATCTAAGAAACTAAAGGATATTATACTTTATTATTACTTATAGGCTAATCTTATAATAACTTATCCCTAATAAATAAAGTAAATATTATAAATCTCTTTAATATAAATTAATAATAAATATTAAAATTATTATAATTAATAAAATCTTATAAAAAGAAAAATATCTTATTAAAAAGAAAATAAAAATTAAGCTTTATAATTTTTTTTATTTTTATTTTTAGCCTTAATCTTATTAAATAAATTAAAAAGAAGCTATAAATATTAAAAAAAAAATAAATAAAAATAAATAAATAAAAAAAAAAAAATAAAAAAACCTTTTACAAAAATTTTTAAAATACCTTATAAATTAATTAGCTAATAACTAACTAAGAGACTATAAAAGGCTACTTAGATATAATTATAAGATCTTAACTAAAGAGATTATTATTATTAATATTAATAATTAGCTTAAAGTAATTAATATAAGTAATTAATTTTATATAGAAATAATACTAAAATAATAAATTAAATTAATAATATATAAATTTATTTATTTATTATAAATTTATTAATATAATTATATTATAAGCTTAATAAAAGTCCTTATATAAAAAGAGTTTAAGGTATTTATATAAAAATAATATATTAATTTAAAGCTTCAAGAAAAATAAATAAGAAATTAACTTATAATTATAAACTAAAAGCCTAATAAGGTATTAATATAATATTTTACTTATTAATATATACTTTATAAAAGCTTATTAAAAGAATAAAAAGATAATAAGGCTATAACTTATTATTTCTTTTATAATTTATAGAATAAATTAAAGAAAAAACTTAAAAAATAAAAGTATTTCTTATAAAGAGCTTATTATATTATATAAGAAGCTAAATACCTTTAGATTTAGATTATTAATTAAAATAGCTATCTTAAGAGAAAATAACTCTAAGATAATACTAAATAGCTAAGTAAAAGGTATTATTTCTTTAGTAAATTAAGCTATAAAGAAAGCTTTAAAAGAAATTCCTTTATTAAATATCTTTTATATCTTATAATATAATAATATTATTATATTATAAGTAATTTAAATATACTTATATTAGCGCTATATTAAGAAAAAAAATAAGTTATTACTAAAATATACTTAGTATAGCTATCTAGGCTATAAGACTTAAGTATATTATATTAAAATATATATTAATAATAATAACCTCCTTATAAATTAAACCTCCCTTAGAAATAAAAATAAGTTATTAATAAAAATTAATAAAATTAGAGCCTAAAAGCTTAATTTATTAAAAACTTAAAAAAAATAAAAATTAAACCTTAACTTTTATACTTATTTATATAAAAATAAATACTAATTAAAAAAATAATTATAGCTTTTATATTAGTTCTCTAAGATATAATTAAAAAAGAAATTAAGGTCCTTATAGATATTAATATAAAGATTAATATTATTAATAAAAAGCTTATATAAAAGCTTAGCCTTAAGTTATTAAAAGATTATACAATCCCTAGGCTTAAGTCTTTTAAAGGAAAAAAGATATACCTAAGAAATATTTATTAATTAACTTTTTTTCTTATTAATTTATATAATAAATTATAAAAAATATAATAAATATTAATTAAGTTAGAGTTTAAAAATAATTTATATAATATTATTTTATTATAACTATTAATAAGATAAAAAAGTACAATAATTAATTATATTATTAATAAATAATATTATATTATAATTATTATTATTAATTTAATATTTTTTATTTAAGAGATTATTAAAAATAAAAATATATATATATATATATTATATATTATAATATTTTTTATACTAAGAGAGATTATTTAATAAATACTTAAGGATAAAATAGATATACTTATAGAAATATCTAAGGAGCTATTCTTAAAACTTAAAGAATTAAAAGGGTTTTTTAATAAATAAATAATAAAAAATATATTAATACTTATAGAGGCTATATATAAGATTAACCTAATTAAGGGCAAAAAACCCTTATATAATCTATTATACCTTATAAATAAAATATAATATTAAGCCTTTTAGGAATATATTATAAAGAACTTAGAAAATAGATATATATAATACTTTATAAATAAGGCTAATATATTAATACTTTTTATTCCTAAGAAAGATAAAGGGCTAAGGCTTTATATAAACTATAAAAGGCTAAATAAGGTAATAATTAAGAATTATTATATTTTCTTACTTATTAATAACTTATTAAATAGGCTTTATAAAGCTAAATATATATCTAAGATTAATATTTATAATATTAATTATAAAATTAAAATTAATAATAAAGATTATTAAAAGATTATTTTCTATATAAAATATAATTATTTTAAATATATTATTATATTATTTAAATTAATAAAGATATTAATTATTTTTTAAATATATATATATTACTTACTTATTAATTTACTTAATATATATTATATCTTATATATAAATAATATCTTTATATATTTTTAAATTAAAAAAAATATATTTATTATTTATAAAAGCTTTCATAATAATTTACTAAAATATAGCTTTATAAAAAGCTATTTAAATATAATTTCTATTAATAAAGTATTAAATTCCTTAGATATATTATTATATAAAAGGATATTTAAATAAAACTCTTATATATTAACTTAATTAAAAAATAATTAATATTAACCTTTTTTAGAAATATATCCATCTTCTTAGAATTTTATAATTTTTATTAAAAGTTTATTATATATTACTTAGTAATAATAAGCTTTTTAATAAAATAATTAAAAGGTAATAAAAATAAAAAAAAGATTAGAGATTTTAGCTAATTTAAAGAGGCTAATAATACCTTTAAAAGCTTAAAATATATCTTTTATTTTATAATTATCTTTTATTATTAAGACTTATTAAGATTAACTAAGGTTAAAATAAATATATTAATTAAAGTAATCTTGGGTATTTTTACTTAATTAATAAATTCTTAATAATAACTTATTATGTATTAATTATAAAAGCTTTAAGATATAAAATAATATTAAGTTATAAGGTAATAAAAATTATTAATTATAATTACTAACCTTAAATATTAGAGTTATTATTTATAAGGCCTTTTAAAGAAATTTTTAATGTTTATTAATTATTAAGCCCTTATAAGTATTATAAAAGTATTATTAAAAAAAACTAAGAGGTAAACTAATAAGATAAGTCTATAAGCTTTTTACTTTAATTTTAATATTTAATATTAGCCTAGGAGTAAAAACCTAGCTAATAGCTTATTAAGGTAATTAAATTATATAAAAAGAGAAATATTATATAAAAATATACTCTTTATATTAACTAAGAAGCTAGCTTATATATATAAATTATTATTAAAGCTTTAATATATTATTATTAGCCTTAAGGGTAAGACCTAAGTTATAATTATATATATATATATTATTAAAGTAATAATAAAAAGCCTTATATTTTATAATAAGTATATATTAAAAAGTAATACTTATTATATTATATTTATAATTATTATTAAATACTAAAAGACTAAGTAAAAAGAAATTATTATATTATAAATTACTTTAAAAATAAAAAGCTTTAATTAAATCTCTAAGGAATTACTTATAGTTAAGATTATTATCTTAAAGTAATATATCTTATATCTTATTATAAAATAACTTATAAAAAGTAAAATAATATTTTTTCTATTACCTTTTAAAAAACTTAAAGTATTAATTAAAAAACTATAAAGCTAAAATTAATAATATAAAAAATTAAAAAATAAAATATATAAGATTATTAATAAATATAAGGGCTATATTATTAATAAACTTAGATTATTATAATATAAAAATTAATTAATTATCTTAGAATAAAAAGCCTTAAGGTTAAAGATATTTTATTAATATTATGATAATCTAAGGGTAAAATATATAAATACCTAAAAGACCTTAAACTTAATAAAAAAAAATTCTATTAGCTAAGTATGATAAATAATATCTATAAGTATATTAAGAGCTACTTAGTATATTAAGATATTTATATATTAAGATATAAGCTATATAATAAACTCTAATTATTATTATTATTATATTTATTCTAAAAAATTAGCCTTAACTTTATAATTAGCTTATTGAAAAGTATATATAATAATAATAAGAGCTATAATATTATATTAATTATTATATATTATATAATAAAATATATAATATTTATTTTAAATATAAAGAAACTTAAGGCCATAAGCCTAATTATATTATTATATAAGTATATAAAAAACTATTTTAATATACCTAAAGGTATTATAAATAATAAAGATAAACTTATTATTAATAAATTCTAAGTAAATTTAATAAAAAAAAGGATAATATTTTATTAATTATTAATTACTTATTACTTATAAATAAATAAGTAAATAAAATAAATATATTAAACCCTAGAGAAATACCTAAGAGTATATATAAAAGATAAGCCTATTTATTAGGCGATATAACTCTTAGAGGCTACCCTTATATATAATAATAGCTAATATTTAATAATTAAGGTCTCTCTTAATATAGTATTATATAGGTATTACCTAAGGTATATTAAATATATTTCCTTAGAGGTAAAAATAAATATTTAAGGTATTACTAAGTATTTAAAAATATTTAGCTAAGTATATAAGCTAATAAGGGAGTATTAGTATTAAATTTTAAAATCTTAATTTAAATATTATAATATAAGGTATAAGCTATAGGTATATTATTAGGGATAATATATTAAAGTATTTATAAAAAACTAGAAGTTTAAGTACCTTAAATTAGCTCTAAGATTTATTAAAATAAAAATCCTTATAAGGTATAATAAATAAGCTTATATTATAAAGCTATTAGAAATGTATTAATATATATATAATATATTTTATATATTATAGCTTAAATTATAAAATAATATACTAAATAATATTATAATACTAAAAGGTTTATTAAAGCTTAAGACTGAGCTTAATAAATAAGAAATAAAAAAATAATAAATTATAAGTTTATTAATAAAATATTATTTTACCTTATTAAATAAAAAGCTAATTAATAAAGTGTAATACTTAAAAATTAAATTATTATTTAAAAAATATAAAAGTAATAATTAAGAAATATTATAAGGTTATAAAAAAAGTTATAAAAAATAAGATAATAATTAATTAATACCTAATTAAAATATTTATAAGAAAATAAAAGTATTAATTACAAAAAAAACTTAAATAAAAAAAATAAATAATAAAGATTATAACTTAATAAGATTATAAGAAAATAATTATTATTAAGCTATTATTAAGTATAAGCTAAAAACTATAAAATATAAATTATAGAAAATAAAATATAGAATTATAAATAACTACTTAAGGGTTAAAAAAACTAATATTAAAATTATTATTATTAATAGGCCTAAGATTTATTAGGCCCTTACCCTTAGCCTTGGCCTTATTATAAGTAAAAGCATAAATAATATAAGCTCTCTTAGGAGTAAAAGAAATAAATAATAAATTACTACTAAAACTATTAGTATTATTAGTATTATTATTATTATTATTACTATTATTATTATTATTAATAAGGTATTTCATATTATAAAAAATAAAAAAAATATAAATATATATTATAATATAAATAATAATAAAAATATTAATTCAAATACTAATAAAGGTATATATAATAAATAACTAAGATAAATTATAATAAAAAAAATAAGCTTTCTCCTTATTATAGATAGCTATAATCTTAATAGACTAAAAGTAAATAAATATATAATAAAAAAAATAACACTTAATATTATTATAAGTATAAATAAGCTAAGGAATATTAATAAAACTATAAATCTTAATTTTATTAATATAGACTTAGGCTTATATATTAAGTTAATAAGAAATATAAGGTATAAAAAAAAAGATATATACTTATAAGAATATAAATAAATCAAAGCTTATAAGTAAAAATAAGCTTAGTAAACTAATAGCTAGTTATTATTTAATTATTAGTATTCTTAGCTAGATTAATATATTAATCTTTAATATTATTTTAAGTAATATTATAATTATTTAAGGTAATAATATAGCGCTAAATAATAATATAAGAGGTTATTAAGCTAATATTTGCTAAAGAATTAATATTATTTAAGTAGCGCTCTTAGAAAATAATATAAAAATTCTAATACTACTAAGTAATATTAAAGAGCTTATTAAGAATCTAGGTTAAAAATTAATAACATAAAGCTAATAAATTAGCTAAGAGAACTTATAGTATTATATCTTTAAGTATAATAATTATAATAAATATAAATAATATTATTAATATTAATAATATATATTAAGTAAATATCTTTATAGATATAAGCGAGATAATTAAAATATAAGTAATTATTAGCTTATTAATTAATAAAATTAATATTATTATTAAATATATAATAAGGCTAAAGGATATAAATAATAATATTAAGAATAAATATTATAAAAAAAAATAAATATATTATTAAGAAGAAGTAAAATATATAAAAGAACCTTAGTAAAAAGATAAAATATTATTATAATAAAAAAATTAAAATAAATATATTAAGTAATAAATATTATTTATTTAATAAGTATTAATAAGCTTAAATAAAAATAAGGCTTTAATAAAGCTAATAATATTAAAGGATTAATAAAGTATTTTAATAATTTATATTATAATATAAGAAAAATATAAGTTAATCTTAAATATTTAAGGTAATATACTAAAGAATTTTTATTAAGGCTTTATTTATAAACTAAGAAATATAAAAGAATTATTTAAA
The DNA here is from genome assembly GCF_026873545.1 of Fusarium falciforme. Lineage (NCBI taxonomy): Eukaryota > Fungi > Ascomycota > Sordariomycetes > Hypocreales > Nectriaceae > Fusarium > Fusarium falciforme. Next base: position 1,809,427 of record NC_070544.1, on the reverse strand, counting down.
GCTTTTTTATTTACTTAAAGATCTTAGGGATTAAGATCTCTAGAGAGGAGATAATTATAAAAATATAAAGCGGCTATTAAATCTACTAACTAATTAGGGTAACCCTAGCTAATTATTATATATATAAAGACCTCCTAAAAGCTCTATAGCTAAGCTACTATAAAAGGCTTAGTAAATTAAAGTCTTATATATAATAAAAACCTACCTTTAATCTATAATTTTACCTTAATCTAGCTATTAAGGCCTATTATCTTATAATAGCTTAATAGTACTTTATATTTAAAGGTTTTATAATTAATATATAATAAATTATTATTGAAAATTTATTATTAAAATAAAAATATCTAAGATTATTTTAATTAATATATAAATTTTAATTTAAATTAATTTTAATAAGACTTAATATTAAAAAATCCTTAAAAAATAAAATATATATTTTAAGTTTTTAAAAATATTATTAGATTTTATAAATTAATTAAAACTTTAAATTCTTTTTATTTTTAATATTTTATAATTATTATATTAAAAGGCTTATTATTATTAAATAATATATACTAAATTTTTAATGAAAATTATAAAATTTTAAGAAAATTTGTATATTTTTTTAAAAAAATAAGTATTAAATATTTTTTAAATTAAATTTATATATAATAATTTTATTTAAATAATATTTTATATAATAATATATTTAAAAATAAACTTAATATTTTATTTATAAAACCTATATTTAAATAAACTTTTATAAAATTATATTTAATAAGTTATATTAAGACTATATATAAATAATAAATATATTTTTTTTTAATTTAAAAATTTATAAAAATAATACTTATATATAAACAATATAAGATATTTTAAGTAAATTAATAAATAATTAATAAAAACTTATTTAAAATATAATTAATTTATTTATTTATTTAAATAGTATAATAATATACTTAAAATAATTATATTTTATATTAAAAGTAATATTTTAATAACTTCTTTTTTTAATATTAATTTTATAATAAATATTATAAATTATAATCTTAAATATATATTAAGTTTTATAGAGCCTATTTAGTATATTATTAATAACTAATAAAATATAATAATTATTAATTATTATTTTATTTTATTTTTTATAACTTATATATAATCTTAGATTCTTATTTTTCTTAAGAATAAAAGGTATTAAGGCTTTAATTTTATTTATAAATTATTATATATATTTATTTTCTAAGTTTTTTATAACATATTCTTAGAAGGCTTAATATTATATCTTATTTATAAGATATAATAAATTATATAAGGGTTTTATATTTTTATATAAACTTATTTTATATATACTTTTTATAAATATTTATATATTTTTTATTATTTATATATTAAATAACTTTTTAAATATTTTAAATTTTAAAAATGCTCTATAAGTACTTTTGTAAGTATATTTATTTTATTTTTAAAAATCTGTTAAGTAAAAAACATTAGATTTATAATAATAATTATAATATAATCTTATTTAGTAATAATATAATTAATTATTATATTTTTATATTTTATTATTAAATATATAAAATAAAATAATATTATAGATATTATTTCTAATTTTTTATTTAATTAATATTTATTAGAGTTTTTTATTAATTTCTTTATCTAAATTAATAAAATAAATAGTTAATTAATAAGTATTTCTTAGGTTTAGGTTTTTTCTTCTAATAGATTTAAGCCTAAGGGCTATATGAGTATTTATTTATTTAAGTCTAAGCTTTTATATAAGCTTTATATTAATACTAGTAATTTTTATATTAATATTTATATAGATTTTAATATCTTTTTTAATTATACCTTAGAGTATTAATTTAAAGCCTAAAATTATTTCATTAATTAATATATATTTTTATATAAGTATAAATAAAAGTTCAGGTTTAATATTTTTTTTTTTAGTTCTTTAATAAATTAAGCTCTTTTACTTTAATTTTATTAATATTAATTAATAACTTCCTATTATTTCTAAGAAAGGTTTAACTTATAAAGGATTTATTATTAGTAATATATTTCTTAATATATTATATTTAAGCCTTATAGCTTAAATACTTATATTTAATATACTTTAATAATAACTTATTTCTTTTGTATTTCTAACATAGTATTCATATAAATATACTTAAATTATATATATTATAATAGCTTTAATTTAGTATAAGATGTAAGAGATATTTATTAAAAGAATTTCTATTAAAGCTTCTTTTATAGCTTAAATTATTAAGCAAATAATATTTATTAATTAATTATTTTATATTATCTTAGAGTTATTTCATCTTAAAGTAACTAATTTAATTAACAAGCTAAGTACAAAGGTATTTAATTTCTTATATAATATAACAAATCTTTTATAAGAGATATTTTTACCTCTTAATCTCTTTTTTTATCTTATTATATAAATTAAAAAAAGATTAATAAGCTATAACTTTTTTATTTTATTATTCTTTTTAATAAATACTTATAAAATGTATATCTATAAGTAAAATATTCTATTGATATTTTATTAGGCTTTTAGCTTATACTAATACATTAATTTCTTATTTATCTCTCTTAAAACTCTAAGTTGATATATTATCTTTATATAAGTACCTTAAATTCTTTTTATATATATTATTTTTATGAAGCCTAAGATTTATTTATATTCATTAATTTATAATTAATAAGTAAATTTACTCATTAATTATTTAATTTATTCTTTTAATATTATTTCCATAAAAAGCTAATTATTTATATTTACAATCATAACCTCCTTACTTAATAACTTATATTTATATCTATATAGCCTTTTATAATCTTTAAGCTAAGTATTAATTAATTAATTTATATAGTATTATAAGATTCTTAATAAACAGTTTTTTTATCTTTTTTAATATATTTCTTGTATTTATATTTCTTATATTTATAGCTCCTTTTTAGTTTATATAATAAGATTAAGGCTAAAATTACATATATTAAAAAGGTTATTAAGATTAATCTTTATTTTCTTATTAATAAAATATCTTTTTTAAAATAAAATCTCATTAATTATAATATTTGTTATTAATTTATATTAAGGAGATTTATAATATTTTTCTTTTAGGGATAAATTATTATAAGGTTAACTTAGAACTAATAATAAATTATAATATTTTTTAGTCTCTTTTATTAGTTTCTTAAGGTCTTCTAAGTTAAAATAATTTAATTAGGCATTTCTTAGGGTGTTTTTTATAATAACCTATATAATAAATAGCTATCTTAAAGAGTAATAAAGTTCTCTTAATTATTTTATCTTAATTTCGCGTTAATTATTCATTAAGAAAAACTAAAGAATTATAAACTAATAGGCCTTAATAACTAAATTAAAGCAAAATCATAAATGAAAGGTAAGTGTCTAATATATATAGGACTTTAATTTACTAAGCCTTTTATAATAGCTTAGCTATAGGGCTTTTAGAAGGTTCTTATATATATAATATATGGCTAGGGTTATCTCAATTATTTAGTAGGTTTAATAGCCGCCCTATATTCTTATATTAGTTAAGATATTATAATTACAGATATTATAGTTATATTTTAAGAAATTATTATAAGTTAAAATATACTTTATATTTTTTATATCAAAATAATTTTAATATTAATATATATATATATATTTAGTTTTAATTTATTTATAAATAATATTCATAAAAGTCTTTAAAAAATATTAAAAAACTTAAAATCCTTAAAAGGTTTTTTAAAAGAAATATTAAAAAATAATTATATATTTTTTAAAACTTATATCTTAAAGTAATTTTATTAGAAATCTAAAACCTTTATATATATTATTATAATTAGTAAATAAAGGTTAATATAAAATTCTTTTAAAATACCTTATAGAAAGTATAATAAATAAATATATTATATATTTAATTATTTAAATAAAAATATTTATATTTTTATATTAAAAAAATCTAAAGGATTTTATTTATAAATTAAATGTAGAAAAATAAAGTAAAATAATAATTATAAATCATTATTAAATTTTGTATTAATGATTTATTAAGTAAACTTATAATATAAAATAAAGCTTAAAAGTTAATATATATAATATATAATGTAAAGTTAATATTATAAATAGAAATTCTTAAAAATTACTTAATATATTATATATGTAATTAATTAATTATTTAAATTATTATAAAAAGTATTATCATTTGTATATTTATATAAGCTATAATATATATATTAGATATTCAATTAGCTAAGTTTAATTAATTATACTTATAGATTTTTATTTATTACCAAGTCTAATACTAACCCTTAGTACTAATTTATCTTAGGTTTATAAAGCTTTAATATAAACTCTAAGAAATAATATTGTTAAAACTTATAATATTAATAACTGAGGCAATAATCTTATTAGTAACTAATATATCAATTAATTAGTAAAGATTAACTATCTTTAAAAGAATTACTAATTTTTTAGTTCTTAATTAGTTTACTTTTATTTATAGTTTTAATTAAGGACTTTAAGTAACTTAAAATAGCTAGTAATTTATAACTAAGAATTAGTAGTTAAACTAAATAATAACATAGACCAAGACTAATATTTTTTAGTAAGATTAAATAGTTAAATTTTAGTTATTATAGAATTATATCTTTACTTACTATATAAACTACTTATATAAAAGATAAACTATGTGCTTAACGTATAATTATTTATATACGCTAATTAATCTTATATAAGTAATGTTTTTATATAAGGTATACATAATACTTTATATAACATATTTCATTATAATTTTATAGAGCTTATGAAGCCTTAAAACGAATATTTAGAAGTTATGTGTCTTAAAAGGTTAAATTTAATAATTAGAAGAGCACTGAGAAAAAAAAAACTATAACTAAGCTAAGATAACTGTTACTTAAAAATAAAAGAAAATATAATATTATTTAAAATATTAAGAATATAAACTATATAATAAGCCTACCCTTAGATTATTATTAAATAAAATATAACTAAATTCAGCACTCTTTATTATAATAAGTATTAAAATAGTAATACTATTATAAAAAATTAGTTTTAAGAATATCAATTAAATATAGAAGTGTAATAAGTAAAAGTAGAGATTTATATAAAATAGCCTTACCTTTTTAATATATCTAAAGATTATTACGCTAGGCTTAGCTTACTTAATAAGCGCTATATAAGTAAAGTAAAAGTATATACCTTAAAGGCTTTAATTCAACTTATAGAAACGCATTAAGATAGAAAAGACTATAACTTAACTAAAGGAACCCCTATTTAGATATTAAAAAAATATAATATTATATATAATATAAAAAAAAATACAATATATAATAACTAAAACCTCAGCTTATGACTAAATAAAATGTAATTAAAATAATAATCTTTTTATAATAATAAGCACTATATAATAATAATACTATAGAAAATTCCTTATTATAATTTTACTTTAATAATTAGGCTCAATAAGTAGATATAGGGATTAATATAAAATAGCCCTAGCTCTTTTCTATATATAAAAGTTTTAACCCTAGGCTAACCTTATGTAATACATACGATATAGATTAATTAAAAACCATTTCCCTTAAAGGCTTTATGTTTACTCTTAAAAGAGTACTAAGAAGATAAAGAATATAATAAGTAAGTTAAAAAAAAAACCTTTTATAAATAAGAAAACTATAACATAATATATAATATATAAAGTATATATAATATAATAAGCCTAATTTTAACTTATTTCTTTAAGTTAAATAATTAAAATAAAATTTTCTTTTTATTTAACTTACCTCTTTTTACCCCGTATTTTAATTTAAGTAATTTTTTTTAGCTTTAAGCTAACTATATATAATATAACCTAATATATCTAGCTCGAAAATGTCTTTTAGTTTATATAATTAGATAATATATATACTTATTTTTTATTAAAATTACTTATTTTTACCCTTTTTTTACATATTAAGTTTTAATTAAATATTATATAATTATAAGGCTAATTTTAGATAACTTAGAATTATTATTAACTGAAAAAAACTTTTAATTATTAATAGCTTTTTCTAAAATTTTAAAGTAATTTTCTTAATATTTAATTTACTATAAACTTATTTTTAATTTTTTATTAATTTTAATTATAATAATAAGTTATTTCTTATCTTTTTAATCTTTTTTTTTATGTATTTATAATATTAATAACTAATTTATTATATTAGCCCTTATTAAAACCTATACCTTAAACTAAATATTTTATGCTTTATGAGGTTAAAAAACTAATATTAGTCTTAATTATATAATTCTAAGAGTATTTAATCTTATATTTCTTTTTTTATAATTATATAAAAAAAATATACAAAGTTATTTTTATTTTTTCTCTTTTATATAAAATTTTAAAGATTTATATAATAAAAAATTAATATTTTATATAAATAATTTTACTTATATATTAAAATAAGCCTTAATAAATACCTTCTATTTATATTATAAAGTAATTATTAATGTTTTTATAAAGGTTTTTAATAAGGCTTTTATTAAGTATATCTAGATATAATAAAAAAAAATTACTAAAATAGGTAACCTCTATGCCTTGAATTTTATAAGATATTATAGATAAAAATATCTTTAAATTATATATAATAAAAGGTAATAATAAATATATTATAAAAAAATAAATCTCTTACCCATAGGTACTAAAACATAAATAAATTATAATTATAATAGAAAGAAACTTAAACCATAAGATAGATTTCTTTAATATAATTAATTATAAGGAAAGAATATTAAAAACCCTTATTTTCTTAAAAAGGTTACCCTAAGAAGAGAGTATACTTGATTATCTAAAATAAGTTATCTTTTTATATTATTATAAATAAATCCTTCTAAGAGTTTTTATATTATTATAATTAGTATTTTTCTCTTTTTTATTAAATTAAAATATATATATTAATAATCTTATAATTAATCACCTATAATAAATACACATAATTTTAATAACATTTTAAAATAAACTCTTATAATAGCTTTATTTTATTTTAATTCGTAATTAAATATAAATATAATAGATTCAATATTTTTCTTAATATTGAAGTAGCCTCTAATAAGTAATTAAAAGCTATTACTCTTAATAACTTATATTAAATAGCTTTAAAAAACTGAGAATATATTTTTTAAGTCTTTTTAAAAGCTTTAATTAAGCTATAAGTAGGGTTATGATTTAGTTAGTAATTAATTTGCTAACTAATTAACCAAGATTAATTTTTATATTTCTACTTAAGAAGTATAATTATATTATTACTTATATTAGTATAATTATATAACTTCTTAGTAGACTTAAAATAGGCTAATTTAAACTCAGGGTTTAAAAGGGTTATAGGGCTAAAAGCCGTATGTAATTAAAATTTATATATATAATATACAGTATATAATATATAATATATTAGAAACAATTACGTTTTTTATATATAAATAAAAATAAGCTTTATAGGGTAATACTTTTCTAGCTTTATTATACCTTTTATCATAGTAGTAACTTAGTTAGCCTAGTACCCCTATAAATAAACTAATAATAGATTAATAAATAACATAATAGAATATTTACCTTACTAAGTAATTTTAATTTCTTTACAAAGTCATTTTTAAATTTTTCTAAGTTCTTATATAACTTATAAATATATAATAGCCCTTTAGATATAATTGAGTAAGGCTAGCCATAAAGCTTAATAGAAGCTTTTAAATAGACTTAAAAGATAAATTCTAAGTCTTTTAAAGCTATTTAATCTAAGTTATTAAGAGTAATAGCTTTTAGTTACTTATTAGAAGCTACTTTCATAATATAATTAATAGGCTCTTTTAAGATAAAAGCTATATAAATTATATTATAAGTAGAGTTCTAGCGGGTTATATTATCTATATAATTAATTAGTATATATATATATGTTAATAATAATAAGAATTAATAAAAAGGAAATAATATAATAATACCTAAAGAGCTAAATTAAATATTAAAATTATTATACAAAGCTTTATATTCTACTTCCTTTTTTATTCTTTCTAAGAATAGTTTTTTATATGATTTTTATATTCTATAAATATCATAATATAGCATGATTAAGTTATTAAAGCTATATGTAAGTTAATAAAGATATAAATAAAAATAGCTTTAATTTTATATTTGTTATTATAACCTAGAGAGAGAAATTTTTCTTTTAAATTATCTTTTTCTTTTAAATTATTTTATATAGATAAATTATTTATATTAGAAAATAAATTAAGAAAACTAATATTTAAATATTTTTTAAGAATATTACATATAATAAGTTTAGAAATATAATTAATATTATAAATAGTATATGTAAGTTCCTTCTTATAGCTATTTATCATTAAATTTTAAAAGGTATTTCAAAACTAATTATTATTTATTATATTATTATATATAATACTAAAAGTAAATATTAGTTATTTTCTTTTTTATTTAATTAAGGGGTTTTATTTATACTTAAATAAAAATAAAAATAAAAAGTAAATAACTCTAATAATCTATAATAATAATCTTTATCTAAAAATAGTTTATATAAAAAAAGTATAGAATGCTTTTAAGATAAAATAGAATTAAGTATAAATATATAAGTTAATATAAGCTTTATTTAGCTTATTAACCCTGATGTATATATTAATATAATTTTAATATTAGGGTTAAGGTTATAGTAATTAATAATCGTATAATATAAAGTAAAAATATATAAAATATATAATATAATAATTATTTAATAAGAATTAAATTAATTAGAAGATTATATATTAAAAATAAGAAAAAAAGATATTAAATTAATAATATTTATATTTAATTAAGAACTTAAGTAAAATAAAGCTACCTTAAAAGTCTTAAGATATATCAATAATTCTATTTATTTATAATTAGTACTTAGCTATCACGTAGTTAATTTATATATATTAAAGAAAAAGAAATACTTATTATAATAATATAATACCTTATAAAAAGATTTATTATTAATAATATAAAGAAATATATTATTATTATATTACTTTATGCTACCTAAAATAAGGATTAAAGTATCTTAATTAATAATTAGTTAATTAGTTAATAATATATTAAGGAGATTATAATAGCTTTTTATAGAGACCTTTAACTAAATAATTAAAGTAGTATAGCTAATACCTATTAATATGCTATTTAATATAACTAAGATAACTTTATTAAAGAGGTCTATAAGCTTTATAAAGGCGCAAAAAGTATATATAATAAGCTATAAGTAATAATATTAGATAATAGCCTTAAGAGTATTAAGATAAATATATAATATAATAAAGTAATACTAATTAAACTTATAATCTTCAGTTATAATATCTTTCTTTTATTTAGCCTTTTTTTACGTAATTATAATACTAATAGAAGGTTTAACTTTATTATAAAAGAGCTTTCTTTATTAGAGGCTCTTAAAAAGAAGCTAGAGAAAGGGGAAGATCTTATTAGCGAAGATACTAAATTCCTTAAGAACGTATAAGATAATAAGCGGCATGGGGCATAGGTTATAATGCTTATAATAACTATAAAGACCGTTCGCACTACTAAAAAATAAAGAAATATATTATTATAAATATTAATATAACATATTTTTTTAAGAAAAGCATATTAAAAAAATAAAGGTTTTTAAAATTTTTCCCTTATAATTAAATTTAAAAAATCTATCTCAGGGTTAAGGTTATATTTTCTTATATTTATAATTTATTAATATTTTAATTATTTTAAGATAAAAATACTTTTTTTGTTATTTTTATTTTAATTTATTATTAAAATTATTATTAAACTTATTATTATTTATATATCTATATAAGCTAAGATATATATATTATATATTTAATTCAATAACTTTAATTAATTAAACCTAGAGACTTTTTTTTACTTCTAAGTCTAGCACTAAGCCTTAGCGCTAATTCTTTTTAGGTTTATAAAACTCTAATACTAATTTTAAGAATTAATTTCTTTAAAACCTATAATATTAATAACCCCTAGTTCCTAATATTATGCCTATAGCTATATAGCTAAATCCTAGCTAATTATAGGATTTCTTTAATTTTTTTTTAATATAACAAAAGGTATTAATATTTATAATAAGGGTTATAAGCTATGCTATATATTAATTATACTTTAAGTCCCTAAGGAATTAATTTTCCTCGCTAATAAAACCTTATCTTTTATTTAGCCTCTTATTAAGAGCCTTTAATAAAAACTGCTTTTTTTTAATAAAATTAATCCCTTTATTAATATTATTATTAAATAAAATATAGCTAAATAAAAAAAAATTAGAATTAAAGATTATAAGTTTAATATACTTTAGATTATTAAGGTCTTTACTTAATATAATATTTTAAAGATATTTATTTAATATTATTTTTTATAGCTTATTATAAGTATTTTATATATTTTTATAAAGCTTATAAATTTCTTTACTAAGGTTATCCTAATTATATTAAAAGGTATATTAATAGGTATTAATTATATTACTTTAATTACTTAGTTAAAGGTCTCTATAAAAAGTAGCTATTATAATTATGAATATATTATTAATTAATTTATTAGTTATATATTAGTTAATTAATTAGTTAATTAGTTAGTTATAGTTATTATTAGTTATAGTTAAATCTCTTTTTATAAGGATAATAAAAATAATTTTAATCTCTTTAAGTAATTAAGAATTATAAGGGTAATTAAAAGGTTAATATTAGAAGAGAGAGTTATTATATAAAGGGGTTAGATTTTAATCTCTTTAGTTAATTAAGATATAAGCTATTAATTATAATACTTTAATTCTTACTTTACGTAATATAAAATTCAATAATAATATTTATCTTGATATTTTATTATACATAATTTAAAATATTTATATTTAAAATATCTTATAAAAATAAAGGCTTAAAAGCTAATTATTATTATAGTTATTTTTATTATATTTAAAAATAATTAATAAAAATTATATTATAGCCCTAATAATTATTATTATAATATTATTATTTAATTTTATATTACTTAAAATAAAAATCCAAGTAATATAATTAATATCTTAGTGATTTTAATAATAAAGGCTATATACCTAAAGCTAAAGGTCTTAATAGGCTTAAATTAATAAGGTTTACTTATATAATTATTAATAGCTTTAATAATATACTAAAGCTAGCTCTATTTATAATAAATAGCTTATATCTTAACTAACTAAAGAGATTAAAATCCCCTTGATAAAATATTTCTTCTTTCTAATATTAACCTTTTAATTACCCTTATAATTTTTAATTACTTAAAGAGATTAAAATTATTTTTATTATTCTTCTAAGAAGAGGTTTAATTATAACTAATAATAATTATAATTAATTAATTAATTAATTAATTAATAATATATTAATAATTCTAATAGCTTTTTATAAAGAACTTTAACTAAGTAATTAAAGTAATATAACTAATATCTATTAATATACTTTATATTATAACTATAATAACCTTAGCGAGAAAGTTTATAAGCTTTATAAAGGTATAAAAAATACTTATAATAAATTATAAGAAATAATATTAAATAAAAAGCTTTAAACTATTATATTAAATAAAGGCCTTAATAATTTAAAATATATTAAATATATAATTTTTAATTATAATATTTTTTTTTTTATATTTAGCTTTTTTTTATTTAATAATAATATTAATAGAAGGATTATTTTTATTAAAAAAGAGCTTTTTTTATTAGAGGCTCTTAAAAAGAGGTTAGAGGAAGGGTAAGTTCCCATCGGCGCGGAAGACTAATTCCTTAGGGACTTAGAATATAACCAATATGCGGCGTAGCTTATAACCCTTATTAGAAGTATTAATACCTTTTGCTATGCTAAATAAGAGGATTAAAGAAGCCTTATAGCTAGGATCTAGCTATATAGCTATAAGCGTAACTATGTTAGGAAATAGGGGTTATCAGCGTTATAGGTTTTAAAGGGATTAGTTCTTAGAGTTAGCATCAGAGTTTAAACCTAAAAAGAATTAGCGCTATGGCTTAGCGCTAGACTAAAACTTAGAGGCAGATAGAAGTCTATAGGTTTAATTAATTAAACCTATTTAATTAAACGCATAATATATATATCTTAGCTTATATAAATATGCGAATAGAAATAATCTTAATAGTCATTTTAATAATAGATTATTATAGTATATATTAAAAGTATTTATTAAAATTTCTTTTCTTAGATAAATAAAAGAGTGTATATAAAAAGTTATTATTTTATAATATAATAAGAAATTAAGAAAAAAAAACTAAAAAAAATATATTTTATTAAATACACTTAGTATTAATAGTATAATAGAAGTTTTTATATTAATATATTTAAATAATCTTATATCTAATTTAGCTTAAAAGATATCTTAATAAGAATATAATGAAAAAAAATGCTTATTAAAATTATGTTTAAAACTATTATTATTTATATATTTATATAAGCAAATATATATATATTATATAATTAATTAAATAAGTTGAATTAATTAAACTTATAGACTTTTATTTATTACCAAGTCTAGCGCTAAGCCTTAGTGCTAGCTCTTTTTAGGTTTATAAAACTCTAATACTAATTCTAAGAATTACTCCCTCTAAAACTAATAATACTAATTACCCTTATTTCCTAATATGCCCATAGCTAGGGTTATAATTTAGTTAGTAATTAATTTACTGACTAATTAACTAAGATTAGTTATAATTAAAAAGTTAGTAGTTTTTTAATCTTAGTCTAACTAAAGTTACTTTATTTTTTTAACTAAGGATTTTAGTTAGACTAAAATTCAGGACTATTTATAACTAAGATTTTTTAATTAGACTAATAGTAACTAAAAAGTTATACTTTGAATTACTTATTAGTATAATAAATAAATAACCTTCATTATTAGTAATATAAAAAGGTTATATAATATCTCTATTATATTTATATTATACTACAATTAAACTTATATTTTTATTTATTTATTAAGATATTATAGTACTTTTAAAAATAGTTACTTTTAAGAAAATTATTTAGAGCTCTTTAAAAAAGATAAACTTATTTAATTAATTATACCTTAAATGAACTAATTAAAATTAAGATAAAATATATTATAGCTAGAGACTTATATAAAAATACTTATAATAATTTTTATATTATATAATATACCCTTAATAACCTTTTATAGCTACTTGTAGTAATTTTCCTTAGTATATAAGTAACTCAAAGCTTAACCTTTTAGTCTAACTAAAAAGTCTTAGTCTTAGTCTTAGTCTAACTAGGACTAAAGTAATTTAATTATAGCCTTGACTAAGACTAAATAACTAAAGTCAGCCTTTAATAAAGACTAAAGTACCTAAATCACAACCTTGCCTATAGCTACCTAGTTAGATCCTAGCTAGCTATAATAAGACTTTTATAATCCTTTTATTTAGTAGTATAAAAGGTTTTATAGTTATTATAAGTATTATAACTTATAGCTTATATTACTTATTATCATATAAGTTTTTAAGTAATTTAATATCTTTACTAATAAAATTTATGTTCTTAGCTTTTTTTTTAAAGGCCTTAATAAAAAAAGCTCTCCTTGAATAAAATTAACCCTTTTATTAATATTATAGTTAAATAAAAAAAGACTAAATAAAAAAGAATATTATAATTAAAGATTATAAGTTTAATTAATATTAATTTATTATATTATATATTTATCTTAATATTGTTAAGGCTATTACTTAATATTATTACTTATATCTTATTATATATACTTTTCATACCCTTATAAAGCTTATAAACCTCCTTAATAAGGTTATCTTAATTATATTAAAAGGTATCTAAGTAGGTATTAGCTATATTATTTTAATTATATAATTAAAGGTTTTTATAAAAACCTATTATAATTTTCTTAATATATTATTAATTAATTAAGTAGCTATTAATTAGTTAATTAACTAATTATAATAATTATTATTAATTAGTATAATCTATAGCCTTAATATATTCTTACTAGTAGCGATTAATTATAAAATTTATTATTTGAAATTAATATCTTTTTATTAGATAATTAAATACAATACCTCTTAATTATAGAAGCTAAAAATAAATCACTAATTAAGTATTTATTATAAATATAAGTTAATAGTATTATAATAAGTATTCTTTATAATATTAATTTTTTTTTAATTACTTAAGATAAAAATAATTTAAGAATAATATTAATTTTAAGTACTTTATATAGTTTTATTAAAATAAAATTGACTAGTTAATTAATTAATATTTAATATTTATAGGAAGTGTTATGTTATTAAGTATAAAAAACATCCTTATAATAGTAAGAATATTTAGATTTATATATTATTTAATATATTTTTAATTTAGCTCCTTAGTATTATATATTTTATTATATTTAACAAAATATATAAGTAGGATATTTTATAATAATATACTAAAATAATAATTTACATAGTTTATAGTATAAGTTTCTAAAAAAAAGATCTCTATATAATATTTAAGGTATTATATTAAAAAAATATATTAATATTTCTCGTTAAAAAAAATGTATTTATCTAAAGCTATAAAATAAAACCTTAAAGCTTAATAAATAGCTATAAATCTTTATATTAGTAAAGAAAAAAAATTAAATATTTAAACCCCAAGTATATACAAAACATAAAGCTAATTATAAAAACTAATATATAATTTAAATAGCTTAAAAGATAATTTGAAAGATGTTAAATTAACTCCTTGGAATTAATTATATAAAGCATTAAAATTTCTTTAAAATCAATAAAGAAATAAATTTATATTAAGGTGTTTTATTAAGTATTAATAAAAGTACCGTTTTAAAAGTATATAAAACTTAATAAATACTTAACAACATAAATATATTAATTATAAGGAAGATAGTTATAATAATAACAAAGCTAAATAAAATACAAGTGAAATAAGTATTAAGACATTAGTAATAATTAAGAAAAGCTAATATAAGTAAAGGCTATATATTATAAAGTATATTATATAATTAATTAGTCTATAAGAAAATATTAAATAATTATTAAAATATCTAAGAAAAAATATAATAAATAGTTATAAGTAAATAAGTAACTTATTAAATTTATATTATACTTATAATATTTAAATAAAAAGAACTATAATACCTAATTAACTACATTATTAAGTTAATATCTATAATAATAATAAATTCTTAATTTTTTAATAAATAAAATATTTATATGTTAAATATACTTAATAAGGTCATAAAACTTTATATTTTAAATTTAATATGTATAGATTTATTATAACAAAATATGTAATATAAATAAATTTAAAAATACCTTATAGTCATAAAATATATTTTGTAAAGGTTTAAGAAAAGCTATAAGTTATATATGGCTTTTTTACCTTTAATAATCTTATTAGGCAGGTTTATTTTAAATACTTGAGGTAGTTTTAATATTTAGCCTTAACAGTATGATAATATTATAAACAAATTAGCATATACTTATATTTTAAGTTATATTTTATTCTAGCTATAATATAAGCTAGGCAGAAAAGCTTTACTAAAATATTTTATTATAAACAGGATACAAAAGCACTTAATTTTATATTTAATAATTCTAAGACTAAATACTAAAAGTATTACTTTTATCTTAAACTGAGTGAAAGAACTTCTAATATAAGGTGTAACTGTAAGCATATAATATATACTTATTAATACTTTCTTATATATTAATTACCATAGGTATAAATATAACGTAATTATACTTAATGCCCTTTAAGATATTACTAAGTATAACTTATATACTATTTAAAATAATATTACTAATTTTATATAACTATAAGCTTAAAATTATTAAGTTATCTTTTTTGAGTTATATAATTATTATATATAAACAGCGCTTAAACAGCTAATTATATTCATTGCTCTAAATAATATTAAATATTAAATCCACCTAGGTAGTCTCTATGAATTAGTACTTATAGGTCTTTGTTATTTATTACTTATGAATTATAAAAATAAAAATATTAAAAGAATCTTAAAATACGTTTATTAAATAGAAATAAATTTATGCCTGTATTAGTAGATCCAAGTATCTTAGAATTATACTAAAATATATAATTTATAAATATAAAAATATTCTAATAAGTTAGAACTACTATATTAATTAGATTATTAAGGTAAATAAATTATAATAACTTAATTTAAAAAGAATTTAAGACTAATAGGTAAGAATATATAAATATAATATTAAGGACTATATATATAAATAGAAATAGAAATATAAAAAGATTATAAAAACTATAAAGAATAACTTTTTTTATTGCTAGGTAAGAAGAAGGATAATTAATATAAAAAGAATACATAAACATTCTTTTTTAATTATATAAGAATGTATAAGTAATATAAGTAATAAATAATAGATTTATTATTAGTCTTATTATAAGGAATTAATTAAAAACCCTAAATACCTTAAAGTATTACGTAGTTCTTAAGATAATATATAAATATACTTAATGTATTAGGAGTATCTTAGTAGTTTATAGATATTATTTTAATATTATTCAGATAATAAATATAAAAAAGAAAAGAAAAAAAATAACTATTTTCTTATTGTTTTATTATATTAATTAAATACTAAGTCTAATTTATTCTATAAAATAAAGAGATAGAAAATCTTTTATTAAAATAATAGTTTTAATATTACCTATAAATAATACAATAGCGAATTAGATAATATAACTCAAGAATATAATAAGGTTATATATAAGGTTAAAAACTAAGAAAAAAAATTAGTTAATAATAATAAACTAATTAAATATAAATCTATTTATATTACTTATGTATTATTAAAAGACGAAATACTATATTTAGTGCAAGGTAATTAATAAGAAAATATAAAAATATAATACCCTAGAAGGCCTTATATTTAATAAGTAAAGCATATAATTAAAAACTGAATTTATATATACTTTATTGCTTAAATAATATCTTTTACACTAATTCTTTTTTTATACTTAGCATAAAGTATATAAATTAAGAAAAAAGAATTAAATATTTTAGTAAATACTAAGGTTTTATAAAATTACTTAGCTTATGTAGATATAAGAGTAATAAAATAACTTAGCTAAGCAATAATTTTAAGATATTAATAACTTAATAATAAGGTATTATAATATTAATACTACTTAATAAGATATTACTAAAATTCTTAAGCTAAAAAACTTAAACCCCTTTTAATAAATAACCCTATTAAATTAAGTTTTTCTTAATATTCCTAAAACTATATATTAAGAATATTTCTTAAATAAAATAATTAATATTCCTTAAATATAATAATTAATATAAAAAATTATATTCTATATGTTAGCTAATACCTTATAAAAAGTTTATTTACTTAATATAAGCCTAAGCTATATAATTAGGTTAAAACAAATACCTCTAAAAAACCTATTCTTTCTTTAATATATCTAAACAATCTAATAAAGTCATTAAAGAGAATTTTAAAAGAATTAATAAAAAATAAAAACTTATATAAAAACTTAAATATCTATAATCAAGTAGAGCTATTTTAACTTATATACCTAAATTTCTATAAATTAATTTATGTCTTAATTAAAGATTTAGTGCCTTTTAGATTATATTTTATAAAAAATTTCAAAATAAAATTAAAAATAAACTTTATAAAATAAATAAACCTAGTAACCTATAGAATATATTAATATAGCTATTAATATTAATAATTTATAACTTAAATAATATATACACATATCTAATAAGAGATAAATTTAAAAAAAAATATTAATTCATTTAAGAAATCAAATCTAGCCTAAGAAAATATAGTATATAAAATTAATCTAAGACTGATAGAGCTTAGAGCTATTTAATAAAAATAAAATAAAAATATTTAGTATTATTATTATTATAAAAAAGCTTATAAACCTAATAAATATAGGAAAAAAGTAATTAGATATGAAGAAATAATATTATAAACTAAAGCTAAAAAATTCTTTATAAATAATAAAAAAATAATTAAGCATTTATAATTAAAGCTATATAGTATAAAGAATTATTTATATTATTAAAATATTAATAATAAAATAAAAAAGATATAATATATTTAGTACTTGACTAAGGGAAGTTATTATATTATATTAATAAGTTTACCTTACCTAAGAATAAATTAAGTATAATGTTAATATGAAAAGAAACTATTAGAATTAGCTCTATAAGGTAATTAAACCCCTTAAATTAAAATAATTATATTTTATTAACCTAGATATATAAAAACCCTTACTAAGGCTAGATAATTAGTTAATTAAAAGAGCTATTTTAAGATAATATATTATTATTATTACTTAGAAAAATAAATATTATAAGATTAGTAGTAATAATAATTACTTTAAAGAAACTTAAATAGAATATAAGCTAAACATAATAAAGCTATATAGCTAATAGATAGATCTTTATATAATACTTTGAGAAAATAATTATAAAATTCTTACTAAAAAAAACTATTTTATATTATTAAATTAATCTAGGTACATAATATATCTAGCTCGCTAAGGAATAATAAAATATAAGCAAAATAAAGATATATATATCTAGGTATATTATAAGAAATTAATAGTAAGCCCCTAATAGTTAGAATTATAATATAACCTTTAAAAGAATACCTGAAGTATATTAATGTACCTTTAATATAAAAAAGTCTCTTAGATATTATATTACAATTGTTACTATAATATATATCTTAAAATTAACAATATAAACTTGTTTTTTAGTTATTAAGACTAAATATTATGCCTTATTTAATATATAAAACCTATTAATATAATAATAAATTATGTTTATTATTAAGAAAATCAATAATATTAAAAAGAAATATAAAATAAAAGCTACCTTACTATTAAAATAATATTATATTATAATAATATATACCTATAATATAAATACTGAATACTAAGTTCATATAATTAGGCAAAGTATATAATAAAAAAAACATTTAATTCCTTAACTTATGATGAGAATATTATTAATAAGAAATAATATAGAGATATTTAAGTATAATTTCAAAAAGATTATAAACGTACTCACAAGGCCTTATACGAATATATTAATTATCTTAAATAAGGAGACCTTATTAAGGTTTACCTAGAAATATAATAGCTAAATTATACCTATCTTAATAATAGCAATATAGCTATAAAACAAAGTGATTAAAAATACACTAACAGCTAAGGAAGTAATTCTACTTAGAAAGCCTATATAACTAATACATATAAGTTTAATTATTTTACTATATAATACTAAAAAAGTAAATACGTTATTTAATATAAAGTAATAAGTAATTATATACAAAAATATCTTATTATATAAGGCCATATACTTTATAAGTAAAATATATAAATAATAATAGTTAAAGTTAAAAATATAAGTTAAGAGAAAATAACTAAGTAATTTAATAAATAATAAAACTAAGTAAAATTACTTTAAATTAATAATAATAAATAAACTTGATTTATAATTAAGGTATGAATAATTACCTTATTTAATTATTAACTAAGAAAAAACTCCTTTTAATTATACTAATAAAATTATTAATTATAAGATAAATTACCTTAAGGTTTATATTAAAGAAAAAACTAAGTGATATTATTTTATATTATATTAAATAAGGTATATAATCTTATACTTAGATACCTATAATTATAATAACCTAACTTATACTTTGATTTAAAGATTAATTAAATATTTTCTTTTAATAATAAGATACCTCTTATAATAAATACTCACTTAAAAAAGAGATCTTTAACTTTTATTAAAGAAACTAGAGAAGCTACATAGAAATAAATATAAAACACCTCTTTATTTATAAGAATAAAATATAAATATAAATACTATAATAAATAAAGATAATAATAATAATAAATACTTATTAAAAAGTAATTTAACCTTATAGTATACCTAAAGGTAGATTAAGGTAATTAAATAAGAAAAATATAGTTTTATATATAATTAAGCTATTATGCCTAATGCATTTAAACGCAAGGGTTAATACTAAATATACTTTATAGATACTTCTATGCTTAATACTCTGCCTTAATAAACCTTATCTCACTAAGAATATATCGCTAGTTAATAATAATAAAAGCAGCCTACTATCCGCTTTAGGAATAACTAATTCCTATTATTAATAATCATATAGCATAAGATAGTAACTTAAACTACTAGGTATATTCTCCTATTAAATAACTTAAGCCTAAAAGTAAATTAATATAAGACTATATTAGCTTACCCACCTAGTATATTAACCTTCTTAAGATACAATCTTAAAGCTACCTTAAATTACATAAAGTAGATTAGCGTTATAAGACTATTAGAGTAAAAAAAGCTCTTTATAGCCTCATAGCTATTATTAGACCTTTAAAAAATTAATTTAGCCTTTTTTAATTATTATATATTTAGGCTTTGAGTTCTTCTTATACCTAATAAGTAAGAGTTTATTAATTATTAAAAGCAATTTTTAAATAATCTTATTAAGTATATTAAGAATAATTACTCTTTATATAATAATAAATTAATATTTCTTATTACTTTATAATAATAAGAAATATAATTATAAGAGCTTTTTTACTTTATAAAATAAGTTTAAATAAAAAGTTAATAAATAAAAAGCTTAACCTATAAGTTTCTAAATAAGTAAAATAAGGTTATAAATAAAAGTTTAATAACAATTTGATTAACTTAATTATAAGTAAAATTTTAAGATAAAATAATAATAAATATAATATATAAATATAATAAGTAATCTAATTATATTACTAGGAATAATATATATAATAAGTAAGTAAGATAGATAAGCGAGTGGGATAGAAATCCCTTAACTTGTATTCTCTCTATTTAATTAATTAATTCTTAACTACCTAGTATATTATAGTCTAAGAAGAAGGCTAGAATCTTTTCTAATCTTTAGGCCTTTTACGATACCCTAAGATTAAGTATTTAATATATTATAATAATTTAGAAAATTACTTATGTTAAGCTTTAGCGCTAATAATAAGGTATCTAATATTAATATAATACTATCTTATAGTTATTAAAGAATAATTTAACCTCATAATATACCTAAAGGTAGATTAAAGTAACCTAATAAGAGAAATATAATTATATATATAATTAAGCTATTATATTTAATGCCTTTTAATATAAGAATTAATATTAAATATACTTTATAAATACTTCTGCGCTTAATACTTTATCTTAATAGACTATATCTTATTAAGAATATATTATTAGCTAATAATAATAAAAGCAATTTATTCTTTATTTTAATAATAGTAGGTTATTATTAATAGTAATAATATAATATAAAATAATAACTCTAATATAAATTACTTAATATATTTTCCCTCTTAATAACTCTAGCCTAAAAGTAATTTAATATAAAATTATATTTTTATACCCTCTTAATATACTTACCCTATTAAGGCTAAGCCTTAAAGCTATCTTAAACCGCCTAAAGTAAACTAACCTAATAAGATTATTAAAGCAAAAGAAGCTCCTTGCGGTCTTATAATCTTTATTAAACCTTTGGAGGGTCTATTTAGTAGCCTTTAATTATTTCTTATTTTAGTTATAAAGTACTCTTGTTAATAATAAGTCAGAGTTTATTAAATTCTAAAAATAAATTCTTTATAACCTTATTAATTATATTAAATATAATTACCTCTTATATATTAAATAATTAATATTCTTTATTACCTTAAAATAATAAGAAATATAATTATAAGAGCTTTTTTATTTTATAGAGAGGGTTTAAATAAAAAGTTAATAAGTAAAAAACTTAACTTGTAAGTTTCTTAATAAATAAGATAAGGTTTTAAATAAAAATTTAAAAAAAAGTTTATTAATTTAATTCTAAGTAAAGTTTTAAGATATAATAAGAGTAAATATAATATATGAATATAATAAGTAACCTAATTAAATTACTAGGATTATGTTATAGTTATATTAATTCTTTAATTTAAAGAAATAGATCCTTAAGTATTTTATTTTTAACTTAGATTAATAAAGATTACTTTCTTAGCTTTATAGTATTAAAGAAATAATTATTTAATTACTTATTAATTATAATATATTATTTATTTATATCTATTAGGCTTTAAACTTTATTAAGTAATACTTAGAGCCTAAGATATTTTTTTTAAAAATATAATTACTAGAGAGCTAAATATAAAGACTTAATAATTATTTATACCTAATTTTAGCTTATAATAAATATATATATAAAATATAATATCTAATTAAAGAATGTTTATTATTATATTACTTTATGCTACTTAAAATAGGGATTAAAGTATCTTAATTAATATCTTAGTAATTTTAAGAATAAAGGCTCTATACCTAAAGCCAGAGGTCTTAAGAGGCTTAAATTAATAAAGTTTATCTATATAATTATAAATAGCTTTAATAATATATTAAAGCTAGGTTTATTTATATTTAATAGCTTATATCTTAATTAATTAAAAAAGTTAAAATCTAACCGCTTTATATAATAGCTCTTCCTTTTAATATTAACCTTTTAATTATAATTTTTAATTACGTAAAGAAATTAAAATTACTTTTATTATTCTTATTAAAGGAGGTTTAATTATAACTAATTAATTAATTCATAAATTAATAACTAATTAATAAATAGTATATTAAAGAAATTATAATAATTTTTTATATAAACCTTTAATTAAATAATTAAAGTAATATAACTAATACTTATTGATATACTCTTTAATATAACTAAGATTATCTTAATAAAAAGGTTTATAAGCTTTATAAGGATATAAAAAATATTTATAATAGGCTCTAAGTAATAATAGGAAATAAAGGCCTTAAAAATATTAATATAAGTATATAATATAATAATTTATTATTAATTAAACTTATAATCTCTAATTTTATTTTTTTTTATTTAATCTTATAATATAATTAGGTAGTATACTAATTAAGCTAATAGACCTATACAAGATCAACCAGTTCTAGCACTTCATGCCAGAACCATGCCATACCTCTATCTATAAGGCTCTTCTATAGTCACATAATTATATATAACCCACTTCCTTATAATTACCCCCCTTTTTATAGCAGCGCGCCCTAAGTCGCTTAATTTAATGCCTTAGACCTATAGCTATGGCGGCGCTAGTCTTATATAATTAGCTAGGCTATATATATGCTATAGGGGGAACTAAAACCCCTGCCCTAGATATTTAGCGCCTATATAACTATATAACCCCGCTATAGGGTTAGGAGTAATACTAATAGAGGTTAACCCCTAAGGCTAGCTATAATAGGCAATTCTATATTACCTTATAAGCCTAATATAAGCTAAGTTATTACTAATTCTTTATAGTTATATATTATATTATAGCTAGGCACCCGCGCTAGGAATTAAACTTATAGCCTAAAGCTAAGAGACCTATAAAGTGCTAGAATAACTATAATATAGTTAGGTAATATACTAATTAAGCTAGTAGACCTATAAAAGATTAACTAGTTCCAGCACTTTATGCTAGAACTATGCTATACCTCTATCTATAAGGCTCTTCCGCGGTTATATAACGATATATAACTTACTTTCTTATAAATCTTTTTTTATTTAATTATAATATTAACAAAAGGTTTAATTTTTTATAAAAAAAAGCTTTTTTTATTAAAGGTACTTAAAAAAAAGCTATAAATATAAAAATATCTTATTAATAAAAATATTAAATTTCCTAAGGACTTAAAAAATAATACTTAATATAAGGTATAAGTTATAATACTAATAATAATTATAAAGACCTTTTATATTATTAAATAAAAGAATTCAAAAAGTATTATTATAATTAACTAAGATCTAGCTATATAGCTATCAGTACAATTATATTAAGAAATAAGAGTTATTAGTATTATAGGTTTTAGAGGGATTAATTCTTAGAGTTAGTATTAAAGTTTTATTAAACTTAAAAAGAATTAATACTAAGGGTTAATATTAAACTTAGAGGTAAATAAAGGTCTATAGGTTTAATTAATTAAATCTAATTAATTAAATATATAATATATATATCTTAGTATATATAAATATATAAATAATAATAATTTTAATAATAATTTTAATAATAATTTTAATAATAATTTTAATAATAATTTTAATAATAATAATTACTTATAATTATATTATAAGTTAATTATATATCTTAAAGAAATTTTTATTAATTATTTATTATAAAGTTTATTTAAAAAATAAAAATAATTTTTATATTTATTAAAAATAAAATAATAAATTATATTAATATAACGTAATTAATAAATAAATTTTTTTAAGAAATATATAATATATTTTATAATAAAAAATATTTAAATATAATTAAAAATAATAATTAAAATACAATAAAAATAAATAAACTTAAATAATATATTATAAAAAATATTTTTAATATAAAGAATATTAATAATAAAATAATATATTTTATTAAATTAAAAAATTACTTAGACTTAAGAAATATATAAAATTTATTAAAATATCTTATTAATATATAATATCTTTTAAAAAACCTTTATTAATAATACTTAATATAAGCTTATTAGGACTAATAATACTTTAGTTACTTAATTTAATAATACTAAGAAAATATACTTATATTATAATAAATAATTCCTTTTAAAGCTTATTATAATCCTTTAAGATATAAAAATTATATTATATTACTTTGATTTTTTATATTTTTAAATATTATTTTTATTAATAAATATAAATTAATTTTATTATTATTACTTTAAGAATACTTTTTATTTTTATTTTTTTATTTTTTAGCTTTTTATAATTATAAATATTTTTATTATTACTAAGTATTAATATCTTGGTGATTTTAATAATAAAGGCTTTATACCTAAAGCTAGAGGTCTTAATAAACTTAAATTAATAAGGTTTATTTATATAATTATTAGTAGCTTTAATGATATATTATAGCTAGTTTTAGTTATAATAGATAGCTTATATCTTAATTAATTAAAGAGATTAAAATCTAACCCCTTTATATAATAACTCTTTTCTTTAATATTAACCTTTTAATTACTTTTATAATTATTAATTATTTAAAAAAATTAAAATCTTAAAAAATTATTTTTTTATTATTTTTATAAAAAGAGGTTTAATTATAATTAATATTAACTATAATTAATTAATAATATATTAATAATTATAATACCTCTTTATAAAGACTTTTACTTAAATAATTAAAATAATATATTTAATACCTATTAATATACTTTTTAATATAATTAATATAACTTTAAGAAAATATTTATAAATTTTATAAAAATATAAAAAATATTTATAATAGATTATAAAAAATCATATTAAATAAATACCTTTAAAGTATTATATTAAATAAAAACCTTAATAATTTAAAATATATTAAACTTATAATTTTTAATTATACTATTTCTTATTATTTAGCCTTTTTTTACTTAATACTAATATTAATAAAAAATATTAATTTTACTAAAAAAAAGCTTTTTTTATTAAAAGCTTTTAAAAAAAAACTAAAACATAAATAAGTTTTTATTAATAATAAAACTTAATTTCCTAGGGACTTAAAATATAATTAATATATAATATAATTTATAATTTTTATTATAAATATTAATATCTTTTATTATCTTAAATAAAAGGATTAAAAAAGTCTTATTATAGCTAGCTAAGATCTAGCTATATAGCTATAAGTATAACTATATTAGGAAATAAGGGTTATTACTATTATAGGTTTTAGAGGGATTAGTTCTTAGAGTTAGTATTAGAGTTTAATTATTAAACCTAAAAAGAGTTAATATTAGGGCTTAGCGCTAGACTTAGAAGTAAATAGAGATTTATAGGTTTAATTAATTAAACTTATCTAATTAAATATATAATGTATATATCTTAGCTTATATAAATATATAAATAATAGTAATTTTATTAGTAATTTTAATAATGAAAAAACAAAAATATACTTAGATATTTAATTTAATATCTTATTAATAAATAAAGAATTTTTATAAATTAAGATTATTTATTAATAATATTTAATTAGAAATATTAATCTTAAAAATAAAATTTATAAAAAAAGGGGCTTTATATTATAGCTATAATATAAGCTAAGTATAGAAACTTAGTAAATAATATAACTAAGCTAGGGACTAAAGAGACTAAAGTTTATTTTTATTAATCTAAGGACTAAATACTAATAATGTTAATCTTATTTTAAATTAAATATAAGAGATATTAATCTAAGAGGTACTCTAAAGTATATAAAATATCTTTAGTTTTATTTTTATATATAATAATTACCTTAGTTATAAATATAATTAATTATATTTAATACCTTTAAGCATATTATAAAATATAACTTATACCTTTATTACTTAGATTATATTTAGTACTTTTTATTAATATAAACCTAATAAAATTAATTTATGTCTTAGAAAATATACTCATATTATAAGTAATAACTAGCTAATTTTAAATTTTTTACATATTTATTAATACTTTTTTATATATAAATTAATTTAGTAATTAACTTAGGTATTAATTTAACGTATTCATAATTAAGATTATTAAGTATTAAATAATAATTTAATCTTATAATATACCTAAATATAAATTAAAGTAACCTAATAAGAAAAATATAATTTTATATATAATTAAGCTATTATACTTAATGCCTTTTAATATAAGAGTTAATATTAAATATACTTTATAGATACTTTTATACTTAATACTTTGCCTTAATAAACCTTATTTTATTAAGAATATATTATTAGCTAAGACTAATAAACTAAATAACCTAGTCTCTATTCTAATAATAATAGGTTACTATTAATAGTAATAGCATAGCATAAGATAGCGACTCTTATATAAATTACCTAGTATATTCTCCCTCTTAATAACTCTAATCTAAAAGTAACTTAATATAAGACTATATTTTTATGCCCTCTTAATATACTTATCTTATTAGGGCTAAGCCTTAAAGCTACCTTAAACCGCCTAAAATAAACTAGCCTAATAAGATTATTAAAGCTAAAAAAGCTTTTAATAATTTTGCGACCTTTATTAAACCTTTAAAGGGTCTATTTAATAGCCTTTAATTACTTTTTACTTTAATTATAAAGTATTCTTATTAATAATAAATAAGAGCTTATTAAATTCTAAAAATAAACTCTTTATAATCTCGCTAATTATATTAAATATAGTTATCCCTTATATACTAAAAAATTAATATTTCTTATTACCTTATAATAATTAGTACTATAATTATAAAAGTTTTTTTATTTTATAGAGAGGGTTTAGATAGAAAGTTAATAAGTAAGAAGCTTAATTTATAAGTTTCTTAATAAATAAGATAAGGTTTTAAATAAAAGTTAAATAAAAAGTTTATTAACTTAATTCTAAGTAAAGTTTTAAGATATAATAATAGGAAATATAATATATAAATATAATAAGTAATTTAATTAAATTACTAAGAAATATTATTAAGTATAGTATTAAATATAATATATATCTTTTTTAAAATAATACTAATATTTCCTTATTAATATTAATTTAATATAGTTTATTTATTTCTTAAGAATTATATAATTATTATAATTTAATATTTAAATTACTATTAAAATATATATTAAGTATTTTTATTAATTATTTTTAACTATATTATTATTAAATTAATATAACTTTTTTTATTATTATTATTAATAATATATTTATAATACTGTAAGGATTCTTAAAATAAAGTATTAAATATATAAGTATTTATAAACTATATAATATTAATTACTATTAAAATTACTATTGAAATTACTATTAAAATTACTATTAAAAGTACTATTAAAATTACTATTATTTATATATTTATATAAGCTAAGATATATATATATATTATATATTTAATTAAATAGGTTTAATTAATTAAACTTATAGACCTTTATTTACCTCTAAGTCTAGCGCTAAGCCTTAGTATTAATTCTTTTTAAGTTTAAATTCTAATATTTACTCTAGGAATTAATCCCTCTAAAACTTCTAATATTAATAACTCTTATTTCTTAATATAATTATACTTATACTATATAGCTAGATCTTAGCTATAAGATTTCTTT
Source organism: Fusarium falciforme (assembly GCF_026873545.1). Classification (NCBI taxonomy): domain Eukaryota; kingdom Fungi; phylum Ascomycota; class Sordariomycetes; order Hypocreales; family Nectriaceae; genus Fusarium; species Fusarium falciforme. Next base: position 1,781,243 of record NC_070544.1, on the reverse strand, counting down.
AATTTTTATATTTAATATAATAAAAGGTATTAATATTTATAATAAATATTATAAATTATATTATATATTAATTATATTTTAAGTCCCTAAGGAATTAATTTTTTTATTAATAAAAAAAAATTTTTTTTTAGCTTTTTTTTAAGAGCTTTTAATAAAAAAGCTTTTTTTTTAATAAAATTTATTTTTTTATTAATATTATTATTAAATAAAGAGAAATTATATAAAAAAAATTTTTTATAATTAAAAATAATAAGTTTAATATATTTTAAATTATTAAAGTTTTTATTTAATATAATACTTTAAAAGTATTTATTTAATATTATTTTTTATAGCTTATTATAGATATTTTTTTTATTTTTATAGAATTTATAAATTTTTTTATTAAGATTATTTTAATTATATTAAAAAGCATATTAGTAAATATTAATTATATTATTTTAATTATTTAATTAAAAATCTTTATAAAAAGTAATTATTATAATTATTAATATATTATTATAAGGATATAAGGTAGCTATTAAATCTACTAACTAATTTGGGTAATCTTAGCTAGTTATTATATATATAGAGACCTCTTAAAAGCTTTATAGCTAAGCTATTATGAAAGGCTTAGTAAATTAAAGTCTTATATATAATAAAGACTTAGTTTTAATTTATAATTTTACCTTAACTTAATTATTAAGGCCTATTATTTTATAATTTTTTAATTTTTATTAATAAATAACTAGTATAAAATTATAATAAATAAGTTAAAAAAACCTTAGTATTCCCTAAGATAGCTATTTACTCTATAGGCTATTATTAAAGGTAATCTAAGAAATACCTTATTAAATCTTCTTAATTTAAAAAACCTTAAAGAATTAATCTAAGAGACTAGAAAATGTTATAATTTATTAGTACTTATAGATTAATTATATAATAGCTTATTCTTAGTAAATATAAGAAATACTATAAACTTTTTTAATATAAATTAATAATAAATATTAGAATTATTATAATTAATAAGGTTTTATATTAAGAGAAATATCTCGCTAAGAAGAAAATAAAAATTAACCTTAATAACCTCTTTTTTATCTTTATTTTTAGCCTTAATCTTATTAAATAGGTTTAAAAAGAGCCATAAGTATAAAAAAAAATAAAAAAAAAAAATAAATAAAAAATAAAATAAAAAAACTATTTATTAAAGATTTTAAAATACCTTATAGATTAACTAATAAATAAACTTATTTATTTATTATAAACTAATTAATATAATTATATTATAGGCTTAATAAAAGATCTTATATAAAAAGAGTTTAAGGTATTTATATAGAAATAATATATTATCTTAAAGCTTAAAGAATAATAAATAAGAAATTAATCTATAACTATAGGCTAAAAGCTTAATAAGATATTAATATAATATTTTACCTATTAATATATATTTTATAAAAGCTTATTAAGCAAAATAAAATACTAATAAGGCTATAACTTATTATTTCTTTTATAACTTATATAATAAAATGTAAAAAAAGCTTAGAAGGTAAAAATATTTTTTATAAAAGCCTTATTATATTATATAAAAAATTAAATACCTCTAGATTTAAATTATTAATTAAAATAGCTATCTTAAAAGGAAATAATTCTAAGATAATATTAAATAATTAAATAAAAAATATTATTTTCTTAATAGCTAAAGTAATAAAAAAAGCTTTAAAAGAAATTCTTTTATTAAATAACCCTTATATTTTATACTAAAATATAATTATTATAATATAAGTAATTTAAGTATACCTATATTAATATTATATTAAAAAAGAATAAGTTAGTATTAAACTATATTAAATATAGCTATCTAGGCTATAAGACTTAAATATATTATACTAAGATATATATTAATAAAAATAACCTTCTTATAAATTAAACCCCTCTTAGAAATAAAGATAAGCTATTAATAAAGGTTAATAAAGTTAAAGCCTAAGAGCTTAATTTATTAAAAAATTAAAGAAAATATAAATTAAACTTAAACTTTTATATTTATTTATATAAAAATAAGTATTAGTTAAAAAAATAATTATAATTTTTATATTAATTCTTTAAGATATAATTAAAAAAAAAATTAACATCTTAATAGATATTAATATAAAGATTAATATTATTAATATAAAGCTTATATAAAAGCTTAGCCTTAAGCTAATAAAAAACTATATAGCCCCTAGGTTTAAGTCCTTTAAAGGAAAAAAAATATACCTAAGAAATACTTATTAATTAATTTTTTTTAATTAATTTATATAATAAATTATAATAAATAAAATAAATATTAATTAAATTAAAATTTAAAAATACTTTATATAATATTATTTTATTATAATTATTAATAAAATAAAAATAATAATAATTAATTATATTATTAATAAATAATATTATATTATAATTATTATTATTAATTTAATATTTTTTACCTAAGAGATTATTAAAAATAAAAAAAAGGCTTATATATTATATATTATAATATTTTTTATATTAAAAGAGATTACTTAATAAATACTTAAGAATAAAATAAGTATATTTATAAAAGCACTTAAAGAGCTTTTTTTAAAACTTAAAGAAATAAAAAGGGTTTTTTAATAAATAAATAATAAAAAGTATATTAATACTTATAGAGGCTATATATAAAATTAATTTAATTAAAAATTAAAAACCCTTATTTAATTTATTATATCTTATAAATAAAATATAATATTAAGCTTTTTAAGAATATATTATAAACAACTTAAAAAATATATATATATAATATTTTATAAATAAGACTAATATATTAATATTTTTTATTTTAAAGAAAAATATAAAGCTAAGACTTTATATAGATTATAAAGGATTAAATAAGGTAATAATTAAAAAGTATTATATTTTTTTATTTATTAATAACTTATTAAATAAGCTTTATAAAGCTAAATATATATCTAAGATTAATATTTATAAGATTTATTATAAGATTAAGATTAATAAAAAAGATTATTAAAAAATTACTTTTTATATAAAATATAATTACTTTAAGTATATTATTATATTATTTAAATTAATAAATATATTAATTATTTTTTAAATATATATTTATCAAATATTTATTAATTTACTTAATATATATTATATTATATATATAAATTATATTTTTATATATTTATAATTTAAAGAAAAATATATTTATTACTTATAAGAGGTTTTATAATAGCTTATTAAAATATAATTTTATAAAAAGCTATCTAAATATAATTTTTATTAATAAAATATTAAGTTTTTTAAATATATTTATAAGAAAGTAGGTTATATAACTATAGAAAAGCCTTATAGATAGAGGTATAGCATAGTTCCGGCATAAAGTGCTAGAACTAGTTAATTTTTTATAGGTCTATTAGCTTAATTAGTATACTACTTAATTATATTATAATTATTCTAGCACTTTATAGGTCTCTTAGCTAATAAGGTTATAAGTTTAATTCCTATCGCGAGTATATATGATATAGCGGCGAAGGCTTAGCTATGCCTCGGCTTATGTTGGGCTTATAAGGCGGCTATGGCTAGCCTTAGGGGTTAACCTTTATTATTATTACTCCTAACCTTGCAGCGGGGTCACGTGGTTATATAGGCGCTAAACATCTAGGGCAGGGGTTTAGGTTCCCCCTGTGGTGTATATATGGCCTAGCTAATTACGTGAGATCGGCGCTGCTGTAGCTGCGGGTCTGAGCTATTAAATTGAGTGACTCGGGGCGCGCTGCTATGAGAAGGGGGGTAATTATAAGGAAGTGGGTTATATGACCACAGAAGAGCCTTATAGATAGAGGTATGGCATAGTTCCGGCACGAAGTGCTAGAACTAGTTAATCTTTTATAGGTCTATTAGCTTAATTAGCATGCCACCTAATTATGTTATATATAATAAAAGTAATAATAGCTTTATTCTCTTTATCTATAAAGACTTATAGTTTATTAACTTAATAAGGCATAAATTTAATTTCTAGCCTTTTTATAATTCTTTAAATAGAGGTAAAGAAAAACCTAAAGTAGTATATATAAATAGTATAAAGTAAAAGTAATTAAGTTATATTAGTAGAGGTATTATAATAAAGGCCCTAGGTATATTAAATATATAATATTATAACTTCCTAGGTAGCCTTAAGATTTATATTACTTAGTATAATAAAGATAAATATAAGAAAAATATATTTTACTAATTAATATTATAAAATATAGCTAAAATAAGTAATAATTATATATAAATAAGGATATAATTAAGTATAAGGTTTATATTATAATTTTATTATTATATTATAATTTTATAGCTAACCTAGCTTATTAGGTTAGCTCGCCTAGGGTAGTAGCGCTATATAAGCTAATAGGTAATTAAAGTAATCTTAGGTAATTTTACTTAATTAATAAACTCTTAATAATAACTTATTATTTATTAATTATAAAAGCTTTAAGATATAAAATAATATTAAGCTATAAAGTAATAAAAGTTATTAGCTATAATTAATAGCCTTAAATATTAAAGTTATTATTTATAAGGCCTCTTAGAGAAGTTTTTAATTTTTATTAAGTATTAAGTCTTTATAAGTATTATAAAAATATTACTAAAAATGCTAAAAAATAAATTAATAAAATAAGTCTATAAACTTTTTATTTTTAATTTTAATATTTAATATTAGCTTAAAAATAAAAACTTTATTAATTACTTATTAAAATAATTAAATTATATATAAAAAGAAATATTATATAAAAATATATTTTTTATATTAATTAAAAGCTAATTATTATATATAAGTTATTATTAAAGCTTTAATATATTATTATTAGCCTTAAGGATAAGATCTTAATTATAGCTATATATATATATATCATTAGAGCTATATTAATAGGCTTTGTTTTTTATAATAAATATATATTAAAAATTAATATTTATTATATTATATTTATAATTATTATTAGGTATTAAAAAGCTAAATAAAAAAAGATTATCATATTATAAAATATTTAAAAAATACATAATTTTAATTAAGTCTCTAAGGAATTATTTATAAATAAAATTATTATTATAAAGTAATATATCTTATATTTTATTATAAAATAACTTATAAAGAATAAAATAATATTCTCTTTTATTATTTATTAAAAAATTTAAAATATTATTTAAAGAATTATAAAGCTAAGATTAATAATATAAAAATTAATTAATTATCTTAAAGTAAAAAGCCTTAAGATTAAAGATATTTTATTAATATTATATTAATCTAAGAGTAAAATATATAAATACCTAAAAGACCTTAGACTTAATAAAAAAGAAATTTTATTAGCTAAGTATAATAAATAATATTTATAAATATATTAAAAGTTATTTAATATATTAAGATATTTATATATTAAGATATAAGCTATATAATAAATTTTAATTATTATTACCTTTATTATATTTATTTTAAGAGATTAATCTTAATTTTATAATTAGCTTATTAAAAAATATATATAATAATAATTAGAGCTATAATATTATATTAATTATTATATATTATATAATAAAATATATAATATTTATTTTAATTATAAAAAAACTCAAGGCTATAACCTTAATAATATTATTACATAAATATATAAAAAACTATTTTAATATATTTACAGGTATTATAAATAATAAAAATAAAATTATTATTAATAAGTTTTAAATAAACTTTATAAAAAATTAATGTTTTATTAATTATTAATTACTTATTATTTATAAATAAATAAATAGATAAATAAAATAAATATATTAAATCTTAGAGAAATACCTAAAAGTATATATAAGAAATAAGCTTATTTATTAAGTAATATAACTCTTAGAAGCTACTTTTATATATAATAATAACTAATATTTAATAATTAAGGTCTCTCTTAATAAGGTATTATTAAATACTTAGAGATATTTAGCTAAATATATAAGCTAATAAGAGATTATAAATATTATATTTTAAAATCTTAATTTAAATATTATAATATAAGGTATAAGCTATAAATATATTATTAAGAATAATATATTAAAATATATATAAAAAATTAAATATTTAAATATTTTAAATTAATCTTAAGATTTATTAAAATAAAAATCTTTATAAGGTATAATAAATAAGCTTATATTATAAAGCTATTAGAAATTTATTAATATATATATAATATATTTTATATATTATTTCTTAAATTATAAAATAATTAATTAAATAATATTTTAATATTAAAAGCTTTATTAAAACTTAAGGCTAAGCTTAATAAATAAAAAGTAAAAAACATATTAAATTATAAGCTTATTAATAAGATATTATTTTATTTTATTAAATTAAAAAGCTAATTAATAAAATATAGTATTTGAGAGCTTAATTATTACTTAGAAAATATAAAAATAATAATTAAGAAATATTATAAGGTTATAAAAAAAATTATAAAAAATAAAATAATAGTTAATTAATACTTATTATTATTATTATTATTATTATTATTATTATTATTATTATTATTATTATTATTATTATTATTATTATTATTATTATTATTATTATTATTATTATTATTATTATTATTATTATTATTATTATTATTATTATTATTATTATTATTATTATTATTATTATTATTATTATTATTATTATTATTATTATTATTATTATTATTATTATTATTATTATTATTATTATTATTATTATTATTATTATTATTATTATTATTATTATTATTATTATTATTATTATTATTATTATTATTAATAAGGTATTTTATATTATAAGAAATAAAAGAAATACTAATATATATTATAATATAAATAATAATAAGAATATTAGCTAAAATATTAATAAAGGTATATATAATAAATAGCTAAGGTAAATTATAATAAAAGAAATAAGCTCTTTTCTTATTAGAGATAGCTATAATCTTAATAGATTAAAGGTAAATTAATATTTAATAAAGGGAATAAAGCTTAGTATTATTATAAATATAAATAAGCTAAGTAATATTAAAAAAATTATAGATCTTAGTCTTATTAATATAGACTTAGGCCTATATATTAAATTAATAAGACATATAAAATAAAAAAAAAAGATTTATATTTATAAAAATATAAATATATTAAAGCTTATAAAAAGAAATAAGCTTAATAAGTTAATAATTAATTACTATTTAATTATTAATATTCTTAGCTAGGTTAATATATTAATTCTTAATATTATTCTAAGTAATAGTATAATTATTAAGGGTAATAATATAATATTAAATAATAATATAAGAGGTTATTAAGTTAATATTTATTAAAGGATTAATATTATTTAAGTAATACTCCTAGAGGGAAATATAAAAATTCTAATAATACTAAGTAATATAAAAAAGCTTACTAAAAATCTAAGTTAAAAATTAATAATATAAAATTAATAAATTAATTAAAAAAACTTATAATATTTTATCTTTAAATATAATAATTATAATAAATATAAATAATATTATTAATATTAATAATATATATTAAATAAATATTTTTATAAATATAAATAAAATAATTAAAATATAACTAATTATTAACTTATTAATTAATAAAATTAATATTATTATTAAAAATATAATTAGGCTTAAATATATAAGTAATAATATTAAAAATAAATATTATAAAAAAAAGTCAATATATTATTAAAAAAAATTAAGATATATAAAGAAATCTTAATTAAAAAATAAGATATTATTATAATACAAAAGATTAAAATAAAATATCTTAAATAATAATTATTATTTATTTAATAAATATTAATAAATTAAAATAAAAATAAGACTTTAATAAAGCTAATAATATTAAAAGCTTAATAAAGTATTTTAATTATTTATATAATAATAAAAAGAAAATAAAAATTAATCTTAAATATTTAAAGTAATATAATAAAGAGCTTTTATTAAGGCTTTATTATAGATTAAAAAACTTAAAAGAGTTATTTAAAGCTTTTTTATTTACTTAAAGATCTTAGGGACTAAAATCTTATATATAATAGAGACCTATTTTTAATTTATAATTTTACCCTAATCTAGCTATTAAGGCCCTCTATCTTATATAATACTTTAATCCCTATTTTAAGTAATATAAAATTAAATAATAATATATAATATTAATTTTTATATTAAAAGATATTAAGTATTATAACTTAAGTATATATAAAATTATATTTTTTTTATTAAGTTATTTTAATTTACTTTTTAATATATTATAAAATTAAATTACTTTTTAATAAATACAACTTATTACTATTTAATATATATTAAAAAACTATAATATAAAAAAGATACTTACTATGCCTACTAATAAAGATATATTAAGTAGTATAAAACATATTACTAATAAAAATACTCTAACCATGATATGTTTTCTAAGATATCCATGGCCATTTAATTACAAAGGTGCCATACTGGGCCGAGTTTACAAGTGAGCCTGCGCTTGCTAACGTCTGGTTAGCACGGCAGTGAATATTGGCTCTAAGGGGACCTATTACCGGTATGTACTTACTAGAATGGAAGATGGCTTGCTGAGTGCCGCGGCTGCCAGAAATCTAATAATAATGAGAGTCTAGAACACACAGAAACGCCACGATATTTCAGCCTGACCCCGACCACTTAAAGGCGCTCCATCCAGTGGTTCTCAGCTTCCCCGCTTATCTCGACAATATGCAAGGGTTGTCAGGCCATAAGTGTCAGCGCTCGTCCGTAGCTTAAGCAGAAATATAAAGGAGCCGATGTGGTCCAGAAGCGCCTTTTCATTCCGTCTCTCCTTTTCCCGCCAGAACCAACTCAACTCATTCACCTCTCAAGTCTCTGAACCAGAAACCCTTCTCAAACCTTGATAGAAAGTTTCCAAGATGCAAATTAAGAGTCTCCTCCTTGCGCCTCTCGTCGCCAGCGGCCTAGTTACTGCGACTCCCTCGCCCAGCAAGCCATATCGCTTCGAGGCACTTGCTTTGCGCTCTGCCACCGACATCCACTTTGCTGTCGTTCAGGCTGCCCACAGCAGCATCTTTTTGAAGCTTCCCCAGCAGAAAGCGACATGTGAGAAGAAGACAGATAACTCTGCCACTTTCTCGATCGTCAATGGCGAGCTGTTCCTTTACGGTAAAACACGACAGCAGATCTACGTTGACCGATCAGGAATGGGTATGTTATTCCCAAATTTCCATTTGTACCGAGCTTCGCATTAACTTCTTTTAGGTCAGGGGAAAATTGGATATACCACTGGTACCCAGTCCGCTCCACGCAATGCGGAACGCAAGGGTTGGGCCATCGACAAGGACGGCGATTTATCTTTCAAGGGCAAGAACTTGGTTGCATGCCCCCACAGTATCGATGGAGCATGGAGTGTTTGGGTTTCAACTGGAATTAAAACACCTGGAGGCAACAAGGGCTGCTTGGAATTTCTGCCCAGAACAGCAGAGATCAAGAAGCCTATTAGTTGCAAGTACACTCAGTAACTACTTGATGAGGAGCGACATGGTAGTTGGTCCCTTATAGGGCTGTGTGCAATTGGGGTAGATGGAGCCGCGAGTCTGAGCTTGCCGTTATTATAGAGAAAAGCCGATGCCGTCAGTGTTATGAAGCGTGCATAATACCGCCTCTTATTGTCTTCAATACCTTTGTTGCTTGACCTTCACCTAAGGATCCACCACAGGCGTCCCCCACTGCTCGTCTTACGCCTCAATATTCTGTACTCGTCTGCGTAACACAATACTTTGCGTAAAGTTTTATTTCGGTGCCAGTTGGCATGGTACCAAACACTGTCTCTGGAAGTTGCTCCATTGTGAGTAAGGTCCAGCAATGCCACTTCTCGAAGTCGCCAGCTAACTGAACAGACTAGGGCGCTTGTCTCAGGCAGGCGTCTCGTGGAGAGTGATTATGAAGGTTCAATGTTGTTTTTATTTGAAAGGCCACCATGTGCGGAGCCCTAGCTCATAGAAGAATTGAATCAGTGGGTCAACACTGAACAACATGAAGCATTATTTCCGCAAGCCATGTTTATGAGTTCATGTGAGCTATTCGATCGGGCTCTTATCTTGGACCCGGGCATGACAAGATGCATACCAACTAAAGTGTCACACGGGGCTATCATTGATATTTCAATGGAGGCATTGTTCTGTGGAATTTGAGAAACTATTCAAGAAAACACGACGAAACAGTACTGATATTAGATGATGTTCATTTCTTCAAACAATTTAGAAGAAGCTTCGAGTCTAAAAGATGGAAACGGGGCTCTCTTCAGACACTGCAAACTACTCGGAGAAAAAGCATGGCGACAACCCCATTTGTAGGTTGTTCTAGATCCTTATGCAAAGTCACTAAGCTGACACACCACACTTGACCATTGGCATGGACCTTGGGCACAACACAAAGTGGCATTGCGGCTCCAGGCTAGAGCACCAAGGCATTGGACCATCCACAACTCATGTTTCGAAGCATAAGAACCAGCTTGGTATATGCCTCCGGTTTTTGTTCCATGAATTCTCAGGCAATCATCGCGTTTTGGAGCCCCGTCGTAAACGTCTACGCCATTGCTAGACTAATATAAAAATAATGTAGAATTTGAATTGGAAGGCATTCAAACCGCTCTCTCTGTTTTCTCTTAGCTCTCTGCATTTAAGGAGTTGAACCGCGAGAGAACTCGTCGCCTGTTTGCTAACATCCCACCTCTTTCATTTTGAGAGCCCTCCACATCAGAGAAAACAGCCACTTTGATAAAGTGCCAGCCACAAAAGATACTGTCCAATACTGGAACTTGTCTATGGTTTAGTAGATAATATGTGCCATGGACTGGCGGATAAGGCATACATACTTAGGTGAAAGAAGACGACTGTGGAAATTGGTTGGTTAGGATGCATTAACTGTGTTAAACAACGCACGCAATAGGATATCCAAGTCTTATGCCATCCCTGGGCACCAATTTTACCAACTTCTGTAAACAGCTGGGTTGCTATTGTTTAATAAGTGCAAATCAAATGAAGAAGTCTTAGTCGACGTGGTAGCTGGTCTTTGCAATTATTATAAGTTCGGCAAAGGTTTAAGAGAGGAGGCGAGCTGCGTAATAATAACAACGCAACAATACTAAACACTGAACGTGACATTCTTATATATCATGTCTTTTAACTTTGCCTTGTATTCATCGCTTGCAAACTCTCACGTGCATCCAAACCCGTGACGGGCTGGACTGCTTCTACCCCTGAGCTCTAATGGAGGTAAACAATAGCCAACCATGTCGAACCTGTTCTCCCTGCGTCACGATCAATTCGTACATATAATTGGGCAAATTCAATCGCCGCTATTTCTCCAAGGTCCCCCGATAGTCTACAACATCCAGAAGGCGATGTAAAACAGCCCATATGGTAGAGTTGCGTCTGGAAACTACAACTTAAACCCAAAGGTCTATGTAAGCACCGCCAAGCCGGCCGAGGGGTTTCCCGCTCGAGCCCAGGCCTATAGGCATCAGCGGGTATTCAGCCTATGAACATTCAGTTTACCTAGCCAATTCTGTACATATGGAACCGAAACATTTCCTCCTTTCAAGGTCCGGGGCAAACAAATATTAACTATGCATGAGAACTGTTATTCCATCTCGTTGCCAAGCAACAGCTACGACGCTGCCATTTTCTAACTTGATGCAATTCATCCCAGTGATGTGTTTTGGCATTGGCATACAGCTGGTTCCGAAGGGTAAGAGAGTCAACGTTGACCAGCCGGTGAGTCTGAGGTCAACTGTCATCGAGCCAACACAACAATTAGTCTACACACCCCAACTATCTTCGGCCAAGCACGAGACAATGCCAACAATGGGCAGATATCAAGAGCTTATCTGGACAACAAAAGATACCTGCCATCATCTCGAAACAATTCGAGCTCCTCTGGTTAAAATGTGGCGGAATTCCGTCTCTGGAATGGTGACGTGATGCAAAACGCGTAGGAAAAACACCACGGTGTCAATATATGTGAAATTGTGAACCACAACCGGAACATAACGTTATCGCGAAAGAGGAGAGGGGACAGTCTGACAGAGCGAAAAGCGAAGAATTGCCGAAGGACGTGCCGAGGATGATCGCCCTGGCGCTGAGGGCGGGGACACATGGAGATAGGACTTTCAACCAGGTGCCAAGCGGAATGTCATGCGTGATTGACGGTTGCACAGCATTGTCAGAGATCACGTTGATATGTATCTTGCTGCGAGAAAGAAAGCGGGAGGAATTGTCCGGGCCATAGAGACCAATCATTATTGTGCGCCCTCATTTCCCAAGCCTTGGCTGACTGGCTGATGCTGGACGCCCGCCCTCTTGGTTAGAGGCCAATGATAAGGATGACGACGCGTCGTGGGAAAACGATAGCGCCTTGCTAGCCCAACCTTGCTCTTGTTGGTGTGAGAGGGGTTCCTTGTTTGCAAGGAGTCGACCAAGGAGCCAACGCAGGTTAATCTTTGGCGTGAGTCAGCCATAGTACTCCCAGATAAGTTAAGGGGGGCTGCCGAATCATTTCGCCTGCGGGGTAGGCATGTGGGGCCTCTATTGGCTGGGAGTCCGACATTGGCTCGCTCTCCTTTTCACATTCTCTCCTTTTCCATCATCGCGCCAGCGTTGACCATCTTATCGCCTATCGAACCCCCAGGACAAGCTATGACTCGAATGGGCTCCTCCTAGACAAGCTCGAGGCGTTTGGTTTGAGGACGGAGCCTGACGGGGTTGACACGCTGACGCCGCCAATGCACCACTGATGCACCATCCCGTAGGGGGCAATGAGCTACCAGCTTTGCCTGCTTAGCCCCGGCTTCTGTCCATGTTCCCCGGATCCCTGCGAACAGGTCTGGCTATCAAGGCTCTGCCAACTCTTGCGGGGGTGAGGAGGCAACCAGGAGAGTTCGTGAGGGTTGAGCGATAGCTGGCTCAGGAGGTTTAATCTAGTAGAGTTTACGCAGACATAGCACAGATAAGAGTTGGGAGAAACTCTGATGCTTGATCCCTCCCCCTCCTCATATTCATCAAAAACCTTAAGGCTTGGGCGATGCGACATGCTCTTGTCATTTCACGCCGCTAGCAAGAGACGGTTTGCTTCGTCTCCAACAATTAGGTTCAAGACTCTGGGATAGCGGGCCTTAAAGGGCAAAGCCTGCTTGACTATTGCAGGCCACAATGACCTTTCCCCGAATCCCGAGAGCTCCAGCTCCACAACCCCCCGTGGGGAAAGGCCCAAGCTCCAGGGTCAGCTTGTTGCCCCCATCTCCGCTTCTCGGACCCAAACTTCTCCTCGACAACCAACTGCCTACCCAGCGAGCGGGTTTGGGTCTTGATAATCGACCTCTGCGGCCCCGTCAATAGGTACGCACGGCTCGCATATCATTTTCCACCCAGGCCAGTTGCCTGAAACACGCACGCTTGGCCATGGCCCCTTCTGGCGACGCAAACAAGGCTGCCGGCAAAGATGTGGGGGACATCATCGGCCAAGAGAATGTCGCCCCCAAGAGCCAGCCAACCCGCCAACCCAGCAAACAGCAAGTACGCCATCGCGCTTCTGTCGCTTGTGCCTCATGTCGTGACCGAAGAATCCGATGCGTAGTCCCGAAGGACCAAACCACGTGCACAGCATGTCAGAAGACGGGCGCCGAATGCATCATCAAGAACGATGACGAGAGGAGACGGTACGGACCAAGGTTCACTGCGGGAGGCCCTTTACTGACAATATCCCCTCCTAGGCCTATCTCCAAGGCATACATGTCCTCTCTATCAGACCGAATCTCCATGCTAGAGGGCATGCTGCTGGAAAAGGGGGTTGTGCCGCCTCCTGCGTCTCATCCCCCCAAATCAAGGCACGAGCCTTCAGGTGGGCAACCAGAAGACAATGTCCCGGCGGCGAGCAACCAAAGCTCGCTACCAAAGCCAGAGAGGGCGTCACCATGGCACAGCATTCCTTCACCATCAGACTCCCGCAATGAAGACTACATGGCTGCTGGAAGTGACCACGATGACGGAAATCTATCGACTATCATCAAAGAGGAGTCACCGATACGGATTCTGGACCCGCAGCAGGAAGACATCATTCACCGTCTGCTCTCTACCAAGGGGAATCTCTCTTTCGATCAAATATCTGGAGGACTACGCTTCTTTGGTCCCACCGCCAACAGCCACGTGTATGCTGGGTCCTCAGATCATTATGATACTCGTGAGCCTCCAGAGCAGGTCCGACAAGCAGAAGGTATCATCCGATCTCTGGATCCTGAAACGCATGATTACCTCGTTGATAATTTCTTCCAATACTATAATTCAGCGATCCAGATCATCGACCGAGAGGCTTTCGAGGCCGACCGCCAGTCTCCGTATCCCAAGTTCTACTCTCACTTCCTCCATGTTACCATTCTGGCGATGGGTTACCGATCAGCCGATATGGACCGAGAAGACATGCGCAGGATTACTTTGAGGCGAAGGGAGAGCACCCTCCACCGGGAGGCAAAAGCAATGCTTGACAGTGAGCTGGAGCGGCCTGGAGGTATCCCCAGTGTTCAAGCACTTTTGCTTCTTGGCGACCTAGAGTGTGGTGTTGGCAGGGACAACACCGGCTGGATGTATTCAGGTAAGAAATTAACAAAGAAAAGAACTTCGATGAGTATATGCTTAGTTTGCTTTCAGGAATGGCAAATCGCCTTGCCTTTGATATTGGCCTACATCTCGACTGCACAAGCAAGATGTCTGAGCAGGATACCAAGATTCGGAACATGGCTATGCAAGCCTGCGTTATCTATGACAGATACTGGGGTCTCTTTCTTGGAAGGCCTTTGGCCATCAAGAGCCAAGACGTTGATCTCTTGTCCAACCGCTTTTCTCAGCTTATATCCATCGGCCTCGATCCGCCTAAGCAAGACATGACCTCGGAGATCTACGAGCAACTGATCGAGTTGATGGAGCTAGCAGGACGGATCGTCGAGATAAGGGACCTGACAGGCTCGAGCCGAGGCTCAAGTGCAGGCGAGGCGGAGGAGAATCGGTACCTCCAAGTCGTCAATCTTGATAGACAACTCCAAAACTGGTACCGAAGACTTCCGGAACGCCTTTCTTGGAAACCAAGCAACCTCAAAACAGCGCCTTACAGCTTCTTCCTCCTTCATCAGCAGTATCATGTTACTATGATTCTCCTTCATCAACCATGGGCCAAGTACGGCTCCATTGCCGGGGATGGTGCTAGCACGGGATCCCATTCAAGTCCAAAGAGTGACCACACGGCCAGCACTGACGATTTTGGGCATCAGCTGGGGTCTGTAGTTGCTGATGCTTCCTTGGGTATCGGTTGTACTCAGAGGCTCGGCAACGAGAGTCGTACCTCGTTGTCTCGCAGCATCTGTACCCAGCAGGCAATCCGTGTGGCCCGCATCTTCTGGCAGCACCGCCAGAGGTTCGATGGGCGCAAGATCTTCGTGACAGGGATGCAGCATGCTGGAGCCGCAGCCATTGCGTTGATTGCAGCACTCACCTACCAGCGGAATGAGCCGGACCGCCGGACATACGTAGGCTATCTTGAGATTCTATCCGATGCAGTTGGCGACATGAGTTACGCATACCATCCGGCCAGCAGGATGGACAATCTACTCAAAGCCGTGCTTGATCAGATCAGAAACAGCATGGCCGAGTCAACTCAATCTCCCAAGGACAGTACAAGCTATAAAAGCGCCAGCAGTGCTACTGATAGTGGCACAAGTGGCTTCTCTATTCCGAGCGACTTGCCCTCCTCTACGATTCCGTTGAGACGGGAAGCTGCAGACCCCGAGCTTGGCAAACCAGTCAAAAAGAGGCGACCAACAAATAGTAGGGAATCTTCAGAGTATGCTCCCCCGCGGCCACCATACTCCGCCGTTTCAACTCAGCCACCACCCAGCGCCGACAAGGTGCAGAGTTTCTCCTATGGTCCCACTCAGCAGCACCAACCGCAGTTCGACTCACTACTATTCTCCATGGGCATGAACGATCCCTCTGGGCAGTTGGATCTGGGCTTTGTCGGTGGCGCTGCAATCGACATGGATCCCAATGGTGATGCCTCGGGTGGCTTGTTGGGAAAACCGGAAGCCATGGACCTTGGCATCCCTTCCTCGAATAGCTGGAACTTGAGCACGATGCAACATGCTCAAGGTTTGGTTTCCTACGATACTCCAATCGACTGGACTTCAGGAACAGCAGGGCTCAGTGCCAGTTCAGTGTTGAATCAAAGCGCAGCCCTCTCAAGTGGCATCATGTCGGGGGCTCCCGCATTTGGCTCAATTAAAGATGAAGGTAGATCAGCCAGTGACAGGAAAGGTGTGGATGCAATGGGAATGAAAATGTCCACCATAAATACCAGTTGGATGGGTGGTGGTGATATGAGTTCAGCAAGCCCTGCAGGTTTGGGCAATTTGGTCCAGAATGCAAACAAGTCATCACAAGGTGATGATGGAAGCCAAAGGAACCACTCTTTGGACTTTTTCAGCTTTTCATAGATTTTTGTCAGTGGGAGGCTTGGTGTGGGAATACCCTCATGTCGATTGGAGTTTAGGGGTGGATTGTTCAGGTCTAACAAAGTGAGCGGGTTTGAACTTGGAATTATGTTTGCTACGAGATCACATACGAAATACCAGTAAGATTAAGATGGCTTGCAAACAATGGAGCAAGCCAATTTCACAAAGTTGACACTTGTAGCGCGTTTCATGTCATGATGTTCATCAAAGTGGCAGTGTCCAATGCCCAATTCAACTCGCCGTTCAGGAAAACATTTAAAGCTCAAGTGATGTGAAAAAGCCTGCTTCTTCTATGGGTTTTCTGCGGATAATCTTAAACGAGTGCTAAGTATTTTCTGCGTGCTGCATTTTCTTCAACTTGCAAACTTCATGTGTGGATATCAGACGAAACAGAGACCAGTTCCTCAGAGTCCACCAAATATCGAGAAGAACTCTCCATCAAGTCCCCATACCAGTTGGCAGTGAAGCCGCCATCACACACAATACTAGCACCTTGCATAAAGCTATTCATGGGAGAGGTCATGAGAACGATACTATCACCCACCTCCTCCATCGTCGCCAGCCGCTTCAACGGGGTTCTGGCAAGATCAGCCGCGAGAGGGGAGTTGGGGTCTTGGGCCATTGTGTTTCTGAGCAAAGGCGTTTCGACGTATCCGGGACAGATAGCGTTGATCCGGATGCCCATGCTGCCGTATGAATTGGCGTCCGCTTTAGTTAACCCGATAACTCCTACGAGAGTCAGTCTGGGAAAACACCGGGTTTCCAATTGGAGTCTCTCCGAGTCCGTACCATGCTTGGAAGTTGTGTAAGCAGTGTGAGCCATACGGTTGCAGGGCGCAACAACGGCAAGCATGCTTGCAACGTTAACGATCCTTCCGCGGCCGTCTCTTGGCCCAAGGTCCCTGCTGATTCTTAGTATCATCACAAGCTCTAGCTGCAGCATTGCCATACTTCTGCTTGGCCATAACTGCAAGCTCCTTCTTTTGGCAACGATAGACACCCTGCAGATTCACGTCAAGAACCCCCAACCACTCGTCATTCTCTATCTCGTGGGTCTGTCGACCGCTGCCACTAATGCCGGCATTGTTGACGGCGATGTCCAGACGCCCAAACTGAGCCACGACTTTTGCGATTCCTTCCTTGACTTGGGATGGGCTGCGAACATCAAGGTGCAGAGTCAAAATCTCGACGTGGGGAAACTGGTCCTTGAGCGCAGCGTTGGACGTCCGCAAAGCCTCCAGGTTTATGTCCGCCAAGGCCAGCTTGGTGATGCCGTGTTTCGCAAAGGCGAGAGCAGTGTGCTGCCCGATACCTAGGGTGGCTCGATCAGCAGGTGTGTGACGCTAAGAGCGACGGCTCCAGACCAACGCGGGATCAGGGACGCATTCCCCGAGAGACAGGCGACAATAGATTGGTCCCGGTGATCCGAAAGCGGCGGAACTTACCGGAGGCGGCGCCGGTGATGAAGGTGGATCCACGGAGGAGGTTCGTCATTCTCAAAAGATAGCTCCTGCTATAGCTGCACCTGAATGCAGTAGAATCATCAGACCATTCCCAAACGCGCCAGGACAGCAACAGGAGCCGCCGAGGCCATCTGTTGGGCGAAGGTGGCTCCACCAAGGATCCAGTGGGGTGCTTTGTTAGAGTGAAGCTATCAGGCCAGGATCAGTTGCGACAAGGATCCACTCGTCACGACATCAGTTGAGCCTCATAGGTCTTGCATATTGGTTCCAAGAAGGCATATATAGGTTAAGTTGGGGGGGAACACAAGACTCGAGTAGGACGGCTCGAGTCTAATCTTGATAACCCATGAATAGGTAGAGGAGCGGGATGGCGGCAACATGGGCGAAGGCCATCACCAGGCGTTCGTCCGGATTGGATGGACGAGAAGTCGAGAGAAAGTGAATTGGGCTACAAGGTCTCACAACGAGAGTGAGAGGGTATTTGACGTCGCAACAGGTCGAGTTCCAGAGGCTCAATAAACCCAGCTAGTGTTTTTATGACGAATCGAGAATATCGGCAAGGGAGAATCAATACGGACTATAGATGGACTCATATTCAAGCCGGCGGTTGAAAGGTTTCTGTGAATCAAGTCAGAATACTAATGCACCAAAAAGGCGAGGTGTGGGTGGCGTTATGGGAATGGTCAACATCCGCTGAACTGTGAACGAGCGGGTATTCAAACGTCACAGACGCCTTGACGATGATGAGAGGGGAATGCCAGACAACGAAAGGTGGGGATGAACAGAAATGATACGACATCATGCGTCAACCCGGATGGAAATTGAACAAACCCAGCACGAACAGGGGACAGGCAGTGTGGGTTCATGGTCTAGACCATCTCACACCAAACCATAGGCCAACCCCACGAGGCATCACTTGAGCACCATGTTCACAAACATCAAGACAAACAGATGTGAAAATTATTTCATTCGTATGGGTCTTGTGGACAATGCGTCATCTACCCGGGTATGCTATTGTAATGTACAAAAGGAAAAAGCCTTTCTGCGGCTCGACTAAAGGACATGATGTACTTATGGCTTGGGCTCGCCGTTGAACCGGGCAATACCGCTTCGGATGCCCTTGTCAACAGACTTGGCCATCTTCTCCAGAGGCAGACGATCCTCCACTCGCTGAACCATCTTGGCCACAGGAGGCTCGATGCGCTGGACACCTCGCTCGACGGGAGGGATGAAGTAGCTGACGTTGCGCTCCCATCGAGGAGCCCACTTGTTGGTTTGGTTGGATAGACGCTCTTCGGCGCCGGGCATGACGAGGTAGAGAGGGGTCAGGACTCCAACACCGGCAGCGCCCATGCAGAAGATCTCTGAGGGGCGGGCTGCGGGAAGTCGTGGAACGCGGTGAGGCATGTTGTGTGTTGGTGGTAGGATGGCTCTTGGTATTCTAAGATGAATGGTCAGCGATATGTAAGCCTATTATTGATGGATGATGGCATCGAAAATGGATTGTGTGGTTGGCTGAAGGGAAGAGAGGCATTGGGGACGAGGCGAGAATGAGGGAGTCGAAATGGGTACTCACTGTTGTTACTGGAAATCCAACCGAAGAGCGTCGACTGGATCTGATGAAGGGGTTGTTTGGAGAAAAGGCAGTACCAAGGAGTCAGAGGTAGGTCTGTGTTGGCTGTCGTTGAAGGTGATGATTGTTTGGTGGCTTTGATGGCTGTGATGATGGAAAGAAGAGTTACAAAGTCCAAAGTCAAACAGAAAAGGGCAGTTGCCTCCGTTATATATGTGCAACCTGGTCTGTTGTAGGGCTTCTTACAAACATGGAGCGGGGTAAGGCGCGTGAGCCCTCGAGGTGCGTACCTGCGAGGGAGAGACACCACGGCGACGAGGCGAAGAGACAACAAGACGGGTATACTTGCCAGGTCGTGGCTTGGGGGGGACAATACCTCGAGTTGTGAGCACCTCGTGCAGGGAACGATGGTACATAGTAAAGTACGTACTGTGCTGGCGGACAAGGTTGCAACCCAGCGCGGATGGCTTGCAATCTCGCCCAATCTCAAACTCTCCGGCAGGTCGAGACAGACGGTGATTCGTCGCGGACCTGTTCGTGCCCTCCATTACGTCGTGTCTCTCCTCGTGACTTGCTTGGCTGTCGCGCAAATCCTCATTGCGGTTGGTCAGCATGGTTCTGAAAACAGTATGAGGCGGCGCAAGCAGAGAGGAGGGCTGCAGCGAGCAGGAGGCGGCCGTCGAGGACGGCGCTATCTCCTGCAAAGTGGCCACGCCAGCGACGCCTCAGAGTCATTGTTGTTGACGCGAGGTCCGGGGTGATGCAGGAGGATCTGCTCCCCCAGAGGTCTACTCCCTCAGTTGAGATTGAGGTGCTGAGGGCGGGTGGCTTAGGTAAAAGAGTCTCAAAGGATTGGCGCTGGGCCGCGATCAAGCTGTTGAGTGTTGCACTACGATCCCGTTGTTCCTGAAGCCAGGCAGCTTTCCGTCAGGGCAAACCATCGAGGAAAGCCTCCCAGCCTGCCTCAGTCTCAGACCCCCAGACGCCAGGGCACACATGTTCGAGGTACGTGGCAGGGGAGGGCAGGGACTTGCAGGGAACAAATGAATTGGTCTGGAGCCGACAACGACCCCGCCGGCAGATGTCCACAGTGGCGTGTTTTCTACGTCGACAGTCGCAGTCGCAGGCCGCTCCTTCCTTGGGTCGTTCGACGATTCACTCGGCTTGTGTTGGAAATGCAAGACTCAGCTCAGAATCGGGATCAATTGATGGAGATAAAACGGTGTCCCAAGCCTGTTGCACGGCAATGATTACGGGAATGAGTGAGCATGTTTGTTTTTTATTCTGGTAGCATTCAATAGCATCGACAAAGCAGGAAGGTGCAACGCAAGAGGGAAGAATGCCCCTGCCCGCACTTTCCTCTGTGCCACTCTGCCGTGTTTGCTCAATGTCTTGGGCCAGAAGCCACCGAGCCCCAAATTACTGCTCATTTCAACGCCTGCTCCCCTACATTTCAGCGTCTCGTCGCTATTCAGAGGTCTTTCGCAGTCCATCAATCACAGCCTCCAGCAACCAGAGGGTCCCCAAGCCCCCTAAAGCGTCTCCACTGAGCCCGCTAAAGACCCGCTTACCCCAGATTCACGGCACTTAAAACGGCGCGATCCTGTTTCCCCGCTTCAGCGAGACCCACCGCTACGCTTATCACCCCAGAGCCACTGAAGTCGGCCTGCTCACACCACCTCTTGCCCCAATCGACGCCCGGATAAAGGGCATTACGGGGCTCTGGGGAACTGAAAAGGCGGGAGGAAGCCCCTCCCCGAGCGCCCGCTGCCGCGACGACCTTGCTTCGTCGTAAGACGTAAAGTCGATAGGAGCTGGGAAACCTCTACTCGGTGGTTAGAAATCACTTTGAAGCACGATTGAGCTCTAGATTGGCTTGATGGTCCTCTTCCAAGATAAATAACAACTCACTCACTGCACTAAGGCCCTCAGACGTCTGGCGGATTCCAGCTGGTCGCGCTGCGCTTCAGATGGTGCGCTGCCCCAGAATACTTTGGCCACATGTATCTTTCTTGACACTCTCTCCCTTCCGTCCCAGCCGCACCGTGTCACACAAGACACCTAAACTGTCAGCACCATCTCGGCCCATTCTGTTGCATCAGGTCTAGTGCCACTCTCCAGAGGCGCAGCATTCGACTGAGTGTGCTCATTTCGCTGAAACTCAGTGGCCGAGCTCTGCTTCTGAACTTGAGAGCTATTCTGACGAAGGCGCGCGTTTATGCTACCAATCTAACACCTCTAAACTCGCGAAATTCTGATGGAGGATGGAGACAGCTGGAGGCATTGATGCCTGGGAGATGGCGGTCCGGCAGCTGACTCTGGGCACTGATCTGGGGAGCGACAAATTGTGGGCACCATGGATAAACCAACCTGCCTACCCTTCTCCACAGCATGTTCCTCTGCAAGCGAGGGCGGGCCATACCTGGACACATATCCGACGGGCGGCCTGCAGCCTGCCAAGTGGGTGAGTAATGGCGGTTCTGGGTACGCCATTCGACAGCACTGGCCAAGCCATTTGACCTGGATCCGTTCCTCTTGAAGTGACCTGGGGCAAGGGCCAACTCATCGAGAGTCCAGACTGCCGTCCCCTTGCCACTTCAAAGCTGAATGCCCAACTCGGGCCAAGAACCGGTTCGATGATAATAAGGGCTACAACGAGTTGTCCCTTGCATTCAATTCTCCGGATGCGTTCAAGCGTCCTCTAATTCTTTTTTTTTTTTTTTTTTTTTTTTTTTTTTTCAAATCCATCCAACGAATGCCCATTGAGATTTTTGGCCTTGAGTCCAGAGACTTGAAACTCTTCAAGTTCCCCCCCTCCCCCCTCCTTGGTGCCTCATCTAGTCCCAAATAGTCTCGCGTTTCTCTACCCCATAGAGTTATGTGTCCTCGAAACTCGTGATGATGATAGACCTCTCTGGATCACTATTCTCCTGGAACAGCATTCAAGATGTCTCTTCTTTCCGAAATCCAGTGACATCACCATCCCCTCGGTCTCGAACAGCATTACAAGCGGACCACTATATCAGATCTGACCAAGAAAAGCAGCCCAGCATTCCATTTCTACTACTGCACCTTTCAGACTGTAACAAATCCAAGTACCTACAGGAACACGGCTCCTCTGAACAAGCTAAAATGGGGTTTCGATCAGTTATGGGAACCCAGGAAGGCCAACTTACGATATAGCAAACGAAGCTTTCATAACGTATATCCTTGTCCAGTGGTTCGTTTCAGACTATCAATGATCATACAAGCCTACTTGAAAACGCTTGGCAAAGCCTGTAAACAGGCATATCAATACGCAGAACTCGGGCCTACGAACCTCGTAGTCGTTAGCACGGTGGCGGATTCAAAATCAATGCCAATATTGTTCTGCTACAGAGAAGTTCATCTTGCGGGGATTTCATGGCAAAAAGGGGCATGGATTACTAGAAAAAGAGGCTTTAGGGGGAAGATGGTTACACGACCAAGTCATCAGAATTGCAAAATAGTTTGGCGAGATTCCAAGCACCGCCCAAAGGAGGCATGCGCAATTTCAGTGCAACCAAAGCCTCTTGATACACAGATAAGAGGGTTTCTGCCTCATCAGCTAGCCCAGTCACAGATGTCCCATGGTAGAACCATGACTGTCCATACAACCACGTGAAAAATCGCCCAGGTTGAACGTCGAGGAGCCATGAAAGAGTAAGAATAGTTGGTGGTGATCTTGAGGATTGAAGAGTAAACATTAGAGCCCCCGGCACATTACCATGCCTGACAAGGCTTTCTCTGTCGCTTCGCCTATTTCTGTTTGAAATGAGTTCAAGGCCGTTGTCTCGTTGCGAGATGCCGGAGACGGATACATGAAGTTGGCCTTGAGCAGGCGGTTGGTGGTTAAGAGGTGTGTGGTGTGACCCCAGACGTAGGGTTCGTGTCAGAGTAAAACTCTGAAAGGTTGAGAGCGCCGTGTCCTCCTTTTCATTCCCATACAAAGTCCCATCACCTTTGCCATGGTGGATTAGCCCGTCATCGCAGCATCCGTGTCCTTGCCTTCGTCGGCGCCGCGCACCCACAGGACGTTATTGCACCTGCAGTGGTCCGCCATTAGCTTGTCATCGTCGCGTCTAAAAAGAAGGGGTAATATCATACCGAATCAACACTTGGCCCAGAGAGCCAGTGGGCTTGTCGGCGATGTACTCCTCGGTGCCAGAGAGCTGGAGGTTCATGTAGCTGTCAACAGAGACGAGTGTGCCCTTGTATTCCACCTCGCCCCATTTTAGGCGGACAAGAACGGTCCTGCTGACGAGGTCCTGCAGCATAGGACGGGGGTTGAGGGGTGCGAAGCTCATCTTGGCGGTGTTGATGAGCGTGAGCGACGATGTTGAGGTTGGTGAATGAGCTTTCAGGTGGCTGCGAAAGGACAGGCGCGTCCATGCTCATTAGGTTTAGTGTGACAGCGCTGCCTGAGGAGAAAATTTGCCAGACCGACTCGGCTTTACTGCGGTTATTCCCACACCAAGTCGGTGGCGGGGCGGGGCGGAGCGGAATCTTGGCGGAGAGCCAACACGACTTGACGCGACGCGACGCGGTTGGGTCACTGACAGCAAGCCTTCCTTTGACATGGATGAACGCGCATGGCCCAGAGCTGTTAGCGACCCCCTGACAGGTACCTAGAGAGCAGTGACAAGCCAGCTTGCTGGTCCAAGCTCCGAATATTGGAAACACGCATGACACCTTCGCTGTAACCAAGAATTGGGACCATCCTCGGGCAGGTTGCAAACAACGGTGATCCCAAAGAGTTCAACGCAGCAACGCCAAATAATCACCACAGCCAACCACATCAGATGCGCAGATGGAAAATGAAGATGGGCAAGCAATCACTTGAGAGTGAAGATGGGACGCCCATCACTAGTCGTCTTTAGGAGGAATAGATGCGCTTTTCACTTCATTTCAGGCATGTCATCTCTTTCACGATTGTGTATGACGTGAATAATCTCATTTTTCCAGCGCAGACCCTATAGAAACACTAACAGATAACACTGCTACGAAGTTCGCATATCACATTTTAGCTATCTTGTCAATTCTTCCTTCCCCCTTCGCAATTAAGCGTGACTTAATCATAGGCAGTTTATCACACAGCCACAGGAGAAACCAGAATATTCCATCATAGATAGGTAGGTATTTGTACGATGATAGTTACAATTTGTGAAATTAGAATCGAATACTATCCACAATAAAAGAATACACCATACCACAAACCTTACCTAGTGAGAATCCAGTCCAGCCAAACTCGGCAACCTTTGGTCTGCGCCATGCGCGTCGGAGTCTTGCTTTAAGTCTAAGCACAAGCCAACGCGGCCAAGGAAAAAACTCCGCCAGCCAGACCATTGATATCACCGGCAATGGCACCGCCAACCGACATGATAGTGTCGCAGACACCCTCACCACCATCGTCAATGTCAACCTTGATACCAACAGGCATGTCTACAAGGAGGCCACCGTCTTCATTCTCAACTCGGATAACAATGAGATCAGTCGCGGTGTATTGGTCAGCATACTCCTTTTTCCCAGCTAGAAAGACGTGAGCACAGTTCTACCAAGTTCGCGAGAGTCAAGGCGTACGAGATCAGGGAATAAACCCCGATACAGCACAGCCATTTCCGACGTAATAGCTAACACCTTGCTCAAAATCGTATTGAGAGGCACCAGAAACAGCCTTGACGATTTCAACCAGGTCATCTCTGCTTCCTTGTTCTCCAACACCGTTGAAGCTACCCTCAACAGCGAGAGTAATTGTGGCGGGCCTCATCTCTCCGTTTTGGATGACACCGGTCGCGTACTCGATCTTGTTCTCACTGTTGCACCCATTCGAAGGGCATTCCTCCTTGATCTTGTCAAAGGCGTACCAGGGCGGGGTGTAGCCATAGGTAACCTTCCTGTTGCCAATGTCGACATGGGTGTTGCCACCATCCGGGTTTGTCCATGCATCTTCGGCAGCAGCGCCAATAGCAAGAAGAGCAGCGGAAATTCAACTGGTAAACTTCATCTTGCCGGACAATATGGTGGCAAAAGCTGAGGTATGCGGCTATTGGTTCGGGCTTGTGTGGTTAAGGGAGGTTGTGTTGTTCTAGGTGATGAGTTGGTGGTGACCTGATAGGGATTGCGATGAAATCGCAAGAGGAGCTCATAGTATTTATAAAGAAGAACAGTCCCGGACATCGAGGTGACGCTTCTAAATCACATAGATCCTAAGGGAGGACCCAAGGCTGGCCCAGCCCATTCTCACTGCCCTTCAGGCTTGAAACAGACACAATCAGTAGACGATCATTACACAATGTGAGAAGTTTATGGGGAACACAACCGCTTGACCCACCGTGTATTACATCGGATAAATCCACAAAGGTCAAGAACAGGGCAGAAACCTTCAGCCCTGGCACTCTCCAACGAACAATATGCCCATTCAAAGTAAAGGAGTATGGTGATCGTGGGACCCGGGTACCCTTCCCTCCCGTGGGCCATCACGGGTGTACCCGAACCAGCCGGGGATGTAAAAAGACCAAGGCTGGTTTGTCCGCAGGACTGTGGCGGCAGGTTCGGTCTCTTCATCCTCCACAAGCCGAACAATGTCCAAACGAGCCATCTAATGCAGAGCTCTGAGAGGGGGAGATGCAGGGGCATATGTTATGGTTTTCCCAGTTTCCAGTGACATCCAGGGCATTCTCAATTCTATCGACATACGATCGTCTCAACAACGCACCATGGTTTCCAAGCTCGTTTCTGGTCTCTGAAACGGGCATCGTAGGAGGAGACGATGTCTGCCTTGGCGTTTCCCCTATTAGGAGATTTAAGGATCAACAATTCTCAGACTCCAGGGTATGAGGTTACCATTCCCCAGAGAAGTTTCAACCATTACTTGGTTAATGTCTCGGGACGATATAACTCATGCGTTCGCTGCCTTAACTGCCAACATATTGTCCAAGCGACTCACTTAGCACCGCTATTGGGTAAAATCTTCTAGGTCCCTTGCTAATCCATCAATCCATTACATTCTATCTGGTGACGTTTGAGCTGCTTATCTTCATTCTGGAAAGAGAATGATACACGTGAAGGAATTACAGGCTATTGCAACTTCGCTAGAGAATTTTGCCGCATATTTTCCCTCATGTCACTCGACTCTCGCCTTGTCATTTGATATACAATGCGATTC
The DNA here is from genome assembly GCF_026873545.1 of Fusarium falciforme. NCBI lineage: Eukaryota > Fungi > Ascomycota > Sordariomycetes > Hypocreales > Nectriaceae > Fusarium > Fusarium falciforme. Next base: position 1,754,494 of record NC_070544.1, on the reverse strand, counting down.
GAGTTTCAGCGAATCCTTCGCAGTGCACCGTGGTACACACGACTAAGAGCAGGGTATTTCGTTATTATACCACCTTGATCATCAAAGAGGGCATTTGCGCTCGGCGCAATGCTTGCATTGGTTCTTGGAATATGAGATGAATATTGGCCAATGTGGTAGGACTAATAATCCCGTCCCCAATTTTTTTTACTCACGTAAGACTATCTATAAGGGCCACTAATGCTATTCGCTGAACTGGAAGACGCATATGGAATCGTAGTTTGTTCTAGGGGTGGACAGTTCATTTCACGTTGACTCTACTTCCGCACGAAACCTAGGTTGCATTGCATTAACCAAGATCAAGTCTCTGTCAGATCTCTTCCTACAAAGCTTTTGTTCTAAGACATCAATGTCTTATTCTCAAAATCCATAAATGAACCACATGGAGCTTCTTGCCTAAACAGCCGCTGGGATGCTGTGGATTGATTATCGAGAATGGGGGTGTTGATCAATAGAATTTTACTTGTAGACATTGTCACTGTCTTACAGATTGTCAGGGGTGTGCAACTTTGGTCAAGATTCCAAATCCGGCTGGGAATGAAGAGGGTATGTCGTTGCATTTGGCAGAGTGAGACATAACAAGAAGATTCACAAGTTGTCAAGGGAATGAATGATGACTATAGGGTGTCTGGCACATGTATTTCTCGGTCGATTAATCTCTGGACACTCAAGTAGGAAACGAAACTACGTGATAGACTGGTAGTCGTTTCTTGGTTGTAAGTGACGTTATGAAGAACTCTAGCAGACTATAAAAGCATTGTGAAGCTAATTAGATACAAATGCAATAGAGACACAATGTATCCAATCTTAGATCAAACTTTCCGAAGCCCAAGACATTCAAAGCATGGCGAGCAAGAGCTGAGACTTCTCAGCCATTCACTTCCCCGGAAGCTCAGCTTTTGTCGAATGAGGAAGGCCAACCACCGAGCTGGGTGTTCATGCCGGTTGCACCGCGCCACAAAATCTCGGAACAGGAAGAGGTTGTGTAGTTAGTACCTCGCGGCGCTCTTCACAAGTGCATGATTGTGCGGAATGGAAGGGTGTCCCGGGTACTTGTACTTGCTCGAATCTCGGATGGCACGTGGTGTCTTCCGCCCCACCATTCCAAGCCTCAAACAGCTAGCCGCTTCACGGGAGAGACATTCCACCGACCCGAATGTCGTCCAAGAGCTGACCGAACCTGGTGATCCTGCCGTTCGCAGTTCCTGTTCTCCATATACTTTCGACAAATTCTCGTCTCCGCTCACGGATGGTAGCCGAAGCTTCCAGAGGCAGCTGAAGCAGCTGAGGGTATTAAATAATATTGTTTTCTTGGAATCTGTCCTATCAACATACTCTTCATCGAGCTTTACAGCACAGCTGCAGCTCTAGCTCTTTTAGTCTACCTACGTCACCTTGACCACCACGTCCAACTCGAGAATTCGTAAACATGGCCGACTTCAACGGAACCCCGAGCAGCCTGGGCAGCCAAACCAGCAAGCGGCAGGCGGCCATCCTTGATCGGCATCTCCCAGATGGCTACTCTGCCGACCCCGACGTTGTCTCGGGCCCGTCCCAAGGCCCTGTTCCCTCGGCCTCCGCTGTCAGCCTCGACCGAACCTCCCAAGCAGACCCCGTCGAATCATCCCTTCTTCTGCAGGGAGGTGACATGCATCGCGACATGTTCAAGATCAAGGCTCGTGCAAACTCGATTCGCCGTGCCAACACCTTCTCCCACCACGCCTCTCCGCGCTTGGGCCCTGCCGACGAACTATCATACCCTGAACAGCGTGAGCCTGGTGGCTTCAGACGACACCACTTGCAACTTCGAGCACGACAGAGGCGAATGAGTAGTTACACTGTCGTTGCGAAGAATTTTGTCGATTTCCTCGACCTCTACGGCAGCTTTGCTGGCGAAGATCTCGAGGATGCTGATAGTGAAGACGAATCTGCCATCGACGATCGAGATGAGGCCGATGTGGAACAACCACCTGAGCTTCGACCACTTCTTGGTCGTAGAAAGAGCTCTAGGAGATTGCACAAGAAGGGCGATGCTACAACGACTAAGACTTTTTTCACACTCATCAAGGCCTTTATTGGCACTGGAATCATGTTCCTTCCCAAGGCCTTCCGCAACGGAGGTATCCTGTTCTCGTCAATTACCCTCATTGTTCTGTCCCTCGTCAATTGTGGATGCTTTCGGCTTCTTCTCGACTGCCGTGACAAGTATGGAGGAGGTTACGGAGAGCTGGGCGCTGCCATCGTTGGCCCACGGTTTAGAAGTCTGATCCTTGCGTCGATTGCCATTTCCCAGCTTGGCTTCGTCTGCGCTGGACTGATCTTCACGGCAGAGAACCTCTGGGCTTTCCTCGATGCGGTTACTGCAGGCGACCACAACCTGATGCTGAGTGTTCCAACTCTGATTGCCCTGCAGCTGCTCATACTCATCCCACTTGCCCTGATCCGAAATATCTCCAAGCTGGGACCTGCCGCTCTGCTCGCCGACGCATTCATTTTGATCGGCATTGTCTACATCTGGTACTACGATGTTGCAGCTCTTTCTCGGAATGGCATAGATCCAACAGTCAGACTGTTCAACCCCTCTGACTTTCCCTTGACAGTGGGCTCGGCCATCTTTACGTTTGAAGGAATTGGTCTCATCCTTCCAATCCAGTCAAGCATGAAGAAGCCCGAGCAGTTCGGCAACCTCCTCTACCTTGTCATGTTCATCATCACCATCATTTTCACGTCAGTGGGAGCCATGTGCTACGCCACCTTTGGCGAGCGCACGAAGATCCAGGTCATCTCCAACTTTCCTCAGGACTCGCCCCTCGTCAACGCAGTTCAGTTTCTCTACTCCTTGGCAGTCCTGGCGGGAGACCCTGTTCAGCTGTTCCCGGCGGCTCGTATCATCGAGACGTCTGTGTTTGGCGAGCGGGCAACAGGAAAGAAGAGCATTGCGATCAAGTGGAAGAAGAACGCGCTCCGAACGCTCATCGTGGGCGTTTGCGCGGGTGTCAGTATCGTTGGCGCCAGTGATCTGGACAAGTTTGTTGCATTGATTGGGAGTTTTGCTTGTGTTCCTCTGGTTTACATCTATCCGGCGTATCTGCATTACAAGGGGGCTGCGGAAAAGGCTTGGGTCAAGGCACTGGATGTGGCGCTCATGGTAGTTGGGTTCATTGCCATGGTCTACACCACCCTGGTCACCGTCTCCCAATGGATCGATGGTGCTACTTGACTGGGGAGGTGACTGGATACGGCACGGACGGTAAAGCGAAGAGAAAAGAAGGCAACTTTAAAAAGGAGGGCATCAGCGGTTTATTGTTCTGGTTTATAGCGTCTATTTTATTGGTTTATTGCATTGGCTTGTTTGGCGCTAACTAAGGCCTTATCGAAGGTCAATACAGAGGATATTAGCTCTCGACTCGACAGCGGACTGGGGGAGGAGGAAGAGGAGGCTGTGTGCATTTGTTCCTGCATCTTTTCACATTGAGTCTGTACACAGATTGCTTCTCATGATAACTCAGCTTCTGCTACACTGTCCCATTCTGGCTGAACCGAATGTTGGCCTGGGGGTGTGCCATCCGTGCTGACTGTTGCTGATTGATACCAAGGCGGCTAACTTGTCCGAGGTTATTGGACTGCAGCATCGGCATTCACTTACAGATGAGGGCATCCGTCAAGGGTCCATCCATCCAGTGTGCCTAGCGCATGAGCTGACGCTCGGCTCCGACGTGCATGGCCGACTACTGCCAGAGCTGGCATCTCATCCAGGAACGTGTATCCGGCCATGTCTGTTCAAGACCAAGAACTCGTGTATGGCTTTTCTGACCGCTGGACCCTTACAGATTGTGGATCAAGACAGATTCTGCTGCTCACATGAAGATGACCAGCCCCAGGCGCAGGGCGAGAAAGAAAAACATGACAAGGGAGCCCCAGAGGCTTCCCGCAAGCGGATGGCGCTCAGGAGAGCGGGATGCTTCCAGACTCTTGGTATTTTCACCTTGTGGGCAGTGGCCACCGAGACATGTCATCCGAAAGCCAACGTCCCCGGGATTGCCTAAAATGGAACAAGGGCATGATGTGCCAGCCTGCCAGCCGGACAAAGGCGTGAGGGAGGGCTATCGGGCCTCTCCAGCTGCAAGAGAAGCTTCTTTTGGCTTTAGAGATGCACCTTTGCCATCTAGACCCTCGTCCCCCTTGTCGCCCTTTCATCTTGACTCTCCTCGCCCGTTCGTCGGCCCCAAGATCTGCGGGGCAAGGATGTATTCCGCACGTGAAGGCTTTTGATGCAGCCGCGTAGCCAATGGAAGAATGGATGGTTATATTCGGCACGGCAAAAGGATATGCACCTGACCTCGTGAGTTATGTCTGTCTCTTGCAGTGAAAGCATGATCTCAACGCTGATGCTGATGCTTGGGCGGCCTTGACACTGCCGATCTTTGCCCGGGACGGCCCAAGCTTCCAATGTGTCGGGAGCGCCCCATGGATCTCAACCTTGATTCGAATACATCACATCTACGTTTACCTTTCCCATCTGCGGACATGTATATGCGATGGAAAGACGATCCCGATCTACTCCAACGGAGGTGTGACGTTTTGGCGTAGGGATTGTAGAGTGTTGGTTTGAATGACCATCTACTGACCTCCAGATTACATGTACAGATGGTCATAGATGATTGAACAGCCTGGGTGTGCCCATATTGGGTTCCTTTGGGCTTCATGAGCCAGATTGCGCAAGCACACTGCGCTGCATCCCACCCTCGAGATTATCTCCGTTTCAGGAACACGTCTCGGCAGACTCCACCCCGAGGGCGCCGAGCGAGGGACGGGATTCCTTTTTCTACCAGATCTCATGATGTGCTTCTCCATCCTTTCCAATGTAACTATCATGGAAGGTCCCAGGGCAGGGTGGGCGGCGGGACCGGTCTCAATGCCAATGTCTCTGGCGGGGAAGTCCGCGAGCTTGGCCTGGACTGGCTCGGCTGGGTGTGCGGGGGAAGAAGTCGGGCCTCTCAACAAAACTGAGGCTGACGAGCAGCGTCGTGTTACCCAAGCCGGCCTGCTATTTTTCCAGAGTCCATGTGTGTGCTAAGATTGCGTTCGCGATAATGTGACCCGAAATGCTTTTCCCAAGACCTGATATAGCGAAATGACTTGACTGCAATGGCTCAAGCGCTAACCGACGCGCCACTACCCCAAACTCGACATCCCGGCCCATGCTAATGTTAGATCTAGAGCCACGGGGAGAGGAAAGAGAAGAATTGGGAGAGGCCGAGTCTCGTTATTGGAGAAAGCTCCCTGCGGCTTGATGGGGAAGCTGGGGATAAAGGTCCCATTGCCGGAGCAGTCTCCGCTTGAACCTTCCCCACACAACACGCACCCAGGACAGTCAGTCAATAGCGCCCTCACCCATGGGACTGATCGGCTCGTTGCGACATGGACTGCTCCTCGGTGAGTATTCGGGTTCTGATACCTGGTCATGGGATTTCCAACGAAGCAGCAGAAGATGCTCGACCATGCCCATTGAGCTCCTGCAAAAGGCAGCACTCCCCCGAAGAGAGACAAGGTTAGGGCCAAGACGCGGGGGCGTCAAGGGTGGCTGACGTCGATCGTAGCTCGGCTAGGACCTGAGTTAACTGTTGAAGGAAATCCGAGCCTCGTTCGGCATCGTCAATATCGTCCTAGTGCTTGACCCTTCCCGCGCGCACGCCTCTCACAGCAGCCGCTCGTGTTTCCCTCTCTCCCAGCCATGCCAGGCAGAGGCGCACACTCTCACACACCCTCGCTCGCAGAGTCGCTCCTTTCTGTGTCCACGGCTCTTTGCTTTGCCCCTCCATCACAGAGCAGAGATACTCCCTCGTGACACCTGCCGTGGTGTGGTCAAGGTGACGAAACGCCACTGGGAAATCTCGATCCGGTCTAAGAAACCATGAGGACTCGAGGGTGTGTCCCAGCGAGGGGAAGCTCATGGCCATGACGGGCATGGCTCATGACTATTGAGCTTCTGTACAAAAGGGCCCGACCTCCCGCTCATGTCGAGGGAGAGTCGAGAAGAAGCCGTCAACTCAATTGAACGACAATCCAAGCTCCCGCCATCCTCACAACCTCACCCCGACACACAATGTCCAAGTTCGCTCCCGTCCTGAGGTCGCTGGCCCGCCAGCCTTTGCCCAGACCAGCTCTGCCTCTCCGGACAGCTGGGTACGCTCCTGTCGCCGTCCGCGCCTTTCACAACACCATTCCCCAGCACAACGCTGCTCTTGGCCAGCCTCACCTCCTGCCCGAGTTCAGCCTCCGCAATAAGGTCATTGTCGTCTCGGGCGGTGCGCGAGGCCTAGGTCTTGTTCAGACTGAGGCCCTACTCGAGGCGGGTGCAACAGGTGAGATCGTGTGGCATGGCGTATTGTACCACACGTCACTAACTGCTTGTCAGTCCATACCATTGATCGGTTGCCCTCGCCCGCCAACGACCCCTCCTCTGGCTTCTCCAAGGTCGCCAAACGGGCAGAAGAGGAGCTTGGCACCTCCCTCACATACCACCAGTCCGACGTGAGAAACGTTCCTGAGCTCAATCGCATCTTTGAGGGCATCGCCGACACCACTGGCCGCTTGGATGGTCTCATTGCCGCCGCCGGTATCAACCAAGAGACACCAGCACTCGAGTACACGGCCGAGGATGCCGACAACATGATGAGCATCAACTTCACCGGCGTATTTATGACAGCGCAAGCAGCTGCCCGCCAGATGGTCCGCCTCAAGCAGCCGGGCAGCATCTGCTTGATCGCCAGTATGAGCGGCACCATTGCCAACAAGGGCATGATAGCACCGTAAGTAACACGCATGAACTACCAAGTCTTCGCCAGCTCACGCATTCACCAGGGTGTACAACCCATCCAAGGCTGCTGTAGTGCAGCTCGGCCGCAACCTCGCTGCTGAATGGGGCCAATACGGCATCCGGGTCAACACCCTCTCCCCCGGCTACATCCTGACCCAGATGCTCCAGAACCTCTTTGACGACTACCCCGAGCGCAAAACCAAGTGGGCTGGAGAGAACATGCTTGGCCGCATCAGCATGCCGAACGAGTATCGCGGCGCCGCCGTCTTCCTTCTCAGCGACGCAAGCACCTTCATGACTGGCGCCGATCTCCGCATCGACGGCGGTCACGCCGCTTGGTAAGAGCTAAACAGTATCTATGGGGGAACCGGGGAACAAAAGCATACTCGCGCATAGCCAGGTTGGATGTCAACATTTTTCTTTGGGTATCTGAAACAATTTTTTGGGAGCGAGGAGAAAAGGTTTTTGTACAGTCGTGATACTCGTTGCGTCACTCCTTTGGCCATAATAGCAGGTAGAAGAATAACGACTTTATAACTCGCAGTTGAGTCTTGCCCTTTAGTTGGGACTCGTGACATGTGATATTATGCCCTGCGGACCGAGCCTCCCCAGAAGCCCTGGTTGTATCCTGAGCCTTAACTCAATGTCCTTGTCGGGAACACCGCGATCGCGCAGCTTCGTAGCATCCACCACAGTCCTCATGTCGAGGAACCGTCTACCCTCGACGCCGCGGCCGATCGCTGCGAAATCCTCTTCCGCTTCGTCTTGCAGTCTCTGTCGGGCTTCGAGGGCGGCGAGGGTCGGATTGCTTCGGCTCGGAGCGAACGACGGTCCTAGGGGAGCCTGAGGACCAAGCTGCGACGAGGCGGTAGATGAGGGAGAGTATGTCGGATTCGGCTGAGCAATGCCCATCTGCTGAAGACGGCGCGAGAAGTCGCCGGTCGGGAAATCAGGATCCATGGAATCCGCACGGAGAGCTAGCAAATGCGAGTTAGCGCAAGCGGTGAAACATGGTACGCATCAGTAGATTACCCTCATCCTTGGTGCCATCGCCCAATGTCTTTGACTTGGGCTTGGCCGCGGGCTTGGGGCGAGGAGGTCCTCGAGGGACCGCCGCTCCGGGAGTTCGAGCAGGGTATTTCCGCGGTGCGCTGCGGGCAACCTTGGACGAAGACGCGCCCATTGTGTTCTATGCGTAAAGATTAAAGATTAAGAACAAGAGAAGAAAAGGAAGCGTTAGTAGTACAGGCGCATGAGCGGGTTGGTGTCGAATTGAAGCTGTGGTTGCTAGCAAAAGTGGCGACGACCTGGGACATTTTTTGATGATGCTATCCATGTCGGCGCGCAATTCTTCCGGTGTCGCAACTTCAACCTACCATCATCGAGACCAGATCACAACGAAAAGCACATTTCAATCAAGTATTTCACTAAAATGAAAGAACCCGATTCCAATATACCATTCTAGCTCAATATGACCCTCACAAATACAAACAAATGCCTCGTTACGGACAAATGCCACAGTTCATCGAGGAAGGACTGCGAATCAAGTCACTAGTGGAGCAAGTGCTGCCATCAATTGACTTCGACTTAATCTACCTACTTTTATAACTATCTAAAACTGGAAACCAAACCGACTAACAAACAGAACATAATCGAACCTTACAGCAAGAGACAATACGCTGCTGGTGACGCTTGTGGCCTGAAAGCCCGCTCCGAAACGAGCCTTGCCTCATCCAAGAAACTCCATACCCCTCGTACCCCTTCCATCGTCCAAAACATCGTATACTCCTGGTATCCTTCCATCTTCCCAAACATACCTATACTCGGATACATCCCTATTCTAACATGACCTAGTCATACAATTTTAGCCTCATACACTAACCGATAAAGAGTACTAAAGACTCCTTTCCAACGCGCTTGCATCCCTCCAACGCTGATTATACTCTCTGTCCAATATTCTGTGGTATCTCGTCCACGATCGGATCCCTGAAACGGGTTGTCGAATTAGAACCACATCGGATCGCAGCCAGGTTTGAGTCCTGAGATTACTGCTGTCTCCTTTTTGAGTGTGGTTCTCCGATTCTTCAGCGCCTGCTTCAGCTTCTTGAACTCACTCTGATTCTTCAGCTCCCTGGACTCGCTCTGATCCTTCGGCTTCTTGGACTTGCTCTCCAGGTCCACAGGGTCGGTAAATTGCCACTTAGGAACAATCATATTTCCCTGAGAGTCCTCCATCGCTATAAAGGCGCCGTTGCTCGAGCAAACAATCTTGCCATTGAGATGCTCTGCGCCAACAGAGTGAATACGCTGCCCTAGGATGGTGTGGCACCAGAAGTACTCCCCGTCAGGTGTAACACCACGCTTAGCGAGCTTGACGAAGTCGCCAGAGGCGGCGTGCACGTCGCACAGATAATCTCCAATCTTGTAGAGACCCATCACATTGCTATTATGGAGGTGACGGGCCATGTCGGCCTCCCAGCTGGTGCATCCATTCTGCTTGAGTATGTCCTTAACTGGGGGTGGTGGGGGACAGGATTTCTGTGGTTGCGTCTTTGTTGGGCTCGGATTCTTCTTTTCGGACTTCTTGCGGCCGCGAGACGTGGTTGGAGACTGGGTGGTGGTTGATTTTCTGACGCCATTGACTCGGCTGCCATGTATCCTGCTGTGTACCTCAAGGCCATTGTGGCCAACTGGTCTCCCCAGAGGAGCAGCCCCGGTGATTCCAGCGGCGGGTTGAGAGGGATGTCTGGCTGGTGACTTTGGAGGAGCAGCCACTGTTGTGTTGGTAGATGGTTGATGGCTCCCATGAGAGGCTTGGCTGACTGATTCCCCCTGGGGAGCAGCCCCGTGGGTGCCAACGGAGGGCTGAGATGGCTGACTGACTGGTGACTTTTGAGGGGCAGTCACAGCAACGTTGGTAGAGGCTTGATGACTCCCAAGAGAGGCCTGGCTGGCTGACTCCCCCTGAGTGGCAGTCCCGGTGGCGCTAACAGAGCGTCGAGGGCTCTGGTTGTCGAGTATCTGCTGAAGAGCAGTGATTGCCCTGTTGGTAAAGGACTGATGACTCTCATGAGAACTCTGGCTACCGAGTGTTCCGCAATGAGCAGCCCCTGTGTTTTCAACAGTGGGCTTAGAGGTCTGACAGTCTGTTGACTTCTGAGGACCAGTCGCGGCAGTGTTGGTAGAAGGTTGGTGACTCCCGTGAGGAGTCTGATTACCAAGCGTTCCCCGAGGAGCAGTCCCAGTGACGTTGGTAGAGGACTGAAGGGCCTGAGGAGGAGCCTGGGAAGAGCCATTGTGAGCGGCCTGGTTAACTGACCTCCCTCGAGGCGTAGCCCTTGCGATGTTAACAGGGGACTGGGAGGGTTGATCGACTAGTGGCTCCTGAGGAGCGGCCGAGGGGATGTTGGTGGAGAGCTGATGACTCTGGCGAGGGGTCTGATCAACTAGTGTTTCCCAAGAAGCGGCCCCGGTATTATTGACAGAGGGCTGAAAGGCCTGAGGAATGGCCTGAGGAGCAGCCCCAGTGGTATTAACAAAGGGCTGACTGACAAGTGAATCCTGAGGAGCGGTCATAGTCATGTTGGCAGAGGGTTGATAACTCCCGTGAGGAGTCTGACCAACGAATGTTCCCCAAGGAGCAGCCCCGTTGGCATTAACAAAGGGTTGAGGGGTCTGGTTTCCTAGCATCTCCGGCGAAGGGCCCCCAGCAATGCTGCAATAAGCCTGGGGAAGCTGAGGAGGGACCTGATGAGAGGCCTGGCCAGCTGGCATCCCTTGAAAAGCAGCCCCAGCAACGTTCGGCGAGGGCTGGGAGTACCAGGCGTTGGGAAGCGGTTGATGGTAGCTGTTGAACCCTGCACCGACAGGCATATCGTTCGGCTCCTGATTCCCCGCTTGGAAGCAATAGTTCGAAGTAGGATGCATCCCGGGGGTCGACGCCTGAGGTGCAGGCTGGAGTGCCATCAGGTCGATATCTGGGAACCCATCTCTCGCCTGAAGGGGTTGAAAAGCCGACCCGGACCTCTGCTTTGAACCTGTTAGAATCTTGACCTTGGGATTAGGGAATGTGTTACCAATGGAACCGGCTGAGGATAATTCATGAAAATGTGCTGGGGATTCTGGATCTGGCGAGCAGCCGGACCTGTGAAAAATGAAGCCGGAGGCGGCCCATAGTTGAATTCATCAACCTGGTACTGGTCCGCTACCGGTGAACTCATTATTGATGAAAAATTCATTTTGTTATTGCTGTGATGAATGTTCGAGATAGTAAAGACGCAGCGGAAGAGAGGATAGCGAGTGTGTAGCAAAGAGAATAAACAAACGAACCCGAGATGGGTAAACAAAACAAGATTCAGTACCGGCTCTTGTTTTGCTTCCCACCAAGGTTTCGTCTTTTTGTGTTCGTTCGTTGCTATGTGTCGTCGGGGCAGGAAACTCTGAGCATGTCAGTTGCTAGGGGAGGAACGGAATCTTGACAGCTGGCGGGCAGTGCAGCGCTGGCCAGACTGCTGGCGGGCACTCGGCCTTTTATGACAGAAATTTCTCATATCCGTGAGCTCGAACTCTCCCTCATGTATGTTCGGAACCCGGATTATCTTGGTGGACATGGTCGGGTCGTTGTTGAGCCTTAGTTTCTAAACCGCCGGTGACTCTTCCAGTTGAGTTTGGGAGGCGGGAATGGCATCTCCCAAAGACCACAGCACCAGATGCCATCACTCGAATAAGATCGCACTCTGCCTCTGTTGAAGGCTCCTCTCTGTCGAGGCATGGTCGCCCCAGAATAAAACCACTGAGGAGAGCAGAACAACCTACCGAGGAAGCTGTGAACCTTTCAATTTCAAAGCAAACGATGGATCGCGGGTGCCTGGAAGGAGTCATCTTGTCCCAAATCACGTGTTTGTAAACCTTCTCGAGATGATTGATCTCCATTATGTAAAGAAAATCTTACGTACTTGCGAGACGCCTGGCCTTCAGAATGCAGACATGTCACGAGCCTGACGACTCATCCTTCCCTCAACAAACATCAACCGTGAGATTCACGTGCCTCATCAAATTGGCAAGAGCGCCTGTCAAGCCCTAACCCAAGAAATTCCAACCCCAGATCCAACCTTGCTCCTGACCGAGTGAAGTGCCTCCTAAGAAGGTGTCTTGTTGATTATCAAAGAACACAGGTTCTTCGTTCGGGTTGGCTATACTCAATGGGTTTGTGATGGCTGTGCAACCCGTCAGTGAATCAATATTTTCTTATTTCCCGAGTGAAATACCACGTACCTTGCTCATATTCCAAAACTGCTTCCGTCATGAATGTATTCTCGCAAAACTCGACGAGTTGGTCATCGAATGTCCCATCGATTGTTTCGCTGGGCAGATTGATGTGTGATAACTCGGAAAGATCTCCACCAGCGGCTGCTGATACTTCCACTGGTATCTGCGCTGGAGCTTGCTCAGAGGGCCTTTCTATGGAAATTCCCGTGGAGGCGTCACCTCGTTCATAATCTATAGGCCGTTTGCCTGTTGTTTGGCCCCCTGGACCAACCTCGAACATGGCGTCGACTTCCTTAGCCATGACCAAAGACATCAGTCTTGTTGTGATATCGAGCCCTTGGGCAGCAACAATAGATTTCTCTTTCAAAAAAGCTTGTATCTGCATAAGTCTTCGAATCCCCATCCTCGATTCGTAGGCTTTCAAGCTCAGTGGATCGAGTGATATTGATATGCACAAGGTCACACCAGCGGTGAGAAGATGCAGAGAGACAAATGCAATCGCATATGTTTCAGAAGCTTCGCGCAGGTACGTGGTTGATCCGACCTGGGATATTTGTAGCGCTGCGTCTCGGCAAGTATGCATTGCGAGCTCAAAGGGGTCTTGGCAGCCAGGAGTATCTTCTTGAGCTTCAGAGGGACGTCGGCGCATTTTGAAGGATAATAAAGGCCTGTGGATGAGAATTCTTGCATTTTCATATGCCAGCTTGAGTGAGAGTGCTTGGAGTCTGAAGAGGTGTTCTTCAAACTCCACCTCGGATTGAGTTGAACGGCCAGCCACTTGATCGCTAGTCAATGATTGGCCAGCCAACTCGTCATACTTGAGCTTCGGAGAGAGAGTATCGTTCCATCTAAGTAGTCTTGAATTTAGAGATGCCACCTTGTTGACGAGGCTCTTCAAACGGGCGGCTTGGCTCGGGCCTTGCCGCTCCCCGTTGCAACGAGTCCCGTAGAGGTCGTCCAGCGCAGACTTGACAATCGCTGACAGTTTCGACATGGCGCATTTGAAGAACAAAAGGTTCGGTCTCGTCGCATACTGTTCCTCTGACATGGAGCCCGAGTATTCGTCATAGGGGTTAAGCGGAGCGACGTCGCAATCGCGGTCGGATATGCTCGAAGGAAAGCCGTATAGCATCGAACAGAAAGTTTCAATCTCGTAGATGGCCCACCAGGCACGTTTTCGATCTTCAATCATCTTCCTAAGAGACTCATCATCGTATTTGTCGTTTGGGACCCTGCGATGGAGGTTAAGTGCTTGAGCTATGCGCAAACCGGAGCCGCACAGCGGCCATGCCATCTCGGGCTCTCCATGATAGAGGTAGTAACTTCCCAGCAGAATACACATTTGGACAACCTCCAAAGAGCCCAATGATATGATGTCGAGAAATCTGAGCTTGAGCCCTACCAAAATTTTGTCTTTGAGTGCTTCGGCGTCGATGCCGTGCGAGAGTAGGAGGTCCTTCTGTTCAGCATTGGTGTATTGCAAGCTGGTTGCAAAGACAGCCAAGAGAACAGCAATGTAACCAACACGGCCGTTGGTCTGGCTAGCCTCGTTAGAGGGACGTGGGCCAGGGCCATACAAATTTTGGAACTTGTTCCTAAAATCTCGTTGATGAAAGACCAGCATAAACCAATGGATTCGATCGAAGTAGTTTTCGACCAGTGTCGTTGCCACTTCCAAATCAGGTAGCAGCATCAACAGTTCTTGCTCTGTGGCGATTGATATGGGCGATCTTGGGACTTGGCGGCGTCGGGCATTTTGGAGGTGCTGAGAGAGCATTCGCTGTAACGGACTCGGTGCTCCCTGTGGTTGTCGCTGCCCTGACACTCTGGGTCTCGGGTGAGCCCATGTGCTTGCTAGGAAAGCAGATGTCTCAGCCTCTTCGGGTGAGGGCGCTTCATGATGATGGAATGCCTAAAATCAGTCTTAGCGACACCGTCAACATCCATCTTGATCATCTTCAAGTCGTACTTCTTCAACAAGTGTGATTGTGGAACTTGCATTCCAGGGAGCGTCTCCAGTAGAATCGTCGGGGGCTCTCGCTGGGCTCGAACTAATGACTTCAGGGCTGAGAGGTCCTTCTCCTTCAGGCTGAGATGCCGGCGCAGAGGACCCATCTCTCGTTCGACGGAGCCGACGCCGTTTGGCCGCTGGCTCTCCACGAGGGGCCGGGGTTTCCTTCTGTGGATGGTGGACTCTCCATCTTTCGACCGGGGGAGTGATGCATTCTACGTTGGACCGCACGCATAGGGTACAAGGCCGTTCAATGTCGCACTAGGCCCTTTCTCAGCTACAGTTGTTGGTGCAATAAGGAGAGAAGAGGAGGATGCTCACCTTTAGCTTCTGTTTGCGACACCTCTCACACGCGCTGGGGACTTTTCCTCTCATGCCTGGGATTAACTTCGTATTTCTTCTGATAACAAGCAAATGAAACGGAATGATAAGACAATGCAGGTCATTCAGGAAGCCAGATGAAGAATGCCACCGGGTCGGGAAGAAGTCAAGTTAAGGTTGTTCCACCGGAACCAATTTCCATTTTTGGAGCCTGCGGCCACACCCGATTCCGTTTTCGGCTGCTCCGCTTCGTAAATGTCTGTTTGCTTCACCACCTTGTTTGTATCTGAACTTTCACAGCATCAGGCTCTATTGTCCGACTCCCGTTCATACAGAATAACGATGGCTTCTTTCAAAGATGCGGTGCTAGCTGCCGAAGCTGCCAATACCATCTCGGCGTTTATTGCCCAAGAACAAGTTCGGACCTTCTCGGATCTCAAGCATGCCCTCTATCAGCCATCCACGACTACGCACAATCAGGATGCTACAGGAACTTCGCATTCTGCAAGCGTCATAGTTCTGTGCGCATCCGCAGTTCTGTCCACCGCGGAGACTGTCATGTCCGTGGTGACGGAGCTAACCAAAACGACTGGTCTGTAGACTTGCTCACGATCCTACAACTACAATAGTGCTGAATTAATCTAATCTTAAAAACAGGCGCATATTCATCAAGTCAAGAATCTTTCGTTTTTGTTCTCTGTGGAGGAATTGGCCATTCAACTCAGTTGATGCACAACGCTGTTCTTCGTCACCCACAGTACAACACTCTTGCCGAACAAGTACAGGGACAGCCCGAAGGCCGCATCTTGCAAGCGATATGGGAGAGATTCTTCGATCTGCAAGCCAACAGCAACAACCCGGGGTCCGGGGATACACAGCGGCAAGGCCTGACCGTTCTTGTGGAGGACGCTTCAACGAACTGTGCACTCAATGCCCAGAAGACGAGAGAGCTTTTAGATGCTCACGGAATCAAGTCACCAAGATCGATAGTAGTTGCTCAGGATCCCACTATGTGCAGGCGTACAGTGGCCGCATTCGAACAGGTGTACGCCGACACGATCGAAGGGCCTCCAATTTTCAGCAGTTGGCCAACATTCATACCGAAAGTGATGGCCAAAGAAGCTTCAGTAGGAGACACCAACAGCCTCTTGTCGTATTTGGATTTTTCCGACTTGGGTATAGGGGACAGTTGGAAAAAGGGCCTCTGGAGTATGGATCGGTTCATGTCTCTGCTTGTCGGCGAAATCCCACGAATGCGTGACGACGAGAATGGATACGGACCAAATGGGAAGGGTTCCATCGTTCATGTGGACATACCTCAAGATGTTGAGGATGCTTGGAAGACACTCTGTGAACTACTCGGGTACAGTGGACGATGAGAAGGGGTCAACACAATGCAGGCAGCTTCTCTTTTGAACCCGTTGATCAATTTTGTTTGAACGAGCGACATTGTAACTTAAACATCGTATATATAGACCCATGTACGAGATCCTTTATGTGCGGCTGATTAGGCGTTGAAGTCAATCACACACCGGCCCGCAACCTTGCCTTGTCTCAATAAGTCAACAGCCTCCGGTAAGTTATCAATGCCAAATAGCTCGTATACTGGTTTCAACAAACCCCGTGCAGCAAACTCCAGCGCATCTTCAGTGTCCTTCATGGACCCAGTAAGTGTTCCAATGACCTTGAGGTTGCGGAGCATCAGAAACATGGGATCATCACCAGCAAAGGCAGTCCCAGAAGGGGGCATTCCAACACACATGATCCTCCCGCCGATGCAGGCCATCTTGGTAGCCATGGCATACGACGTTGGCGACGATGCCGTGACAAACACCCCATCAACCCCTTTGCCAGGGGTGATGCGCTTGATCTCTTCCGGGACGTCCTTCGTATCAGAAAAATCAACAAACTCTTCACAGCCAAGATCCATGCACATTTTGCGTTTCTTTTCGCCAGCGTCGACACCGATTACCCGAAGGCCCATTGCCTTGGCGAGTTGTACGCCCATATGGCCTACACCTCCGCCAGCCCCAAGGAATGCGGCCCAATGTCCAGGCCTAAGTTGAGACTCAACAAGCTGGACAACTTAGCTTGGGTCAAACGGTAATTCATCGAGGGTTACTGGCAACATACAGACCGATACATGGTTGATCCGCTGCACATGATAGGGCCAGCCGAGAAGTCGTCTACCCCGTCCGGGATTCTAGAAGCATATCTAGCTGGGCTCAAGATATACTGCTGGTAAGTTCCTGCATAGGACAGTAGGTATGAATATTAGCTCAGAACTAACACTGCTACTGAATAGCGGAAACTTGTTTCTCATAACCGAGAACTTACCTGGAACCTTGAGGCCAGTAGGGACAGCCTGAGCACAGTGGCATTCGAGCCCCGACCAGCAGAGCTGGCAAGACATACACGTATTCCAAGTTGGCTTCACCCCAGCACGATCACCGAGCTTCCAGTTCTTAACAAGTACGCCCACCTTGACAACGACACCCGCGCCCTCGTGCCCTGGGGACCGAACTCCGTAGTCTCTCATTCTTGGCAGTGGCAAATCCTCCAGCATGTAGTGTATATCGCTGTAACATATACCAGTAGCATTGAGTCGGATCAGGATCTCGTCCGGGCCTGTGTTCAGTTTGTATTGCGCTAGTGTTCATCTGAAGTGCCATTGGACGACTTACCAGGCTCGGGGATAGGCACGTCTTGGATTTCTACTTTGAAGTCGGGTCCATGCTTTATCACGACCCCTGCTTTGCAAGTAAGTGGAAGGGGGCCAGCTTGGCCCATGTCGTTAGGGATCATGGGGTGGAACAGCAATAGTGTGGGGAGGGTATGAGTTTGTGTTCATTTCGCATCTTGATACTTCCATGTCCTTTTATACCTTGATGACACTCGATCCATAGCCAATGATTCTCAACGACCGATAGTTTTCATGCATGAGGCGGGGTATCTCACTGAAGGGTGATGTCTCCATCCGGTGGAAGGGCCTCCGCCGGTAACTTTCGCCCAACTAGTCGATTCAGGGGACTTTGCTCCTCTAGCTTTCGAATCAGTGAATAACAACATTAAACATTTCCTCTACAACAAGTATTCTACGTTATGATTGGTATTTTTAGGAGGCTGTATAGCTGTTTCAACGGTACGCTGCACCTTAAGCGGGTGTAACAGATGTTGGTAGCTCTCTATGTAAAACACGGGGAGTCTACATAACTCAAAGAGGGGTCGCACGATCAGTTCTGCAATAAATTTAGCTTAAGCTCTCTGCATAGTAACCATAGCAGACTTTGCTACCTCAATGCCTGTTGGAAGCCGCAGGGGCTATTTGTGGCAATCATGACACTTGATGCCACATCAAACTACCGCGGGCCGATCCGTAACCTACATCGGCCTTTTATCGAAGCATCATTGTGAGGTCAAACAACTACAAAGCGCCTTTTTTTTATTTGACATCAAATTTGTGTTCTTTGCCTTCCCTTCGTTTGTGTCTGACTTTTCCCGTGCTTGCCTATGTCCTGTGATCACCACAAGGCAAAAATGAGAAGGGTTTATCAAGGCAGAGAGTTGTGAAAGGACAATTCTATTGGTTCCCATAATCAGGAAACGAAGACAGAAAACAAAGGTGGGACCCAATAAGTCTTATTCCAAGATATTTCTATTCCTCCTAATGCACACAACTGCCATAGCTTTTCCTCCATCTTTCCTTTATCCACCTAATATCCACCAGCAGAGCCACTTTCAATCGGCTTGAACTTGACAGTCGTAGGCTCATCCGTAATTCCTCTCTTCACAGCCTCATCCATAATGGCAACGGTAGCCGTGGCGCCAATCCGTGTCACACCAAGCGACATGACGTGCAGCAAATCATCCAACGTTCTCACTCCTCCAGCAGCCTTAACCTGAACTTCAGGCTTCGACTTTTCTCGCATAAGCTTCAGGTGAGGCACCGTGGCGCCCTTGTACGAATACAGGCCGTTTGGCTGCTTCACAAAGCCGTAGCCCGTCGAGGTCTTGACGAATCCAACACCAATGTCAGAGCAGATTTCGCAAAGTCGGATGATGTGCTTCTCTTCGAGGTAGTCGTTTTCGAAAATGACCTTGAGGATGGCGCCGTGCTTGACGACGGCGTCATTGATCTGCCGAATCTCGTCGGCCACATATCCCCAGTCACCTCCAAGAGCCTTGCCAATATTGATGACCATGTCAATCTCCTTCCCGCCAGCAGCCGCGGCAACATCAGCCTCAAAGACTTTGACCTCGGTGGTGCTGTTTCCGTGTGGAAAGCCGATGACAGGGCAGACGAGGACTTCAGAGCCTTCGAGCTCCTTCTTTGCAAGAGGAATGAGGTATGGCTTCACGCAAGCGGTGGCCACGTTGTACTTCTTGGCGATGACAAGACCGCTGAGGATGTCGGCGTCGGTCATGGTGGGGTGCAGGAGAGAGTGGTCAATCATCTTGGCCAGCTGGCGCAAGGTGACTGTGATCTCGTTTGTGGCGGCCATGTTTGCTGGGGAATATGATCAAGAATTGATGTTGTTTCAAGTATATGGGACTGGTGAATTTGATAGATGCTTAATAGAAACGCCATGATGCTTTATATAGACAATCATATTTCACAAATACCCCAACTTTCCTTGGTCGAAGCTGCATTAGACGTACATGACGGTGCATCAACACCCCGCGGTGTAAGTGCGTGGTGCCCCCGGTGGGACCATTCCGGTGGAAAAGAGGATGCACCTGTTCTCCGGCGGAACCAAAACACGTGCGTTCTCCGGCTTGTGGCACGGCGTCCCAGTCTAGGAAGGAAATAGACACATGGTGGGAAATTATTGTTTATTCCGACACGAATTGAACCGAATTACAAGGTCGAAGATATGCTGGAGGGATATGACAATGCACCGGGTTGCGTGTATAGGTCCTAACATGGAGTCGCCACTTCAACAAAAGCTGCCCTTATAGCTCAGTGGTAGAGCGTTGCACTTGTAATGCAAAGGTCCATAGTTCAATCCTGTGTGGGGGCATCGGTTTAATTTTTTGCCCTGCAGGGCATTGCTGCTCGCGTAGCTCATGGTGCGCCATAGAAGCTCGCCCTCCAACAACAGCCCTTATAGCTCAGTGGTAGAGCGTTGCACTTGTAATGCAAAGGTCCATAGTTCAATCCTGTGTGGGGGCAGCTGTTTATTCTTTTGCCCTCCGGGGCAATTTCTCTCATGCCTTACTCCAGGGTGGGAGGCGGTATCTTCCATTTTTGCTGTTTCCGCATGTGGTGGTGATGTTGGATGGTATTGGTGCTCACATTCTGTTATCATGACTGTTATCACATATCCAAGATTGATGAGTTCAGACCAGATTGTTGCCTCATTACACAGGCGTAACACAAACGGGAAAATATACTAGTTAGAACTTTGTGGGCATCTCAATTGGGTGAAGAAATCGATTCGATGTGGCTGGAGTGCATGCGGCATAGCAAGTATCAAGACGCAGGCTAGGCAGACACACAAAGAAGCTTCGAACATCTGCAACTACAGTCATTTTAACATACTAGGGTTTCAAGAAGACAGTGGACGTTCACGATCTAGGCAGCTCAGTACACTCTTCTCAGCCAAGGTTGTCTACGACTGGTCACCCTCGTGAAGCGCACATATGTAGCCACAAACAGGTCGCCAGATCCCACCATCTTCTTCTCATGTCAATTGACTTCTCATTTACAAAACTTCCAGATCAGGTGGCTCTTCGCCATAGTCCCTACAATTCGCATTGTGACAATGCCACCCCATCGTCGTATCTATCCAATACCGCCGCCACTGTGCTTGACTCCAAGCAGCCACCTCTTCAGGAACCGACTTGCCAAAATTCGCCCGGCTGTAGACCCAGTGGGTAGCCATCTTGAAGGCCCTTTCTTTCCTCTCCTCTAGGTCCTCGGGCTCATCCAACCTCTTTGCCAAGCCCCCAGCTCTAGCTTCTTGCAGCACCCGATCCATCTCGTCCCGTTCAAGGTAGGGCCTCTTCTTATCCCTAGAGATGGCATCAGGTAAGGACGCTCCCCCTTTGATAAGCTCAATGGTGACCCAGTATGCAGCCTGACTGTAACGGCTCTTCCTTCGGAAACAAGCTTGAAGTGGTGTCTCGTCATCGGCATTCCTTGCGTTGATATCGGCTCCTCGCTCTACGAGTAGTCGAATTACCGGTCCCGGGTCAAGGTTTGCAGGGTATTCTCGCCACATAGCAACATGGTGAAGCGGTGTGTTGTCCATCGCATCAGGGACATTCGGATCGACACCAACCTCCTCCAGGAGCCACTCAACAACCTCAGTGTTCCAGTCCGCACACGCTTGATGCAATGCGTGAAGCCCAACCCCGGTATGCGTGATAAGAGATGAGCCAGCCTGAATAAGGCGTTTTGCAGTTGTAGCCCGGGCCGCTGTCTTGGCTTGTTGCGACTCGCTGCGAGACTCCAGAAGCGCAAAGTACAAGGCATTTGTGTTGTATTCGAGATAAAGACTACAGCTGGCGTATGCTTTCCCGGTAGATCGACATTTAATCTGAATCATAGCGCGAATGAATGACTTGCAGGTAAAGTCAATTGGCGATGAAGCGTTGATCCCGACACAAGTCTGCCCAGAGTGCCCAACATCAGCGCCCCAGTCAAGAAGCAGATCGACAACCTGTTCATGTCCTAGAAGGGCTGCCCAGTGAAGCGCTGTCAGCGTGATAGGTTCGTGTTCCCATCTCTGCTCTTCCGGGTCTGGTGGCTGGTATCGTCTTGGTCGTGGTTGTGCCTTTTCACAGATAGGTTCCGTCGTATCAATGACGTTCACATCAGCTCCGGCGTCTAAAGACTTGGCGACGGCAGACAGGATGTTTCTCTTTGCAGAGATGAGAAGAGCAGAGGCTCCGTTGTACCTGGCATCCAGCCCGAAAAGATAGGGCGTGATGGTATCGTGCAGTTGACGGGAAGTCCGTGCCAAGCGTGACATGTCTCCCCAAACATCAGAGACATGCGGCGTGATGGTCCATGGCCTGGTGCGATACTCGTCTTCGTACTCGCTATCCCAAGGACGACAGTCCTGTACGAAAGGCAAAAAGAGGTAGTCGACAATGTCACGGAGAATCTCTATGGGCATCTCGTCTAGAGTGGCCTCCGATCTCGTGATCGCAGGCTCCCTGCTCGGCTGTGTAAGTGTCGCCCCGTCGTCCTGCAATTGGGGTTCGTCTGGGGTCGCCATGTTGATTTCGGTCAAGATAGTCGTCCGAGGAGAAACAAATCTTCTCATATGTGGAAAACAAGACTATTCTTCTCGGACATCTCACATCAACTGATGCCTGAAGTGAGTTGTTCACGGTGGCAGGCAAGAAGGCTGGACCAACAGGCGGGGCGTTGGCCGCAAGGATGGTAGCTCAACTGATTGGCGGAATCAAGAAACTGAACCGAGGAGAAAGCATATGAGAGACCTGTAAATCGTGAGAGAATCGGGAAACTACTTCGCATGGTGGACCGAGACAAGTGGGTGGAAGCATTAACGTGGGTATCATTAAGGTGTCGAGAAAGGCGCGAGCAACTCTCTCGGATGAAGGTAGAGAGATTGACCGACTCCAGGCCGATCATGTCCTTTGACGTTTGTTAGGTCGACCGCCTTTTCCCTTCTTTTTACTTTTCACTGTTGGCGCAGAGGCCTTTTCCTCTTCCTCTTCTTCCTCCACCTCCTCTTCTTCTTCCGAGCCGCCCACCGATATCACATCGTCTGAGGCGCTCTCTCCTTCGCTCTCCTCGTCCAAAGTGGCTCCGGAAGACGGCTTCCTTGACCGCGCGTCTTCGGTGTCACTTCCAAATCCTTCAAACTCCGAATCAGAATCATCTGATCCTTGCTCCTCAGCCTTCTCGAGGGCAGCATCAAGCTCCTGTTGCAGCTGTGCCTCAGCAGAGGCATCCTCATCCTCAGCCGAGTCTTCCTGCTTTCGCTTCCGAGGCATCTCGCCCAGTCTGCCCTCTCGGCCTCCAACCTTGTCCTCGGTTTCACCTTCGGCCTTTGGCGCAGGAGTAAACCAGGGAATCTTGCCTCGCATGAAGTCGTTCAGAACCATCTTGGCAACTCCATCCAGATCAGGTTCGCCTCCACGGAGGAGTCGACCTGCCTTGCGGGCCAGAAGCTCCAGGAACTCGGTCGAGTTTGTCCAGCCCTTCAGCTCATATGTCTTCTCCATATGGCGCTGCTTGACTCTGTTCAAGAGAGGCTGGATGTACTGCTCAGGATGTTCCACCTTCTCGACACGCACCACACCTCGAAGTACCAGGTCGGTAGGAGAGTCGGTGCTGGAAGGAGGAACAATACCGGGACAGTCGATCAGGTAGATGCGCTTCATCAAGCTGACATATTGCCAGACCTTGGTCTCTCCGGGAATAGGTGCAACGTTGCAAACCTTCTTCTTGAGGAGAGTGTTGATGATGGAGGACTTTCCAGTGTTGGGGCCACCAATCAAACCAACAGAAATCTGTTTTCGGTCCGAGTGCAGGGAGGAGAATTGTCGGAGGAGTTGGATGAGCGAGCCCTTACCAAACGAGTTGGTGATGCTCGCGTGGAAAGCCAAGGTAGGGTACTCCTTGGATAGACTGCGAACCCAGCCGGCCTGGTTCGAATTAGCATTCGTACCCAACATGTATAGCAATACAGAATCAAGATGAAGAAATGTTTGTGTCATCACTAAGAAACCTGAAATCGATGCCCCAGAAATTGGATATGGCAT
Organism: Fusarium falciforme; assembly: GCF_026873545.1. Lineage (NCBI taxonomy): Eukaryota > Fungi > Ascomycota > Sordariomycetes > Hypocreales > Nectriaceae > Fusarium > Fusarium falciforme. Next base: position 1,731,293 of record NC_070544.1, on the reverse strand, counting down.
AGGCAGGCTTCAACTCAATCGGACACGGGACCTTTCTCACGATGGTAACCAAAACGGCACACATCAGCCGAACAGCAAAACGTTGTCGACAGTCGAGAATGGTGTATATTCTCCCAATGTTTTAACAGACACGTTCCATGGGAAATAAAGGAATGAATCCTGACAAAGAACATTGGGGTGCGAGGAGGAAGGGAGATAAGAGAGAAAAGAAAAGAGAGTAGCGAAACTTACCGCAACGCTGGTAGGAACCAGGTCGCACTTGTTCAGGACGAAGATCAAGTGCTTGTGAGGAGCCTCTTCCTTGAGATACTTCTCAATGCTGCGACACCGTGTTCCCACAGGATCTCGAGCGTCGAGAACATGGATGACCACATCGGAAGAGTCGATGACCTTGTACAGTTCGTTCCAGATTCGCTTGCTCTGACCCTTGTCAAACACAGGCTCGATCGCCATCGTGAGTGGCTTGTCATCGAGGCCAACGTTCTCCGCGTCTCCAGAGGCACCGCTAAGTAGCCTCTGCTGTTCGAGTCGCTCCTGGTAGGTGTCCATACTCTTCTCAGTGTCGTCCGCCAGGTCATCCAAGTTGCTGACACTAAGCTTGACTCGCTTCCTCTGCGCCTTAGGTCCAAAGACTTCTGCGAACGGTGATGTCTCGACAGTCATCTTGGCCTTGTGCTGCTTGATGCCGTTGGTGGTGTCCTTGCCATCGCGGATCAGGCTCATGGGCAGCTTATTGGACTTGAGCAGGACCTGGTACGGGTCGTTGGCCTTCTCCTCCATGGCCTCTCGGAACGCCTTGAGGGTATCCTGGGAGACGACTCGGGTGTTGGTAAACCACTTGCGGTTCGGCTCGATTCGGGCGTTGGGGATGTCGCGCGACTGGAACGACGCAGCCTTGACAATCTTTCCCTCGGCATTCCTCTGCGCCTTTCCCTCCTTGTACATGTTCAGGTGCTTGACCTTCTTCGCATCGCTGCGGCACCTGGGTCAGCAAGAATGGACAGCAAGCGTTGGCGACAGCGTTCTTACCGATAGAAGTTCTCGCCCTTGACCCTGACATTTCCGAGGCCATCGCCAGTCTTTCCCTGGCGCTCGCGCCGAGTGGCCTCCTTCTTTCCAGTACCCATGATGAAGAAAAATGGTCGAGGTACTGGCGACGAGGAAGGCAAAGGAAAAAGTTGGGCGGTCCAGAAATTTATCTCCAGAACTTTTTTTCTTGAGCAGCAGAAAAGGCCCCACTACCTCCCTCAGCGGTGGTTGGCAGCGGGGCCGCTAAAAATGCCTGCGGACAGGGGGGTCGTCCGCCGGATCAAGATAATCCGGTAAATTTGATCCGACTTCGATTTTCTGTCTGGCGCAGATTCGTGCAGAATTGGCTCTGACGACGGTTCAAGACGCCAATTGCGATCCCAAAAGTCGCCATTCTGCGCTGAAATTGGCGTGGGCTTCTCCAGTCATGTCGTTCCACCTCACGGCCTCCTGCCCGAGGGCGGCTACTCGCCAGCTCTTCGTGGCTTCGCGGGGCTTTTCGACAGCCGCCGCTCTCCAAAATCAAGTCCCTCCCGAGTCTCCCTCCTACATTCGCCTTCCTACACCCCCCCAATCCGATGAGAAGAAGCCCGCCCGCGTTCGAGGACACCTTCCGGTTCCCCGCGAGGTTTTCCCCCGCATGGAAGGCGACCGCAAGGTTCAAGCCGACTACATCAAGCAGACCGTTCCTAAGCCCGCCAACCCGCAACCGCCCAAGAACGAGACCCAAGAATGGAAGCAAAAGATGGCCAGTACCCGCCGAGAAAACTTGGAGCTGGGTTTGAAGGAGCTCTGGGCCCGAAGGAATCGTCGTGACGCCATCCGGAACGCGCGTGTGAGCCAGAAATTCAGGGAACACAACGTTGCCGCCAAGGCAGCGGAGCGAGAGGACGACCGCCTCACTCGCAGCACCGTGCTGGAATCTGTGCTGGACACCAAGACCTACCCAGACCCCAACCGCTTCGAGCGTGCCGAGCAAGGGCGCCGCAAGGTTTGGGCCATTGAGGCTGCTAAGCGCGGGGCTCGCCGCGATGCACTGATGGAGCTCTACATCAATGCCTCCAACTTCATCGTCACTGAGGCCGAGCTCAAGGCGGAAATTGAGCGCGTATTCGACGCAGACTTCTTCAAGAAGCAGGGCACTGCCTATGGCCGATACGGCAGCTCAGAGAACGTCTGGGACATACATGGCAAGCCCACGTCTATCGCCAACATGTTGGAGACCACGACGGGAGCTTCCACCAAGATTATGGACGTTTATGAATCCGAGTACGACCGCTCCGTTAAGCGACAGAAGAGGATCGCTGAGGAGTTCACTGGTGGCAAGATGGAGTAAAGCCAATCAATGCAAATTGGCCTGTAAAACATTTGTACCCATGTATTCCAAATTTCACATATTAAAGCGGCCATGACTCTCCTCTGCTGGTCCCATTTGCTCGGAGCACCATATTCTTGAAAAGAAATCCTGCAATTGGTTCTACATCTGATGCTTACTAGCATCGAGAACTCGATTCAACTATGCTAATACCAAAACAGCGGTGCCTCTGTCCATATCCAAACGCCGAGTATGAGTTACGAAAGCACACGTCCATATATACAGCAGCCTATCCAACAGTGTGCTACTCCCGTCTTGTGTGTTCTAATCCGTCGTTCAGAGCACTTCCAAGTGCTTCTATGTTCGTCTATCGCCTTTCGATGAGCAGAACGTGCATGGCAACGTAGGAAAGCACGATAAAAACGGCAGCAAAGATGCCCAGGTTCCTGATATCCGGCCAGAGCGCGTCGTTGTTGAAACCGAAAGAGCTCAGAATAGCCGCACCAGGAACGGTGATGTCGAGGCCATACTTGCTGTCGACCAGTGTAAGCTGGAGCACCTCGTTGACGATGAGTGACTCAAAGCCATAGTGGAAGATGGAGAGCGTCTGGAGCCAGAGCGCACCCTTGGGTGTCGCATCGTGATTGAGGAGGAATCCAGCGAAGAGGAGACTGAACAGCATAACCAAGCTGCCGATGAGGTTTGCCACACCTCCATCCTTGCACACGATACCAATAAAGAGGCACACAGCAGCAGCAGCCATGTTGAACAGCACCAAAACAAGAATAAAGTTCATGAAGTGGGTGTAGTCAGCCACCAACCCAGTCATGGGGTAGATGATTGAGCCCATCAGAATGGGGGGAATGATCCTCAGGGGAAGAATGTCAAAGAGGACCTTGGCGGCAAAGTATGTAGCAGGAGAATAGTAGCCATTGGCCCGTTCACGGACAAACAGAAGACGCTCAGTGGCGAAGACGTTGAGACTCGTGAGGGTGCTGAAACCGAAGAGGGCAAGGAGGAAGAAGAACAGACCGAGTCGGTTCTGGAAGCCGGGGATATCATCGGTGAGTCCATAGAAGAGGTAGCCCGAAAAGACGGCCAGGATAATGGCAATGGCGTAGTGTGTAAGCATCAGCATCGGGTTTCGGTACAGGTTCTTCCAGGTTCTCTGAGAGAGGATGATGAACTGTCGCAAATAGCCAACCCGGGCATATCCCTTGCCAACTGCACTGACATTGATATTAGGTCCCTCAGCGGTGTAACCATTCGAGTTCGGGCCGTTGGCGTGTTCCGCGGTGTCAATCGCCTGCTTAATCTCCTCGTGGGTTAAACGTGCAATCTCGGACTGGGCAAAGGATCGAGTCATGATATCCAGGTCAGTTCCAGTGGCTGCTGCCGGGGGAAGGTCGTGAGGATCCTCGAGAAGAGTTGTGGTGGCAGAGTCGATGGGGTTCTGCTGGAGACGATAGGCGCCAGTTTCCTCAACGCCGGCGTCAGAAGACGCTGCCGTATCAACTGTCTTTCTACGTGTAAACAGCTCTCGCTCCTGGCGAACCTTGACCGAGTCTCTGCGGGAGTTCTTAGGCCGACTCGAGCTTGCGTCGTCATCACCGGTACTGGTGCCAGACACACTAGCAATCGACTTGATTGCACGGGTACTGCTGGGTCCAACGCTACTGTTATCGAGACCAACTGTGCCGTCATCAATAGACTGGGTGCTTCCGGCGTGCATAGTGAGGTCCACAAGATAGTCCGCAATGTTGAATCCAGGAGGGCATTCATAGCCAATCTCGTCAAAGTAGTTTTGGCACTGGTTGAATGGTCCCGAGTACACGGTTCGTCCTTGAGCCAACAGAATCAGTCTGTCGAAAAGAGCCACAATGTTGGATCGGGGTTGATGGATGGTAAAGATGACGGTTCGCTTGTAGTTCTTGGCCAGGGTAACGAGGCACTCGATGACGTTGTAGGCGTTGTAGGCATCAAGACCGCTAGTGGGTTCGTCGAGGAACAAGATCGAAGGACTGGTGACCAGCTCGCAAGCGATTCCGACGCGTCTCTTCTCGCCACCCGAGATACCACGTCCTTTGCCTTCTTCGGAACCAATGAGAGAATCGCGAATGTGGTGGATACCAAGCTCCTTCTCAACCTCCAACACACGCTGCTCCTTTGCAGCACGGCCCATGTCACGGGGGAGTCGAAGCAGGGCGCTGTTGAGGATTGTCTCGTGAACAGTGAGAGTGGGAAGCATTGTGTCCTCCTGGTCGACGAATCCGACAACATTCTTGAAGTCGTGATCAGTAACCTTTTCTCCATTGACATAGAAGTCTCCGTGAACTTGTCCGCGCTTGTTCTTTCGTGCCAGAATATCGAGGAATGTGGTCTTGCCAGCTCCCGAGGCACCCATAATAGCAGTAACTTCTCCTGGCTTGCAGATGCCTTGGATGCCAGTGAGAATTTGCTTGCCGTTGAGAGAGTAGGCGACGTTTTCGAAGTAAAGTGACGCAGGCTTGTGGTCGGCCATCAACTTGGTGCTCTCATCGTCAGAATCCTCCAGACGAATGGCACCATAGTTCAACCTGCGCCTCGACAGGTACCAGGTGAGGATGATAACTGCGACGAGGAACAGTGAGCAGCCAGCAATCACACCAGCGATGAGAGGTGTGTTGATCTTCTTCACTGGACGCTTGTATCCTGGTACCTCTGTCTTGTAGAGACATTCACCAGCATGACAGCCGAGGAAAATACTAGAATCGCCGATAAGTGCAAGAATCAAGGCATCCATCTCGGGTTCCTTGAAGGCACAGTCGTGAATACCACCATTCTTCTGAGTGCACTCGAAACGTCCGGGACCTTTGATGGATTGGTCGAGAAAATCGGTGAGATCAATGGATCCATCCTTGCCGCAGAGCATTCGATCGGGAACACAACTGCACTTGATCTTGTTGCACTTGTACGACGTGGTGTTTTTGGCCTCTTGCCAGTCGGCGCTTGAGTCGCACTCCTCGAGGTGGCAATAGAAGGATTCGACAGCGTCAACCCAGACTAGATGACAGAGTTAGTAGAAAAAGATAAGGGTGGCGGTGTAGCCTACATTGGAAGTCACAGGTCTTGTCGTCCTGCTTGCAGGTGAAGGTCACCTCAGGACGCTGCTTGCCAAGCAGCGAGGTGATCTTCTCGTTGGTGACATCGCAAATCTGGTAGTTGTGGTTGACGACTTCACCGTTCTGGTAGCAGACACCACCCTCGCCATTCTCCATCAATGCGTCACAGGCCTTGTTGTCGGTACAGACGTTGCAGTTGATTCCGGTCCAGCCTTCGTCGCATTTGCAAGATCCGCCAGAGCGCATGGGTCGGTCTTTTCCTCGAGCAAGAGAGCCGCAAACTATACAGGAGTTAGCGATATTTCTCAGATGGGGACAAGAGCAGAAGAGGGGTCGTACGGGGCTGGAGACAGTCGTCGCCGCCAAATCCCTCTGGGCAGTCGCATTTTCCATTGAATTCGTTACAGCCAGCATATTGCGCGCACGTATGGGCCGGAAGGAGACAGTTGAAGCTGTACGATGTCACTGTTAGCTATGTGACGCTGCGGAGATGGAAAGCGTCGCGACGTACCAAGGAGGACATCCATCTGGACGATCTCCCATGAGGGCCATCTGGGCGCGCAGTAGATCCGTTTGCGAATAACTCGTGTTATAGGATCCCATCACAAGGCCGGGCAGAATTGCCACGGCCCCAAGGAGGAGACTCCTCAGTCCAGAGGGAGCCATGACTGCAGCGACGCCGGTACGATGCAGTTCAATGATGGAGCGATAACGATGCGAGATGTTGAGGTGACGACGATCAAGACGATGGGCACCCGCGACCGGGATAAGCTATTTGGCCGATAGTGGCCCCCGCGTCATGTTAGGCACCCGACCGAGGCAGGTACGGCAAACGTGCTTGCACCAATGACCAACCAGCCAACCAACCTCCGGAGAGGGACCTTCCGCCGAAGCGCTGGGACATGACTGGTTCACACAGCCACACATTTATGGGCCTCATGACTCGAATGGAGCTATCCACCTTCACCAACCCCAGCTACTCAGCCAGGAAGACGAACCATGAGGACAGATTTGGCAGTTAACATCTGACCTTTGAAAGGCGGGGGTGGCCAATGGGGTTTGAAGCTTTTAGCCGTGATGGATATAAACCCGCAATCAGGAATGGGAGTCGGGGTGATAGATATGAGTCTGTTTTCGTTCAGCAATGTCGCTTGAACGCGACGAAACGTCAAGATGTTTCATGCCTGAGACGCCTGGAAGCAGAACTCGTGACGTCATGGAGCTCCAACACAATCGATGATTCGGAGCAAGCGAATGAACAACCGTTTGCATTCTCATGACGCCAGTTTTGCCAACCCATGACATGTCATAGATAACCGCAACTGTAGCGCATACAGTGCCAATTCCACACTTGTTCTACTACGGGGCGGTGAGTAATCGGGGTGGCTGGCTTGTTATCCTCGCCGTTTCCTTACCCTATATTCGTCATTACGCCCTATTCTACCGCGTCTTTCTAGCCGCAACCCGTATCAGAGTATTACCATACATATTTGAGTCAAGCTTATAGTGTTCGCTATGCATGTAGGATCACATTGGTTGGGTTTGGGGGTTTATCTTCGTGCTTCGTGAGACCTAAGTGTTTTAATAGAGGATTGGTGGAAGTGCGCATTTACAGTAACAAACAACCATAAAGTAACGATTTCAAGTGTACCAACAGATAACGCCCTCTCAGCATAAACTCATGACGGCCACGTATGCGTACCATGCAACATTGGTTAGTCCTTGACCTCCCAGAGGGTAAAGCGGTAGACTGTGGGCATATATAACTAGGCGGGCCGAGAGAAACACGGCTGGGACGGAGCACTGGCACTACGATTGTACGTGGAGAGCGGTGGTGATTTCCTCGACTCGCCTGATAACGAAAGGTTGAGACGATGAGATAATACAGAAATGCGGAAGGCTTGAATACAGCGAAAACTCCATACGCGTGTGTAGGGCCTATATGACAAGGCGAGTGACTTTGAACCCCTAGGAAAGCAACCCCGAGAAAGGTCGCAGTACCAGAGGCAAGAAACTCCGAGTAGAGCTCCACGCGTGGAGGCATGATTGGCAGCGCCATCCCCCGGATCCATACTCCATTCAGCAGGGGTGCTTATGGTTGTGGAGAAGCTGCCAGCAATCAGCCTTCAAGCATTGATTTGCAACAATAGGAAGGGCGCGCAAAGGCGCGCCTTGTAAGGAGATGAGGGTTTGGTTTGACACGATTCAGCCCAAGATCTGTCATCCTGGAGATAATTCCGTGTCTAAGTGACGCTGGACTCATGGAATGACAAGCCCAAAGGCGTCTGAAGGCGGGGCTTGCATCTGCTCCACACATCTGCTAATGGATATCTATATCAAGACTCACATCGAAGCCCAGATCAAGTTGAACTGAGGCTGTAGATTCAGACAAAGATCAACAACATCATAGCAATCATGGTTCGCATTACCCCCTTCGCCGTTGAGCAATGGATGGACAAGTATGAGACGACGCCAGACGTCCTCAACATTGCCGAGACATGCGCCGCTTCTGTATCCATTGACGACCTAGTTGGTCTGTCAAAGGACCCAGCGGCTCCAGGCCCTATCGATACCAGCATCAAGCTCACCTACGGGCCTATCCCCGGAACTCGGACGCTGAGGGAGCGAATTGCTGCTCACTGCAGCACCGAGGAGACGCAGCTGGCGGCCGAGGACGTTGTCATCACTCAAGGCGCGATCGGTGCCAACTTTCTGTCCCTCTACACCCTCGTAGGACCTGGAGACCATGTGGTCTGTGTCTACCCAACTTACCAGCAACTCTACGATGTTCCCCGAAGTGTCGGTGCTGAAGTCACGCTGTGGAAGCTGCGTGCGGAGGAGGGTTTTGTCCCCAATGTCGACGAGTTGACCAGCCTGACCAAGGAGAACACCAAGGTATGAGTGAAGAACACCGGAAAGTCCTGGAGGCAAAGCTGACGAAGCTACCAGATGATCATCATCAATAACCCTAACAACCCCACAGGAGCCCCGATCTCGACCGACATCGTGCAGCGCATTGCACGCGTGGCGGAAGAAAAGGGTATCATCCTCTTCTCCGATGAGGTCTACCGCCCCCTCTTCCACGGCGGGGCCCTGGGAGAAATCGAAATACCGCTTCCGGCAACCACACTCGGATACCAGAGGACTGTTGTTACTGGATCCATGTCCAAGGGGTATGCGTTGGCCGGCATCCGAGTGGGATGGATTGCCAGCAGAGACAAGTCCATCATCTCTGCCATCATGTCGGCACGCGACTACACCACTATCAGTGTCTCTCAGATAGACGACCAGATTGCAAGCTACGCTCTCTCGCCGGCTGTCCGGCCGTCGCTGGTCGAACGCAATATGACACTGGCAAGGACCAACGCAAAGCTGGTGAAGGAGTTTGTCGAACGCCACAAGTCAGTGTGCTCATGGGTTGAACCTAGAGCCGGGACGACGGCCTTTATCCGGTTCACTAAGAACGGCGAGCCCGTGAACGACGTCGAATTTTGCCTGGACCTGCTGGACAAGACTAAGATCCTGTTCTGCGCGGGCTCGCGTTGCTTTGGAGGTGATGAGGACTTCAAGGGCTATGTTAGAATGGGATATGTCTGTGAGACAGAAGTCTTAGTCGAGGGTTTGAAGAGGCTCGGCGACTACATTGACAATAACTTGTCGTAGATAAGAGAGCATGGAATGACACCATCCAAGGCTTCAGATCACGGACATGTCGCGTGTTGAAACAACTTCCATACCGGCACCGGAAAGCATCGAAGAGATTTGGAAAGGCGTGGGGCTGAACGGATAGCGGCAAGCTCTGGCCGAGGCGTCGTCAGCCTCTTCTAGCCCGCCCAACTAATTCACGGCATGTGGGCGTATGCGGGTGCAAATTGCTGAGAGAGAGGCGAAGAGAGGCGAGGACAAGGCTAATGGCGTCAATTAGTTAATCGAGGCTCTATCGTCTGTTCGTACAAGACCTGGAAACTGGGTCAGAGGCTGACAGCCGTCCAATGTGAAAGCACTGAAGATCATTTCTTGGCCGTCTCACGCGCCAAAACAGCCTGTGCCAATTTCGCATCGACACTCCCGAGGCACGCATCAAGCGCGCAACGGGACCAGCCGACAGTCAATGGATGGTAATTAGGCGCGGCCCCCGATGCGAGTACTGTACGGATACGACACACCGAATAACATGGATTCGATAGCGAGAGAGGAAAAAGCAGAAATCTCACGGCTCATTACACCGACCATGCCGGACGAACGAACATGACCCCCCGGTCTCGTAATTCCTGGCACCCGCCCGCCCAGACGACGATGACGACTCCTCCGCGCTCACGCCTTCCAGGGGTCCACGAGGCATCTTGGCGCTAATGTCCGGAGAAGAAAGTACTTTTCATCTGTCGCTCGTTGCCGAACAAGAGGGTTGCTTGCGTGGCCCTCGTGCCGTTCTTCCATCTCATCCACCTCCTGTGAACTCGATTCTTCTTTTTGCTGACTATCGTTGACCTTGATTCGCCCATCATCTCTCGCCCCCCTTGTTATTTCTATTCTTCATTATCCTCCTCGTCCGTCCCTTCTTGTCCCATGCTCCACCGCAGCAGTCCTATCCTCGGGTCCTTTACCCTGTGTTTCTTTGCGTGGTGTTTTCTGAGACATCCTGCTGTGTCCTAGGCTGCGACTCGTTCTGCGCCTCTCTGCACAACTCGACAACTATTTACGATTCGACAACGCCCCCTTCCCTCTGCAGGAGAGAAAGCACCTTTGAGGGATTGGCCCCTCTGGTTTCGACTGGCTCGCACTACGCCCATCTGACTGCCCTATGGAGGAGGGTGGCGTTTGTCCACTCAGCGCCATTCCTAAACCTATTCCGCCCTGCCCTCGGAGCTATTGCTGCCCGTACCTGCGATGAAGCCGTGGGTTGTGGGCGCTTGCTTAGTTTCGACATGGGGTGTCGTGCAAGCACAAACCGTACAATGGAACGTTGAAAACCATCGCCATATCCCCCGGGGCTTGAGTCGCCGCTCAGAGTCGTCTTTTGAAGAGGTGGTTGAGAACAAGAGATCGGCGGGAGGCTATTTTTCGGAAATCGCAGTTGGAAACCCACCTCAAAATATCACCCTTCAGCTGGATACTGGGAGTAGCGATGTGTGGTTCCCTTGGAGTTCCGCAGATATCTGCGAAGACAACTCCAAGGGTGGATGCCCCTTTGGAAGCTGTAAGAACCTCACTATTCCGCATGTGGCCTGCAGCTCCGTTACTGACGGTTGACGACAGTTAACCCTGACAAGTCGCGTTCATTTAAGCATGTCGGCCCCGGCTTGTTCGACATTACCTTTATCGACAACAGTTACGCAAAGGGAGACTATTTTGTCGATCATTTTGAGTTTGGCGGCGCAGTCATCAAGAACCTGACCATGGGACTGGGGGTCGATACCGACATCCATTTTGGACTAATTGGCATGGGTTACGCCAGCAATGAGGCTGTGAGGGATACTGAGGATATCATTTATCCAAACCTGCCTGTCGCCATGTGGCAAGGAGGCTACATCAGTACCATCGCTTACAGCTTGTGGCTCAATGACCTCGATGCTAGCTCTGGGAACATTTTGTTTGGGGGTGTCGACACGGCAAAGTTCACTGGAAACCTGACTCGCATCAATGTTCTACCAGTACAAGGCCATTACCTCCACTTCCTCGTCGCCTTGACCTCAGTGGTCGCTCGCAGTCCTAGTGGAACCGACACTCTCACATCAGATAGATTCCCCATCAAGGCGGTGCTCGATTCAGGAACCACCCTTACCTATTTGCCCCAAGATATCACGCATGAGATCTGGGAGGAGGTCGGCGCCGTGTATTCATCCACGTATGAAGCAGCTGTGTTACCATGCTCCCGTGGTAAGCACCCGGGAAACTTTACCTTTGGGTTCGCTGGGCCCGATGGCCCTCGCATCACTGTGGCCATGGATGAGTTGGTCCTCGATCTGAATGATGGTCAGCAAACACCCACCTTCGAATCAGGGGCATTCGAAGGCGAGTTGATCTGCTATTTTGGAATCCAGAATGATTCGAGCACGATTTCCATTCTGGGAAACACCTTTCTTCGATCCGCTTACGTCGTTTATGATCTGGTCAACAATGAGATCGGAATCGCGGCGACCGACTTCAATGCCACCAAGAGCGAAATCGTTGAATTTAAAAGCTACGGTGCTACGATACCGTCTGCAACGGCAGCACCCAATCAGCAAAGGGCGACCGAGACGCCTGAAGCCACCGAGAACAAGTTCACTGCCGCCGATGGATTCCAGAAAACTGAAGGCGATGATGATGATAATAACGACGACGACGATGACAACGCTGCATCCCTCCTGACTCCTTCTGGAACCAACACAGCGCTGGTCGCCGCGGTAGTGAGCTTCATGCTCATTGGGGGAGGAACCTTTTCAATGAATCTCCTATAGGGAAGATGCTGAGAGGTTGGCTGCATAACACAAACGGCGAAAAGTTCATTGGCTGGCGTTTCCATACCAAGGGTTGATTGAGTTACTGCAAAGATGGGCTGATTTCAGGCGTTTCAACGGAGTGAGGGATTCATCAAGGACCAAGGCGCATTGGGCGGTAAAACTCCTACAAATGATACCAGAAACTACGATGAAAAGAATAGAATTAGCATGAAAATGTTTTAACTAAAGAATTTGACCCAACTGTGACTTTTATTGAACTGAACTGAACCGGACGGTCGGCACGACTTTAACTTACAGGGCTCATGGCCGTTGGCGGGAATTAAGTTCTCATGGCGAATCAGGAAGCCGCGTGCACGTGCGGCGCCTGCTAATCCCGAAGAAAAAGTTTCCCAATGGGCCGCTGATCATTGGCAACCCTCTCCCCAACTTCTTCGTTGGAGTCCAAATATTGCAAAATGAGGGCAACTCGGGCCGCCAGATGGCTCAATTGCCGTCTGCTATTCGGCACCCAGCAGCCGAGCTGTGGTAGCCACTTCTTCAACGTCTCCCCCGCTGTCCCGGCCTGGGAGAGCCGACGAGCCTTCAGCCAGACCAAGCGCACCTGCAGTGCTGCGCAAGAAGCGTGAGAAGCCAATTGACCCCATTCCGGTACTTGACACATTTCTGATGCCCTCGATTAGTCTCAAGAAGGCCCAGGAGGACGCTGCGAGCTTGACACCCGAGTATGTCGCTGCCAACATGGACCCCGAGGAGGCCAAGCGCCTGTCTCGAGTCCGTAACATCGGTATTGCTGTATGAGCATGATGCCCCTCGCCGAATCGCCCCCCTCGCTGACCAAATTCGACAGGCGCACATCGACAGTGGAAAGACTACCGTCAGTGAGCGAGTTTTGTTCTACACCGGCCGAATCAATGCGATCCACGAGGTGCGAGGCAAGGATGCCGTCGGCGCTAAGATGGACTCCATGGAACTCGAGAGGGAAAAAGGCATCACCATCCAGTCTGCGGCCACCTTCGCCGACTGGAAGAAAACGGAAAACGGCAAAGAGGAAACCTACCACTTCAACCTGATTGATACCCCTGGTCACATCGATTTCACCATTGAGGTCGAGCGAGCTCTCCGAGTCCTCGACGGTGCTGTCATGATTCTGTGCGCTGTTAGCGGCGTCCAGTCTCAAACCATCACTGTCGACCGTCAAATGAAGCGTTACAATGTCCCCCGAATCTCCTTCGTCAACAAGATGGACCGAATGGGTGCCAACCCCTGGAAGGCCGTCGAGCAGATCAACACCAAGCTCAAGATTCCCGCCGCTGCTATCCAGGTTCCCATTGGTGCTGAGGATGAGTTCCAAGGCGTCGTCGATCTTATCAACATGCAGGCTATTTACTTTGAGGGTCCCCGTGGTACCAAGGTTCGCGTCACCGATCAGATTCCTGGACCCCTCCAGGAGCTTGTTAAGGAGAAGCGCCAGGCCCTTGTCGAGAAGCTTGCCGATGTCGACGATGAGATTGCCGAATTGTACCTCGAGGAGCAGGAGCCCACCAACCAGCAAATCAAGGATGCCATCCGCCGCGCCACCATTGCCCGAACTTTCACCCCCGTCATGATGGGCTCTGCCCTTGCCGATAAGGGTGTTCAGCCCATGCTCGACGCTGTCTGCGATTTCCTGCCCAACCCCGCCGATGTCGAGAACACTGGTCTGGACAAGTCTAACGAGGAGAAGACTGTGAAGCTGGTTCCCTACAACTCTCTGCCCTTTGTCGGTCTTGCCTTCAAGCTTGAGGAGAACAACTACGGCCAGCTCACCTACATCCGAGTCTACCAGGGCAAGCTCACCAAGGGTTCCTACCTGTTCAACTCCCGAACCGATAAGAAGGTCCGAATTCCCCGTATTGTCCGCATGCACTCCAACGAGATGGAGGATGTCTCTGAGGTCGGTGCCGGTGAGATCTGTGCCGTCTTTGGTGTCGACTGTGCCTCTGGTGATACTTTCACTGATGGCGGTCTCCCCTACACCATGTCTTCCATGTTCGTCCCTGATGCTGTCATGTCGCTCTCCATCAAGCCCAAGCGAACTGGTGACGCCGACAACTTCAGTAAGGCCATGAACCGATTTCAGCGCGAGGATCCTACCTTCCGGGTCCACGTCGACCCCGAGAGTGAGGAGACCATCATTTCTGGTATGGGTGAACTGCACCTTGAGGTTTACGTCGAGCGTCTCAAGCGAGAGTACAAGACCGAGTGTATCACTGGCCAGCCCCGTGTTGCCTACCGCGAGACCATTGCTCGCAAGGCTGACTACGATTTCCTGCTGAAGCGACAGAGTGGTGGTCCTGGTGACTTTGCCCGTGTTGCTGGTTGGATCGAGCCTAACGACAAGCCTGATGAGAACCACTACGAGTCTCAGGTCGTTGGTGGTCACATCCCCGACAAGTTCCTGTCTGCTTGTGCCAAGGGTTTCGATGTTGCTTGTGAGAAGGGCCCTCTCCTGGGCCACAAGGTTATTGGTGCCAAGATGATTGTCAACGATGGTGCCACCCACGTTACTGATTCTTCCGATTACGCCTTCAACCTGGCTACCCAGATGGCTTTCCGAAAGGCTTTCAACGATGCTGGTGGCCAGGTTCTCGAGCCCCTGATGAAGACCACCATCACCGCCCCCAACGAGTTCCAGGGCAACATTCTGATGCTCATGAACAAGCGTAACGCCACCATTCATGACACCGATATTGGCAGTGAGGACTTCACCCTCATCTGCGACTGCAGTCTGAACGCCATGTTTGGCTTCAGCTCCCAGCTTCGGGCTGCCACTCAGGGCAAGGGCGAGTTCAGCATGGAATTCAGCCACTACGCCCCGGCTCCTCCTCATCTCCAGTATGTGTCCCCTGATGATTGAAAAGAGTAACATAACGCTAACAACCTCTGCAGGAAGGAGTTGGTTGCCAAGTACCAGGCCGAGCTTGAGGCTAAGCGAACTAAGTAAGGTGGTTCTAGAGTAAGAGATATGATGGCCAAGCACATGAGATGCAACGGCTATGGGAGGCACAACGGACACTGTGCCGTGTTGTAAAATACATATGGATGAGTGTGTATGATCTTGTAACATATTGCCATAGATGCTGAGATGCTATTGATTTGGGACATGAAGAAGTCTATCACGCACTTAGACGAATGGTAAAAGCTGGATAGGGATTACTGCCGTAGATAGGCAGTGGGAAACGATGGGCAAAAACCAAGGAGTATAGAATATACAATCCCCTCTAGACAGATTCTTGTAATTCTTTATTTTTTGGTGTTGAAACTCCTAAACTAGGTACTTACAATTGCCCGTTACTCACATTTCTTGGAGCAAAGCAACTGTGATCCAACCCAGCTATCCAACTTTTGGGGTATTCTTACAGACGTCGGAGAATGTCGGCGACGACCTCCTCGGTGGTAGCCTTGCCACCCAGGTCAGGGCTCAGGAGCTTACCATCCTCAAGGTTGCCATCAACGGCAGCGTAGATCTTGGCAGCAGCCTCCTCCTCGTTGAGGAACTCGAGCATCAGAGCGGTGGATCGGAGAGTGGCAATGGGGTTGGCAATACCCTGGCCCTGGATGTCAGGGGCGCTGCCGTGGCAAGGCTCACCAATGGCGAAGCCCTCACCGACGTTGGCGCTGGGGACGAGACCCAGGCTGCCGACGAGGGCAGCAGCGCCATCGGAGAGAATGTCACCGTACAGGTTGGGGGCGACGATGACGTCGTAGTCCTCGGGCTGGCGGAAGAGCTTGTAGACCATGGAGTCGACAATCTGCTCCTCAACGGTGATGGAGGAGTACTTGGGGTCCGCGAGGGCCTTCTTGGAGGTGGCTCGGAAGAGACCATCGGTCTGGGACAGAACGTTGGACTTGTGGGTGATGGTGACAAGGGGAGACTTGTGGATGCTAGCAGCACCGGCATCGCGGATCTTCTGGCGACGGAGGGCAATGTCACCAGCCATGGCAGCGATGCGGAACGAAGCCTTCTCCGAGATGCGCTTGATGGCCTCGGCGACCTTGCCCTCGGGGGTCTCGTGGGTGGTCTCCTGCTTGACGTACAGATCCTCAGTGTTCTCGCGGACAATGACCATGTCAATGGGCTTGGCGGCGGTCAGGACGGTCTTGACGGGGCGGACGTTGGCGTAGAGGTCGAGCTTCTTGCGCAGGGCGACGATGGGGCTCGAGTAGCCCTTGACGGCCTGGGTGGGCGAGCTCACGGCGCCGAACAGGGCGCCGTCGCACTCATTCTTGAGGACCTCGACGGTCTTGTCGGGGAGGGCAGCGCCGGTCTGCTCAAAGGTCTCGAAGCCGGCCTTGAGGTCGACAAAGTCAAACTTGAGGCCGAGAGAGGCGGGGAGGGCCTCGAGGATGCGGCGGCCGGCGGGGATGACTTCCTTGCCGATGCCGTCACCGGGGATGAGGCCTGAAATAATTTGTCAGCTTGGCTGTGATCTATCTGAGCTCGTATCGGGATTGCGCACCGATTCTGAGGGTTCGGAGGGACATGGTGGGCGCAATTGAAGGTAGAGAGGTTGTCAAAGTTTCGTCGTCCGAGGACCGGAGATGGATAGGAAAATCAACGGCAATTTTTGGTGGTGTCGGGGAAAAATTGACCGGCTGTGAATAGCGCCGGACCGGGGGAGCAAGGTTTACAGCGACTTTTGGCGATGGCAACACGAGAGGTTGATTAATATTGCTTCTTGATGTTTCATTTTTATCTTTTGAAGCAGATGTAGAATATATTTTGTTTCTGCACCTGTATTCCGATCACGGCGCACAAGACTCATTCATCCAGTATCGTTGATAGCAAGTCTTGATAACAGGCCACTTCAGTGACCGACTCCTGTATGCTCCGGACTTAAGCGTCACTCTTACGACTTGCTCCAACCAAAAGACGCAGGGACTGTCGAACGATCGAATCTTGTCAGCTGCTGTCGTCTATTCCTTGGCCTCAACCTTGAGCGAGAGAGCTTGACCCCAAGACAGGCCAGTGAGTGTGGGGGAAGAAGAGCAATGAGAGACAGGCGACCCCACATGAGCTCATGCCATCAAATGTCATGTTCAGCAGCAAATGAGCTCGCCTGCCTGGCCAACAGAGGGGGGGTAGCTTGCTTGTCAAGAGTCAACGATGGAGCTTCTGGAATCTCTTTGGGGAAATATGCCATTTCCACGAGGCGCGGCCGAGGAGGGGGACCTGAGCTGGAGACGAGAAGCGGAGGAATGGGAAATAGGGGTACGGCGCGAGAGAGAGGCCCAGGAACCGATCATCTGCCATTGGCTTACAACCTGCTAGTTTACGGTCGGTCCGTCCCTTGTCGAGTTGATCTTGGGTCATTTCGACTGACTGGTTGGTTCGGTGAGGTACGGTCAGTACATAGAATTGACTGCACTGCACTGTGCTGCACATTGCAGCATGCCTGTCTGACCTTGTATGCTTTGTTTAGCACACCGGCTCACCCAGGTGGATCCGTTATTAGTGCTGTAGACGCAGACGCAGGCTGTTTGGGGTGCATGAATCCTCCCTCAACGTGTCAGCTCCAAGACGGCGCTTCCTCTCCCTATGTTTCAAAGCCAGTCCATCCCTCGATGGTAGATACAACGTCAAACTGAGAGGACACCTGGTTTGTTGGCCGGACAGGCTGTCAGAGTTGCTGGGCCGCCGACGCCGACGCCCAGCCAGCCATGATCGGTGGGAATTTCGAATTTCCTCATCATGGGCAATTTAATGTCCCCGGCTAAACCTGAAGTGAACGAGATCCATCCGGTGCCTCATTTCGACTGGACCCTTGCCCGTACCTAGGTACCAGAGGTAGCATACCTTACCTGGGTCCCCTTTAGACCTAACCCATCTGTGGCCGTCTATTGAATTATGATGCGGCGGGTACGAGCTCATAGCTTGTGTCGAGTCGTCGACATGTCACCGAGCAACCTTGGTGGTTGGCCGGATAGAATGATATTGAGGGATCCACGACGGCCTCTTGTTTCTCTGGAAGCACCGGTTTCTCTGGAAGCAACGTGTTTACCGAGGACTCTTGTGGAATGGTGATAGGTTGTTTGCTTCGACCTCGGCGTCTCGTCGACCAACGATAGGCACGTCCGTCAGGTTAGGGCAACGTGTAGTGCAGCGCAGCGCGCCTGAAGCCGATGCCCGACTCCATCCTTTGATCTCGACCCCTATTATTCTGCAACAGCCCAGCGCAACATAACCAGCACCACCCGACGGGACTCCCAGCAGGCGGGTGCCAGTCCCTGGTCCTCCACCTCACCTCCCGAATCCAGGCCCCCCGTGGGACTGGACGGATACATCGACTGGCAGGTACCGCGTGGACTCTGAAACGCATGCACGAGTACCTCGCTAGCCCAGCTCCGAGAGGTACCCCCTGTCGGTCGGCCAGGCCCCTCAATCCACTAACAAGCCCCCCCGAGCTCCCCATCCAGCCTGTGCCGTGTGTTAGGTGGTGTACGGTGCGGTGCCTGTGCGACCGACGGCGGATGGTCTGCCGCTCATAACCAGACAACACCTCATCCCATCCCATCCCATCCATCCCTAAACTTATCACATCAATCCCCTCGGACCTGCGCTCTCCTGCTGAACTGTACGACCCCTTCAAAGACCTCGAGGTCTCCCCGACCGAGCCCTTCCCTGCTCTCACCCCCCCAACTCCAACTCGTCGAGAGAGAGCCCTCAGCAAGCAAGCAATCATGAGTCAGGTTAAGAACCTGCGTGCCATGTTCGAGGGCAAAGGCGACATGAGCCCGCCCGACAGAGGCCGATCGTCCGGCGCGTCCACTCCCGTCCCAGGTACGACTACTCGACCCTGACCCGCTTCCTGACGACAATGTCATGAACTTGATGATTTGCTTTGTTCTTGGGCGCACAGCTGCAATTTGCCGCTTGCATTCAAGCGAAGGAAAACTGTTCAAGTTGCTCTAGTTCCAGTTCCAGTTGTTTCGGCCTTTTTGGCTCTTCCTGCCCTGGAGCTGTCCGCACTAGTCTCCCGCCTTCCCCCCCAACATCAGGGCACATTTCATACCGTGTCCTTCTTTTTCCCCCTTTGGACCCCTTGCTGATCAAAAAAACTTGTTTCTTTCTCCACAGGCGCAACCAACGGAGTCGAGTCACCTCGTCCGCTTTCAAAAGTTAGAACCAATTTTGTTGCTGTCGAAAAGGACGGAAGGATAGGTCTGCGAAGAGACCCCAGTCACGAATCTAGCGTTTCTCGTCGTCGATTAAGCATGGAGACCGACACCGAATCCGTTTCTACTGTCCCTGACAAGGCCCCCGTGGCTGCTGAGGAGGTCACGCGAGTGAACAAGCCATTCTTGCACGAGACAATCCCGGAATCGCCTCGACAGCCTGTCGAAGCTCCAAAGACACCCGTTGAGGAGGTCACTGCTGTCCCAGATCAGCCCAGCATCACCCCTGAAAAGCAGGTAGCTGAAGATGTGTCTGCGCCCCCATCGCAGCCTGCGGAACCCGTGCCAGCTTCCCCAACAAAAGAGAAGAGGCAGACACCGCCTCCTACAGTTACAGCTGTCAATGGCAAGTCCAAGGCCGAGAAGCCCAAGGAGCCAGCTTCTGCAGCCCCAGCAAAGGCCAATGCCCCAAGGAAGACGGCTACTCGACCAAACACAATCTCGACTAAAACCTCCACTGCCACGAAAGCTCCAGCAAAATCTCCCGCTGCCACAAAGACTCCCACGAGCGCTACCCACAAGCCAGAACACAAACCCGAGCACAAGCCTGAACATAAGCCAGCAACAAAGGCTCATGAGAGGCCCGCACCTAGGAAGGAAACGAGGCCGGCATCCAGGACTGGCCCTTCTTCGCTCACTCGGCCTACCGCTGCCAGTGCTAGCAAGAAGCCCCAGCCGCTGAAGCATGTGGCTAGTGAGACCGGCTTTGTCAAGCCGAAGCCCAAGTCTCCTACGAAACCGGTCCATTTGCCTGCTTCTCTTATGGCTCCAACTGCATCCTCTGGTGCTAAGTCAGGTCGTCAGGTCCGACCCTCGGCCAGCTCCCAGAACCTCCATGTGCCTGCTCGCCCTCATAGCAGGGCGAGCGCCACAGGAGCAAGCGCTACCGCTGGCAAAACGATCAAGCGTCAAAGCTCGACCATCAACCGTCCACGACCAAGCTTGGGACCTCCTCCTAAGAAGGCCGCTGACCATCCCGTTACGAAGAAGGAAGCCCCCGTCGATGAAGGCTTCTTAGCCCGTATGATGCGACCCACGCAAGCCTCGTCATCAAAGACGACCGAAAAGGTGCCCATCACACCTCCCAGAAGAACTGCTAAGCGCCCTTCATCAGGCGCCGAACATAACCCACGACGCGAGAGCAGCAGCAAGCCTCCAGGAAGCGCCAGGAAGCCTTTGAAGAAGCATCCCGAGCCGAAGGATGCCGCCAAGTCTGCGGGCTCAGAGAAGTCTGCTACAGCTACTACCCCCACGCCTGCCGAGGAGGAAGCTTCTCAGCCTCCGAAGCCGGAGACCCCCGAGCTCACAGTCGATGCCCCCAAGGAGCCTGAGGTTACCAGCACCACGGACGACGTGAAGAAGCCCGAGGTGGAGCCTGTTGTTGAAGAACCGGTGGCTGAGGTCGAGGCTGCTGCCACTGAGCCTGAAGAAGTTGTTGAACCTGCTCAACCTGAGGCCGAGGCTACTCAACAGCAAGAGATTCCCGAGGAGCCTGTTTATGAGGAGGTGAAGGAGGAGGTTCGACCCGTGACCCCTGAGCAACAGAAGGAGGAGACTGCTCCTGTTGAGGTTCTCGAGGCCGCCGCAGCCGAGAAGACCGAGGAGGTCGCTGAACAGGCCGTCGAGAATGAGCCCAAGGAGTCAGCTCCCGTCCCTGAGCCGGAGGCTGAGGAGAAGGAGAACTCTGATGTTGTTCCTTTGCTGGAGGAGGACTCTGTCCAGGCTCCTGTAGAGGAAACACAAGAGACTGTCGTGGCCCCCGAGCCTGAAGTTGAGGTCAAGGCTGAGACCGAGACTGAGGCCAAGGCGGAGGTGATCCCTCTGTTGGAGAAGGAGTCCGAGCCCGTCGCGGAGACGGAAACCGTTGAGAAGCAGCCCGCCGAGAACGAGACAACAACCCAGATTGATACCAAGGAAGAAGCCAAGGAAGAGGCGAAGGACGAGGTCAAGGAAGACCCCAAGGAGGAGACCAAGGTTGATGTTGCCGTGAAAGAGAAGGATACCACCACGGGAGAGCAAGTCGACGAGAAGAAGCAAGAGGTGGAGGGCGTTGCCAAGGCGGATTAAACTGAATACCTACTAGATTGCGGAAGATGCAAAGCGGTTACTTTGGTCATTATTATTGAGAAGAAGGGGATGTACTTTTTGAGCTGTTGTATAGATACCTGTTTAAGCGAAGGCGAATGGTGATTTTACCGCATCTTGTAAAAAGCATACGCAAATAACAGGCGGAATAACAAGATTTGGCGGTCAATAGTTGGTTACTCATCGGATGTTGAGATCTTGATACACAAGCACCCTTTCCAGGGCTTTCATTCCATCTAGTGGTAGTTATACATGCTTTCCCTCTTTATCGTATCACACAAAGCTCTCTGGCCCCATTCACATACAGCCATCCATATTCGACATAACTCCAGCACAACCGCTCATGACACTCGGCACATTAACACGCCGCCTTGTTTCCGAGCCAGTGCCTCTCGGGCCTCGAGCACACCCCGCGATGTTGAGACAAACATGCACTCTCCCAAGTTCAGCCCCGGCACGACGCCTCCGGCCACCTTTGTCGGGAACCCCCTCGTCAACCTAGCGAGCTCCTTGATATTGGCCGTCATCATGCGTTTGGGGGTGCTGATGGTATTCGCCTTGGAAAGCACGGGCTTTCCGTCCCAGTACTTGAGGCCGAGCCACAGGCGCATGGTGGCGACGTTTGCGTTGGTGACGGGCACGGGGTCCTGCGAGACCATCTGCTCGAGAGTCGGCGGGTTGGGCCCCGCGCGGTAGACGGCCGAGAAGAAGCCAGAGCGGTGCAGGGCCAGGGCGAGCTGCAGGTTGTACTTGCTGTTCTTGACGGATGTGATGCCGAGGCGGGCCTTGGAGGCGTTTTGGAGGTGCGAACACATGTTCGCGATGTTTAGAACGGAGGGCATGGTGGGCGAGATTCGGAGGTTGTGATATGGCGTGAAGAAGAGTTTGAAAGAATCGGAGGGGTTCGGTTGAGTCGGCGAGTCGTTCGGTTCGTCTGGATATACACAGGACTTGTTAGAGAATGTTCCTTGCGATTGCTATCCCCGAGGGTTGACAACCCACCTCGTCGTATATACCAAGCCTAGGCCAGAATTCCAAGATCAGAAATTACCAATTGGCCAGAAACAGTTCTTCCGCCGCCAGCTGTCAAGGGTTCAAAGCGACGGAGGGCCGGGTTATCACGTTGAGGTCCGTCGAGCGTGGTATGTCTGCAAGTCAGTCCAAAAATTCAGAGTTGCGAGGATGACTAAGCTGGAAGTTTGGAGGAGATCGATATGTGCATATTTCTCATTGATGCATGGCGATGAAGATGGTGGTGGACAAGAAACTATTCCTTGAGAATGTTAATTGAAAACTTAAATGATGTTTTTTAGGATTGAAATTGGTATTTTAGGAGAGTTTTTGGGATAACCAGGAATAATCAATCTGTGGTGAGACTCGGACACTTTGCCTCACTCTGGATATCAAGCAGCCTCAGCCAATATGGTCACAGAATACAGAGTCGAGAACACAGACAGTATAGTCTAGACACTTCAACATGGACAATGAACAATAGGTATGAACTTTTGTGATTATACAAGACGTGCTCCCCGTTCCGTTAACCCGAGGTGGCTGACCATTTTGGTGCGGTCACCAATTGGTTGCGTGACTCAATCATGTCTATCGTACAAGGTTTTTCTCAGATGCTGGTAAACGCTTCCTTGCGGCCGGCCGGCCGCTCCAAATTCCTGAATGGGAAGGGGAAGCACGCTATGAATGAGTAGAGAAGTTTTGGCACTCTCAAGCGTGGTCGCCTAGGTGCCGGAGTCCGTGGATGATGTGGGCGAGCGACCGGCGATACTTGTAGCCAAATACGGCTGCCGTGACGAAGAAGGGGCTGGCAATGAGTGCGAAGAAACTCCGGACCAAGACCTTGCCTTGAGAGTCGCTCTTCTTGATAACGTCCAGGTAGCCCTCGTTGCTGAAGCTCACGCGAGAATACTTGGTCTGCCATCCCATGCGGGGGAAGTGAACGCTCATAAACTCTTCGAGGAACTTGCGGAGTCGGTACCGCCGGGAGAGAACGGAGGATCTCATCTCGACGTAGTTTTGAAGGGCGAGGTCGTTGATTGCGTGCGCGTCGAAGGGACGAACCGCCGAATACTCTGCCAGAGCCAGAGATCTCTCAAAGGCGGCCGCAGTTGAGGTCGTGGACTGGTTCGAAGGATCGTTCGACTCTCCAATCTGGGCATGCTTATCCAAAATCGAAAACAGAATCCGCACGTCCTCCATTCCCGCGTTCATGCCCTGGCCATAAAAGGGCACCATGGCGTGGGCTGCGTCGCCGACGATGACACAAGAGGAGCCATAGTGATACGGCTTGCACTTGAGGCTGATGAGTGGAAGGTGAGGGTTGGTCTTGAAGGACTCTATTAGCTCATCGCCGGGTATCAAGTCCGTCACTCCTGGGAAGTGCTTGTCGAAAAAGCTCGGCAAACTGGAAGGGTTGTTTTCGAGCTCTGTAAACTCTCGGCTTGGCATGAAGAGCGTGCATGTGAATGAGCCGTCCTTGGTCAAAGCGTTAGCGCAGAGCATCAAGAGCATGAGCGTTACTACTCACATCGCTGGGGATAGCAATAAACATAAAGTCCTTGCCGGGCCAGATGTGCAAGTGGTTGGGCGATATCCTGAACTTGGCCATTGGATCGGCTGTGTCGTCTGTATGGACGGGCTTGAGCTGGAACTCGCACCACAAGGTGTCGATGTACTCTTGCTGGTAGTTCATCCGAGTAAACTTCATGAGATGATACCTCACAGCGGAATGAGCACCATCGGCTCCAATCATGAGATCGAAAGCGATGTCGATCTCCTTGGGCCGAGAATCCTTGGCCGCGCTGCCGTCTTGCACCTCAAACCACGCCTTGCAAGCACGATAGTCTGCGCCCGTGAGCTTGTGGTTGAAGAAGAGCTTGACATTGGGCATGCTCTCGAGAATGTCGAGAAGCCGCTTGTTGAGTCCCGCACGGTCAATGGCGTGGATTGCCTATCGGGATGGCGTCAGCTTCAAATTCTCTCAGGTTGAGGCAATTATGCATACCCGTCCCTTGACGTCGTAGTCTTGAGACTGCTCGAACAAGGCACCGGTTGGTCCTCTGCCGTGAATCATGCGGCCTCTCATGGGGATTGTAGTCGCCATGACATGATCGAGGAGGCCTGGCTGGCCGGCATGGCGCATAGCATTGATGCCGCGCTCCGAGATGGCGAGGTTGATGGACCTGGTGAAGTTGAGTGGGATAGTACCAGGATCTCTAAGGTCTAGACCAGTCAGTAATTGAGGCTCGGCGAAATAAAACCTCGTTGCACAAATAAGAAAAAAATCTTTCCTCAAGTCCTAGAACGAGAGGGCAATGTCCTGGCTCTTTGAATGCCATCAAAAAGGCCGATCAATCATCCGATCAAGTATGACTCTATCGCGAGCCAACTGGAACTAGTAGACGGGAAACATTAACTCACCAGGTCGCAACTCATAAACCTCAACCTCGTGTCCCCTCTGCGCAGCATACAAAGCCGCCAGCGAACCCACGGGTCCAGCACCGACAACGACGATCTTCTGAGGCTTCCCCATCTTTTGCTGCTGAGAAATCGAAAGTTGTTCGAAAAGGACGAACGGAGGACGGCCCTTTTAGAGTTGGCCAACAACGTTAGTCAGTACCTAGAAACAAACTTCGGCTGAACGGTAAGTCGAGAGGCGCCCCGATAAAGGCCGTCTTGCGTATTACAGTGATAAACCCATGCGACCCACGCATTGGATAGGTAGTAGAGTTGCATCCGCAATTTTTGCCTATGACGGCTTGTCTTTTGATCAACTATTTCGCTATCTATTGCTTCTTGGTTGTGTGAGTGCACGTGCGCATATGCCAGGCAGGGTTGTTTTCATGCGGGATCTCAGACATGCCTGGTTTGGTGTCCGTCTTTATGACAAACCCTCTCCTGCTTCGCCACGTTGTGTAGGGAGGCATTTGTTTGGCGGTGCAGACTTCCAGTAACAATTACCCGTGGCGCTGTTCGCAGTTGGTATGGATCGTGGCCAAACACGGATGGACAGATGCACGAAATGATTGCGTCTATAACTCGTCGACCCTTCAACAGGGCGGCATCCCTTAGGGACTGACGAAATAATGTTGATGGCATTCGGAAACTGTGGTTACCGGCAGTTGGCATATCAACGTTGATCAATTCTAAGTCAAAGTGATTCTCACTATCCATGTATTTGTCATCCTAGATCTTGTGCAATTCGGAGAGGCTCCAAACCTCGTTATGCTCCAGTCTCTCATTAGATGTTGAGGCCATCTGCCTTGACTTTTCACCTATGAAGGGGGAATTCTGAGAAATAGTATATGGAAATTGCAATGTGGCCTAGGAAGATGTACTCGGGCAGCTCATGGAGCTGGTCTTGGCTTGGTTGCGAGCTACACTTTCAACAGACCCATGGATCCAGCTCTGAGTCGACTCAGTCCCCCACCTTCTAAAAATGGATCCGTTTCAAACCGCCTGGACCACCTTCCGTTTGCTTAAACGGGCAGTCTAATATCTACTTCTTATACCTGACAGCAAGAACTTGACCTTAAATCGGACCTGGATTGAGAAGTAACTGTTTGAATGATGAAAAGTTTGAATGAGATGTTTATTAGGAGTTCTTAATATTACATAGAATTTGCTGGGATGTGCTTATTGTGTCAATGTGATTGTTAAACATCATGGTTCAGGCCTTTCGGTACTCTGACCCAACACTTTGCTATTTTCACTCACCCTCTTTTCTGACGCTATCTATCGGATTCCTTGGGCCTTCTATGTAACCGTGAAATGGTTTAATAGAAGAAAAGCTCGTAATCCACTGGCTTGACCGCATGGGCGCATAAAATTCGTTTTGAGCATATGCACGGTTCGTGCGCGGGCACCGTTTTCTCGGCCGGCCATATCCGCCCCGTCCTTGGAGGATCTTTTGCTCCCTCGAAAAGTTACACCACGAGATTTGAGACGAGGAACGAGACTTGTTGCACGCACACATTCTCGCGGCTTCACCAAATTTCATATAAATCCCAT
This sequence comes from Fusarium falciforme, assembly GCF_026873545.1. Lineage (NCBI taxonomy): Eukaryota > Fungi > Ascomycota > Sordariomycetes > Hypocreales > Nectriaceae > Fusarium > Fusarium falciforme. The sequence goes on along the minus strand of NC_070544.1, from coordinate 1,705,083 downwards.
TCTCACCCCCGAAGCGACTCGAACTCTGTTCTCCATTTCCTGCTTTCTCTCGACACTCGCCCACCAACATCGACACCATGTCCGAACCCCCCGCCAAGAAGAAGTGCATGGGCGCCGACTGCGAGAATGAAGCTGGATCGCTGCAGTGCCCGACCTGCCTGAAGCTCGGCATCAAGGACAGCTTCTTCTGCTCGCAGGACTGCTTCAAGAAGAACTGGGTATGTGCCCATATTCGAAACGTGAAGGCATTCGCAGCTGACAATCTGGTAGGGCATCCACAAGACCATCCACAAGTCGCAAAGTAATATCCTCCACCACTTCATGGCTCCGAAAGCAATCTCACCAGATCCAGCTACCGGCTACTACAATCCGTTCCCCAACTTTCCCTACTCCGGCTCCCTGCGACCCGTCTATCCTCTCTCCCCGCATAGAACCCTCCCCAAGTCGATTCCTCACCCCGTGTGGTGGCAAGATGGCGACCCCAAGTACAGCCGCTCCCTCAGCAGCCGCAACAAGATCGACATTCTCGACAAGGCTGGACAGGATGCTATGCGAAAGAGCTGCATGCTTGCGCGAGAGGTCCTCGACATTGCTGCCGCCGCCGCGAAGCCTGGTGTGACAACCGATTACATCGATGAGATTGTTCACAAGGCTTGTATCGAGCGAAACGTAGGCATTGCCTATTCCATGGCCTCCAAGGTTATTGGGCTTTTCGACGAATGCTAACAAGAGACACAGTCGTATCCTTCTCCCCTGAACTACAACCACTTCCCCAAGTCATGCTGTACATCCGTCAACGAAGTCATCTGCCACGGTATCCCCGATCAGCGTGTTCTCCTCGACGGCGATATTCTCAACATCGACATTTCCCTCTACCACGAAGGCTACCACGCCGATCTGAACGAGACATACTACATTGGTGACCGGGCCAAGGCGGACCCTGACACCGTCCGTGTCGTCGAGACGGCACGAGAGTGCTTGGAAGAGTCCATCAAGGCTGTGAAGCCCGGTACTCTGATCCGGGAGTTTGGAAACATCATCGAGAAGCACGCCAAGAAGCGAAACTGCAGTGTCATCCGAACCTACTGCGGCCACGGAGTCGGCAAGCTGTTCCACTGTCCTCCCAACGTCCCCCACTACGCCAAGAACAAGACCGTCGGCGAGTGCAAGCCTGGAATGACCTTTACTATCGAGCCCATGATTGCCCTGGGCAAGTACCGAGACATTACGTGGCCGGACAACTGGACCAGCACAACCATTGACGGCAAGCTGACGGCTCAGTTTGGTAAGTGAATCCACGAGAAACATAGGCTGGATATTAGCTAACACATGTTGCAGAGCACACTCTTCTTGTGACGGAAGACGGTGTCGAGGTGTTGACGGCGAGAAAGCCAGACTCTCCTGGTGGCCCCATCCCAATGCCTGGCACAGAAAATGGGGAGGCGGCGGCATAAATTTGAGATGAGCTGGGGTTAATGTCAAGCCAAATGTTCAGGTGTATGTGGAGTTTGGGGAGCGAGTTGGTTGATAGATGTATACCGGGGAAGCGTTGTGGTGAAGACTCGAGGGCGTTGAAAGGGTGATCACCAACATCTAAGCAGGCATCCAAATCCAAGACTGATCTCTATTTCCGCACATCCATCCATGCCATGCCAATTTCCAGAAGCATGTGAATCACGAGAATTCCTCAAGGTCTGAGTGAGGTGTTTCGACATGTGGATATCAGACCGACATGTTTGGTCAGGTCATTGTCATTGCATCCATCCATGGTCCAGGAGTCGAGCTTATCCCCGGATGCAGGGCAGGTCTGTGGAGTGACGCAGATGGCTTCAGGCTGTCAAGTTCCGCACGCAGAGATAGAGACAGAAGAAAGGAAGACACACGACCCTTGCCGCGGCCACATCCGCCGTCTGCCCGTCCGTCATCCTGTCCTCCAGCCCCCCCCTCACTGATGACAGCCTAGCGCAGAGCTCCAGAACTCCAAAGGTCACCCACCCAGCCACATGCAGGCGCCCAGCGGCCACGCCATGCCGCCACTCAGGGCGTTTCCCAGCGCAGGGGAACAGGGCATGGCCCGCCATAGTTACAGGGGGGTCTTATGCTGCAGACAGCCCAGAGGCAACGCACGCAACGTCAATGCCAGCGCAGAAACAAGCAACCCAGCTTGCGCAGCTCGAGGTCCATGTGTCCCGTCGGGTCAGGCAGGGCAGCAAGCGCGAGCCGCTTCCATCATAGCCGCTAGTTTAATCTGGGAAGCACTTCCACTTGCCTCTCCACCTCCACCTCCACCTCCACCAAAACTCACCACCGCTGCTACCACCACACCATCCTCCTTCGCCCGCCACCAAGATTTCTCTCTCCTCTCTACTCTCCCTCTTCCCCCAAATCTTGCCCTTGATCTCGTCGGCCAGGCCACGTCCTTTTTTGTGCTCATCAACCTCAGCTACTCTTGATACCCGCCTGCTCCTACGACGAGGCTATCCCTTGCTTCCGCGCGCGCGCACAAACTCCATCCTCCAGCTTGTGACAGAGCTTGACAAACAGCTGTCCTCGACTCGACCCTCGTCACCCCGACTCGACCACCTTTAGTCCTCGCACGACAACTCTAGCCCATCATGATGTCCGGAGAAGCTTGGTTGTACCTCTTGTCGGTACTCATCAACGCCGTCAACCTCTTTTTGCAGGTTTTCTTCACCATCATGTACAGCGACTTGGAATGGTATGTCACCACCACCCTGTCCGGCTGCCTTGGCTGTCAGCCTTTGCGCCTCGGATGCGCGTCCTCGGCAACTATACATGCGGATTGAGGCTAATCGCATACAATTACAGTGACTACATCAACCCCATTGACCTTTGCAACCGACTCAACACCTACATTATCCCCGAGGCCGCGGTGCACGGTTTCCTGACCTTCCTCTTCCTCATCAACGGCTACTGGGTGCCTCTCATCCTCAACCTGCCTCTCCTTGTCTGGAATGTCAAGAAGTACGATCACCGAGTTTCCAATCTGGTAACGGGACACTGACCGGACTCTAGGATTGTTGACAACACCCACCTGCTCGATGCGACGGAGATTTTCCGCAAGCTCAACGTTCACAAGAAGGTAGGCGGCAACACTTTCGAGACACTACGCAACCGGTTCTAACCTGAAATAGGAATCCTTCTTCAAGCTCGGTTTCCATCTGGTCATGTTCTTCTTCTATCTCTACAGCATGATTGTCGCTCTCATCCGCGACGAGTCGTCCTAAACGACCGTCCAAGTAAGACGGGATTCAGCCATGCCCGGCATCAGACATGATGTGTATCGGACATGATGGACCGTAAGAGTTACCCTGCTAGCCAAGGTCGACCGACTACCTCCAGAGTCGAGTCGGCCAGTCACGCGATGAGACGATATGAACCTGCCGCGGCAGTACATAACGAGTGGAAGATGGTATAGATTGACGACGGGTTTAAAGAGGCGGGCTTGGCGTATATAACCTGGTATCATGCCAGCTGGCGCTCTGGTTGATTACTTCATGAAAGCGGTGGGTGGCATGGGTTGTTGGAGACTGAGGCATCACACAACGCTTTGTTAGCCTTTTTGTCATCCGGCATCGGCCGCCCTGGTGTGATAATTGATTAATGACCGAACCGAATGGCCAGCTTTCGAGCACCAGCAAAATATGTGATATCCAGGTAGTCAGATCTGTAAGAGCCATGACGGACTTTTGATAAGCCTCGTGTTTCAACGGCTGATCGAGGCTCATGCGTGATGCGATCATAGTCACGTGACCCTGCCACTTTTCGCGACCCAGACAGTCGCGCTCAGTGTGATTCGCCCAACTTTGCGACAACATCTCAACAAGCAACAACTTTGAGCGTCTCTCACCATGGCAGACTTTGGCGAGTACCCGCCAAATATGGCGCCGCAAGATGCGCTCATTGTCCGAGAACAAGCCGAGCCCGACCACGCTGTAGTGCCTTATACAGCTGAAGACCTGTCGCGCCCCAAAGCTGGTCCTGCAAACCCATTCAAGGACGAGGCGAACGCCCTGAAACGCAAGAACGTCTTGACCGGCCACGCAGAAGAGACTTTTCTGAGCGAACACACATTTCGAAGCAAGCACCGCGCTGTAGAGCGACGGGGAGGCCCGGAGAGAGAGTACCAGACCAACGCAGAACTGAAGGCAGAGGCTGCGAGGATACGGGCGACACGAGAGAGCAAGGGCAGCGCGACGATTGCTGAGGGGCCTGGCTCCTATGTTGGACCATGGGCCAGGTATAAGCGACCCGAGTACGAGGTTGTGGGAGAGGACGAGGAGCTCGCGAGCGACGAAGAGTATGAGATTGTGGAAGAGGAGGAAGAAGTCGTCGAGAGTGGAACAGTGGTCAAGGCGCCGGCCAAGGCGCTGGAGCGAAGAAAGGAGGCCGAAGAGATGGGCGATGAGACGACGACATTCCACGGATCCGCCGAGTACGACTACCAGGGCCGGACATACATGCACGTTCCCCAGGATCTGGACATCGATCTTCGGAAAGAGGTGGGAAGCATCACCAATTACATCCCCAAGAAGCAGATTCACGCCTGGAAGAACCATTCCAAGGCAGTCACCGCACTACGCTTCCTCCCTGGCTCGGGGCACTTGCTGCTATCTGCTAGTGCTGATACCACCGTCAAGATCTTTGACGTGTATCACGAGCGGGAGCTGCTACGGACGTACTCTGGACACTCCAAGGCTCTTTCCGACATTTGCTTCAATACTTCGGGCACTCAGTTCTTGTCCTCGTCCTACGATCGCATGATCAAGCTTTGGGATACTGAGAAGGGCGTCTGCATCAGCAAATTCACGACTGGCAAGACGCCTCATGTCATCAAGTTCAACCCTGATCCCGAGCACGCCAATGAGTTCCTGGCGGGTATGTCGGACAAGAAGATTGTCCAGTTCGATATCCGCACACCCAACGAGGTGGTTCAGGAATACGATCATCACTTGGCGGCTATCAACACCATCACCTTTGTTGACGAGAATCGTCGTTTCATGACGACATCCGACGACAAGTCACTTCGTGCATGGGACTACAACATCCCCGTACCTATCAAGTACATCGCCGAGCCGGACATGTATCCCATGACCCGCGCAGCGCCTCACCCAAGTGGCAAGTATGTCGCCTACCAGAGTTCTGATAACCAGATCCTGGTCTACGGCGCCAACGACCGCTTCCGCCAGAACCGCAAGAAGAGCTACCGCGGACACAACAACGCCGGTCTGGGCATCGACCTCGACTGCAGTCCCGATGGGCAGTTCCTTGCCTCTGGTGACTCTGGCGGTTATGTGTGCTTCTGGGACTGGAAGACATGCAAGATGTACCACAAGCTCAAGGCGGGCAACCAAGCCATCACATGCGTCAAGTGGCATCCTCAGGAGACGAGCAAGGTGGTTACGGCGGGTCTAGATGGTGAGATTAGGTATTGGGATTAAGAGGGTGGACGTAAAGGACATGGGATGCATGGCATGGCGTTTGGGAATCTAGATGGTAATAAAATACAACTTGAGAATAGCTTTTAAAGAAGTTTGAACTGGTATAATTCTCATTGTTTGTCAGAACTTGTGTGTAGTGTCGTGATGCTAGTCCATCAACAGGACCCCTTTCCACCTTTTCTACGTAGTTGGACTCTCGTTCGCCGTCGCAGTCACATAGGTAACCTTTAAGGCTCAGTCTAGTGCTGTGAGTGTTATGGGCTTCACATTTCCCTGCCTCCCAGCCGATTCCCCTGGTCATATTCGACCTCGGATGACTTATACCACAGCTGCGTTGGAGCAACTTCATGGTCACGCTTTTCCCAGTCTCATATACCTCCTCAGACTATTGGTGTGCTGCTCATAGCTCTGTGCTCCTTCTTCCTTTTATCCAAGTTGAGGCTGTATAGGTTTTACTGGACATCCTTTAGTGCCTGCCTGGCCACTCCGAACCGGGGATGGAGGTAGATAACGTGGGAATGGATAGGGAAGAGGAGAAGCCCCTTGCTCTGAGTCCTGAGAGAAGCATCCCTGTCGCCCAAGTTCCAGAGCAGTTTGCACCTAGGGCAACAATAGAAGGAACTGACCAAAGTATAGTGTCTCCCGGCTAGGGTCTGGGTTCTGCTCTGAAGTAGCCATAGAGTTTCGAAGAGGATGTTAGTTTACCACGGAGTTCCAACTTCTCAGCACCAAAGTCCCAAGGCAACATACACATGTACACCCAGAACCTTTCAATGATGTTGGCCTTCTGAACTAACCCAATATGTATGGCCCACTAGACGCTCGTGATGTCGGTCGCAGACCGAGTCAACGCTTTCTCTGGGATCTGGGATGCCGTGCCTTGGATGGTTGAAGAGTCCAGGACATGAGGATCGCAAAGTGTTTCGTCCCAAGTCAAGTTCTCGCTGGTCGCCCCCGTCTTTATACATTCGTCAACGCCAAACTCAAATCCAAGTTTAAGCTCAAGTACATAGCTTACTATGAGAGCTTGTAAGACCGCAAGTTCCAGGGCTTATCTTCAAACTTGAAAGAGATATCCATCAAGAGCAGTCTCCAAGATACGACTATCTTACCTAATAACATATTTGATCCTTTCCCCCAGGGAACACGCCCTTTGTGTTCATGATTCGAGAGAGTATCATATGTTGATGGCCAAAAGAGAGCCAGAAGCTCGGAGTTTTGATGAAGCCAAAGGCGAGGGTGTTATTCTCCCAAGTAATCAAGATCAAGCCGAGAACTCAGTAGTCACATCGTCGGAGCTGTTCTTTTCAGCAAGTTTGAACAAGTTTATTGCCTGCTAACTCAAGATACTGGGCAATCTAGGAGAGAGAGGGTGTCACAACGATAATAGTTGGCGTGTCTAAAACGGTAGCATCCAGCAGGTAAGGAGGCGGCTTGTTCTCTGGCTAACCCATAAATCTAAAGAGTTTACGAGAAATAAAACTCTCATGCCTCAAACACCCTTCGGTTTTAAAAATCTCGGGTCTTCACAATATCTAGGTAGTGCTAGCCGCTGCTAACAGCGGCGGGTTGAACGCAGACACCATGGAGGGAGCTGGGCAATATAATGAGAAGAGTTCCAGAGGATATAGTGTCAGCTTTACTAAGTCTTCAAGACTAACTGGAAAAGAAGTTTGTCATATTAGCGGATTGTGGCTTCTAGCTGCACATGTGTGTGGTACATTGCGAAACAAAGAGAACAAAGAGCGCGTTTAATATTCCTACACTCTCCACATTTGTTAGTATTCGTACTTTTGCTTGCTCTTAAAACACTATAAAACAGAAAATATAGGCCAATGTCTGATTTGGTGGTACTAATAGTGAAGAGTGAGTGGCATGGGAAGACCGAGGCAAGGCACTCTCCTAGCCATCCCCATCTCACACACCTCCCTGGGCGGCATTACCATAATTTCACAAGCCTTTGACCAAAGAAAAACCCCTATGATAGATATTGAGCTATACTCATTTAAGTCTTCCATTAAAGGCTAGGTAAATACTCTTGGACCACTGAGTTGTCTAAGTAGGACGGATACCTGCTAACTTCATTGAGTGCCTGTGTCGCAAGAGGCGGCACTTTTCAAACACCAGATCTCACACAAGACTTGTATTCGATTCTGCGTAAAGATGAACAAATTCTACAAACTCTGTTCAGCCATTCTCAAGTATACTCTGTGTGACCTCATGTAGTATAACCCTCTGTGATAGTCCACCGATAAACCCAACTGACCGCCATGCAATAACTAAACAACCATAGCTATCTGTCCGCCTATATTAGTCAAATTATAGCTAGTAAAACAGTCATAGAATAGTGAGAAAGCAGGGAGAAAGTATTTCCAGAGCTTCCTAATCCGAAAGCGAACAGTGTCAAAAGAGAGAATATGTCATGCAACCCACCGATCCCATCAGTACGAGCTACACGTGGGCCAATGGGCCTCAAGAGCACAGAAAGAGATGCAAAACTAGAGAAAATCATGTGAAGAGCCCAACCGCAACGGGCCTTGTCGGGTTTCAGGCACTATGTCCAAGTTCACTGCTGGTCACACTCATTCACAGTCGTGAATCGTCTGTTCATAACAATTGCAGTCATCTAGTCTGCTATGCCTTTCGGTGGCCAGATTACTCATAAAAAAAAATCATTTCCACGTGGTCAATCAAAGGGCCAATAGAACGGGTTCGTGGCAGGTCACAAGTTTGCAGACCATAAGGAGGTAGCCATCGCTCTACAAACCATTACCGACCAGGACTTTCAATCAACGGTGATACAAGGCAAACACCAATCAGAGCTATCTGATACCCGGTGCAACCAAAACACACTCCAATGGTCTGATACGCAAAAGTCCCTCCATGTTCCCTTAGTTGTCGTTTGTTCCGGAACCAAGAACGTTACCTCTATCTAAAAGATGCAGAAGTATGAGAGCAAGCACATTGGGCAAATGACGCATAACAGCTTAGAGTAATAATTTGGCTTACAAAAAAGAACAATAGAAGCACTCAAGTCCTTGTGGACCAGTTACACCACCTGTATTTTAACCATGTTGAAAGGAACAAGTCACGGCTTAGCCGCCAATGTTTTCATTGTCCTAGTAGTATACAAATTCCCCATGATACGTCTCTCTTCTGCTTTGCCATATTGCACCAGAGACCCCGTTTTTTCCCTCAAAAGTTGAAAATCCCCTTGCCTGGGCGACCTCGCCTGAAGGGATGTCATATAGGAACACAGTAAGAAACCCTGAAACGCCCAAACCCTCAACCTTTTTTGCTTTCTCCCCTTACATTCCAAGGGGTTAGAGGAAACGCTCATTTTTCCTCCATCTCGAGCGAGTGAATCCAACCTCCCTGCTGAGCTTGTGTCTAGACAAACTGGTCCAGACTAGTAAAAGCCCTTTCTGTTGTACGCCCGCTCCTGTAAATGCAATCGAGTAAAAAATGGTTTGTGAGCAGAGTTTTTGTTTCCATGCCTTTGTTTGACCACCACGCTGAAATTTGCAAAAATGCTTGTCATCCCCCCTTTAAACGCCAAATTTGCTTTGTGTTTTTTGTTGTTCGTTGGAAAGAAAAATCACCAAATGGAGTCCGTCTCCCCCTTTTTCAGTCCTGGGCACGCTCCGCAGCAACACTTGAAGCCGAATCGGTAGTAGAGATCGATGGGGGTCCGTCTGGTCCCGTAGGAGATGGTCAGCTCTTCGCCTGCGGGGATCGTGTCCGCCTTGACTACCATCTCGAGGGTTTCGTTGTCCGGGTTGAAGGTGTATTCGATGTTGTCCTTCGGACGGCATGAGTGGTTGAAGCGGGATGCGATAGGGAAGAGTCCCGCCTTGTCGCCGATACCAATAGAGAAACTACACCAACTTGAGCATCATCTCATCATTCACAAATAACCCAGAACTTACCAGTTGGCCATCCACACGGCCTGCAGCCGCGGCGTCCCCGGCTTGGCCGAGCTATTCGCATGAAGCCCCAGCGCAACCTCGCGCTGCCACGGGCTCAACCTCTCGAACTCTTTGAACAGCGAGTTGGTGTCAGCCACCAGCAACGGTCTCTCGACAAGGATTCGGTCTCCATACTTGAGGTCCCGAGCCGCAAAAGCGCCCCAGCCCGCGATCCTGGACTGCGCCACGGCAAAGTAGTCGTTGTGGAAGATGACGATTTCCGGCGAGGGCCCGTCGGGTGAGGGCGTCAGGGGTCCGTCTGCCGCCGGGGTGGGGATGAGCTCGGGAGAAGGGAGCTTGGGAGGTGACCCGAGGTGAGGAGTGACGGACTCGAGGGGTTTAAAGGAAAGGCGCCTGGGCAGAGGAGGACGAAGAGTGTCTGTCGAGTCCAGGAACCTTGCGCCTCGGCTCGTCAGGCAGAGGACGGATCTACACAAAGAGAAAAGTGGTCAATACCGGGCCCCAGCGGGAAAGACGCCATAAAAACATGTATCCTACTCGTTGGTGGTATCGTCGTCTTCGTCGTCGGTCCAAAAGTCCGAGTCCGAGGTGAATTCAGGCTCTGATCCAGAAGTAGCAGCGTACTCCGTCGCGATGCTATCAGGCGACGTAGAGAGCTGGTCTCTCGCCAGGACATTTCTGCAGAGAAGGGGCTTTTCGCCTTGTGAAGTAGTCGTGTAGTCACGTTCCTCCTCAGAAGCCTTAGACATGTCAATTTCAAGAGGGCAGTGAATCATGGAAGAGCATCTCACCTCCGTCCGTTCAGTAATCAATGGCAGAAGACCTCCCTCCTTCGCGCCCAACTCCCCCTTCACTTGAAGGTCAAGCTCCGGAATGTCATCGATGGACAAGGAAGTGAAGACGGCGTGGAGCACAGGCTCATCAGGTAGAAAGGACTCGCTGGCCATTCGCAGTGTCTTGAGTTATCGTCTCGTGATGTTGTAGTGAAGATGAGAGAGCAAAGGTGTGAAGCAGCAGGTGACGTCAAGTGTTAGACTTCGATTTGCTGCAGATGGAGTATATTTATGGGGAAGGTGTCAAGTGATCTTGAAGTTGCTTTAAATAGGCAAGTCGGTGCAATCGGAAGTGAATAAGTGTCGTTCGTGTTTGATCGTGAAGATGTGTGAATGCGATGTGTTGGAGGATAATATCATCAAACCCGCCCTCCCTTTACCATGTGTCACGCATCAGCCGGGAAAGCGTCGTAATTAACCAGATGGAGAAGAGAAAGGCAAGAGTCAGAAATGTCCATCAGCATCCTGTTTGAGCAAGTCAAGAATGGGACCACGACAAGGCGAACAAATAAAAAAGGGCGAGTGTGTGTGCCCAACCAATTCAAACATCGGCCCTCACTCTCGCCTCACCCAACGAGACGGACTCCCTCATGGTTAGTCCATGGCCCATGTGACCCCCGGGAAATAAACTGTCCTCCAGCTCAAAGCACAGCCAGGAGGAATGCAGTCAGGTAGTCAAAAGGCTATGCGCACCACGTAGCACGATAAATGCCCAGGAACCGCGTGAGGTCAGGTGATGGGACGTGCCGTTCGGCTTCGCTTCCGGGCCCGCCGGGGGGCCGAGGAGGTCCAGAGAAGGCTCTGGATCTTCTTTTTCTGAGGCCAGCCGAGGATTTATTGATTGTAAATGGGATGCTCGAGAGTCGAGAATCGATCTGCGGTGAGGGGGCCTTTACCATATGCTCATGATGCGACTCGCCACTCACTTACACGCAGACAAGATAGAATAACCACAAGATAAATCTTTTCATTCTAGAATAACTACCTATTCGATCCATCCGTACCCATTAAATAAACATAATCTGTTCCGGTCCTTGGTGTAATGTAAAACCCATCCAGGCCAGACCTAATTCCCAATACCTTGACCCCCAAATTGCCATCCAATATCATCCCAGAAATCAAACAACCCCTTACAGGTCTCGTCAATGCTCAGTCCCACTCGCCCCGGACAGAGCCTGCCGGAGACTCTGTATCATATGCTTTTTTACTTTTCCATCCATGGCTTCAGTTTGTCCCGACCTCGGATCTCCAGGGTTCTTTTCATCCCCTTGTCTCGCCGTACCGGCCGGCCTTGTCGTCAGGGCTTGTTGATCTGACCTGACCATGCGTTTCCAGGCTAGCACCACCTAGATTCTCTAGTGTACGTCTGAATAAGACACTTCTTATCTCGTCTCTGGGAGCGAGTGAGACTACCAAACCTTCTTGGGTCGTAGAGGACAGGTCGATCCGCAGTCCGAGCATTGCAGGCTGTCCGGCTTGCTTAACACCCTCCGGCACCGGCAGACCCAAAGGAATTGGCCCGCCCTTGTTGTCAGGCAGTCAAACGGTGCGTGAAGTCCGTGTCCGACCCCGCATTCGATACAGAACCGGCGCAGGTTGACGACTCGGTCCCCGGGCCCCGGCTCCCGATCCGATACGACGCGGCCGTGTGGGTCAAGGCAGGCCGTCGGGGCTTGGAGTATGTCAAAGTGCTCCGGGGTCCGCACGCGGAAGCAGATGTAGCACTCCAGGTTGCCCGGCTGGTGGTCTCGACCCCTCTCGCTGGGTCGATGTTGTGGAAAGTCCTTTGCTGCTCTCATGACAAACTGAAACTTGTCTACCGGGTCTGCCATCCGCCCAGGGTCGATCAGGCGGTGAAAGTGCCGGTTCACCGTGGAGAGGAAGATGAGTGACTGATAGTCCAGCTCGGACATGATGAGCAGCTGAAGCTCCGGGGAGAGGCGTTCCAGCAGCGATGGCATGGCGGGAAGGCGAGGTTTTGGGAGCCAGCATGGACGGCTGCTAGGACGGCTCATGGGGGGGCTTGGGAGAGAATATATGGTATGCGAGCGTGTAGACTCGTGCCCGGGAGGCTCACCAATGAAGCCAGCGTGTGGCCGTGGTAGGAGCATCATTCTTTCTGAGGGGTTAGGCTTGCAAAGGTCTCAGGAAAGTGTGGGCGATCTCGATACCCTTCTGCAAGACGGAGCGATGCGGCCTCTATAAGTGACAAGTCAAGAGGAGGGAGGGGTTAGCATTTCATACTAGGCATGCAGGGAAACACACTCCTGGCTACAACAATAACAAGCCGGCCTGCAGCAACGCCCACGCTCTTCACGGCGGAAATGGGACGAGCGGGTGAGTGACAAGGGCGAGGTGTGGTGTGCTGCCGTGAGGGCATGCCTTGGACGTCGCCGTTGGTCGTGTTTCGGGGGGGCTGAGACAGTCAGGCTGTCTTCGCTTGGGGCAATCGATTGATGCATTCAATCAATGACCAACGACCGACTTCCAGGTGGGCCGTGATCCGTTGGCCACGGGAAACAAGATGGGGATGGAGTCGTCCAACATTGGTCGATCCAAGGCCGATTGGATTGGATTGGACTATGTGCTCTGCCGCCTCAGGCAGACCGAGCGCCATGCCGTTTGCTTGCTCAAGAACGCCCCCATTCTGCTTCTGCCATTCAAGCCTCGTCCTGCAGACCTTGCCTCCGCTTCTTCTTCAGTGGTCCGCGTGGGTGGCGGCCCAACAGCATGCGCTGCCGCAAGCCGCAGAGAAGCAACGAATGAACACACGACCAGACCCTGGCATCCTTGATGCAGAGAGATCTGGTGGCCCTCTGCCGAAGATTCGTCGACGACGCAAGAGAAGAGCAAACATCGGCCGGCCCGGGGCCACGCCGAGGGCGGAGAGAGGCCCCAAACGAGGCAGCGGTTGGGCGGCCACATCTCCTGGTCCCCGAGAGGCGCTTCGGGACCTCTCCCCGGTCGACGGCTTCCTATCATGTGAATAAGAGGCTCCCCCGATGATTACCTGTGGTGAACCAAACTGTCGGGTCCTGGCTTCAGGTGGACCAAGCCCTAGCTCATAATAGCTCATCTGCGACCGTGTTCACTCAAGGGACCAACCCCGTGGGCCTATCTCGACTCCAGTTGCTGCATGCTGCAGTTTTGGGAAGACGGCCGCCCTGTCTTGACGCGGCTGTCGTGTCCTTGCGAACTCATGATTGGAAAAGGGCCCGCCGCCCATTTCGTTGGTTCTGTACCACCGTCAGCATCCTTCCATTCATCGGCATGTCTTGTTTCCTTCTCTGTCATGAGCTAGGATCAGGCATTCGGGGGTGTTTGCTTGATAGTCTCTGCTTGTCTCCATCGTTAAAGATGCTCTCAGCTTGAGCCTCTGGCTCTGATCAGCGACAGAGTTGTTGCTCGGAGATGCCGCGTATTGTGCATTGCACTGCTTGGTGTGACTGCTGTCAGACTCAAATCATGCGACATCGAGAGCCATCCCAAAGCACAAACTTCGACACAGGCCATGAGTTGCTCGGCGCCTGGTCACACAGATGGAGGCGTCAACCCCATCCTACCCATCTTGCCTCGCATTATCCTCCTCCAACCCTCACCCTCACCCTCACCCGCAGGAGCATGTTGTCTCGGCAAGAAAAAGCAAATCATCGACCCCCATGCCTCGAGCAGATCGCGTCGCTCGCATCGACAAGGGTGCAACCGCCGAACAAGACTCCTTCGTTCAGCTTGAGGCGTCCGCTAATGTCGGCTGAATACGGACAACATCAAAGCAAACGACATGTAAGAAATGTTATCAAAAGCAAGCTTATTCAACTGACTAACAGATACCACCCCTATCTGTTGACCAAATGGCCCGGGCTGGTCAAACACGGCTTGGGTGGGTGAGTCGATATTGCCCTCGGAAAAGATGCCTCTGTTGATGAGAGACAGCCAACAATCGTTTGGGTTCCAGGGCCTCTTGTTTGACTCAATTCAAATCACCGTTCGTCGAGAGATGCACGGTTCTCGCTCACATCTTGGAAGTTGGGGATGTCGGATATAACCTAAATTAAATGCGGCTCATAGACCGTGTCAAGAATGTGAAAGAAGGTAACTTCATGCAAGGGACGTTTGTGTCCCGACCAAGAAGTTTGAACAGAGCTGGGGAAGTGATGCTTACAGTCTGTCCAGATGGCTAATGTTGGGGTCCAGAGAATCGTTCCCAGCGTGCTTATTCCAGCAGTGGCTTCGCATGACCATTGATGTTATAACTGGAAGTGAGGGGTGAGGACCTGTTGCTTGGGCAAAACTTGGTGCTGGTTGAAGTATCTCCAAGATGGAGGGATGTGATTGACCGAGACTCCCTGCAGTGACTACTGCGGATGCCAGCATGCCGGCTTATGGTCGCAAACATGATCAAGACCCTCCAAGTTGGATAGGACGATCACAATTATTGCTCCGTAGTGCCATTGCGATAATCGACCATGTGGATGCTTTGCGGGGGATCGAAATGTTTGAGACATTCTTCTCCAAAGAGAGCAATGTCTCGGATTGCGTCCCTAAATGGAATGCCACTTAAACAGAAACGAGGTGAGTGCAGCAGGCAATCGTGTCTTCGCTCATGCGCTGACGGTTGGGGGCAGTTTGCTGCGGTCAGACCTGACTGTGACAGTGATTGCTGCGCCATAGGATGACCGGCAGCAACCCAAGGCATACTGAAGGATTTCGCTCTCTTTCTCTCTCAGTCTCTCGCTTGGTTATGCGCTGGCAGGATACGACCCAGACGTTTCGACACAGCCTCGATGCCAGCTTGCATTGCCTGCCATCCAATGCCTCCGCAATCGACGCCGTAGATCCCGACAAAGAGTCGTTTCAGATGCCGTGGCGACCAGGGTCCGTCCGCGCTTAGCACAAACGTCATAATAATAATCCAGGCCCCAGTCAGGTCGTGGACCCTTGGAATTTCGTCTTCTGGAGATGCCTTCAGACTCTGTTCTGCCTTTCTCAGCCGCTCATTCATTCGTTCCCTTGGTATCTGCATCTGCATCATGGCCCTGATCGAACCGGCCAACTGCAGCGGAAATGCGACCGCTCCCACAGCCAGCGATGCAGGCGTCGCAGGCGCGGGTGTAAGTATTGGATCGGACGGAATGCGAAATTTGTCCTTCAGCGCTGACACGGCTCAACAGATCCTGCTATCCTTCATGATCACGGCATGCCTGGCCATCATCTTGTCCAGCAGCGTCGTCTTTGGCGAATTCCGCGGTAGAGACTCGGTCATTCGACGAAAACTCCTCAACGGCTACAGCGACTCCCAGATTATGCAGGGCATTGGAATCCAGAGCGTCGGGCTCGCCAAGATGAACACGCTTGTGCCATATCACTTCTTCCTCATCTGGATGCTGTCGCTTCTGTCCATGGCGACGCACAACGCAACACTGCTGGCTCTCGTACACGACTACCGCCGCGACTGGGTGATTCGATGGATGCGACAGTTCCTCATGTTCGTCAACCTGGCGCTATCATGTGTGTCTGGAGTCTTTGTCCTGGAGGCCGTCTCAAAGGGCTTGGACGACAAGACCCTACCGATCGCTTGCGTGTGGGAGGTCGACGGTAACGGAGCTGCATCCAATGCTGGCTTGTCGTATGTCGGCACCATTGTCGTTATCGCAGGCAACGCCATCATCTTTATCCTGGCGACCTGGTACCTACACAGCAAGAACCAAAAGTTCTACAAGGCCGTCCAGATTGGCGGCTTAGTACTCATGACAGCCGTCGCCATCGGCGCCGCGATCCGAATCATCCTTCTATCCCAGGCATTCGGTAAGCCTTCGATCGAGCTAAAGGACGAGGGTGAGAAGATCTGGAGCTTCGGACAGCTGCTCTCCATGCTGCTTCTCATTCTTCCCTTGGTGTCCGTCATCGAGATCTACCGAGGCGAGATCCAGGTTGCAGGACCTGTTCGCGATGACCGGAGTCGGGTATACGACGGCGAGCTCCAGGCAAATCCGCATTCAGGATCACAAACGAATCTCTTCCAGAAGTAAAGTATGATGAGATGGACTCGGAGGTTGTTTGGACAGTTCGCGTGAGCTATGGTCATAATGATGAACTTGGTAATGGCGCAAAAAAGTGTGACCAGATTGGAGCGGCCCAAAGTGTGCAAGATAGATACCCTTTTGTATGTGTTTTTCATGAGCATTTAGAAACTCGAGTCATCCTCAAATTAGAAAGAGCATTTGCGCTAACCGCGACTACCTAATATACCATTCTTCCTTCCACCTACATGTACTTCCTCATTTAGTAAAGAGGCAAGGTTGATATCAATCATGCCGAGTCTAGACTTCTGCAAAAGTATGAACTCCTATTTCTTGCATACATCTCTAACACTCGAGTTACCTCTTCCCTGATACCAAAACCTGGATGACAATCTTTGCGGCTTCTCTACGTTCACTGTCACTATTGGCTCCTCTCCATGCCACTCACACTGACTGTCAAACAGAGGCGGTGGCTCTGCGTCGCCTTCTGCTTCTGCTTGACTTTCTTTCTGATCGCCGCGTATAGAAAACAGGAATTGAAGGCAAGGGCGAGGGTCTTCAGATATCCAAGCACCCTCGACAGACAGTAAGTTGAGGCCTCTCTTCCACAACAGCACTAACAAGGGCTCAAGCATCAACCACGACCAACACAGCACCGAGTCCAAGTCCAATAGTACAACTTTCGAGGCTATTGCCCGAAAACATGGCACCAACAAGGTCACCTCCCATAGATACCAGTTCATGTACGAAAAGTACCTCGGCCCTCTCCAGGGTAAGCCTATCAAGTTCCTCGAGATCGGCCTTGGGTGCAACATGGTACGGGCCCTTGCCACGTCTACTGTGATACGTCTTTTGACATCTATTAGGACTATGGTCCTGGGGCTTCCTACAACACATGGCTGGAGTTCCTCCCTGGTGTTGACCTGTACTTCATTGACAACGATCGTATATGCGCTGAGACATTCAAGCACAACAACCCGAATGCTCGCATCGCGATCGGTGACCAAGCAAGCGTCCAGTTTCTAAACCAATTCGCCAACGAGTCTACCCGGGATGGTTTATTCGATGTGATTGTCGATGATGGGGGTCACGGCATACTGGAGCAAATCACTTCTCTGGAGCAGCTGTGGAAGATTGTCAACCCAGGTGGGCTGTATGTGATTGAAGACCTCCAGACCAGTTACCGGGAGCACTGGGGCGGCGATTCATCAGGGAGGGACACAAGGAAACATACAACCATGAAGTATGTGTATGGGCTTCTCGACGACATGATGGCCGGGTGGACCAAGCATTCGATCAGTCGCTCACTGGAGAGTGTCGATTGCATGGCGGAGATTTGCGTCTTCAGAAAGACTACCTAAGCGATAGGTAGTTTTGGAACAGTGTCCCAAGTCTTGATGGGGGGTTCCTATACCGAGACACCATAGTCAGATTGTCACTTGCTTAGCGTCACTGGAAGCGTTTATTGTCCTGATCATATGAATGTGTTTTATTTGTAGGTATCGTATTATCATTCGCTTGTCTATTGCACAGTGCACTTTGCAGGGAGTCCACAGGGACCCTCCTTGAGCTCCTTTTGCTCCTTGATTCCATTGCCCTCCTTCTTGGGTGTCTCCTTTTGAGCCTCGGCAGGCTTGGTGCTATCGCTCACAGGCGCAGCCTTGGCCTGGCTGCTGCCATGCAGTCAGCCGGTGTACTTGGCGACGGTCTCGTAGAAGTTCTGGCCCTGGATCTCAGCGAGCTCAATCTCCTTGGCAGAGGGCTGGCGGGAGCCGTCAGCACCAGCGAAGGTACCGGCACCCCAGGCGCTGCCGCCACGGACCTCGGTGAGGTCAGTCAGAAGACCGAAGGCCTTGGCGTAGCCGAAGGGAACGTAGATGATGCCGTGGTGGGTGAGGGTGGAGATGGCGTTCTGAGCAGTGGTCTCCTGGCCACCGCCGAGGGAGGCGGTCGAGACAAAGATACCGGCCATCTTGCCCCAGAAGCCACCGGAAGCCCACTGCTTGCCGGTCTTGTCCCAGAAGGCCTTCCACTGGGCGGGGAAGTTGCCGTAGCGGGTGGGGATGCCGAGGAGGAAGGCGTCGTACTCCTCGAGCTTGGAGGGGTCCTCGAGGACGGGCACGTCGGTGGGCTTGGGGGGAGCGTGCATCTTGGCGAGCACATCCTCAGGGAGGGTCTCGGGGATCTGGTAGAGGTCGGCAGAGCCGCCGGCCTTCTCGATACCGGCCTTCTCAGCCTCGGCCAGCTGCTTGATGTGGCCGTACATGGAGTACTGGAGGAGAGTTGCATGTTAGCGAGTCGTCATGAGTAAGGCATTGTGGGTGAGGGGAATGGCTGAATGCAGAAAAGCCACTGAGCCATCCACTGTATACATCGTTACAGGTGGCAGGCAGCAATGCATCGCCTGCATTGGCGGTGATGAAGCTCATCATGATGAGGATGGCGGGGTGAGGATGGCGGGGTGAGGATGGAGGGGTAACCACATACGTAGACGATAGCGATCTTGGGAGCCATTGTGACTGATTTGAGTTGGAACTCGGGGTATCAAAGTTGAGAAGGAGTATAGATGGATAGACAAAGGACTTGCAAGAGTGAACTGCTGAGGAACAAAAGAAAAAAGGGTCAGAGAAGGGGAGAGCTCCGGGTCGTCTTATACCTGGGCGAGCTTCTCTCAAGGTGGGCAGGCCTCTCTACAAGCTTCCTGCTTTCGAGGTCCCACAGCCCGGTAGGTCCACCCCTTCCATTCATGGAGTACTCCCGTACCCAACCGTCGAATGGAGACAACGAGACCGGCGGGGGCGGTGATGCCATTGGTGCAGTTCCCTTGCCGTCCAGAAGCTCCATATCGCGTGGATGTGGTTGCAAGCGGGAACCTGTGGAAAGCTTGCGCCGGAAGATCGGGGGGGAAACTCACAGGCTTCTCAGCAGCTTCAG
The DNA here is from genome assembly GCF_026873545.1 of Fusarium falciforme. Classification (NCBI taxonomy): domain Eukaryota; kingdom Fungi; phylum Ascomycota; class Sordariomycetes; order Hypocreales; family Nectriaceae; genus Fusarium; species Fusarium falciforme. The sequence goes on along the minus strand of NC_070544.1, from coordinate 1,685,905 downwards.
CTCGGCAACACGGTGCTCCCGTATCGTTTGGACTCTATCCTGAATCCCGCCGAGTTCATTGACCTAGCTAACGGAATCTCCAGGTCTCAATTGCTTCTTCTTCGTTCATGATCCTCCATTCCAAGGGATACAACTCTACCAGGCGTTCCTCAGCGAGCCCCTCCCATCCAAGCTTAGCCCGCCCCTCCGAAAACCTCGATCATGATCCGAAAAAGCTCTAATCATGCCCCAACGCGCACCCCCCTCCCTCCTGCTGAGTCAAGCTGATGCGAGCAGGACTTCCTAAGCACGATGCCGTGGTAACCCACCGCGGACAACGGCCCATTACACGAGCCTGACAAAACAACCGATGGGTCTCATTCTCCCAGCCAGTGCGGGGTCTCAGGGCCGACTCGCGCGCGGTTGAGCCTGTAAGGCTTATTCACGATTTGCTAAGCCAGCAGCAAGAACAGAACTCTGCTGTGCTGGGTGAGAGCTAGCTGTCCTCCATCTCCGGCGCGGAGTTTCACCTCTTTCACGGTTCATTGCACTGACCCGCTGCCGTCATTGTTTGTCCCATTGATTACATATCGACATTGAGTTTTGAATAATCTCTGTTCTTCTCGGATATAGCCACGCCATGTTCCCTGTCCGTGGGGATTGCCTGATTGATCAACCCATATCCGGTCTCAATATCTTGCTTCCCCCCCCTCGCCCCGTGCCCTCCAAATCTGTTCGTCCTTCCCAACCACTTCAAGCCCATCAGCTCTCACCGACATCAACTGTATCGTGCGTGCGTGCATGCGAGCTCCGGCACGGTAGCTTGCTGTGGATCATCCCCCTTCCGTCCATCGGCAGCTCAGCATCCGCTAGTCCAAATCGACATTGTTCCCCTTGTCCACCGCCGCCAACGAGCATCCACCTCGCCCGAGGCCATGAAACGATTCCTACTACAAATCTCCTGCCTGGGCCCTCTTTCATGCCAATGCAAAAACTTAGACAAGAGATTGCCTCAGAGGGACATGCAAACAACCAACAGACGGTCAGACACAATAGCCGGGGTTCCATGGTGATTACATTTCTGGCTTAGTTACAGGATAACAACCACGACTGGGTTGCCATGGCGGCCATATCCCCTGCCTCCATACCTGCCTACAAAAGACTTGACATCCATATGATCTATGCCACAGCTTCTTCTTCATCCCACCGAAAACTCCGTTTGAAACCAGAATCCAAAAACATGATTGGTATGCCAAATAGCATACCGGGACCGAGGTCAAAGCATCTCGACCCCCATTACATTCATTACCAGGCCAGATCCAAACTCCATGCTTTCGTTAAATGACTTGTTAAATTCAAGCTCGGCGCCTCTGAAAGGGGAAAAAATCATTGCGTTGAAACGGAAAAGATAAAGGAACGTGTTCGTTTCGTCATCGAAGTGATCGTCGATCGTCGTCTCGTGGGTGCGCGCTTGATGGCTCGATGACAATCTCGGGGAGCTGTGATATTCTCAGGCTCGGTAATTGCGGTGCCCCGTCGCGTCCGCGTGGTGTACTGTGGTTGTCACTGCCATCGTGCCCGTCGCCGGCTTGTTCGGCCGGCCCCACTTCACCGTTCTGCCGCCCCGAACCCAGGTCACGCTCCGCGGTCCGTTGCGAAGAGGACCGGTATGGGCCGGGGTAGTCCGGTGGAGGTTCGTTTATAGGTGTCGTGGACCGCATGTCGTCATTGAGTGGAATGTCTTCATACTCGGGAGGAGGCATGGTCTCATCTCCGAGATCAGCCTCAACCAGCTCAGGACTTGAGCCGGCTCTTCCGTCGTCATTCGGTGTGCCTGCTCGCGAACTTCCTCGTGAACGCGCAGGTGCTAGGCTCGAAAAGTCGTCGTCGTGGCTGACCGCAGAACTGCCACTACGTCCCCGCTGATGTCCCAAGCTGGCCGCATCAGAGAGCAACCCTACTCGTTCGCTTTCCGTGCTGTTGGCTCGAATCCTCGTTCCGTCGTGACGCGCAATGCCCACGTCTGCGTATGATACACTCGACACTGATCGCTGTCGGCTCTCTTTGATTTGGTCGACGGCTGATCGGAGGTCGCTGATGGTTGTGTTCTCGTTTGCTAGACGTGTCTCGGCACGGATCTGCTCGAGCGTGCGGTAGTCGTTACGGGTTCGGGCCTCGCGACGGCGTTCTCTCCTATCCTCGCGCTCCGCTAGCATTTGCCGTCTCGCCAACCTAATCTGGTAGAGCGTCTCCATCTCGTTGTCTCGGGCTTCCTCCTCTTCCTCTGCCGTAGGCAGATCAATAATAACATCCACTCCATCTCGTTCACCCTCTCGTCCGAGAACTTGTTCGTTGGGGTTTGCCATTTGCCGGTACGCAGGCAATGTGAGGACGGAGCGGACAGAGGTGTTACGGTCGACGGTCGCGCCAGCATTGCCGCTGCGGTTCGCCTGGCTGTTGCGGGAGGACGCACTGTCGCGGTTGCGTCGGCCGTTTGAAGATGCGTTGTCGAGCTGGTGCGAATTCCTTCCACTCTCGCCATCATCGCCAGCTGTCTGCTCGTAGTTGCCCTGTCCTGACCTTCTAGTTATACGTGCAAAGAAACCGGGCTTCTTGTTCTCGGTTGTCGTTGGCTTCCGTTTCCTCCTGGAGATGAATACCCAAAATGCCACGGCGACAGTAAAGGCGACAGCACTCGCGATAACCTATAATTAGGGACGCGATTGTCAGCGAGCGTCTACCAGCGCGTCATTTGAAGCAACTCACGATAAACACAACGGTATTCCTGTTTCCTCCATCATCCGCATTCTTTCTCACGTCTTGCGCCCGAGGCCGTAGACCATCAGGGCCATCCCAACCCCGTGGCACTGGAGCGTTTAGATACATTCCTGGCTGGGCTGCACCATGTAGAGTAGGCGGGCGTCGGCTGCAACGACGATTGACGGCAAAGACGATGGTGACGGAGATGGCGGGATCGTGCAGCGGCGTCGAGCTCGATTGGATGCCTTAGTTGACAGGCCGGTAGACGGGGAGGGAGGGAGCAAAGGTTAAGGTGAAGAGATGGAAGAAAGCGGCGCCGTTTAGGGGACGGAAAGGTTAATTGACGGGCTCGACTAATTGGAGGGGGTAGTTTGAGGGTTGAGAGCCGGAAGCACGGAGCATTCAATGAAGCTTGTGCCTGTGCTTTTTCCCTGCCACAACGGCAACGCACGCAACGGCCTCGCCTCTTTCTGGGCTCGGCGGAGGGTTTCTGCTTCCAGGCACAGCCGCCGTGTGTCGGGCGCGGGCTCGCGAGGAGGCGCGAGCGAGGTTGGTTGGTTGGCTTGGCCCTGGCTGAGCTGGCTTTGACGATTGACAAGGATGTTTCGGGGCGTCTGGGTCTGGACGTCGTTCTTTTACGCGCTCAGTCCCACAGGTCAATCGACAAGAGGAACAGCAGCTTCAAAAGAAGGTGCTGAGTCTGAGTGTAGGGACACAGAGTAATAAGAGAGAAAAGGATGTAGACCTGATCAAGTTTGCGACCCGGATCGCGGATGGCCAAGAGCTCCGCTGTCTGTCTGTCAGATCCAGGGATATCGCCCGCTGTCAGTTTTTTGCAGGCGTGAGGGTCTCTTGGTGGTGACATCAGCAGGCGGCTGTGGCCATGCTTACTCCTCCAACGTTCCTTTGGTCGCGGTCTAGGCGTTGTTTGGACAAGAAAAAAAAGGGCTTAGATGAGACGGGATGATGAACGAGGGAGCTTACAAGATCACCGAGTCTGCTATCAGTTCCCCCCTCTCTACTATTATTCACATGGAACGATACCGCGCTGGACCCCATCTCCTGACTTGACACCCAGCCATGGAGCCAGCATCGCCATGTTCAGCGGTGACGCTAACAGATCAACGCAGCATGGACCTCTCGAGGGCTTCTTCCCCCTCTGCCAGCAAAACAAGCGTCAACCTACCGCCGGGGTCAACGGGGTCCCCGGCTCGTGTCCGGCCGCCCACCATTACGCAACCACCCAGATCCACGGGCCCAATCCCTGAGCAAGGGTTTCCGGGGACCCGGAGGAGGGCAGGCACGAGAAGGGAGGCCGTTTATTCAGCCAACTTGGAGGTTTTTCCGTGTCAGGTAAAAGACACAACACTGCGCCCTGATGATTCCAAACCTGCGAGTCCCATGCCTCCAATGCATCCGTTGATGACCAGCATGAAGCCAGCATCAGTCCTCAAATGTCATTGGAGCCTTTCCGGTGGCTGGTGGCTGAGCCCCTCGCTTAGTGGCTCCAGCCAGCCGTGTCAGCCTCTCCGCAATGGATGCACTTACAGCTAATGATCAGCTTCAGAATTCTCGCAATTGACAACCCCTTCTTCCCCTTGCGGCTCACTCTGCAGTTGCCCTACCACGATGAGTGCAACCACTCTGCATCTCGAGTCTTAGATCGCAAGTCCTTCCCTGCGTCTTGTCTGCATCAGACCCGGATAGTTGCTTCGTTACCTTGGATAGTCTCGCAATGCAACGTCCCTCTCGATCGATCCTACACACGACGGCATAAGAAACTAGGTTGATGCAGATGCAGATGCAGCCCTCGGCCTCGCCGTTCTGACCCAACGGCTTCCATAACGTTCTTCTTTTGCTTTTCCAACGTGGATTATACAGTGGAGGCGTTGCCCCATCGTCATAATGCGGTCTGTCTCAGGCCACCGGCATCATCCCAGGCCTAACACTGAACGGCACCACTTGTATACCTTAGCTTTCCAACGACGCAGCAAGCTGGCGTGGCATCTTCCTGGGCTTGGGGATACTGTTTCATCAGCAATATTCCTGTCCCATGAAACTAGCACAACTTCTTTCAAACCAATGGTCCCAGCCACTTCATGAGAATACCTTGCCTGGCTTAAAGAATGAGGGGCTGCCAGCACACGCGACAGACATAAGCGTAGATGATGCAGTATGAACTAATACTTAAAGAATTAAGGATATAGAAATAGACGCCAGGAGGTTGAAACGCCTGCAATCCAACCACCCAAACTCCCCCAACATGTCCAACCTGGAATCAATTTATCCAAACTTCTTCTCAAACTTCTTCAGCATACCCGTCACGCCACGCTCCAGGCGTCCGGCGTTCTCTTCGAGCTTGCCTCGCGGCTCTTTCTGCTGTGACTGTGGCTGGAACGAGTAGATCTCCGAATTGGCCATTTCGGTCTGCGTGGGGCGGTACACCTGCTGGTGGACACCATACTCTGCTCCTCCCTGAGGAGCTGGCGCCTGCTGGTGAGTGTAGGTGTATTGCGCAAAGCCTCCCGGGGGTGGAGGAAGGCCTGGGTTAGTTGTTGGCGGCGTCGGCTGCGCTGGGGGTTGCGTCTGCGGCGGTGGTTGTGTCTGAGGAGGTGGAGGTGGAGGCGCGAAACCGGGCGAGCCAGGGAAGTTTGCAGAGTATGGGCTTCCCAAGCCCTGAGCTGGCATTGTTGCGGCTCTATGAAGTCCGGGATGCTGGCCAAACTGAGGTGGAGGCAGTCCAGGGCTTGTAACCCCTCCGGGAGGGAATTGAGAAGGCGGGGGCATTCCGGGAGTGAAGGGCTGCTTCTGATAATCGTAGGCGACAGCCACGGCAAGCGGGTTGAGCGGGTCCTCATCCGGAGGCGGCGTCTTCTCTCGGTGTTGTATCGTCTCCGGAGCGGCGGGGGCCGCTGGGTTGTACGCCATCGGCACAAAGGTGGCAGGTTCCGCAGGGGCCTCCGTCGACGGGGCCGGTGCGGTCGGGGGAGGCGCAAAGCTCGGCGCGCCAGATGAAGGCTTTGATGACGCATACTGGGGGTCCGAGATGGCTACATTCTCCAGCTGCTGAACAACGGAGCTCATCGGAGCCGGCTGCGGGGGCGGACCGGGCTCATCCAGAACCTCCACGAGAGATGGTGGGACGACCCTTCTGACACCATTGAGAAACTGGAGGGCATCCTTCTGCGTCCAGAAGTAGATGTCCACCGAGTGGAGCTTGTAGTGGTATTTGTTCTCATTCCGGGGATCATAAGTCGGCAAATGCCAATCGTTCTGGTCGGCAGGAGCTTCGGGTGCCGTCAACGTGACCATGCAGTGCTGCTTGTACGAGTATCGAACGTGGGTCTGGTCGAGGACTGATTGCGCAATGTCAGCGTGTGCCCAACAGCTGCTGTACCCCATGTTAGGCCTTACATCCTTCAAAGGCGTCCTGGTCCTCAGTGCCAGGTTGGTTGGCAACCTCAATGCGACACCGGCGCTCGCCCGCATGCTCAAAGAGGTAGACGTAGGAACCCTTGTCGAATCTGTGATGCCTGGGCTTCACATCCTCGGGGCTGTAAAAGTAATGAACATCTCCAAAGCTTGACAGCAGAGTTAGCATCTGGAACAGCCGGCGCAACAAATCGCAACTCACAGAGTAGCAACATTTTCCTCTCCTGGCCGCGCCGCCATCTTGAAGCTCAAGCTCTTGAGGGGTTCAGCACAGCAGCAGCTCCAACAATGATAGAGTAAGACTCGAGACACTGGTCGCAAGAGAGGAAAAGGAGGAAAAGACGGGTCACATCGCCAAGCTCCCACAACTTGCGGGCTCCTTGGGCTTTTGTACCCTCCTGCCCTCGTGCGCCACTTGGCTCGTTGGGCGGCACGACGACTGATCTGCTCCTCTGTTTCCAACGGACGACATGATGCATGTGTGGCCCTGCAAAGGTTGTCGATGTCGGCGCTTAAACGCCTGTTCTTAGGGAGGGGAAGCACATGTGCCAGCCAATCCGAAGAGTAGGACCCTTGGTGTCGTTAAAGCTGTCCCACCTCCAAATTAGCGGCCCCCACCGTCGAAGCTGCCCAAAGATAGACGCTAAGAAATATCACGTGACTTCGTGTTCAAACTTGCGACGCGTCCATTCATCGAGGGGCATTTGTCACGTCTCACTTCTTCCTTTGTGCTGACACGCGACGGAGATCGGGACGGCATCTTGGTCGTTGTTAATGATGCCTTCGATATCGCTGACGACTGCTATGGACCTGTCATTATTCACTCCTTGAGATGACCTCATTAGATCAGCCGGAGGAGAAACCTCCGTCACCATCTACAGAGGAGACGCCAGAGCTCCCTGGTGAAACTGAAGAAGTCACAGAAGATGCCACCGAAAATCTGGACGAGGATGCTCTCAAGACTCTCAAATACTCCCTGCTCGGCCCTTCGCTCCTAAAAGCAGGTCAGGACAAGGTTGATCAGACCAAGGTGTGTTCCAGCTCAACTTCGTTGTTAGACATGACTAACACCAAGTCTAGGTCTCCGAGATCATCTACAATGCCTCCAAAGGCTCCAAGTTCTTTAACCGTGAAGAGGTCCGCGACAAAGTCCTCACCCGTAAAATCGAACAAATCATCGCCCGCAAGACCGAGCTCGAAAACAAGGACCTCACCCGCGATCTACGCAACGCTGACCGTCTCATCGCCGAGCTCGAGCTTTCCCGTGACTTGACACAACACATCGTTCATGTGGACTGCGATGCCTTTTACGCAGCCGTGGAGCAGTTGGATCGACCCGAGTTGAAGGGCCTACCTTTTGCTGTTGGCGGTGGTGTATTGACAACTTGCAATTACATTGCCCGCAAGTTTGGCTGTCGATCAGGCATGGCGGGCTTCGTGGCCAAGAAGTTGTGCCCAAGTCTCATCCTTCTGAAGCCAAATTTCGAAAAGTATAATGCAAAGGCACAGGAAGTCCGGGAGGTCCTTGTAAACTACGACCCACGTTTCGAAAGTGCCAGCATCGACGAGGCATACCTGAACATCACCGAGTACTGTCAAGAACACCAGATGGATCCAGCAGAAGCCGTCGAACAGATGAGAAGCGAAGTCCACCAAAGAACCAACATTACCGTTTCTGCTGGTATAGCCGCCAACGCAAAACTTGCCAAGATTTGCTCCAACATGAACAAGCCCAACGGCCAATACGTATTACCAAGTGATCGACCTACCATCATGGCCTTTATGCGCGATCTCCCTACACGAAAGGTCAATGGTGTCGGTCGTGTTCTTGAACGAGAACTCCTCGAAATCGGTATCAAGACATGTGGCGATCTCTACGCACAGCGACAATTTCTCAACCCTCTCTTCGGTGACAAAACCTCAGAGTTCCTGTTCAAGTGCTATCTCGGTCTGGGACGCACCAAGATTCAACCAGCTGAAGAGTATGAACGCAAGAGTGTCGGCACAGAAAGCACGTTTCGTGACATGTTCGATCCAACCCAGCTACGAGACAAGCTACGGTGGACAGCCGAGGAGCTTGAGAAGGACATGAAACGCGCCGAATGCAAAGGCCGCACCCTCTGCCTCAAGGTCAAGCTTCACACCTTTGAGGTACTTACCCGCCAGGTTGTCCTGCCGCGCGCCATCTGGCTCGCAGATGACCTGTACAACCATGCCCTTCCCATCCTCTCCAAATTGGAGCAGGACATGCCAGGTATGAAGCTACGGCTGATGGGCTTACGATGCACACACCTCGTCAGCACCAAGAAGCCTGATACCATGGCCTTTTTCGGTTTCCGGCCGCGCAGAAACGACTCGGAAGACCGCCAGTCCGAGGGAAACCTCAAGAGAAAGGCCAGCGACGATGATGGAGAATGGGAACAGTGGCCAGAGGCCGACTTGCAAATCGACGATGCAGACGGCCTCTTGGAAGGCTCGTCAAGCAACCAGGACAGCCCCGGAGACTCACCATATCGAAGGCACGGCAAGGAGATTGCCCCCAACCCTGTAAAGGAGCAAGCTGCCGAGGAATGGTGGGACTGTCCTATATGCAGTAGGCCACAAGCTGCCGATGAAAGGCAGTTCAACGAGCACATAGACCTCTGTCTATCTCGGCAGACAATACGTGACGCTGTGCAGGAAGATGGCCCTTCCATAAAGAGGGACACGACGCCGGAGCCCAAGAAGCCGCGCATAGCAGACAAGAAGAGAGGGCGACCACGAACAGTCGATCCCAAACAGAAACAGCTGTTCTTTGGATAGATGAGATGAAGTTTATGATGATGATCCATGCAATCAAATAGGTCTATATATACTCTGTACGATTAGTCTCTTACATATCCATTTTGGACTATCTTTTCCGTTGCCTGAACCAGATCTTGAAACATCACACACATCCTTAAACGCCTTGCTCACACATGTAGGTATCTGGGATAGGCCTTTATATGGCCCTGGACTCGCGACTGGCAATCCTGTCCATCGTTTTCGTTCTCCTGATCCGTGAGTCCTCTTCCTCTTCCTTGTGCAACTTCTCGCCCGGTAGCCTCACAGCTTTATCCAAGGCGACAGGGAGACCTCGGTGACGCCCTCTGATGATCACCATGCACAGGATGAGCTTGCTGCCCGTGTGCATACCTCCCGCCAAGCTGTAGCTGTTGTTGGCAACGCCCATGGAAAGACCAACACAGCCATATGCCGAAACCACCTCGAACAGAATGTTAAAAACACTATATTCGAGAGGCTTGTCGAGGAAGTTATCCGTCTCAATGATCATGATGATAATGACAGGAAGGATAAGCCACCACATATCGTGGGCAAGCTGGCCGCGAATCTGCTGGCCAATGAAGGAGATGCGAGAGTTGTCGTCGGGTCCTTTGGGCGGAGCGCGCACACCCACGCCGTGAAATGTCATTGATCTCTTGACGGTTTTGTGAGCGGTTTTATGAACCGCGGCCGTGACTCTGCGTCGCAAGGGTGTCTTCTCAGGTTCCTCCGCAATCGTGGGGAGATTATTGCCATTCTCTTCCTCTAGCATCTGCGGATCGTCCTCGTAGATACCGAGAGATCGTTCCTCATACACATTCGAGTGTCTCATGGTGATAGAGACAGGATAGACTGAAATGTACATCATGATCATGTACAACATCTGAACAGCAGGGTATAGCTTAGCTATCGAAACAACAGCGAAGCCAGCGGCGCGCACAGCTTGATTAACGTTAGCAGGCGTTACGAAAAGAAGTCAAGTTTTGCTCACCAACTGCCTGGAACCATCCAGCAATGACTCGATCAGATACAGGCATGTCCTCAACGACAGGATTGCCAATGTTGAGCACTTCGAATGCGACCCAGTCGATGGTGTTGATGGTGGCGATGACAGCAAAAAGCCACCATGTTGCACGAGAAGGGAAAAGGGTGGTGTAGACTCGTCGAGGGTACTTGAGGATAAACTCGATGGTCTCTCTCCAGGGGCCATGTGCGGTCTCCGGAGTCGTCAGTTTGAGTACCTGGAGACAACACCAGAGAGAGAGTCGCAAAAGAAGAGGGTAAGCTGTGTTTCCTGCCAGAATGAGGATGCCAACAACAATCTGAACAAAGTAGGCGTCTTGAAAGGCCGACATATTGGCATCGAGAAGAGACATGCCAGCGTTGTTGAAGGCCGAGGATGAAAGGAAGATACCGCACCACCAGGGGTTCACGGCATTGACTGCCGCCGCCTCAGGTCTATAATTGTTGATCCAGGCACCCAATGCGAGGGCGCTGAGGAACTGCCAGATAAAGCCGTACAGAGGAACGGCGACCGCGAGCACCTTGAGCGCTCTGTATTCACAACCACCCAGAGCTTCACGCTCATCGGAACTCAAGTCATAAAACTGTCCTCTCTTGCTAGTGTTGTGCGCGCCCAGGATCTTCTTCCAGTGCAAGAGGAAATCTTCCGATTCATCGCTTTTGGCCGACTCCGCCATCGAGGGCCGTCGTGCCCCTGGCAAGCCCCCGTTGTTGTTGTCGTCGTTATGTTGGTAAATGGAGACACTTCCTCTACGACCATTGGGATGCGCCATGCTGCTAGCGAACGTGATGTGATCGTTGGCACCAGGAGAAAGAGTCGGATGGGCTGCTACCGTGCTCGTATTACTATCGTTGTCCTCTGAGTCAGAAGAAATAGACTCCTCGGGCGCAGACCTTGCGCGGCGCATGGGAAGAGTTGTAGCCATCAATTCGTCGGGGTCACCCTTTTCCATCATGGTAGGCTGGCGGGTGCCCAAGCCAGGGAGGGTAGTCGTGGCTGGGGGAGACGACTTGAATTTGTCAAAGGTAAAGAATTTCTTAAGTGCCGGAGTTGGTTTGGCAGCGGCACGACGCTTTCGCATTTCTCGCTCTGCCATGACGATATCCTCGAATCGCTTCTCGAAGGCATGCTTTCGTGCCATGACTGTCCAGAATGAGACCCAAAGAGCACTACCGAGGATGAATAAAAGGTATAGCAGAACCTGCTGCCATGTTGTGATTTCGCTAAGATTAACAGTGTTAAGGCCGACGTCGCAGAAGGACGACACGACGAGGAACAAAGCATCGATGTAGCGGATGCTGCGACTCGGCTCGCTAGATCCCCAGAAGATGACAGAAAAGAAGAGAGAGCCGAAGATGAAGTAGGCGTAGTGGATGGTGATGTAATTGATGGGTGGGATAAAACGGCTGATGCCTGGATGTTCCTCCAGGAGCTCTTCCCATCGAGTCTTGATGGAGGAGAGCATCGTCGGTTCTTGGGGGCGATGCCAAGATGTATACCCCGGTTGGAATGGTCAGCTTCCAAATAGAGTGCGCAGAGCCTCTCAGGGATTTGTAAGTGGTTCAGTAAGAGACTCTTTACTTGAAATGAAAAGACATGTCGATTAAAAATGATAATGAGCGGCGGAATTGGGTGATGCTGGTGGCGATGTCGACATGCAAGTGGTGATGAAAGAAGTCGAAGTCGGTACGAAAAAGGGAAGCGACGTGAAAGAGAGCGCGGGAGCACTAAACTACCAAGGGGGGCACGCACAGCGGAGCGGAGGTAGGTGCCGATGGGAGGGTCGTCGCCTCTGCAACAGAAAACCTGGAAAGCTCAGACAAAGAAAAGGAGACTTGACAACTGGCCATGCATCGTCCAAGGATAAAACGGCGTGGAAAGGGAGAAATCGAATGGATGAGACGCGACAGCGGTAGCCCCGAATGTGCACTGCCTCTCGGGTCCCGTCCCCTGTGCCTGTGGTGGTACCTGGGCTGCCGTGCGGTACCTGGCCGCTCCATCTCACCCGCTGGAGCTTAGAACATGGGTGCTTTATCGAATGGCCGCTAACAGCGCGACGAGTATTAGGTGAGGCCGATGGGGGCAACAGTGAAGGGCAGGGGGTTAGGGATCGTGTAAGGGCCCAAGCAATGCTATAACACAGCGTTGTGAGGGAGCCAGCTCGGGCAGGACGGCACAGAGGCTGGCCTCGAATAACCTCTTTGCCTTTCCCCATGAAGCCACAAGTGGATGAGCGCGATACGAAATATCCAATGTCGTCCCGTTAAGATTTTGGCCATTCCTCTTCAATTCCCGCCCCTCCACTCCCAGCGGAAGCTCCTTTTTAGTTCCCGGGGAGTGCTAAATGGCCAGCGGGCCCGGGGGCGCGTCCGGGCGGGTATCAGTGGAGGTTTGACTGTCCCGTCACGGACTCGCAATATACCGTTCAGTCCGGGAGTGGATGATTGTGCCGTTTCATCCATCCCTTTAGATGCAACTTTAATGCTTGCCACCGTCGCCGCTGACTGTCAGCACGCATCGGCAATGCGGCTTGACCGTTGACAGTTCCAGTGCCGTTCATCACGGAAGATTTCTCTTGTTCCCACGATAATGGTGGCTCGTCAATGATCCCTGAATCGTCCCTGAATTGGTGGTGGTGGCTGAGCAGCTGGGCACTGGCAAGTCTTCAAATGAGCTTCCATGGATCCCAATCAAACCCCACCCTTGCATAAACCAATAGAGTGAATTCTGTTTGTTTATCGAGAATTTGTTATTCAACGGCAGGGTACCTATCTCTCGTCAGCACTTATGGAAGCGAAGAGATCCTCCAGTCGAGGCGAGAAGAAACCAATACGCAAGTTCTCGCCTTGTTTCCTCACCAAACATAAAGCAGTCAGAGGGAGTAACGGGTGCTTCAACTGGGCCACATTGAATCTGTTCTCTTGCTGTGCTTGCTTTTGCACAATGATGGGGATAATGTCGTTGGTGAGGACCTGCTCTCCAATCAATTCTAGCCAAGTGATTAGATCCGATCTCGTCGGTGTTGGCATTTCTTGGCAGTCGCTAGGCTACTCTACACCAAGCATCAGCACATAGTGCTCTAGACATATGCAATCTAAACCACATCACAATGCGCCGTCACCGCTATCCTGTCCGTCAATTTAGACTCCAACTAAGAATCACGGTGCCGCTGTCATCAATCAAGCTTCCCGTCGGCGGTTAGCTTCATCGATTGATCCGTCGCCACGTGGAAGCCACGACGACGCCTGTTTGAGAAACAGCGGGATGACGGCGGTGCGGCTCAGTGCACCCCGAAACGAATACGGCTACATCTACGATATCCGGGCCATCTAACGATCAAATACAAAGGGTATCCTAGAAACCGCAAAATCAAGCACACTAGACAAATATTGTATTCCACAGAACAAGCTTCAAATGGGCACATTTTTATTGCTCGTCGAGATAGGGTAGGTTGTCGCTTGTGCGAGACTCTATCCCACCACTACCTACCCGGCACAAGTAAGCTGATGGTTGCATTTATGCGCCGTGCTCTTGAGGGCTTGCCTCGAATACCACGTACTATACGGATAGCACATGCCTATAACACGCTTTGTTCATGCATATGTCACCTGAAACAACTCTACCTACGAATACTATACCTCCACGACTGAAAATCGCCTCCGAAACTCGGCACATCCTCTTCTTGTTCGCGAACTCGAACCCGAATTAAGAGAAACGGTCAGAATACACCATTCCAGCAGCTATGAAGCCCAATACTCCGGTATGACCCGCTCCATGACTCTGCTATCATAGTACTTACATCCGGGTTATCGCTTGTTCATTACTGGGTATGGATCTCCCTACCCTGCATCGTATCGTAGACTCTACCAATCTCGGTTCATAGCTCAGGAAATTGTAAGGGCTTAGGCAATGTTCTTCCATCCAAAGGGATAAATACGTATTCCTCTGCTCCATTTAACCGATATCCCACATCCATCTGACTCGGTGGTTGGGGCTCACCGGCTGACCGACAATGTGCAAGCTACGACAACATGACTCGAGCAGCACCACATACATACATGTGCCGGCTCTGGGGTCGCACGGCGTATCTCAGTATGTGATAGAGATTCAATTCCTCGGAAATCAGAAAGCCGTGGCTCCAACTGCATATCCGGACCCATTGACCGCTCTTATCCGCAACAGCAGAGGTATCATGACATGACATCACCGAGTTGTCGCGATCTACGGGCATAACCTGCTGTCATCCATGCAGACCATCGCTACATGCCCCGGACGGCCATGTAGCTGCGGCCAACAGTCACCTGCTTGGCGATGCCCAGCGTGGGGCCTCCTAGGAAGTAGAAGCAGAACGACGTCGATAGTGACGGGCTCCGGTTTTTTTCTTCAAGTTTTACACCTAAGATGGGGTATGCAAGAGCGATATGGTCGTGTACATGGTCATTACAGCTCCTCGTGAACGGGGGCGTCATCGGTATCCGCGAGGATGGTCTTGGCGGCGTCGGCAGCCTCAGCGACGGCGCTGGCGACCTTCTCGGCAATCTTCTCGGTAGCAGACTCGGCTGCCTCCTCAGCGCTGTCGGCGGCAGACTCGGCCTTCTCGACAACCTTGGTCTCGATCTTCTCGGGCTTGGGGACGCCATCGATGCCAACGAGCTCCGTCTCGAAGACTATAGGTTCACAAAGTGTTAGGCGCCAAAGATGAGGCGAGAAGGAGGGGGATTAACGTACTCAGGGTCGAGCCGGCGGGAATAGGGCCAATGGCTCGCTGGCCATAACCGAACTCGGGGGGAATGGTCAGAGTCCTAAGTCAGGGGGTCAACAATGGGAACATCGCCAACAATGCGTTGTGTCTTCACCTACCTCTTCTCGCCGATGCACATGTCCAAGAGACCCTGATCCCATCTTTGATTATCTGTCAGCGTCGGGCTCGAATGCATCACGGTGAGGCAAACACGAACCCCTTGATAACCTGGCCGCTACCAAGCTTGAAGACGAGGGGAGTGCCCCGGTCGTAGCCTTGTGTGTCCGAGTTAGTATTTGATTTGCGTAGCGCAGCTGTCGCAACGGGCGATGCAAGGTGGAGGGTGACCTACTGGCATCGAACTGTGATCCGTCGGCGGCGAGGGTGCCACGGTAGTGCATATGGATCTTGTCACCGTTCTTGGTCTTGCGCTCGCAGACGACGGGCAGCGTCACGTCAATCTTGAGCTCCTCGGCGACAACGCCAACGGCGGCAGAGGCCAGAACAGACAGGATCAGGGCGGCTTTCATGGTGGCGGTTCGGGCGGGGTCAGCACCGATGCGTACAGTACTTCGGGTATGAAGACGGGGAGGGAGGGGCAATGGAAGAAGTGGAAGGTCGGCGTGGAAGACGTTGAGAAGCCTGAATCTGGAGGCTTGTGACGTCGAAGGGTGTGGTTGGTTTGGAGGGGAAGGCGGTGCGATGCGAGGTTGTTGGGTGGATGGATGGTTCCCCCTTGAGACCAGAGAGGAGCCTCTCAGTCGCGGCGACGTGGCTCGTCCAGAGGACAGCCAACCTAAACTCTACAGCGTGACCTCTGCGCTGGGCTGGCCCCTATAAACAGCCAAGCAACAGCGTCATAGCAGGGTCCAAGCCCAGCCTGGGACAGCTGGCCAAGTCATTGGCCAATGGCCCCTAGTCGCAGCTCCCGATCTGGCGCTAGGTTGTCCCATCCCGTCCGTATCTTTATCTCCATTCGGAACCTGGGGAGGACTGCAGGACCGGATCCCGTCATGAGCGGGCAGGGCGCAGGACGCAGCAGCAGCATCTTTGCAAGGGCCCATCCATGGAGACAACGTTGCGATGCCAAACACGCCCTGGGTATGCAGTCACGTTGACCGCGTCAACACCACTGCTGTCGCCAATCTGACGCCTTGCTTTGCGCAGCTTTGTTGTCTGGCAGGGCGACGAGGCGAAACCATTTTGCTTCTCCCTTGTGACCCATGACGAATACACGACGCTTTGCTGTGATGCTGCGTTGTATTGGCTGCAGCCGACACGAGCGCTGTCCAAGGTGAGGCGTAAAAAGGAAATACCCAAGCCGGCCTTGTCCGACTAGTCACCGGGAAGGCTGTGGTAGATTCAAACATCGCGACGTCACTGGGTGGTGATGTTTGACAGGTTCGATGTGACAGCGTCCACTGCCGGGTCCAGCCGCCCATCCATCCCTCTGCGCAGCACAACACCGTCAACAGCCTGGGGCGGCTGGAGCGCTGGAGCATCGGTTGACTCGCCGCGCGTGACGACGTGTAGGGCGCGAGGGTGTAGGGCTCCAGCTAATCGTCATTCTTGCAGCCGAGTAGTCACATCAGTTCCTGCAGCAGAGATGCAGCAAGACGGGCCCACGGCTCTTTGACCCTGTGCTGGGATGGGATGGCACCGAGAGAGCCTGCATGTGTCAGATCCACCTGAGCGAGAGAGGCCCTGGACCAAGCGCTTCAAACGCTTCACGGCCCTGTCTCGCCTTGATCATGATATTCCCTCCCCTTAGGAGCAATGAGACAGCGATTAATCATCCTCCCTCCCCCCCTTTCCGCCCGGCTGGGAAGTATTCGCGTCCTCGATAGGCTCGGGCCCTCTCGCCCACACACACCTCGGTTTGGGCATCGACGAATCTATCTGAATGGAACGAGCCGGGACGTTGAGCAAGGGCGATGCCAGTTGCGACAAAAGTCGAGGCCAGCCTCAAAGGGGAGCAAGAGCCCAAAGGGGCAAGAAAAAGAAAATAGGGGAAAAATTAGTCCGTCCGCAATAGATTTGCGAGACAGAGATTGGAATGACAGATAGAGCAGGTAGATTCACGAGCCTGCACGCCCCATCCTCCGCCGATATTAATTAACTGACGATGTGTGGATGGATCCATGGAACCCAAGGCAACGGTACCTGGATTTGCCGGTTGATGCGAGGCAGAGGCTGGTGTCACGGCTGGGCTTGCGCTGGTGCCTTGTGCCTGCGATGGCTTGCTGCGGCATCAAGGGATCTCATGCAGTCACTTCAAAGATGCTTTCTCACGTGTCTCAGTCATGACCGTGAAAAAAATAAGCCCTTTGTCCTACCAAGGGTCTCACAGGCCCTTACCAAGAACTTCGACCGAGACAAGCGAACTCTGTGGCCCCCAATTACAGGCAACAACGGACCCTTTTCCTCCTTGTCCTGTTTCGTCTATTTTGATTTTCCTTTCCCAGCTTCTTTTGGCTGCCGCTCACTCGCTCGCACACGCCGTGGGGCTTTGCCTTGCCCTGCCTTGCGCCGGGTTGCTCATTCGCTCTGAATGGCTCCGCCCCGTCCCAGCGACCAGCGTCACCCAAGCTTCACTTGACAGCTTTTTTGCCACCGAGACATGTCCCGTGCCTTTGGAAGCTCTGAATACCAGGATCCTTCTTTCTGGTCCCTTGTTTCTCATCGCCCTTGACAGCCACTCGATGCCCAATGATTTGCCTACGCCCCATCGTCCTGCACCCCGACTACACGCCCCTGGTCCCCTTCCCCCCCCAGTCCTTCATCGTAGATGGCCGCTATCGTGCCGGACCCGGGAGCCTGCCAGCGCGCGGTTCCTCGTGTGGCCTCTGCTTGACTCACTCCCTCAGGTTCCATCTACCAACCGTCCAGGAGTTGCCTTGCGCTTTGCCTGGCAATCCTTGTTCCCCAGGCAGTCAGGGCTTGGGTTAAATCCACTTGTCCTGAGGGAATGGTAGAGTACGTACTGTCGGCTGCATCGCCATGGACTTCAACTACATATAGACCCCCTTCCTCGTCACAGCTGGAATATCCCCTTTATCCTCACCAGACACTTCCAATCTCCAGCCTCCAGCATCCAAACAACTCTTGGTCTCTTTTGACAAAGTTTTACACGCAACAAAGCCTCACGGTGCAAGACTCTCCAGCTCACACAACACCAACAACAATACTCAAAACCGCAATCATGAGCGCCCCCTATACAGTCCAGATCCACCAGAGCTCCAAGGAGCCTTCCATCCACAGCTCCTACAGCTACTCATCTGGATCCTATGTCTCCTCGACAGACTCAACCCCTCGGTCACTTTCCCCTGGCGAGTACCGCGAGTATGGTGCTGGTGAGTTTCATCATCTCCCCGGGCCTCCGGGCTCAATGCCGCTCGGCCCCACACTAACCATCAACGCAGACAAGCACACCACTCAAGTCGCCAAGTCTGGACGAAACACCGTCATCAACCACCACAAAGTCGGTTTCGAGCAGTACTCGCCCAGCCCGACCTACTCCAACAGCTACTCTCGATCTTGAGCATTCTCGACTCTTCTTTTCCTTTGTTCTCTGCGACTCTTTGACTGCGATACACATGTAAAGGATATGGGATACAGCACGGACCGGCGTTTTAGGGGGTCATCGAACAGGATTATGCGCAGCGTGGCGATGTATCATTAAGCGACTGGCGATTCGGACAACTCAACTGGGCATGGGAATTTTTTCGACAGCCACCTTCAAGTTGTGGGCTTTGGGCAGGATCTTGGGACTGGAACAAGATTTTTACTTTGTTGGTTATGGGTGGACGGGTATACGGATACACTCACATGTACACTTCTTCAGCGCGACCCTCGGGGTCTGCACTGACTTACTTCTAGAAGGGCTGGGGCCCTGGCACCCTCAATCTCTCTGTCTTGTCTTCTACGAGATCAGATTGGGTTTTCAGCCCGTCGGCCTGGTCCGACGAGCATGAAACAAATTTCAATTTTTTGCTCTTGCAAGCCAACCGCGTCTCCGTCTTGTTTCACCCCTCCCCGTACCCCTTGATCTAAATTGCTTCTTCCTTGATTTTTTTCTCTCTCTTCCTCTGCAAAGGGTTCAAGGGTATCCTGTGAATGATGGTGTGAAGGGTTGGGCGTTGCTATATCTGGGGCATTGGGTTCCCTCCCGTCCGGTACCTGCAGCCCAACTGTCGGCAGGGGTCTGCCTTTTTGATGCTCAATCCCGTCTTGCCCGCACTCCTCCTCCACCATCTCCGGAGCATGCGCATTCTCCCCGCTGTGATTTTCACAAGGGGGATGGATGAGAAGTGGCTTCTAATAGTCGTGATTCCACTTTCCATGCATCAGAGTCACGGCCAATCACAATGCTGAGTCCAGGGTCTGCCCGTCACACTCAAAGTCGGTTTCTGTGTTTAGTGCTAGAATAATTCGAGGATTTCCCATGATAATTACAAGACCGGCCAAAATGACCGGCTGCAGCCGAAAAGCGCCCACTTAGTCCCGTCCCATATTGTTAACATGCCTGCCCAAAAGTTTGAAAAATCATTTCACTCGTCCCGAGCCCCATGGGTTTGGGTATCATGAGCGCCGAGGCTCATGACCCCGTCGCATGACATCATGCTCAGGCGCCACCCTCGCGCTTGGCATACTCGTCCTCGATGGCCTCCTCGTACTTTTTGGCAGCCTCGTCCTGACCCGTGGTGCGAGGGTCATCGTGCAAAATGTCCTTCTTGATGAGGGCCTCGGGGTCTGGGCGGTGCGAGATCTTGTCGTTGAGCTTGTCCTCGAGCATGTGCTTCTGGAGCTGCGCGTGGTGGGGCTACGTCAGCGATGGTGGCTCTTCAACAAAGAAAAGGCAACTGGGCTGGGCAAGAGGGCTTGGATTGTCTTGTCATGACTCACCTCCTTCTGGTGCGCCAGGAGGCCTGGCGCCGCGGTCGAGGCTGGGAGGATGTTTTCTGTTTGGGGGCCGTGTCAGCAAGGCTCTACGTGGGCAATGCCGGATTGGTAGGTCTGGGCTTCTCACTCTCGACGAGCTCGGCACGATCGGGGCGGTGCTTGAGGTGGTCCTCAAGGGAGTTTCTCCGTTCCTGGTTGGGGCGAATGGGCGAGATGGGAGTCTCGTCAACCAGCTGGGGCTGCTGCTCAGTAGTGTCGGCCATTGCGGATGTGAGTGAGTTCAATGGTGATGTGAAGTATTCAGTGTATTGTGTTGTTGTAAGTTGAATGAAGATGGAGAAGAGAAGAGAGTAAACAAGTCTCAGATGGCGGATGTAGTGGTGTTATGTATCTCACCCAACGTTCAAGCTAAGGTCTCAGAATGGGCCGTTGATACGGCAGCCAGGCCATGTTTTTAATGCCATGTTCCGTCTGTGGTGCTCATCATCACCTGAGCTGGGATGGGATGTCCCGCGCGATCACCACAGCACGCCAGTGGGCATGCGGTTGCTACCCCGCAACCAAGGGACTGGCCTGCGTCACAGGGCAGGGATTGGCGACCAGTCATTGACGAGCCCTCTTGTGAAGCCACTCGAACGGGCGTATTTTCCTCCGTAGAGAGCCCTAACAACTTGGATAAGAGCGCTGTAGCGAGGCTTTTGGCGGGTTGGAGCTTGTTTGGCGGGGATGGGGACGCAAGCCAAGGCGCTTGATGCCGAAGACGATGGAGCTGTTCCTGGAGGCGAGTGGGCCGCTTGATCAACAATGGATGAGTTGCATAAAGAGAAATGGCATTGAGTTACTTCCTGGCGTTATTGATGTCGTCCCAGCAGAGGAGCCATGTGTCACCCTACAACTCAGCCGTGTCCAGATTCATGCGGTTTCATGACACCACCTTGTTGCTCTAGAGATACCCTGCGAACAACGTCATCATAACTTGGAAGGTAATGTATGTAATCAAGGATCCTGGTTTTGGCACGTGTGTTGCAATGGGATGAATGCCTCTTGTTGAGTGCAAAGAATTGTTGATTTGGCCGATAATTGTGTGCTTTGCTTCAACACAATCGAAACCAACTCTCGCTTGAACTATTCTACCTGCCTAATACGGCAAGCAGCCAACCATCACCATATCAGTTGAATCGCAATCAACCATTGTTGATTTACAGCTTGGGATCCAGAAACACATTTTCTGGAAGCCGAACTAACATAAGCAATATATCCCTGTGAAGGATCTACCAAGATTGATGGCCAGCAGCCAGGGAGACAGGTGGAGTCGTTTATTATTAGGCACAGACATTAGAGGCGGGCAGAGACTTGAGACGACCCTTTCTTCCCGACGAGGCCGGTTCTGGCACGTATGATGACGACACACGAGCTGGACTTGGTAGAAACGGAAATGTTGTTATTCGTTGTAAGACTTTGATGCATGATAAGGACAGCACTACGGTAATACTGCAGTAGGTAGACATCCAACAACAGCAATGTTAGGCCATCAAACATCTCTGTGAATAATTACTCATTTCAAGTTTCGGACTCTGAATGCCGCGTATTCGGAGACAAACCCGTGGATACGTGGATATCAAGGCTCATCAAGGAGCCCAGCGAAAAAAAAGTGAATAACCGTTGCCTGTCCCCCGCCACTTGTTGCGTAAGATAGCGACAGTAGGGGGCTGTGCTGGGCGGAAAATCGTCGGCGTTTTCGTCACCTCCCGTCAGGCACCAGATCATCGCTGAACACAATCTCGACTCCAGCCACATCAAAGCTTCCAGCGTTTCCTTTGGAAAAAAACATCGCATCTTTCTCTCCGACCCATCCTACCGGAGTCCTTCGCTTATTTCTCACGGGATCGATCCTCTGATGCCCGTCTAACCAACTATCGCCTATCTGGTTACCTTTCCTCCTCCTCCTCCTCCCCCCTCTCCCCCCAATCCCCTGCACATCATGGTAAGGTGCCAACAACCCCTCCGGTGGCGCCTCTTTTGCTGACCGTTGCTCCCGTTGCGCAGGGAATATCAAGACGTCCCAAGAATAAGGACGCCCGCGCCGGGGCCGCGGCTGGCGCAAGCGGCAGCGCAAAGCCCAAGAAGGCTACCTTCGAGACCACCAAGAAGAAGGAGATCGGTGTCTCCGATCTGACCCTGCTGAGCAAAGTGTCCAACGAGGCCATCAACGAAAACCTGAAGAAGCGATTCGAGGGCGCCGAGATCTATACCTATATCGGCCATGTGTTGGTCTCGGTCAACCCCTTCCGGGACCTGGGCATCTATACCGACCAGGTCCTCGACACCTACAAGGGCAAGAACCGACTCGAGATGCCGCCGCACGTCTTCGCCATCGCCGAATCCGCATACTACAACATGAAGGCCTACAATGATAACCAGTGCGTCATCATCTCGGGAGAGTCGGGCGCTGGCAAGACCGAGGCCGCCAAGCGCATCATGCAGTACATCGCCAGCGTGTCTGGTGGAGAGTCGGGAGACATCAAGCAGATCAAGGACATGGTGCTGGCAACCAACCCCCTGCTCGAGTCGTTTGGAAACGCCAAGACACTGCGAAACAACAACTCGTCGCGATTCGGCAAATACCTACAAATTTACTTTAACGCTCAGGGCGAACCCGTGGGCGCCGACATCACAAACTACCTCCTGGAGAAGACGCGAGTGGTGGGCCAGATTACAAACGAGCGCAACTTCCACATCTTTTACCAATTCACAAAGGGCGCTTCGCAGCAGTACCGAGAGACCTTTGGCATCCAGAAACCCGAGACGTACGTCTACACGAGCCGGTCAAAATGCTTCGACGTCGACGGCATCGACGATCTCGCCGAATTCCAAGACACGCTCAACGCCATGAAGATTATTGGCCTCAGCCAACCCGAGCAAGACGAGATCTTCCGCATGCTTGCGGCCATTCTGTGGATTGGAAACATCCAGTTCCAGGAGGATCAGAGTGGTTATGCCGAGGTGATTGATAGATCCGTGGTGGATTTCGCCGCCTACCTCATGGAGGTCACCCCCGAGCAGCTCATCAACGCCATCACGATCCGAATTCTGACTCCTCGAAACGGCGAGGTTATCGAATCGCCTGCGAACCCGGCCCAGGCATTGGCTACAAGAGATGCGCTAGCCAAGGCCATTTACAGCAATCTGTTCGACTGGATTGTCGAGCGCATCAACAAGTCTCTTAAGGCCCGACAGCCAACTAGCAACACGATCGGTATTCTGGATATTTACGGCTTCGAGATTTTCGAAAAGAACAGTTTCGAACAGCTTTGTATCAACTACGTCAACGAGAAGCTGCAGCAGATCTTTATCCAGCTCACTCTCAAGGCCGAGCAAGACGAGTACGCGAAGGAGCAGATTCAATGGACGCCAATCAAGTACTTTGACAACAAGGTTGTGTGTGACCTGATCGAGCAGATCCGACCACCAGGCATCTTCTCCGCCATGAAGGATGCCACCAAGACTGCGCACGCTGATCCGGCAGCTTGCGACCGAACCTTTATGCAGAGTATCAACGGCATGTCGCACGCCCATCTTACCCCCCGTCAAGGAAACTTCATCATCAAGCACTACGCTGGTGATGTCACCTATACTGTGGATGGTATTACGGATAAGAACAAGGATCAGCTCCTCAAGGGTCTGCTCAACCTGTTCCAGCACAGCGGAAACCAATTCGTCCATACCCTGTTCCCTCGCCCGGTTGATCAAGATAACCGAAAGCAGCCTCCCTCGGCTGGTGACCGTATCCGAACGTCTGCGAATGCCCTGGTCGATACTTTGATGAAGTGCCAGCCTTCATATATCCGAACCATCAAGCCGAACGAGAACAAGTCGCCCACTGAGTACAACGGTCCCAATGTTCTTCATCAAATCAAGTATCTTGGTCTTCAGGAGAACGTTCGCATTCGTCGAGCCGGTTTCGCTTACCGTCAAGCATTCGACAAGTTTGTTGACCGATTCTTCCTCTTGTCACCTGCTACATCGTATGCTGGTGAATACACTTGGGACGGTACCACCGAGGCTGCTGTCAAGCAGATTCTCAAGGATACCAGCATCCCTAAGGAAGAGTGGCAGATGGGAGTCACCAAGGCATTCATCAAGGCTCCTGAAACTCTCTTTGCCCTTGAGCACATGAGAGATAGATACTGGCATAACATGGCCACACGAATCCAGCGCATGTGGAGAGCCTATCTTGCCTACCGAGCCGAATCTGCTACTCGAATCCAGAGGTTCTGGAGGAAGAAGCGAACTGGAGCCGAGTACTTGCAACTTCGAGACCAGGGCCACCGGGTTCTCGGAGGACGCAAGGAGAGACGTCGTATGAGTCTTTTGGGTTCCCGAAGATTCCTCGGCGACTATCTGGGCATCAATGCTACCAATGGTCCTGGAGCGCAGATCCGCAATGCTGCTGGCATTGGCTCAAACGAGAAGACCATCTTCTCTTGCCGAGCTGAGATCCTGGAAGCCAAGTTCGGTCGTTCCAGCAAGCCCAGCCCGCGTATCATTGTTGTTACAAACAGCAAGTTCTATATCATTGCCCAAGCCCTCGTCAATGGTCAGCCCCATATCTCGGCTGAAAAGTCTGTGCCTCTGGGCGCGATCAAGTTCATTGGAGCCTCGGCGGCTCGTGATGACTGGTTCTCACTCGGCATTGGCTCTCCACAGGAACCGGATCCTCTGATGAACTGTGTGTTCAAGACTGAACTGTTTACTCAGATGCAGCGGGTAATGCCTGGAGGTTTCAACCTCAAGATCGGTGACACAATCGAATACGCCAAGAAGCCAGGCAAGATGCAGCAGGTCAAGGTTCTCAAGGATTCCCAGCTTCCAGTCGACTATTACAAGAGTGGTGGCATCCACACACAACCTGGTGAGCCACCAAACTCGGTCTCGAAGCCCACTCCCAAGGGCAAGCCAGTACCCCCTCGACCTATCACTCGAGGCAAGTTGATCAAGCCCGGAGGTCCCAACGGTCGACCATCTCGACTCACTGGCAACCGAACGGCCAAGCCTCGACCTGGAGCGGGCTCACGACCTACTCCTCAACCACCAGCTGCTGTCACTGCTGCTGCCGCCATCCCCGCTGCCGCTTCCCAAGGTCCCGTCACTGTCCCCCATCGTCCCGTGTCGACACAAAACGCGCACGCTGCGGTTGCAAACTCCATCTCAAACCATACCCGCAATGCTAGCGGTGCTGGGCGTGCACCTCCACCACCTCCTCCCCCTGCTGCCCCTGCACGACCAGCAAGTCCCCCCAAGATCCTGGCCAAGGTTCTGTACGACTTTGCGGCCCAGCGGGAGAACGAGCTCTCGATCCACGCCAATGAGATCGTCGAGATTGTCCAGAAGTCGACCAATGGTAAGTCATCCTGTTTATACTAGCAATGGAACATGTTAACTAACACTATCATCCAGGTTGGTGGCTAGCCAAGAACCAGCAGACGGAGCAGCAGGCCTGGGTTCCTGCCGCCTATGTTCAGGAACAAGCTCCTCCGGCTCCGCGTGCGCCGCCGGCCCCACCACGGGCCAAGCCGACGCCTCCGCAGCCCCCGGCCAAACGGCCTGCGGCTAACCGCAAGCCTGCCGAGCTGCAGCAGCGCGACTCGGGCATGAGCCTCAACACGCTGAACGGTAGTACCGGAAGTCGTAGCAGCACTCCTACACCCAGCTTGGGAGGCAGTCTGGCGGATGCTCTCCTGGCTCGCAAGAACGCCATGCAGCGGGAGAAGGAGGATGATGATGACTGGTAGTCGACACGAGTATATGCTTCACGAATCTTTCCGTTAAAAAAGATAATGACAAAGATGTCGATTTACAACCTTGCGCGCGCGCACACCACACATACACACGCACACAGAGCATGCAAGAGCAAGAGCAAGAGAAAGAGGGTGGGGCATTTTTTGTTGTATACAAGACTGAGCTGGGCAACCGAGTTGATTTGCTTGCTGGGAAAGCCCCTTTGTTTGTTTGGGGGCTGGGCTAAAAGAGAAAGAGTCACGGCCGTTTGTTGGGTTTTTCTTGAAAGCTTTTGGGCAAGCGTATGGGGGCAGGGAGGATTCATCGTCTGTATGCTTGGAAGGGAGAAGGGTTTACGTGGGAGGAAAAGCATGGATCAAGAAAGATTTCTACATGTTTCAACCTACTAGCTTCTCTTGTTCTTTTGTTGCTTGTTCTAGAAATGTCAAATTGCCTCTTTTAAACTGAAAAAAGATTTCTATTCTTTCTATTTTTCATTTCACGTCCCTTTAATCGTCGTAGTTGTCCTTTTGTAGGACTTTTCTTCTTCGTATGAGCTCTGCGAGTGGGACATCCTCGTCCTCAAACTCGGGCTCTGACTCTTCCTCATCAACTCCATAGTCTCGTAAACGGTCTCCGTCTGAGTTTGTCCAGCCCATGCCCCCGTCGAAGCCGTGGTCATACTCTTCATCGTCGTACATGTCAAAGTCGTCCACCTCTTCCAGCTCGGCCATGAGCTGCCTCCTGCGTCTCCTCGAATCCTCATCCTGTCGTCGCTGAAACTCGGCCTTGAACTCCTCCGGGTTCAGATTCGCCTGGCGGAGCTCCTCGGCGTAGTTGCGGTTCGCGGCCGGCCAACCCCGCCCTGCTCGGCGAATCTTATCCGGGTCAGGCGGCGGCCAGAGACCCTCGACACGGTTGAAGCCGTTCTCCTCCCATGTCCAGCCGGACCCGCGGCCGTCCTTTGCAATGACGGGGTTCCCCGCGAGGGGCCAGAACCACCAGAGGACGTTACGGGTGCCCATGGCCTGGGACATGTTTGCGAAGAAGCCAATGTCATATGGGAACTCGAGCTTCTCGAAGCGGACCTTTTCACCATCGGGCCCCGTAACGTCCCACCAGTCCTTGACGCCCCTGTCAATGAGGGCCTCATGACGCTCCTGTTCCCAGCCCTCGATCATGGTCTGGTTGAAGATCCAAGCTCTGACCGTGTTGATGAGCATGATACCGAGCGCTACAGTGGTGAAGAAGTCGATAAGCGTGATCAGGGAGAGCGATATAAGGCCAAGGAGGCTGGGACCCAGGTATGCAGGCATGAGGCGCTGTTCCCAAAGGACGGCGAAGCGCTGCCACAGGAGGTATGCGAGCATCCAGAGCGACAGGTTCGTGTAGATGAGGAAGCGCAAGAAGTGCGGAAACGTTGTCATGGACACGCAGTTACGCGTCCACGGGCAATGATGATCCATCTTTGGCACGCACCTCGCACAATGGCGGCAGTGGTGAGACCTCGGCGGCTTAGGCGCCGAGCACTTGTTGCACCAGCGCTGTCCATCTGCGTCGATAACGCGGTCCTTGAAGACGTAACGGCCCGGGTCGACGGTGACGGCGCGGTAGTATGTTATCCAGAGGACGAGGAGGAGGCCGTTGAAGAGGATCGTCTCGGAGCGTGAGGGCGGGCCCGGGTCGAGTGTCGAGTAGGAGAAGACGAGCTGGGAAAAGTAGCCGAGAAAGGTTATCAGGGTACAGACGGAGGGCACGGCTAGGCCCCTGATGAAGGGCGCATCGTTGAAGCCGGCCATGGCAAAGAGACGAAAGAAGGATGATTACATCACAGGCCGGGGGATGTTTTTGGCGATGGTGGCATGAAGTTGGAGATGATCTCAGGGGAGTTTGAACTAGCTGCCGTGGGATAGTGGGGCAATTAACCCGTTTTAGTGGCTGAAACTTGCTGTAAATAGCCCGCTTAGGTAATATCTCAGGGGCTGCTTCGACGTGTGTCGTCAGCCTCTTTCCCCTGATATGAGATAATGGGGAAAAAAAGATGACCAGGGGCCTCATCATGACAGCTTCATCTACGACGGCGTGAACTTGTTTCGTTTCCACCCTCTCATGTTTTTAGTACTGCAGGAGGCGAGGTAATCCCGGGCACGACCGTAATGACATGACGATATTTCTCTAGAGGCGACCTTCTTTTCCTGTCTTTGTTTCGCGATATCCTGGCCCTGAAAACGCGGCCCGAGGCCCTCCCATCAGCATCATGGCTCAGAATTGGGTCGTTCAACTATTTGGCCTTTGGTATATCCCCCAATGCCAAAATTTCTACATCTGAAACTAATTTCTCATTAACCAGCGCCGCCTTGTCATTCTTTTACATCTCTCAGACTCTGGAACGGCATTCTCTAACTGGTTAGTCTGCAACCAACCCTTGTCTTGGCATGAGAGAGAGGCTCACATGTGAACCCCCTTCAGAAAGCCCTCGTCTATCGTCATTCCTTTTGTTTCTACTCTCTGGCATCATATGCTACGGTGTGAGCTGCTTTACAAAGTGGCTTCCTGGTGCAGATGGACGCTTTGCCAGACACCGTCGTGAGGTGTCTTTGCTGGATGGCGCTGCAGATGCCGCTCTTAATGGCCCCAATGCCCATCAGCCAAAGCGGCCACGACGTCTCTCACTTCCTGTACTAGTTCTCTGCATTGTTCTCAGGTTGGAGATATTTCACCGTGTAAACTACCAGCAGCAATGCTCGACTCCAGGTCTAGAGGTATGCCGCCTTCAGCTGTTATAACACCCCTCTGAATACTGACATATCCACAGTCCTTTCTCTGCGTCCTCATCTTTGCATATGAAATCTTCAACACCCGTCGGAAATGGGGCTTTCCTCCCCCAGAGGATCCTGATGATCCCTGGCGCTCGTGCTTTGACGACCTAATCGACTGGTTCAGCGGGCCCCGGGTCGTTCTCACCATGGCCGTGTCGAGCGTCTTGACGTTTGCGACAGGCACGTACTTTGCTGTCAGCCAGATGACGCGCTCGACATACTACTGTTTCGACTTAATTGAGAGTAAGAGGACCACTCTGCTCCTTCAGTGCGTCGGGCTCATGCTGGATACCCTAATCGTCATCCTACTATGGAGACTACTGGCTTGGTCGCGGACGGCCAAGCTTCGTCTGAGAACTCTGGGAACAGTTCTCGTTCTGTCGGCTCTGTCGATGGGCTGCGTCTGGGTTGGAAGCAGGCTTCTTAGGGGTTCTTCATCCCTCCATACAGGATTCGGCTTCTTGTACGGCTTTGACATCATCGTCGACAGCTTCGCCTTTGCCACGCTCATGATCTCTGCCGCGTTCTGGGTGTGCGAGACATCGCCCCTTACACCATCTAGTATCATCACCTTCCTCGTCGGCACAGCAAAGGCGTGCGAGAATATCTTCTCGTATGGAGATTATCTGCACCCCTCGCGGCTCCCTGCCATCATGCCGCTCTGGTTCGTGGCATTTGGCATGATCATTTTTACATACTGCCACGATCTTCGCTCCGTCATCTTTGTTCGGCGCTTCATGCTCACTGCTTTACTTGTTGGTCTAGTTGTGGGGACCACCATCTACATCACCATTCAACAACCGCAGACCTTTAACAAGCGTCATCCCATCGACGATCTGGTCTTTAGGGCAAACATCAGACATGACCGATGGCTTCAGCACGCTTCTATGAGCGGTAGTCTCCCCGTCGCTCACAGGATCTACAAGGAACGCCACGATGACCGTGATCCGCCCCCAGGCTTCGCCGATTGGTTCGAGTTTGCTCGAAACACCACTGTCATTGACCAATTCGACCAGATCGACAGAGATCTCAAGCCGTTCCTGGCAGTTCCGCCAGCCAAGCTGCGCCAAAGGGCCGTCATGCTGGCAAAGCTCCCAGGAGTTCACACAATCACTGTCTACGGGGGTAAGGCGTCTCGAGCTCCTGATGTTGTTGGCCCTGACGCCGAGGCATTGGACCACCTCGTGGAATCCATAAACAAGTTTGCCAAGTTTCTGCCCGATCTTCTCTTTCCTGTCAACCTGGAGCCTACGCCGCGGATCCTTCCATCCTGGGAGAATGCCAAGGGGCAGAGCCGAGCTGACCTTACACCGATTGTGAACCTCATTTCTAAGAGATCTGTAGATGGTGGAAATGAAACTGAAGAAGTGCTCGACTCTAGAGCATCAACTCAAGAACCGGTATTTGGACAGGGAGACTCACCATACTCTCTCATCTCCCCGTCCGACTATCGCCAGATGCAGGTCGAGGCCTGCCCTCCTGGATCAAAGACCCGGATCACCCCCCACTGGAACATTGGCGAGTTCTGCTCTTCCTGCGTGCGGAGACATTCCAAGGGGCAGATCTTGGTGAACTGGGAGCGATCCCTCGAGTACTGCTCCCAGCCAGACCTCAAGTACCTTCACGGTATGTCCCTCTCGAGCCCTCACGCGGAGCCGATCCGGCAGCTGCTACCCCTGTTTGGAGGTTCCAAAACGGAGCCGTTCCAAGATATCCTCATCCCCCTTCCCCGGCCTCTCGATTCGAAGCCGGATATGAAGTGGGATTTTGACCGCCGCTACGATGCCATGTTCTGGCGAGGCCAGACCGGTCAAGGTCCTATCAGTGACCAGGCCTTGCGCGGAAACCACAAGTTTCGACTGCTTCATCTCCTGGGAAACCAGAACCCTCATGACAAGGTCACCATGATCCTGCCAACCGCTAAAGACGACACCAAGTATCGACACGAAAGGGTGCCCGTCACAGAAGCGAACCTTGCGACTCCCTTCAGTGTGGGCATGAACAACTACACGGGTTGTCTCGGACCAAACTGTGCCCTCATCAACCAAACATATGGTGTTGTAGACGAGGCTCAGGACCAGGACCCGCTAGAGTACCGCTTCATCCTCCTCCTAGACGAAGACGGCGGGCCGTCTCCCGACCTCGTCCGCACGCTCCGGTCGAGCAGTGTGCCCATGGTGTCGACGCTCTTCCGCACGTGGTGTACGGACCGGCTAATGCCGTGGCTGCACTTCGTCCCCATCGACACGCGCTACCAAGGCCTGCACACAACGCTGTCGTACTTTGCAGGCACGCATAAGAGGGCCTACCTCAACGGGCGAGACACCGACATGAAGGCGAGGGCCAAGGACGCACGGTGGATCGCTCGGCAGGGGGCGCGGTGGGCGGCCGAGGCGCTGGGCGAGAGGGACATGGACGTCTACCTGTTCCGGCTGCTGCTTGAGTGGGGGAGGCTTGTAGACGACAAGCGGGATGAGATTGGGTACTCGAGGGACGACAAGGGCGAGTTCCTGAGCTCTCCTTGGACAAAGGACCAGACGTGGTGAGTCTGACTCCTGCGGCTCGGATTGGTGCTTCACTGAGGAAGCTTCCTGATATGCTTGTAACTTAATGTATCGTGTTGGGAATTGGTTTGATATCTTCTCGTCAGGCACAGAGACGAGTCATGGTTGGGAAACAATAGGCATCTCGGGGTGCCACGTAGGGCTGGTTGGGCATATAGACTTGCAATTTACAAAGCCAGCAGTAAGACGGCACCGTTGTTGACCTGGCCCGAGCCGATACGTATCACAACGATATTCGTCAAAGCTGGCGGACCAGCGAGTGATACGTCTGCTTGCACTCGATTCAGAGCATATTGTGGCGGAACAGGTGGCACCGATCTACACTGCTTCAACCGCTTCAACCGCTTCAACCGCTTCCACCGTGTCCTGCACACCATCGAGGACGGTTCTGCAGAAGCTGAAGACAGACACACATGTAGAGAGCCTGCAAATGAGAGGGATCGTCGAGGCGCACACCGGCAATGCAATGCTGCGTAAAATCCATGGTTGTCGGTACGTACCTATGTCAACAACCGGCACCTCTCTCGGTCTTGAATTAGCCCGATGAGACGAGCCTCATCCACTCCGGCCATAGGCCTCGGGAGTCAGGACCGGAGATAAGCCCGGGATCAAGGTCCGAACGGTTTAAGCTTGACAGAGAGGCAAGACAAACAAGCAAGCAAGCAAGCAAAACAGAGACAGGCGACCGGAAACCTGAGATGTGACAACTCCTGATGCACGTCAAGGAGACAGACAACGGTCCATCCATCCATCCATGATGCGAGTCAAGCCAGGCCAAGCCAAGGTGAAGGGTCCAGTCACAGGTTGCAACTCCGAGGCTCAACGCTTAATAATAGGCTAGACAGCAAAAGCGCACCAGGTGATTCGAAAAGTGGTGAGACGGTGAAGCCAGAAACAGACAGGTCAGGCACGGATACCGAACTCGTCCCTTCGGCTTGGATCGCGTTGCGTCGGTGAAAGGCCCCGATGTCGCCGGAGCGGCGATTGGCTGACGAGCAGGTACATGTCCGGGAGGTACGTACCGCACCCTCCGACCCCGACAGCCCAGGTCCAAGTCGGGTGCTATCCCGGTCCATCACGGGCATGGGGATGCGGCGTCAATGAATCAAGCTGTCGAGCATTGGGCAACCAGAAGCCAAAGGTCCAGAAAAGTGGGGTCAGATCTGGTGATGTCTCGCGAGGGGATCTCGGTGAAGACCTGGGACCTGGCAGACTGGGGGGTGAAAACCCGACCAGATTTCGGGTTTCTCTCTCTGTGCGTGCGTGTCCATGTCCGTGTGTGTGGGTGTGTGTGTGCGGGCGGGCGAGTGTGCTGACATTCTTCTTTTCTGTGTTAGACCTGGGGACCTGAGACACCCAAGAAATAAGAGTACATAAATAATGGCATCATGCATGGGCTTGGAGTTGCTGCAAATGCCGCCATGGGCATGAGATGAGGCCATCATGGCCATGTGGGATGCCGCCACCGACGATGTGTGCGACCATGTGGCGGTCGGATATCTACGCAGCTACTCGTGCTCGCTTTGTGCGCATCCCAGGTATCTTGTCTGGGGGGTTTCCTGCCCTGTCCTGTCCTCTCTTGTCTCGCTGTTCTGGGGACGTGATAGATGAGAGTGCCTGGTGTGCAAGACATGGCCGCCAAGACCCAAGGTATTAACCTCGGTGAATCTGTCCTGGAAGGGACCGGGGCTGCTGCTGGTGCTGCTTTAGTACAGAGAAAAAGAACAAAAGACTGGGCCTTCTCTTGCTCACGGGCACGGGGGCGGAGAATTCATCCCTTGTCCTGACCTGTAAGAACCCCTGGTCATGATGAGCTCCTGGCTCCTTGGCGGAGCACCCCTGGTTGCCGACGCCTTCTGGTAACAAATCCTGGGGTGAGGTGAGCCGATCCAGCGTCTCTTGTTGACGAGTCCGGTCGTCCATTGCGGACTTAGACCACCGGCCACCCGTCGTCCATGCGCGCACGCAAACATCCGCGAACGGGCGCCATGTTGGCTCCTTTGCCCGTGTGTAATTGACACAAGATAGGACTGCCATTGAGTCGTTAGGTAACAGAACGACATCGATTGCTGTCACACATATCCCGTCCGTGGCCTCAGGTTCCCTTCCCTTCATCAGCAGGAGTCTTGGCCCGGTCGGTGGCTGGCAAGGCGGCGTGCAGGTCTGTCATGCATACTCGTACTGTGGGAGGGTGTGCGTGCGTGCGTGCGTGCGTGAGTGTGTGTGTGTGCGCGTCGAGGGCTCGTTTTGCTCCTTCGGGAGATATTGGGGGATAGAGGGAGGGACGGGATGACGGATGATGGACGGCCAGCCATGTGTCTGCCAGTTCTGCAAAGAAATAACGTCCCGTCACTAACAACCGTCATCAAATAACCCGCCGCCGTTCAAGATGCATCGTCCTGCTCCCTTCGCCTAGCCTCCCTTCTTAGTGCCAGACAGGGTGCCCATTTGACTACCTAACTGTATTGGGTTCGGCTGCCTGCTTCCCGAGGTCAGAGCCGAATATCAACGTTAGCCTCGACCCTACCGTCGCCCTTCTCACCGAGCCCGAAACGGGGCGTCGGAGGGCGGCGAACGACAACAACTTCGTGCGGTTCCCGTTTTGAGTGGTTTTCTCTCTGGATGCTTGGTCCTTCCTTGGACGTTGGGATGGAGATGGGCTGGAGACGGCCAGCTCCTTCAATGGAGGCGCACCTATGGAACATGCGGGCGTGGGGCACAGGCGTGGAGGTATGGAGACACTTGGGGGAGCTAAGCTAGAACGCGCAGTAGGGGTGGTGGTAGGTGCGTCGAGAAGGGCCCTCTGACGGCCTTTGGCCTTGGTAGCTCAATGCTTAGCCGCGGATAAGTTCTCGAGGCTGATGGCACATGAATCTGTCTTGGTTTCGGGAGCGAAGGCTGATGTCGACGTATGGGGTATTTCGCTGGGATCTGTCTTCATGTCAATGAGTCCGAGCATCGTGTCCAGGATGAGAGTGGGGGCCAGGGGAGTCATGATGGTGTCTGAATTCCTCATGCGTTGTGGTAACCAGGGTCCCGCTCAAGATGTCTGGGGATGTCATCACCATCGAGCCAGCCAGGTGATCTCTTGCCAGCGGCCATCCTAGGGCGTTCTAGAGCCAGGCACCGAGGCATTGGGGACAAGGTGAGGACGGGGTGAGAGATGAAGGTCGGTGCTGGGTGGCAACGGTAAATGGACGGGCGGGTGAATTAAAAATAGCGCGGATGCGGGCAGAGGACAGGAACGATAATGACGGCAGAAGGTCTGTCTCTAGGCAGTCGGTCGACGCAGATTCAGAGGTGCACTCATGCAAGCACATCCCGCTTCGGCCTATCGGAGCTGCAGGCGCCGGTGAGGCTGGCCACAGAGCACCGGCCGGTGAAGGCACCCGGTCACAGCTATCTCTCGCTGTGGGAGTCAAGAGCTCGACAAAGACAAAGAGGGTGACAAGAGCATCATGAGAGCAACGGCGATTTCGGAGCTTTAACGATTGATGACTGAACGGCATGGATCCACGACCCGAGAGTTTGAAAAGGCGGAAAGGGAGCAGATAGGACAGCACATCTTCGCTTGCGGAACAAGAGAGATAATAACAACGTGATGAATAGAGCCGTGTCCGCTGCGAGCCTGTGACGTTGAGTGAGATTTGAGGCTTGAGAGTCTGTGCTCGGTCTTGCACCTCCGGGCAACATAGAGCGACCTGGGCGAGATGCTAGACAGCTGCCCTGTACGGAACGTTGACGGGTCCCTTACACAGATCCCCTTGGGGGAGCATCAAGTGCCATGGGCAGGCCATGCGGCGAGCAGGGACCAGGTCTCGGTCAACCCGTGGTGCTGGTCACACACAGACTGCCCTACCTCACATTCATCTCATCCATGACAGAACAGACAGGCTTCAAGGCACAGGTACATATGTACTTACATTGCAGAATCTGGAGTACAGCAGGCGTGCAACGGGGAGGCGGACGTTGACCGGGCAAAGTGCAATTGTTCATGGCTTCCTCCCCAGGCCTGTTTGCTGACAAGCCGGGGTGCTCTATAGCCGAAAGGTTTTTCGAGATGAGCCTCCAACGGCAGGCATATCACGACCTTTCGGAGGAATTATGTGGCTCGGCCAGACCGGTACGGTATTCGATAGTCGAAGGAGGGTTGTATTCGGTCGGGAGTGAAAGATGGAATCCCGTGCCGGGTCATGGCAACCCCTACCGAGATCCTGACCTTGGAAGAGCCCCCGATATCGCCTCGCCTGACTGCTTTACCTGGGCTGCTGCCGTGTGCCAATGGCTGCTGCCCGGTTGATATCGACATATCTGGATTTGGGCTTGGAACCGCTTCTTGGAGACCCCTCAGTGAGATATGGATCCCGTCTCGGAGGAGGTCCGTTGACGATTGACTGCAAGTCAAAGTGGGACGGGTTGGGGAGACGAACAAGCGGTGCAAGTCTAAGAGAGAGAAAAAAGAAAGCAAACCCGAGGAAAGTCCATGGAGACAGTTCAAGTGATGTGCAGAGCTGGAGCTGGAGCCAGAGGAACACCATCAGCGGCAGGTTTGGTAGGTGCGTTGCAGAGCTAAAGTAGAAAGATTAAGCCCACCTGCCCACACTCTGGAGGTGAGGATTGCCGCCAGAGCCGCCATCGCGGCGCCACCTGGTGTGACCCTTGCGGGAAGTGTATTGGACTGGAAAGGTCCTGGCCTTGAGACACGAGACTGGATGTTCATTTTCAAAGGGAAGAAAAAACAAAGACCAGGTTCTGCGACTGGTGTCTCTGGCCGAATGGATGCCCCAATGTGCAGGTGCAGGCCGTTGGTGCGGTACAGCCCGCCCGTACAGTACAGAGGTACAGTACGAGGCGCTGTCGCTGAGAAATCTCACAGTGGTACGTACTGTACTCGGCCGGGATGCTGTAGCCGGGTCTAGCCTAAATCGTCTCACCTTGGAGGACCCCCATTTTGCATCCCCATCTTTCCATTCATCCATTCATCCATCCCAGGACTTCGGCGGTCTCTTGTCGGTATTTCCTGGCTGGCCCGTCGCCCTGGGTCTGAGCCTTTCCGAGCCAATCGTCTCTCTGTGAATTCACCACCTGGGCAGATGCCATCACCGACTGATACGGAATACCACTCTCCTGGACATCCAATCTTGGGACCAAACACGGTACGGTCAACTTGGCATCTCCCGTCGGTATTCCTCCTCCCCGGCACCGTGAGCCCGGCCGGACAGCCTTGACCTCGACTGACCTTGAGCCCACCTGACAGTCCAGTGACCACAACAGCCAGCAGCCCAGGCCACACTCAGGTCCCCCCGCCGTGGCTCGTTTCTACCCCAAAGTTGATTTGATTCCCGGGCCGGTCCCTTATTCTCGGCTGCAAGTACCACATCCATATAATTGCCGTGTGCTGGTACTTGGGCCTAGGCCTCCGGGGAAGTCCACTTCCCCCTCTGCTCTGACACTGTCACCGCATGCACTGGGCTCCTCTCCGCCGCCCAGTGCCCAGGTTCCGCCCACCCCCTTCCCACTCGCTCGCCCTACTCCTCCCCCTAGGTATTCCCATCCCACGCCCTTCCACCTCCGTTATCACACGCCACTCCCAACTGCTAGTCGTCTTCGCGAAGACGGGACTCT
This sequence comes from Fusarium falciforme, assembly GCF_026873545.1. Classification (NCBI taxonomy): domain Eukaryota; kingdom Fungi; phylum Ascomycota; class Sordariomycetes; order Hypocreales; family Nectriaceae; genus Fusarium; species Fusarium falciforme. The sequence goes on along the minus strand of NC_070544.1, from coordinate 1,649,479 downwards.
CTCGGTCTCTTTCCATGAACCTCTCTCTTCCTTCTCTTTACCAACCCATTTCCTCGGCCAACTCAGCGGACTGACCTCGAGCTGCTCTCCTCTCACCGTTGCTCTCCTCACTCACCTTGACGAGTTGTCGACGTCTACCTGCAACAGAGAAGTCTGCATATCTATCCAACCCGAGTTATACAACTACACAGAGCCCGGCCCTCTCGTATATACGACTACCATCTCCGCCCGCTCGCTGTCTTGACCCGACTCCGGGGCTCCCTCCAATTACCACGCACCTAGCACGCCCGAAAACCGAATCCGCGCGCCTCTTCTGCGACCGACCCGGGGACGGAATTGTCATCCACCTCCTCCACTGAGTCGCCATCGTGCGTTGCGCGCCTACCCGAGGAGGCTGCAACTTGTTCGCCTTGTTTGCTTGAGCTGCCCGCCCCCGGCTTTGCCATTCCCGTTCCAATTACCAATTCTACTGCTGCCCTGGGCTACGTTGCGTTCAATTGAACTGCCCGCCGCCCGACAAGCCCCCATTTACACTGCGTCTCCATTCCTGTCCTCACTCGCGCCTCAGGCTGTTTTGCCTTGCCGTCACAAGTCATCCAGCCTACCTGACCTGCCTTACCTATCCACCAATAAGTCTCCTTGTTTAACCTCGACGCTCACCACCCGCTCTGTCCTCTTCTTTCATACTACCTCGCATCGGAGACGGATCCCTATATCCTGCAGAACAGTGCAGCAGTACCCTGTCCCGCCTGCGATCCTCTTTACTCGACTTGGACGCGCCTCTTGGTGGGGTCAAATCTATTTCAACGCACACTTTAACGCATCGCTCACGGCCTACCTGCGCCGTACGCTTGCGCCTGCGCCTACACAATTCGCACACCCGCGCGCAACAAACCTAACGGCTACGACCTATCACGGCTTCGGCTTTAGCCAATTCATCGATTGGCACGGTATTTTGACGCCTACGAGCCGCCTCCCGCCCGCTCGACTCTTCTTCCTTCCCCTCAGCTTCTTCCCCTCCGAGATAATGGGCGTTTGATTTCTCAACGCGCCTGTCCTATCTCCCTGCACTGTTAGCCATGAACACCGTCGCCCATAGCCTGGCCGAGGCTCCTCCCCCAGCTTCCGCTGTCGCGCCCATCAACCAACACCAGCACCAGCAACCGCAGCCTCCGCCATCACCGTCGCCCTCGCAGCCGACCTCCGTCTCCGAGACCGCTCCAACTCCCGTGCTGCCGCCCATCTCCTCGCCGTCTGCTCCTCCCGTTTCGCTGCCTGCTGCTCTCGCCGCCGCCGCCGCCGCTTCTGCGCCCTCTCACTGCCTCCCGCAAAACCCCGATGAGCTTCCCCCGCTCCGCCAGCCGTCGCCCACCTCGCCGGCGCATTATACGTTTGAGCAGCATCAGCAGCAGCAGCACTCTCACCACCACCTTCACCCGGTCACCCCGCCTCTGAGAAAGGACACATGCTCCTCCATCTCGACGCAGGCCACTACCGCCACCTTGGCCTCCACCGAGACCAACAACACATCGTACAGTGCCGACACCTCTCCTAACCTGCACCAGTCTATTTTCTCTGTAAAGGATGGCTCCGACGTCTCTAACAACCGCCGCACGAGCAGGAGACGGACCGGGCCCCTTTCCCAGCAGTCTAGAGAGCGCGCCGCACTCATCAGGAAGCTCGGTGCTTGCAATGATTGCCGGAGGCGCAGAGTTGCTGTAAGTCATGGCCTGCCCTACCAGATGCGCACTTGCGCTTGACTGAACCCTTGTCATTATCCCTCCCGTGTCAATTCTCGACTTAGATGCCAACACTGGCTTTCTCCTAATATAGTGCCACCCCAGTCACCACAACATGACATGGGAGGATGTTGTCTCCAAGTTTCATCGATCCCACAGCCCGACTATCCAGGACATCGCGCCCTCCCTCGCCGCTGCTGGCCGGCCATTGAGCCCCGCCCCCGCCGTCGCCAACGTCCAGTCCCTGTTCGCCCACGACCCTCAAGAGATGGATATTGATTCGAACCCTCCCTCTTCTCATCAACCCGGCCGGCCTCCGTTGAGTGATGCTAGAATCCGCACTCCGCTGCCATCGGGCCCTCGCCTTGAGAAGTCGTTGTCATTGCCAGGTATCGAGAGCTTTAAGAACGACCTTCAGACTAACGTGGGGCGCATGCTCTCCACCCCAAGCCGAGACCGGTACACCTCGGTCCAGGTCCTGTTTCTGTTCTGGCAGGACGACGAGGACGTGTCTACGATTCACTCGGCTGTTCGGGAGCTTGGTGAGGTCTTTGACAAGTACTACCATTATGGCTTCCAGGTTCAGACAATACCTTCGTCGTCTGATGGCTGCAAGAGCTCCTGGAGGTGGCTTTCGCGACAGCTCAACGAGTTTGCCGAGGACCGTGACGAGCGCGATGTCTTGAAAATTGTCTATTATGCCGGACATACATATCTAGACGGCAATCGCGAGATGGTCTTGGCGAGGTAAGGATATCACATGTGATTTTTTCAACTTGGTGCTAACATGAGTGTAGTTCGAGAGACCCAGAACGAGCTTCGACCATCCGATGGGGTGGAATTCAGCAGACCCTGGAGGAGGCTCGAGCCGATACTCTCATCATCATGGATGCGGCGTACTACCCATCATCTCGTATGGTTCGACAGCAAGGTGTTCTGGAGCTGCTGGCAGCGTCAGTGTCGGAGGAGCACTTCTATGGCCTCGATCGGTGTGCCTTCACACGAGCTCTGGCTGAGCAACTTCGAGTCAGAGCAGCACGGTTGAGCCCCCTTTCGGCCGCTGAGCTGCACGCAAACCTATTCTCCCACTATGCCAAGATGGTGCAGGACAAGAACCCAGAGCAAGAGGTGGTAACCAGCTTCCCCTCGCCGCTGCACATGATGATGTCGGGTAACTCGAGGCTTCCGTCAATCTTCTTGTCGCCGGTATACCAGAATAGCCCGATGCGCAGCAGCTTCTCGTCGTACGAGAACAGTCCGCAATTGCATCTGTCGATTCGTCTGGACGACGACAACGTGAACCTCGAGAGCTGGAACGAGTGGCTCCGGCTGATGCCCGAGGGAATCAAGGACATCAAGGTTGAAGGCCCCTTTCGAGCTACCTTTAGATGAGGAGCTGAGGGTTCTGGGATGGTACCCTTCACATACGTTCAACGGCTCAAGCCATACCATCAGTCAGCTACTGGTGCTCCTCTAGAAATAGAGGCGGCCGAATCCTCTAGAAACAGAGGATTGCTGTTTGGTTTACCCTGAAAATGGGAAGAAGCCTCGACCACGATGTCGGATGCTGTTGATGACCTGCTCCAGGACAGGACACTATGAACGGTGGTCCTGGGGACGGCTCTCTCAAAGACTTTGCAGCAAGCACGCACTCCCCTCTTGTTACGCTCGCATTGTTTTTTACCACACTATGATTTGATCTGCAACATGTAATGACGAGTCCATGAAATGAAAGCGCATGGAGTCTGATGGACCGGGCAAAAAGCAAAAGGGGGGGTGACGGACCCGGCAGGATATGGAACTGTGCCGGGGTTATTTGACGGACCGGACCAGGCCGAACAACGGACGGCCGGGCGGAAAGACAGAGGGATTGGCGAAAAGGCGAAAAGAGGGCCGAAAGGCAGGACAATGAAGAACATGGCTTGGGTTTGTTGGGTTTGGTTTGATTTGGTTGGGTTATAATGGCATATAGGCATACATAGCATCTCTGATTGTTTGTGTTCGGTTATCAAAAAGTTTCACTCCACCTCTCTGGACCTTGACATGGATGGACTCGGGCACGGACGGACAGCCTCGCCTGTCCTCGGGCACCTGCAGGGAATGACGAGGGCCAGCCCGACATGTGAAAAGGGCGGGCTGGGCTAGATGAAGGTCCAATGATGACGAAATAGTCAACGATTCGCAATGCCAGCCATCCTTTGCACAGGGTTGTTGAGGAGGAGGAGAAGGAGGAGAAGGAGAGGAGCAGACCGGGGCTATGAGTCGGGTGATGTAGCGGTGCTAGCTAGATGTGACTGTTCATGGAGCGGGACCGTGGGGGATTGTCCAAGGATTCTTTCAGGACAAGGCTGCGAGGTGGTAATTCGGTTATCGTATGTTTGCAATCGAGGGTCGAGGAGGGGTTTGAGAGTGTTTGATAGAAGCTGGGAGAAGCTGGTGGTTCCCCTCCATCATGACTCTTACCCTGCCATGGGTGGTGGTGGTGTCGAGAAAGCTCTGCTGTCTACGCGGCAGACGGTGACATGTCGAGCAACCAAAACCCCCCCACCAGGGGCCGCAACAGATGCATTGATATGGACAAGTCGAACAATTCAGACCCAAAAGGGCCAAACTAAGGCCGTGAATCCCGCTTGGCATCCAATGTTGCCTTACCGAGCACGGCCCAGCCATTCATTTTATCACCGAGGTGACCGCCCGAGAAATTTATCACCCAAGGAGAGGCCTGATACGATTTTCGGACGGGACCTGGGCTAGCTAGCCGCCATTGATCCATATCCAAGCCAGCACAGCAGGCGGGCAGCCCACCACCCGACCTCATACCTGACCTAACGCTACCTACCCGCCGCCGCCTCCACTGCACCACCAACCACAAGGTACCTAAAGCTACGCAGCCGCCCTCCATCCCATTGAGTGAAAAAAAAAAAGAAAGGCTTCCCGTCTGCAGCCCAACCTAACCTCTCACCTCTTGCAAATTCCTAAGCCTCTCATAGCTTTTTCCTCTTCCTCTCTTCTTTCCTTTCGTATTCATTCTCCTCCCCTCATCATCATACCCCCAGGACCCATAATCAAAATCTGATCGACATGGGCGGTGTCATATCTTCTTTCTCAGGCAGTAGCGGTGAAGACTCCATCGCCGCGCGACAGGCACTCGAGAAGAAGCTCGCCGACCGGGAAGAGACCATCTCGGTCCTTGAGGAGGACCTCAGCAAGAAGGAGAGGGAGTGCACAACAGTTTCTCAGGATGTCGACGACCTGAGGAAAAAGATCAAGGAGCTCGAGGCTCAGTCCTCGTCGGCTCTCGACGAGACCCACGCTCGCATCGCCATCCTGCAGGACGAGCTCAAGAAGGGCGGTGACACATCTTCCGAGCAGCTTCGCAGCACCAAGGAAGCCGCCTCCAAGAGCGCCCAGGAGCTCGACGCCGCCAAGGCCGAGCTGGTTGCCCTCGAGGACAAGTTCAAGACTCTGGAGCAGGAGAAGCAGTCCATCGTCGACCAGCTCGCCGCTCTCAAGGCCGAGCTCGCCGAGGTCAAGGAGGCCCGCGAGGCCCTCGAGTCTGCCCTCAACAAGGAGATTGCCACCCTCAAGGCTCAGATCACCGAGGCTGAGGAGAAGAACCAGACCCTGCAGCAGGCCCACAGCAAGCTCGAGGGTGACCTCACCGCCGCCTCCAGCGCTGCTGACGAGGGCAAGAAGGCCCTGACAGGCACCGAGGAGAAGTACAACACCCTTCAACAGACTCACGACAAGCTCGAGACCGACCTGGCTGCCGCTGTCTCCGCTCTGGATGAGCAGAAGAAGGCCTTGGCCGGATCCGAGGAGAAGTACGCCACCCTGCAGCAGTCTCTCGACAAGCTCAAGGAGGAGTCCGACGCTCAGCTTTCCTCCGCCAAGACCGACCTGGCTCAGGCTGAGGAGAAGACTGCTGCCCTTCAGCAAACACACGACAAGCTCAAGACGGATTCCGAGAGTGAGCTCTCATCGCTCAAGGCCCAGCTGGCTGAGCTTGCCGAGCTCCAGACCAAGCACGCCGCCCTCGAGCAGACCAACCAGACCCTGGAGAAGGAGCTGGCCGAGCTCAAGGAGAAGGTTGCTTCCCTGGAGAAGAACAACGAGGCACTTAAGAGCGATTCCTCCGCCGGGCTGGTGGCTGCCCAGAAGGAGGCTTCCGAGTGGCAGGAGAAGCACGGTGCCCTGCAGACCGCCCACGACGGTCTCTCCAGCGATCTTGAGGCTGCCAAGAAGCAGCTCGCTGACTCCGAGGAGGCCCAGAAGAAGTCCAGCGAGGAGCAGGCCGCTCAATTGGAGGCCGCCAAGAAGGAGACCGCCGAGGTCCAGGCCAAGCTCACCGCCACGACTGAGGAGCATGCCGCTCTCGAGAAGAAGCTCGAGGAGCAGGAGGCTAAGCTGAACGACGTCGAGAAGCAAGCGGAGGAGGCCAAGGCCAATGCTACAAAGATTGAGGAGGACCTCAAGGCCTCCCAGGCGGTAAGCAATCTCTCTTGACAACTCCACTTACAGAAGCTAATGAGTAAATAGGAGAAGGAAGCCCTCCAGGCCAAGATTGCTGGCCTCGAGTCTGACTCTCAAAACTCCAAGGAGGCCGAGTCCGGTCTCAAGACCAAGCTTGAGGAGGCCGAGGCCAAGGTTACCAGCCTTGAGGCTGATGCCGCCAAGGCCAAGGAGACTGAATCCGAGCTCAAGGCCCAGGTCGAGGCAGCCCAAGCCAAGGTCACCAGCCTCGAGGCTGAGGTCCAACAAGCCAAGGATGCCGAGGCCGCCTTGAAGACCAAGGTCGAGGAAGCTGAGGCCAAGGCCGCCAGCCTCGAGTCGGAGCTGCAGAAGGCCAAGGACGCCGAAGCGGAGCTCAAGGCCAAGGTTGAGGAGGCCGAGGCCAAGATCGCCACTCTGGAAGCGGATGCGCAAAAGTCGACCGACGCCGAGTCCGGCTTGAAGACGAAGCTCGAGGAGGCCCAGGCCACCGAGGCTGATCTGAAGAGCAAGCTTGAGGAGGCTCAGGCTGGTCAGACCAGCGCGCAGACTGAGAAGGAGGAGGCTCTCGAGAAGGTCAAGGCTGCCGAGGCCGAGAAGACCGCCGCCGTCGAGAAGGCCGAGGCTGCGGAGAAGGAGAAGGCTGATGCTATCGCCAAGGTTGAGGCTTCTGAAAAGGAGGCTTCCGAGGCCACTGGCAAGGTCGAGGCCGCTGAGAAGCAGGCTTCTGAGGCTGCCGAGAAGGCTGAAGCCGCCGAAAAGGAGAAGACCGAGGCTGCTGCTAAGGCTGAGGCTTCTGCTAAGGAGGCTGCTGATGCCATCGCCAAGGCCGAGGCCGCCGAAAAGGAGGCCGCTGAGGCCAAGGAGAAGGTCGAAGCTGCCGAGAAGGAGAAGGCTGATGCCATTGCCAAGGTAGAGGCTGCTGAGAAGCAGGCTTCTGAGGCGACCGAGAAGGCCGAATCTCTGGAGAAGGAGAAGGCCGACGCTCTCGCCAAGGCTGAGGCTTCCGAGAAGGAGGCTGCTGAAGCGGCAGAGAAGGTCAAGGCTCTGGAGGCTGAGAAGACCTCTGCGGCGGAGAAGGCCACTGCCCTCGAGAAGGAAAAGACTGATGCCGAGGAGAAGACCAAGGCTGCTCAGTCTGCCTTCTCCAGCGCCCTTGAGAAGGTCAAGGCCATCCAGGCTGAGAAGAAGGAGGCCGTGGAGAAGAGCGAGGCGTCCGCTAAGGAGACTGCCGAGGCTCTCGAGAAGATCAAGGCATTGGAGGCGGAGCTCAAGGAGCTCAAGGAGAAGCAGACCAACGGAACGGCCGAGGCATGAGCCAAGGCTACGTGACGTTGGTGATGTGAAGTGATGGATGGACGAGATGCCCCCTGACGAATCTCTCGGTGAAGAAGAGAAGAAAAAGTTTATATGATCGATGTATGACGCTGGATGAACTGAAATGTCTGTCTAATTCATATCACGGGAAACGAAGGAGTGGACACATGCGTCTTTGATGAACTCGATACCCTTACATTAGTTTTTAGAGCGTAATTTAGATGAGCGTCTATGCCACTCTTTTACCTGCCATCTTTGTCTCTATACTGTCCCTGTCTCTATGTTGTGACTGAGTTGAGTTGCCATTGGTGAAGCCATCACGGTTTGGGTATATACTGTACTCAATATATAAGACTGGTATTATCACTAGACAGTTGAAGGGTCCAGAATAGGCAATGGCCGAGACTCGAGATGGCGATGCTAGGGATCAATTAATTGGCTGCTTATGGTTTCATGCTCGCTAAGCCACCTCATCGCATCCTTCCTCGTGTTCTAGGCAAGCCTGAGCAGGGATCACATCACAGCCATCTTTTCAGCTCGGGGCTTCAACATGATCTCATGTCGACCAACTCATCTAGTCCTTGATAATTCCTTTCCAAGTCGAGAGAGAGAGAGCAGGTTGACGATATCCTTCCACCTTTAGAGACTCTTGTGTCATCGCGACCATGTCCTCGCTACGGACTTTAGGCGCCATCCTCTACCTCGCCGTCTCCGCGGCCGGGGCAAACCCCTCTTTCAACCTCGCCGACGGCCTCGTCGACGGCCAAACTGGCGACGACGCATGCCGCGATGCCTTCAGCGCCGACGTCGCGTGTGGGCCAGAATTGAACAAGTTCATAAGAACCCGCTCCATGTACCGCGAAGGAAGCCGTCTCCCCACCGATGAAGACCTGGACTCCTTCTGCACCGACTCATGTTATGTGAGCCTGCTTGAGTATCGGCAGTCCGTGAGGAGCAACTGCGGGGATGCCGTGTACAAGGAGCTTGGCGCCGGACGGCCCTGGAAGCCTTATCATCGCGCCGAATTGGCTCTCTTTGCGTACAAGCGCAGATGTCTCAAGAACCCGTCAGTTGAACGCTTGTTTATTCGACTCATTCCATTCCTGACTAACCATCCTCTAGTGATGGCCAATACTGCAACGTCTTGGGGGAAAAGGGCCTCCCCCGCGTCCTAACCGACCTGCGATGCGACGGGTGCTGGTCTAGGATGCTCCATCTTGAGGCTACATGCCCCCTCAACCCAAGAGCCTCAGAAAGGGCTACTCAACTTTACGCTTTTCAACGTTCATACTGCCCACCCGAAGGAAATTCGTTTAGGTCCGTCCCTCCTCTCCGATATTGGACGAAAACACTAACAAAAAATAGAGTGACGAATTGCTGGCGCGGAGGAGGAGACTGCACATGCAAGCAGCTCATCCACGTCAAACCAGAAGACACCTGGCTGAGCCTGTCCCTGGAGCACGGCGTCACAACGCGTGACCTGAGCAGGAACAACGGCCTCGACTTTGTCCCCGGGAACCTCCACCGCCTCGGCCTGCTCTGCATCCCCAGCCCGTGCCGCCTCCACGCCATCGAGGTGGGTGACACGTGCGAGTCGATCGCCGCCGCCGCGGGCGTTGAGAGGGATGAACTGGTGGACTGGAACCCTTATATTGAGTCTAGGTGTGGCAATCTCTCTTTCAGGGCTGGGGAGACGATTTGTGTGTCGGAGCGGTATGTTGAGGGTAGGTCTGATGAGGAGGCGAGGAGGAGGAAGGGTGCTCATGGTGACTCTCCATTTGATGTCGACCCAGATCAGGATGTCTTGATGCCGGATGACTTGTGATTGCAACAGACTGGAAGACGTAGATTATTGGGCATCTCTTGCTGCTGGACAGGAAGTGAAGGAAGTTAGTTGCCTGGTTGCTCAGAGGCCGAGATAGAAGTGCTCTCTGACACCATCCGTTGTCGGTCAGTTCCTTGAAACACTGGAGCTGAGATATTCTCCCGAGGAGGCGACAAAGAAGCCATTGGCTCTTCTAAGGCAGTCACTACAGTTATACCATGTATAACCTTGTATTCCTTTCAATTGACAAATGAGAAACGCCGTACGAGACATCCAGTATGCCGATATATCCAAATCCATCGAATTCTGCACACCGTCCAACACACCATCAACAGGCTCCAAAGATAAACTCTCCAAAGGCGTTTGTCAATCATAACACCATGAATCTTCTCAGACCCTTGACGAGCACCTTGAAAGCAAGAACGTGTCAACTCTACAGGCTGAGGATCTTCCTCACTTCGTCGTACGGGCTATGCAATACTGACTTGACACTGACGGTGTATGCTCGTTCAAGCACAACGCTACGCAGGCCCTCAAGTGAGACAGTTCTTCCGTGCTACAGCCACACGTCAATCTATTCGATCACCATCTCTTGGTGTTGTGTCGTCATGGCAGAATTCGCAAGACGGGTTCCGAAGATCTATCATGTTTCCAATACTCTGCCAAGTGTCAACCATGACGCTTCTGGAGAAGGAGAGATATATAGAAGAGAACCTCTCCCCTATCCTCTCTTATCTTGGTTGCTGCTAATGCTATACTCACACAATGACCGTCACCGACACGACCATGAAGCTGCCCACCGTGGTGCTAGACACTACGCTGACGGATCTATACCGTCAATCTGGGAGTCCCTGTGCCGACAAGTGTATTGGCCAGGTCCTTGGTACCTTTAGCGCGACTCTAACACTCGGTCCTAAGGTGCCTCCCAACCGCAAATACATCTATCAAGACAGCCCCTTCACTAGCAGCCATGATGTAACTCCCGCCGACGACGCTATAACGACCATCAAGTATCTCTCCCTCCTAAACCAGCGAGATGCTTTCATGTGTGGCACGTCGCCTGCCATCTTCTTCCATATGGGTTCCTCGTCACAGCGCAAGAGGCATGACCAGAAGCAAGTTGTCAAGACGCTAGCCATACTATCGGATGCACAGCGACCTCCCCTCGTCTTCTGCGATGGACCCGAGTACATCCCCATCAAGGAAGCAAACATCGATGTGGTGGCGTGCAAGGCTATCAGCGACTACCTTGAGGGGTACGAAAACGTCGTGCCGCTCGAGACGCATTGGTTCCTCAACACGAAGCGCGCCCTCGCCGAGTCTGGTCTCCCGACGCCAAAGAGCGTGGCTGTCACTGTCGAGGGCTTCCCCATAAACGCCGAGTCATGCTGTGCGCTCTGCATCGAGAACTGTCTGGATGGCTTCGTCATACCCAGGGGCTGCGCGGGGGCCCGAGGGACGTGGTTGAGGGAGCAGAATTCGAGGTTGTACCAGGCCGTCGAGTCGTACCCGCTGCCGTTTGTGCTCAAGAGCCAAATGACGTTTGGAGGAGCGGGTACGTTCATCGTGAGGACCGAAAAGGATCGTCAAGGAATCATCAACGACTTCGGAAAGGGCTTTCTCAGTCGTCTGCTCTCGTCCGTCAACGAGATCAACTCGCACCTCGAACCAGCGACCCTCCTCTTCTCAGACCTCATCCAAGACCCGATCGGCGACTACGGTATAACCTTTTTCGTCAACGAAAAAGGACGACGGCCCATCTTTCTCGGTGTCTCGGAGCAGATCATCGAGGGTGACACGGCATGGATCGGCAGCATTATCGACTACCGCCAGCAGAACGAGCTCCGTCTCAAGTTCTCCTCGCTGATGGTTCAGATCTCGGAATGGCTGCAGTCGTACGGCTACGTCGGGCCTGCGGGCGCAGACGTTCTTGAGGATGCCGATGGGACGCTTTATGTTGTCGACCTTAATGTGCGGACGACGGGGTCGTGTTCCCTGCCGCTGCTGAGGACTCACTTTACGAGTAGGGGCCTCGATTGTGCTTCTTCATTCGCTGTTGACGTGGAGAAGCGCAGAGATGACTTTATCAACATGTTTTCGAGCGAGTTCCAGGAAGGTCGCATGTGTATCCTAAGCTGGTACGAAGATGAGATGTCAGGATGTAGCTTAGGTCACTTGGTAGTAGGCGCACAGGACGAGGCGAGCTTAAAAGAGCTCACAGATCGAGTGAGGGAGACATGCGGGCATGTGATATTCTAAGCAACGACATGGAGAATTTCAACAATGGCTTTGCAGTTTGCGGTAATGGGCAAGTTTGACGATAGTGGAGAGGAGGTTGGTAATGCTGACAAGGGTCACGGTTAAACTGCCGAAAGCGTGGAGGGGGAGGGGAAGCTTTTAGTTGGAGGCGGCCGACCCTTGGGGTCTAAGCTAATCAAGCATAACTTGGTCTGAACCCAATTCACCGTCATTGTTTGTGTGATGAATTGGGCATCTTGAAGTCGATGGATGTGCTTGGGATGTGAGAATGACAGTGAGAGTGAGCTGTGAATCTTCACCTCCTAGCACAAGATGTAGCTACACGACATCATCACCATCACCATCACCAACCACTAGACTAGACGGATCCAACCTGCATGTGTAATCCCCTGCATGGGTTGGTAATGGCCCTGTCAGCCACATCAACCACCTAAACTAAACTCCCCTAGTCTCAGCTGAACAAAAGACACAAGGTTAAAAAGGGTAAAATGCAAGACAAGCTCCAATGAGAAGCGCGTAGCACAAAAAGCTCTCCTCTTCCTCCTCACCTTGTCTCTCCCTTTGCATCATCATAATTGCTTCAAGATGAATTGCAACGAGCTTCAGGGTCACGCCAAAGCCGACTGCTTCGTCGTCAAGAGGCCTAGGGCGCTGCAATGGTTCTACAAGGGAGAGCTGCAAAAGACATCTGAGGAGGAGCGTCAGGCGGGGCGCTTTGAGCTCTTCCTCGATCTGCTCTGTGAGTATCACCAACCTTGACTTTCAACAACAAAGACTAATTCACCGTAGACGTCGCCATCGTCGCCAACTTTAGCGATGAGCTGGCAGAGCATCCAGATGGCGCTCACCTCGCCAAGTACATCCTCATCTTCGCCCCGGCCTGGCACATCTGGGCCGACCTCCGCGAGATCATGAATTCGTACTACACCGACGACCTTCTGCAGCGCCTCGTCATCCTCTGGGTAATGGCCCTTCTGGTTCTCTACGCCAACAACGCCAATTTCGCCGACGAGGACATCTCAGCCATGCGCACCACCGTCGGCGCCTACCTAGTCGCTCGCTTCACCACCCTGAGTGTCTTCGTCCTCACTTCGATTGCTGCCTATCAGCACCGTACGCAGGCTCGCATCATGGCTGGCTTCATGTTTGTCGGTTTGCTCATCACTATTCCTCTCTTCTTTGAGAACATCAGCATCCGCGCCAAGGCTGCCGTTGTTGCAGTGTCCATCTTTTACCAAGAGGCGACTTGGGCCCTCACATTGAGTCCTTGGATCAAGCGCAAGCTGAAGCTGACATATAGCACTGCCGTCGATATTGCCCACGAGATTGATCGCATGGGTGCCTTTTTCATTATTATCCTTGGAGAGTTTGTGTACAGCATCATCGTGGGTAACAAGACGGGTATTGGATTGACATCCGGGTATGCCAAGGCCGTTTGCACTTTGATTATCGCCTTTGTGCTCAACTGGATCTATTCGAGCGGCGACGGCAGCATCCAGGCTACTCACCCGATCCGACGGTCCGCTTGGACGGCTTTCGGTTTCTTCCTCCTTCACCTACCGCTGGCGGCTTCGTTCCTCATCGGAGGTCACGTTGCGGCGGCAAGCACAGGGGTGGAAGAGTTTGAAGACGGACAGCGCTGGCTTCTTGGCGGAGGACTGGGAGTTGGCATGTTTTGCCTGTGGGTGTACGGGATGCTATATCGAGTTGAAGGAGAGTGCGAGCTCTTCCTAACCCAGGTTCCGCGTATCGGCATGAGGTTGGTTGTGGCCATCATCCTCATCGTGTTACCCGAGTCGCACAACCATCTCAACGCCGAGGACTTTATGTTTGTCATTATGGCTTTGTTCGGCTTCTTATTGATCTGGGAGACCATTGGTGGACTATCCAAGACGTCCAAGCTCTTTGAGCCTTGGAATGAGAGGTTCCCGCCGCAAGAGGAGGAAGACACAGAGAGCTTAGCGAACTAGAGGTAGAGAAGACAAGACGGGGTTGTTGATGAGTGGGGAGATACGTACAGGGTTTGTCAGTAGACGGAGTCTTGGCCTTTTGAGAGTAAAGTATGCATAAAATAACGCGAACACGAGATATACCTAGGTAGTTGAATCAAGCAATTGAGAGTTCGGTCATGGCCCAATGAGAGTCTGGCGTATTCTGCACTGGGGCACATACTTGCATTTGACGTTGGCAGTCATGAGGATGCACTGCCACGATGAGTAACTACCTCGAGACCTTATGCTCGAGCTGGAGGCTGATGGAAGCTTCCACGAAAGAGACCGAGGCATCGATCACTGAACGTCATCGCCACTAGTCGTCATCTGTGGCGCATGCTTTGTATCGAGCATCATTCCAAATTGCTAGCGGAGAGAAATTCGATGGCTGTGAAGAACAGTGATTCCAAAATTCAAAGTCTGTGAGGCAGCCCAATCAATGTTGTACCTTGGTAGACGGCTAAAGCCAAGAGAAAGAGGGCAGTGTTTTGCGAAAAGCCTGGGGTCTGCTACCTATTCACCCCGATGACCTTGTCATAAATCATGTACCTCTGGACCCATTTACATGCAGTCACCATGCGAAATGCGCAGAACAAGTACATGCAGGGACGACAGCTTGGCATCAACTGACCAATGTCTCTACCGCTGAATGAACAAACATAACTCTACAGATCATGGCCTCACAAAGAGGGGCTTTGGACTCTTCTCGTCCCTTTTAATAGAGGGTCTCATGCAAGCCTTGGGTACTGTAGATGCCGGAGATCCGAAAGGAGGCTGTGCGGCTTTCCCTAACTGCAACCCGATGTTCTCGAACCAATGGCGTCACCTGCGCCGCGCGCGTTGCGTGCGCTGGGGGCGATCGGGCAGGTCGGGGTCCGGGTGGTGACTGCCCCTCCTCCCCCCCCCATCGCATCCCGTCGCCTTTCAAGGTGGCGCGGGGTGGGTATCAGGAAGGCGCGAAGCTGTAGCAAGAAAGGTCACAGGTGGTAGCGGTAGTGGCAGTGGCAGGTGCCATCACGCCAAGGGGAAACGCTGACGACGAAAGAGGAGAGGACGGCACGGGAGGGAGGCAATCGCTTTAAAAGGCCAGCGGAGCCAGTGGTTCCTTTAAGTTCCTTCCTTGCACGAACGATTCCGTGATTCAGTTTGATTCATAGATTGTCAAACAATACTTTTCCCTCATTCACCTTACATCCTACGGGTACCTACCTATTACCTCTAGTACCTGCATCATCGACTCTCCCTCATCTGCGTCCTCAATCGCCGCAAGTATCCATCCCCATCGCCCTCACTAAACACTCCGTCATTATCTCTTCCATGGACGACTTTGCTCCTCCAACTGGCCCGCCCCCGCCCAAGGCCCCCGAGGTCCCTGCCGGATGGGCCGTGCGATGGAACGACCAGTACAAGGAATGGTGAGTTCTCAACCTGCATCCTTCGCCGCACATCCGTGTCCTGACTTGCGTCTCTTACAGGTTCTACGTCAACATCTACACCAAAAAGTCCCAATGGGAGAAGCCCACTGCTCCCGTCTTCCCCGTCGGTGAGGATGCGCCCCAGGGCCCTCCTCCCGGATACCAGCCCGGCGACGGCCCTGTACCGACAGACACAAAAAAGAATCCCTATGACGACCAGCGCAACCAGACAGTCGGCGGCCCCTCTTCTACCGAGGAAGATGATGCTAAGCTTGCAGCCAGACTCCAGGCTGAGGAGGATGCGCGCGCTCGCGGTGGCCCCGGTGGCCCTGATGTTCCTGCAGGATATGGCGGCTCAAATAGCCCTTTCCCTCAGAGCAACAGTCCTTATCCCCAGCAGTCTGGCAGTCCCTATCCTACAGAACTCCCTCCGAGGGAGAGGAGTAAGAGCGGTGGTGGCTTCCTAGGTAAACTACTGGGCAAGGGCAAGCAAATGGCCGGAGGCCATCAGAGCGGTTCTCCTGGTGGCGGCTATGGAGGCGGCTACCAGCAACAGCAGTATTACGGCCAACAACCCCAAGGATATCCTGGACAGGGTCCTCCCATGGGCTACGGCGCTCAACCCCATTACGGCCAACAAGGCTATGGCGCACCCGGTGGATATGGCGGTTACGGTGGTGCTCCCGGCTATGGTGGTGGCTACGGCGGTGGTTACGGAGGTGGCCACGGTGGCGGCTTCGGCGGCCACAGTGGTGGTCGCAAGCCGGGAGGTGGCGGTATGGGCATGCTGGGTGGTGCTGCTCTCGGTGCCGGTGCCGGTATTCTGGGTGGTGCTCTGATTGCGGATGCCATCAACGACAATGAACAAGACGCCTACCAGGAAGGTTTCGGTAAGTCATGACATCAAGTCCTGCATACTCATGACAGCGCTAACTCGTGAGTAGAAGATGGAGCCGACTATGGTGATGATGGTGGTGACTTTGGTGACTAAGGCAACAGCTGAGATGTTCTCATCCGGTCGCCCTCATGCGATTTACTTATGAACATGGTTCACTGGAGTCTCGGATTGGCGGTTGGCTGGGTTTTTTTCTTCATGAATGCACGATGGGTAGCAGGGATTTGGGTTTCGGATTGAGCATATGACTGAACCACACCAAAGGGTTTGGCTAGAATTCCAGAAGAATTGGCCTCTATTGGGCAGAACCATTGACTCAAGGAGAAGCCAAATTGATTAATGATATCCATTGCCAAGGGCATCCAACGCCCGTTGTTTCATAATCTCTCTATCATATCATATGCTGTAAGCCTCTCGGCAACGCCACCTCTTGGGTTTATATCCCGGTGATCAGGTCACAATTCCGATTTTGTATGTGCATTACCGTCTCACGCCCTGGTTCTTTGAAGAGCCACCGCCATTGTTGCCGCTGTTTCCGCCCTCCTTCTTGTTGGAGCCGGCGAGATAGGCAGCCATATCAAAGTTGGTGAGAGGGTTCTCGCCCGAAGCCTGTGCATTCATGACGGCGTTCATGGGGCTGTTCTTCTGCTGAGCTTCAAACTCGGCGCGCAGCTCGGGATCCACTAAGTAGCTTGTTAACTTTTGTTCAAGTGTTGAGGTGGTGTAGGGGCCACGTACTGCTGTCCATGAGTTTGGGCATGCCGACCAGCAGAACCAAACTGACAAGAGCCATGAGGATCATGGGGTTCTTGAGAATAGAAAAGACAGAGACTAAAGTCACAAGGTCAGCATCTTTTTCAAACCGCGAGCAGCCGGATATCCATCACTCACATTGCGGCCTCTCCATAAAGTAGTTCTTAGAGCCAATCGCCCTAACCTCGAATCCCCTCCCCTTGCTCCCCTCCTTCACGGGGACAACCTCGCCCTTGTTTCCCCAGTCATTTCCGCGGAAAGTCTCCCACGCCTGGACGACATCGTGCTCAGCGCCCTCGACGACCTGGATGTCGATGCGTAGCGGGTGGAACGCGTCGGTCGGGGCGTGGATGTCGGCGAGGTACGACCCGGGAGTGACGTTTCGGAAGACAAAGGTGTTGGATGAAGATAGCGGCGCAGAGTAGTGCACGCCGGAGGAGGAGAGCGTCGCGTGGGTGGAAGGCGGGAGGGTGAAGGGGTTCGGCTTCGCGGGGAGGTACAGCGTAAGAGGATCAGAGGCGAGAGCAAAAGAGAAGAAGGCGCTGAGGAGAGCGCCAGTTTCGGGGACCGTGAGACGCATCTTGAAGGGAGGGATTGGCGATGAGGTTTTATGGGTTGAGGATGGTGGTGATGTGTGGAGGTTGGACAGAGTGACGTTTGTGGTGTTGAGAGTTGTTGCTAGAGACCAAGTGGGCCAATCAGATTGAGTCTAGGCGGGTGTGGCTTGGAGCTCCTTGTCAGCCTCAATTCGAGCACGCAACGTTATGGCGTCAACTTTTTTCATCCCATCTTTTACATCTCAGGCATTCAATTGGTTTATACATCATGTAATTGATAATAAGATGACGCTTTCTTCATTCAACTATCTTCATTGGGTATTTCATCAAAATCATCCCCGTCGCTCTTTATCCAAACAGCAAACAATACTCTATTCGTCTTTCTAAGGAGCAATGGGGGCCTCGGCCCCCTTACCCTCGGGGACAACAACCTTTTGCTCCTCGCCCTTGGTGGTGGCGTCGGCGGCAGCCTTGAAGGACTGCTCAAAGTCGGCAATGATGTCGTCAATGTGCTCGATACCGACCGAGATTCGGATCAGGTCCTGAAAAACAACTAGTTAGCAAGGAACAAGTGACAAGAGATAAAGAATGCTTACCTCGGTGACACCAGAGCTGAGCTTCTCCTCGTCAGAGAGCTGCTCGTGTGTGGTGCTCCAGGGGTGGATGGCAAGGGTCTTGGCATCACCAACGTTGGCAAGGTTGGAGATGAGCTTGAAGCCGTCCACAACCTCGCTGCCGGCACCGCCGCCCTTGACGCCGAAGCTGAGAACACCACCGAAGCCTCGCTTGAGGTACTTCTTGGCCGTCTCGTGGTAGGGGTGGCTCTCGAGTCCGGGGTACGAGACCCAGCTGACGTAGGGACTGGCCTCGAGGTACTTTGCGAGGGCCAGGGCGTTCTGGGCGTGGCGCTCGGCGCGCAGGCTCAGGGTCTCGGTGCCGAGGAGGAGCTGCTGAGCAGCAAAGGGGTTGAGGGTGGCACCAAGGTCACGGAGGATCTCGACTCGGGCGCGGATGATGAAAGTGGCAGCGCCGAAAGTCTCGTAGAACTTGAGGCCGTGGTAGCCGTCAGAGGGCTCGTGGAACTGGGGGAAGCGGTCGGCGTGCTTGAGCCAGTCAAACTTGCCAGAGTCGACGACGACACCGCCGATGGTGGTGCCGTGGCCGCCGATCCACTTGGTGGCAGAGTGGACGACAATATCGGCGCCGTGGTCGATGGGGCGGATGTAGTAACCACCAGCACCGAAGGTGTTGTCAACCTAGGGCAGGTGAGCCAATGGCAAGCAAGTAACTCGGGGTTTCAACTTACAACAACGGGAACACCCTTCTCGTGGGCAACCTTGGCAATAGCCTCCAGGTCAGGAACGTTGTACTTGGGGTTACCAATGCTCTCGAGGTAGACGGCCTTTGTCTTGTCGTCAATGGCAGCAGCAATGTCCTCAGGCTTGTCGCCGTTGATAAACTTGGTCTCGATGCCCAGACGTGGGAGGAAGACCTTGAGCTGGTTGTAGGTGCCGCCGTAGAGGTTGGAGGTGGACACGATGTTGTCGCCGGCGTGGGCCAGAGTGTTGATGGCGATGAACTGGGCGGCCTGGCCGGAGGAGGCGGCGAGGGCAGCGGCACCGCCTTCGAGAGCAGCTATTCTCTTTTCAAAGACATCGACCGTAGGCTGTTGTGCTTGTTAGCCAATAGCTTGCTTGCAAAGTGAAGCCGAGGCAACTCACGTTCATGATACGGCTGTAGATGTTGCCAAACTCCTTGAGGCCGAAAAGCCTCGCGCCGTGAGCCGAATCATCAAAGACGTAGCTCTATTCGAAGCCATTGTCAGCATTAATTACCGAGCTAAGAGGTTTGGAAGCCGACGACCCGAAAGCTGTATGAATCGGGGAGGTGGGTCATTTGTGGGGGAGGCACAAAAGCAACAACAGACGTACAGTCGTGGCGTAGATGGGGACGGCTCGAGAGTGGGTAGTAGGATCGGGCTCAGCGCTAAAGGAGAGACGTTAGCTGAAGCTATTCAAGATGATTATTGTAGACGTGGTGTCGTCCAAGGGCGAGGTTGAGGGTGAAAATGGTGGGATGTAAATACCCCGCCATCAGGGTGAGGTCGAGTTGGGAACGTACCCCGCGTGGAGCTGCAGCGTCTCAAAGTTCTTGCTCAAGTCGGACATGATGAGAGAGGAATAGGTGAGAAGAGCAACGGAAGAGTGAAAAGAAAGTTGACAAGTCTCTAGAAAAGTCTAAACAAGAAGAGGGGACAAGAGAGAAGGAGGGAAAGGGAAGAGGTTCAGCTTTGCAGTTCGTGTCATTGCTCTTTATACTTTTGCTCAACACCCCCCTCAGAAGAAAGTCCCCTTGCGTGGAACAAGCAAGTTATGCGCTCAGCAATGGTCTTGCATCCAGCTCAACCACCAAGCCCAGCTCTGTCCCCCTCGCAGACCCCTACTTGTCCCCGTTTCCCCTGCCTCGGACAAGCAGAATTGACAACAGACAAGACAATCCCACGACCTCTCGCGGTGTCACCATCCAATCCAAGCCCCTTCGGGCATGGGCCTGTGGGGAAGGTCTCGGAGCACGCCATCGACGACAAGTCCCATCGCGTCGATTTCGAGGTCGCCTCATTCGCTGTGCCCCCCGCGAACAACTGCCCATGAGTTGTGAAGTATGAGACATGGCTTCATCCTCTCCTCTGTCCGGTTGCCGGAGCCCATGGTGCAATTCCGACGGCCGGACCGAGGGCCGTTTAGCTGCTGCGCCGTGTGCCTGGTTACTCGAGTTTAATCGGACGTTTTACGTTTCAATAATATTGAGACTTCTTGTGCTTCCGTGGTCGGGCATGTGGCATGTGAGCTTTCAACTCCATCATGTCGATCCAAGTGCGGGGCAGGTGACAGGTTGACCGAGGGAACATTGAGAGTTGAAGAACGAGGGGCACAGAAGCGGGATGACAAGCTCCCAAAGCGGCAACTCGAGGGTTGCATTCTACAAGGTAGAAACCAAGAGGTACAGATACTCTCACTCAGTGTATGTACATGGCTCGTCCAATATCTCGGTATGGAATGGATCATGATGGATGGATGGGCAAATAAACCTCCCCCATGGCACAACGAGATCATCCCCAGCTCTTACATCGACCTGCAGCATTACCCAATGCCACCGCAGGATGGTGCAATTGGCTTCCATGCTGCCATCCCGCTCTTGTCCCCCACCATCAACAGACACAAACTCGTTCCAAGACAATGAGGCGTCGACACCGCGAACCGGAGCTGTCGGGGACACCACCCCTGGGCGACAGCACGACTAAGCCCAATAGGCTGTGAGTTCTTAAATTGAGAACCTCCCTCGTACGACTTCGAACCCTCGTCCTCTTTCGATTCTGGCATACGCACGAGCCTCACCTCACCTCACCCCCGGGCGCTCCTCGGTCTGGAACTCGACATGATGTATGTGTCGTGATTGCGATAATTCAACGATAATCCAAGGTCCATTGAAAACGAGCCAGCCCGGCTGCTCTTCAGCTCCCAAAAAGGTTGCCAGCTTCCTCTCTCGGACGATTCTAGCTATTCAGCCATGCTATGAGCTACCAAAAAAAAACGCCTGGTGCCGCCACCACCGCCCCCTCCATGAGGGGAAAAAAAAAAAAGAACTCCAGAAGGTATTGTCCTTGCCGATACACCTTTAACAATTTGGAGAGGCCATACCGGAATGGCGCCGTCTATCTCCTTGCAAATCAATCAATGCCTGAACGCCTGTCATGAATCCCATCTTCCGTCCTTTACGCATTTCCCATGTTGTATCGAAAGCATCCGAAGCTGAGTGACCGGCCAGCATTCAGCTGAATAAATGCCGAGGTTGGACATCGCTCCACGTCTTGGATGTTGTAATTTGGCCCTAACTTTGATATTTTAGGCCTCTTCAAACTTGTCCCATTTCCCGGCTGTTGTCGGCGTACTTGGGTTGCTCAAAGCCCCTTTTAAACATGTCCTTGGCCATGAGGATTGTCGTGGCGATCCACGTCGTGAACTGGCCCGCGGCAACCACGGCGTCGGCCCGGCCGGAAGAGCAGACGGCTCCCTCGCAAAAGATCAGCGACCCGATGTAGATGGCGATCGCAATGAAACCAGCAAAGTATAAAGCGGCGTTGACGGATTCGACCCCGATGGCGACGTATTGTTGTGAGAAGCGAGGTGCGAAACGAGGCACCAGTTCCAGGTATACGAGCGAGAATACCGAGAGGATCGATGATACGAGGAGGTAGTTGAAGGGTGATGGTATGGACTTCTTGTTGCTCATAAACCAGTTGATAACTGCACACGGAATAGGTTAGTCACATCAGATCTCGCTCGATAAGGGCCCATCGAGTCTTGACGCCAAGAACTCAGCTCGGCTCAGCTCTTGGTCAAAAACGCCGTGGTCTCAAATGAGGCCATTTGACTCTCTCAACGCACCATAGCTGCTAAGACTGATGCTGGCTAAAGACAAGGCCAGCTGCAAAACTCGCAGAGATATGAGGACGACTCGACCCATGATGAAATAAACTCTCGGCAGCGCAGGGGCGGGATGGCCGAGACGAGGCGAAGACTAATAAGACACACGAGGGATTCTCTCCAAGAAAGAAAAAAAAAAAGATGGACAAGTTTCCGACAAGAATATCGAACAGACTTTCGCCCAGAAGGAGGGAGAAGGTCCCAAGAACGACGGCAACGTGGGAATCTATATAAACCAGGCCGGCTGACGAGACATCTCTCAGACGATGTGGGGTCCGCGGGCGATCCAAGGGAGATGCTCCGAGAGAGAGACCGTGGACCCGTCAGGGAACCGCAAGGGGCCACTAAAAAGGAAAAGGGAGTCAAAGAGAGAGAGAGAAGAAAAAAAAAGACCTTTTTTTAGGTGCCGAAGGAAACGTCGATCGGAAACAAGCAGGATGGTGGCATTAAAAATGTCCTTTTCCGGGTATCACCAGAGGGGCGCATAGTACTGCAACGACAACCAGCGCCGTCTTGAGTCGTGCTTTCTGACCCGCCGAGGCAACGCTGAGACGGGGCACGTCAATGTGAAACGACCTTGTTTCTAGGGGCAGGTCCTCTTTTTTAATGCGAGGGTCCCTTATCGAGGTGACGCTCTTGGGCATCACCCATCCCATCGGCAAATGTCAAAAACCGTGCTCAGGACCCAAGACGGCATCCAGGGGCATCATCAATGCGCTCATGCGAACCCGCATCAGGACCAACAACCCTTTTCTGTCAATGCTGAGCAACTCACTCAGGTAGAGCGACCGGCCACAAGGGGATCCCTACCTCGTGCGGCCCAGTCGGATTCGTAGGATTTCCCAACCAACCAGCCAGGTCGTCGACGGGCGTGCCAGCGCTGTGAGACGGTTTGCTGCAGATCTCGTAGATCCTCTATGGCCTCGCATACCGTACCGTGGTTGAAAGGCGTGAGAGCCCGTGATATGAGCTGGGAGATGACCGGACGGAGGCTCAAACAGAATGTGACGGGAATGCAGTCACAGCGGCCGGGCCAGGCTTAGAGCCTGATTTGCGGCCGGCACTACTGTTGCTGATCATCCAGCCCTAGCTGGGTGCTGGCCAAATAAGACGGGCCACTCGGCCAATAATGTTTGCGACATGCCTACAGGCCTCTCGAGTGAAGAACGGGAGTTGGGAGTTGAGATGCAACATCGGCAGCCGTGTCTTCGGCTGTTGGTTCTTCGAAGACAGACATACATAGCTGGCGAGATTGCGATGATGATCCGCATCAGCAGCCGCTTGGCATGCTGTGAGTGTCCGTGAGAGGGCCGGGAATGCCAGCACGTGCAGGCAGCGTCTCACGTGCCGGAGCGCGACTCGACTCGGGACGGGAAGAAAGAAAAGCGTGACCTGGCAGACAAGAATTTGTGTTTTCCGTCTGCGTTGAAGAGGTGACGTCGTAGTCCCAAAGCTTGAGTATGAGCAACGGTCCTTTCATCTGGTGACAAGCTAATCACAAACTTTGTGAACGGCATATCCGTAGTCGGCCAACGATATCGTGTCTCGAGTTAATCAACAATATTGAACAACGTGGTCGTCCTGAAAGATTCGCTCCTTGAGCGCATAATCCGTCATGATGTTGAACAAGACAGAGGAGGCATGGATTTCGTTGCCGAAGGATACGCGATTGGTTTGTGGTAAGATTCTGGGGAGACGAAGGATCATGTCATGAACCAGACAAGAAAAGAAAAAAAGAGGAGACGAGGCCGTGAAAGCTGGGGGAGATGGACAAGGGCATGTAGCGACAGCCAGTTAAAACCAGACAGATTGTCGAGATGGATGGGATCACGAGGAAGCCAAGCCATCAGATGAACTTGACAAGAAGTGCTCAGCCACATTGAATAGATTTGGGGAAAGGAAGAAATTCACATGAAACCGAACAAGACCCGACAAGACTGACTGGCCTTCACTCAAGGGTCAGAGAAGGGGGGGGACACGCCAGACTCTTTAAGACAAAGAACCATCTTCTGTTTGGACAGAAGACGGGAGGCATCAACTCCACTTTCTTGGTCTTGCAGCCTCCCTAGCGTCCGTTACGACCGACTCGGGGGGGAATGGGGAGCAACAGAGTGCTGACGGTGCGCATGTGCCACAGCATGTGTTTGTTGTACGACCCCATGTAATTCATTCACCAATATCTCTGTTTCTGGACGGGCATCCTCAGTCGCCTGTGTTTTTCTTCTGCACAAAAGCCACTGCGTCCACAGCGTGCGCAAGTGCTGACAAGCTGAAAAAAGAAGGGTGATACTGCGCGCTCCAAATGTCGTTGAGAGACTCAACAGCAGGCCGCAGTGAGACTTGACACGAGATACATACAGCGCTCTGCCGTCATGGTCATGGCAATGGCAATCTCATGGCGACCACCCCCGCATTCTCTCCATAACATGGACCCTCGCCAAGTCGTCTAGGGCGATTCAGTCCAGCGCCCATCTTGCCATCTCCAGGTCATGGCCTCGGCTCAAATCTCTGAATAAGGCCATGCCCGAGTCCTTTTCCTTCCCTCCGCCCATGCGACGACGGTTTATTGTCCTGTTCGCGACAAACCAGGCCGAATCAGCCAGTCACAGCGAGGCCAATTTCCCCATGCTTCGGGGACATGCAGAGGCCCGGCGTGCCCCCCCGTGCCCCAGTCCAGAGATGGATGGAGAAAAATCTGGGGCTGCCGAGGCACATGGGGTTTAAAGGTGCGGCGCCTCGGTCCCTCCTCTCCAAGCTTGACGTTGGAACCTTGGAAGCCGATGGCGTCGTCGGGGGCTTGGGTGTCCATTAGTACCAGTACCGTACAGTAGAGCTGCTCAAAAACCCAATCCCCTCCGATCCAGTCGCCGTCGTCTGTTTCTCTCTTGTTATTTTTCCCCGTGCCTCTCCCTCATCCCTTGCTTTGCTTGTCTGGGCCGTCCACGACAGTAGAACCTTCTCTCAAGGCATCATCGCCATTGTCCTTTTTGCTTCCTCCAAGTAAAAAGACCCAAGATCCAGGCTCCTTCCCAGCGTCCCCAGACTCTCCCATCGGCTCCGTGTCTTGTCTTGTCTCGCCTCGCCTTCCCGGGCCGCTTCCTCCGATCCATTCTCCAGCGTCGACCCGTCGACGACTCGCCCTCGCGACCATGGCGCCTCAGACAGAAAAGGACTATGCCGCCTTGTACAAGAAGCTCTCGACTCCTCCGCCCCCGGGCTCCCCCTACGGACTTCCGATCCCCGGCTCCGAGCGGCCCAACCGATCCCCCGTCTACCGGCACTGGGCCGTCCGCGACGGGCCTCTCATCACCACGCTAGAGCCCGAGGTGCACTCGACACACGACGTCTTTGAGAGGAGCGCCCGGAAGTGGCCCAATGCCAACTGTCTCGGCACCCGTCACTGGAACCCAGCTTCCCAGAAGTGGGAGGACAAGTACGACTGGCTCAGCTACGCCCAGGTCGACGCCCGGAGGAAGAACTTTGGCGCCGGCATTGTCGAGATCCACAAGGCCATCAACTACCCGGCCGACAAGTACGGCGTGGCACTATGGTCGCAGAACCGCGCCGAGTGGCAGATAACTGGTAAGACCTCCCCTCCCCCGAGCTCCGCGACACGGGCCGTCATGTGCGTGTAAATGTGAAGTCTAACATGTCTTGGTAGACCTCGGCCTTGTTTCTCAGTCTCTCTACTCCGTCTCCCTCTATGAGACACTCGGCCCTGACACAACCGAGTACATCATCAACCATGCCGAAGTCGCCTGTGTCGTCTGTTCTCTGCCTCATATCCCCGTCCTCCTCAAGATGTCGCCTCGCCTGCCCGGCCTGAAGCTCATCGTGTCTCTGGACCCTCTGGATCATGGCGAGCTGGCTTCCCACACCAAGGCTGCGGTTCTCAACGAAATCGCTTCTCATCATGGTATCCAGATTTTCTCCATGGCTCAGGTTGAGGAGATTGGTGCGAGGTCTGGACTTGCGCCTCGAAGCCCAAGCCCCGATGATGTGTGCACCATCAACTACACCTCTGGCACCACTGGTAACCCCAAGGGTGTTTTGATTACCCACAAGAATGCCGTGGCTGCTATTGCGGGTGGAAGAACCAACGGAAACATTGGTCCAGGTCCCAAGGACGTTCACATGTCGTATCTGCCTCTTGCGCATATCTACGGCCGTCTTATTGACCAGATCGCATTTTCTGAAGGCTCAGCCATTGGCTTTTTCCGAGGCGATATTCTCGGTCTGGTTGACGATATGAAGATTCTCCAGCCCACTGGCTTCATTTCTGTACCACGACTCTTCAACCGCTTCAACTCGGCTATTCGAACCGCCACCATTGAGGCTGACGGTGTCCGAGGCGCCCTGTCTCGGCGTGTCATCAACACCAAGAAGGCCAACATGCGAGCGGCGCCCGGCAAGGCCTCCAACTCACACTTCCTGTACGATAGAATCTGGACGCCCAAGGTCAAGGCCGCTGTTGGCCTCCAAAAGGCCCACAGCATGGTCAGCGGCAGCGCTCAGCTCGACCCCGATGTCCAGGAGTTCCTCCGCGCTGCCTTTGGCAACCACTTTGCCCAGGGATTCGGCATGACGGAAACGTATGCCGTCGGAACCATCCAAGCACGAGGCGACTTTACCCTCGGCAACATTGGTGGCCCCATGTGCTGCGTTGAAATTTGCCTCGAGTCGGTGCCAGAGTTTGATTACACGGTGGATGACAAGCCCAACCCGCGCGGTGAGCTCCTGCTACGCGGACCCGTCATCTTCCGCGAGTATTACAAAAATGAGGAGGAGACCAGCAAGACGCTCGATCCCGACGGATGGTTCCACAGCGGTGATATCGCCGAAGTCGACAAGATGGGCCGCTTCAAGATCATCGACCGTAAGAAGAACGTGCTGAAGCTGGCCCAGGGCGAGTACATCTCCCCCGAGCGCATCGAAAACGTCTACATGGGCAGCACCAACCTCATCACCATGGCCTACGTCCACGGCGACGGCACTCAGTCGTCGCTGGTCGGAATCTTTGGCATCGACGTGGAGAACTTTGCGCCGTTCGCCAGCAAGATTCTGCAGGAGACTATCGCCCCCAGCGAGGTTGCAGCTCTCCGGGAGGCGGCCAACAACCCCAAGGTGAAGGCCAAGTTCCTCAAGCTCCTGGATGACATTGGTCGCAAGCACAAGTTTAATAGCTTTGAGAAAGTGCGCAATGTCCACCTCGAGATTGACCCCTTTACCATCGACAATGGGTTGTTCACTCCTACGTAAGTTTTTACCCCAAAAATGACGTTTACTGGCTGGCTAACAAAGTAAAAAATAGGCTGAAGCTGAAGCGTCCTCAGACGGCCAAGGCTTTCCGGGACCACCTGGACCGCTTGTACGAGGAGCTCAACGCCCAGGAACCTACTGGCAAGAGCAGGCTGTAAGATAGCAAGTTGTAGAGGGCTTAAACATTTTATTTTGGCGTCAGAGGGCCATCGAGGATATAGTGTGTATGTTAGGAGGTAGTTAGCGACTTGACCTTGTATATGACTGAAATACTACCACCATATTGAACTGATTCCAATTGACAACGAATCCGCATGTAAATGTCAGGCTTCGCACCTGGGGGAATGCCTGCTTGACTACTCACTTAAAGACCGTGTTTCTTTCATTAATTCATATTTAAAAGACAATTCAAACCTGAAGCTATTATTCCTAGAAATAGTTATAAATACAGCTAAAGGGAGCAGGTTTTATTATATAACTACTAAATAGCATCTTTTACTTATAATATAGTTATATACTACTAATAGCTTTAAAAGACCTTATAAGCTAGTATTAGATAAACTTTATAAGTATTAGCATTTTAATGAGTCGGGTTAAGATTTTTCCGCCTTCTATACCCACTAATCCCCATGCTTAGGCCCTTTAGCTGCCTGGTAACCTCGCAACCTCCGCTAAACGGGGCGATGTGGTAAGTGAACTCTTCCAGCCTCTGCTATTACCTCTTGGAACGCGTGGAATCGGCCTATCTTGGCCCTCTTTACATATCCAAGCTGTCAGGCTTTTTCCCCAATGAGTTTCGGGCTAACAACGACTATTACCAGGCCATTCAACGACGGTGGTGGCCGTCCGCCTGTGGTGCCGCTCTCGCTGTTAACCACTATTCCGCCGCCCCGCGACGAACCACCCCAAAAGCGCCGTCGCGTCGATCACAGCGAGACGCGTTGGAGACCCGTCAAGGACTGTCTAAACCAACAAGTCGTACCACACGTCAGCAGAGCCATCGGGACACTGTCAGCGAGTGTTTACCGCGTCAATGACATTGCGATAGGGGTACGGAGAGGCCGCAGTCAGGGCATGTGGGTTAGAGTTTGCTAACAAAGGGTCTATCTAGACGCTCACCGAACTCACCGGGAGCAACTTCTTTCGCACGCGATGGGACGAGACGGGCGGTTATCTTCTTCCGCAGGATGAGGCCTGGCTGGGGGCGCAGGCGCGCGACTGCGTCAAGAGGCTCGCGGCAACGGGAGTAGGTGTGACAAAGGATGAGGTTACGGAGAGGGTGGCTAACGAATCAAAGGAATACCACCATCAACCTACACCTTCAAATACAAAACCAGCGACAATAATCACCGAAATACCGAAGCCTCTTGCTGTGCCTACACCCCCTACGAAACCCTCCATACCATTTGAGAACCTTGAACCACCACCCTACAAGCCCCGAGAGCGGTGCGAGCCAAAACCCAAGAACCGATTTTACCAGCTCGACGCACGCCCATATCGAACAGCAGCAGACCGCAAAGCCATCGAGCAGGGGGCAAAGAAGCCGGTGAGGGTTAATAGAACGGTCGTCTCACAACCCACCGCCTACCATGTCGACTTCACCGCCCAAGAAGTTGCCGAAATCGCCAAATGTCTTTCAGCGTACGAAACAATACCCGTCCCAGCGACATATGAAGCGCTCGCGCAACGATGTATGAAATACAACATCCCAACATTGGTCGGAAACAGCATCAAGGGGAGGTCTATTGAGGACATTCGCAACTTCTGCTCGGACTTGCTGGCGGGACAGGCCACATCCCCTAACGACCTCCGAGTGTTGTCATTAAGTGAAGGACCTAGCAAACAGCAGGCCCAAACGAAACGGACCAGCCAACTTTCGTCACTGCTCTTAGCGCGCGAGCTGTACGGAAACAAGGGCTTTCACCGAACGAGAAGATACGTCAACTTTCAGAACGAGTTCAAGACATTGCGCGAGGACGAATTCGAGGTGGTGGCCGAGTTCACCAACTGCGCGGGCGATATCACGACTAGCGCATGGGTTTCCAACAACAGCTTTCTCTGCGGAACCACTGCGCATTCCGATACACACAACCAACAATATAACAAGCCAGGCAACCTGCTCCTCTGTTCTACGAGCAAGGGCACATTGCGCGCCTTTCCCGACCACCGAATACCGCGGCCACATGTGGAAAAGGGAGAGAATTCTACAGAGGCGATGCGCCGAAGTCAGGACCCATGGCTATACTCGTCAGTCGTGTCATCAGATTACGACCAGCTTAATGATCTGGCCTACACTTCGAGCTTTGACAAGACGGTCAAAGTGTGGAAGGTCGACCCGAATGGCGAGGATATGGAGGCCATCGCAACGTGGCAGCACACTGGCAACGTCAACTTTGTAGCTGCCGCAAAAGATGGATCCGGCCGCGTAGCCACAGCCGCAGACTCGCCCACGGATGCTGTGCGAGTTTACACCGTCAACAAGAACAACATTGCCGACAGCCCATACCAGACCTTTTCTTGCTCACGAACTGACGCTGATGGCTCTGACAAGTGGGCTTACTTTCCAGCAACCATGCAATGGGGACGAGCACCAGGAACACAGCATTTGCTTCTCGTTGGATATTCCCCTCGTAGCCGCAGTGGCGACGATCACGACATTCCCGAAGAGAAGAGAAACTCTGGAGAGATTACACTATGGAATGCCGCGGAAGGTCGTCGCATCCCTGTCATGACAGCCTCAACGGCAAACGTCTTTGAAGTCGCATGGCACCCGAATCTGCAACGCTTCATCATCGCCACCACGCCCACAGGTCTGAATGTAGTTGGCCACAAGATCCGGACGCAGGTGCATGTCTTCCAGCGCGATAGGGAGCGCGCGGATGGGGGATATGGTCAGTTCCAGGCACTAGACTGCTATGCCTCAGATATTAACGAGCTTACCATCCTGCCAAACTCGGTCACCCACGCTTATGTCACCGCTGCGTGTACCGATGGCAAAGTATATATATGGGACACGGCACAAGGCGACAAGCCGATCCACACCCTCCGGCACGGGAAGCCGATAGAGGAATACTACGGCGACCGAGAAAAGGAGGACACCGGCGTCAAGTTCACAGCATGGGGCTCCTCGCCGGATCGGTTCTACACTGGATCCAGCGACGGCGTCATCAAGGTCTGGAACGTGCGCAAGGGGAAAAAGCCCTTTGTGCGAGACGTCCTCACGGCTCCCGGTCCGATCGCCTATGGCGGATTCTCCCCGGATAACTCCAAGCTCGCCATCGGAGACGCGACGGGCCGCGTCTTTGTCCTCTCGGTGGACGAGCGCGACACGCCAGAGTCGCACTTCATGACCCTCCCCGGGACCGATCGGCGAATCCGCCGACCGAAACCCCTCATCCCGCACCCTGAGCCGGACCCACCCGGCGCCGACTCGGACGACGACGCCATGTCCGACTCCGACCTCTCCGACTGCGACATCAGCACCTACACCCGCCGCACATATCTCGACACCAAACAGCTTTCTCTAACAAATAACCCTGTCATCGGTGCCGTCCAGGGACCTGATTATGCCTCGACGGGCTTCTTTCGCCGCGATGCGCACCTTGACAGCGACCCGTCACTACCCCTCCTCGCCGACTTTGAGCGCCAGCAGCAAGACAGCGAAGCCGCTAGCCTCGGCGGTCGGCGCCGCTCCGTGCGTCGGGTCAAGCAACCAGGACCCCCGGATGAGTGCCTTCAAGCCGCCCACGCTCAGAATCAGAGCCGAGATTTAGATATAGGCCAGCTGCCGGGCGAGGAGATGGATGAGCTCGTCAAAGCTGGTGCATTGCTTACTGTCGAGGAGGATTGGGGGTTTAGATATGAGGAGATGCCCGATGGGCCGCTTGGTGTTTAGGACACCTCATGTTAGGATTACATATCACGGCTCAGTGTGGCCGGTTAACGCTTGTAGTGATGACTATCTCTTGCTAATAAACACACATTGCTATAAATCATAATTGACATGTTCGTAACTGGGTCGCTAGCCAACAGTCTAGCGAGATATAGATGACCCCCACCCCGGATGGAGAAACGAACCCACACGACCCTTTTCCACGAACGTTTGCTACTTGGGTCCATCAGCTCTGCCTACCGGGTAACCTGCGTTAATAGATCTCCGACCTCGCCCTTGATCATTCCGGGACGGCCCGACAGCCGCGGTTGAGCTTCCGACCTCGCTCCGGAGGCCAGAATAGCCTCCGTTCTCAGTTCAGTGGTTGTTGAATGAGCTCAAGGCCTAGGTTCTGGTCGATGCATTCAGTGAGAGAGGATGAAAGCAATGGCAACAGTATAGCTGTTTCAGCCATGAGCATGCACGTCGCGAATAGTTATGCTACTACTACAGCTCCTGCATACGTCGGGAGCTACCAAAGCTACCCCAATGCGACTGCGAGTGAAACGCCATGACAAGATGCGCACATGTTTTCCGTCTATTTTGACCAACCCATAGGGCTGAGAGCTCGTCTACAGCTAGAGATCACACAGTAAAAGCATACAGCATACGCGCGTCTCCCTGATACAGGACATGACCGACCCGCATCACTCGTTACATGAACCCAAATCCAAACCCATATAGAACTGACGACCCATATATAAACCCCCTTTGAGCCATGTTATAACGCTCCCCTAACGCCTTCTAATGCTTAGCAGTAACCGCATCGCCGGTCAGCTTCTCGACGTAAGCCTTGGCCCTGTGGTTGAGTTGGATTAGTATATAGCCGAGTTGATTGGCTGCGGGGAAACTCACATGTCACCAAACGCAACCATGCAGACCGTCTGCCAGATACCCAGAGAGATACGGGGGGTGATGCCACGGTAGAGACCGCGGACACCGTTGGTCTCGTAGATGTACTTGAAAGTGTTGCCAACCGTCATCTTCTTGGGACGGTTGGGGTCCTCCTTCTTGCTCTGCATCTCAACGCGGATGACCTCGATGGGCTGGTTCCAGGCGCTGAGACCACCACCGACGGCGCTGGCAATGACCTTTTCGCCAGCAGAGAGCTTCTCACCCTCCTTCTTGCCAGTGGCGGAGCGGATCCAGCCCTCGGCGAGACGGCTCAGACCGAAGCGGCTACCCCAGTTGGTCATCTGGCGGATAGCGACGGCGTTGACACCCTTGTTGATGCCACGGATACCCTCCTTGCGGTAGATGTCGCCAAAGGTCTGGAAGGTAGAGGGGGGCTTGACACCGGTGGCGGCGATCTTGTGCTTGGTGATCTCGACCGTCTTCATGCAGGTGCAGAAGCCCATGGTGGCATAGGCCTGAGCGACACCACCGGTAATACCACCGATGATGCCACCGCCAAACTCGGAGGCGCCAGCGACGCGGGCGTAGTACTCGGCCTCGGAGGCGACGAAGAGAAGGACGGCGCCCTTGGTGGAAGCTTCGATCCAGGCCCAGGGGATGAGACCTTGGTAGACTCGAGGGGGGTTAGCGAACAAGCAGCCAGGAGAAAGGAGATGATCGACTTACAGCCCAGAGGACCACCGCGGGACCAGACGCGTCCCAAAGCCTTGGCCATGCCGTCACCTCGGTTGGCAGCCATGGTAGTCTTGACGACCTCGAGAGGCTGACCCAGGGTGGTCACCTCGAACATGTTGAGGCCAGCGCCCAGCAGCAAGTTGGAGAACTTGATGGGCTTCTTCTCCAGCTTCTTGTCCCCAATGGGGCCGGGAAGGTCGGTACGGATGGCAGCCATGACTTTGGGATGTGTCGCAGAATGAGGGCCCTGACCAAGGGAAAAGGGAGCTTCTTCGCAAAAAAAAAAAGGTGTTGGAGGAGGAAAAGTATGTAGGAGGGAGAAGGGGAAGCGGAGGGTGGGAAGCTAGAGGCGTGCGTGGAAACTTGCCAGGGTGGGGGGGAAGGCCAATGGGCAGTGAGTGGCCGTGGGAGGGATAAAATGTGCTGAGTCAGACAGCAACAATACAAGCAAAAGAAGCAAGTTGAAGCAAAAAAGTGATGAGCTACCTGTGCAACACACCTAGCTAGTACAAAAAAATAATGCTTGGGGGAACACTGCGATCGGGATGGGCGCCCGAGTACGGAGGCGTTGAGGATCCGAGGGGTGAGGGGGGCCGCAGAGACAGAACTGCGGAGGGAAGACCGAGGTTGGAGGGCTACGCGAAAACCCGGGTCGAAGGGGGAGGGGGATACGATTCAAGGGATTTGCACGTGTCTTTTTTTGTTTCCTGGTGTTGTTGCTCTGTTCTTTTGCACAGGGGAAACCTTGCTTGGCACGATTTACTTGTCGATGCTGTTCAACACGAGATGAATTGGTTTACAGGATAAAAATGGGAGTAGATTTCCATCTCAGGGGATGTTGAACCTTATACCCCAAAGAGGCAAATACTGGCTGACCCCTATCTGAGTAAACATTTGGCGTACAGTAGGTTGAGAAGATGGATGGAAGCCGAGATTTCGGGTGAGATAAGATCCATCTCGAACTATCAGCCCATGTGAAATCCGGGGGTGGGTGCGCGTGGTGCAAGATCCATCAGTTACCGACAGGAGGGATTAGATAGATGCCGACATGATGCGAAAAATGGCTTGTGATAGCGGAGGTCTTGCTCTCTGAAGCTCCCCAGAAGCTTCACGGCCGTTCTAGACTTGCTATTCCTTTTTACTTGTGACCGTTTGTTACTTTGATGACAGTTGCTGATCCGAGTTACTTCTAAGCCTGACCTCAGCCAGGAATAGACACACACAAACCTTCAGCCTCTGTCAATCCAACGTCAGTCACCTCAATCATCACGAAACCACCAAAAAAGGAGAAGCCAGCCTCTTCCATCCTTCAATTACCTCTTTAGGTATCAACCTCAGCCACCGCCTCCGAAATCCAACACAACAAACAGCTTCTCTCTATCCCCCCCCTGCCAGGAGCTGAGCCCATCCATCGAATTAGGACCCTCGTCCCCTCAACGCCCCTCCACCTTTCTGTACCCAACTGCTGAGTGTTGAGCAACCCCCTGAACCACCCCCGGATTCCATCGGTGCAATCTCTCACCGAGCCCACGTTTTTTTTTTTTTTTTTGTTTCTGTTTGCGACGACAAGGGCCCTTTTTTCTCGCTCTTTTGGAGGGGAAGCTTTTGGGGCCAAAGAAAGGCCTGTGCGCGAGCTCTCATGGACGGTACTTACGCCTGGCTTGATCCAAGTACCGATGGCTCAGGTACCGTTGAATTGAAGCTTTGGGGTCAACGCCTGCGCACCAGTCAAAATTTAAAGACATGGCGGACGCCATCGCGGGATGGTAAGTGATCGGCACACAATCCGTTTTGCATCAACGGCCATGATATAGTAAATTAGAATTCAATAATTCATGCTTCACAAGGCCTTCAATTAATTCACTCTTCACGGTCATCCACAATGTAGGCAGAATAGTAAAGCTGGAAATCATTTCATTTCAATCGCCGCTCCTGCGACGACTTCTCATTACCAAACGAAAACAGTCCCGTTGTATTTTACAAGTGCCACCGAGTTGGCAATCCATTCTGCCCATCTCCTGGCTGTCCTCCTCGTATTCCACAACATGCCGTCCTCGTCCTTTTCCCCTTTTGCTTTTATCCCCTTACAGCTTCTTGACGAGCTCGATCCACTTCTCAGTGGAGAAAGACTTGGGTCGCTCAATGGGAGCACCGAAGGCGCGGTCGATGATGAGCTGGGGAAGGACACCAATGGCGCGCGACACACCGAAGAGGACGGTGTAGTAGTTGGCCTCGGTGAGACCGTAGTACTGGAGGAGGACACCAGAGTGGGCGTCGACGTTGGGGTAGGGGTTCTTGGTCTTGCCGTGCTCGGTGAGGACCTTGGGGGCGATCTTGTAGACCTGGCTGACGAGCTTGAACATGGGGTCGTCGGGCATCTTCTGCTGGGCAAAGGTGCGCTGGGCGGTGTAGCGGGGGTCAGTCTTGCGGAGGACGGCGTGGCCGTAGCCGGGGACGACGCGGCCGGCGTTGAGGGTGGACCAGAGGTAATCGGTGATGGCCTTGTCGCTGAGGTCGTCGCCAATCGACTTCTTCATCTCGGTAAGCCAGTTGAGCACCTCCTGGTTGGCCAGGCCGTGCAGGGGACCGGCAAGACCGTTGAGACCGGCAGCCAGGGAGAGGAAGGGAGAGCTGAGAGCGCTGCCGACGAGGTGGGTGGTGTGGGCAGAGACGTTGCCACCTTCGTGGTCAGTGTGGATGGTCAGGTACAGACGCATGAGCTCAACAAAGTCAGCGTTGTCGCCGAAGCCGAGCTGGTTAGCAAAGTTGAAGGAGTAGTCCTTGTCCTTCTGGATGGGAGCGACCTTGCCACCCTTGAAGACGTTCTGGTAGATGCGCGAAGCAATGTTGGGGAGCTTGGCAATGAGGTCCATGGAGTCCTCAAAGGTGTAACCCCAGTACTCCTTCTTGTTGATACCCTTGGCGTAGGCCTTGGCGAAGCTGGAGGTGTGCTCGAGAGCGGTCACGGCCAGAGAGAACTGGGCCATGGGGTGGAGGTCGGTCGGGCAGTGGTCGATGAGCTCCTCGACGAACTTGGGGAGGTCGGAGCGGGCAGCCCACTCGGCGGAGAGGTCGCGGACCTGCTGCTCGGTGGGAACCTCGCCGGTCAGGAGAAGCCAGAAGAGACCTGAAGGGTTCGACGTTAGCACACAATGGCACGCGCACATACACAACTCATGTCTACTCACCCTCAGGAAGAGGCTCCTTGCCACCGGGAGCCTTGGGGAGAACCTCCTGGCACTCGGGGATGGTCTTGCCACGGAATCGGATACCCTCCTCAGCGTCGAGGACGGAACCCTCCCAGACGAGGGCCTTGATGCCACGGGCACCACCGTAGACCTGGTCGAGGGTGACCTTGTCGACAACCTTGGAGCCATGCTCCCTGTACATGCATGTCAGCTCGAGTGCTCAATATTTTTGATGCTCACATGCTATGCCGGCGCTGAAAGCACATGCCCGTGCTTCACGTTCCGAACATGGCCGAGCGTCGGCCAACAATAAGCCGAGGGAGGGGAATGCGACTGACTTTCGGAGGGCCTTGACCTGCTCAATCTTCTCGGGCAGCAGCTCGGCGAATCGCTCCTTCAGGGTCTATGAGGGATCACTGTCAGCGTCTGCCGCGCACACATACAGGGAGCCATTGGGCTCGGGGACAGCAAGCTTACCTGGGTCTTGGCAGAGTAGCATCGCACAGCGTTGAAGGCAGAGCCATTGACGGGAGAGGAGCGGAGGGTAGCCCGCAGGGCAGCGTTGCTGAGACGGGTAACAGAAGCCATTGTGAGAGGATGTGATGATGCAAAGAAGAGGAGCAGATCAAGTGGCGGAGGTGCCGGGAGAGGAAGAGGACGGTATATGAGAGGAGGGGAGAAAAGGTTTAAGGGGAGGACGAGGTTAATAAAAAGGCGCAGGTTCGACCTGGACGGGAGCCCGAGGAGAAAAAAAATACCTGCTTTTTTGGTTCAGGCATGTCCCGCCCCGGCCGAAGACATTACCATTGATCCATACACCTACACCTACAGCACACCTACGTACAGTACTTGGCTGCCCGTGACCCTCTCAACGCCTCCTCCTCCTCTCAACCTACCTCGGGGGCCGGGGGGACGGGGCCCGTGAAGCATGGAGACAGCCAAGGCCCCGTGGAGCGGAGCTCAGCAGCGCAGCGTGGAGCGCCAGGTAACGGGACTTGCGGGGCGGGAATTGCAGGTTTCTTCCAGGGACGGGCATGCTACAGGGGTCTAGGCAATTTTTTTTCCCTCTGCCACTGGGCCTCAGGGCTGCCTCTTTTCTTTGGTCATGCTGCAGCCGATTTGCAAGGGGGGGTTTCTGGGGACAGCCAGTGAGTGCCCTCCAAGGCCATCCAGGGCATGGGTTGCGGAACTGGCCTTCGCGGGGACACCTTGACAGAGTACCAGATGAGGAAATGTATCTTGTATCGTTTCGTTGCACGTAGGAGAATTTGCGCCCAGCCCAGTTCAATCCAATCCGATCCATGATGGCATCCAATCCCTCGTCTCGCTAGGTTGTTACCGAGCCATACAGACCTCCCTCCTCTGACGTGCCTAGCTCCCCATTCCGTCATCAATTGCTACCGACTTTTCCTGACCTCTCTGTCCCGGACCTACATGTCCACCTGCCCTCCTTGCTGTCTCTGTTTTTTTTTTTAGTGAGGTTGCACAGTCCTCAGTCAAGGATTATTGCCGCGGCTGCACCACCCCCAACCTGCGAGCCCCAAAATTTCCGTCCAATCCATCTGGTCTGCCCCTCGACGCCTCCTCCAATTCGACGCCGTCCCCCAAGTGACCGAGACGCGGCCCCAACAGCTTTCCAGCGGTTTCCCGTCTGGGGTTTGTGTGTGTGTTGGCCTGTCGGCAAAGGGAGAGGGAGGAGGGCTGGATCTTGAGGGCTTGCGCCTGCAGCCCTGAGGAACAGGAGGGTGTTCGTGTGCTCTCCCAAGAAAAAAAGAAGCGAGCATTTCATCCTACGTAATCCTACGCAGTGCAGCTCAGGAGCTTGCCGTAGCGAGACTCACCGGGGCAGAAGAAGAAACGTGACGGTGCATTCAAGATCTTGCTGACCAGGTCCCCCCGTTGCGTTGCCCTCGCGACTCCATCATGACAACCTACAGTACCCAACTGCGCCGTACCGGTACATCCTGTTTGCGCCCGGGGTGCAGCAACCACTGGAGGGCATCCCGTCCTGCTCCATCATTTTTCGGTTATGCCTCTGGGCTCCATTGGCAGACCGAGAATTGATAAGAGCACCGCCCGCCCCCTTCGAACGAAGAAGTGGAGATGTTCTCCTTCGTTCATGCTTCGGGGGACCTCGGCCACATGTCGTCCTGCTGCGACGTAGCGTCGCGGTTTGGCTTTGACGTCAGATGGGTTCCTACTAACGTCGCAGGGAAGCAGCGTGGACGTGACGGAGCTCGTCGAATGGCTGGCCAATCCCGCCCTCCATGGCCCCCAGCGGCGGGCCCAGAGCAAGCAGCCAAGCACGCTGTGTGGACAATCTTGGAGTGGAGGGCGTCCGGATCTCCCGTACCCCATTGCCGCCGCCGGGCCTCCGAAGGGCCCTGCGGCGCTGGCTCGGAGTGCCGAAGTCCCCTCCATCCGGACAGACATCCCATCCAGCGTAGCTGGCTGACCGTGAGGAGAAGCGAGCTCTCGATTGCCCCTCACGTTCTCCGATTGTCCTAGCTGCCGTGGTCTAAAAGAGGCAGACGTTCCCCCAATCCGATCTGAAAATGTCGTGCCCTGATTGTCGACAGGCACTGGTTCCAGGACAAGGTCTCCGATCACCCGGTCAGCTCGGCAGTCTCGCAGTCACAGATAAGTCGTCATTGTCGGCTATTCCTCCAACCTCCCTGAACTCGGTAATCAATTGGCTTTTACTTGTTGCCTCCGCGCTTGCCAGTCTCCAACAGAGACGCTCGTCGTGTATCGTGGGCCCTGTCCTGTACGATTCCATTATTAATTATCAGCCATGCGTCTCACGGGGCGCCTTGTGGCCCAGGCCGTCCAGGACATCCTTGGCTCTTTTCTCTTCGGTGAACGATGACCGAGCGCTATTAAAACAACGCACTTCTCTCTTGTCCTTACCTCGTAGGCAGGCTCGGCCGAAATTCGCGCTCTGACGGGATTGCCTTGCCCTTTGCAGGGTCGTCGTTTGTCGTTGTTGTTAATCTGTTAGTCAGTGCTGGATCGATCGCCAAAAGAGGCGTCTCTCGGCATCAACGCGGATATACGGCGCAACTACCCTTTGAGTAACAGTCCGTCTATGATTCACGTGACCGCCCCCCCCTCTCAAACAAACTGCAAGATTTTCACACCTGAGCTGCCTCAGGTGCCGTTTCGGAGAAACCACGGCAAGTGGGAGAACGAAGGCTGCCTCTGACCAACCGCGGCTCTCAACACGTGCTCCATCTGTCATACTCCTCGCATCACCTTTTCTTCCTCCCTCCTCATCACTCCATCATCGTCACCTCACGACGACCATCAGACACAGCATCAACGACGACGACGCCCATCAAGGCAACAGCAGCCAGCATCGGCGCTCTATTCTTGTGCACTTTTCTCGACATTGTCTAGTACTGACGGCCATCTGTTAGACGGTCTGGGTTGGCTTTCGCCGCTGCAGATCACTCAGCATCTTGTGACCTCGTCGCGCTCCTGACGCAACAGTAGAAGAGCTTTTCTCTCGCGCAAGTCGTACCGTACCGTACTCCTGAGGTCTGCCTTCTATCGTATCTGCAACGCAGACTTTTTGCTCTCGTACACTTCACCAGTCGCGATCGCGTAAAAGGGTTCTGAACTTTCGTACCAAACAACGCGGCCAAAAAAGAAACACCGCACTGGGGAAATCTCTTCTCGTCTCTGCTCTCCCGTGCTACAGGCTTCCGCCAAGGCGTGGTTTCGCCCATATCTGGACATCTCCGCCCCTGATCTCGTCTTCCCTGGAGTGCATATTGAGGCATCGCGCGTAGCTCGTCGGCGACTACAGTTCCTGACAACATGGCGTCCGCAGTCGCGGATCTGGAGGTCGGCCTCCAGGCAATGCTCAACCTAAAGCCGCCAGGCGTTTCCGGATCTCGCATTACCAGCCTGACATCGCTTTGCGTGTCCAACATCCAGGTAAGATTCTCCACCAAGCTGCTTCTCGTGTTTGCTCCGCAGCCTCTGACTCGTCTTGCTTGCACAGTCCGAATCGGTTCTCATCCAAAAGATCTACACACACTTCAAGAAGGCTCCAGGAACACACAAGTTGGGGGTACTCTACGTCGTAGACTCTGTAACCCGGAAATGGCTCGAACAGGCCAAGGCTCAGGCACAGGCAATAAACAGCTCTGCCCAGGATGGAACCTATGCCGCTGGCGTCCATCGAGTGACGGAACTCATGCCCGTTTTGATGAATGACATCCTGCAAACCGCCCCGGAGGAACAAAAGGTACGCATCTTTGAAACTTGCATTGCAACATTACCCTTCTGTAGCTGGCATCGAGTACCATGTGCCGCAATCCGTGGAGCGCCGTCAAAGGCGCTGCTACGAGCCCGTCTCGTTTCATGACCTACTCGGTCCCGTATCGTCTCGTCTTGTTTGGATCGTAACTCACATATCGCGCGGCGTGCAGGAAAAGATTAAGAAGCTTCTTGATATCTGGGAGAAGGGACAGACGTTCCCCATGCCAATGATTGAGTCTTTCAAGGAAAAGCTCAATGCACCACCACAGAGTACGTTGTCCCTCGGACGGCATCACGTCAGGGTCTACACCTTGACGCTGCTGCTGTGCT
This sequence comes from Fusarium falciforme, assembly GCF_026873545.1. NCBI lineage: Eukaryota > Fungi > Ascomycota > Sordariomycetes > Hypocreales > Nectriaceae > Fusarium > Fusarium falciforme. The sequence goes on along the minus strand of NC_070544.1, from coordinate 1,609,186 downwards.
GCTTGAGGAGAGGATATCCCATCTAACCATTGTGACGCTGCAGACGAATCGACAACTCCCCCCGGCAGCCCACCTCCAAGTGTGCTGGCCTCATTCCAGGGCCACTCGACTGCTCCTCCAGCCGCCCCAGCTCCCCCGGCCCCCAATGGTTCTTCCATCCTGGAGGCTCTGGCCAATATTGCACGACAGAACACCAGTGCTCCCCCGGCCGGCGCTCCCCTTCCCGCCCCTACGGCATCGTATAGTCTGCCGGCTTCTGGGCCGCCGCAGCCAGTATCATCGGCTCTGCCGCCCGTGTCGTATCCCCCGACCTCGCAGCCTGTGAATGTGCCGTCTCTTCCTTTCGGCCTCCCGCAGATGCCGGTCCACAGTGCCCTTCCAGGTGCTCTACCCAACAATGCGAGTAATCCGCCCAACCCAGTTGGCGGGGCCGTGCCCGGGGCGCCCATTCCCGGTGCTTCGGCCCCTGGCCTAGGCCTTGATCCCAACACCCAGCAGCAGATTCTCTTGATCAAGGCGCTGGCTGATCAAGGCGTTCCGTTTGATAAGATTCCCGCCCTGATCCAGAGCATGACCTCGGGCCCGGGAGCGGCACCGGGAGCGGCCTCTCCGGGCCAGCAGCATCTCCCTCTGCCCCAGAACTCTCATGTTCCCGGTCAACCTGCATGGGGTGGCCCATCGGGGAAGCCAGATGAATCACGTGACCGAGACTATGCCCATGTAAGATCTCCCCCCAGATATCATGGACGATCTCGATCAAGATCTCCGGACCGTGGCTGGGGTGCCCGAGGCTCGCCTCGCAATGGACGTGACCGGATGGAGTACGGACGTGAGTCGCCCAACCGTGGGCGTCACGATGACCGACGCGGAGGCGACTACCGCCAGCGAAGCCCTCACGGACGCCGTGGCCGAAGCCCAAGCCCGCCTCGCGACCTTAGCCAGGGCGAGAAATGGATTGAGTACGATCCGACTCTTCCATCTGGACACATCAAGGTGTACAGTCGAACCCTGTTCGTGGGTGGAGTAAAGTGAGTACAGTGCCAGTCTTGGATGCGTCGGACACTATGTTTGCTAACCATGGATCAGCTGCCCCGAGAGCGAATTGCGCAGCATCTTTAGCCGCTATGGCACCGTGCAAACCTGCATCGTCAACAAGGAGAAGCGGCATGCCTTTGTCAAGATGCTCACACGGCGTGATGCCGAGAGTGCCAAGGAGGGCACTGAGGAGTCAAGAAACCAGACCCTGCTTCTTCGTGTAAGTATCTACCCGTTCCCGACGCTATGACTCGAGCTAACAGTTCCCGAGACTCGCTGGGGTGTTGGTTTTGGTCCCCGAGACTGCAGCGACTACTCGACGGGTATTAGCATTATCCCCATCCACAAGCTGACCGAGGCCGACCGCAAGTGGATGCTGACGGCCCCCTTCGGCGGCAGCGGCGGACGTCCCATCGAGACAGGCCTGTGCGTGGAGGAGCCCGATATTGAAATAGGAGCTGGTGTTTCATCCAAGGCCATCAGCCGACGCATGCAGACCGACAAGGGCGGTAGCAACGGACCCAAGTCGACCCGCAACCGGGATGATGACCTCACCCGATGGCGCCGGAGCCGAGAGAACGGCGGCAACCAGAACGGCGGCAACCAGAACGGGGCCCACCACCGACGGGACGATCGCCGGGACGGCCCTAGGGACAACCACCAGGGCATGTCGGCGGGATTCCCATTCGGCATCGGCACCCTGCCCAACGGCATGCCCAGCTTCCCGGCAGGCTTTGCATTCCCCGATCCCAACTCCGGCAAGTAAGCGGAGGAGGGGAGTTTTGAGAGTTGCGCGCAGTTACCTACTACCTATGTGATACCCCAAGGGCAAAAAGGAAAACGGGAGGACATTTGTGTTTTTTTGGCTTGGTTTCTCTGGTCTATCCTGATCCTTGAAGGAGGGAGACGATGATGATTGGCGTTGGTGGCGTGGCTGGCATCTTGTTGCATTGAGCAAGCAAGCAAGCAATCGATGGCGAGTCGGCAGTTTGCCCATTGGTACAGAGGGAGCCATCTAGGCTTCATGAGATGAGATGAGATGAAACTCGCGGTAGAATTAGTAGCAGCGAAAGCTACAGCATAAAAAGTCTTTTGGAATTTCAATGGTTGTTTAAGGTGTTTCAGTATGTGATGTCTTTTGAGCGAGATGCCTGGCAGAATGGTCATTTGTAGTCCATTATATCTCCGGTGATAAGCTCATGCCTTGTTCGTTCGTTCGTTCGTGCTCGATAGCTACAATCATCTAGCTCTGTGTGTGTTCCATTTGTAGTCGCGGATGTGTACGGTGATGCTTCGTGGTGTTGTCTCTGTGACGAGCACACTCAACACTCGTCGATGGCGATGTGACATTGACCTTTCTGGGGGTCTATACATGAATTGAATCATTCTCTTATTGGTGCTCTAAACCTACGCATTCAATGTGTGGTCTTCTGGTAGTTGTAGTTATAGTTGTATACATGGTGATGGGGGTTGTTGATGTTATCACCCGAGTGTGAATAGCAGATGCTCATTGGCCGTTGTATGCCGTCAACCAGTTAATGAATTATACACCAAAAGAGATTTTTTTGGCTGGGTTATTATGCCTGTGCCGTTGAGCTATACTATCTCTTGTTGGTTGCGTATGCAGATAGAGGTGATGGGGTTTGGTGGTGTTGCTGTGAACACACTTGACACTTGTCAGCAGTTGTGCATTTCCAGCCAATCGACAAACCGCACGTGAATGAGCTCGTTTTTATTGAATTCTTGAATCCTATACTTGGTGTGCTGTCTCTTGTTTGTCATGTAAACGCATGTGGTGGCTAAGTTTGGTGGTGCTGTCATCCTCGTGAGCATACTTGACACTCATCGATAGCTGTGCATTACCAGCCTATATATGGATTATACCTACGCAAGTGGATTTTGGCTGAGCTTTTGGTCCTATTTCTTTGGTTTTGTCTCTCTTATTGGCCGTAGATGCATATCGTGATGTGTCCGTGGTGTCATGGCAGTGAACCAGCATGCTTGACACTCATCAACAGTTGCCCATTAATAACCGATTGACGAATTATAGGTGTACGACCTCATTTATTGCAGGCTTTCTGGGCCTTTTAACTTGTCATTTTATCTATTGTTCAGCATGGATATCTGTCGCTGTGGGCTTGGTGGTGCTGTCACTTTGGAAAACATATTCAATATATATCGACAGCGATGTACCATCAGCCCCGTAAATTGATGCCATGTGATCTCTTGCTTTATAGTTCTATATATGTATATACATGTGTGCGTGTGCGTGTGTTTGTGTGTGTGTGTGAGAGGGAGCGAGAGAGAGAAAAAGGGAGGGATAAGTGGTCTACCTGTGGCCGTAGATATAGTGATTGAGCCTCGGTGTGCTGTTATCCTAGAAGCATCTTGTATATCAAGTGTTGGCATCGCCGCCACTGTCAGGTATCTGGCGAATCATGGAAGTATCTCATTCACAGTTGACTGTCTGTGTCTTCATTGCAGAGTCTCTTCGTCTCCGATCACTTACCCTATATCATCAGAGAATGGTGTTGTCGCTCCTAGCAGGTACACTCAACACTCATCTCCCATAACTGCCGCCATGGAAGGTTAACCGTATCTAGGTTTCCGTGTTTCTCGGTTTGGATTCGGTGCTATGGCGCAGTGGTTACTGGGTTCTTTGTCATTGTACCTGATGCCTTCTTCTGGAGACGTGATTGAGATCAACAATCAACAACCCGACACTCGTCGATAATGACAGATCGTCAGCCCGAACCACTATAATTCTACGTGTATTATATTAATCCTTCTCTTGGCATCGATAGTCTTTGTCTTGATCGTCGAAACTGTTGAACCCCTATCACCTGAGGATCAATGTCTTGGTGAGTCTTGCGCTTGTTTCAATCACCATTGTGATCTACCGCCAAGCCAACAGGCTCTGTGCAATCTCGATGAGAATACCACACCTAGAACAGCCACGCCGTCGACCAGAATACTAGTCAACAGATACAGCGAGGGTTGCAAGGGAGATAAACAGTCATGACAAGCTTTCGAGTCAGATTCCATGTCAAGGTGTAGGGTAGCGATCATCACGACAGACACCTCGTCACAATAACCATTTCGATCAACACGATGCAATTTAACTCTAAAAAACTAAGAGTCATGCTATAGACTTGACAGTCACCTCGTTAGAACTGGCGGGGAAGAGTCGATCGTGACCGCGCCGTCGTAAACTTGCCGGGAGCCATCTCGGCCATATCTCAGGAGTCTTTGTCGATCAACGCTTTGCTAGAGAAGACGCGGTGTGCAATAGTCGGGCGACAGACTGTTACCTTATCGGTGGTTGTCATTATTATTACCTACACACGACGATCAAGTATCCATGATCCATGGAGGATTGAGGCCGGAACAGGCCCCCTGTATTTAATCCGAGCATTACGGACATGCATACGGCCAGGAGAAACACGCTACTGGCCGGAGCTACGCTATCGAAGCTTGACTATAATTACACGACGCCAAAGAAAGAAAATAAGCATTCAGGCATTGCAAACGAGATGCCAAGACGCCGAGTTCGACAGAGTAAGACTAGAGGACACGTCGAGAATGCAACTATTCACGAAAAGCCCACATATGACACCCCCTGAAAGACAAGACCCCAGCTGAGAACCAACTTGCGGATCCCTCCTTTTCCCACTTGGGGATCCAGAGCAATATCCCAATGCATGCCAATCAAAGCTCCAGTTGTCCCACGCCCAAAGCATGCAGCAATCTTACTAGCATACCCACCCTCGTTATCAAAGGTCATGACATCAAACACACAAACCATTCACGAACCAAAGGAACCACCCCCCTTGGTCGTGCATGTCAGTTATGTAGGTCATGTCCGATGACACGAGGAAGAAGAAGAAGAAGAAGGAAAAAAAAGAGGATCGAGAGTGGGAAATATTCATCAAGCACTCGCATGAGCTGTAAAAAGAAAGTAACCAAGGCGGTTCCAATTGCTCTAACAGATGGATGGGTACGTAAGAGCAACAAAAAGCACGCTCAATCAAAAGAAACAAGCAAGCAAGCAAGCAATCTTCAATCACGCGCAGCGGAAGTGCCCGTCGCCTCGGACCACGATCAAATTCCAGACCAGACCAGAACAGACCCTCTCATACAAAACAAACAAACAAACAATTGGGACATGCTCTCATCGAGGGCATCGAAGGGAGGGAGGTGTTGACTTGAGGACGACCGAAGAAAAAAAAAAAAGAAAAAAGTGGGCTGATGGAGATGGGGTCTGGAATCCTACCTCCAACTCGGCCGGGTCGTAACGGTCTGGACGATGAGGAATGCAAAGCTCGAGACCTGACGTGCATCTGCTTCTGCTGCTGCTGCAAGAGTCTAGACGAATATCCGCGCGTATGGTTGCACGTCTGCGTGAGTCGTGCAGCTGTGTCGTGTAGTGCAGTGTAGTCTATCCCGCATATCAAACCACCTCAACACCATCACGTCCATGCTCCATCGCCGTCTAGAGCTCTCTACTTGGCATCGGGCACGGCGCACACGATGCGCCGCCACACAGAGAAACAGGAAGATGGTGCATGGCATGGCATGGGTGGCCAGAAGCAAGCCAAGACGGCAAGCCGAGGGAAAAAAAAAAAAAAAAAAAAAAAAAAACCTCACGCCCTTCCTGTGCCAACCAACAACCGAGCAAGCAGAAAGCCAAGAGTCAAAGCCAAGAGTCACTCTGCAACGTGCCCAAACATTGGCATCGGTTGAATCCGTCTTGGGAGTTTGCCAATCCCACGCTGCCAAGATGGCCCAGAGTTGGACAGGGCTGCAAACATCAACCTCGCTCAGTCTTGCTGGATGAACCTTCTTTTCTGCCTCATCAACTTGTACACTCTGTACAGCTGAGCCAAGATGGGACACTCTAGTCGAGACGTGCTGCAACAGGCTCGGATGGAACGAACGCGTAAATCTTGAAACTAGCATGACGAATAGTAGTCGTCAACTGCTGAGGCTTTTCTCAACCAAGCCTCCCCAAACGAGTAATGCGCCGCGTCGTCCGGTATCAGACTGATGTGTAAATATAGATCAACTCGAGACACCGTTGGTCCAGTCATGGTAGAACGCAACACACAAACATGCCCTGCCCCAGTTGGTAGGATCCCGCCTCCTCTGTAGCTGCGAGGCATACAAGGAGAATAGGAAAGTAACCACGCGAGGCAAAAACAAGCAACCCCAGACAAAAGACATTCACCGCACCCCGGATATCACACAAGGATCAAGTAGAGTGCACCCATCGTCCGAGGACAGCAGCAGAGAATAAACATCTCACCTGCATCCTCTATGCCATGCCGCCATGCCATGTACGGAGTATTGTATCCCGCCAACAAACCTACCGCCTTGTTCTCCCCGACGACGAGGTTTCCCCAGCCTCCTCGTCCTCCTCGACTGTTGTCTCCTGCCTCGATAGCCATATCCAGCGCGGCAAACCCCACAGAACGGCGTACCACGGCCCGCCGGTCGACCGGCAGCCTGCGCGATGCAAGCAACCTTTCCTGGGGAAGACCTAGATAGAGCGAGGGGGGATGTCGGGGACGAACGAGACTGGCCACCCTCGTGGCGTGGCCCGCCGCTATGCGCCTGTGTATGCGAGAGCCCATGTAAGTGTGCCTCTGTCTCTGCCTATCTGCCTCCATGTGTGACCGTGAGTGCGTCCTGGAAACGCCTCTTGTCAGCCAGAAACTCTGCCTGTTTGTACGACGACCGAGGCAAAGATGTTTCATCAACCGGTCGTTCCTCGCTTCACAGCTCTTGGCGTGTCCGGAGCGATGGAGGTCGAGATTGGCTCATGACACACGGGAAGCACCGTCGCGGCCGTCCAATCCATCGCCCACCATTCACCACATTGTCTGTGTTACTCGGCCGCCAAGTCGTCAATTGTCCATCGAAATCTCAGCGTGGCGGCCAGGCGCAGGACTAGCACGACGAGCATGTGTCTTGGGTATCTCTTGATATCCCACAGTATCGGCCTGGCCTCTGCGAGCCAAGACCTGGGGTACGACAAGGCGTTGGCCGTGTAAGCAACAGGCAGGTCGTGAGTATCAAAGGAGCATCACCAACATCTTTGATGTAGAGTCCCGTCTTCGGCTCCGTGTCTTCATCTGCAAGTCGCAACCCGCGCTTAAGTCTTCGTTCGCCCCAGTTCAAGGGACCAGTTCCCGATGCCTTGCCTTGCCTTGCCTTGTCTGACCGCTCAGGAACCAGCATCCTTTCAGCTAGCCTGCCGCGTCAAATCAGTCCCAATGTGCTAGCCCGAGATAGCCGGCTGAGTGATTTGATGATTTGATTTGCTTTGATTCATAGTGCTGCTCATTTTGACCGCCACAGTAGTCGTAGTAGCTGGCTGGTGAGCCTCCGCCAGCCGGGCTGCATGGTCCTGTGCTGGCTGTACGGCACTCGGCGACCAGGCCTGTGTTAGCGGCGAGACTTGCGCCATATCAATTCTCCCATATCAACAGCTCCAAATTGTATGAGTGAATTAGTTGTCGAGATAGCATGCAGGGTCCTCTGACAGCCTCGGATCCAGCCATCCATGGTTGGCTTGCAACGCCCCGGTTTTCCACTCTCGACCAGACCAGACCAGCCAAGCCGGCCGGGGTCCGTCTCCATCACAGTCTCCATCCAACGTTTGGAAGCCTTGCCATGGATGGAGCCTCTTGCTCGATTGCGAGCTGCGGACAGGTGCCAATGAGAGCTGACCGCCAAAGTGCCGGTCCCTCGTCGATCACGCCTGGCCTGCCTCGTACAGTACGTACCTCGTACAGTGCATCCCAAGTCCCAGGTACGTCCCGGCGCCGTCTCTAAGTGCCCGGGACGTGGCGCGCAACCACTCGAGTCAGGACAGAGCCTCTGGCGCCCCGATGTCTTCTCCGCACCGTTGTCATGCAAAACGTAAAAGAAAAACCTCTCACATTTTTTTTTTTTTTTTCCACTTGCTAGCTTGGGAAGGAGATGCGCCGCCCGTCTTCGGCAGAGATGACAGACGAGGCAGACACACAGAGACAAGACCATGATCGAGGCCTGGCTGTCATCAAACCAGTCCAGTCCTGCTGCCGCCAAAGCCAATTAGGTCAAGGCGGGCGCCCCGTTGCTGAATATCCGACGGGCCTGTTTCAGGACCAACGCAACATGCCGACGTCACCGTAGCCTCTGATGTTAGTGCTTCGTATCAGGTACAGAGCAAAATTATTTCTTATCCAATTTCCAGCGCTCCAGGCGAGGATTCCGCCCGCCTGGCATCCATTGACATCATACTACGACGCCCGGTGGGCTTGCAGATTCGCGATTGATTCAACCATGTGTGTTTCGGGAATGACGGCACGGATAGATAGCATCTTGGATGGGGGAGAGAGCCTCATTTGCCGCCTGCAGAGATGGGATGCGGCAGGACTGGGCTAACAGAGCCAACAGCAGCCCCGATTGACATTGGCAAGTGATAGCGGGTGGGTTGTCATCAAAGTCCAAGAGCCACGTAAAGAAAATAACAACAGAAAAAAAAGCCGCGCCTGGGGGTCCTCTAGCCTGGTGCGTCTAGTGCCTCTCTGCCTTGGGGGAAGTAATGTCCGACGAGTGACAGGGCCGGGCCTGGACTTCCTGGGCATTCGACTGGAGCGATGCGATGCACTGTCCACACCAGCTCCCAGCACCACAAGAACAGGGCACGGCCAGCCGCGGCAACCAAGTTCGTGAGCTGGGGAGAAAAGGCGAATCAAACAAGTGGGCATCAGGAAACTAAACTGGAGCCCTTGCAGGTGGTCCGGAGGTGGAGCAAGTCAACGAGACGACGACCGTGCCAGTTTGCAACCAGCTTTTGACCTCGCTCATCGGCCCTAAGCCCTGGTCTTACTTCCGGCTCCGGTGAGGCTTTTGTCAAGAAGCCTGTATCGATTCTGCCGATGACTGACACCCCGAACGCTTTCAGGAGGTCCCAGTCTCGAGCTGTTCCAGACAGAGAGACCCTGATTTCGTGCAGTTGTGGCTCGGGCGGCCAGAGTTGCACACGGAGTGGATGTGACCAGCGCCAACCAGGACACGACCGCGGCTCCACGAATGCCGAGAGGTCGCGTGCGAAGCCAAAATCGCCTGGATCGGTACCAGCGGGTCTTTATGCGGGCGTGTTGCAAATCCCTGCATTTCCATTTGTTTGCCCCGTTGGGGTTTTTGGGGTTCGCAGTTGGAGCTCGAGCTATAGCTTGCAGCCTCACGAGCCTCGAGAACAAGTCGACAGCCTGCCTGCATCAAGAAGCATTGATCACTTCCATCGTCAGGGTTCGAGCTGTGGCAACGTCGAGAATGCAGGTTTTCCACCTCTGTCTGTGCTGTGACTCGAGACTGGGACCCTTGAAGTATGACGTATATATCCCATGCTCGCTCGCTTCGCCATCGTTTTCGTAGTCGGCTTTACAACGGCTGTGTATGAGTAACACCTCAGCCTCGAGGGGCAACGTCAGCTGAGGCGAGGCCAGATGCTCCTGATCATGTCCTCATGCTCTCTGTCGTGGATTGCGAGGTCCTTGTCGGTGACACAGAGGCGATGAAAGCTTGAGGCGAAGCCAAGGCGCAAGGTAGTGAGAAGCCCATGCTTTGATGGCGCCTGTCGGACGAACAGTCCTCCCCCGGACTTTGGCTGCTGGGACTGTAAGAAGTGCGGAAAAATGGTAAAGCGACCAGGGCCCCAGGGACATGGGAGCCAGCTCGCATGTCAATGTCCCTCAACTCCCCCGCAATTGTGCATTGTTGCCAAGGAGGTCCAGAGTGAGGCAAGCGGTGGACATGTAGGTGCGGTCAAGAGAAGACGGAGATGCAGAGTGTGAAATGGGGACGAGGAAGCCTGGAGCAGTAGGGAAGTATCCTGGGGTATCATGTTTCGTGGGGAGGAAGGTGGTTGGTGTAAGTCAACGAGTTGGAAGGCACGACCAGTCGCCTGCGATATTTCCCATTCAGGCAACTCCAGAGAGAGAACTTCAAACAAGCTCACACATCTCCCTACCGTAGCGCACGGCACTGTGTCGCTGTCACTTGATTAAGGTACAGTACCCGCCTGGCTGATGCTGATCCTGGACATGTTACCCGTTAATGGTCAATGGTTGACAGTCCATCGACGAGAGCACACGTATCAAGCAGAGTCAGTGAGTGAGCGATATTGGCAAGAGTCTAGGTCGAGTCCATGGGCTTGGACCGTTTCAATGGTCTCCAATTCCCGCATCCACCCCGACCGGCCAATGGTAGTGGCCAATTCACAGAGCTTCCCCCTGGTGCGACAATTGGAGCTCTTGTTTCGAGGCGCCACACCCCCATGCTTCTAGCTCAGGCGCCTCCCGGGCGACCCCGGATCCGCCCAAGGTCGATGATGGGGAAAGCAAGATGCAGGAGCATGGAGCGAAGAAATGCCTCGTCCACTTGGGGCATCGTGAAGGGGGATTGGATGGGGCGGGCTAGAGCTGGGCGAGATGAGCAGCAAGTTACCTATACGTGTACTTTGCCAATGGCCCTATGCGCGCATACGAACCATGTACTCCAGGTTCCTGTCGATGCGATTGCGATGCGACAGGGCGAGCTGTCGTGGGATAATACGTCTCCACGATAATAGACGTGCATGATGCAAATGTCCTCAAGCTCATATGACCCGGCTCCGTCGGCGCGAGAGTGGACACGACAATCTGCAACTTCTCATTCTGCTTCTTCTCATCTCATCTCTTGGATTCCCTGCCTTTCCCAGTTTGACATGGCTCGATGCTAAAAGTAGACGTAGGGTAATTCGTACGTATTTTGACGGGACAAGAACGGCCGGCGGCGGATATCGGATCACGATGTTTTTTCCCCAGTGACATGTCCCCGATGGGTTGGAATAAGGGTATAGGCGTGCGTCTCACAATAATACAGGCGTCAACGTAAGGTGTTAAACACGCGGAGGATCAGCGACAGAAGGCTTGCAGTGATGTGAGTGGGCTTCAGTGTGGTCTTGGTGCGTCAGCAGGGTAGATGGGGCTTAAGGGATTTCTGGGCAATGAACGACAGGCGCGGCAAAGTCTTGGGGATTCTGGGCGAGGCAATTCATCGCGGCCGAGTAAGCGTCAGGGTGTCGAGAGTCAGTCAGACTGCCGGTGCCGGTTGCGGTGAGCGACTCGACTCGTTGGAGGACCCGTGAGCGACTCAGGACCCTTCCGCCTTGGAGCCTCGGCGAGCAAGAAAGGGTTTACCGTAGCCGTGCGCTCCGATCTCTATTGCCCCCCCGAGAGACCCAGTGAAAAAAGTCCTAGCCGGAGAAGCATGGTTCACCGTGAAAAGCCCGGATTTTCTCCTCTATCGCCATTTGACACACCGAGGCAGCGGCGCCAAACAAAGAGCCGACCGACGGACAGCCACTCGCCTCCCGGAGCTCGCGGCCGCCAAGCGCCGATCGAGCAAAAAGCTGTTGATGGCCGACGGAAGAAAGCGACCCCAGTTTTGGCAAGGTCCCCCCACGGCAAAGCCGAGATGTGGTGAGCGGATGTAACACAGGAGAAAAAAAAAAAAAAGACGCGCGAAAAGGCGAGAGCGAGAGCGGTTAGTCGATCGGACCAGTAGGCGCCGCCATTGGCCACCATTCGTCTCACCTTCTTTTTGCGCGTTTTCCCCGTTGGAGGAACCAGAGGGAGGTTGGGGAGGATCACGACCGCCATTCCAATGACGTAGCTCTGTTGGTGCGTGTCCTTTGACGACTCTGGGGCACGACAGGGCTGCCCTGGGAGCTGACGGGGACTCCCAGCTTGTCCAGCCCAAGGTCTTTCTCAAGGACATGGGGGAGAATACAGCACAGCAGCAGCGACATGGTCGGGACCGGCCTGGAGCGGCTTGGCTGCGGCTGGCTGAGAGGCGATGACTGCCATCATGACCATGGCCAGCGGCGGCCAAGCTCCGAGCATCACAGTCACGGGTCGAGTCAGCGCCATGAGGCAACGAGAAGGCATTGGCGAGAACGAGGCGAGAAGCCGTGGTCAGCATGGAACGGTCACCTTCCAGAAGAATTCCAAGTGGACTCCCCGAGCCACAGACCGATCATGAGTGGACTGGAGCTTTCCCGTTCGTTGAAGACTACGCTGCGCGTGAGGCTTGGAAGCTCGGCCGTCAGAATTACAGCCCAGACCATGGCGGTCGACATAATCATTGGGGCAACCTTTCGAGAGTTCTCACACCGCAAGAGCACTGACCATTATGTCCCCTCCTGCCAGCTGAGGCAAGATTTTGCCCAGGTTCAGCTTGGCGCGCGGCCAGCGTTGCACATGGCGTTGCAGGCGGAATGCCGTTTTGGAGATGGCTTCAGCGTTCTCACCCTCTGCCCCAAGTTTTCCCGCGTTCACCCGCAGACCGGATCGAAGCCGCTAGTGGCGCCTCATGCGTGGAAGGCCAAGCGAATGAAGCAGGTGGATTTTTAGATGTCCATCCATCCATCCCTCGGTCATCAAAACACACGGACACGGAGAAGGGAGAACGAGCCTAAGAGAGCCAAGCCGATCCAGGCCAGGCGAGGCCCAGGGACCGACAGGGCTCCTCTTTCCAGCCGAGGACAACGAGCGACGAGGCAATTCGCCGGTTGGTAGACAGCTTTGATCAATCTCTGGAGGGCGCCATCCCATCCCATCCATCCAGCGCCTGGTCTGGCCGTGCCGCGCACCGTACGAGGCACCTTGCCAAGGCTGGCATGGTTCAATAGCTGCCGATAAGGCGATTGGACAAGGTTTCATGAGGCACAATCGTGGCCAGTCAGAGTTTGCAATCTGCGGCCCCGCAGCAGATGCCGGCCAAGTTCCCTTGGTCAAGCTGGAACAGTTCCGTCATAGCAGACCATTGCGCTCAGAGCATGGCCGCCGGTGAAAGAAACCCGTGAAGGGCAGGACGAGAAGGGCAAGGCAGGAAAAAAAAGAGAGACCTTGCTCTATACGCGCGGCCGCCTGTCGCAAAAATGACGATTGTCGTCTTTTGCGGCGAGACACGGCGATCCCGTTTTGGTCTTGCCATCCGTGAATACGAAGCAGAGCGACATTGAAATAACCTTATGCTCCCTCGTGCACGCGGCGACACCAATTGACAGGTTATGGTTATGCTTTGCACGTGAACCTCGAGGCTGTTGACGCAGACAGAGCACATGCGTCGTCGTCATCGAGAGGGCGGGATCTGTGAACCTAGAGTTTGTCTGTCGTCCATCTCAGATTCCGTCCAATGTCACGCCAGTTCCCAGTCCCGAGGCAGATCTGTCCCGTGGGGCGGGCATTTGGGAAATTTGAACCTCGATGCTTGCGTGCAAATCGCAACCAGGCACTGGATAGGCGGATGAGATGAGTATCCGTAGATAGGTAATACCTAGGACCGCGAACTGCGCGTCTCCAGGCAAAACACGTCGAGTGGGTTAAGCATAGGCAGAGGAAGGACCCGTCCATGTAATTGTCTGCCAAGTGATCTCAGTTGCTGCGCTGCAGCGTTCCGCAGTCAAGCTCCAAGCCCGCAGCACGCTTGCTGGAGCCACGAGCTCCACGAGCCACGAGGACCGCTGTTTCCAGTGGGTAGCAGTAGAGGATGAGATCGTCCCTGGATGGAGATTGAGGCCAAGATTGGCAAATCCGCCTTGTCCCATGAGCGGCCCCCATAACCGCCGTCCTCCGACTCAGTCCTGGCAGCCATCGCCAGAGAGTCAGTCTCCAGTGCCGCCAGTCGCGATTTTGCTGACCGCCGGGGGATGGGCCATCCAGTGTCGTCATCCTTCCCACGGTCGTGAGAATCGTCCAAGAGATCACAGTGCACATGGGCATGGGGGAAGGGGGCCCGGGATGGGGGTCCCATGGGCGAAAATCCCTCAGCGCGACGGGGGGGGGCAGCTGGGACGCCTGGTACAAGCAGCGCCAGCAATGACATACAGCAGAGGTACCAGGGCCCCAGGCGGCAGCACGCGCACGAGGACAGTGGAGGTGGTGACAGGCACAGGTATTCAGCAGGTCCAACACGGGCAGACGTCGAGGTCGAGAGTTGTACTAGGCTTCTTGCTATCGTGAGGCAAAAAATGGACCGAGCTTGGGGATGGATGGATTGATGTGCATCCTGTGCAACAGGGTCTCCAGGGCGGAAGCCAGCGGGATCCGGGAGATGCACAGTGTCGTACAGTATTGTGTCGAATTGAGCTGCCGTGGAGATGCTTTCGGATCGCCTGGAGCATGAGGCAATAGAGAGCATGAATGGATGGATACCCTCAAATTGCCTTGGTCTCGATGTGGATTGCCTCTTGCCTCTCCAAGGCCGGGCGACCAGCGAAGTATCGCCGACCGATCAGACCGGAGCGGGAATTCCCCCTACCCATGCTTTATCGCTCGTGCTCGGTGTTGGTTGTCCATCGGATTCGGCATTGCATCAAGATCAAGGAAAGCAGGTAGTTGGTTACGAGGCAAGGCTGGTGGTGGCTAAACATGGATTGGTGTCATATCAGTCATATTCAGTCCAATCCGGGTCACCAGTATCAGCCATTGAGCATCAGCCACCAGGGACTCGAGACACGCGAGAGAGACACCTGGTTCATCGTCATCAGACGCGATGGGGGGATGCGGTTTCGCCGTCGGTCCTGGTGTTTACTCTGCGTGTTTTGATGTCTCGGTCGGCCGGTTGAAGCCTCTTGCTGCAATCTCCTTTGTTTGGAGATGCTCTGCGGCAACGTCTCTCGAGGTAAAACTCTCCACCCTGCTGAGATTACCGTCTTGTTTCCATTCCCCACGCTGCGAAGCGCCACGCACTGTGCACTGAACATCTGCACCTGCATGGAAGGACCTGGGCCGAGGACAAGTTTGACCAAGAGACTGGGGCAAGGGCAAGGGCAAGGGCGATTTCGATGGGTCATGATGGTCGTCGGCCCCAGCACAGATGCAGCGACCGACGTTTGGAGAGCATACGGTCACCCCCTGACACGAGCTGGCACGCCCCCCGGCAGAGCAAACATTGCGACAAGTGAGAGAGGGAATATCAGCACCAGCATCAAAGCTGCCGCCTGTCCTGCGTGGACCAGAGTCCAGCCGACGCTACCGGGTGCGGGTAGCTCAGTAGCTCCTAACACTGGCGTGCTCGCTGGTGCAGCCGACGGACGCTGATGTGGATGTGGGTGCGGATGCTACTGCGTTGTTTAGAATGAAGGTATTGATTGCTCGATGCATGGGGTTCATTGTTGATCTTTCGTGTTTACTGTTGGCGTCTCATTTGGTTGTTGCGGCTACCTGGTGTAATTACTGCTCCCGCTGCTCATGGCTCCCACTGCAAGCTACCCTGAATTGAGCAAAATCTGACATCTTTCCATTGATTGCATTGATGATCTGGCGAGTCAATTTCTGGCCATTGAGCATCCCATTGATGTTGCCCGAGGCTAGATACGTCCAATTGATACTCGCGACATTGGCACTCTACTTTGAATTGAGGCGAGACTACGGTGGCGGAGGGTGCAGCTAGCAGGACAAAAGGGTGTGATCCAATTGCCCTTTTTCCGTATGTGCGGGCAAATGTCGTCAATCCCGAGTACATGCGTTGTTAATCGGCAGCCAAAAAGTAAGAAGGGAAAAAAAATTGAGCGCGAAAAAACGAAAAAGGCAAATGACTCTGGCCTCTCACAGGTTGAATTCGCTGGCGCATGAGCGAGGCAGCAGAGTCCTGCAATCGCTGCGTGTAAAAAAAAATGAGGTGTGTGCCAGAGTCCTGACTACGGGACCGGCAGGGCCGTGGCTCCCCCAACTCAATTGGTCGTGATGTGTGTGTTGTTGTCAATCGCCGGTACCTCGAGGCCTTTCCGGTTGTACCTGGAGACGGCAAGGGCCTCACAACCTGGGGCACTTGGAGATTCACAGAGGACCAGACTAGGACCTGCGCGAGACTCGTGGGAAGTCGCTGATGACATCCACCCATCCCGGCTTGGGACTCCATCCAATTCTTTCGTGGTGGGGACTTGAGTCTCCGTGAGACCCGTTTGCTTCAATGAGACCCCGGTCCTGTTGTCTCTTGGAGGGTGACCCACCTTGACACAGAAGGAGCGGGTCAAGGTGCAGATGCAGGCATTGAGCAAGAAGAGTGGGTCCACCCGAAAAGACCAGCGACGACCGGGACCCATTGTTTTGATCAGGGCCGAAAGACTGCTGGCATGGGACGTGGGCCGGCAACCTCGCCGGTAAAAGAAAGCTGTTGAGCTCGGTCATCTCGCGGCCACATTGAAATAGAAGCTCTCGCCCACCTTCAGAGCCTCTTTTTTCTTTCCTTCCTCTTCACCCACGAATGCTTCATATATAAGCGACCCTAACTTCGTGCGGTGCTAGACACTTCTTTTTTTCTCTCTCCCCCCCTCTCCACTCAACCTCGTTCCTCAACTTCTCCCCCAAACGCCCAACAGCGCGCAACCTCAGCTTTATCACTACAACCCCGTTTGCCTGCTGTTGCCTACAGCCGCCCTACAGACTCTCACCTACAACAACCAAGCAACGCTACCGCGCCCTACCGCTTCGACTCCCCAGCAATGGCGGAAGAGAAGGTCACCGGCGCTCCGGCGCTGGACACCAACATTGAGACTGGCGGCTTCGATGAGAAGCGAGGACAGGTTCCTCCCCCCTCCCACGCTCCTGCCAAGGGCCCCGCCGACGACGAGGAGCCCGATGAGGATATGGACGCCCTGATCGAGGACCTTGAGTCCGAGGATGGCCACCAGTTCGAGGAAGAGGAGGAGACCCAGCCCGGTGGTGGACGTGTCGTCCCCGAGGATATGCTCCAGACCGACTCTCGCGTGGGCCTAACTGAGAGCGAGGTCATTGCACGACGACGCAAGTATGGCCTGAACCAAATGAAAGAGGAGAAAGAGAATCTCATCCTCAAGTTCCTGATGTGTGAGTCTTCCCGCGGATCGAAGGGTCCCTTCAAACTGAACTATACTTTGAACAACCAAAACTAACGGAAAAACCCCACAGTCTTCGTGGGACCCATCCAATTCGTTATGGTACGTTTTTCTCTACAAAATGAGCATATTCCCGTTCAAATACGCCTCGATTCGACCCCAATATGCCCGGAAACAACTAGATGAGATCTGGGGTGAAGCTATTCGCAACATCGAGAACTTGGCCCCACCGGCCCACTTTTCTCGACATCATCGGATTTTTCATCCCATCTCAATTGCAACATCTGTTGACAGACTGACAATTGCGATCACTGGAACCCTTCTTAAGAGGTTCTCGTCGTCTTTTGCTGGCCTTGTCCATGTTGACAAATTGACCTGCCACCCCAAACCCCCACGTCCACAAAACTTGCCTCTTGGCGGAGCTCAGAGGTGAAGCTATCACCAACGAGAAGAGTCGCAAACACGTCGACCAGCTGCTATTGGTGAATCGTGTGGATGATTTTCAGTGCTCCAAGTGGAGCTGTTCTCATCTCCAACTTAGTTTTTCTCGTTCGAGTTCAATTTGACTAACAATCCACACAGGAAGCCGCTGCGGTTCTCGCTGCTGGTCTCGAGGATTGGATCGATTTCGGAGTCATCTGCGCTCTGCTTCTTCTGAACGCAGCTGTTGGTTTCATCCAGGAATTCCAGGCCGTACGTCTCCCTAACCCTTTTGGAACGATTCAAACTGACATAAACCTAGGGATCCATCGTTGAGGAGCTCAAGAAGACCCTGGCCCTTAAGGCTGTCGTCCTCCGTGACGGCACCCTCAAGGAGATTGAGGCCCCCGAGGTTGTTCCCGGTGATATCCTCCAGGTTGAGGAGGGTACCATCATCCCCGCCGACGGTCGCTTCGTTACCGAGGGCTGCTTCGTTCAGGTTGATCAGTCTGCCATCACCGGCGAGTCTCTGGCTGTCGACAAGCACCAGGGTGACAACTGCTATGCTTCGTCCGCTGTCAAGCGTGGTGAGGCTTTCGTTGTTATCACCGCTACTGGTGACAACACCTTTGTTGGTCGCGCCGCTGCCCTCGTCTCCCAGTCTGCTGGTGGCACCGGTCACTTCACTGAGGTTCTCAACGGCATTGGTACGATCTTGCTTGTTCTCGTCGTCCTTACTCTCCTCATTGTCTGGGTTTCTTCCTTCTACCGCTCCAATGGCATTGTCGATATCCTCCGTTTCACCCTGGCCATCACCATTGTCGGTGTCCCCGTCGGTCTTCCCGCCGTCGTTACCACCACCATGGCCGTCGGTGCTGCCTACCTCGCCAAGAAGCAGGCCATTGTCCAGAAGCTTTCCGCCATCGAGTCCCTCGCTGGTGTCGAGATTCTCTGCTCTGACAAGACCGGTACTCTGACCAAGAACAAGCTTTCTCTTGCCGAGCCCTTCACTGTCGAGGGTGTTGAGCCTGATGACCTGATGCTTACTGCCTGCTTGGCCGCTTCCCGCAAGAAGAAGGGTATCGATGCCATCGACAAGGCTTTCCTCAAGTCGCTGAAGTTCTACCCCCGTGCCAAGAGCGTCCTCTCCAAGTACAAGGTCCTTGACTTCCAGCCTTTCGACCCCGTCTCCAAGAAGGTTCAGGCCGTTGTCGAGTCCCCTCAGGGCGAGCGCATCATCTGTGTCAAGGGCGCCCCTCTTTTCGTTCTCAAGACCGTCGAGGAGGACCACCCCATCCCTGAGGAGGTTGACCGTGCCTACAAGAACTGTGTCGCCGAGTTCGCTACCCGTGGTTTCCGATCCCTTGGTGTTGCCCGCAAGCGTGGTGAGGGTGCCTGGGAGATTCTCGGTATCATGCCCTGCTCTGACCCTCCCCGTCACGACACTGCCCGCACCATCAACGAAGCCAAGCGCCTGGGTCTCTCCATCAAGATGCTTACTGGTGACGCCGTCGGTATTGCCCGTGAGACTTCTCGTCAGCTCGGTCTCGGTACCAACGTCTACAACGCTGAGCGTCTCGGTCTCGGTGGTGGCGGTGACATGCCCGGTTCTGAGGTCTATGATTTCGTTGAGGCTGCCGATGGTTTTGCCGAGGTCTTCCCCCAGCACAAGTACAATGTCGTCGAGATTCTTCAGCAGCGTGGTTACCTCGTTGCCATGACTGGTGATGGTGTCAACGACGCTCCCTCTCTGAAGAAGGCTGATACTGGTATTGCTGTCGAGGGTGCCTCCGATGCTGCTCGTTCTGCCGCCGATATTGTCTTCCTTGCCCCTGGTCTCGGTGCCATCATTGATGCCCTCAAGACTTCCCGCCAGATTTTCCACCGCATGTACGCTTACGTCGTCTACCGTATCGCCCTGTCCCTGCACATGGAGATCTTCCTTGGTCTCTGGATTGCTATCCTGAACAAGTCCCTCAACATTGAGCTGGTTGTCTTCATCGCCATTTTCGCCGATATCGCCACCCTGGCTATTGCCTACGACAACGCCCCCTACTCGCCTACCCCCGTCAAGTGGAACCTGCCCAAGCTCTGGGGTATGTCCGTCCTTCTCGGTGTTGTCCTGGCTGTCGGCACCTGGATTGCTCTCACCACCATGTACGCCAACTCGCACGACGGTGGTATCGTCCAGAACTTCGGTAACATCGACGAGGTCCTCTTCCTTGAGATTTCGCTCACTGAGAACTGGCTCATCTTCATCACCCGTGCCAACGGTCCCTTCTGGTCCTCCATTCCCTCTTGGCAGCTCGCTGGTGCCATCCTTGTCGTCGATATCCTTGCCACTCTCTTCGCCATCTTCGGTTGGTTCGTCGAGGATGGCCGCACCAGCATTGTCGCCGTGGTCCGTATCTGGATCTTCTCTTTCGGTATCTTCTGTGTCATGGGTGGTCTCTACTACTTCATGCAGGGCAGCACTGGTTTCGACAACCTGATGCACGGCAAGTCCCCCAAGCAGAACCAGAAGCAGCGTTCCCTTGAGGATTTCGGTAAGTTGGAATCTATCCCTTCGCACATTCATGACCATGTTGCTGACTCTTTTCTCAGTCGTTTCCCTCCAGCGTGTCTCTACTCAGCACGAGAAGTCTCAGTAAATAACGATGGTTTATACCCGGACTACCATCAGCCGGACTTTTCACTTTCGCCCTGTCCAAATTTGAATTGTACTGCTCATACCCGAGTACTGAGACTTTTGGAGCGGTTCACGAAACCTTCCATACCCTTAGAGATCGTCTTTTAGACACCTAATAATAAAAGTAAAATAAAAAAAACTCGTGCCTCCGCTGTGACGTGACATGATTTTTATCTTTGCGAATGGGCGAGTTTTTAATTGTAACCACCACCTGTGTAGAGCTTTAAAAAGAGGTGTTTCTGCGATAAATGACATCGAGTAGCCTTGTAGGTTGTCACGTGGTGTATCGTATGTTGGACCTGCCGGGTGGTTACGTCAGGGCAAAGCATCCAATCCAATCGATCCCTAACCTAACCTGACTTCCTTCGCCTACTTCCCGTTTTCAATGCCATCAATCAAGGCCAACGCAGCGTTCGACCATGTCTGGTACCTTGCACAAAATTTTACCAATATCTCATCTCTTTCGCTGATAGTCTCATAATTCTCGTCATTCTGTGGTTTCAAAGAGAAGCCTCAGTGGGACGGCGAAGATGAATCGCGACATCCCGGGCTATTACTATGGTACCATTATCACCTTGCGGATTCCCCCAGGTTTACTCACATGCTTGTACAGATACCGAGAAGAAGAAGTACTTCAAGATTGAAAAGTCGCAGACGGCGCCTTCATCAGCGTCATGGTCATCAAATGCTGTCAAAAGGCGTAAAGTTGAGGGTCAAGCCCAACAGGCGGCGAGACATAGAGCACATCTCGTACGGAATCACATCAAGAGGCACCGCCTCGCCCAGGATGCCGTTGCATCTGGTCTAATCGCTAGGGAGATTGGGCTCCCGTTTTCTGCAGAGCGTGGGCGCGGCAGGATGGAGGACGGTGATCTTGGGGCCGCAGCATGGGCGAACGGCGTGGTGGCCAAGGGGAGCGTGCCGTTTCCGTCTGGACCCACGAGGACGCGGTATGCCAATATGCCGTGCTTCTACGTTGCAGCAGAGGATGAGAAGACGGGATTGGGGGTTGCATATGCGAGTGAGTCTTGAGCGGGATGAGATTTGGTTAGGTGACGACTGACCGAGTGTGTAGCCTTGGATGAGGAAACACTAGTTGGGAGTCATATTCCCACAGACAAGAACGACAGGTATACATACTATGAGATCCCCATAGCCCTACTCGAAGGCTAACTTGGCGTAGAATCCACTTCTCGCGCGATGCGCCCAACTCTTCTGGGAGAGCCCAAGTCTTTCGCACCGAGATGATCCGGTGTCCACAGATGTCCTCGATCAAGTATCACCGTCCCACACACAGAATCCTCCTGACTTCCCGCGAGCCCGATCATAGCTGCGGAGTCTACTTCTTCTCACCACCCCTCTCCGATTCTGAAGACGAGACACGCCCTCAGTGGCGGCTTGGTGAGAGTATGTCTGAGAAGCATTTGCACACTTGGATGCCGGCTAATCTCACGGCAGCAAACCACTATCAGAGACTCTCTATCCGCCATGGCCTCCATGACGACTGGGTCGTCCACAGCAGCACGCCCGCTCCTCCCTCCTCAGACCTCATATGCGTCATTGGCTCAAACAGTGGCTTACTCCAAGTCCGCTCCAACGAGAGCCTCTCAGCCATTGCCCCTAGTGTCACCCCAAAGGGCATGCAACTTCCGCAGGAGATATTTACGCAGGACTTTCAACAGGGGAATCACAACGTATTGTTTGCAGGTGGGCGTCAACCGAGGCTCTGGAGAACTGACCTCCGAGCCCCTGAGGCACGATGGTCATTTGCAAAACACACGAGCTCGATAGCGCATCTGAAGAGTGTAAACCCGCACCAGGTTCTCGTCTCGGGTCTTCAGAGCTCAATGGCTCTCTACGACGTGCGCTTTCTGAGCCAGAACCCCAGAGGGGCCAGGCCACTGCTCAAGTTCCAAGATCACCAGAACGATGCGCACTTTCACATTGGATGGGATGTTAACTCGGATCTCAACGTCGTCGCTGCTGCACAGGACAACGGGACCGTGAAGATCTTCTCGCTTAAATCTGGACGGCGATTGCGGTGCCCAGTCGTGGATTCGATCAATGTCGACTCACCGATCAAAGCGCTCATGTTCCAGCGGATGCCGAGAGAGAGGCTGCCCAGCTTGTTTGTAGGCGAGGGGCCGTCACTGAGGAAGTTTTCGTTTGGGGCCGTGAAGTGGGAGGATGAAGTTTGATCAAGACCAGGTATTTGTCCTTAATTTTCGAGGAAATGTTCTGATACTTAGAAGAGTTGAGCTAAAACTTTGAAGATTTACTCTTGATTATCAAAAAGTCTCTTCTTAAATCATCAAAGAGCTGCTCTACCTTTACAGAAAGTCACTCTAAAAGCCATACGGGGCTGGGGAGGGACCCGGAGGGAACCAGGCTGAAGGGCCACTCGATTAGAATCTACTTCTTCTTCCTTATCCTAGGTTGCGTCCATTTTCCATCACAGACTAGCCCCTCAGTCTCCTTGCACCTATTGCAAGGGTCGAGAGATGATGATGCATGTGGGCGCTTGCAAGGGACTTTTTCCTTGTCACAATTGCCGCATTTGCCCGTGCAGCTCCTCGTGTGTTGGGACATGGAGTGCTTATCACGCATGGTATCACACTTTGGGCACTTCCCCTTGGGTACCATATGCGCATGGTCCTTTGTACCGCAGATGGCGATCTTCTCCTTCCGACAACGGGCACATGTTCCGGAGGTATCACCTTTGACGGTGACGCAGGGTTCCTTGGCCTTGACGCAGGCCGAGCACCTCCCGGAGCAGGTGCTTACATGCCTGCGCAACATGTGCCCGTCGACTTGACATCTTGGGCACTTCTCCCTTTTCTGTTCAACCTTGTCCGAGTAGCCGCGCGGGCAGTCGACCTTGTCTGCCTTGCAGGTGGAACATCCGGCCGTTGTCTTGACGCCGCAACCTTTACCAAGCTCTTTACAGCGTTTGCATCTCCCCATGCAAGACCTCTCGTGAGTGTTGACATTGTGGTAATCAAGACCGCACTTCGTACACTCATTCGTGTCGTCAAGCTCAAGCAAATGCTGATGAGAAAACCCCTCGCACTCGACGTTGATGGGGCTCTCTTTACACCGCGTACACTTCATCAACGGCCCCGTCGTGGGAACGCAAGGCTCACCGGCAACCTGGCAGGATTTGCACCTTCCTGGGCACCCGTCTCTATGATGCCGTAGGTATTCCTGCGTCATGAAGCGCTTGCACCGCACGCACTGAACTTTCGCGTCTTGACGTTCATGCGAGTAGCCTGTGCAGAAGTGCTGTCCTTGGGTCTTGCAGGTGATGCATCCAGATCCAAACGGATTAGGGATACAGGCCTTATCGAACTTTTGACAATATTGACATCTTCCGCGACAGTTTTTCCGGTGTTCGGGCAGGTTGTTGCTGACGGCCCCGCACCAGGTACAGGTGCCCGTGTTGGGCGGATCGCGTTGAGCAGTGTGTTGGGCGTTGCTCTTTGATGGGGAGGGGGGGCGGAGCGGCGTTTGGACGGCTGCTGGACGGCGAACAGCCTCGTCTTGAGGGACTCGCAGTTCTGGTCCCATAGCTCGAATGGGACGTCGGCGTCGTCGACATTCCCGATGGCAGCAGCCGCGTCAGCCTTGGCCTGGGATCTGTACTGTGATGCTCTACCCTTGGCCTGGAAGATCTCGGCTGGCCTCACATTGCCATCCAGCAGGAGCTGCAGGTTCCGGCAAACCTGCCGGCCTGAGACGTTCCAGGACGAGACGGGAAGAGCGGATGTAGGGCGCAGATGCGGCACTCCGCGGCTTGTAGTCGACGGCCCGGCTGGAGAGAAGGCTCATGTTGAGGTTTTCGGCATAAAGAGCCAACGCCGCACACTTCTGGTGGGTAGAATCGGCTGGGTCGCGCATGTCTACTGGAAACCGTTGGCTTGGTAGGAAGAAGCGCTCCTCTGAGCGCCCGAGCTGTACATGGGCCAGGAGGATTGACTTGTCCAAGAAAGTTTGCTTCAGTTGTCGTCCACGGATCATATCCTCGAGGTCTAAGTTGAGGACCTTGTTGTGGCATGCCATTCCTGGCTGCTTCGCCAATCATGGAAGCAGTTGGGTCCGTTGATGTCGCGCTGCCACTATAAATATAATGTGTAGCCTGCGAAAGGTGTCCAACCGCAATGTATGCGGTGACGAAGTCTCCGCCCTCATCGGCCCTGGAAAGATCGATCTTGGGCCATATTGGGTCAAGCATGGTGGGCCACCATACGGGAGCACCAAGGCGATACTGCAAGGCAGGTAGCTGCACAGAGGGGTGCGTCAACAAGTTGAGCAGTCGTTCCCGACGCTCTTCCGTGGCGTTGGCCGCTATATATAAGAACCAACCCTGCATAGACCGTGGCAAGTCGTCGCGAACGGTAGCGGCGAGCATGAGCTGCGCCAGGGACTTGATCAAAGTGCGGACGTGTTGTCGATAAGTCTCGACGCACCTCTTGATGTCCGGGTTGTTTCCCATGTCGTTGACTACAGAGGTCAGTTGGTTGTCACACACACACACACATAGCCTAGGCTGTAGAGAAAATAGGTACTTACCGACTTGGGTGTTTGCTGGAAACAGAGAAAAGATCATCTCCTTGGCTTCTAGTGTCAATCCGAGACACCTGCGCTCGTGCCCTCCAATGGCCTCCTGGATACGTCTTTCGATCTCCTCCTCGTCATCCATGTTGACGGTTGGCATGTTGTCTAGGACCTTCTGTATATTGAACTTTTCAATCTCCTTCATTTCCTCTTCTGTCATGCCGTACCTCCCGGCGTCGTTGTCGTCGTCGTCGTCGTCATCGTCACTTTCATCATCATCGCTTTTGTCTTCGTCGTCGCTAACATCGCTCTCGCTGTCTTCATTGGGCGAATCAAGGTACATGTCATCGTCACAGACGTAGTCATCTTTATCGTCATAGCTGTCTTCAGTGGGAACGTCAATGTTCATGTTGTCGTCGTCACCTCCGTTGCCGTCTTCGTTATCTTCGCCACCTTCATCAGCATTGTTGAGGCTGCGCTCAGGGTTATTTCCATTCTCAGATGAATCACCCCCAGGCCCGGCCAGCCACATGAGCTCGTAGCCACCGGGGCCATCAGGGAACGCCCACCACTCTGCTCCAGCAGGCACTTCCTGGTTGACGGGAGGCTGGTTTCGAGGCATCTATTCCTAAAGTTAGTGGCTTGGGATCAAAGCAACAGTGGATATCTTCAGACCTACCTTGGAAATAGTATTGGTGGAGGGGGGAGAGGACAGATAGAGGATGGGAGGAGATAAAGGAGGAGGAAGAGGAGGAGCGGCGCTATGGGTGCCTTTGATATCCTTCACTGAGGGGGATAGGGGGCGCTTGGTTGATATCTGATCCAACCACACTTCAGAACTTGACCGAGTGGGTGAGATGTGGGTTGGAAATCGATGAAGATGAATCAGAAAAGTCTGAAGTGACTCTGGCAGGCGTCACTCAAGAGCGTCTTTGTGCAAGTAAGTGTGAAGTCGATGCAAAAGCTCTGACTGTCGCAGATGCTGGAGGAGGGTGAGTGGAAGGAAGAGTGCTGATTATAACTCGATGAGCCGACCACTCCAGATTATCGAGTTCCACTTGTCGTGAGACACCTCCGATGTATCTCATCTGTGAAAAGATGAGGCCGTTGCTTGTCGGTTCAACAACCTATGCAACTATTTCCAACAGAGGCAGTTGGTCCGGGGATACAAACGAATTAACAGCGAACCCCATACACCCGCAATGCGTCGGAATGAGAGGACGAGCGAATATCGGCGAAATAGTACGGGAAGTGGCAGCGGCAATGGCCATCCGGCCTGCACTGTCAAGGGCCGGCACCACATCCGGACGAATCATTCCTTTTCAACGGTTCCAATCAGGAAGCGTTCAACGGCAAATGGGCTTAAACCGATGCCAACGTTACCTGGCAGACGAAAAAGAAGGACCCGGAACTGCTCTCCTGGCACTATAAACGAAACCAGGCTTGCCAACAATAGCAACTTGTATGAGAGACAGCCTAGGAGAAGACGGCATCAAGCGAGAGACCCGCTGACCAATCGGCGCCTTGCATTAGTTGCGGCAACTTAGCTCTGTGCGACTTGGGCTGGGGCCGCGGATGCAATGTTCCAACCCGGCCTCCTCCTTGTTTGGTAACGATGAGGCCGAAAGGAATCTTTTGCATTTGGAGCTTGTTTTCCCTTCCCCCCAAGACTAGTCATGCTTCTCCGTTTCGGTGAGCTTGCAGGTATCTTCCTGTTGCTTGAGGGTGTGGGCGGAATATGAAATGACACACTCTTTGCACGCCTCCCCCTCAACAGAGCCATCGTGCATGGGCAATCCCAACGTGAGACGCGGCACTCGCATGACGTACCACCCCTCCATAGTGTCAGGGGGCATCTGACCTGTTTCAATAGTGTGATATACAATGTCTTGAAGTTTACCTTGGCCTTGTCGACTTCCTCCATGTTGGCCCACAGATCGGCCTCGGATTGATTCAAGCTAACCTTGAGATCCCTGATAACTCGGGAGATGACGCTGCTAACCCTGCGTTTCAACGTTTCGCTTTCCCAAACTCAGTCCACTGAGGTGCTGAGACCAACGTCGTGCTTGAACCGTTCGATGACGGGGCTGCGTAGAAGCTTTTGGTTTCGCACTGGCTGGTTTTCGATCTGGACTCTCGTCTCAGTCTCCCTGATCCGCCCTTCTCCTGCCAGGTGCTGGTAGACTATACAATTATAGAATCTGTGCTCGGGCTCATCGCCGCCATCGTTGGTATTGTTGTTGTTGTTGTCGTCGTCGTTTCCGTTGTTATCGATATCCATGGGGTCCCCGTTGCCGTCGCCGGGAATATCAATATCCGTGCGGTCATCGTTGTCGACGACGAGACGTCCGTTCCCAGGCGCCATCTATGTTCTGGCCCTAAAACATTGTCCACTATCTAGCTAGACATACCATTAGAGATGCTGCTGATGAAGAAGGAAAGAATAGGAGTATGGTTTAAGGAGATTAGGGAAAGAATAGGAAGACCCTAGGGAGAGGATAGGAAGAAGATAGAAGAGGATACGACGAGGATATGAAGAGAGTGGAAGATATTAGGAGGAGGAAAGAAAGAAAAGGTAGGGAAATGAAGGGCACGGGGTAATTTATCAAGGGGAGGGGGAGGCTAGATCAATCAAAGAGCTTAGTCTTCTTCCCTGGCAATGGTTTGTTGTCTGCAACCATCTGGCTGGCCGTGTCAAACAAAGGTGATTGATTCCTCGGTGGACATTCCCCTTTGGTACTACAAATCCACGTAACCTTAGCAAAGGACCAAATCAAACGTATTCAAGCTGCTCTTGCTCTGTTTGTATTACTTTCTTCGGAAGAAGAGGAGGGTCGTGGTCAGAGACAACCACGCTTGGTAGCCTCGTCAAATTGATAAGGTTGGACATCAAAATTGCACAATACTATGTCTACTTTTGACGGCTCTGCCAGTTTTGCACGGAGAGACTGCTCGGAACCGGGAGGCCGCCGCTGCCGTGCATTCCTAGACAATCAAGCTGACTGATTTTCTAGATTATTCCATGAGTCGTGGGCCATCTTCGATGTAGCTCGGCCGTGAATCACGAGGCGGGTGTCCGTCAGTTTTGACGCAAGTGTTTCCATCAGGGGCAGGTGGCCCGGAGGACACAAAGGGGATAATAATTTAGAATGAAAGAGGGAAAAAACTCTTCGGAAACATACCGTGACCTATGAAAACATCCTTCCGGTCTGTAATATAAGGACTGACAAGAAGGGAACAAACAGTCGCCGTCAATGTTACCAATCAAGAAGGGTTAAACGGCATGCTGCATGGCAACGTTCCCAGCCAGACGGGAAATCAGGCACGGCATTGCGTACCTAGTTGAACAAGGGATATTGCCTATAACGTAAACCAACTAGCCAACAATAGTTTGCGGCGGGATGACTGACGACAAAGGAGAGAGGGCGACCAAAAGAAAAAAAAAAAAGTTAGCATTAAGAAACAAGATTCCTGACAAATCAGGGCCTTGCATTACTTCCCGCAACTCCTTGGTAGTTAGTTGTGTGGGCGCCATGACTAGCTCTGTATTACTTGCGCCGGACCGCGGATGTCACATTTCAGCGGGACTGTTTGCCTATTTGGTAACGATAACACTAAAAAGAGTCTCCTACATTTGGAGTTTGCTTTCTCTTTCCTCTATTCAAGGTCAAGTGTACCCAGGGTCCCATCTGCCCGAAATACGAACTACTGACCGAGCAATGAACGAAAGGAAGCAGTGACGAGACCAAGGCATCTGTCATTACTGACTTTAGGAAAGACTTTCGATAGCGGAGGATAGATTTACCATAGAGCACTGTGAGAAGGGTACCATGTCTATCACAAGTGTCATCATAAGCCACACTTCTGTCTAGGCTATGAGTCTTATGGGAAACACTCTGTACAAGGCCCTTTGCCCACCCTGGATCAGGCTGTTCATCTTGCCCAAAGATTCAACTCCAGATAATGAAAGGCAATGGTTGCTGAGGAGTTGCTGAGTGCGTCGTGGCTAGTTGGTATACCGAATTCGCTCCCTTAGTGATGGCGTCACAGCAAGGACTTGGAATCAATAGTTTTGGATACCTTACATACCTAATGCGTGCATACGTGCGTGCATACCTACATACATCATGACCAAAAACAAAACCCTCCCCGCAAACTCCATGGCGTTGAAGCCCCTGCCAGAACCCAGCGTACAAGTGATGATGATACAAACCTATTGTATGCATGCCGTTTCCCCCCTAGTGACACAGTGAAAGAAAGCAGGTCTTGGAAGGCCTGATTTGACAAACAGCTAACCTATGCACACAAAAAACACCCTCCCCCCAAAACGCCAGCAAAACAAAAACCACCAACCCATTACATTTTTTGTTGTGGTGCGGTCGCGGGCCCCTAGCGGCTCCCAGATGAACAAGGCCGCGCCGGGGACTGTGAGCTCAGGTTGAACGAGCCCACGAGGGTGGGAAACGCCTTGGCAAAAGCGTCCCCCAGCTTCCAGTTGTCCAGGTTCCGCAAGTGCCGCTCAAAGACGGGGTTAATCATGAGCTCGTCACCGTCCGGGCTCTGGAGCAGCGTGTCGGTGTCCTCGTAGGGCCAGGAGAGCGACAGCGTGGTCGTGAAGGGGATAAAGAAGTTGTCAAAGGGGTACAGGAGGGGGTTGTGGTCGCGCACGAGGCGGTCCCGCATCTTGGGGAAGGGGATGTGATCGAGCCAGGCAGCATGGGGGACTGTGAGCTGCGAGGGACGGGGTGTCATCCACTCTGGGAGACGGTCGTAGTTCTCCTGAGTGGGGGAGATCTGCCAGCGCATGACAAGAAACATTATGTAGAGGACCGCGACGCGCTCGGGTAGCGTAGAGATGTCGGGAAAAGTAGCGAGTATATCGGTAAAGACTTTAGACAGCGGGTGGCTGTAGACGCTGTTGGAAGGGTTGAGAAGCGAAGAGACGGACGGATAGCGAGGGCCAACGACGTCTTGGACGGGAAGACCGTCGGCGGCACGCTGGCGGCGCTCGCTGAGAAAGTCGAGGAGGAGGGAGTCAAGAGGGCACGTCGGCGCGCAGTTCTTGATGGGGGCCGAGCAGTCGACGAGGCTGGGGTCGCTCCGGGGAGGGGCGTGGCCCGCGGCAGAGCTCATGGCAGGACTATAACCAGGACTATGAGTACTTTCAGGGGTATGGGCGGCCGAGAGGGCATGCGGGTGCTGACCCTGATATTGCTGCTCCTGCTGGGGCTGCCCCGGCCTCCCCTGCGAGCCCCAGCTTGTAGACCTGCTGTGCAGGGCGCGCTCCTGGGAGACGCCTGTCCAGTCGTGCTTCATAGGCACGTGATGATACTGAGGCGTGTCTTGGGCGCCGTTGATGCCGTTCTGAATACGATTCACCCGTTGCGCCGGGTCGAGGAGAAAGTCTAGGCCTAGACGCTCAGGACCCAGCTCAAGTCCGTGTCGGAGCTCATGTCGTTGTTGGTTCAGCTGGCTGGTAGCGTGAGATTCGCTGGTGGGAGTGCCAGCAGGATGATGGTGTGGCGGCTGCTGAGGGTGCCAGTGCTGAGAATGACTCTGGCCAGGAGGTGGCTCATGACTTGGAGGAGAGGCGGCACTTCCAGGCGTTGAAGCAGCGTTTGTGTTGGTATTATTGTGGTTGCTGTGAACGCTCAAAGGAGGTTGATGATGTGCCGGAGGGGCATAAGTCTGAGCAGGTGATATGTACGCCTGCTCAACAGCACCTGTCCTGCCTGTTAATCCCAAAACTCGAACTGGGGGGCTATGGGGAAAATAAACTTGCCCTGGCCGATGAGCGGCTGAAGCATGGCGACGATGCCAGCCAAGCGGCGCTTGATATCGGCATTCTCCTGCTCGACAACCTCCTTTGCGCGGAGGACGGCCTGCAGTTCCTGATATGGCTGCTGATTTGTGAGCTCCTGGATGCGGCGCTCCAGCGTCTCAATCTGATTCTTTGTACGTTCACGGATGGCACGTTGAGCCTCTCGATCTTGAGAAAGTTAGCGACATGTCGAGCAACTAGTGAAACAAGAGCCAAGATGGAAGGGTTAAGTCGATCCGGAACCACAACCGACCAGGGTGTGAAAGAAATCAACCTGTCATGACTGCAAACTCACCATTAGCTCTCTTCTTGGCCAACTGCTCAGGGGTCAGATTGGCAACCCCACGACTCCCCGGCCCCGTCTTCTTCTTCTTCCGTGCACTGCCGTCGTCCCCCGCAGCCGGAGAACCCACCACGTTGGCCGCCTCGGCATCCCGTTTGACGCCGGCCCCATCGTCACCCACTGGGGCGGGACTCTGTACCGGTCCCGCTCCCGCCCCCGGCGTATCGGGGCCGGGACTCATTGGAGCACGACAGGACAAGGGACGGGAGAGGAGAGACCAAAAAAGGGGGGACCCCCTTCCCCGTGAGACCTTGTGATTCGGGGCTCGGTAGTTGGGATATGCGCGTGTGTGTGGAGAGAGAGGGAGGGAAAAAAAAAAAAGCGGGATGCGGCTCCCGCAGCTTGGGGGGTGCGGGATATCCACCCCCGACCGCAGAGATGTGAAAGGGAAGAGAACAAAGAAACAATCGCCAACCACGACCGCGCTCCTTCCTTCCTTGGCCTGATTCGTTGATCTCTTGACTCAAAAAAAGACGAACCTCGAGTAACTATAGTAGGTAGTGGGATCAGATGGGGAAAGGGGAAATAACACGGGTATTGCTGTGCTTATGGGCCCCCCGGACACGACGACACGCGTGTCTGCCCTCAAGGCTGTTGAGATAAGAGAGGGGGGATCGGGGATAAGGAAAAAAAAAAAAAGCAAGCCAAGGCTAAACCTGACCGACCGTCGTACAGAGAGGATTTTTTTTCTACCGGGTCCGTGGGAACATGTTGCAGCTGGGGAGAGAGAGGCAGGTTGCGCCGCAGTCCCGAAGGGGGGAAGGTTGACTCATAAAGCCCAGGAGGTCCAGGTTGGCACCGAGTCATGGACCCCTTGGAGCCTCGAAGGGGGCGTTGCACAGACCACAAGGTTCGTGCATCCAGCAGACCCACGGGCTCAGAGTCCAGGCTGTCAGGTGACCCTCGCCAAGAAGGACCCCAACACCTCCACAGCAATAACGCCGAAACTCTCTGCTCTGTGATGGAGTGAGTTGGACGGGGGTTGCCGCATCATCGATTGTTGAATATTGTGTAGTCCGAGGTATGTAGGAATCAATCAATGCATTTCCCACAATGCCAGCAACTGCCGCTTCTTGCCCTGCCGGCAACACTTGAAGATAGTGTTTTGCGCGATGGACAGGGTGGCTTAAGCCAGGGTCCAGCCCCCCGTCCTTCCATCCTGGTTGGTACCCTTTACGACAACCAAACAAACTCATCATGGCACTCAACATGACCTCAAATATGACCCTTTCAATACATCCATATATACGCCTGTACAATTACGATGAGGCCGCGCGCAAAAATAGCCCCCTATCTCTCTGTCATCTCTTCCAGACAGTGTTGTATGCTACGTACCCAGGTACTACAATGGGCGCCCAATGTTGCATTCACCCTTGATCTTGCCCTGTACTTGACCATCCGGACACTCTCCGATATTGATTCCACCCGTCCGGTCTCCTCCGCCCACCCGCCGCGCTCAAGCCACACACGGCATCAGCCATATCCCACCATCACACATCTCGCAACTCCATCCATCACTCGGCTGATGCCCTCGCAAGAGCTTCGTGCAAGTGTGGCGGGAACCGGTATCGCAGCTGGCTGGTGTAAGTCGTCAAGTCCAGCGTCATCTGCTTCAGCTGCTCCACCATCAGCCGTCGCGTTCCCTCGTTGCCGCTGAACTGTCCACTCGTCAGCTGCTCCCGCTGGCGGACGCAGCAGATGATGGTCCACATCAGCAGGTTGGGCACGTTGATCGAGACAGGCTGCGACAAGCCCGAGAACTTGGAGGCGTAGGCTCGGATCGTGCTGCCATCGCCCGCCGCGTCCAGGGGCAGAATCTCGAGGCTTCGGATTTTCTATTCCTCATGTTAGCACATATGACGCTTCATTTCACGACTAGGTAACTTACGTCGAGGCATTGAGCCCACTGTCCGGCCTCCACCAGTCCCTTGATGCTGCTCATCTCCAGGAGTACCCGGCAGGCCACCTTATTCTGATCCTGGATTCTCCTGTAGAACATGGCGTCTCGCTCGTACATGCTCATCATAGTCCTGGCGAGCTCCACCGGGTCATCGATGGCCGCCAAGCTGAGGCTGCTGCCTGCCTCCGCCTCTTGCTCACCAGCACGGGGCTTGACTGGCATAAGTCGCATGGGGTCCTCTCCGATCTCGATGGAGACAGCCTCGCTCAGCGCCCGGCTGACAATGGCAACGACAGTGTCATACTCGCCGGCGAGATGGTACAGCAGCACCGAGTCTGTGGTGCGTCCGTTTTCGTCCGCAAAGCTGGCAGCCTGGAGTGTGACCGTGTTGACAAAGTCATCCTCAGCATCCAGACCGATGAGCGGGCCGCGCTCCTCGATAATGCCACGAATGCGCTGTCCGTCTGGTCGAATATCGCCAATGAGCTTGCTAAACTCACGGGTTTCCAGAACCAGCTCTCGCAACGCCTCGTGGCAGAGGCTACCGTGTCGCTGACCAGCCTCACCACCAAGGTCCCGGTTGAGACAGATCAGTGTCAGGTAGTCTACGGCAGATACAACATCCGCGGCCCTAAAGTCTCGCGTGTAGTATCCGATCATGCGACCAAAGTTGATCTGTGGTAGGTTCTTGGTGCTGTAGCTGCGAAGGTCGTTGGCCGACGACAGAGCGTCACTCGGCCGTAGCAGACCGTAGAACTCGAGAGCCAGACCAAAGTGAACTGCATCCACATAGGAGAAGGGATACAAATAGGCAATGGCATCCTCAAACATACCCGACAGGATTTGAAGATAGAAGAACATGCCGAAGCTGCCGTTGCTGTCCTCCGAGCTGGCCTTGGGGAAGTGCTTCAGACCAATCTCTCGGATGCTGGACTGCAGCTCGGCCAAGCCGTACGACTCTCCCGCCATTTCGATAGTCTTGTCTCCCTCTCGCGCCAGGTTGAACTGCAACCAGATCCAGTCGTTGATGTCCGTGTTGAGTCCGTCCAGGTTGCGGTTTCCAAGCTCGATGCGTCCAATGACCTTGTAGCAGGCCATGCGGAAGGGGTCTATCGAGTTCTCAGGCGCGTTGCGTGATCGTTGGATGTACTCATTCGTGCAACGGTCCAGAAGCTTTCTGTTGGTGATACGTCGATCCTCGCTCGCTGCGTAGTTGTTCAAGTATGTGGCAAATGTCCGATCAATGCCTCGGAACTGGTTGGTGTTGTCGTTGACATACTTGGCTGCCTCGTTCACATGTCCAGAGCGTAGCAGGTAGAACACAATAGCCCACACAAACTCGCCCTGAACCTGCTGCAGATCAGTGTTGTCGGGGACAAGATCTTTCCGGGCAGATCGTAGTCGAATATATGCCTTGATCTTGCTGACAATGTCGGGGAGACCACCGAGCTTCGCCTCGTGAGGGTGCTTGGCGATGAGCGACTCAACCTCACGCAGGAACTGCTTCTCGAGGAATCTGTTTGCGCCACTGAGAATGCGCTTCCTCATCTCCACAGACTTGGCCGAGTTGGGGTTCTCATTAAGATACATGTCTGCAAACTCGCGCTCCTTGGCTGTCGCGTTGTTGAGCGTCGTCTCAGCCTCGGGGTTCTCGCCTACAATCTCCATGACAGCCAGATACGCCTCCACAACATGGGGCGCGTGAGGCTCATGAGACTTTTGTTCCGCAGCTGCCAACTCGGAGAGGATGGGGTAAGGGCGCTTCGACATACGAGCCGCGTTGAGATGGCGAATCTTTTCAGATAGCCGCGTCTGCCTCTCGCGAAGCACTCGATCGTCGGAGGACACACGACCATCCAGACCTCCAGCCTCGGAGGAGCGGTCGACGTCTGCGAAATCTGTCTGATGGGCTCCAATTCGGCTGGGAGTTCCAATCACAGAGCGGTGAAGTGTCGACTTGCCAAGCACGCTGCTCTTGCCAGCTCGCGAGGGAGCGGTGCTCTTTCTTCTAGAACGGCCAAATGCGCTCTGGGATTCGCGTCCAGCAGTCGCCGTGTCCTCGCGGGGTGTGATTCCAAAGTGCTGGTAGATGCGCTTCCTCTGCGCCTCCCACTCCATCGTCACATTGTCCTCGAGGAAGTTATCAAAGTCGCGAACCGATCGTTCGAGTCCATCGGCAATCATGCTGAGAGTTGTCTTGGTCTGGAGGTTCGAGAGATAGGTTTCGACATCGAGTTCGTTGGGACCGTGAGTCGCTCGCTCAGCGCGACCAGTCTGAATGTCGAGAAGACCGAGGTCCTTGGCAGCGGCGCTGGGGTCGACACCGGATGCCGCCAACAGGTAATGAGCCTTACCATCCAAAGGCTTCTCGTTTGGCTTGGACTGAAGCTTTCTCAATCGGTGGCGCAGGTCACCCAGACCAAGCTCGAGGCTTGGGAGGTCTTCCATATTCGACTTGCCGTCGGCCTTCTGGCTCTTTGCGAAGAGACTGTCAAAGTAGGCGCCGGCTGGTTGCGACTGAGCTTGAGATTGGCCATTGGCAGCCTGGCTGGCAAAAAGACTACCACCTAAAGTGCTCGCGCCCAGGGCGTTGCCGCCCAAGATGGAGCCCGCCATGTTTTGTTGAGGCTGCTGCTGTTGCTGCTGCTGCTGTCCGGTTCCGAAGAGAGAGGGCTTCGCTGCCGTGGCGGGTTGTGCGAGGGAAGAGCCAAACAGCGATGGCTTCGGCTGGTTCTGCTGCGCGTTGCCGAACAAGCCTCCCGTGGTGCCGGTCTGGGCATTTTGCGCTGGCTGGCCAAAGAGCCCCGTGCCCATGGCCGCGCCTTGCTGCTGCTGCTGTGTGTTCGCCTGGCCAAACAGACCGCCGCCGGTGGTAGCTCCCGCCTGTTGTTGGTTTTGCTGCTGCTGTGGCTGACCGAACAGACCACCCGTAGTCGCGGGTTTGTTTGCGCCAAGGCCGCCTCCAAATAGACCTCCAGCTCCAGTTGCACCCGTTTGCTGCTGCTGATTCTGCGTCGACTGTCCAAATAGACCTCCGCCAGACGTGCCTCCCTGCTGCTGGTTCTGCTGTGTCTGTCCAAAGAGTCCGCCGCCCGTAGTTCCTCCCGTGCCGCCACCAAACAGTGAGCCTCCAAGGCCACCGCCGGTGTTGCCAGTCTGCCCAAAGAGAGACATGGCGCCTCAGGATATAGGTGGATTTCGACGACCGCGAGAGGGGAGAGGGGGCGAGGATGATGATTTAGGTGGGCGATTCGTCTGGTTTCGTGGTTGAGGAAAAATAAAGGTCGGTCAACAAGAGCTCTTCGGTGCGCGTCTGTCTAGAAATTTGGAGGTGGACCAAGGCAAGGCTGGGATGATGGAGTGAAGCTTGGACCAATCATCGACGAGAGCCGTTCCCAGGCAACGCCAGGCACCCCTTAGCGCTGCAGGCCTCAAAGAGCTGGGACAAGTCACTACGTTTTCAGCTCCATGTCACAGCTTCTACAGGCCCAGAACAAAGCCATTGATATCAATATTGAATGAATGTGAGGCAGATTAACTTTGTTCTATTTCTTTCACCATTTTAAAAGCTTCCCCTATCCATCTACATATATGCCATCAATCATTACTACCATATATAGGTACCCATTATCCGACGCCATTTGCCCAATCCGAGTGTCCCAGCTGTTCTATCATCAAAACTGCAATCATCCTCTCTTCTCTTTATTTAGGCACCAAATTCAGCACCCCACTGGGCAACAGCCTTGTCGACCTTGCTTCGGTATTCTTGCTGAGTTCTGCACATGTCCAGGAAGACCTCGTACTTGGCATCGAGAAGAGCCTTCTCTCCAGGGTCCGACTGGGGCTCCACGAGACGGCCTCGCTTGCTCATCCTGTCCATGATGCTCCAAAGCGTCTCGGGCTCACTACCATCCTCCTTGCTGTGACTGGCAGCCTTGGCACCGAGCATGGCAGCACCGTGAACCACAGCAGCGTTGACATAACGCGGGATCAAGACGGGCATGCCGCAGGTGGTGGCCAGAAGAGACATGAGAATGGGGTTCTGGCACTGAGATCCCGACATGAAGATGGACGAGATCTCGTGACCGGCCTTGTTCATCTGCTCAATGATCTGACGCGTCTGCATGGCAATGAACTCCATAGTGGCATAGTACCACAACGCCATGTTGTCAGTGCTCTTGTCGCTGTCCAGGCCGATCATGCAGCCCTTCATGTTGGGATCGGCAATGGGGGATCGGTTGCCCCACAGATCACCATAGAAGAAGTGATGACGTCCCAAGTAGGACACGGAGGGCGCGTTTGTGTTCTCAACCATCAGCTCAAGGTGGTTGTTGAGGAAGTCGTAAATGTGCTTGTCCTCAGCCTTGGCCAGGGCGCATGTCTCATTGTAAGCGGGGTGGATGTCGAGCATATGTCGAAGCAGCTCGCCAGTAGCAGACTGACCACCCTCAGCCATCCAGTACTCGGGGAGGAGAACATCGCGGTAAGGTCCCCACACGCCGGGCACAAACACAGGCTCCTTGGACAGAGCCAAGTGGCAAGTCGAAGTACCGGCAACAGCGGCGAGACGGGTAAAGGCCTGAGAAAGATCGTTGTGGGGCACCTCGGCGTTGAGCTCATCGTCACCAAGCTCGACCTTGGCTCCGACAGTTCCGATCCAGCCAGCATAGGCGTCAATGACGCCGCTTCCAACGGGGATGCCCATGGGGAGACCAAGCTGGTAGGCTGCTTGTCGGCTCAGAGTGCCAACAGGCTCACCGGCGCTGACATACGATCCGTTCTGTGGATTCGATCGTTAGCCTGGGTTACGACAACAGCGCGAGAGTATATAGATTCAAAATGCAGGGCGTATGAGAAAAGGAAAAGGCTCACCACCCCGTTGACGCCACCCATCTGCTTAAAGTCATCCTTGGTAAGGTCTCCGAGACCAATCTCGTGGTAAAAGTCCTCTTGCCAGCCCTTGACGCTGCCGTCGACGCCGACGGGGACATAGCCCTGCTTACAGACAACGCTGCAGTAGCTGCGAGTCTCGTTGCCGGTGGCCAAGTGTGTGAGAGCATCAGCAAGATCATAAAACTTGGCGCGCTCAAAGACCTCGGGTGGCATGTGGTTCTTGAGCCAGAGCACCTTGGGCATCTCCATCTCGATGCTCATCTTGCCGCCAACATACTTGAGGAGCTTGTGCTTGGTATTGTTGATCTTCTCGGTCTCTTCAACAGGTCGATGGTCGAGCCAAAGAATGACGTTCCGGTCGTTGCCATCGTTGGCAAAGTCAGGCCCTGTGACAGGCAGCGGCTCATCGGTATCATGGGTGAAGACAGCGAGGGAGCAGGTGGCGTCAAAGCCAATGCCCTTGATCTTGGTAGGGTCGACGGCCGACTCGCTGACGACTCGGCGAACACACTCGCAGATACATTGCCAGATGTCTGTGGTAGATTGCTCCTAGGAGAGGGTCAGAATAGGTCATGTCTCGAGGATTGGGGCAACATACGTAGTAGCCGACCTCGGGCTGCCACAGCTTGATGTTCTCAGAGGCCAATGCCTTGATGTCA
The DNA here is from genome assembly GCF_026873545.1 of Fusarium falciforme. Lineage (NCBI taxonomy): Eukaryota > Fungi > Ascomycota > Sordariomycetes > Hypocreales > Nectriaceae > Fusarium > Fusarium falciforme. The sequence continues at coordinate 1,570,959 of NC_070544.1, read as the reverse complement.
CCTGTCTCGTCAATGATACAGGCACGAGCTGAGCCCGTACCGACATCGACACCAATGTAATGGTCCTACACAAACAGTCAGTCAAGGTTCAAAGCTTGGCATGCCGCTGCCACCGTCAACGGCCACGGCTCATGACATTGGCAATGGGCCAATTGAGGTTATCGGGACGGGAGTCGCATACAAGAACTTGAGGAGGCCTATCCATTGTGGCAAAAAGAGTGTCTGTCAGCCAAGTACGTTCCACAGGGATGGGCAAGACTGAGAGCAGATTTGAAAGCTGAAGAGAAAGGGAAGACGAGGAGAACTCACTCCATGGCAGTGATCGGTTTGTTGTAGGTATACATAATGTGCGATCGAGGTGGGCGCAATCGAATCGATGCTTTTTGTTACCGGAAAGGATAAGCTCTGGGCCTGCGCCAAAGATTCCCAATGGGGAAGATGAAGAGGGGGAGGGGGAGCCGAGAAGGAGGCGTTGAACGGAGATGTCACCCCGCGAAGAAGGTCTCGATTCGGGAAGGAGGAGGCGTGTGTGATGAGGGGATGTTATGTCTGAGGTGTGTGTGTGCGCGTGAGGACGTTGAGTGGTAGACTTTCTTTTGGTGTTTCTTTGTAAGAGATCAAGACACACGATTTGTAAGGAGAAAGAGTGACGTTGGAGAGAGCAAGAGAAGAAGGGAAGAGCTCTAATACCTACCTAGCTAGAGATCATCAGATGACCATGAATCAACAAACCCCCTTGCCCAAAGGCGACTCGAGCTTTGGGACATGATGGGAGAGCCAGCCAGCGAGCCCAAAGCTCCATCATGGCAAACAGCTCCTTGCCCATCGAAAACCCCCACCATTCCCACTAAATTTTGCCATCTTTTTGGCGGGGCCCTCATGCTTGGAGCTCGGGGCACGGGGTCCAAGACCAGGGAAGAGGCGACAGGGGCAAGGAAGCGAATCGAGGGGGAAAAAAGGGTGTGGCATTAGCCAAGCGTCCAAGGGAAGCTCTAGAAGCTTGTTGAGGCTGTCTGGGAAAGAAAGCTCTCTCCAATCCTGCACACGGGAGCTTGTTCTCGGCATCCCGCCAAGTATTGACGCTGTCGCCGAATGCTACATGCATACGCGTGAGGTGGGCGGCGGTCCTTGTCCTGCAGCACACTCTGATAGACGGCCCCTTCGTGTGTCGCTCAGGTCTTTCTTTTTCCTCTCTCGACATTTCCCCCACCATCAGCCAAGAAAGAAGGTCTTTTTTCAAGCCCAAGACTAATGCCCAAGACGGCATCGCCGTTTCTCCCCCATGTGAAAAAAAGCTGCTGCCTGGGGGGAGGGGGCGGATCGTTTCCACGGAGCCGAAGGCCCTCGACACGAGCCATCAGTCCATCACAGCCCGATGGAGCTAGTGGGAAGACTTCATGATCAGCTGTAGAACCCATGATGGGCAACAAAAATGTGACGGGATACAAGGCGAATTGGATGAATTGGAAGAGACTTGGCTTGGTAAGAAGCAGATGATATTTTCTAATGCCCTATTCTCCTCCTTGTTGCGTCTTCCTTTTGGCGATCCTCAACTGCCTGATGACCAATCATGAGACCGTGGGGATCAAAGGAAAGAGCTGATCCAAGAAGGAGCTACACAGAAACCACCACTCTTTCATCCCGACTTTGGACCGTCATGCATTCAAGCAAACTCGCATCAAACATTTTTGTTGACTAGACTGCTTTACTCAACAACAACTCCCTCCTCTCTCAAACGATTGCCTAGCCGTTAGCACGATGCGATAACTGCTCTAGCCTCGCAGCAACGTCTATCGACCCGCGCGACTCACGGCTCGCCATGATCGGCCGCTGCGCACCCACACACGCAGCAGTCTTCTCCACCTCCTCGCTCGCACAGCAGGCGCTCACCGCTGCCGCTTCGCTCACCTCCGGTCTTCGCTCTTCTCCTTCACACATCCCGTCGTCAACCTCCATTCTGTGCCTGCAACCATGGTGAGACGAGGGTGATGTGGCGTCGGCTCGTCGTTGTCTCCCCCTGCCTTATCCCGCGCGCACCGCAGCGGGTACAGAAAAATCCATTCTTGTTCAGATGACCTCGCAAAAAATATGACCTTAGCCGGGATTATCTGTTCCTATTAGACAAGAACCCGGCTGTGTTCCCCGTCCTGCTTCTCTCTCTGCCGAGCCGGTCGGCTATTATCCGACTTGCCTAGAGGCTCGGGTTAGCTCTCTTCTCCGTCCTCTTAAGCATGCACTTGCTATCTCTCCGTCCACCTCAAGAGGGGTTGATTTAACATCATGCAGCTCAGGCCCCCCTCCGGGTATCTCTGGCCGGGGTGCTGCATCCGGGCAATGGAACGGTCCCAAAGCCTCGGGCTTCCAGATCCGGACTATCCGTAGACTCTGGCCACTGAGCAATTGCGCTGACAGAGCCAATTGGCCAATAGCAAGCTGCATGCCGCTCACCGAGAATGCTCACCTGCTGGACCTGCCCCGGTACGGTGAACAACTCAGTCAGGTCATGATTCAACCCATAACACCTGAGAGCTATGGACCTTCGCGGCGAATGACCTACTCCCGCTACAGGCAACCCCATTATAGCAACTATTCTTTTGAGTTGTGAAACTATCCACTAACTTTCGGGGCCCAACTAAACCTTGTTCCTCGTCCAAGGTCGGCCGATCCTTCACCGAGCCCGAGCGTGACCTCTGAAACCCTCAATCAATATACAAGCATTCATACAACTGCTCCCTCACCGCCAGATGAGCCCTACTCTTATCCCTTGGTTCACAAATCAGACCCTTGCCTTTAAACTCCGCCCACCCTCGACAGATTTCCCATTATTTGTCCCTCTTGGCCTTCGAGACTCAAGATTCACTCTTCGCACCCATTCCCGCATCGCCAGCCAGTCTCGCAACGCAACGCTGGCAGGAAAAGGCGAACAGTACATAACTTCATAACAGTCATTAATCATCATTGGGGTATTCCTGTCCTTCTACCAGGATCACCACTGTAAGCGTAGCCGCGTACGCTTCTCGGATGGCACACGCCATGCTGCACGTCTGTCAGCTCAAGTCATGATAGCTTCATAGCTCAGTATTCAACTCACCATGTCTTTTGAACATCTGCCACGATCGCGCTGAGGCCCCAATGCGAGCACCAAGCTCGAGCGAGGACCTCATTGTCGCGCACCCCGAACGCTTCAACCACGAGCACCTTCTCGTCGTCGTCTTCTTCCTCGTTGGCGCCATGGCCGAATAGGTGACCCTGAAGACGGTTATGACCAAAGCTATGGCTGAACATATCCCGGTACGGTCCCTGCATCATGCCTGGACCGGGGCTCGATCGCACACTATGCGACGGTGGTCCCCCGTAAAGGCCTCCCCAGTCCCGTACCCCAACTATCGAGTCAACACGGATCGCCGTATATATGTAGTCGAAGAAGAGTGGATGTGGCCCCTCGGAACACGGCCATGCTGCCACAAAAGATACGTCATACATGAGCCGCAACGGCCATGATACCCCATCGATAGCGAACTGCACCGTCGCGTCAAACAGCCGTGAGCCTGAACTTGTGGGGGATGCACCGTCGGGCCGATCCGCAGCTTTGAGGCTCAGCAGTTCTATCCGCACCGTGTCAACAGCATCATCAGGGCCACCTTTCGGCGCTACCGGCTGATATTCGTCCACGGGATAGACCTCAGCCGGCGGACCCAGCGGGTCGGATCGCTCCCCCATCGACTCCACGTCCTTGTCACTCATCCGTTGTTTTGGTTTTCTACTGCGGATACGTGCAATCTGAGATGGAGCTAGATCTGTCGTCGTCCGCGCGGGACCGACCCACCCAGCAACCCCGTGGCAGGTAGGTGCTAGAACCTTGCCTACAATGCAAGTGGCAGACCAGTATGTGTAGCTGTTTCGATACTGGAAACCGCACTGAGGGTGCATGTGTGAAAGAAGGGCCAATTCATTGGTGGCATTATCAGGGTCGAGATCAAGGAGTGTGTTCATGATGAGAAAGGGGAACGTTTGCTGTTCCTCAAGTCAGCCTTCACGCATCAAACAAGCCAACGACTACCGCCGCTTATAAGTTCCAGGGTCATGAACGGTCAAACTCACCCCAGGCAGCACGAGCCCGCTGAAAAAGGCAAAGGCATCAGAGCTGACTTCATCCAAAGACATCTCCGAGTCTTTTTGTTTCATATTATCAAGGGTCTCATCCAGGTTTGGCCACCTCATCATCTGGGCAAAGCGCCTCAGCATCCTGATCTGGCGCTTCTTTAATTTGTAGCGGAGAAGGACTGCAGCCAGTGTTAGAAAACCCAAATTCTTGGTGTATGTCATGCTCCGTAGCATGTCGCTACCAACACGGGCTGCTTACTATCTTCAGGGGTCTTGCCAAAGTCGTCAACGCGGACGAAATTCTGCCATCGACGAGCCAGGGCCAGGTTCCACTGGATCGTGGGAGGGATCTGAGAGGTTAGCTTCTCTTTTGCCCAGTCGCCATGTTGTTGCGACTGAATGCGCAGCTCCAGCTCGAGACTGAGAAGTAGCTGGTGGAAGAACTTCTGGTATTGTTCGCGGTTTTCTTCGCCCCTGTCAAAGATGAAGCGGGTCGCGACCTGGTTGCGCGGATTGCTAAAGTCGATCCATTCTGGGCGTGACAGGACAAGGATGAGGTCGGTAATTTGCTTGTCGAGGGTCCGATGGGGACTAAAGATCTTGTCGGGGTCCCTCAGAATGCGTTTGTAAAGGTTGCGATACAACATAGCCTCATTATCATCCTCGAGGCCATAGCGCAGTTCCTGTAATCGGTCGAAGATGCTCTCAAGATCCATCGGTCGAGGCACGACGCCGGAGTCGCGGAGCATGATGGCAGGAGGCAAGACGCTCGACATGGAGGCCCATTCATTAAGAGTGATAGTTCCCGGCAAGTGGCCAAAAAAGAATGAGTAGCTAGGCTGCTCGAGTGTTTCCCATGGATAAGTGGCATGGCCGTGACCAAGCAGTCGCAGGGTCATCAGCTGGGTCATCGAATCGTGAAGGTTGGAGACATCCATATGGTCGGTGCCTTTGCCATTAGATCGATTACCACCAGAGGTTGTGTAGAGCGAGAAGAACTCTTCGGGGTGATGGGGGATTGGACGTTTATGGCCTTTGTGAGAGGGAGCGCCGCGGGCGACAAGTTCCAGGGCATGCTGTGGCGGCAACTCATCGTTGATAGAGATGCCTTCGGGAGGCCAGGAGGTGGTAAGAGGTTCACGGGATCGGGCTGTGGTGGCGGTGCGTCCGTTTACACCACGAGGTTTCTTCAAGAAGGGGGTAGACCTCACTTGTCGAGGTTCGGGCTCAGGTTCGGGCTGCGACCTTCTAGGTCGGCGTCGGACGCGAGATTCGTCATCGGCGGTCGCGGGGCGGCGCTTCTCGTAGCTGAGATCGGGAGCAGAACCAGAGTTTTGTGGAAAGGGTTGAATAGCATCGCCATTGCTAGCACGGCGGGGTCGGTGGTATTCCTTGGGCTCGAGGTGTTCCCTTGTCTAGAAGCCACGGGGTACAGTCAGCAAAGAGACTCTCAAGTGATGAGGTTGTCGAGTTAAGCTTGGCTTGGCATGGCAGAGCTAGAGCTCTGCAGAAGCCGAGGCACGGCGCGCTCAAGAACAAAGAAGATGCCACTACGCACCGGTGGTTTGGTGGATTGTCTCCTGCTACTGGCTCTTCGGAAAAGGCTCCAAAGACCCTTCTTTTCGCCTTGGTCCGTCATGATGTCATGAGCAGCGACAGCGCAGCTCTAGGGCGACTCGCGAAGCTGGCGAAGAGGATGGGGTTATCGAGAAAAGCCCATGAGGAGGGAGGATGATGTCGCGAAAAGAGATGTTGGTCGCAGGTCGTGCGGTTCGCGACGCCCGATGGCGCGCGGGACTGGGTTCAGGTAGAAAGGGAAATCGGAAACCCAGGGTATGGTACGTAGCTCGCCGAGTTAGCTAAGTTAGCAGCAGACGGGCTCGACGTTGCACATGATCTCCCCGCTCCTGTCAAGTCTTGGTTGTTTCTCTGAGGAGAAGCGATAAGAGAGAGAGAGAGAGAGAGCTAGGGAATTGCTCGTGAAAGCGGGAAGAGAAGGGGAGATGAAAATGCGCAGCCCAGAATTGCCCACACCCAGCGCACGCAGGCCTCAAAATGGACGGCCCGGGCAGGGGAAGCCGCGTTTTTTTTTGTGGCGCGACTTGCAGGTCGACAATCGTGGAGGCGAGGCTGTCGTCCAAGCAGCGGGAAGCTCTCTGGAGGCCGATGTGACAGGGATATGAGACGGAGGGGGAGGAGGCCCAGTTGGAGTTGTTGTCACCTCACAGCAACACCGTAGTTGACACGCCTCAAGATGAAAGTTTAAAAGACCACGAAGTCACACTCGAAAAAGAGACATGAGAAGAAAAAGTGTAAAGTTGCGAAAGAGGCTTTTCTTCCGTCCGGAATAATTGAAGGGATGGGATGGGGGCAGGGGAAAAAGAGAGACAGGGCAGGTACGGTACGGACGGGGACGCGCAGCACATATGCGCGTAGAGGGCCTTCGAGCCTGCCTCACCATCCTTGCCTCGCCTTGCCGCCGGAGGCCTATTGTTCCTCAAGGCCGAGGCACCCAGGGCAAGACATTCTGCCGCATTGAAACCAAAAGAAGATTTATTGTTCAATTGCAATAATTACTCCGCGAACAAGTTCAAGCTGGGCCATCTACATTATCCTACGCATCTCCATGAATCATTACACATAGAGGTACATGCAAGTTCATAAATGTGGAGAGCAAGAGCTGCAATCAACAAGCCCATGCCTGCATGCTGCGCTTCAGGGGTTCTATCAAAGATGGATGCTTCGGCTTGATCATCCTACGCTATATTTGGACGGGGACAGTCTTGGCTCAAGATTAGGACCTGCCTTATTGCAGGGAGTCTTGCAAATGTCACCATAGACGCAGGTCCCATGTTCAACAACAGTGAGAGCACTGCTCACATCATGAACATGATGGCTCCTATCGATGACAACCAGAGTCATATTTAGGTACTCAACCTCAACACAAGACCAATCACAACTGGTGAAAACATATGAGTCTAGCAGTAAAATGGCCGATGCCTCCCTCTCCAACATCTTCAAACCGATCAAAACGAAACACCAAAGGAATGCATCATCCAACGCCCATCCTATCCGATTCTCACAAAACCAACACTACAACTTCCATCTCTTTCATGCTCGCCTACCTCAGGTCTTCGGACAAAGGCTCACTTCCATCCTTACCATCATTCATTCGTCCAAAAGCTGCCCGATACTGTTGACTGATGTTAGCACTTGATAGACCCTTGCCGTACCAGTAAGACGTACCTGAAAGAAAAAGTTCAGGATCAGGGCAGCCATCAGAGAGACGCTGATGATCATGGGTCCAATCATATTATCAAAATCCTTGCCACTCCGTTCCAAGATCATGGTTCGGCGCACCCTAAGCATGCCGTAGCCCCAAGCTCCTGCAAAGACGGCGATCAGAACATAGACAAGGCCCATGATAGAGGCAACCGTATCCTTGCCGGCCGCTGTGTATAGTCCAACGGCCAGACCACCCTGAAGGATGCAGATGTGCTGCCACTTGAGGAACGTTCGCTCGTTGGCGAGCCAGACCTTGGGTTCGACCTTGAGCTCGCCAGCGTTCTTGATCCACTCAGTTGGCGCCACCACGCCCTCGGGAAGAGCTTGCTGCGATGCTCGCTTCGCTCTAGAGTACTTGGAAAGTGAGAAACCTGGGATCACCGAAGAGAGAGTTCCATAAGACCTCTCCTGCTGCTCCTCCTGCTGTCGCGAGCTGCCCTCCCCGCTCTCCTCCCCGTTGGCGACCCTAGATGATCGGTTGTTGAGGGCTTGAGCGATCGAGTCCTTGGACATGCGATCTGCCAGATATGACTTGCTCACTGGGGAGCTCTGTGTAGGCTTATACGATCCTGACTTTGCGCCCGCGCCAATCAAGCTGCCCACCGCCATCACGTCCTCGTGTCGTTGGGCACGACGCTGCTCCTCTTCCTCAAATGACTTCTGAGGATCCTTTCGAATATCTCCCTCGAGGTCACTGAGCCAGAAGGGCAAGTTGTTGACATAGTCTTCAAATAGAACCGCCACACCATGCACAAACTTGGAGAAGCGCGGCGTGGGATGGACCAAGTGAGAAGACATCAAATCCTCAACCCAGGATGGGCGCTTCCGGAGACCGTCCTCCTTCAACTTGATTTCCAGAAGAGCATAGGGGAACCGGTTGACCTCACTCTGGTTCATCTTCTTGAAGGGATAGGTCATCTCACTCTCGTCAATGTCCAGGCGGTGCCACTCGTTGGGATCACGGCAAGGGCGGTCGCGATCGAGGGTGTCCTCGCGGATAAAGGCAACATCAGTGTCAATGGCAATGCGGATGCGATCATCGGCGGGTTTTTGGAACGCGGTTCGCACGTAGTTGGCCCGTAGAACAGGGCTCAGACCCATCTCCTTGACAAAGTTCTGGATGGCATTCACAGTCTTCTTGTAGGCGTCCACCTGCTCAGGTGTGAAACTCTGCCTCTTCATCTTCTGGATCGCCTTGTCCATCTTGTAGTCGCCGTCCACAAACGACTTGACATACTTGTCTTTGATGGAGAACTTGAGCTCCCTGCTGCCCTTGTCGTCCACAGTCTTTTCCTCAACAAAGATCTCCGGGCGGGTGGTCAGCTGCCCATACCAGCGAAGGCGCAGGGAAGTAGCCTCGGCTTGACGGTTGACCTTTTCGCCATAGAGATCAAATTGCCTGTTGTCAAAGTAAAGCGAAGTGATAGACGGCGAGTCGCTGCCATCAAGTTCCTTGGCAGACTGCTCGCTGTAAACAAGGGCAGGCAGATGTCGAAGAATGACCGTCTTGACCTCGAGAAGGTTGTCGGGATGAACCCAGACTGCCGAGACATGTTAGTACTTTGTTGTGTTTCACGACACGGTACGACTGCCAAGCAACGTCCCGTCCTCGGAAGGAAACCTACACTTGTGAGCGGTGTACCGCTCGCCGTTGTGAGTCTCGCCCTGGGACTCGAGGTCCAGAGGAGGGAGCTGGTCTCCGCCCTCCTCGAGCTGTTGCCTGATGGCAAAGTACATAATGGACAGCTTGTTGAGGAGGGGCGAGTAGCCGGTCTCCGAGTTGAAGGGGCGCTGAGCGAGGCTCAGCTGCATCATGGGTCGGACCTTGTAGTGATCACCCCGCTTTCGATCGTGCTTCTTGATGATCTTGAGGAAGCCCGTGTAGTTGATATTGCTGTACTTCTTGAGCTCGCGGACCTCGTTAGTAATGTCGTCGAGCTCCGACTCGAGAGCACGCAGGCGGGAGGCCGAGATCTCGCCCTTGGGGATGGTTCCGTCATCCTCGGTAGACTCGACGGGAGCAAGCTCCTTGAGCTTCTCAAAGGCGGAATCGACGCGCTCCTTGAGGGCGTTGAAGCGCTGCTCCTGGAACTCGGCCACCTTCTCGAGCTGCTTGTTGAAGATCTCCTCGCAGAAGCGAGTCTCGTCGTCCTCAGTCCACGGGCGGTCGTCGTCGGCGACGTCCTCACGCAGCAAGCTCTTGAGCTTTGCGTAGTCGATGTACTTGTCCTTCCATGGCGCGTAGATGGACTCGCGCAGGGTGCGACCGAAGCGCATTGTGGGCGAGGAGGGGCTGGTCGTCCACGGCCTAGGAAGCAACTACACTTATCAAGGCAGGCAGGCCGGCCGGGCGGCGGAGAATGGACGGCCGGGTAGGGCGATTATCACGTCGGGATCGGAGGATCGGAGCGAGACAATCAATGGATGGCAGGCGCAGGTAACACGGGATCCGGGAGATGGGTCGGGTCACAGGATCATGACACAATGATGATGTCGTTCTGCAGGAGTGTCGAGTCGAAGAAGGCGCGACGAGATGATGGAGATGAGAGAAGGATGGACGAGAGGGCAGAAGGTGAAAAAAAAAATTGATGGATTCCCAAGGGAGTAGTAGAGTCGTGATCCACGGTCCCACGTTGTCGCGAGACTGGAAAAAAGAACGAGCAAGAGTAATGCACCCACTCGAGCAAGTTCAGGTTGTTTAGGTAGGTAGACACGATGGAAGGAAAAAAGGCCGACCGACGTGAAACCAAGCATAGACAGACGACGCAACAATGGAGCCCACCCATTGCCACCGCGCCCACCACCTGCAGCAGGTACCCAAAGTGTCACCGGGGCTTGCTCAGTAGCTCCCTTTCAACAGCTCTAGCAGCTCGGCCCAGCCACTTGCATTAGCCAATTCATTCGTCTCGAGAGCTCAGCGGCTCCTCGGTGTCTCGCAGCGGACAGCCCGCTGCAAACTTAGCTGGGCTCCCTGGGTCGGGCTAGTCCTCAGAGGGAAGTGCGGGTCCCGGTGTCGCTTGCTGGTGCCGCTGCTTCTTCTCTCCCCGATTGCCCTATCAGATCCCCCGACTTATACACGTGCGGCTAGTGACGCAGCGGGTAGGCATGCATGCACCCCGATTCCAGGTACCTGACCCATGCTTTCATTCTTGCTGCTCTGTGCATTCTGGTGCTGTAGTTGACGCACGTGAAGGGGAGGGGAAGGAATAGCTTCATCTGAAGATTTTGGAAATCAAGTTGCTGGTCCAGATTGGTGACCCCCTCGGTTCGCAAAATCATCGCAGTTCTTGACCTCTCGGGCATCAAGATGTCACTCGTGTCGAGAGAAACTTGGCTTCTGCTAGAGCCCACGGACTAGACCCAAAGGGACGATAGCCCATCTCCCAAGCAACGCAATTGCAACGTCCTTCTCAACAGCACGTGAGCGGCTCAAGACGTCAATATTGACCCTGTCTGAGAAGGAAAATGGTCTCTTGATGGCAGCATTCCTGTCTCATTTGACCATGAGTCCCCTATTCCCTGTCGCCAGACTGAGCTCGGAATATCAAGGGCGCACACGACATGTCTTGTCGAGGCCACATTCGTCTAGGATTTTTCAAAGTGAGAACCCAATGCACCTCGCGATCCCTTCTCGGCGCTTCTCGAGACGAACATCTGCCACCGAGGGCGACTCCGTACCTAAACGATTGCCAAGTACCGTTGCTCTAGCGTCAACACGGTTAGCCTCAGTGTGATGTGCCCCGTATTGAATCGTGTTCGGTGTTCCCCAGTGACAAACCATTGACGGGTTGGTTTTCTGAAGGGACCCAGTACGACAATTCATCAGCTTTGACTGACACAGGGCAAGGGTTCCCGCAGTCCTCAGTAGTTGATCAAGGGGGGGGCTAAACACAGTCCGCAATGACCAATTTAAGGAGCAGGTGGCAAGAGTCTCTATTAGAAATAGAAGGTCGCCATCCTCCGTCTCAGCCGCCTTAGCGAACACACCTGAATATGAGAATTCGCTAGGATGAAGAGCCTGGAGCAAGCAATGGGCCTGAGATGGTTCAATGGGAGAATTGATACTCTTAAGGTAGCCACAGAAGATTCACAACTCCCAGTTCTACCCATGGCTTGCCCGGACATGGTTACCTCGCACTTTCATCTCAGGCTCGTGGTTCCGGCTGGTGAACCGTCTGGCGCGCCACATTCAGGATGGCAATAGACGACAGAGTCAACTCGACAACGCAACCTTCTATGGCCGTAGACAGGTCATGACGCAGGGACATTGAGGGCTCAGAGTCTAGAGTGTGCTGGAGCTGACGTGCCAGATCTGTGACCTTCTTGTCCTCGGTTGGTGGAACTGACTCTGGAAGAGGGCACGAGAGGGCCCCAGTTTACCTTGCCACAGCGGATACTGAGTCCATCCAACATTAGGTTAATCAGATATTTCGGATGTGGATGGCTCTGCTTTGGTTCTGATGCAAGGAGGTGATCGGTTGGCAAAGAGAGCTGCGTAGCTTTGAAGTGTGTATCGACGTGTCGATCTCAGATGTAGCCATATCCCGAGTGATGAGCTCTTCCAAGTTGACATTCTAATTCCAACCAATTCATATAGAATCACGAGATATTTCAATGGTTTGATGGCAGCATCGTCTTCCCTCGGACACTCCCTACGAATAGCAGGCACATCGCCGATACGTTCTCATCGACCCTCCCCTTGAGCTACTGAACCAACCCATGAAGACGCACGTAGTAATGCTACACAATCAATCGAGAGCCTTGTGGTTTGAAAACTCTGCAGGGCCATTCGTATTATCCTAGGTTCAAATTGCGCAGTCCCCCAACTCTGAGACAGCTGTCTTTGATTCATGCAGGAACACAATTGGCTGCATAGAGTCCCCCTGGTTGAGAAGACCTTGCAGGCAATGCCCCATTTTGATATCCCAGATAGGCCAGCTCTTGGTGAGAGCTAGATCGGGTCCCATATCAAGTCTTGCGCTGAAATGAGTTACAGCATTCCAGGCCGGCGCAGGACCGGTCGACACAACCATTACCAATTTTTATTCGTCCAAGAATGAAATTGAGATCAAGTATCGCTAACCGGCAATTGCATAGGAGGAGAAACCAGCAGCTGTATCCCAAATTCTCGTAGTCCAGCCACATATCGCCGACGTACTCAGCTTGGAGTCTTGTGGGAATCCAACGAGGACGGCATGGTCCTGGCGGCATTCGAGAGTCTTGCGGCATACACGACGCTCCAGCAGTGTTCCTATTTTCAATCCTGTTAGATTCAACGTCTACGTAAAAGAGTATCTTTCACACAAGCCGCGGGCCGGGATACCGCCCTGCAGGAATGTGAACGCCGCAATGGCTGATAGACAGGGCTGGAGTAGCATAATACCAAGCCCCTAGACAAAAATAAAAGGAAGCCAGTCCCTCCATGAAGACAATTTCTAGCTCTCCTAGGCTAAGAGGATAGTACCTCCATTGGAGAAGGTTTCCTAAGCCACCCCTCCCGACATGGTTGTGAAGAGTATTTACCGAAATGGCGGTTAAACATGCTACCCAGAAATCCAAAGAACTCATGTCCGAGGGAGAAAACGGTCTCAGAAACAATTACAGAAATATCCATCATCTCTGAATATAGCACTAGTCCAGATAATGCATCGTCATGGACAAGCGTGGTGAGTGTGCCGACAAAGGAGCTTTTTCAGGTTACAAGCACATTCTGGACATCACTAGGTAGGATCCAAGATACCTCTTAAGAACGATTCTGCAGTATCTTGTATGGTCAACTGGGAATTCGGCTTATGTTACTTGACTGGGACAGATTTAAACGATATCCATGGTTTATAACTCATGAGCTAAGAGAAAACCAAACGGCCATCGCCAAAATACAGGGGCCCAAGTCTAGAGGCGATGACTGTCGATGAAATGTTCAGAGGCGACGAGGAAGACGCTGCCGAAAGGGGTTTGCCGCAAAAGTGAAAACGGTTCTGCTAGCAAACAATTTAGTGTGAATTATAACGGAGGGAGCTTCACCCCATCTACCGATCTCTGACTTGTTGGTGTTGTGGCGGGGTGATTATGGAGAACCCCCTTGGGAGCTACCAATTAGGACTATGCGGCAGATGAACTATCACAAAGTTCAGATGATAAAATGAATAGTTAGACGTTCATTTTTGCAAGAGTGCTGCCGATGCTGCCTCCTCGCCATGCTTCCAGTGGCCAGTGTTGAGGCAGTGGGATGGGTCGAACAGCAAGGGCTACCACGTACCTTCGATCCTCCTAGACTCGCTTGTTTTGAAGAGCATTTCCCCAAGAAAGCCCTCATCTATGAAGGGCTTGGCAACGGCCCTTGAGATCAATGGCTTTGTCATGTCTTGTGACTACAATGCTACAGTTTCTTACCCTCCAAGATCGAGCAGGGGGACCAACCCCATTATCTAGATGACTTGGCATACTCCATTCTGCAATAGTAACGTTATTAAACATGATCGAAAGATTAGCATGAGAGATTCTAATACCACCTTTGACCAAGGATACGGTATACGTGGCGACGCTGGAGTGGCTGGTCGGCACTACAACGACCCCTGGATGAGGAACTTCGACATGATATCACTAAGTTAGAATGAACAGATGGGTATAAAGGTCAGGTAATGCTTAGGGATGGGAGTTAGGCAGTATTACCTAAATGTCCAGATAAATCTGGTCAGAGTTAGGGGCGATATTTAGGTGTGGACACAAGCTCTGAACGGTCGAATAAATGCCATGCGGCCAACTTCGCTCAGGAGGCAATTAAAAACGAGCAAGTGATACAAATCATAATTTTATATACCCAGCCAAAAGCGCAATTCTACAAATTGGTATAGAAAAACAACAAAGTCGCAGTTCCCCGTTAACCCAAGCCTGCATGAGCTCCAATTGTCCCACAATCAGGGTATATCGCTGAACCGTTTGCTCCCATGCCCACAAAAAACACGAGAGAAAGACCATCTTGGAATGACGGCGTCATCTATCTAAGCCTCGACCTGGATCTGGGTGAAGATCTCCTGCGCGGTGTGCTTGGTGATACCACCGGTGACTGGCAGGTTGGTGTACTGCTCGAGGTAAAGATCAACCTCACGAGCAGCCTGGCGACCTTCGTTGATACCCCTGATGAAACAGTTAGCTTTTGGTTCACAATCAAGAACACATGTTTAGTGATAACTTACCAGACAATCAGAGACTGGCCACGGCGGGCGTCACCGGCAGCAAAGACACCCTCAATGTTGGTGCAGTACTTGCCAGGAGGCGTCTTGACGTTCTTGCGAGCGTCCTTCTCAATGTCGTCACCGAGCACGCGAGCCTCAGGGCCAAGGAAACCCATGGCAAGCAGGACAAGGTCAGCATTGAAGTACTGCTGAGAACCGTCGACCTTCTTCATGTCCCAACCACCGCTGGGAGACTTGGTCCACTCCACCCGAACGGTGACGATACCCTTGACCTTGCCGGAACCGTCGCCCATGAACTCCTCAGACATGATGCAGTACTCACGAGGATCCTTACCAGTGTGCTGGCGGACCTCGGTGTGACCGTAGTCCACACGGTAGATGCGAGGCCACTGCGGCCAGGGGTTATCGTTGGCACGCTCAGGCGGGGGCTGGGGCAGCAGCTCGAAGTTGGTGACCGACTTGGCACCGTGGCGGAGAGAGGTTCCGATACAATCGTTACCAGTGTCACCACCACCAATGACAATAACGTGCTTGTCCTTGGCAGAGATGTAGGTGTTGTCGGCAAGCTCGGAGTCGAGGAGAGACTTGGTGTTCTTGTGCAGGAACTCCATGGCGTAGTGGATGCCGTCGAGCTCGCGGCCCTTGATAGGCAGATCACGAGCGACAGTGGCACCGGTAGCAATGATGACAGCGTTGTGGCTAGCCCGAAGGTCGTTGAGAGAGGGATGACCCTCTTCACCAACAGCAACACCAGTCTTGAAGATGACGCCCTCAGAAGCCATGAAGTCGGTTCGGCGCTTAACGATACGCTTGTCAAGCTTCATGTTAGGGATACCGTACATGAGCAGACCTCCCAGACGGTCAGCACGCTCGTAGACAGTGACGAGGTGACCAGCCCGGTTGAGCTGATCAGCAGCGGCCAGACCAGCGGGGCCAGAGCCAATGATGGCAACAGTCTTGCCAGTGCGGACCTCGGGAGGTTGGGGAACCATCCAGCCCATCTCGAAACCTCGGTCAATGATGGCGCACTCGATCGACTTGATGCCGACAGGGTCCTCGTTGATACCCAGGACACAAGCACCCTCGCAAGGAGCAGGGCACACACGGCCAGTGAACTCGGGGAAGTTGTTGGTCATCAGCAGACGGTTAAGAGCATCTTTCCATTGCCCTTGGAAGACCAATTCATTCCATTTAGGGATAATGTTGGAGATGGGGCAACCAGTCTCGGACTGACAGAAAGGAACACCACAGTCCATGCATCGAGCTGACTGATACTTGAGCTCATCCTGGTCCAGGCGAGAGCTGAGCTCAGCCCAGTCCTTGAGACGGGAGGTCACAGGTCTGTACTTCTCAGCGCGACGCTTGTACTTCATAAAACCCTTAGTCTTGTCAAGAACAAGGGCGCGCTTCTTCTCAGCGGCGTTGTCGCCAACAGCCTCTTCGAGATCCTGGAGTTTGGCGGCCTTGTCTGCCTTCTTGGTGTGAACACCCGAGACGACGGGCAGGTTGTACTCGGCACGCTTGGCCTCTGCCGCCTTGGCAGCCTCCTCCTCGAGAACACGCTTGTAGTCGACGGGAAGGACCTTGATGAAGCGAGGCAGAGCACGGTTGAAGTCAACCAGGATGCGAGCCGCACGCTCGGATCCAGTGTAGTGGTGGTGGTCCTCAATGAGACCGCGGACGAAAGCAATCTCAGTGGCGTCCTCGATGGGACCAGCCTCAACCATCTCATCGTTCAGCTTGGACATGAAGTCGCCGTGGACATCCAAGATGTAGGCGATACCACCAGACATACCAGCCGCAAAGTTGCGACCAGTAGATCCAAGAATGACAACGCGGCCACCAGTCATGTACTCACAACCGTGATCACCAACACCCTCAACAACTGCGGTAGCGCCCGAGTTTCGGACAGCGAATCGCTCAGCTGCAACACCGCGGAAGAAGCAAGTACCAGTGGTAGCACCGTACAAGCAAGTGTTTCCAATAAGGATGTTCTCCTCAGCCTTGAAGACAGCAGAGCGAGGAGGGTAGATGATCAGGCGACCACCCGACAGACCCTTGCCGACATAGTCGTTCGCATCACCCTCCAACTCAAGTGTGACACCAGGGGCGAGGAAAGCACCGAAGGACTGACCGGCAGAGCCCTTGATATTAACATGGACAGTGTCCAGAGGCAGACCGGCCTCTCCGTAGCGCTTGGAGATATGGTAGGAGAGGGAGGTACCCATCGCTCGGTCAGTGTTGACAATGTCACACTCGATTCTCGAGGGTAGACCCTTGTCGAGGGTCAACTCGGCCTCAGAAATCAGCTTGTTGTCGAGTCGGACATAGAGCTTGTGGTCCTGCTTTCGGACGTTGAAGGTGGCGACACCAGGTCGGAGCTTATGGGCTGGGGTCAGGAGGAGAGACAGGTCAATGTTGGCTGTCTTGTTGGTTCGCAGGTCATCGCGCATCTTGAGGACTTCGACGTGGCCAACCATCTCGTTGATGGTACGGAAACCAAGCTGAGCCATGATGGCTCGGAGCTCGTTGGCAACATAGTAGAAGAAGTTGATGACATGCTCAGGGGTACCCTTGAACTTCTTGCGCAACTCGGGATCCTGAGTAGCAATACCAACAGGGCACGTGTTCAAATGGCACTTGCGCATGAAGACACATCCCATGGCGATGAGAGGAGCGGTGGCGAAGCCCCATTCCTCAGCACCAAGCAGACAGGCCAGGGCGACATCGCGACCAGTCTTGAGCTGTCCATCAGTCTGCACAACGACACGACCACGGAGATCGTTGAGGACCAGAGTCTGGTGAGTCTCAGCCAGACCCAGCTCCCAGGGCAGACCGGCGTACTTGATACCAGTCCATCGGGAGGCACCGGTACCACCGTCGTGGCCAGAGATCAGGATGTGATCGGCCTTGGCCTTGGCGACACCAGAGGCGACGATACCAACACCAACCTCGGAAACAAGCTTGACGGAAACTCGGGATCGAGGGCTGGAGCACTTCAGATCGTAGATCAGCTGCTTCAAATCCTCAATGGAGTAAATGTCGTGGTGAGGAGGAGGCGAAATGAGACCGACACCAGGAGTCGAGTGACGAGTGCGAGCAATCGACTTGGAGACCTTGTGGCCAGGAAGCTCACCACCCTCACCAGGCTTGGCACCCTGGGCCATCTTGATCTGAAGCTCGTCAGAGTCAGCCAGGTAGGCGGAGGTGACACCGAAACGACCAGAGGCGACCTGCTTGATGGCAGAGCGCATGGTATCACCGTTGGGAAGACGCTGAGATCGCTCAGGATCCTCACCACCCTCACCAGTGTTGGACTTGCCGCCAAGTCGGTTCATGGCGACAGCAAGGGTAGAGTGAGACTCCATAGAGATGGAACCATAAGACATGGCACCAGTGCAGAAGCGGCGGACGATGTCGGTCCAGGGCTCAACCTGGTCAATGGGGACAGGAGTGCAGTCCTCAAACTTGAAGTCGAGGAGACCTCGGAGAGTACAGTTCTTGATCTGCTCATACTCGGAGCGGGAGTAGGCTTCGTAGGACTTGTCGTTCTTGGTTCGAACGGCGTCCTGGATGTTGGCAATCGAGGTAGGGTCGTTGACGTGAGGCTCACCGCCATCACGCCAGTGGTACTCGCCGGACTCGGGAAGGCCAGTAGGTCCAACGGTGGATCGCGAGGGGAAACCACGCTCGTGGAATCGGAAGGCGTCTTCAGCAATGAGCTCAAAGGTCAGGCCCTGGATGCGGGAGGCAGTGCCCTTGAAGCATCGCTCGACAACGGACTCGTCGAGACCGAGGGCCTCGAAGATCTGAGCACCCTTGTAAGAAGCAAGAGTTGAGATACCCATCTTGCTCATAACCTTGAGGATACCGCCGTCGCACGAGTGCTTGTAGTTTCGGATAAGAGCATCATCGCTCAGTTTCTTCTTGATAAGACCCTCACGGTTCAACTTGAGGATGCACTCCATAGCAAGGTAAGGGTTAATGGCGTCCGCACCATAACCGAGAAGAACACACATGTGGTGGACCTCACGAGCCTCGGCAGTCTCAACAACCAGGGCAGCCATGGATCGCCACTTGTTGCTGACCAGGTGGTGGTGGACCATGGCAGAAGCCAGAACAGCAGAGACCGGAACGCGGTCAGGGGAAGTGTTACGGTCAGAGAGAACAATGACACGGTCTCGGGCCTCGATAGCAGCAGTAGCCTCTTCGCAGATCTTGTCGAGGTGGCTGATGTAGCCCTGGACACCCTGGCTCTTGGGGAATGTAAGGTCAATAGTCTTGACAGTCCAGTCAGAGTAGGTGGAGGACATGTTGTTGATGGCATTGAACTCCGGGATGGAGAGGATGGGGCTGGGAAGCAGCAGACGACCGCACTGGGAGGGGTCCATTTCCAGCAGGTTACCCTGAGGGCCAACATAGCACTCCAGAGACATGACAATGGACTCTCGGATAGGGTCAATGGGAGGGTTGGTGACCTGGGCAAAGAGCTGTCGGAAGTAGTCATAGAGCAGACGAGGAGCCTGGGTCAGGCAAGCCAGAGGGGCATCGTTACCCATGGAACCAAGGGCTTCCTTCTCATCGGCGGCCATGGGGGCAAGCAGCAAGCTAACCTGCTCGTGAGTATATCCAAAGGAGAGCAGAAGGGGATCAGCCTGGAGAGTCTTGTCGTCCAACTTGGGCGCAAGGTCCATAGCCTGCTCCATGGTCTCGAGGACCTTGGGCATGGTAATCAATTCCCTATCAAGCCACGCTCGGAAGTCGTGTCTGCTAGCAACAGCCTCCTTCAACTCCTTGTCGTCAATGATACGGCCAGCCTGAGTATCAACCAGCAACATGCGACCAGGCTGGAGACGGCCCTTCTGGATGACAGTCTCAGGCTCGACGGGGATGGTACCGACTTCGGAAGCGCAGATGATACGGTCGTCGTCCATGACGTAGAAACGGCAAGGTCGAAGACCATTTCGGTCCAAGTTAGCACCACAGTATCGGCCATCAGCAAAGGTGAACAGAGCGGGACCATCCCAAGGCTCCATCTGGCAGGCAGCCCATTCGTAGAATGCGGCCTTCTTGGGGTCCATGTGCTGGTTGCCTTGCCAAGCCTCGGGGACCATCAGCATGACAGCCTCGGGCAGAGAGAGGACTCCGTTGATGGTCAGAAGCTCAAGAACGTTGTCAAAGGCAGCAGAGTCAGAGCCACCGTCCTCGACGACGGGGTACATCTGCTCAAGCTCCTCCTTGAAGATATCAGACTGCATGACACCCTCACGGGCGCGCATCCAGTTCTTGTTACCTCGCAGAGTGTTGATTTCACCATTGTGGGCAGCCCATCGCAGAGGCTGAGCACGGTCCCAAGATGGGAAGGTGTTTGTGGAGAAACGAGAGTGCACCAGGGCGAAGTGCGCCTCGTAGTCGGCGTTGACGAGATCGTGGTAGTAAGAGTAGACTTGTACAGGAGCAAGCTGACCCTTGTAAACAATGTTCTTGTTGGAAAGGGAGCAGATGTAGAACCAGTTGTGCAGTCCAATGCTCTGAGTAGCACGCTTGCGGAGGATGTACAGCTGTCGCTCGAAGAGGCGATCGTCGAACTGCTCAGGATCAGTCATCTCCGGAGCAACGCCGGCACCATAGGCGGAGGCAAGGACGACAAAAGGCTGAGCAATGATGGGCTCGCGAGACTTGGCAGCGGGACCCAGAAGAGTCGAATCAACAGGGGGCCGTCGCCATCCCAGGACTCGCAGACCCAACGACTCGGCAACATCTTCCAGCTGCCTCTTGGACTCCTCAAGAGTCTCCTCGTCGGGCTTGAAGAACAGGTTTCCCACGGCGTACTGGCCCAGAGGAGGCAGCTTAATGTCCTCCTCCTTCTCAAAGTTCTTGATAAAGAACCGATGGGGAATGGATGTCATGACACCAGCACCGTCACCATCTCGAGCATCGGAACCCACAGCACCGCGGTGGGTCATGTTGCAGAGCAGGTTTCGGGCTGCAAGAGATCAGTCTTGTGCAACTACACTTGGGACGAAAAACTCACCATCGCTGACAATCTTGTGGCTAGGCTTGCCCTTGATGTGGCAAGCAAAGCCGACACCACAGGCATCCTTCTCGAGAGAAGGGTCATACAGACCCTGCTTCACCGGCAAGGCACCAGCCCACGAGTCATTGTTATCAGTCTGATACTCATAGGGGATGTATGGTTGTTGCTCGGATTCGATATGGATCTGTCGGTCGTCGAATTCCTCGTTTAGGCCCATGCTAGGCGAGGGTGTCGACCGGGTCTAGGTGGGGTTGGTGGGGGTGTTTGGTGGGGTGGAGGATCGCGGGGTTCCTCGGTGGAAGAGCAGCAGTAGCGACTCTAGCGGAGATCTAAGCATTTGGAATTAGCATGGGTAAGGGGACAGGATGGATACGACAGGTAGAATGGATTGTGCAGCGAGATCCAGTGGTCGGGCAATAAAAATCCAAGGTTATTCCTCCAGGCTGCCAATCCCCACAAACTGTGCCGAGGTTGGTGCGAGATGGATCCTTCATTGATTCCCATTCCGGCTTCGGGAGTGGCGCTGATAAGGGTATCTTGCGATAAACTCAATCCGTCAACCACACAAGATGCGGCCGTGTTGCCCCGCTAAACAGCACCAGTGGCTCCCACCACACTGACTCTGTGCCGCACCATGAGTCGCCGGTGAGCTGATTCCGTTGCGGACATTGCTCCCGAGAACACATCACGGCAGCTGTCCACTCCAAGACAAGACGACGCAGTGCCAGGAGAGGTTCACGCAGCCGCATCAGCCAAGCTTTCACAGCTGTCTTGTTTGGGCCATCGACCCACAAAGTGGCCAAGTTGGTGGTCCTCTCGGTGGTCTCCCGGGCGGGCCCCCTTGCCCCGGTGTGCAGAGTGGGATGTTGCAGGGCGGCACAGCCAATAATGGCCCTCGCAATGCCAACAATGCATGCGGCTAAGACAAGGGGCCCCTAGGAGGCGCCTGGGGAGGACGTCACCTCGGCGATGCCACCACTGGCCGAACATGGGAACAAGCGCCACGCCAGTCAGAGAAGCCGCGAAACCGGAGAGATGGTTGCTGCATGGCTCCGCTACAAGAGTCGTTGTTTTTTATCGGTTGAGAAGGTGACATGTGATTTCGGGACTGTCGCCAGTTGAGGTCTTGTCGTTTTCTCCTGGCAGCGATGGCCCGTTTGTCGATTCTCCATGAATTCAGGTCGGAGGCACAGGCATGTCGTCCATAGTCGTAGGAGAGAAGGCGGGGTATCCAAACAAGGTGCCGAAGTAATGAGGGATGCAATGAGGGCAGCACTCAGCACACAACTTACCAGGGATGCTTGGTCCTCTTTACCAGAGTAGGGCAGTAAAGCGAAAGGGTATCAAAATGCGACTGGCTTGCAGCGGCAGGATAGGCACGTTGGATACTAGGGAAGGGCGAACGCGAGAGGACAGAGCAGAGAGGTAGGAGGAAGAGGAAGGGCGAGAGGGAAGAAAAGTTGGAGGGGGAGGGCAACGGGTCTGCTTTTATGGAAGGAGGAGAGTTGTGGGAGGTGGATGGGGAGCAACCTGAGGGTGGGAGAATGGGAATAGATGTCCGGAGCCGTCACCAATGCTAAAGCAGTGCCAACTCGGTCTCTCGGCAGCTCAGAGCAAGCCAACTCGAGTCACAGCTCGCCCAGCACTGGCAGTCTGCTGGGGGGTCTGCCCGGTTCGAGTCAATCGACTGGGTCCAGCTAGGTCCAAAGCAAGCAGCTTAATCCAAGCCCCACGAAAGGGAAATGGGCGAGCAAAGAAAAAAAAATCCAATGGAGCGGCTGCGGCGTGCGTAGATGGTTCAGGCTAGGTACCGGGGGAGGGGTGTGTGTGAGGGGAAGACGGGGAGAGGGGGGGTACGTAGTGTAGGGCTCCAGCTCTCAGGTTGAGTGAGGAGAGGAGAAGCAGACAAGACGCATAGCGGAGGAGAGCAGCCCAGCCCACAGTCGCACTGCGAAGACGGGGAGACACACACGGCGTCAGAAACGGAGGGTCCAGGGAGCAAGCCCACAGGGTTATGCGTAGCGGGGTGGGGGACCGATGATGCTGATGATGTTGATGGCTGGCGCTCGAGTAAACGCTGGCGGGGGTTTTGATGAGCAAGGGTGCACTACACGGAGTCGAGAATGGATGGGATGGCGGAAGGGTGCATCAATTGTGTTGTGCTGGCGTCTATTGAGAGGTTGGATGGCAGATGTATATCACATGGGAAATCCAGACAATCCGCTTGGATAGGTCGATAATATCTAGCTTTTTGCGTTATCTATCAAACTTTCTTCTTTGTGTGCTGAAGAAAAACAAAAACGACCTCGTCGCCCCCAAAACACCATGGACGCCCACTCCATGTCTAGGACAGAGACAAACTCCTACTACGTCTTCGGCGTGCAGACCCCGAACCCGAACTAGGCGGGCGCACACCACCCTACCGTGGACCGATTTGTCTACCGTTTTTTCTGGTTAACTTATGAAATGGGGGAACGAGAAAGCACATGCCAACAAAAACAGCGCAGGCAAATGAGGTTCCAGGCATTTGCACGACGCTCCCGTCATTGACATGCCACCATCCGGGGCGCATCAGAGCAGTCAGAAATTCATGGATTCCACGGACTGCCAGCCTAGGGTGGGCAAGCCCTCATCCCCTCGGCGTCACTCCCGCACCCCAGGTGCCGCTGCCCATGGGCATCTCGGGCATTTGGACCTTGCGATTCGAGCCTGTTCCGCCGATGCGCGAGGTCCAGGGTTGGTTGATTGAAGCTCGGACACGTCCCATTCATCCATACGGAATGCCGCGCTTGAGAGAGGTTTACGTTTGGCCTCTGCTCTTGGTCCCAGCTTTCCCATCCCCCATGCCAAGTTGAAATAACCATATCCATGTCTACCTACCTATTTCTTCGGTATGTGTATGTCGTGATACTATATCGGCCTTCCCCTTCCATCCTTCGGGTTGTCCTCCGAAGCAACCTGGAGATGCGAGTCTGGAGCCTCGCAGGGCTTCAACGCCTTGTCCATGACCTGCCTTAGCCCGTCTTCTCCATCCCGCCGTCCCGCCACCCGTCAATCCAATCTTCCGCTCCATCCCTCTCCATCGTCCGTCCCGTTCTCTGCTCCATGTCTTGCCCTCCACTTGTTCCATCCATCCTTGATCCCATCTATCCATTCACCCTCCTCCGTGGATCGGCATGTCTTCGGACCAGGGGATCCTGCTTCCCCGGCAAATTCCCTTTCCTCTGGGCGGACACAGGCAAGAGGAGGCGAAAACGCCCATCTTTTGCTGGGCGAGATGGCACTCGGAGATGCCGTGGATGGAGGAGCTTCGACGAGAGAACCCCTCCTTTCCGATCTGCACCGTTCAAGGGATGAGATCTACTGCCAGCTACGTCTTTGATACCGGCCAGCCCACTCAGAGAATTGATGACATACTGCCCACATACCACTACCGTACGCTCGCCTCATTGAGATGAGATGTCCACTGCAGAATGCACATCCTGGTGTCTACCAAGGTGTTGTTTCCCCCATGTATTCGTTGACCGAAATACCTGGTCTGCTTCTCCATGTTGCGGGCGCTCACCGACTCGCTTACACCGTGGCAAGCAGACAATGCTCCCCGTGTTTCTGAATTAATCAAGCCATGCACCGTCGTTGCCTGATTCTGATCCTCTTACCGTTGTCCTGACCTGACGGCACGGTTGACAAACCCAGAAAAACACCAAGCGGTCAGTCCGTCAGCCCGTTGGAGTCAGTCAACTTACTCGCGGTGGATACAGACAGACAAGCAACCATCCATGCAGTGGCCAAACAGCCTCAATTGCTCTCCTCCCCCGGCCATTTCTCCTTTTGCGCTTCTCTCCGCTCCTCTCCACTCTCCGCATTCATATCAAGCCCGATCTGTTTAACCGACGCGAGGGGGATGAAAGAGATCTTCCCTCACTCGGCCCAATCACCTACAGGCTGATTCGGCGTTGACGGCGCATCTCTATCTCTTGTCAATCTGTGAATGGGTTTGCAACATGGTTCGTGTAAGAGAAATCCGGCCGAGGGGACGAGACTCTACCGCAGGCCAAGGACCAGCCACGCACGAGCGCACCCCACAGAGCTGCAGCTCCCTCCGTCACCCTTTCAAGCCTTTTCCCTCTGTCCAGCGACGCCTCAAGCCAGGGTCGAGGGCGCTAGGGTGCCAGGCAACCAGGGTCCGGCTGGATATAGCGCCGAATGGCTGGAAGATGCTGCGAATCCGTGCGACGCCGCCTGGAACGTTAAACCTACCTCCGCAGGGATCAGCTTCGACCTCTCAACTTGCGACACCAATCACGGCTCGCCATTTTCAAAGCCCAGGCTGGCCGATGTCGCGCCCACGTTGCTCGCCTCCAAAAACGAGGCTAGAGAAGGGCTGCGATGAGCCATCCCGTACGCTTGCGAGCCTGGGGGACCTTTGACGTACAGATGCTGCGCGCGGGGGAGCTAAGCCGGGTCTGATTCGTCGGGAGACCCCCAACTTGAGCCATCTCGCAGTCCGCATCTAGAGCGACCTCTCCGAGGAGCTGGATGTTGCATCTGCTGCGCTGCGCAACGGGCGCGAGATTTGAGATGTGATTCCGCGAGTCACAGCTATCCGCCCCGACGTCCCTACGCACATGCGCCATCACCGCAGCTTGCTGCTACGTAGCATGTCCGTCCCTCTCGTCTGCAGTTGGGCAAACCCAACATTGATTGTCACGCCAGGCTGGATATTGAGGCTTCCCAGGGCTGATCAAGGGACTGGGGTCCTCAAACTGCAGAGCTGTTTGGGTTTGGCTATGATCTTCACGATTGGATGTCATGGCTGCCAGTGCTGTGCTTCTGCCACGCCGCCGCAATTCCAACCGGCGTCATCGACATACGAAGCAAACGTTACTGCTTATGAGATGAAAACTATCCCCCGTCATCCTCATTGGCGAGAACCTTGGTCAAGGCCGCCGACCAAGCCGAATGGGCTTCTCGGTCTGGCGTGAGAAGCAGGCCACACAGCATAGCGGAGTTGGCCCTGAGATTATGCCCTGGGGGTCTTCGGGATGTTTGCAAGACTCGCCGAGCGCACAGCAGAGGCGGCCGAGGCCCTGACCCTCTATCTCCATGCCTCCAGTCGTTGAGTGTCGTCTCACGGTCTGCCATCACCCCATATCGCACAGTCACAAAATGGACAACAGAAAATTGGGGGAGGCGGCCAATCACGGACCCAGCCGTCTTCGGTGCCGTTTCTTATCTCGAACCAACCAACTGCTACCATCGCGTCTGCGGCATCTCTACACTAAAACGGAAGAAGCTCGTGCCGTAGAGTCGCACACCACACGGCAGCCAAGGGTGCGAGATCGCCTAGCGCCGTCTTTAGTCGACGCCATCGCGCAGACGCACATGTCTCGCCACGCTTCGGGGGTCCCTGCGAGGTGCGAGGGGCCCTGTGAGGTTCTGCGAGGTGTTGCAGACGCCTGCAGCGAAAGACGTCACTCGTTTTGGTAATTTGAACCGGTCGACGACTTACATGGCAGTCAAAGGAGATGTTCCATCAGCCATGGCTGCTGGGACCGCCTGTCAGCGGCGGCGGATATTCAATTATCAATCAAGGCCTCTGCTCATTGTCCATCTTCTTTGTGTAACGGGCGACGTCTAAAAGTCGTGGTAGCAGGCATCTGGCTCGAGCACACGGATCTCATCCCCATCTTCCCCGACGCATGCAAACATGGCCCTACCGAGCCTCACGGTCTTTGTCCTCCGCCAACCATGACCGACACCTTGACGAATACGTGTACAATGGGATTTCTCCTGAACAACTCGGACGCATTGCAGGATGGATGCTGGTGGCGGACCACACACATACGTCGGCGCCGTATCTCCTAGCGCGAGTGCTACAGTTTCTTATCTCTGGGCCTGGCATGCTAAAACGGCGGGCAAATGGATGCCGAGAGCAGCTCAAATCAAGTCGAGGCATTATAAATATGAAAGCGAGCAACTGGCCGGGCGGAGCCTGTGGTCCTGTGGAGGTCGAGACGATGGCAGCAAACTTGGGGGTAAGCTCTCAGGAAGAGGGCCGAATTCGGCGGTGCTAACGGTCGGCCTGCATTTTTGCAGTGCGTGTCGCGGATTTGCGGAGCCGTCATGGCCAGTACCTACGCCCACAGCCTCACTCGCACGCAGCCTGGACGAGCCAGTTCCCGATTCCCGACGACTCAAAGAACCTCCCTCCTTGCGAAGGACGGGGCAGATGCCGACGGACCTCCACGGTCCAAGTCCGGGGTTCTCATCTCATCAAGGCGGTCCTCGGCGGGCACCCCCAGCGTCCTGCTCAACCTACTTCCCCCGACCGCAACGACCCGACATCTCCCGAGGTGCAACTCGAATGCCATTCCAAGTCTTAGTTCCGAACAGCATAGTCTGTTTCGGTGCATAAGGGAACGACCTAGCGCAGGAGCGGAAGCGACGCTGCAGGAGTTTGTCGCCGAGCAAGGGTTGAGGCACACCCGATGGTCCTTTTTTTCCCTTTACCTCACACAATGAATAAACCCATCGGGCGCATCCCCTTGCGACCGAACGAACGATGGGCAGGACTGGGAAAAGGAGAACCATCCCTCTGAGCTTGGCCGCAGGCGGTGAGTTACAGAGTTGTAATTTCACAACGGCAGAGTTGCAGTCGTTGTCTGGCCTTCATTTCCCAGAAACACGAGCCTAGAACCTAGTGTCGAGCCAGAAACTGCCCACACCCAGTTGGCATTCCCCCAACCGATCCAGCCGCTGCAAAATTAGGGGGCCCTACTTGAGCGAAACCCTGGAAATCCGAGGGGCGTCCTCTCTTGGGCGGAATTTCCAGTTCGTAGTCTCGGTTTCTGTCGATCGAGTTGAAGATTCATCGTTGTCGTGGAATTTTTGTTGGTGATGTTTCATTCTTGACCTGCCTGTAAAGGCATTTCGGCGGCTGCGGCTACTAAGCGCGGCGTCGCGCCTGTCGCGTGAATTGCCCCGCCATTTTTGGAATGCACCTCAGCAACGTTGGCGATACATACCTTATCTTCAAAACATCACACATACATCCATCAGATTCGACGGTGACGACGCCGTCGATAACTCCCATGTTTACCACACTGCCAGACTTTACACCACGGGATGTATGTTTCTTCAATTCTTCTGCAATCGCATCTACTAACGCCCAACAGTCACATCTTCTGTGGTATAGATCTTCTCGCAGTTCCTTCTCCCCACCGGGACCCCTCGAAGAACTCAGCAGCGAATCGCAAAATCCTCAGAATGCCGGGAACCAGTCGCGTCAGCGCGGCAAGATTATCGAGCGCTCAGCTCTCGCGCGTCTCGCCTCGGACGAGCAATACATGCAGCGGCGACGGCTGAATATCCAGAATTATGGCAGTGGCTGGCTAAAACCACCAGGTGTGCCCAAGACTCTGCACCAGATGCGCGAGGAGAAACGGGAGCAGGAAGAACATCAAGAGGCAATGCGACGGGAACAGCTAGCTCAGGAGTTGGCCGAAGCTGAGGCAGAAGGCATGCCCGAAGACGGCACAATGGACGATGTACAACTCGATGGTGCTCAGGATCTAGATGACGAAATTCCCGATGCTGATGATGGATTTGGTTTTGACGACGACGACGATGATGAGGACGAAGAAGATGAAGGGGAGGAAGAAGAGGAGGATGACGATGCGACCGAAGCAGACGAATCAGCACTCAGGGAAGAGCGACAGAACGACCTCATGGCTTCACAAATAAGAATGAACGATGACACGTTCCGAGAAGCTCTAGTCCGAGGCGAGCCAGACGCCGGCGACATGTACGGTGACGGCGAGGATCTCGAGGCGGAAGATAATGGCCATCTTCTCGACGAAGACGATTTCACCCAGGAGGGTACGGACGACGGGCTCGGCGTGGACATGGATGCCGACCTCGATGACGACATCCCCGAGGCCGAGAGCGGTGGTTATGAGCACACCGACTCCGAGGCCGAGTTGACTAGCAGCGAGGAAGAGGCTGATGAAGATGAAGAGGATGAGGACGAAGATGACGATGACGCTGATGTTAGCTATGCACCTCGCTCCACGACCCTCCCGCCTCCACGATCACCAACATTCCACGGCCGCTCCAGCATGTCACATCCACGCGTCAGCATGGACCTCAGCAACCTCCTCTCCCAGGACGGCAGCAGCTTCATGGAGAGCAGTCCAGCTGGACGACGTGCCCGCCAAGGGTAGCATTTGATGACAGGACACGAACGAGATGGGATACGGGATAGAAATAGGGTTTTTGGGAAGTAGCTTTTATATACCCTTTTGTTTTTTGGCCTCATTATCAAGAATTGAGAAGATAAAATGAACGCGCTCTTGGTCTCACTGGATAGCTGGCTACCAGGCAAGTCAAGAACGGCGAAGATTACAAACTTTGTATGGGCAACGCTCGACGTGATGATGCTTCTCATGTCTGCCCGAATATTTACTCCCCCCATATCATGATGCAGAAAAAAAAAATCCCAATACGCCATCCCAAACGCCATCCAGAAAAATGCACCCCTTACTGCCTTCTCTTTTTCCTCATGGTGAACCCTCCAGCTCTAGTGTGGTTGTCAACTGGACATTGACATTTGGCCCCCGTCAATTATGTACCCTCCATTACTCGGCGTTTATCTCGTTAATCCGAATCGAGTGTTGTTTTTGGCATTAAAAGAGCCACACGTAGGTAAAGAGCAGGATGACGGCAGCAAAGAAGGCGATCCAGACCTTCCAGCCCACACCAGTTCGCTCGGCCATGAGGAGCATGCGGTTCATAGTGCCGCGGAGGCGGACTCGTGTCGAGTCGAATGTGTCGTTCATCTTCTCGGCTAGGGCCGAGGACTCGCGGATCTCGTCTCCGATGGCGACCGTCATCTAGAAGCCAGCTGTCAGTGTCTGTCCAACTCAACTGGCTGTATCCTCCCTGTCATTTCCTTGTCTCCTCGAGAAACCAAGGGAAAGGCATGGGAGAGCGTCCAGAGAAACTCACATCCTTCAACACCTTGACCTTGCCGAGGATACCCTCCACCTGCGCATCATTCTGGCTCTCGAGCTCATTCAACACAGCATCACTGTACTGTCCCCTCCGGTTCGGAGTCGCAGACCTAAACCCGCCCCTCGCGGCCGCCGCGCCGCCGTCGTACCCTCCAGCCCCGAGAGGCGATGGCGAAGGAGCCCCGTATCCGCCGTAGCCGTACCCGCGGCTCGGGCTGGCGCTGACGGGCCGCCGCGAGGCCGCATCCCCAGTGTATCCCTCGAAGAGCGCGCTGCGCGAGTCGCGCTGGTGGAGCGATGAGGCGCCGAATCTGTTTTTGGTCGCGGGATTGTCAGTGAGTGTCGATGTGGTGACGTGGTTGCCGCTAAGGACAAGAGAGATGCCTGAGACGAGACATACCGTTGCGCCATGGTTAGAGGGTTTGAACAACTAGGAGCGGAATTCAAGATTGAGCCAAGAGGAAAGAGAATTATGTTTTAAGAAGGAAGAAAAGAAGAGGAAAGGGAAAAAATCGAGGGGCTCGCGAATCTCGGACTTGGCCCCCTACGATGATCCTGGTTGGGTCAACTTTTTTTTTTAGGTGTTCGTGTTCTCTCTGGCCTGGTCTGATGATCAGGGGAGGCGGAAATCGGGGGGGTTATGGGGACGGGGTGATGGACACATGGATGGATACGTACCGACCGAGGGGCTGCCCAATGATGGATCCAATGCCATCGCCACTTGAGTTTAAGCTCAACATTGCGAGAACGACAAAGGATTGGACACGATTGGTAGATTAAATAATTATGCCTGGGGATTGATCAAAGACAGATGAGAACTGTTCTTTCAGGGGTGCTCAAATTGGATGCTGACATGGTCAAAAACGTGTACAAGTTCATGCAACTAACCATCGAATCTGCATCAACGGCCTCTCGCAGATTCAAGACAGCCTCGTATGACCGTATTAAGGTGCTTCCATATTGCTCCATGTCTAACTAATGGGGACAGTAGCTATGCAAAGCAGAGAATGCTGGGTTTTGGCTGATGCTATCCACGACTCCCTCCATCCCGCCCAGATCCCAAATCCAGGCCCGAGTTAAAGAGTTGCCTGCCAGTTCCCGTTTTTTATTTGTTCACGTCCCAAATCATAACATCATGCCTCTCCCACCCGTTAAATCCTGCGCGAACGTGTCGTCAAATCGAGGTTTTGCGACTTCTCGACGTGCGCCAACTTAGTCGGACATCTTGACATCCTCGGTGGGCTGGAAGTCGTCATCATCCTCCTCATCCTCGTCCTCGGCGGGATGTTGCTCGGCGGCCTTGGCAAAGTCGATGACGGCGCCTCGGGTGCGACGGCCACCCTCGACGATGTTGTTGAGATCAATCTCCTCCATGCCGTCCTCATCTGTGCAGAATGGTTAGCTATGGTCAGGGTCTAAGTATTGCGAGTGGGCGTATACCAGCTTCGACGACCTAGGAACCCCATGTTAGTAATGCGTACGGAAATAAACAAATCGCGGCAGCACATACCTCCTCATCATCGTCACTGTCGTCATCATCATCATCCTCGTCCATGGCAGTATCCTCATGGATATCCTCAGGGGCAGCAGCGCCCTTGCCCTTGGACTCGGCGACGGTATCCTCCTGGATCTTGGTGGGATCCTGGGGAATGGTAGCGCTGTTCTCGGCCATTGTTGCGGTGGAGGATGTTATTTGCGGTAGTGTGGAGTGGGGAAGTGGTGTTTTGGTAGAAGTTCGCAAAGAATTGGGAGTTTATGCAAAAGCGAAAGATGCGACGCGAAATGCAGGTGAGCGAGCCAAGTGAATTGGTTCCAGCGCGAGCGGGTTGCGACGAGCTTCAGTTTTAAAGCAGGTGCATGCGACGCCCAGCCAGATCTTCTCATAGCAACCGCTCTAAGCCTGATTCGTCTTAGCGGTATGCGACCTTGGTATGGTTTGCCGTGTCACATGGTCTTGCACGTGATGCTATTGATTCTTCCCCTGAATACAGCGCCCAGGCAAGGGAACAAGCAAGCAAAGAGAAGGAATCAAAGAGAAAGTGAGTACGGTCAGTTTGTATCAATCCATGTTGATCCCCGGATACTCAAAATCACAACGCATCATGGGAGAAATGGTCAGTTGGCAACATACAGGACACCCCCCAGAGCATGTACCGAGACACTCAATTCGAATCTGAACCAGGCGGAAAGCCATGATACTCGAGACCTAGGGCGGAAGAACAGGCTCCCGCCATATCACAATATGTTGTGCTTGGTAGTGAAGGCATCCCGCTGTACCCGGCCGCCGTTCACACGTCCACGTTCATGAGAACACACGGTGAACATAGAGGTCTCAGATCGTACACACAAAACCGGGATCAAGTGAATTCGTCGTAAAATGGTTGAATTAAAGCGGGTATTGATTGCGCTGTATCCTCTATTTGTCGCCTCCTCCGGCCATCGACATGACAACCACAACAGCAATAAGCCACCAGTACCTATACCAAACAGTTAGCATTCCATCACTCTTAGGTCTTCTGGGAGAAACAGTTTGAACTCACTTTTGCAAAAACGTCTTCTCCTCCTCCTCGCCCACCTTCTTGCCGTTGGGCGACAGCACAACCGGCTTGTTCAGCTCCGGCTGGCTCCCCTTCTTGTCCGCAAACACAACAGCCTTGGGACCGAAATCCCTCGTCTGCCCAGCGTCGATCCGCACGCCCTTGAACGCGACGCTGCGCACGTCGCCGGCGCTGTCCACGGAGAGCATCACAGTCGGCGCGTAGCCCTTGCCAAAGTTGTCGGCCGACGCGGCCGTGGTGCCGCTAATCCACTGCGAAGACTTGGTGTCGTAGAGGCCGATGCGGACGAGCGATGCGCCCTCGGGTAGCTCGGGCGCCTCGTAGGAGATGACTTCGGTAGAGGAGAGGGCGGCGACATCGTAGGCTACTTCGGCCAGTGGTACAGGGGCTGATGCTGAGGAGTGGACAGGCTGGACATAGATCTGGGCGGTGCGCGGCTCAGCCGCAGCAAGCGCAGCAGCGCAGATGGTTGATAGAAGTGTCGTGATCCTCATTATGGGCAGCGCAGTGGGACACGGCTGTATTTTTAGGATGAGATGGTTGTCGTGGGGGTGTAGACCGTGTAGCTGTCGATGCTCGGAATTGACACCTAGACAGCGTCATGCCCATGGCGGCTGATCCTCGGTAGAATTCTCCGGACGTCCAGGCCTACCCATGGAGATGGGGAATTGGCATAGAGGTCCCAGCTCAACGGCTACCGCCTCAAGACCCTGGACATGGAACACGTTTGATTGATGAATAATTGCTCTTAAGTCTGAAAACTTGTCTCTGGCGAAATGCAATGTAATTTTTTCGACATAATGGTCGAGTCTAACGTCTGCCTCCCAAGCTGTGTGTACAGATGCTTCATTGCCCAACCCGGTGATGCTGTCTTAAAATGAATCAATCGAATCGCCCCGGTCCCCAACGCCAGTAAATGTCGTGTTATGCAGGGTCCACCCTCGGTCCCTCCGTCATGGTCATGCATCCATCCGCTCGCCATGTAGTATCCGTCCAAATCCGCCGACCGAGATGGCGTCTTCGAGCTGTCGGTCGGTCGGTCTGCAAAGTGGAAATATATGCTCCGATATCGTCTTGGAATGAGCACCAGGCTGACGACGTTCTAATCGTCCGAACTAGCATTATCTTCTCCATCCATGCCATCGGCCTCGGTGTCGTCTTCGTCGTCTTCGGACCCGTCTGATTCTAGAATGTAACCTGGAGTTCGTTCCACCAACCCTTTGTAGTAGGCCACCAGGACCTCTGGATTCGGCACAATCTTCCAGTCCACGCGGTAGAGAAACTCGAGTTCAAGCAGTTTAAGCTCGGCTACTCGAACACCACCGACCCTGGCGTACGTAGTGTTGTTCCAGAAGGAATCGGATAATCCTTTTGCGGCTACCGTAGCCGCGGTTATCAGAAACCGGTGTACAGTCAACGTATTGATGGTAAATTCTGGGTACATGGCGCACAATCGGTCAATGTAATAAACCATGGCCAGTAGAAGCGGCGGTGTCAGGGTCGCATGTCGGGCCAGGCGGTGTAGATAATCTCGAACAGAAATACCGGGTGCAGTCCTGTAATACACGTCAGTTAGTTGGCTCCATTGTAAAAGCTGCAAAAGAGCCTCAAAATACCTCGAGTGAAATCGTGTCAGGCCGCCATTCGATATTCGGATGGCGTCATTTGTAGCTATTAACTCTGCCAGCATGTGGGCAATCAACTCGACCATGTCCTCGACCGGGCAGAATTGATAACTCTCGGGCAAGACCTTTGGCGGCGGCGCATCGGGTTTTGGTCGCTTAGTCGACGGCGGTGGTGATTTGGCAGCGGCAGTGGCTTGCGAGTTGGCCAGAGCGGGCGAACTTCGACGTTTGGTTGGCGACACCCCGCTCAGCGCTTGGGCTTGTTGCACGCTCTGCTCCTGGGAAGGGCGTGAGGGGGTTACGGACGACTTTGACATGGGAGACGGCCGAGGCGACTGCAAGGGCTGCGCCGGAGGCTTCTGGGAGAGCGACGACGAGAGTTGCTGAGCATCGGCGGGGGACCCTTGGACGCCCGAGTCGTTTGCGACATACTGTCTCGGGCGCTGGATCGGAGACGACTTCATAGCGTCGGCAGAGGAAGAGGCGCTAGAGCGTGTGGAATGCCGTCGCCGGAGAGCTGGCGAAGGCTTTGAGGAGTGCTGGGGAGACGACGTCGCATATCGAAAGACGGTAGGCGAGGCATTGGTGGAGGCGGACAAGGCAGGAGACGTCTTGAGCATCATCTGCGGCGCATGGTCGAGTTGTCTGTCGTCGGTTCGTCGGTTCGTGGATGTCAGTCGAGGGGTTTTCGGCTGTCAAAGTTCAAAGTGCGTGGTTGATAGGGCTGAGGGCCGGCTGGAAAGGAGGGAGGAGAACAAAGGGGATTTGAAGATTTGAAGTGGCGACCAAGGAGCACCAAGTTGTAGATATGGGGTCGAATCGAATCGCGAATTAGATCATGGCGTTGGGGTCGATTCCATGTGGACGCGACACTGCGCAAACTGGCTGCCAAGAACTGGCGCTATCGACGAGAACGCTCACCGAGGGATATCAGACTAACAAGAACAAAGCCCCCAATGCGGCTGGGTTATGGTGGTGCACCGATGCAATGGTGGCTGTTTGTCAGACACGCGCGCACGAAGAGTTTGGCTGGTGGAATGGTGCCGGATGGCGGCCGGGCAATGGATGGGTTGTGTGGACTGTGAGGGAGTGGGTGTGGATATTGGGTCGCCGGCGGATGGGCTGCGAATGGGTGCGTGCGCTGAGCAGGAAGGGACAGGCCGGAACCCTTCGCACAGGGTGAGTCCCTGAGACGGTTTTCCGGGCCTTCTCGGTGCCTTTTGGGCAGTCTAGGTGGTTCTCGGGCCTCTAGGAGCCTCTGGCTGAATTCCCCGTCTCCAGCTGGTGCTCTTTTTCCCGGCGTGGAACCTGCCGGACCGCGCTGCCTCAGTCAGGAGGAGGTCGTCTTCCAAGCCGTTAGTTACCTAACGCAAGCTTGGCAGGCCTTGTTAGGACTCGGGGGATGTGTGTGCCCTCAGGATGGGAGCCTTGGGCTACTCCTTTCGGAAATAGATGTGTAGAAAATTTTCCAGGGGCCGTTGAGAGCCGAGAAAGTGTGAGTCCAAGTCGAGGGCGTGATTCTGGTGGTTCTAAAGATGATGTCAGTGTGTGCGAACAACAAGAATGCCCAGGCTCAAGCCGCCTATCGCGATCTGTGGTTGGCCGGCTGAAGCTCTTGTGATTGACTTAACGAGGCAGTCTTGTTCGAGTTATTGCTTCTCGCCTGCAAAACACGAGATGAATGCCGGCACACCACTATCACGGCAGCACTCGATCAAGGGATTCACACTGCCGCCTGGCTTTGCAAGCATCGAGCTGGAAGCCAAGCAACCTGCTAGCCCTGTCTCAGAGAAGACGGTCCCTGATTTTTGGCGTTACCCCAGACGCATCTCACTCCCCCAGAAAGAGCCTCGCACAAGCAGGCGCTCGTCTGGCCGTTTGTGAGCCACTCGATGGGCAACGTGGGTGGAAGCAGGGCTGCCAGAGGGCGAAGCTCCCCAGGGTCCCGTCGACCCCTCGCCCATTTCGCCGGCTGATGAGTCGTCCAGGAAGGGAGCTCGGTGAGGAGTACCGCAGGATCGTGGAGCTTTGAGCTTGATTGCTGCTGCATGGCGGCATCATGGAGATAGTCGGTCCACAATCAAGACAAGAGCGCGGCTAGACCATGATGAATGAGGAAGGTTTAGTTTCTGCTGGCCGCGTCGTCGACACGCAAGACGTCGTGACACAATCAAACTGACACATCTCCCAACTCACTGGGACGTCGAATGCAGGTGGAACGAGTCTTTTCCCATCTTCCCCATTGCCTTGCTCTCTCGTACCTGTGCACAAATCTTTCTTTTTTCGTCTCTCATCTCGTGGTATTGCCCAGAGCCTCCGTCATCTGCGTGTAAGCGGCATCAGCGGCTGTCGGGGGCTTACACGCCGGCGGTTCAACAAGAGGACACATTGCCCTGTGCAAGCGAGCAGGAGTAGTCAGCGGTACACAAGAACAGGCAAGACAAGGTAAAAGCCCTTCTTGGCCAAGGCAGAACGCAGTCATGATGGCTTCAGATAATTGTCGTCAGATTTAAAGGTGAGTCCACCGTGGGGGCTCATGAGCCGTCAGCCACGGTTGCACGAGTGTCCCAAGGCTCATTCCCTCTCTTATCGGCCCCGATAAGGCAGGAGAAGCGCGGAACACGTGCCTCCCGCTACTCGGAGTCCGCCTGGAAATCCATCCATGCCGTCTTGACGTGATTGACCTGACGCCGGGTTCCCCAGGCTGTACCTACGTAGCAACGCAACTCGCATGTTTAATGGTTTGACACTCTAGGCTCCATCACGACAGCACATCGATCGCCTAGCCATCGCATCAGCCCCTTGGCATAGTACTTTGATTCTCGACTTTTGCTTCTTCTCTTCTCTTTGCATCTGGAACATAGCTCCCCAGTTCGTTGGCGCATGCAGATTGGGTGTACAGACGCGATCATCGGGTGGCCAGTGTCCTCGAATTTTAGCATCCTCGAACGACAATCGCAACAACATTTTGCATCATCCGCAACGTCTCTGTTTATCGCTTCTTCGACCCCGACTGCATATCCAAAGTTTCCCGTTTGTCTCATTAATTCGTCTTGATGGCTCGACCGCAGAGTCCCCCGATCTTGGCGCAACTGCGAAGCGCCAGAACTTTGCCCGAGCAGACCGCTGCCCTGAGAGCTCTGAAGAACGAGGTTGTCGGTCACGTACAAAGAAAGGAGCTTTGGATCAGCTTGGGTGTTCTTGATCCTATTGTCAGGACATTGGCTTCAGCCAGGCCGCCGGTCAAGCCAAATGGAAAGGATGCACGATTCCCTCTCACGCAGAGGCCGCTATCGGAGGATGAGAGCGTGAGGTTACAGGCGCTGCAGCTGGTGGCTAGTTTCGCCAATGGTACGGTATTATACATGTTGAAATTTCGTTGTTGTGGTTGCTGATAAAGAAAAACAGGTGGTCCAGCTTTCCTTGCTCCCCTCCATGCCGCGCGGGCGATCCCCGCCCTCATGGCCAACATATCTCCGTTTACGAACGCACCGCAGCTTGTCGTGGCTTCTCTCAAAGCCTTGACAGATATTGCAGAAGCCTCGATCCTAGCACCGCCGTCCTCGCCCATCGATATCGAGTCTCTAGCCGATACTGTCTTCTCACCACAATATCTCGACTCGTTTGGAGCTATGCTCTCCATTACCTCTACCAACTCTCTTCTACAATCTCAGGTCCCGCTCGCGGCAGGTCTGATTTCTCGCCTTTGTCGAGAAGACCGCCATCAACAAGCATTGACGACATCTGGAATTCTGGATGCACTAGCCACGCGGCTGGCCAGCGTTGCCGTGCTTCGTGGCGAGGTCGTTCCTGGTGCCGATGAAGCGGCGAGGAACGACGGGCTTTTGGACGCCTTCCCTGAACCTGCCCCCAAGAGCCTAAGGCTTGCGCCGATACTTGAGGCTATTGCAGCTATTCTTGGGGATTCAAAATACAGGGCCAACAGACTCATCGACTCTCCCTCCATCCTCGCCGTGTTCCCCTCGATCAAGTTTGAGCCTGCAGAAGTCGCGGACCCCCGTTACGATGCCGAGCAGCCAGGGCCCAATGTGTCACGTCAACCTCCATTGACTGCGATGGAGTTCATGCTTCCAATCGGCTTGCCTCGAAGTCTATCGACATCCCCATATGGCTCGTTCTCTCAGGGAGCATCTTCGGATTCACAGTCTTCTTCTCGGTCATCGCTGAGTAAATTCAGTTCATCCGCGATCTGGGATTCACCTCGCTATCCGCCAGTCGGGTCGAATAGCGATGACACGGAAGAGATTGAAAGTCCCTTCATTCCCTGGCTGGTGCACCTTGTGAGGTGCTCGGAGGAATATGAGCGACTCCTTGCTTCCTCTATTCTTGCTGCGCTCATTAAGGGTGGCGTCGGAAGTAAGGGTATGAGAGAAGCAAGCTTGGGACTCCTTGTTGTTCCTCTACTGGTCGACATGATCTGTAAAAATGACAAGGACGCTTCTGATGTGAACGAGGTGGATGATGCGAGCAAGCGCATTATTCTGGAGCGAGCGCCAGTGGTGCTGGCCCGGATGATCACGGATAGCGAATACCTCCAGAAAGCCGCTTACGAATGTGAGGCCGTGCCGGTATTGAGCAGGCTTTTGAAGCACGCATATGCCCCTGTCCGAGACACTGCGCAGCCGCGTTATTGGTCGCCACAACCTGATACGGATATGGAGGTTGAGAGCAATTCTCCGCTTTCTCAGCTAGGTCAAGAGGGCCAGAATGGACTTTTGATCCATCGGCTCAGGGTGCGAGAAAGCACACTCAAGGCCATCGCCGCCCTTGCGGGGGGCAAGGAAGACTACAGGAAGGCGTTTGTGGCCGAGGATATCACCTCGTACGTTGTCGAGTCCCTCTCGGAGTATCCCAGAAAGCCACAGACAGCCAAGGAACGAACAGCAGAAAAGTCAAGCGGCGATGCTACCAGGAAGGGGGAAACTGCAGGATACGGTGCCAACCCCGCGTCAGTGATCATCGCGGGCTGCCATGTTGTCAGGATGCTGTCTCGGTCGGTCAATATCTTGCGTACGTCGCTGGTGGACCACGGAGTTGCGCTTCCCATCTTTCGATTCATGAAACACTCGGACGTCAATGTTCAAGTTGCTGCCACTGCAACCATCTGCAACCTGGTAGTCGAAGTCAGCCCAGTGCGCGAGGTGAGTCGATGGCATATGTTGTCTGCAACGAGCTTGACAGCTAACAGTAACAGCTTCTTGCGGAAAACGGAGTTATGAGGGTGCTCTGCGAGCATGCACACTCGGAGAACCCTGCCCTTCGACTCAACGCCTTGTGGGCGCTCAAGCACTTTATTGATGCTGTTGGACCTGATTTGAAAAAGGCATGCCTGGCGCAGCTTGATCCAGGATGGTTGGAGCAGCTCATTTGTGACGACACAGAAGACTTGGCCTTACAGATGGCCAGGGAGAGGGAGGCGTCGGGACTGGACATGGATGACGATGTGGATATGCAACAATCAGACGAGGCACACCGCTGGGTGTACGGCACCAACGGTATGCTTCGAGAGCTGGATGCAACAAACTCGACAAGGCTGCGTCAGGTGGAAGACAAACTGGCAGCGGTGCGAGAATCCGAGCTAAATCCGGTGCGGAGGGCACGGAACGACGATTTGGCAATTCAGGAGCAGGGCCTGGACTTCATCAGGAACCTGATCGGAAGACCGGGAGCTGGGCTGTCGGAAACGACAAACGAGACGACAGAAATGATCGACTACCTTCTGCGCGAACTCGGGACGGAGCGACTGTTTGAAATCCTGTCATCCAAGCTCCGGGCCAAGGTGCTCCGACCTTTCTCCCGCCGAGCTCCGGTGACGGGGCGGGAGACTCGGTTGCTCCACCCGCAGGCCAAGATTATTGTGGCCGTCATCTACATCCTGGTGCACATCGCGGCTAGCATCCCTCGGCACCGGCAGATGGTGATCAACCAGACTGAGCTCCTGAAGCTTCTGGCCCAGCAGGCGAGCAGCAAGGACAGGGAGGTCAGGGTGGCACTATGCCATCTGGTCATCAACCTCACTTGGCAAGAGGACGACGGCGAGGCTCAGGCGTGCGCCCAGAGAGCGCACGAGCTACGGAAGCTCGGATTCCACGCCAAGATGGAGGCGCTCACCAAGCAGGATGGGGACCTGGATGTTCGCGAGCGAGCCAAGACGGCAGCATATCAGATAGAACAGGCCACATACTGATTGTGGTGCTGCGAGGGAGGGAGGAATGTACTTTTGTGTAGATGTATTATGGACTGACCCTTCAAAGGAAGAGCAGCGGTGACAAAAAGCGATTCTTGTTTTTGGAGTGTAACATTGTAAGTAGAAGAAATGTGGTACATGCAACCTATAGCACCTATACTCTGCACATCACATCACGCAGTGGAATATCATGATGGGGTACGCTGGAAGACGAGTACGCTTCCCCATCACATTTCTCTCGTGATATCATGGAATTGGCGGCAGATTGTACCATGCAGTCCACTGTACATCTGCCGGTGCTAGTTCTACTGCAGCCAAGCCAACAGGGGGTGATTTCCTCGTGACTGACTGACAACGACAAGGGTTGGACGATCGATCAATGTCGAGACGAGTTCGAGTCCAAGATGTGACGGAGGTTGGCATGCAATGCAACATGGATTGACAATGCGAGCGGAAGATGACGGCACATGGCGGTCACTCTATGACTCTGTTTTGATATCAAGCATCTGTCTGTACAAGGTACACGGAAAGGGCTATACTCGATGTTTACATGACAATGAGGTTTTTAAGAGCTGTATTGCGTCAAAGACTTACCCTATATCGCCATGAGTCGAAACAACTTGACTGTCTAGTCCTGGGCATGTAATCACCTTGACGTCAACCACCCGCCGACTTTGATCCAATGTCTCGACATGGAAATGTCTCTCCCCGAACGATGGAAGCCGCTAGAGCCCCATGCTTCTTCTTTAGCTCCCGTAGGGCTCGACACATGACACATCCGGAACCCGCGGAGGTTTTTGTTCCAACATGGCATGACATGTGGGAATTGAGGTGTTGCATTGGATAGATCAATTTTTTCTTTCTGTTCAAGCGAGAATAACGCCAGGTTTTTCAAGGGTAACCGAAAAAAACAGGCGAGGAGATGCTTCCCGGTGGTGCCGGACCTTGTTGTTAATCTGCGGTACTCGGTTGATCTTGGATATTCGGCTTCCAGTCACATCAACCTATCCAATGCCGAGTTAAGGGCTGATTAATGGATCCCCCATACCCCCATGCGAGGCCAGCCGCATCGACAGCCTTGCCCCCATGTACCCTCTACCTCGTCTGTTACTCTCACACGTCATTGCCCAGTCGAGACGAAGTCCAGAATTGCAAAAGCTCTCTTTTCCCGCACTTGTCATCACGAGATGCTGCACGAATTTCTTGCCTAATGGGACAAGACTACTCATCCAATGGGATGAGACGGATGCGTTCAAGCTTGTTGGGGTGGGAATAGTTCCTGAGGAGAGATGTTGGAAGGGTGCGTCATGGTGAGATGAGAGAAGATGTATAAGAGGAGGGGGATGGGACGTTGTTTGTTTGCCTCCTTCTCCTTTCTCTTCACTCTTATTCGAGGCAAAACAGATATACATGCGATCATCATCAAGCAGTTCAACTTGAAATCGACAAGTACAATATATCGTGAACGTCTATCAACCTCAAGTCAACCATGGCCGTCATCTTTACACGTAACGACGCCCTCAACATCAACCCCCAGGCGGGCGACACTCACCTCTCGGTGGGCGGATCAGACTGGCTCTGGGCAGTGACAGCCGTCTACCTGCTCTCCTTCGTGAGTCCCTCAGATATCACATACTACAACAACATCACTAACACCTACAGCTCATCTTCTTCGCCCTGAGCCTCAAGCCTCCGCATGGCGAAAAGATCTTCCACTACCTCTTCACCATTGGCCTCCTCGTCGGCACAATCACATACTACGCCATAGCCTCTGGCCTCGCCTACTCGGTCATCCCCACGCAGCGCAACCGCGGACACGCCGCCTCGTACCAGATCTTCTTTGCAAAGTACATCAACTGGGTCGTGGCATTCCCCGTAGTCATCCTGGCCCTGGGTCTCCTGAGCGGTGTTAGCTGGGCTACCATTGTGTTCAACATCTTCCTCGCCTGGATCTGGTATGTCCACTTCCCCCCCTGACGGAGAGGATATATAGCTGACGTGAATAGGGTCATCTCATACCTCTGCTCCGCTTACACGGCCACCTCGTACAAATGGGGTTTCTTCGCCTTTGGCACAGCCGCCTACCTCCTCCTGGCCTTCCAGACCCTCCACGTCGGCCGCACCTCTGCCCGCCGCCTGAACCTGACCCGGGACTACCTCATGCTCGCAGGCTGGCTCAACCTCCTCTGGCTGCTGTACCCCATCGCCTTCGGTGTGGCCGACGGCGGCAACCAGATCAGCGTGACAAAGAGCTTCATCTTCTTCGGCATCCTCGATCTCCTCATGATCCCCGGCCTCGCCTTTGCCTTCCTGTTCCTCTCCCGCAAGTGGGACTACAGTGCCCTCAACCTGCACTTTACCCAGTACGGCCGTGTCAACGCTGGCGAGGGCGTATTCCCCGAGAAGAGGGCTCCCGCTGTTGCGGCTCCTGTCTCTGCTGCTCCTGCGGCTACCCCTGCTGTCTAAGGACGAAACAAAAAAAGCGATGCTACAATAGCTGACTGCTATGATGGCTGGCTTCACTTGGAACCCAGAGTAGTATAGCAAAGGGGGAAGAGTGAAAGCACCCACGGTGCTTGAGATAGGATAATGCGGTTGGAAGCCACTCGTTTAGATGGGGATGTTGGTAATGGAAGGGGGAGAGATTAAGTGGAAGGAATTGTGTTTTGATGCATGTTGAGCTGTTGCTTTTGAGATACCCTCGTTTGGACGGGAGCAGGATACCCGCTGATTGCTGGCTACTTGCTAAGTTGGTCACCCATAATGTCTAATAAACAAACATCCTCAACTCCAAGAGTCCCTAGCTGCTCGTAACTGTTCTGACTCGATCAATTAACAGTCTTCTCGCATACACATCGACACCCATCGTCATGTCCACCCGGTAACCTTCCCTTCTCTCAACCTCACCATCCCTCGCTCTGTCAGTTCTAGAATAGCTCACTCACCAGCAGCCTCTGCCACCATCGCCCCATAGACAAGGCCTAGGCAAGCCGCAAACCCACTCCACGCACATCGAGGCCCTTCCACGAACGTTGAACACGCGGCCGTGACAAGGGAAGAAATATGCAAACCCCAGTCAGCCAGCCTCCTTCTTCTAACCTGAGACACTCTTGTTGCCAAGCAGC
Source organism: Fusarium falciforme (assembly GCF_026873545.1). Classification (NCBI taxonomy): domain Eukaryota; kingdom Fungi; phylum Ascomycota; class Sordariomycetes; order Hypocreales; family Nectriaceae; genus Fusarium; species Fusarium falciforme. The sequence continues at coordinate 1,527,807 of NC_070544.1, read as the reverse complement.
ACTTTGAGAGGCGGGCCAGAACATGCCGCCATGTCAAGCCCGCTCAGAGAGACGAGAGCTCTCTCTGCGTATCGTAAGCTCTTTTGTTGAGCTCCGACGCTAACCTAGGGTGAGCGTCAATAAAGCCCTACTCCGTATTGTTCAGCAAGCCCTCCCCCCAGCTTCGTCACATATCGACTCGTGGCTTTGGCGCTACCGCCGCGAGGGAGGGGAAAACAGGTTCGCGGGCTGTTGAGACATGCATTAGAGGTGAGGAGAAAGAAGGAAGCTGCATCATGGCCCACGTGGGCTCGAACGTGTGAAATCCACTGTGAACAAGAAAAAGAAGACTTGCTGAAAAGGAATCCCACGGTGAAGCCCGGAGACTACGAAGGCGCGGAGGTTGACGTGCCAAGAGAGGGTAGATCTAGCCCGGGCGGTGATTCCGGGGAAGGCCGCGGGAGAGCTCCGACGTCATCCCGACCAGAGCTTTTTCTCCCAGGGGGACGGTATCGATACCATTTCTGCCCAGGAGCACGGGTAATTGTCTCCTTCAGGTTAAGGTAGGGGAGAAAGGCGACGGTCCACGGCTGCGGAAGAGACAACAATTACCAAGTGTTTCTAAGAAGCAGCTGCAGCTTGGGAGAGACGTCTAAGACGCAGTTGCAGCAAGTACCACTCGGATGCACATATGGGCTTTGAGCCTCACTCCTATGACAGACGTGTGTGTGGCAGGTTCTACGAATCCAACTTGGAGCTACCACACGAGATGGTCACAGAGAAAAAGGGGCGCAGCATCAACGGCCGTTCAAACGTCCTGACATGATGAGACACGGGCTACGCGCGCTCTGCATCATGTAGGTAGGGGATAAGGGCACACAAGGCCGAGACAGCCATGTGCGGTACGGCCGCAGCTCGCAGGATAGTGCTGCATGTTTGCTGATCGACAAGAGATGCCGTCCAACCTCGAGCAAAAAGTGCTCGGCGATGCCCAACAGGGGGTGAGGCTGAGGGTGAGAGGGGCGCACGGCAGAAGAAAAGCATGTGGTGATGGGCATTGCTTGTCAGCCATGGCTTGTTTCTTGGCAAGTTTGGGGCAGTTGAACTCGGTGAGCCAGTATCGAGTGCACAAGATGCCGGTGAGTTTGGTTCTTGTGTGCCCAGGCAAGTCCCAGCGTGAACAGTCAACAGCAGTTTGACGGTTGTCAGTCTTTGTGCTGCTGGCTGCCCATCTTGTATGTGATATCTGTGGGTGTGTCAACCCAAGTCTGTCAGTAGACGCAGATGCCGCCCAGAGCCCTATCGGCAGAGATCGCTGCCCATCCGGTCCATTCAGATCTCGGTGGTCGCATGCGCCAAGATGAACTAAACCTGGGGCATGGGTAGTCAATGGTGACACAGCAGCGATGGCGCTGGGCTTCTCAGGTTCCGAGAGCCTAGACACGCCCACCATCACACCAGAGGCTGGTTTCACTCTTCTTCCTTGGCTATGCCATGAGAGGCAAAGACACTGGCGGCTGAAGGAGGGGAACGTGTCGCAACCAGTCATCATCGGGACCATGATGGGACATGCCAGCATAAGCAACTGGATTGTGGCGTGTAGCGGGCGGTCTCTGGCGAATCTACACCCGCAACTCGAGCCTTGGTCCTGGGTGCGGGAACAAAGAAAGGACAGTATCCGATCGAGAGGTAAGCCGTGCCATGCTGCGCCATGTGAGGGCCAACAACTGAGTTAGCCAAGGCTGTAAGCAATTTGAAAGTGCAGCCACCAGGTGAGATGTTGTTGGTGGCGGACTTGCAGAGCAGCCAATGAGACATACGAATGCATCCTAGACACTTGGTGAGCTTTTCAGCAGCGTCTTCTTCCTGGCAATGGGACAAATGAACACAAACCCACGTACCGCTCCAAAACGCCATCTTGTTGAAATCATCTCGAGTTGGAATGCTGTCCGGGCGAGTTCGGCGGTCAACGCTTAGCACCCAGCCTTGTGGAAACCTTGTTGTTTGAACATGATTCAGGAAGCCAGGCAGCTGGACCGCGTGACGTTCTGGTTACCCGATTCGGCATTCCGTAAGTCCTGACTTTCCGTCTTCCAGAGATATGGACGGCAGTGAGAGGGGGGGAGGGTGACTTGTTGGTGGCGCACAGCAGCATCTCGAGGCATAACGGTCGCCTCAGCGGGCTGATGAATACGATCTGAGGGGAGGGGGAGGCTCAAATCTGCGGTCATCTCTGCCGGCAAGGGTCGTCGACAGGTTATCAAGATTTGCCTCTGCCAAGTTGAGAGGGCTCTGCGGGTCACCAGATGAGTCCCGTTGCGTTTGCTCAGGCTGTTGGTGATGACCGGCAAACTGGAGAAAGAGCCAACTGTCTGTCCTCGTCCCACCCGGCCCGTCCCTCGGATCTGAGGAGGCAAATCGATAGCCCCCTCCTTGACCCGGGAGAAGGGCAGCTGGGAGACCCTTTCCGGGTGGACTGCAGGGAGCCTGGAGTGGCAATACCGTGGAATGAGGAAAACTGGAGGCCACCTCATGACCTGACCAACCCAACAGTGCAGGGTAGGGGCCTGCCGTGACCCTGAGAGGCTGAGACGATGAGAATTGCTGTTGGAACGTAGGGAGCCAGCCAAAGGGTCCGCGCAGGCGCCGCGCCCAGGGAGTCGGGACCCTGCCCGAGATAGGCTTTTTACGAGGCAGCCGATCAGCGTTTTCTGCCCTGCTGCGAGTGTCTCGAGGACGGAGAGCGAAAGAGAAAGAATAGCTGTCGTCGTGAATACGTAGGGTAAATGCGAATTCCAATGTCTGATTCGAGGCCCCGTATGGCCGGAGAATTCGCTCGGGTAATGCAACACCTGCCCCGCCTTAGATCGCCTGGATAATTGGTGCTTGCACACCCATGGATGGGTGGATGGAGGGATCGTTATGAATGAACGTGCTCCAAGTGCGGTATTGGAGCCGCGAACCTTGAGATTAGACAGGGCCCGAGCCGACTCTAGCTGAAACGACAGTGCGCTTCCTCTGCAGGCCGAATTCAAGACATGTTGAGAGCCGAATGCCGACGACGGAGTATTGAGCTGCTGCCCAGTACTCATAGTAGTAGGCTGTTGCTTGAGTCCAAGCCACCCAGTGCAGATGGCTCACTTGCAGTATCACGAAGTCGACCAACTACACAGTGTTCATGGGCTGGCAACTCAACTTGGTGGCACAGGTACAGACAGATCTGAATGGCCATCAACCATCCTGTCGTATCTCGCAAAACGAGAACCGAAAGCAGCGGGATTGCGATGCGTGTTGACTGCAGCCACAAAGTCTGGTCGTCCTCTCCAGGCGCAGGGTTGCGACGGGACAGGGTCTCTCAGGTACCGAAGCGTGGTCAGAGAGAGACGATGGATGCGTGGCTGGAACGGAACAATGACATGGAGTTGGCCTAGTCGAGGGCAGGGCAGGGCAGGGCAGTGAGAGGGATGTAGGGAGGCTAATCCCTGACACCTCCCACGTTAGCTCGTTGCATCGTTGCATGCGCATTGCAGAAGGCATCAATCATAGTCCTGTCAAGGAGGTCATTAACAAGCAGGAGCAGAAGCAGCAGCAGCGGGCTGTCAAATGCGCACTCTGACTGAAACCATATCAGAAAGACGTCGACCTGCAGATGATAGCTTGACGTCGTGAGAGTGAAAATGGTGACATGGATACTCGAATGACTGTTTCAACAACGACCCACGATCTCGAAAGTCGAGAAATACAGTGCAAATAAGATACGGGTTAGCACAGTACGGGGCGGGGATGATCATCAAGGGAAGGAAGGAACAGGTCTGAGCAAGATTCTGCTTCTGCTTGAATTCTAGTGACGGGAGCGAGTGAGAAAAGAGAAGACATTAGCCCATGGACTAAAAGGACGGATGCGGATTAGCCCCAAGACCGGCCTCGAGGATTCCCGCGCACCGGGTCCTGCATCCCGCGTCTCTAGCAGCTCGCTAGCACGATTTTACTGGGACTCGATTATGCGCCATTCCTGGTCAGGAAAGGTCCCCAAGACGATCAGGGTTGTCCAGTGGCCGGGTTTCTCTGATGAAATGACGTCCACCAGATAAAGAGAGACCAGAAACCATATGTACATACGCGGAGGCGGAGACGGAGACGGAGGCCAAGACGGACCCGGAGGATAACTAGAAGCAGGACCAGGGTCAGGTGGGAAGGAGAGAAGGGGAATCTTGAAGATAGATAGCACGGTGCGCACGTAGGCATGTCATGTTCTGATGGAGAATCGCCTAAGCTTGGTTAGTTGCCGAGGGCAGAGACAGAGAGACCTTCTTTCTCCTTGCCTCTGCGTATGAGACATCCAACGTCCGTCCAGCCGATGGTGAATGAATGAATGGATGACAGAGAGGGGCTATAGTTGTCAAACAATGAAATGATGTGCATATCGTCCAGATGCCTGAGTAGAATCCCGTTTCTAGATTTTCTTTTTCGTTCTGCCCTGCCCTGCCTTTCTTGTCAGCTCTTGTTGCTTCTTTCGGGACGTGCTCGTTTCTCTTTGCTTCTTTCTGCGATGGATAGACACAGCTTTCAAGTCGTGCCAGCCCGGCCGACGCCTGTTGGCTGGCATGACCGAGGGGGCGTCCAGCCAGGGCCCGGCCGCTTCTGCAACCCGTGCTGCACCCGCCAGCCCCTGTACCCGGCTAGCGCCTCCTCCCGTGGCCTGGTGGACGGAGGCGGTGGCCTGTGATGAGCTGTGATGGGCTGTGGGCGTGGGGTGGGAGGGAGCGGGAGAGCCAGTCAGGCCGGGTCTTGGCGGCGCCGTCGCGTGCTCGGCTGCAAGGTTGGATATCGAGACGAGAGGAGACGACAGAGTGGCAGCCACTCAGAAGCCGCTGGCAGTGCTCCGAAGAGGCGTGATTGGCCTCGATGCTCTAACACCACCGAGGCTTGTCTCTCGGGATCCTGGTCCCAACAAGCCAACCAAAACCCTCCGATACCCCTGTCAAAAGGCTGTTTCCCTCGTCCCTTGGCCATCTTTCCACTGTGCCGTTCCCTGTCCCTGTCGCACTGTTACATGATCCGCTTCGTTTCTCCATCTCCCGGAGCTTTTCGCCTTTTTGGCTACTTGCCGTTACCGATGCTGCAACGGTATCTGCACTTTTGCTGGCTCTGGGTGCTGTCTTTTGAATTGAATGGCTGCGGTTCTTGTGCTGTGCCTTGTAGCCCGGGCCGGATCTACACGCAATCCTCACCTCACCTCATCTCCTTTTCTCAACCGTTGCCGTTGTATTTTTTACTTGAGCGTCTAGCACAGTATGTCCGGAACGTGCGAGAGACGTTGATGGCGTCCTTCAGCTGAAAGCTGCCAAGATGGAATATCTTACCAGGATTTCTTGGCACTTCCAAACTCTAAAGAACAATCAACCGAGACCGTCATCAGGAGAACTGGTAAAAACTGGAATTCCAGAAACAGCAGCAAATCTAGTTAATGGCAAAACTCTGGGGCACGAGAGGGGGGAAGGGGAGGGGGGTGGTAGGGAAAGGCGGCGCCGGGAACCTGGACCTCTCGTTCGCTCGCTTCAACGCATCGAAGAACAACCAACAACGCAACGGAACAGTTGGGAGGGCATCGATCGATTCCCGTCTCCCTGGCTGTGGACTCCGTCCCTCGCCTTTTTCACCCCGCGGGCGCCCCCGACCTGCGAACTGCCAGCCAATGGAACCCCATTCGCTGCTTGGCGGGCTTGTTCAGCCCCCCGGACGATCCCACCCTCGGGCGGTCTCAGTGGTCTAGGTAGGGGCCCCGAGCCCTCCTCCAATGGATGGGATTGCAGGGTCGGGCGCTGAAGCTGCCACGCCCGGACCTGCCCAGGCGTTCGAGTCAGCTGTGTACCGAATCCAGGCTCCTGGGCCTCTTCAGCCATCCATCGCGATGGGTAGGTAGGTTGGCTGGTAGGCAATATCCCTGCCAGAGCCCGACAGCACACCTCGTCTCATTAATTATCCACCCGAGGGGGCCCCCTCCTTCTGTGTCAAGGTCTGCGAAATCTCATTCCCCGAACCAACAGACCTTGCATTTGAAGTTGTCATCATCGTCAGCATCGACTACTGCTGGCAAAGAGACACCTGTGACTAGACTGAGCTGGACTGGACTGGACTAGACTGGAGAGGACAACACAACACACTGTACTCGCTTCCATCTGCACAGTACCGACGGGAATAGCGTTACTGGGCTTGCTCTGCTCCACTGGCTGAACTGCTAGTCCAGCGCCGACAAAGAGCCACCTTTTTCCCGTTCAAGAAAGCCTGTCACTTTTCTCGCTCGCGCTCGTCTTGCCCGTCCTGGTCCTGGGCCTGGCTCCTCTACTCCTACTCCCTGCTAGCCGAAGACACTACTGGCCTTGTGTGCTCCATCTGCCTCTTCAACGGCCTCCGCCCCCGGCCTCTCACTTTCGTCCTCTCTCTTCCTCTCTTCTCCCTCTCCTCCCCCCGGTTCCATAATCCAATCCTTCACACCCCTTTAGCACGTCCTTTCGTGTCGCGTCGAGGCCTCTCTCTTTCTTCCCTCCTCCGCCGGCACGAATCCCTCTTCACTTCAATCACGGTCGTCGCCCTCCGCCCGTGAGTTGACTTGAATTGATCTCGAATATCCATATCCATATCCACGCTTTCGAGTCGACCCGTGACCCTTGAACTCGGGCGTCTCACATTGAGGGTGAGTCTCGATCACACATCCCAACGGGCGAATCCACCTACTCGCTTCGTCCCGCTCGCATAATATCAACGCTTTTTAAACTTCTTCAACACCTTGGGCTTTGGCTTCGCATGCATACCCGCTCTCCTCTGGCGCCCGCATAAACCGTCGACCGTTTGAGTGACTGACCAAGTCCTCGGGATAGGCTTCATTCTCACATCGAATTCTCCAAAACCGTTCCTTTACGCGCGCACATACGCGCTCCGATAACCGACACCATGGCTACTCCTTCCGCAATCCCCCTCAACGCCCGGCGCGACACCATCGCTCGCCTCCACCGTGTCACCAGAGGAAACCGCAGCCTCTGGTATCAGATGACGGTTCTGCAACAACCAGAGCGTGCCCGTGCTTGCGGTTCTGGAATGAAGGGTAAGCTGACATTGGGCGGCAATGGCTGAAATGCTCTCATCAGCCCTGTCCGCCTTTCGAATATGGTCTCTTGCATGCTGACTCCCAATAGCCAACAGCGACCGACGACCTGTTGATCCTCCTCCCGTTGTCGAGCTCCGAATCATTGAGGGTCCCACAGTTGAGGAGGGCAAGGATATCACTTTCGACTACAACGCCAACTTCTTCCTCTACGCCAGTCTCGAGCATGCCCGTCCGATTGCCCATGGCCGTGTTCAAACTCCTGCCGCCAACAACCCACCCATCTTGACCGGTGTCCCCGCCTCTGGTATGGCATACCTCGACCGTCCCACCGAAGCCGGATACTTCATCTTCCCCGACCTGTCCGTTCGCCACGAGGGTCGATACCGTCTGACTTTTAGCCTGTTTGAGACGACCAAGGAGGAGAAGGATTTCGATCTTGAGCCCACTGATGGCGACCTGCCTCCTGGTGTCGACTTCCGAATGGAGATCAAGACGGAGCCCTTTAGCGTGTATAGCGCCAAGAAGTTTCCCGGATTGATGGAGAGTACTCAGCTCAGCAAGACTGTTGCCGACCAGGGTTGCAGAGTCCGAATTCGCAGGGACGTCCGTATGAGGAAGCGTGACGGAAAGTCTGGTGGCAACGGCGGTAATGGTGGCTACGACCGACGAGAGGAGGATTATGGCCGCCGAAGGACTGTTACACCGGCAGCTGAGGACCCCAACAGTATTCGAGCCCGATCTCTCAGCAACTCGAGCGAGCACCGTGCTCCGTATCATGATGCATCACGCCGGCCCTCGATTGCCGACTCATACCCGCCGCCGCCTCCACCTCCGCCTTCATACGAGCCCGCTTCTTCCGGCTCGCGTCACCTATCTTTCGGCGACCCTTCTGCGCCGCAATACCCAACTCCTCGCCAGTATGCGCCGCAGCCCGGCTTGCAGCTAACCCCAGTTTCGGCCACTGGCCCGTATCCTCCGTCCGCCCAGTCACCGTACCCCAAGCCCGAGAACTCATACGCCTTCCCCAACCGGAACCTTCCCCCGGCCTGTCCTTCACCTGCGCCGTCAATGAAGCATGACGCCTATGATCGACGGCAATCCAACAGCACCTACGTTCCCCCCTCACCTTCAGTATACTCTACCGATGGCCACAACCGAAGAGACTCACAACCATCGTATCCTCCTACGCCTGCTGCTGCCCAGCCTCCCCGGCCAATGCACAGCCAGATCTCCCTGCCCTCGCTCAAGATTGCTGCGCTGGTTTCGCCGCTGCCTCCCATCGAGGCACAGACCGACCCTGCTCCTGAGCTGCCGTCAGTATTGATCGGAGGTAAGCGCAAGCACGACAGCGTCTTCTCCCAAAGTACAAGGCCGCTGCACAACGGTCAAAGACAGCTTGACCCCCACTATGGCAATAACCACCGCGGCATGACACCTGAACCGGATCAGGGCATGTACTCTCGAGCTGATGGCAAGATTGGCGTCGTTACTTTCAACCAATACCAGTAAATACCCAGATGCGCGCGACTTGGGGTGATGGGATCAGACGGCTTTGGCTGGTTGGCGCCGCTTGGCGTTCTGGTGCTGTGTATTTCTAATCACCGGGCGACACTTGGAAGAGATGGGACGCATGAGCGGTATGGTTCAGGAGTTCAGGCGCAAGTGATGTTTCTCTCGGCCTCGGAACAGGCAGTGCATCCATGGGACGATGACTAGGGAAAGCTTTGAGTTCTGTTTGGGACTCATGAATATCTTTGACCGCGCACACACATTTACAACACCACCCTCTTTAACGTTGGATCGCAGGAAGGACTCGATCTTTCTATGACGACGACGCACACTTGAAAACAAACAACGACGAAACCTGTCATTTCTTTACGTCACTCAATTTACTTTACTTTACTTTACTTTGGCATCCTCTTTAGCAAACACGCACCATTTCACACTATTTATTCATCTCCTATTGGCTATCTATCTATCTACTTGTTTCATTCCGTCTCCTCACACTGTCGATTTCACACACACTTCTCTTTTTACAAAATACGTTGATTACCACTGGGTGGCTTGTTCCTGGTTATGAGGCCACTTGCCCATGGATGGATGGGTACTGGAACAACTAGAGACGTTTCTCCAACGTTGGAGCACAGGGCAGGGTCTCTGTGTAGAAGATGCTGTGCCGCCTCCGCCGAGTGTCATTTATTGTTATGGAAACTGGAGATTATGCTGGGGTTTACAAATGGGATTTTCGTGTCTGGTATGGATGGTTAGGTAGTTTATTGACAAGGGTTCAAAACGTCTTGGTGTGCCGTCAATGCAGAGTGAGAAATGTGATGTGCATTGGAGATATGCTGAGCCGTGGTTTACTACGGGTGAGTGCTGCCATGTGTCGCAACTTCCGGGGTTGTGATAAGCATGCAGAAGTCATTTGCAAGATGTCTGAGACTGTCTCATCGGATCATCGGTTGATGCACCCATGCGCGGTCAGTGACAGGCGGAATGTGATGATACAGCAACCGGCTCAAGGTATATCGCTTCAAGTACATTGGACTCATTTGTTAATTGAAGCAAGGACCTGGCTACGATGTTTCCCGAGAGGCTCCAACGAAACGAAAAAAAGACGAGCCCCTTCTTCATCTCAGATAAATTGCTTTCCCCGTCGCTGTGCAGCATCAAAAGCTGCATTTCCCGTTTGGGTAGCCCGACGGTTACTAAGGCGGCCATGTAACCTGGTACCTCCTTCCCATTCCAGGCCGTGTGTCTGTGTGCCAGCAGGAGCAAGTCCACTCGTCTCGCTCGCTACTGCTGCAGGTACGTCGGTACCTCGCGGGTCGCGGGTCGCGGGTCGCGGGTCCCCCGCTCCTGCATTTTTCGCTGGCTACCTAGCATTGCGCTGAGCTACGCTACGCTCCGCTGCGACTGCTGGTTGCCGTGGTGAAATCTCACGTGTGCCCGCCGTTGATATCAACAAAGCATGCCCCGTTGCTACTTGACGATTCACCTCCTCTCCCATCCCCAGATTGTGTTATCTAGCCAGCCACTTTTCCTACTTCTTGTGTGTGTGGATTCTCAATCCGTTTTGAGAAGGTCGACCAAAAGAGAGTTTTTTACTCAGCTCGTCCTCTTCCCGCGACTGCAACGGTTTCCCCTCGCTGGGTACATGCACAACTTACACATATTCAACTACATCTCTACGACGACGACCAAGATAACGGCGGCAGCAGCACCGCATGGGTCGGCCGAAAACCCGCCGCGCGCTCAGCGCGAGCCGCTTCCATGAAGGTTCTATGAACGACCGCACCTCGGCAGCACCGCCAGCTCAGTTCATGGGCCCCGATGAGATTGCCGCATTGGAGCGTCCAGTCTCCTCGAGCGTTCGGTCGCAGCCTCGGCCGGTTAGCGACGACTGGGCGGACAAGCAGGTGAAGCAAAAAAGGCTTCTGGGCCAGGTATGGGACGGCGTGCGAGGCCGACTGCGCTTCAAGAAGGATGGGGAGGATGACAGAGGCTCTAGGAGGCGAGAGAGAAGCCGTAAGCGGGATCATTCGGAGCAGAGGGGAAGACAGAGGGACAGGGATGATAGGTCCAGAGAGGAGAAACCTGTTGAGGAGCCTCAGAGGGATGAGATGCCGAGTCGGGAAGAGATCCTCGCCAACTATCATCACTTGATGGCCTCGGGCTTCTTTTCGTCTCATGCTATTCAGTCTACTCGACAGCCTCCTCCTGGCTCTTCTCAATCTTCCGCCCAATCTTCCTCTCACTCCTCTGTTCAGCCACCTACTCCGGCTTCCTCGGCAAGCATCCTCGAAGCATTGTCTCGAGCACCCACGCCTCAGAACCTGGCCCCTCGCCCACCAGTATCCCGAGTACCAACTCCTCGAGCTCGCACTCCACGGCCTCCTACGCCAACCACCAACCCTACCTCGCCCTCCAAGTCTCGACACTTTCACAGAAACCACTCACCTCAGCATGATCCCCAGGCTGCCACCTATGAGGAGCTTGTCGCCTGTGGCTTCTTCTCTCCCCCAGCTCCTGCAGCTGTTCCACCACCGACTCCCAAGGGCGCTGCGCCAGCTCCTACTGTGCCCACTGGTCGAAACTCGCGGGACTATCTTCAACTGCCTCAGCCGACCCGGAAATCCTCTCGCTCTCGGTCAGTGACACCATCAGCCTCTCGATCTCACTCCCCCATTCAGTCGCCAGCCAGTGCTTCTTCTAGGGGAACCAAGAGAGCAGCAGTTGACTCGACTTCTGACGACGAGGATGATGAGGTGGACCGAGATCCGCCTACCCCGAACAAGAAACTACGCAAATCGGCGTCTCGAGATATTGCGATTCCCAAGCTACGGAATGTGGCATCTCGGCGAGCCATACTATCTCGACGAAGTGTTTCGGGGCCTCATGGATCCAGCAAGGAGCGCAACACCCTTGCCCGCCGTGTCCTCGGACACCTACCTGGCGGCAATGGTCGGAGTTCCTTTGATTCACCTGACCGTCGGACTGAAGCTGCTTCTCGACGTAGTGCAGATGATTCTAGACAGCCACTACAAGAAGTTCAGCATTCGCGAGTTCTACGATCACGTCGGAGTGCTGCCGAAGCGCTCCGTGTTGCGCCCAACGCCAACCGGGGCATCCCCAAGGTGCCAAACATTCCCGAAAAGTTCACCATTTACGACGAGGATGCCGAGAACATTGCCCCAGCAGTGCATATTAGTTACTAGTTGACAGCACTGGCATGTTAGATCGACCCTGCCGAGTTGTGATGGATGGGAAGCACACTGGATCTTTACGACAATGAAAAGGAGTGATGGTGAGACGACAACGATTAGAGTCTCGACTCTTCGTCTCGATAACCGAGGATGGACGATTTTTCATGCGGCCACGACTTTGTTCTTTTTCTCATTCTTGATGACGACAAACACACAAAACAACGTTGCTTTTGGATTTTTGAGCGTCGGCTTGTTGTTGTTGTTAACTGTATTCATGCTGGAGATATCCATGAGGACATGCGACATGACACTTTTTGGTTTTGAAACGTCTCTTTTTCTTTGCTTCACCTGTTTGGACGAAGCTCTGATCTTTGGGTTTTGTTTTATTCGGACAATGAATGGGATCTGGGTCTGGGGTTTGCTTGGATGGGCAAGGAAGGGAAAGGACAGGAAAGGGCATGGATGTCAATTTGATATTCGGGCAAATGGGGTACAACGGTCCTTTGTCCTTGTACGCGTGAATACGCTCGGTTTGGAAGGGACTAGTAAGGAAGGGAATAAGGGGCGTTGGGTTCAAATCTGGCATGTTGATAATAATGAATGACACATCTACTCTTGACGACGTCTTGTCCCTGTTGTAAGTGCCTCTGGTTGGGTATGTCTACTGTCATGTCATCTTTATGGGTCACGATCAAGAGTCTTACTTGAGACTGAATGAATCACGATTGGGCGAGTCTTACTTGATACCTGTGATATTCCCAAGTAACTACCTATCTGCAAAGCATGCCTCCCATGCCTACCACAAATAGGATTGCTATGTACATACTGACAAAGACATACATACATGACTTGCAAACCAACAACGGGTGTTCTGCTTAGTACACCCTTCTTCTCCTCTGGTTTGCTTTTGCGCTGGCATTTATCCTTATACAACAACAACAACAACAACAACAACCACCTTCTTCTCCCATCCATCCGTTCATTGCTCCCCTCAAGAACCCATAACCAGAAATACACAAAACACACCCTTGATCCTCCATAACAATACCTGCTTGTCCACCCATTTATTCCCACCGTCCGTATGAACAATCCACCAGCTTGGTTTCAAGAAGATCCCCCCATGCTCGCCATCACAGGCTCGATCCGATCAGCCTCAATCTGAGGGACTATTCTCCATCCACTACACCTTTCCGAGCATGGGCTCCTCACCCATCAAAGTTTCAACACCCAGTTGATTTCCCCGTTGACTTGCCCCGCCGACCGTCGTTAAAAAAAAGGAGGTAGTAAACACATAAAAAGTCATGCGCTGAGAGACCCGTTGCTTGTTTTCGTGGTCTAAACGAATGACGAGTTTGAAATGTTGAGAAGCAATATATCGGCCGTGGCGGGCAAGTAAAGCAGAGTAAAAAAGTAAGTATGCGGAAAACAGACTCCATAAGCCAGTCGTTTCGAAGAGTACGCCTCAAATCTATTAGTCAAGAATGAAGACAAACACCGTCATGATGAATCTTGCTAGACTTCAACCACCCGCTCTGGCAGGTTCTGTTGAATCAGCTGCTGAGTCCTGTCGAGTCCGTTCTGGTAGAACGACCGGACAAAGGCCCAGATAAAGGTAAAAAGGCCTGGGAAATAGCTGTACGCCATGGCACAGACCATTACGAGCAGAAGAGGAATCTGGACGCTGGTTAGCTTCATGTTCAGGATCGGGTGTCGTTGCATGGTACTTACCCAGATGAAGAATAGGTTGCGATCGCTGCTGAGTCTCTTGAGCTTCACCTCACGAGCCCTGAGGAACTGCTCTTGCTGCTCCTTGGTGATGGCGTTCTTCCGGCCAATCTTGAGAACTCCGGGTTCTTCCGTCCATGTCTCACGAACCTCGACCGCCTCAGTCGTTGTGGTTGTCTGATCGTACAGAGCAGCACACTTCATGTCAGCCTCGGCTTCAACGGCCGCTTGTGCTGCAGACGCCTGCTTCGTGTCGAGGTCTTCCCGAGGGAAGATTTCATCGTACGCCGGGGGTGCCGTTGCCGTGGTCTTGGACGACGAGTCCCACCATCGCTGTGGCTGCCCGTCTTCATTGTCCGTGCGAGGTGCTGCCATTCCTGGCATGAACTGCTGAACCCGGCGCATGAATGGTGCCTGATAGTCAGGCATGTTGGGCAACGCGGGCATCTGAGGGAAGTGTGGCAGGTTTTGGAACTGCAGAGCAATCGACTGCTGGAACTGATGGAGCTGCTGCTGGAAGTGCTCCTTCAAGGCTGCCGACGCAGCTGCCATGGCCGTTGCGGGAGGCTCCATCTCTGGCTCCAGCTCGTTAGTCTTTCGCCGACGGAGGTTTGGCCGCTCGTTCTCTTGTCTGAAGCCACTTGATCTTCTCATGCTCAGATACACGTGCTCATCTGGGTCTTCATCCTCAAAGTCTCCTGATGTGTACTCAGGGCTCTCCTCGCTCGAATCTGGCGAGACAGGCTCCTCGTGAGTATGGACCTGGGTCATGGGCTCCCACAGAGACCGCAGAGATGTGGCGCTGCTAGCCTTGCTATGGAGCGAGCCGCCGCTGCTGCGAGATCGGACATGGCGCTCAGAACGGCGAATAGCACGTAGCACAGCACGCGACTGAGCAACATCGGCGGCGGTAAGGCCAGACAAGCTTCTGATTGTGGGGTCCGCGCGGTTGATCATCAGCCTTCGCACAATCTCGGGGTGGTTGTGGATTGCAGCAAGGTGCAGAGGCGTGAAGCCACCCTTGTCCCTAGCGTCAGGGTTGGCGCCACGCGCGAGCAGAGCGGCAACAAATCGATGGTAGCCGAGGGAGCATGAGAGGTGAAGCATAGTATGGCCAGTCGGCCTCTTAAGATCCAGGCGGGTCCTGTGCGTGCTGTCATCAAGGTCAATGAGATCCAGGCACTTCAGGAGCTGTGACTCGAGGTGCGTGTTGGGAGCATGGTTGAAGGTGTTGCCCATCATCTGGCCGCCAGAAGACGAGCCACCTGATGAACCACCGGACCAGCCCGAGTTGCCATCGTTGAGGATCCTCCTCGCAAGATCGCTGACGTCAACGATTTGTCCCGACATCTTCTGGCCCAGAACTGTGAGAGCCGTCCTTATGAGCTTGTCCTCATTGTCATCGATGTACTTGAAGATTGCCGGCTGCTTGCCCGTCGGGTAAACCTGTGCAGCCTGCGCTGCCTGATGCTTGAAAGTGACGGCGACAGCTCCAGCAACAGGTGATGGCGGCAGCAAGCAGACCAGTGATGACTCGCCCCAGAAGGTAGTGGTAGTAGCCTTCTGGTCACCAAACCAAACTTCGAGCCCTTGGAAGAAGGCCGCACCCAGAACCGTCACCTCGATTCCACCAGTCTTGGGACCCTCGTTGGGGATGATCTTATGAATGACGGGGGACGCCCTCGTCTGGTTCATGCCCATGGGGACGGTAAACAAGCTGCTAGTCAATGTTTGAGCAAACTGGTTCTGGGGGTTAAGGGCGATGGCATTCCTAAGCCCGTTCGGACTGGGGGCACGGCTTGGATGTCCTGATGCAGGCGCTGAGTAAAGCTGTGCTGCGGCTATGTTGTCCATGCTAGCAGAGCGGTTGCTAGGGAAGAAGCCAGGTTGATCATTGCTGCTAGGGGTGGGAGGGCTGGTAGCAAATGGCGCAAGGCCATTCTGCTGGAACAGAGAGTCTCCCTGAGAAAAGGCACTCAAATTCGACGAGAAGGGAGAGGTTGCAGTAACCATCTGGTTGTTCACCTGAGAGCTGGGCGAGGGCGTCGTATCGTCGATACGAGTCATGGCAAGCCCGTTGGGCACTCTTGACGCGCTCGACTTCCTCTTCTTAGCCAAGGGGGCTCCCAACGTTGGCGATGCAGGGCGTGAGAGTGTCCGACCAGTCGGTGTTGTCTTGCCCGATGAGGCTTGGTAAGAAACTTGGCCGTTGCGGTGCATGCTTGAGAGATCGCCAGTCGATGGCGACATGCGGAACGAGTTGTTCGCGGCAGGAGGGATCAGGCCAAGGTTGTCGATGGCCTGTTGAGGAGCTGCGGTCGTCACAGGAGCATCCGGGAGGGGCTGTTGGTGGGCAGTAAGCTGTGTTGTCATCGGGTGCGTCTTGTGGTCGTCTGTGATCATAATAGGATCAGACATGGCCTGGGCAATGACACGGTCCTGGTAATCCTTTATGGTGAAGATGACGTTGAACCCCTGCTTCTCGCCGTGGTGTCGGCAATAGCAGGCAATTCGCATTGGTGCATCGATTTGCATAGTGCCTGCGGGAACGACCGATGCGTCCATCATGACTCCGCTGACAGACTGCCATTCCTTGACCTCGGCCGTGTTAAACACAATTACACGGCGCTCCTCGTCTTTGCTCCAGAGCTTCTCTTCATCAGGTTTCTTGATCTTTTTCCGAGCTGCGCGCTTGCGTTCTCTGGTGATACATCCTTGACATATTCTCACATCACCGCCGTTCTGGGGCGAGTTCTCCTCGTCATCCAACGGAGGTAGATAGCCTTGGGGATGAGAGGCGGCACGCTGGAGTGCGTTCTCTTTCATCCCAGGGCCCTCCATGGCACTGGTGCACACCAAGGAGACGTAGAGTTCAAGCATGTCAGGGGACTTCTCAGGACTTGGCTTTGCGAGAAGCTTGGGTTTTGAGATTGTGTGAGCTGGGAGGTGAAGCCTGTTAACGCCAGGTGGGACTGGGCTGAGCAACATCTTGATGGGAATCTGAGTCTCGACCCTTGACTTGAGGGGTGTGGGCATGATCTTCAACTCGCACCGTCCACCAAAATTCGGATGCGTGGCCATCGCCATCTGCTGCGGCATTGGTACGGTCTGGCCCATCTGACCGCCAAAGTGAAGTGTTGTGGGCAAGACATCGGGTGCAGCTTGTGCCGCCACGTCCATTTTGTTTGGCCACAAGGGTTGCGCACCCAAGCTATTGACAGCCCTCGAAAAATCAACTGCGTGGGGGGATGGTGAAGTGAACATGGCCGCTGGCGATCCGCCCTGGCTCAATACAGCACCATTGGACATGGACATGGGTGACACTTCGCGTGAAGTTGATGTCTTCAGACCGTTCATAGCTGAAGATACTGAGTATTGCTTCAGTCTGTTAGTAACGTCCGAAGTCGACGATGAAACAACCAGTGATGTACGTACTGAGAGAGCCTTGTGGTGGCTCTGGGACTTCTTCTTAGGCGTTGCTTCTTTGCTCGAACTTTTAGCCTTTGCAGTAGGCATGGTTGGTGAGGTGATTGAATTTCGAGCAGCAGTAACCCGGTCGGGGCTACTAGACGCCTCAAACGGCGCTGTCCGGTCGAAAAAGTGGTCATCGTGCTCGAAGTTGTACATGCCATCAATCTGATCGCGGCCAAACTCAAAAGGGCTGTCATCGTCGGGGAAAGCAGTAAACGTCGTACCCCATTCCATCTTGCAATCCAGGTCGTCTATTTGGGCATCGGCCGAGGTGATAGCCGCGTTGACGGCCGTCTTTGAGGATGTGGAGCTGCCGGTGCGCTTGGAGGATGCAGACTCGGACGAGGAATCCTGATAATAACCGCCGGTTGGTGAGTCGGCAAAGGATCCCCTCGTCAGATCCTGGGGCGAGAGGAAGGCCTTGGGGTCGCCGCCGAGCGACTCGAGTGTCTGGAGCGTATCTGGGCTGTTTGAGAAATCGAAGAGGTTGTTGGCGCCGAGGTCGTCATCGGAAAAATCGCCAAATTCGCCGCCCGACATGGCAACACCTGCGATGAGAGGGCTGCCGGGGCCGGTTGGAGCGGGTGTCATGACCAGCGAACGAAGGCTGGGGCTTCCTGGAGGCGTAGCCCAAGTGAGGGTCGTGGTGTTTGGGTAGGGTAATTGATTTCGGCGTCGCAAATTATAGTCGGTGTCTCGCGGTGGGGTTTAATGGGAGGGTCAAAGGCATCGGCACGGGTCGTAGTAGTATCGATAATTGCCCGTATGCGATATGTATGTGGGACTGCTGAGAGTTGCTGAAAAGGATCCGGCTCCAAAAGGAAGAGCGTCGGGTGCAGCGGCGTTGATCGTTGTCGAGACAGGTCCGTGACTGACTGTTGGGGGCAGACGTGCAGTGCAATATGGACGGGCCCCTAGACGCACGCGAACACGGCGGGCACGGTCGGCAGGTCGGTAGGTTAGGTAGGTCGGTCAGTGGAAAAAAGAGACGGTCAGGGTCGCCTGCTGTCGTCACCCCCTGGTCGAAGTCCGTCCCTGCAGCGAAGGCGGCAGGTTTTGGGGACAGGACGAGGTGAGTCGATGTCGAAATGGCGATGTTTGTTCGGAGGAGAAGGTGAGGGCTAGTTCGCGGCGGAGAGAGCGAGGACAAGTCGTCCAGCGATGGAAAGGCGAAGATGGGTTGGGTTTGGTTTGGTTTGGTCGATGCGACAGACAGGGCTAGAGGTAACTAGCTGAGGAGAGTGGAGGTGGTAGACGTCCGGTCTCTCTGGCTGGTTCTCTGGGCGCTCCGCGGGTGGGCGGCTAAACCTTTCTGGGCCAGCGTGCTGGTAATGTACTAAAATGCTCTTCAGAGAGTCGAGTGGTCGTCTCGTCTCCCCGTCTCGTCTTCCCCCTGGTGTGAGTTTTGAAGTGTGCGTGCGTGTATCCCACGCCTTGGGAGGAGAGTGGATTCGCTTGGCCCTCCAGTGGCGGGGGGGGACGAGGTACTTGGAGGCGCAGATAAAAGGGCCTGGCAGTGGGTCCGTTCTCGGCGCTGGACAGTGCGGTTGAGGCTTACCTCGCACAGAGAGTTTGGGACGCTGCAGGCCACCGGGCACGGTGCTAAAGTCCGGTCTCGCACGTCTCGGGGCTGTGCGCCGGTCCCTCTCTGTCGAGTCTTTTCTCCCTCGCAGAGACAGACCGGCCACTTCATGGTGCAATCTGAAGGATGGATGTGATGCAGCCAGGTACCAATGCACGTCTGAACCTGGGTGTCTGTACATAC
Source organism: Fusarium falciforme (assembly GCF_026873545.1). NCBI lineage: Eukaryota > Fungi > Ascomycota > Sordariomycetes > Hypocreales > Nectriaceae > Fusarium > Fusarium falciforme. The sequence continues at coordinate 1,509,056 of NC_070544.1, read as the reverse complement.
ATCCATCCATTTTGGATTCGACTGCCTGCTGTCGCTGCTGCACACTGATAATGCCCTAGCATTGGCGAAAGACAAAATGTGAGCCAGACCGACATTGATAAACACAACTCAAAACACGCAATCTGGATGGACCCCCGAGCAATAGGAGGAGGTCGGTACTTTGCTTGGGCAGCTCCGACGGGATATTGGGTGGCCAATCTCATCTGGCCATCTTTTTTCGCTGCCCTGATGACACTCATTCATCTCTGCTAGCAAGATTAACTGCTGCTGCTCTACAAAAATTGCTGAGAGCGGGGGGCTCCTTCATCAATCCCTGTATCGAGCACAACAGCCAGCGAGGCCTCACGTATTACGCAAGCTTTGTCTGTGACTCTTACAACAGCAGCAATTCAAAGATTACTTCCCCAACCGCCAGGACACGGCGTATCTCGGCCTCCGGCCACCGACGGATGGACATGTCAAGACTCCCGGTTGATTACTTTTCACCCGTACCTTAGCTTTTGGATGGTACAGCGCTACGACACTAGAGGTGGTGCCAACAGAGTCGAATGGTACCTAACTACGAGAGCCCTGTTAGTGCAGGCTGCCGTGCACTCGGTGCCATTACCATTCACACCTCGCACGCACGCGACGCCGCCGAGGCGCTTCGCACGGGAACATCATCCATCAGGAGGACACCCGGGCATCCCCGTGGACATCAACGTGCCTCCCGTCTAATGCCACCGTGTTGTTTCTTGTTCTTTCCTTCTTCCCAAGGAAACTCTTCCGTGACGCACACACACATACACACAGATCTTTGTGCGCAAGTGGAGTTTGAGACACACTTGTCCTGGGTTTGGAGACATCCTCCACCCTCCAAAGACCCTGTAGATCCAATGGATCGCCTCTCACTCCCCCTTCCCATTCCCCTGGAGTCACCGACTAACACGGGGCGAATCACCATGATTCAAGCCTCAATTGCGAGTGTCTGTCGAGAGGCGTTTCTGCCCCCTCTCTCCAATCTCACCAGCCCCAGTTCAAACACACCAGCCCCCTCGCAACTCTTCAGCCGGGAGCCTTCTCCAGCTTTCCCCAGGCTTTTTCGCCCACCTAAGTAGGAGTCCCAAAGAGGAAATCGGGGACGTAACTCCAGAACTCAACAAACTGCAAGCTGGGCCCTGGTCATGAATCTCTCGGCCTTCCGTGTCATCCGCCGGACGGATTGATGACAGTGACGTTTTCTTGTCTTGTCGAGGGTGGGAATCTCATTCGATGAGGACACAATGTCCATTTGCCATCCCACGTTTTCTCTCAGAACTGGAACCCTCTCGGACGTTCAGTTCAGGTACGTAGGTTCCATAGCTTGCTTCACACCTGAGGGGGGGTTGTGTTAGGTTGTCAAGGGCTAATCAAGAGTCTGACACACTCTGCGCCCAAAAGCCCTCTTTGCTCTTCTCTTATCTCTCTGCCTTGGTAGATTGGCTGCCATGGCGAAACTCTCTCCTCTTCGGGAAAACGAGACCCTTTTGTCTTCTACTCTTGGTGCGGGATATCAAATGCCACAGGCCGCCACTCGGGACCGCCACCACACTCATGCTGTCTCTGCCCCTCCCCCCCTTGCGTATAGCCTCATTGCGTCCCTTTTCTGATACAACCCCATTCCTGATAGCCAAGCTGCAGCGGGAGCAAAAGAGATGGTGTGTCCCTCTCACGTCGTGCAAAGGCGTAAGAGGAGCCAATCACATATCAAAGCCCATCCATCCATTTCCATCCTGCCATGCCACAACGTGCGGGCGTCCCAGGTTCGGGATTCTTCTCTGCGCGCGGCTTGGCGCCCTTGCTTCGGAGACGTCTTTGTTGCCCATGTTTGATAGACGCCGAACATCTCAACAAAGATTGGTCCGTCAGCGTTCATCGCTCGCAGCCGTTGTCTGTGGCGTACGAGAATGTCTTCAGCTTGCGTCTCGAGACCGCTTCTTTGGCGTTGCTATCTAGATGTCTCTTGTCAATGTCGTCCCTTTTCTTCTTCCAGAGACACGCGGCAAATGCCTTTAGTCTGAGACACGAGCCGTTTTTTCCTTTCCCATTACACGACCTGTTAATTACACAAGAACATGCTACCAATGTCTCAGCCTTTGGGTCCAGATCGCTGAGCACATCTAGATAGTAAAGCACCAACAATCAACACCGCCATCGCCAAGATCGAATCATGGGCGTTTAAACGAGACGAGAGACCGACTTGTCCTTTGGAACTCACTCTTGACCGGTGAGCCACAATGGAACCCGCCCGGCAGATCTCCGTGGGCTCTCTGCGTATCCGAGAGATTGCGATATGATCCCTACCCATGAGGCGCACTTACACACATACCTCGCCAACCTCCCGAACGACACTAGCCCGGGGCGTCTTTGCAGCCTCAACGCCCAGGAGAGTTGAACGAGTGAGAGCATGGTGTTGCCACCGCCCAGAAAGCTGTCCGTTGCAACTCTGCTATTGCCTCGGATCCGGACGCGAGGATGCGACGTCGGCTATCTCTATCGCCTCGATCACGATTCTACCGGCTCATATTCGTATTATCCATTGGGCTTGACTAACAACTACAGTTAACATCAACGTCAACTTCGATACCGGACCTCCTTCATCCTCCTCCACCACCACCAAAGTTTCATCAATCCTCCATCCATGAACGGTCCACCCCCGGCGAAACCTCAATCGAGCAAAGAAAACCCTCACCAAGACTTTCCTCAATTGACTCGGTTCTGCAGCAAAGGGGCGTTCCCTCGCAGTCATTCTGACATCACCCCAGCCTATTAGCTTCATGATGCCATATCCTTACCCTTACAGTTACTGAAGAGTCCCTTGAAATGTCTCGGGTTTCAAACCGACTTGCTCGTTCGTTATCTTTCCTACTGTATTTTTTCCCCTCTCGCCTCCGATCTTGTCAACGGCCCGATCTAGACAAAACTCGGGCCGCCTCTAGCTCGAACTTGTTCCCACCGCGGCGGGAGGAGGAGGGGGGGACATGAACCTTTCCGAGGACATTTTCGTGTGTTTAGCCGTTTTGCTTAATCGTCTCCGACTTTGCTATTCAAGGCAAAGCAGCAGCTAGGAAAGAAAATATCTCAATTCTAGCCTTGGCCCAGACTTTGCGTGTCAAACCTAGCCCAAAGTCTATTTTTTTTTCCCCTTCAAGTTCGACGGAACGGCACCAGGAGAAGCTTACCCATCTTCCCCGAGCCCACGGCCGGGTCAGCCACCTCGTTCGATGCCCCAGAATAGATAGAGGCTAACACAAGTTACCTTGCCCACTCCATGACTGTGCATTTCTCATCCTAGTCCAATCCAGATGCCCTCGGGGCTTGTCATGGGCCCCCCCGACCATCTCGATACTGCACTTAGCCGCCCGTTGTCACGTTAATCTGCTGTCAATGTCAAAGCACAATCCATGATCTACGCCTTGCGCCCGCGGGCCAAGCGTCACCACCTTCCGGCTCCTCGTTCCGGAGCACCGTAGCCTCATGCCGTGCTGGTTCATAAGCCCCTAGCTAATCTCTCGGGAGATGGTGAGATATGATGAGTTGTAACCGTCTCGTACTTGTCCAACTTGTGCTATCGTGCATTAGACGCCTGCGGAGCCACTATCTTCTCCGCAGTTCTCCTCATGGAGATATAACATACGTTCACCACTTGTACGCAAATATTACAAAGAGAAATCAATCAGGTAGTTGACAGCACTTGCTGAAAGACTTTACGCAATTACCCGAGTTCGGTTCTGTTTCCACGGAGCCAATCCACCAGCAGAACGCATGTAGGAGGCAGGTATCATGATATTTTGACATGAAAGATAACAAAGTCAGCAAACAAGAGCAGAGATCGATCTGGACGAAAGAAACTCCCAAGAACAAGCAAAATAACAAGACGGCATGGAGTAATAGCGCCTCCATATCCACAGGTAAACCGCTAGACTCCTCGATTCTGAAAACAGACGCAAGACCGTGACATCGATATGCTCCATACAACAACACATGTCCGACTCCCCTTATTTTTTTTTTTCCCTCTCCAATCCCTTGTCATATATACGAGGCATCTATTCCCCCCCTGGAGAGCATCTTATGGCATTAGACAGGACTCAAATCGGCTCCAGCGACGGCGAGCTGATCTGCCGCAATATTACCTCGGCTGCTGGCGTGCCCCTTGACCCATTTGAAGTAGGTTGCGCCTCCAGCCCTTTCCCGCTCTGCCTTTTTGGCCAGGACCTCCCGGATGATGTCCTGGTTCTTGACTTCTGCGCCATTAGCTGTCTTCCAGCCCTTGTTCTCCCAGCTCCGCGCCCACTGCGTTACGCAGTTGATCGAGTATTGGCTGTCGGTGAAGATCTGGACCGCCTGCTCCAGGGGTGCAATCTGGAGTGCTCGCAATATGGCCATCAGTTCAGCTCGTTGGTTCGTCTGGGGCAGGCCGGGGAGCCGCTCCGAGAGGTTACGCTTGTCATGGTCTCCGAAGTAGACGCCCAATCCGGCGCGAGCGCTGGTTCTGCCGTTGGCGCGACTGCTGCCGTCGGTGTAGATCTTGAGCACATCCTCCACAGGCCCCGAACCAGGAACCTCATCCGGGACCCGCTTGGTCTTCTTGGCCGGTGGCTCCTCGGGTTGAAGTTCTAATACTGGCTCCGGTTCTGGCTCCGGGTGCGATCGTCCCTCCTCCCCCAGAGCATCAATGGTTTCCTTGTTGCCAAACTGCTTGATATATCCAACTGCCTCTGCCCGTGTCGCAAACCGCTTATACTTGGGTCCCTTGATGCCCTTAATAGCTTCCGAGGCCTCGGTCCAGTCCGTATAGATACCCGTAGGGTTGCCCACGGCTACCGCGTAGAACTTGTCGGGTTCATTTGACGTTGAGGCAACCTTCTTGCCGGCAACAAAGTCCAGGGCGTCCTGCTTCGAAACGAACGACTTGACTGGGACACATGAAGGGTTAGCGGGATGGTCCTCTGACTCTGATATTACCAGATGTACTCACAGACTGCACCTCTGAATCCCGACGTCTGCTGTTGGCACTCGGGATAGGTCAAGTAGACGCCGGGGTTGAACCCAGCTCTGACTGCGTAGTACTTTTGCACACCATCCATCTTCCGCTTCTTGGACGAGGAGCCTGCAGAGGCAACTGCGGCCCCGGGGGCACTGCGCTTCTTATTCATCTCGACAAGTTCTTGGTACTGGAAAGCCGCGTGGCTAATGCTATCGCTGCTGCTGCTGTGTTGATCGGCGGTTGAGATAGTGGGGGCGTTGAGAAAGGTGAAAATCGACAGGTCAATATGCCTTCTTTTTGTTGCATGCTCCTGCGACCCAGCCGGCGCCAATGAGGCGTTTATATGTCGGTCGCAATAGCGCCGGGCTCTTTTGATGGTGTTCGTGAAGCCGTGCTCGGGGACAGCGGGAGTGGTGCAAGAGGTGCCGCGGTAAAGGGTCGTCGCACGAGGCTGAAGGCGGCGTTGACAGAGTCAAAGGAAGTGCATGGCGGGTTGTCCACAGCACCGTGATCGATAGAGGGCAGACCAAAAAGAACCAGAACAAAGAGCCGCCTCTGCTTGTCTTGAGCTGAAAGACCCACGCCGATACGAGCTTCTTTGTGGTGCGTCTAGCCGCGCGGTGCAAGCAGAGGCAGAGCGAGAGGGAGGGGGGGGTTGCGAAAGAAAGACGGACGGGAAGAAAGAGGTGCAGTGCAGAGAGTACAGCGAGCGAGCGACTGGCGCCTTGCGATCCCCGTCAAAGAAAGAGGGGCACCTACCAGAGCAGAGAACAAGGGTTCGCCCAACTAACACGGGTTATGTATCCCTCCGTCTCAACCCGCACCGCACCCATTGCCGTCTTCTTCCATAGACCACATGTAAATGTCTCTTCTGAGGCACTCTAGTCAGCAAGCAAAAGTCAATTGATGCATCGTCGTATCTGATTAAATCTGCCAGTGTGCTTCTCCGCATCCGCATTCCGCGGCCAACTCGCCCAAGGCTCCCCCAGCCGTACTCATTCCCATTCCCAATCCATACATAGTTACAATACCGCCGCCAACGTCCGTAATCCGACTTCTCACCTGGGACATAAAGGACTATCTAAATCCTTTGTTTGTTTTCCAGCCAACGCACCAGCTGCAGGCAGGTCCAACTAGCATACCCCACCAGCCACCAGGGGGTAATTATGCCCTCCAGTTTCATAGCCATGGTACATGGCCAACATCGTGTAATGCGTAATACTCTATCAATGCTCTTCGGGAGCTCCGTCTTCTTTCGTTTCGTGACTGGTCCAGCATCGTGCCTGAATCCACGGAGCCGACGAGTCTCATATCGACCGAGGAGGTGGTAATCCTAAACATGAGTGATGGGTTCAACAGAGGGCAGGTCAGGAACGCCGTCACGTTCCCATTCCCACGCCATCAAGCTCCAGTTGAGCTCTCGTCTCCAGAAGAGCCCTAGTCCTCGTCCACCTCCATCCGGACGATCATCTGAGCTCAGTCCTCCGCTGCGAGGCATGTGCGTGGCAAACACGACCTTGCCCATGCGAGAATGAAGAATGCCCATTGAGCATGAAACACAGGGCTCGTGCGTGACATAGAGCTCTAGCCCGTGGCAAAGGTACCCGTCCTTGTTCGGATGCTCCTGTTCGAAGCATTGTTTCTCCATCTCGAGGAGCGGGCCGTCCTGAAAGGCGTCGTATTCGAGATTGGGCGTCTGTACGGACAGACCAGCAGCCCTTCTTTCGTGCCTGACTAGCTTCTGAGCCACCATGCTAATAGCACGAACGACACAGTGTGTCATGGGGTTGCTTGTGCCGTCTAGCAGGCCGCATTCCTGGTGTCGGCGAGCGTCTCCGGCAAGTCCAACAAGTTCAACCTTGCCTGCATCTCTCTGGACGATCACAGCACCCATCGCTTCACCGATTCCAGCTTCCTTGGCCTGTAGAGCGACGCGGTGTGCCAGCGCCATCCAAACAGAGGCATCTTCTTTGATCTCCTCGGTTCCACGGGCCACCATGCTAGGGTGCGGGCCAAGGGGATTGTTCTTTCGGTAGACCGTAGGCCAAAACTGGGAAGACCACATGGCGGCCTGGACCTGAGATGTGGGTGCGAGGAGTGGGATAGGGATCTTTTCGATAAAGAGGTCTTGCTCCATGCCTTCGATGGGAGATAGCACGGTAGAAAGCTCCTCTCGGGTGAACTCCTTGACCTCTCCGACAATAATATATATCCATGTTGACTTGGCCGTGTGGATCTGACGACCGACTGAGGTGTCGTTCATGAACTGTGTCTTGAGATGGGCGGGAAGGTCTGCAGGTTTGGCGCATCTGCGAAGATGAGGTAGGGGGTTAGCGCTATCATCAGGTCGCATGTTACGCAAAGCCCTGGGAATTGTCAGCAACCGTCATCTTGAGCCGCCGCATGGTGGTGCAGTTGGACGAACGTGATGACCTCGTTGGCCTGCTTGGTTGGCGCTCGTGTAATGAAGGCATGAGTGATGGTGTGATCCTGTCGGACTTCCTGAGTTGTTTTGAGGGGGATCAAAACACCGCGGTTGGTGTGGCTTTCCCTGAGATCGTCGATCAAAACATTCGGAACAATCTCAGAAGGCCCGCGAATCTCGGGCTTGGTGGGCTGGGATGTCTCGACTCCCTCTTGGGCAGGCGAGACCTCGGCGGCTGGCGCCTCGACAGCTGGATCAGGGGTGGTCATTTTCTGTGAGGGTAGAAGGCGACTCTGGAGCAGGCAAGCTATGTTCTAGGATCGGTCAACGACAATGATGGCTCTGGTCACATTCTAAACTTACGTGTGCGATGGCTACGTTTTGATGTTGTGAAGCACCTTGAGGGGCGAGTGAGTGCAGCGAAGCAGCTAGCGCAGCTGGTGCGAAGATGCTGGAGAAGAGAGCGGCAGAATCCTCGGGTGAAGAATCGTTCCTCGAGCAAAAGCAGATTGTAAGGTTTGTGTTTGGGGAGAGCCGGGCGTGCTTAGAAATGGTGGTTCTGGCCACGACTTCTGGCTAGTTGACTTGTCGAACGAGAGAAGGTGCGCTCTTGAGCTGGAAAGCAGGTGCGCGTCACAATATCTCACCTCCGCTTGGGTCCTTTGGAAGCACCCTCTTTATTCTTTGCTTGTCGGAAAGTCAGTAGCTGCGTTTATTGCAAGATCATTCATGGGTTGCACTCACTCTTTCACCGCGCCTTTCAGGGACAGTCTTGGTTTGCAGGAGCAGGGTCGAGGGGGCCGGTTCGGTTTGTTTAAATCCAGTTAATAATGAGTCTTTGACGATCCCAGTGATGCAGGTGCGGGGTTGCCGTTTGGCTCCGATATGGATGCTTGGGTTGATATCGTGGGCAAGTTGACCTTGACAGTGACGGCAACTGGCAGATATTGTTGGGGAAATATCTGTAATAACCACCAACGACTAATGCCTCGCTTTATCGATAAGCTGACAGATATTCCTCTGCCGGTTTTCTTCGGTTCAGAAGCAAACTTGCCAGTCACCTACCTCGACTTCTCATGTAAGAATTCACCTTTCACTGCGCAGGCAGAATCTTGAAAAGGCCTGCTACAAACAGAGCCTTTTTGCGACCGCGAGCAGCTTCAGTAAAGAATTGATACCCAGTTCCTCACCCTTCGAGCACTTCCTGCAGTTAGTGAGATTCCTTTGCCAGCATGCCCTAGTCGCTTTTGACTCTGGCTCTCGATGGTTTCTTGATGTCTTGTATCCCGGTTGTCTGTGAGGATGAGTTCTGTCGTGTGGACCTTGGTGTGGCGAAGACCCTGCATGAGTGGCTTGACTTGTGCGTTCAAGCCACACAGGCACACACGCTTACCCGGAAGGACAATGGATATTCGAGCTTTCAGCTTTCAACTTTCAACATCCACGTATTGTTCAGATGCATCATGAGTTTCTGACAAACGATGGCCTGCTTGCTTCTTGGAACTTGTATATACATTACTGACGTAGTACCAGGGACGAACACAAAGACCGAGCCACCTGAATGAATTGTCACCCTCTAATGGTAGGTGACAGCAGGTTAATGCCATGACAATTCCCAACCAAGAGTTGCATCAGAAAGCACATCATGACGACAATGTCATCAGCCTTACCTCGGAACTCGATTTTGATATTAACCACCACGTGGGACATATGACAACGGCTCCGCGATGACTGTTCCGCCTCGGCCTACAGATGGAACAGGTCATAACCAACCCCGCGTCTCCCCACCAGACATCGTACCCTGGACCGGCTCTTCTCACTGAGCTACATTCCCCAATCTCACGATCAAGGGACGGAGAGGGTTGCCATCGCGGGGTGCAGATGATCCTTCTACCTCTTGTGGTAATTCTCCTTCTGGCATCTCCGTCCTTGATCGTGCGGAGAATGTGTCATTCTCCGCACAAAGCACCTGGTTCCGCCGCGCCGGTGCATGTCCCATCCCAACCGACAGAGTGTGGGTTGCCCAGCTTGTGAAGAACGGATGGGGAGATGGATGGGCTTTTGGGCATTGACGCCCAAGCGAGGTCTCCAAATGGGCAACCGTCAGGCGCCCCCAACCGCCCAGTCCGTGGGATATGGACTGTTGCTCCAAGGCGGCTTCAGCCTGGTGGAAACATATGAGACCAGTTGCCCCTCTCGATTGATATCTGCTATCATATCAGTCGATATCGCCTACACAGCCTAGCTGGGTACGCCCCGACGCAATAAGCTGTTTCATCACGGATTTTGGGTCCCGGCGCTTAGTGCTAGTCTAACCAGTTCGCCAGGCTCCTGGTACGGACGGATCTCTGACCCTAGCATGGGACGTCCACCGGAGGCCATCCGCATCCGCGCTTTTGATGCTCGCCAACGTCGACCCTCAAACGGCAGTTGTTTGCTATGGCATTGAAGATGTTCAATATTGATGTAAGAATGGCCATACTGTTGATCACGCTCTTTAACATGAGACACATGACTTGTAGGATCCAAGTCCTAATCATTGGGAGGCCTACCAAGACATGGTCTCAGCCGCCGGGGAATTGTCAAGTCCCGCTGACGTTGGCTGTAAAGAGCTTGCAGGTTTGTCGCTGGGCATGGTACCACGTATTGCTGACCAAGGCTCACCGCGACATGGAATAATAATAAGCCTGACTGGACAGCGGACGGATACGTTGTGACGGCATCACATGATATCCAGCTCCGTCAATAAAGAATCGAACAAGGGGGAAGATGAGCAACAATAGAACGGCCTATCGGGAAGATCCCCGCGTCTCAGGCCTTGGTCTGTGCCGCCGGAACATGTGAATTGACAACAAAGTCCAGCAAACGCTCGCCAAGGATCCCTTTACCTGCCATCGCCCATCGTCCCGCAGGAAAAAGCAAATAAGGGCAAAAGGGGAATACGGCCGGCAGACGAACAACAAAGTCCGTGAGCCTGGGAGTCATAGACTCGTGTTGAAACCCAAGCGGGCAAGGACAACGACCAGGCTTCCGGGACGCAGCAAAACTCGTACTATATCGATGCTTTGGAGTTTTGCTCGAACGATATTCCAGGGCCAGTGCACCACGGAGACCAAGGCGACTGGGCCCTTGCGGGAGGCTTCATTACGCTTGCGAGCCCACGAGAAGCAACGGTAGCAATGATTCGTACTCTATGGCAGAAGCCAAAAAAAAAGGGATGCGAGGAGGATGCATGCATTGGATGGACAGCAGGCTGCGGGCATGCGAGATGACCGTGGCATTATCCGTACTCCTGTCTGCACCACCACCAATGCAAGGCGAACAAAGGAAACATACTTCCGGCAGTCTGACAATTCCTTGCATGTGGCATTGAGGCTGGAGGTAGAATATCCAATGAGCCTAAAATGTAATAGCAGAAACAACAACAACAGGAGCAGCTGAGAGGGTGACTCAGCCTTGAAGCTCTCTCACCTGCAGGAGAAAAAGAGGCGCCTCGCTGCACGACGCCTCATCTTGGTGTTACAAATACCTCAAAGGTAATTTTAACCGCAGAGACATAGCACACAAGATAGCGGTGGAGATTCAGGTCGCTTTGTTTCCTCCTCTCATGCAACCAACCCCTCTCCCCCTTTGGGTTTTACTCACTCTTGTGCGGATACACCCCGCACCTGGTTGGCGAGATCGGAGGCTAGCAGCAATGACTCTTTCTGGAGTTTGCGATTGTTAGAGCTGAGGCCAGGTTGGAGCTTCCAGTTGCTGGAAGGAAGGTCTTGGACCGCAGTAGCGCGGCAACTTTTGGCAGAAGAGCCACCGAGGCTTGACTCGATAGAGCCTAGAGGCAGCGCACCACGGTCAAGATGGAGGTGGAGGATGGATGCCACTCATGCTGGAGATGGGTCTAGGATGCCCTGGCTGCATTCTGCATGCTGCGAACAGATTGAAACCTTCATTAGGCTCGGCCAATGCATAGGCGGTCGCAGAAAAAAAAAGACCCCAACGTCGGTTGGAATTGTAACGAGTCAAACAAACTCCACCGTCGCCTCGGACTGCCTCTTTACCCCCAAATCGATAAAGCAGTTGTCGTGTCCATGTGTTCCCGCAAGATTGTCATCTAGTGTGTCGACTGACGCACCATGTCGTATGTCATCTGGGGCTTTGAAAAGGAGGGCGATGATGATCAATTCCCAAGCCCCCCTCCTCATCATCAGCTTCAGACCAGGCAAGACAAGACATGGACAACGACTCGCAAGCGAAAGGAGGGTGAGTGAGGCGGCAGGCGAAATGTTGGCGCGGCCCAGCGTCTCGGTGAGTTTAGGGCAGAACAGGGGTTCGGCGTCCAGTTAATGGCCGGCGTGGAGGGAGCTAGCCGTGGTGGATGGGCTCATGGACCCGCGCCACCGTGGTGACCCAGCCGGGGATGGTGTCCATCGAGGTCTTGGCCAAGGGTTTCTTGCCAGGTTGATCCAGACGCTTGGCGAAATTTGGGGGTCTTGCTCCTGCTCTCCTGGGACAGACACAGACAGACTCTCACTCATGGGGATTCCAGTTGGGGGAAGCCCGCGGACCAGAGAATCCGAGTCACTCCCAAACTCGGCCGCCGGCCTGGGGGATAGGATGGGGGTCCCTTACGGCGTAGTTGGCGGGGCGAATCCGATGGGCGCGGGGAGCATCCAGCATCAGCATCCAGCATCTTACCGGACTTGTGATGCCGTGAGATGTATGAAGCAGCTGTGTTGCCAGCGAGCTCACCATGCCATGGATACCAAACATGCCATGTCGTGGGATATTCGGTACATGTTTCCTTTGAATTGGAGCCATGAGGTAAGGGAGGCCCAGGCGGACGGGAACACCGTGGATCTCGGGACCCGAGGTGATCTTTGGGGGGGCGATATCTCTGGGTCTGTCATTTTCCTTTCCACTTTAGCCTGAAGCAGCCCATCTCATTGATAGCATGAACCTATACCCATCGCCGGTGCGGAACGTGCGCTGGTCAAAGGGGTATAGGTACCATATACGAGCGATAAGGGGGTCAAGGTAGATGCGACTTGAGATCTGGATGGAATCCGCAGTGCCGTAACTGTACCTGAGTATAGGGACGGGACCTACGCATGTGGGATGCAGTGGATGAGATTTGCCAACGTACAATGATGTAAGTCGACCTGTGCCAGGATCCATCCATTGAATGGATGCGGCGCCACAGCGAGTCCACGAGAGCCCAGCGCGGCACCTGCAAAGCTAATGGCAGCTATGGAATGGCAGCAGACACACACACACGCTCCGAAAAGGGTCAAACGGAGGGAGGTATGGATGGAGGGTAGTTTGTCCAAGGACCTTGCCTGAAACCTTGAAGCCATTACCAATGTTTCTCCCGCATCCTCCATCTTGACGGCAGCCTTGGGCGTTGCTTTGCTTGCTGGCACCCATACATATTTTTACCTGGGCTCCTGGTCATCCATAACCGCCCGACACGGACCATCGACCACCTCACATCACCTCACATTGCCTCGTCGCTCTCCTGATATCGCTGGTCAACCCCAGCGACCCCCGTCAGGGCAACCGAATACCCAAGCAACCGCCTTCGAGGCCGCCACTATATTACCTGCCTCTGCTTTCCTGACCTGCAGAAGGGGGTTCCCTTCTGACGGGCAGCACAGCCTGAAGTGGTGACGTATCGCATTCAGACACGACCAGCAAAGAAAGGAACAAGAAAAGAGGAAGAGAAAAGAAAAAGCAAAAGAAACGAGACATCTCGCGACGGCTCTGGTATCATATGTGTGCCAAGCTGTACGAGAAATCAATCGACAAGAATAGGACCTCAGCCCAGAGCAGAGGGAAACGAGGCAGACCGCATCGAACAACACATACACAGCAACGTTGCGTACTTGGTTGGTACACGTTGAGGCAACGAGCAACCCATCGACTCATCAACAGTTCTTTTCCTTCCTGTCTCTCGACACCGACAATACCTAGGGCAAGGGCTTGGACGATCGAAGCTCGACTCAACAATTCCCCAACGTGGAAAAGTGCCCGTCTAATTAATCCTCCTGTTGACGCCTTTTCACCTCGCACCTCTTCAAACCTTTTATCAACAGCCCAACTTCCCATGCGAGTCTAGCGACGCATTTAGGGTCCAACAAACTTCTCCACTGGACGGCACCACCGAGTCCACTATCGAAAGGCACCAAATCCTCTTCCAGCTCCATCATTGCAGTCAGCTCGCAGCTAGGCCTCAGGCAGCGGCACCCAAACAGGACGCCCCGAGCGCCCCGACAGAACAGAGACGCCACCTACTGTCCCCCCCGCGCTGCATCGCATCCATCCCATCGAATCCACTGTGAGACTGCCCACAGCCTAGCGCAGCCTCCAAGAAACACACGGCAAATACCCACTGAGGAGCCCTGAGCAGCCACTGTGACCAGACCAGACAGGACGGGATCCCTGAGGTGCGGCCCACTGCGCGCTGCGCCTAAACACCACGCCCTCCCCATTCCCTCCCAGCAAGTCAGGCTAGGTTCGCTGGGACCGTAATCCCTGCCGCTGGATTGGACAAGCCAGCCACTCTCAGTGGTTGCCCTCCCAGAGAGTACGACTCATCGCTCAGTGCTTGGACTTGGCTCTGAGCGCCGAGTCTCCCTCGATACCCAGAAGATGCCTTCAGCAGTCCAGGTCCCTGTCACCCCAGCAGGTACGTACCCATGTAGCTTCCAGACTTGAGGTTGTGTGTGTTGCTGTGTTCACTCCTTGTTTCTTGCTGCACCGCGGAAGCTTCGTCCTTATTATCCTTCCACTCTGCACCTTCCCTTCCCTTCCATCTAACTTTTGTTTTCTCCTCATATATTGCCATTCTCCAAACGATCAACCAAGAATACTACGCAACATTTTTCTTCCATCACATCAACCCTTGTTTACCATCATCACCCCCTGTCTCTCCAATCGAGTTTCCTCCACCACCCACACTCATCGAGACCAACTCGACTCTCGTCTATCGTCTTGTCCGGAAACACAGAACAGCCATACTCACCATTTCATCCATTTAGACGCGGGTCGCAAACAATCAAAACAGTCTGCACTGGCCAAGTTTGTCATGCATAGTCTGCTCGGTCTTTCACCATCGTCCTCGCCCGCTCTGTCGTCTTCGTCAGCTGCGCCGACATCAGCGCCTGAGTCCGATTCTCTTCCTCCCACGTCAGATCCCTCATCGCATTCGCACAATTACGCCGTCCTGCCTCCTCCCACCATCGATGATGACCACCTACCTCCTCCGAGCAACCAGCCTTCCTCTCTGGCTGTGGCCCTGCGAGCGATGAACGACTTGACCGAGACCCCCACATATGCGCGTAGCGTCACATCGACGGCGCCCAGCTCGCCACGCATGTAAGTGCTGTCATTTTTGAAAAAAAAGCCCTCGGAGTCGCGAGTCACAAATCCACCGGCTTCGGCCCTTTTAGCACCGACGATCCCGCTTTGGATGAACTCCCCCGCGCTGACACATGGAAATAGTCCACCTTTGCGACAGAATTCGGGCAGCCAAACACCTCGAGTGCGACCGCATGCCACAACACTCAACATCCCGGGCATGACCCGGTCGAGGGTCTCGCCCGACGGAAGAATCCCCCACCGCGATGTCGCCGCCAAGCTTGTTATTGTCATGGTCGGTCTGCCAGCTCGAGGAAAGTCGTACATCACAAAGAAGCTCCAGCGATACCTGTCCTGGCAGCAGCACGATTCAAGAATTTTCAATGTTGGCAACCGAAGACGTGTGGCCGCTGGCCGCAAGGTTCCTGTGCATCCCAAGCTGCTCCCGGAGCCCGGCCACCTCGATCCTCCCGTCCACGCCGCCTCAATCCTGCTCAATGGCGTGCCCGCGCCCCCGCCGCTGTCTCCCGAGCAGACCGAGCCCGAGATGCTTGACCTCAACGACTCCGTGATCAAGGAAAAGGCCGAGATGGATCAATCGGCTCAATTCTTTGACCCCAAGAACGAGAAGGCCGCTGCCATGCGAGAGCAGTGTGCCATGGACACCCTGGATGAGTTGCTGGATTGGCTGCTCATTCATGGTGGTGCTGTTGGCATTCTCGACGCCACAAACAGCACCATTGAGCGGAGACAAAACATTGTCAACCGCATCAAGAGGCGGGAGCCCAAGCTGGGTATTCTCTTCATCGAGAGTATCTGCCAAGACCCTCTTTTGCTCGAGGCGAACATGCGTCTGAAGTTGTCGGGTCCTGACTACCGGGACAAGGACCCCCAGAAGTCTCTGGACGACTTCAAGAAGCGAGTCGCTGCCTACGAGAGCGCTTATGTGCCCCTGGGCGAGTACGAGGAGGCCCATGACATGCAGTACATTCAGGTACGCCCAATTCCCTACACAAACCCTGGGACTAGTAGCTAATTGCCTCTTAGATGATTGATGTCGGCCGAAAACTGGTGCAACATCGTCTGAAGGGTTTCCTGAGCAGCGGTATTAGCACATACCTTGCCAGTTTCAACCTTGCTCCTCGACAAATCTGGATTACTCGACATGGCCAGAGCGTTGACAACGAGCTTGGAAGACTGGGCGGCAACTCGCCCCTGACCGAGCGAGGTCATTACTACGGACAGGCTCTTCACAGGTTTATTACCTACCAGCGCAAGCAGTGGCTTACCGAGCAGAAGAGCAAGATGGCTCAGGCTACTTTCCCACCTGTGCCTGGTGACAACACTCCTCCTTACCCCGAGATGAACCGCGAACTGGACGACAAGAACTTCTGCGTCTGGACATCGATGCTTGAGCGCAGCGTGGACACGGCCGAATACTTTGAGGCCGATGACGATTATGATGTCAAGAACTGGGAGATGCTCAACGAGATGAACGCGGGTCAATTTGAGGGTATGACGTATGCCGAGATCGCCAAGAAGGAGCCTGAGGAGTACGCCAAACGGGCGAAGGACAAGCTCAACTACATCTACCCTGGCGTCGGCGGCGAGGGATACCTTCAGGTTGTCAGCCGCCTGCGCGACATGGTCCGAGAGGTTGAGCGCATCGAAGATCACCTCCTTATTATTGGACACCGATCCGTCTGTAGGGTCTTGATGGCCTACTTTATGGACCTGTCCCTGGCGGACATTACGGACATGGATGTCCCTCTGGGTATGCTCTACTCGATCGAGCCCAAGCCCTATGGCATTGCTTTCCATGCCTTCCGATACAACGAAGAGCTGGGCTGGTTCGACGAGCTGCCCAACTACAAGCCGCAGAAGACTGCTCGCAACAGCATCTAAGTCGGCGGCACATCGATATTTCCTACCATTTCGCCGGATCTGTCCGGCGTGTACTACTATTACGGCGACAACACCTACTAATTTCGGACATGGTTACTGGGATTTTCCTTTGTCGAAACTCGTCTTTCCTACGGCGTTTTAACGGACTTGGCATTTTGATGATGATGCGCCAAGGAGGGACTATCCACACTATCAATGGAACGGAATGGCAACGACGACATAAACAAAACAAAGACGGGGCTGGCGTTTTCCGTTCGATTGATATAGAGATACCTCCGATAGCGTGACACACTCCGCATCGGCATTTTTGTTTTTCTGGGCGTTTGACATTGTCAGGGATTCACATGATGATTTGAAATTGAGTCTGGGGCGGTTCTGGTCTGAGAGTCGTGTTACAACTGTATCATGTTGTTTGACAGTTGAGACTCTCGATCCGTGGCGTTGCGAGATGTGTTTTTTATCCCCATTGTCTCCTCGCCGCTGGGCGACGAAAGGATTGACATGAGTGATTCTTGTTTTGGAATTGGGATGGGATGAAAATAGACACTCAGCGCGACGCTCACAGCAGACGGATATGCCGCTTATGCACGGGAAACATGAAGCTTTTAGTGTTTGATCAACTGGGATCTTTTGATGTTTAGACTTGATAGCTGAGGGAATGATATTTCTCTGCTTCTAAATGGTGTTTTATGTGTGACAACCTTGATTTTGATATATATGTTAAGTTGTTTAACCAGGAGCTGTGTAAACTGGTAGGTGTGATAGGTGAGCACATATCCAGCACCCATAAACCCATACAGACGTATATAGCACTCAATGCTCGTGGTATTATTCTTAAACAACTCGACCTATCTACTTTTCCCCATAGATAGACGACCTGAACGCCATGCAATGCGATATCATGTCCTTTTAACAAGCCCATTTTCCTTTTTTCATCCATAATAAATCGGATGAAACTATTTCCTCTTTTGGGTGTCCTTTTACTTCTCCGTTGCCAAAACCATCTTCTCTCTTTCATTCCTTCGTCGCTCAAACTGCTTCTTTGTATGGCGGCGCTCATTCTCCTCACGTCGCTTGATGCTCTTGATCTCCTCAGCCTTGATCTCGCCCGCCTTCTTGAGCACCTTGGGCACGTGGCGGTGACGGTGGATGCGACGGATCTCGGGCATGTGCTGGTAGCGCTGGACCAGGGAGTCGTTGTACTCGAGGGCCTGTCGCTGTCGGGCCGACTTGACGCCTTCGCGGCGAGAGGCGTTGGCACGCCAGAGGCGCACGTTGCCGTCATCGGAGCCTGAGAGGACGTAACGGGCGTCGGGTGTCCAGGCGGCCGCCATGACGCGCTGCATGCGCTTGGTATGGTAGATGTCTCGTGAGTGGCCACGGTCGCGGTTCCAGAGGCGGATGGTGCGGTCCCACGAGGCAGAGACGAGCTCCTCACCCGTGGGGGAGAACTCGACGTCCATGACGGCGGCAACGTGGTCCTTGAGGACGTTGAGGGCGCGGTCAAACTTGCGCATGTCGAAGAGGTAGATGTTGTGGTCCTCGGATGCAACAGCCATGTTGAAAGCCTCCATGGGGGACCAGGCGATGCGATTGCTCGCAAACTTGAGGACCGTCTTTGTGACTGGGGTCGAGGTGCGGAGGTCGTAGATGACGATGGAGCGGTCGTTGGAGCACGACGCCAGGATCGACGTCTCGACATAGTTGAACGAGACGTTGGTAATGGTGTCGACAGAGGTTGGCCAGCGGAGAACCTCGGGGGCGGCGGTGTGCCTCTCGAGGTCGTAGATGGATATAACACTTGAAGCAGCGGCAAAGGCGTTCTTTGAGCGGTGATGCGACAGGCTTGTAAAGGCTCCAGATCCTAGCCAGGATGATATAGGCGAGGCGTCGCTGGGTGTGTTGTAGGGGTCAAACAGCTTGATGGTCCGGTCGGCGGCGCAGGTCAACAGCTTCTGATCGCGAGTCCACTCGAGGCCCTTGACGATGTTCTCGTGCGCCGTGGCATGCCATATCTCGTCCCTATCCGCAAGATCCCAGACCTTGACAACTCCGTCACCGCTCGCACTGGCAAAGTGCTCGAGAGAGTTGGGGTCCTTGGCGATGGAGTAGACACCGTCGACGTGACCTCGTCCAAGCTGTCCGATAAAGGGCTGGGCGTGCATGCGCTCAAGCTTGACGGCGTTGAGGGCTCGTTTGTACTCGCGTGCGCGCTCGAAGGGGTGCAGCGCCGAGTCGAGGTTGCGGGGCTGCTTGGAAACGTCCGAGCCGGCGGCCTGCTGTGCCGACACGGAACGGCTAATGGCCTTGATCTTCATGGTTGAGAGGCCCCTATGAGTCGATTGGACTGGGAAAGTTGAAGCTCTCAATCTGAAGATATTTCCTATTGTCGAGGCTGGTTCAATGCAAATGGTGGGGATAACTTTTTTTCTGCCAGTCTTATCGCGATAATGCGAACCATGCAGGCCGATAAGACCCGGATTAGGTAATATTCCGTGAGCAGCAAGTTCTCGATCGCATAGTAGTAATGCCAGGCACATCCGCTCAAAGGTGCTTGGCAAAATCTCTCCTCGCTCTTTGTCCCTTCGTTCGCCCTATCCATTGAACGAGTTGACGACGAAGCAACACCTGAAGCACGATTAACCGATAGACGAATTACAATATCGCTTTTGCGCGATCACCGCGCTCACACTTGCTATCACAAACCGAATCTCGAGATCGAGCGAGCGCGCGCCGCCGCAAGCATGGACGGGATGGACTATGATCCTATGGTTATGGACGGGGAGCCTGAGCAGCCTCAGGTGAAGATCTCTGCGGTATGGGATTGATCCCCTCCCTTCAAGAGTCGCTGGCATGAGCTGATTGTGTGCGACTCAGGCCGACCACACCCACGTCGACTTTGAGCTCTCCAAGACCAACCTCTCTTTCGCCAACGCGCTGCGGCGCGTCATCCAGGCAGAGGTTCCCACCATCGCCATCGACCTAGTCGAGATCGAAGTCAACAGCTCCGTGCTGGCCGACGAGTTTATCGCCCACCGCCTGGGCCTCATCCCGCTCGATTCCAAGGGCGTGGGCGAGCTCAACAACTCGCGCGACTGCGACTGTGAGCAGTACTGCGAGCAGTGCAGCGTCACCCTCAACCTGCACGCCAAGTGTACCTCGGACGAGATCATGAAGGTGTACGCCCGTGACCTTGTCGTTGACGGTAGGCACGCAAACTCGGTCGGCAACCCCGTCATCACCGACCCCGAGGGCTACGGCTGCCTGATCGCCAAGCTGCGCAAGGACCAGGAGCTCAAGATCACCTGCATCGCGAAGAAGGGTATCGCAAAGGAGCACGCCAAGTGGATGCCCACCTCGGCCGTCGGATTCGAGTACGACCCTCACAACAAGCTGCACCATCTTGACATGTGGTTTGAGAACGACACAGATCCTGAAGTAGAATGGTGAGATCTCCAGGCTTTAATGGCTTACTCATTACTGACTACAATTAGGCCCAAGAGCAAATACGCACAGTGGGAAGATCCCCCGCAAGAAGGCGAGCCCTTTGACTACGACGCAGTCCCCAACAGGTTCTACTTTGAGGTGGAAACATCAGGAAGCATGGAACCCGATCAGATCGTGCAGAGCGGCATCCGGGTGCTGCAGCAAAAGATTGGCGGCCTCCTCAAGGGTCTGGACCCTAGGAAGTACGGCGGCGACGAGGCCGAGTTCGACGGGCCCCGGAGCCCTGATATGAACATGGACGGCGGCACGACGCCCTGGCAAGACGGGGGCTACACCACACCATACGGCGGCAATGCCACGGCCTACGGCGGGGGCATGACGGCTTACGGGACGACACCTTATGGACAGTCTTCGTGGCAGTGAGGACTCAAAGAGGGCGTTTGAAATGGGTTATTTAATTCGATAATCAAGGGTGGTGTCCAGGGGTTGAATCTTGAAACGGTAAACAAAAACAGCATAGCAACGGTCGTAGAATGGATTCTTTTCTTGTTTTCTGGATGAACCTGGATAGAACCCTCTCTCCCTCTCAAATGCTACAACTTCTAATGCACATCTCTTCCTCTTTCTCTACCTCTAGTGTGGTATCCAAAGTGAGTTATTCCCTGCTCGACAGAGCTACATCAAGAGCCCTCGAGTTGCCCAACAAACAAACGCCGTCGAGAATGCACCGTGTATATATGGTGACAAGACAATGTTAACGCCAAGATTTTATGCCCATCTCTTTTCCACTCCTCTCATCTATCATACCCAGCCAGTCTATAGGTTCGCATCTAGGCCCTTGACCTTGCGGTAGGCGTTTCTGTGCATCTCTAGGAAGACAAATGTACAAATAGTTTGCCTAATTCCATGTTAGTCGCTGTGTATACCATATTCAAGGGTGGTCACTTACGGTCCGAGTCTGAGAAAGCTAGGAACCCATCCCTTAAACACCCACATGAGGCCATCGGAGCGGTAAATGTCGCCAATGAGATGCAGAACGCCGTGGTTGTGCGACGAAGACATGACGCGGGTCTTGATGACGTCGATGGGGCTCGTGACGGTGGCGGCGACCAGACCGGCGAGGAACGAGGCTGTGAAGTGCGTCTTGAGGTTGTCCTCCATGGGGGTGTACTTGAGCAGCAGGCGCTTCGAGACGTCGTAGCTGGCGAGTTGTCCGGCCGTCATGAACATGGCTCGGGTGCTGTTGGGCCACCATCCTCGGAACATGCTCTTGGGACCCTCCTCGCGGGCCATGCGCACCATGCCGTCAAAGGCGTGGCGGTAGTTACGGCGCTCCGCGTGAGGAAGCGCAGCATCGTGCTGCATGCGCACGTTGAGCACATCCGCAAAGTTGCCCGCGATACCGCCCAGGAAGCCGGAGCCGGCAGCCAGGCCTATGAGCACGGGAAACGAAGGGTCGCGGCCTCCGGCCGAGAGGCGGGTCTTGAGTTCCTCGTAGACGCCGAAGCGGACGGTCGAGTAGGTCATCTGACGGAGGAGGGAGGCCGAGATACCGCTGTAGAGCCCGAGGGGTCCATCGTGCCGCAGGATGTGGACAAAGGTGCCGACCATGTTCTTGGGCGCATTGCCGGTGCGCATCTGGAGACGGACCTAGAAGGGGTGAGCATGTGAATGTATGCGAGATCTGTGGAGACGGGGGCGAGATCTACCTTAACTGTGTTCTCTGGTTAGCCATGTATATGTTCCAAGACGTTCAACACCACGTACCTAGATCCAATGGGTGCGTGACGCAGGCGGCCAAGCTGCTAGCACTTCCGCCAAACCAGAAGGGATACCGTATCGACGCCTTCTTCCTTGTCGGCTCTTCCTTCTTGACGGGCTCCGGCTTTGTCGACATGTTGGCCACAGATTCTTGCGCAGCGGCCATGCTGTGGTTATTGCGGGGAGAGGGGATCCGGCCGTACGGGAGAACAAAGCTTCACGAGCTGCGAGACACTATCGTCGACATCCCCTTGGATCGAGGACGCAGAGAACGAGCGACAAGGTTGCGCAGAGTGGGCGCAATGGTTGAATTGGGGGGGACTCGATGAGTAAACCAGCGTAAGCACGGGGTTGGGATTTTTTTTCGTGACTTTCTCCTCCCTTCGTTTATCCCTGACCCTCAGTTATCTCTGGTTTCCAATTGACCGAGCTTTGGCTGGCAGCCGGAGATTCGGATCGGGGGAGTGCATCCGAGCAGGGATCGTGGGACTCTCTTCTTCTGGTTGCGCCAACGGCGGGCCGTTGAAAAGGCAAATCGTGGAAATTCCGTCTTTTTTTTTTGCGGGCCGGCCGGCTTCGGAGCTGTCCCTCCGGAGCAGCTGTAACGCCGAAAGCCGAACATTTTTGCAAGACGGGAACCATGGAACCACTCACAGTCGAGGTAAATCAACCTAAAGCTCTCTTTGCGATTGTGTCCACTAGCCATTGGCGTCTGCTGCGTGGTCCGGTCGCCTTATAATGTGATTGTCGAGCTCCGTACGCCGTCAAAATGAGATTCTACGCCCAGGGCATGCGCTGCCTCCGGGCCTCTGCCCCGCGAGCCGCCCACCTCTCCCGGAGCTCCATCATCCTCCGAACAGCTTGCGCCGTGAGGGCATACTCGTCGGGTCGGTCCAGTTGCAGCTGAATACTTGCATAGACGTCTCGCTGACTGGCTTGACCGCGTTGCAGCACCTCCGACGGGCTCCCCAAGCTCCAAACAAGGCTCCGTCACTATCCGTGGGCAGACCATCAAGACGGATCCTGAGTGGTTCAACGCCCCGGCCAACGTCCTCGATGCTACTTCGAGGAGCTTGCACCTGCAAAAGGATCACCCCGTCTCCATCACCCGCCAGATCATCCAGTCCAACTTCCCCGAGCCTACCTTCAAGTACCACAATGAGTTCAGCCCCGTTGTGTCCACCGCCCAGAACTTTGACTCGCTCGGCTTTCCCGCGAACCACCCCGGCCGTGCTCTCTCAGATACCTACTACCTGAACAAGGAGACTCTCCTGCGAACGCATACGAGTGCCCACCAAGCCGACACTTTCCGGGCCAACCAGAGCGCTGGTTACCTCATTTCTGCCGACGTGTACAGACGAGACGCCATTGACCGGAGTCACTATCCTGTTTTCCATCAGATGGAGGGTGCCATGTCATGGGACCGTAACGAAGTTCCCAATGGTGACATTGCTGCGGCTGTGTGGAAGGACTTTGAGAACCTTCCCGTGCATGGAGTCCAAGTAGACGACCCAAACCCTGCCATTCATCCCGAGCGCAACCCTCTTCAAGAACCCCATCACACGGCGGCAGAGGCTGAGGCTATCGGTGCTCACCTGAAGAGGTCACTTGAGTCCATGGTTGTCGACATCTTTTCCCGTGCCAAGGCTGCAGCGATCAAGGAGGACCCCGACTTTGTTGATGAACCGCTCCAGATGCGATGGGTTGAGGCCTACTTCCCCTTCACCAGCCCCTCGTGGGAGCTTGAGGTTTACTATGCAGGCGACTGGCTCGAGGTACTCGGATGTGGTGTAGTCAAGCAGGATATCTTGATCAACGCCGGCGTGCCGAACCGCCTCGGTTGGGCGTTTGGCATCGGTATCGACCGCATTGCCATGCTCCTCTTCAAGATCCCTGATATCCGCCTATTCTGGTCAAAAGACAACCGATTCCTGTCACAGTTTGAGGGTGTGACCGACAACCTCGATACGCTGAAGCGCTTCGTGCCCTTCTCCAAGTACCCTCCCTGCCCCAAGGACGTGTCCTTCTGGCTGAGCTCGACGTCGGCGGCGGGTGGCAACACCAAGGGCAGCTTCCACGAGAACGACGTGATGGAGCTGGTGCGCAACGTGGCAGGCGATGTGGTAGAGGATGTGCGGCTGATTGACGAGTTTACGCATCCCAAGACGGGGCGTAGGAGCATGGCTTACCGCATGGTGTATCGCAGCCTGGAGCGGACGCTGACCAACGCCGAGGCCAACGGTTTCCACGAGAGGGTCCGCGAGGCTCTCGTCAAGGAGCTGGGTGTTGAGCTTCGCTGAGCCACTTGGCTCGTGACTGGCCCACGCGCGCAAGGCTAGGGTAGGGAGCGCCGGCAGTGCATCATGCGGAGGAGAAGGGAGCTGGGCCTGTGGAGTAGCTGAGGCTTGTGAGCCTCTTTGCTCCAGATCCAGCTTGACATGGTAGACCCCGGGCTAGACCTAGACCTGTAGGCTGGAAGCGGATCCAGCTGCGGAGATGTACTAGTATCTGTACTGTATCTTAGCTATTCAACGTATGTATGTATCATGACGGATTCCTCCTAAAGGGAGCGCTGCCCCGTAAGCTAGTGTTTTCAATGCCATGGCCATGGCCGCAGCTCATGACGACGCGGTCGCAGAGCTGTTGCTGTTGCTGCTGCGCCCTGCCAGTGGCCAACTCCCCAGCAATCTCAGACAGAGGAGGACCCCATCCAGCCCGAGGCCCGTCTCGGGATGTGGATAAGCAGGTTCGAATTGCAAATGAGCAGGATTCCAATGGCTTTGCGAGAGTGACGTCGTCAGTCCGAGCTGAGCCACGCGACAACGGGGTCGGGTCGTGTTCCTTGCAGATGGTTGAGCTGCCTCCCGGCGGGGCGGATGAATTTGACAGGGGCGGGTGGCTCGTGCACTGTGGCGTTCGAGATTTTGCAGCCGTGGCTTGTTCCGTCTGTTTCGGAGGGAGGTCTCCAACCTTTGATGATGAGCATTCCTCGGCGGTTTATTGGTCTTTATGGGATTAGGCTTGGGGTTGTTTGACGATTAGAGTTGTTTTGTTAATGCGGAATCTTGGTAATTGTCCGAAATATAGGAGGTTGGTTGATACACGTTGAATCATGGCTTCGTCATGAGAGCCTAGATTGATTCAAGATGAGGATAACGATCGACAAAAGTGCTTTACTGGCAATGAAAGCGTAGAGCTGTTTCATAGACTACACAAGTCTCAGGGCATTCCTTGAGAAACTAGTCCCTTTTACCCGTAAACCTGATCTATCGGCGATTTACACGTCTTGTCTCGGACTGACCTCTGAAGATGAACCGACTTCCGCAATAGGAAGGTATGAGAAGACGAGGGACTTGTGTGCTTGGGCGCAATTGCGGAATAGGTGCTGCCATGATTGCAGGTCGTACTGTAACCCCTCGGAATCCCATCGAGGCAGGCTCAGCATGTATTGGACGGTGGATACGCGCATAACGCTAGCAACTCGAAATTGCGGGGGTTGAAGAGCGATAGCAATGTTGTCGAGGCGGAGTTTCATGATTCCATAGTCATGTACTGCGGCTTCTCAGCAGTTGTCAAGGCAGATATTACATATTCTCCATTCTTCATGGCTTAGCTATTGGAGAGGCAGTTGGGCTGAACTTGACTGACCGGCACAACTCCTGTGCAGCATGCCTCGGCAGTACTCGATGGGCCGAGTTTCGCCTACCTACCGTCTGGTTTGTATCCTTCACCGCCCATCATTAACCCCCCAAGGTGCATCGGCGGCACTGACGATGGATGCGGACATCCGGTCCCTCGAACCCCGCTCGGGGGGGATGTATCCCGAGACACTACAACTCTTGTGCTGGTGCAGAGAGGCCAAATGTCTTGGCGAAAAGCTAAGAGAGCACAAGCCCAGAACTGCAGAGAAGCGTATTCTTTGCTGCGGTTGAGGCTGTCACGACGTTCGCAATCTCGTTTAATCAACCCTTCAGCCACGAGTTGGGAGCATGGACAGGTTCTATAGTCTGAATAAGCTGGGCGAAGTTGACATGAGCGTAATCGTGCTCGGCATCTTCGGTCCAGACACTTCAGCAATCTCTTTTCCCTCAGAGGGAAATAAAATGTTTTGTTCACCCCTCTCTTGCACAGCCCCCTTCGAGTAGAGAGTCTTGGACGGTCATCGATCATCGAGAGCCTACGACTGGTTGCGCCCAATTTTTTGACTCGTGGGGGATCCCCGGAACATGGGCGGTTGGGGTGTGAACCTGGTCTGGCGCTTTGTAGGCGCCGGATGTGAAACTTCAAGGCTCGTAGTCAAAACGAAAAAGAGCCCCTTGTTGAGACTATCGTGTTTGATCCTTTCTTTGCTCAGCGCTTATCTAAGAGCGAGAATAGAAGCAAATGTCTTTCGAGTTTCACAGACGCTGAAACCTTTGGAGTGAAGAAAGGTAGCGCAGCGAATCGTCGGTTTGGGGTTGACGTGCACGAGCAAAGTGCAGTGGCCTCATGCACGTCTCCAGGGGGTGGTTGGTTGGGCGTCTGTGTGCGCAGTAGAGATGAAGATGGCGCCTTTTCGAGACAGGACAAGAAGTCTCGAGACAGGGTATGGGAGCAGTGAATTGTCTGCTGCTTTTGCTATTAGGCCTCTTTCGCTTTCGGGTTGATCCAATATCTCTCCACTTGCTTCACTGCCCCCCGTGTGATCCCATGAACATAGGGGATGGCCCATAGGAGCGAGCTCTGGACGGCTCTAGAATCTGGCAAATTTTTTGTTGAAGCACTGCCTCTGTCAACTGAATCGCAAGCCTGGCGTACTCACCCGTGTCCATGTACCGCTGTAGAGAAGTGGGCAGTTAAGGTTTCTAGGCCACCCCTGGAGAGAAATCGCCATCGCCATGGCCGTGGCCGTGACCTTGTCCAAGGGCGGCAGCCCGTTGCTTGAGTGGAGACCAAGAGAGCACAGCCTTCGATGGCCCGTGCCCCACATGCAGCACTACACGCGCCCCCCTGCTTGTACGTGGCCACCAGATGGAACCCTCTTCCCGCTAAGCTAAGCTAAGCCTCTCTTTTTGCCCCGTCTTCGGGACATGCAAGGTCAGTAAGCGGCTTGATATAATAGCCGCCCATATCACCACACTTGCACTTTCTTCAACTCAAACAACAACACCGACAACATCACAACTATAACAACTACAACTACACCAAGAAATATCACAGACTACAGCTGCAGTCACAGTCACACAGACGCAACAGTCTAGAATCAACACCACGAACTTCACCACTTCTCCCTCAACTATCACATCCACATCTACATCCACAATGGAGCCTTCACCTCGACACTCCCGCTCCTCCTCGTCTGCCTCGCGACGATCAAACCTCACCCTCGACCTCTCGTCCATCCCGCCCATGACCCCGCCCACACCCCCATCAAACACCCTCCTCCTCACCAACCTCGCCGACCCGGCCATCTTCCTCCCCGAGAACCTCGACGTCATCCGCGACCTCATTTCCCAATCGGCCACCATCCACGCCTTCTCTCCGCTCAAGTCGTTCCGACGCATCGTCGTCTCCTTCTACGACGAGCAGGCCGCCATCGCCGTCCGACAGATCTGGGACAACGAAGTCATCATGGGTCAGCAGTGCCGCGTCTACTTTGGCAAGCCTACACCTGTCGATCAGCGAGATGAGCACCTCGCTCTCCCCGATGCCGGCAAGCTCTTCTTCATCTCACCTCCTCCTAGCCCTCCCCACGGCTGGGAGGATCGTCTCGAGGATGCTCCCAACAAGCTCGTGCACGCCGAGGACCTGGCCGACGCTCTGGCTAAGCTGCACCACCGCGCCGGCCCCGTCGACGACGATGCCAGCTCGCCCATTACACCTCCCGACTCTGCTCTTCCCGGCCGCACGCGCTCGCGCTCCTCCACGCTCATCTACAAGCCCAACGAGGAGAGCAGCATGCCCGCCGTTTTTGTCGAGGACATGACTGATGAGCCCTGCGAGTACAGCCCCGTGGAGCCCACCAAGCCCATCATGGCTCACACTGCCCGGCCACCTGTCGAGCTTATGAGCGACGCCTAAGTGGCTTGGCTAGCAGCGGGATGAGCATCTATAGATCGAGAATCATGCAACAGATTCTTTCCAGTCTTTAAGGCGTTTCACAGGGGATCGGTGACACACGGGAGGGTTCGGCTGGTGACAGGATCGAGCGGGTCTTTTTTTTCATAACGGTTCGTACGGGAGCATTTTCAGCATTGGTTCTTTGTATTCGCTGGAGTTGGGTAAAAACAAGCATTATCTTTTGTCTGCATATTGCAGACTCGGCGGGTTATCTACACCAGCACAGTACCGTATTCGGTCTTTGCTTGGTTGGCCCAGATAGGAGCCTCTGTACTATAGCTATTCGGAAATATTAATATCTGAAACCAAACTCTGTCTGCTTTGTCTACTGTTTGTGATTGGAATAATGTGCAAATGGCGACTTGATGCCGTTCGACCGATAGGGCTTGTGCAGGATTGCTGACCTCCATCAGAGGGCCTTGTGACTTGCGCATATCAGGCTCCGTGTGTAACAAACTACTTCAGCTGGCAACTTTGAAGAAGAAGATGCTCGAGAGGAATCAATTCGAATAGAATTATCGAGAAAATTTGTTAGTTATTCTTATTTCCCTTACTATTGCACCTGTGCTGTGTTGGAGCGGACCTGTCCAAGTCTGGGGACTCAAAAGTTCTGTGTTGTTCAAGATATCCAGAAACCCATACAACGCCGGATGGGCTGATGAATGGATGCCGGCATAGCGCCAAGTTGCACATTCAAAGCCTCCAACGTCATGTTGCCAAACGTCCTTGTCACTGAGGTCAAGCAGATGCCTCTTTAGCAAGAAAGCGACAACTATAAAGCCCAGTCGGTGTCTACCTACTTAGCCAAGGCACATCTATATCTATACAACCAACTCCAATAACTAGACTAACGGTCACTGCAAGTGAGCGCTCTCCCACCGCGCTTCTAGATGAGCCGACTCACCAAGCCCGAATAGGCTGAATTCTTGACGAGATGACCAGATGTGACGACTGCAGAGGGAGCGGGGAGGTCAGGGTCAAATGCCACAAGTACCGCGGCAACGGCGAGATTCAGTATCCATGCTGCCGGAACCGCAACTGTGGGCAGTGCAACGGAACCGCGAGGAAGAGTTTGCAGTGTGATGAATGCTACGGAACGAGATACGTCCGGGAAGAATGCATGCCATGCGAGGGCACGGGTCACATTCATTATGATTCAGATTCAGATGAAGAAGATTGACATTGAGATACTTGGGTTGTTGGGTCAGTTCAACTTTTGCTGCCTATATCTTGCTGCAAGCCACTGCACAGCCTTCCTCACCATTCTTTACTCAATAAAAACGAAATACCTAAATGAATGTGGCTCCCAAACTCCAGTTCGCCTCGTGCCTTTCGATAATAATTCGAGATAGTAAACAAGATTCGTCACACGAGGCTTTGCAGCAACTGCGTCTGCGCCATGACTGACGAGAGCAGATGGCGCGGCACGCCTCGCAGCCAGCCCGACCATGAGCCCACGAACCGGGCGAGGCTGACCACGGCCACGGCCCCGACTATTGTCCCGACTACGAGCACAGCCCGGATGGGCATCTTGGAATGGCGTGTCATCAATCTTAGCGTGCCCGAGCTCGACACGACCTCCTTCTCGCCCGGCTCCTCGGGTTGCCCCAGCTCCGTAAGCATGCCAATGCGCGGGAGATACTGGAACTCGAACTTGGTGGATTCGCCGATGCCGCCAATCTTTTTGCTGTGGATCATGAAATGCGCAAAGCTTTTGAATTTCTGTTACACAGCGTCAGCCACATTAGCTCCTTTGGTCTCGTATTTCCTATCCCCAGATGCAGGGTCCAGGGGTAAAGAGACAACACATCTCAATGATAGAAGTCAAATTAGAACTGGGAGTGGGGAAATGGTTGCTGATGTGTTGTCTGTGTTGTGCTGATCATGTACGTACCCTGTCCCGGCTCCTCTGCATGTCAGTCGGCAGCCAGGGGTAAGTATAGCTCAGCCAGTAGAGGACGACGCATTGCACCCAAACGATTGCACGGTAATGCCATCGAGGCTTCTCAATGCCTAATGCACCAGCTAGATCATCTCCGTTGAGTTGGTAGGCCTGGGCAGCGAGAAGTTCGCGGGGTGCGTGTAGTGGCGGAATACGTGCTTCGGCTGTGAGGATGTTGTTGGCGAGGATGCGAGAGTTGGCCGACGGTGCCACTTCGGATGTCATGACAGACTCCATCATGGCCTTGGCCTGCGCCGGCGTAGCCATCCAGTCCACTGGCGTGCCTAGCAAGTATCCGACCCAACGCCATAGTGCAAGATAGTCGGTTATCTGCTGATCTGTCAAGTAGATGCCCTGTCGTGGAAGAGCCATGTAAATAATGGCTACCGAATAAACGGAAATAGTGCCGATCGAGTGTAAATCATTGATCGGCACTCCCCACTTGTCCATGTCGAAATAGCCTGGCCGTTCGTGCTCCAGTTGCATAAGCCGACGTCGAACTGCCGCATGTAGTAATCGAACCCGCACTGACGAGACGTAGCCCTTTCCACCAGGCTTAACAGCGTCAATGTCTTCGACAACTTCCATGAAATGCTGTAGTGTCTCCAAAAGACGGCGTCTGGTAACTCGAACTCCAAAGCCTCCTGTTCTTGAGAGGGTTTCGACAACACGATATGCGCCCATGCCGCCTAGTAGTGACTTATATAAGAGCTACGACATAGTTAGCAAGTATTACTTCTTTAGAACGACATTTACTCACCCCAAGGAGAATTTGTGCGCTGTACTGGTAAACCACACGTTGACCACGCTCAATTTGCTCCCAGTCAACCCACTCGGGGACTGTCGAGACCTCTTCCCATAGCTGACCCAGAACCTCATCTGAGTCGGCGTACTTTTGAAGGAGAACATAGAGGTCCCTCTGGCCATCTCCCGCACCATGAGGACACCTCCATGCTTTCGAGGTCGGCGGCGAGAACTCGTCTAGACGGTCCAATGCGTCTGTGGCCAACTTGTCGTATGAGTAGAGCAAGTGAGCAATCTCAGGCGCCGTCTTGTGTTTCGAAGTCCAGTAAAAGTCATGACCCCAGACTGTTCTAAAGTCATCGAATTCAGACATGTGAGAGTGGGGATACATGGTTTCGACAGAGAATTGAGATTGATACCAGACAGAACCAGGAGAGAATCCAACAGGAAGGGACTTGACAGACTTTAAACCCCCCGAACCAACACCCGGGAATCTTCACAAACTGATGACGAGGACTACTCGGCACATGACGGCGGACACTTGTCGCGGTCTGGCCACCCCTTGGATGGACCGGGATCACCGTCAAAAACCTCAACATCCTGGCTCCCGTCGGTCTGCATGTTCTCGATGGAGCTGGTGGACAACGACTGAATCAATTCCCACTGGACAGCGAGGGCGAAATGGCAGACGAGTGGAGAGGTTGCAGTGCGAGGGAGGCCAGGAATAGGCATGGAAGCTCGGCTATAGAAGAACAGGAGCCGGCCATGATGAGACAGACCGGAGGCCAGAAGCCAGGAGGCGACAATGCCTATCAGGATCTGAAGGGGCGGCCAAGGTCCTTCGGGCTCAGGAGAGACCCGAGACAGTGGCATCCCCTCGTGCCAGGTTGTCAGGAAGAGCTCCTATAGGCCAGCCGTAGTTCCGGGAGAGACATGCCGCAACCAAGACGGTGCTCCCACCTTCTTGTAAAGTCGAAGAGTCCGAGTCTGGGCCAACCTGATGCATTAGGGCGGCGACAAGAGTCCCCATCGAGTCCACCTCTGTTCCCGCGAGGGAACTGGTAAAAACAAGACCCTCTCTGGGCGCATGGATGACATTGTTTGATTCAGACGTGCGTTCCAGAGGAAAGGCAACCATTCAGCGCAGAGAGTTCCCGAGCCCGTCTCGTCAGCCATTCCGCTGCAGCGTAAACTAGACAGTCCTTCCTAGGCCCATAGACGTCCACACAACAGGCCGCGCAGCATTTGAAGTGGACCTTGTCCTCGGAGCGGCACCGCAGGTTGACACTTGAAATTGGCCCGGGACAGGGATGATTGACCTGATCTTGTTCAAGCATATTGACGTGGTTGGCGTGGATAAACGGGTTGTTTAAGCGAAGTTCGCCGACAAACCCTCCAAGGATAAGCCGGTCACAGTCTCCCT
Organism: Fusarium falciforme; assembly: GCF_026873545.1. Classification (NCBI taxonomy): domain Eukaryota; kingdom Fungi; phylum Ascomycota; class Sordariomycetes; order Hypocreales; family Nectriaceae; genus Fusarium; species Fusarium falciforme. The sequence goes on along the minus strand of NC_070544.1, from coordinate 1,476,949 downwards.
CCCTCTTGGTTCGGGCAGGGACCTGTTTGCGGGGCGAACTAACAGTGATCGATTGACACGGGTGGCTGCCCCTTAGTTAGTGTGCCCGGAGTAGATCTCCGAATAGCGTAGAAGATCGATAGATCGATGACTCTCCTGGGGGATAATGACGCCCATGATATTGTCCATGGATTTCAGAAGGGGTTGTGTTAATCCGGTCGATGTTGCAATTGTTGGTCCAGAGACTGCAAGCCCTCGCCAAAGGACCCAAGAAAAGCAACGGGAACCGGCCACTAGAATGCGGGATAAACCAAGTACTTGCCAAATTATTTCCTTCTTGCAGCTGCATTTGCATCCATGCCTCAACGACTAGTTGCGTGGAGATGACACCACCCAACGCTGAGGATCCATGGCGGGCCGACCAGTTGAGGTGGTCTCCTGCAACAGCATGGAGGAACATCCTAGAGGCCAGTGAGAGCTGTCAATGCCTCGTCCTTGAACGGGTCAACTCCACGAATAGAGGTGATGCATCACAATCCTAGGTTGAAGAAGCAAAGCAAGGGATTCCAACATGCGTGCCATAGCTCAAGTTGGAGCCCTTATGCCGGGTCTGTTGTATCTTGAAACGTAGACCGAATACGGGCAGGGTTCACGGAAGCACGGAAGGCTTGCATTTCCGTCTCACTGCTTGACGAACGGTGGTCTTGCGTCTGCACCGGCATAACGGCCATGGTGGGTGGACAAGTCAATGAGACCCGAATTCCCCCTTCACATGCAAGTTGGTTGCTGCTCATGCTTGGCACCGGACAACGGAGCTACTTCATCCCGAGGTTCTAAAATGAGACTAGCTCCAATTGACTGATATGCCCCCACCGTCAGACCCTTGCTCGCTCATGATGGAGTCTTATGCTCTTTTCCAGATTTGGTCCGACTTTTTTTGCTATCGTCTCAATCACTCGCTCCGGCACCGCCTGTCATGATGGGCTGTACATGCCGTGTCACGCCCTTGAGGATCTTTGTCCAAGGCCTATCTCAAGTTCACAAGCTTGAAGCCTCGCCCTCCTTCATTCGCCTTCCCGCGTCCGCCACACGACCTGCCCTCTATCAGAATCACTTTGCCTTGTCGCGACAAGCTCGGTCCATTCATGTGTCAAAGCAGCTAGGCCAAGATACTTCCAGCGCAAGTTTTGCTCTGGCCAGCTCAGATTCGGATACCAATTCCTCTCCGAAGGAGGAATCTCCCGCCGTGAGCAGCGAGGCTCCCCAACCCGAGCATCCAACCGAAACACCAGACTCGTCGGAGTCCTTGCCCACACCAGCAACCCCCAAATACCAGCCTCGTAAGAAGGTCGACTCCTACGGTGCGAAATGGAGCAAAAATGTGAAGAGGGAAACAAGCAGCCCGCATAGGAGAGAATTCAAGGGTGCCTCTGTTGAGCCACCTGAGCGGCCCAAGGGACCTTCACCAGGCGAGCCGCAGTCAAAGGTGGATATGTGGAAGGCCCAGAAGGCGGCTCTGAAGGAAAAGTTCCCTGAAGGATGGCGTCCGAGGAAGCGTCTCTCCCCAGATGCGCTGGCCGGTATTCGCGCGTTGAACGCTCAGTTCCCCGATATCTACACGACGGCCGCCCTGGCGACAAAGTTTGAAGTATCGCCCGAGGCGATCCGTCGAATCCTCAGGAGCAAGTGGCAGCCCTCTGTCAAGGAGGAGGAATCGCGACAGGAGCGCTGGTTCCGCCGTGGCAAGGATGTCTGGGAGCAGAAGGCGGCCCTTGGCATCAAGCCGCCGCAGAAATGGCGCCGAGAGGGTGTTGCGCGAGACCCTAGCTATCACGCCTGGAGGCAAGATGCTATTCAGCGCAACCGAGAGAATGAGGAGCAGGACGATCGAGAGGTCCATCGAGGTTATCGACCTCGAACCGGGAGGGGCAGATCATGAACATGTGTGTATGAGTACCATGATTTCCAGCCTTTGTATATAGACCGGCGCTGGTTCTGTAACATAGTTGTAAACTAACCCTACTATCTATCAATGTTGTACAATAAAAAAGTTGAGATAGTTTTCATCCGTTGTCTGGATATTGTGGATGCGCGTAACCACTCGCCATATTCCGGGAGGCAGCTGGGCACTGGCTGTAGCCAGAAAGACGCCTTCATACTTGATAGGTCCTCAATATCGATCCAAGCGCCCAGCATTTAATTCATCGGATGTTGTTGAATTTACCTCCTTGTCGGCTTGGAGGCTCTTGGATGAAGTGGGCTCAGGGCGGCGACACGACAGGGGGTGGTCGGAGCTCCGCGCTTAGAGACGCAGGCGGTTTCAGTGCCACATGCTAACACGCAGTCAAACTCCAACCTCGTCTCACATCTTGGCCTTTTTCCTTCTGGACAGGGGGACCCTTTTTAACTCCTTCACACTCACTTTTGCACGGATCTGATGTACTCTGTGTCTTTGTAATACCTCCATCACTTAGCATCTCTCATCCGAAGTGCCACGGCTCACGTCGCCTCATCTCATCATGCCAGTCAACGCTCAGTACCCGCGCCCTCCCCAGCGCGAATCATGGTTTGCGCCCATGTCGATTGACCTCATCCTCAAGGTCCTCAACACGACATTTCTTCATCCTTTTGTCTGCTGGATTATCCCTCTCTGCTTCCGTGCCCAGACGGTCAAGTGGGATGCCCCGCCCATGATCGCCTCCATCGCCTGGGCCACCTTCATCACCCTCTGCTGGATGGCCAACATCATCAACCAGCGTATTGCTCATGGCATCCCCCGCGAGGTGGACTTGAGTGAGGAGGTCATCGTCATTACTGGCGGAGCCAGCGGGCTTGGTCTTCTGGTTGCTGAGGTGTACGGTATGCGCGGCGCGACGGTGGCTGTGCTGGATGTGAATGAGATGGAGAACACTGAGGCGAGGGGTGTTACGTACTACAAGTGTGATGTTGGAGACAAGGACCAAGTTGCCAAGGTTGCTCTCGAAATCGAGAAGGACGTAAGTTCAAGGCCTCGATATATCCAATGCATTGCTAATCGGACTTTAGCTTGGCACCCCAACTGTGCTCATCAACAACGCTGCCATTGTGGTTGGAAAGACTCTTCTGGACCTGTCACTGGACGAGATCGACCAGAGCCTCGCCACCAACCTCCTTGGACCCTTTTACTGCCTCAAGGCCTTCCTACCTGCTATCATTCGGGGCGGAAACGGTGGCACAATTGTCAACATCTCATCCGTCATTGGCACCGTGGGCGCCGCGCAACTGACAGACTATGCGGCCGCAAAGGCAGGAATCACGGCGATGCACCGATCACTGACAGCCGAGCTGCGCGAAAGTCACCCGGAGATCCGTACCGTGCTCGTGACGCCCGGCCAGTTGAGCACGCCTCTCTTCTACGGTGTTCAGACCCCCAACTCATTTCTTGCGCCCGTCGTTGAACCCGTCGACGTCACCAAGGAGATCGTGGCGGCCATTGACAACGGAAGGGGCGCAACCGTTGGAATGCCCTTCTACGCCAGATGGATCGACTGGTTCAACGTGCTGCCCGTGGGAGTGCAGGTCATTGCGCGGTGGGCAGCAGGTGTTGACGGGGGCATGAAGACGTTTGTTGGAAGACATGGTCAGAAGCTGGAGTGAAATCGGCGCTGGCGCCGGGATCTGTGACGACAAAGGAGCAGGGGACAGAGAGAGGGATACGGATACACGGAATAGAAATGATAATGTATTAGACCCTACAAGGCTGTTGCAAGGCCAAGGACGTGGAATTTGCTGGATCAGCTTTGTTTAAGTCCATGTACTTGTAGATATCCACATGAAGACAGATGGTGATGGGTAATTGACGTTCAGGGGTTATGTGTTGCCCATGGCCATTATCTTCCCATCGTCCTCCGAGAGTCTCCGTCGACAAGGCAGTCAGCCATTCGGACTGGACCTTGGAATACAAGGTGATGATTAGAATCCGATGTCGTATTCTACTAAAAGTGGATTGCTTTGAAAGTTTCTCCATGGCCGAACTCATAGAACAGGCCATTTTTCAGGGGGTGAGTTGGTTCCTGGTTTGTCAGAACCGTTCCGCACAGCAACCAAAGAACTACTACGTAGTATGACGAAAGAACTTTCCCTATCTTCCGCTAGAAAGACAACGACGGCGAGATGGCGTCGAGCTTTTACCTATCCAACTACTTGTTACGGCAAGACTCGAGAACTACTCATTAAGGTAAAACAACGAGTTGCCTAGTTGCTGCCCTAGCCGGAGCCTCTGTGTAACGTGGCTTGCAACACACACCGCGCGCCCTATGACAACTGGTGTCACATAGTCAAGCCAAAGAACCGTTGAACCTGGTCCGAGACCACACGACGCCTGCGTTGTGCAACTGGGCTTTTGAGAAAAAGCATGTGGTGTGACGAAACCTGCCCCTCTGTTAATGCCGTGACTGGCTCGGGGAAGCGTGATCCTGGGCGGGATCGGACAGGAAGAGGTCACGCTTTGAGCCATGGGAGGAGGCATCTGCAGCAGTTGCGGGCGCTCGAGGGTATACAGAACGGCCGTTGGGCTGCAGGGAGTCTGAGTCGTCCGTGGGGAGTAAAACGAGAGCCGCGATCAAAGGAGGTCTGTGGGTGTGCCAAGGCATGGGGACTCTGCAGACGTCAACGTCACCGGAGGCTTAACCGAGAGTGACAGGCTTGGGAAGGTTAGGGATAGAGTTAAAAGAACCGCGAACTTGAGCTTCAAGAAGATCCGTGGAACGTCATGACCCCGTATGGCTTCAAGCCACGGGTTCGTCTGGTCTCTCTCCCCTTGCTTGTGCTAATGGGAACGGATTACAAAGCTACAGTACCATGCGGATAAGCAAGGGAAGATTATCTGCGCTGGTCTTACACGTGGAGTCCAATTTGCATGGTTTGAAGCAGTTGAACGAGACACCATGTGGTGAGGGTGGAGGAGGTAAGGGTAGGTTAAGCAGCAGCTAGCAGCCCCTCTAGGACATTGGCGATGCTTCCGTTCGGAACACCGGCAAGATGGTTCATCCAGCAAAGGCATTAGTAGACGCTACTGCGCCCGTTATGAACTGCACCGAGCCGCAAATGGAGACAAAGAGCCTTTTGGAAGTTCGTGCCCGGGAATGGATGTTTAAAGAGCGAGCTTCAAGTTCGGACTGGAGTGGGGAGGTCAAACATGGACCCCTGCTGGTGATGAAAGATGGCGGGGGGGAACCGTCAAGGGCTCGAATGGATAAAATGTCACTTGGGGCGCCTTCTACGCCCGCAAACCTGCACCTTGAATCCGCCGACATTGTCGACGGGAGGGGCTCTCTCCAGGGCTTTTGACCAAGCAACATCCAATGGCGGGAAGCTAAAGTGGTGATGCCAATCGATCGAAGCGACGCAAACAGTCGGAGTCGACGACATCTAGACAGCCTCGAGAGAGACGCAAGCCAAGGAACGAGACTTTCAAGAGCACGCGACATTACGGATATTCAAAACGCCCCTGCAAGGGCTGCAAGCAACCTATGAACGGAGCGGTACCTCCCGGTAATAAACGCGCTACGATACGCCCGCTGGTTCCATCCTTTGCGACATAAAAACGCCCGCTCTAGCTACAAAGCGGGAATGGGCAGTTGACGTCTTTTAACCTGCGAGCGAATCGCCTCGAGTCAGGCCCAGGCCCCTCTTGAAATCGGATCCCATCCATCGTCTCACTCACGTCTTGTTCCTCTCCTCTCGGTTCCCATTTCAGAGTCACTCTCAGCCCTTCTTATCTGCGCCCGCCGGCCACTGTCTCTCTGCCCCTCCTCGCCAATCACGCCGTCACGACAGCCCGCAGCCACCGCGCGGGCAACCTCACACACCCCCCAGTTCCAGTTTTGCTTTCCGTTCTTGAACGAGATAAGCCTCTAACTCGCGCGCTTTCGCTTGCTCCATCCATTCGTCTTTTACTCTGCATCTGCTGCACCCGAATCCCGACCCCGACCTGTCCGTCTCCCTCGCCTCCATTCTGACGGATCCTGGCCCAAGCCATGTCCATGCCATCCACATGCCACGAGCCATGAGGCGAGCCCCCGAACCCTGGACGCCATCCACTGTCACCTTCTCCACGGCTGCCGTTGTTGCTGCTGCTACTACTACTACTGCATGCATCCATCATATGAAAGTCGTCCATGTCCCCTGAGCAGACAACCACGGCAGTAAACCTTTGATTTCTCGTCCAAGACGGTCTTGTCAAGAGTCAGACGGACGTTAACTGCGCTTCCATCAGTCCCCGCTGCTGCGAGTTTCAAAAGAGCACCGCCATACGGTAGACCCAGCCTCAGCTGCCGCATTGCCCACCTTCAGCGATCTAACCCTCCAACTACAGATGCAGGTCTAGGCGACGCAGCATCGTACACCTAGAGGGGTCATCTCCTTATCCTTCACCTCCCCCCCATATAGTCCGCCAAGTCGACAATGCCACAGTGGTGGGTCGACTCTCGCATCGAAGCCACCGTCACCCGGCCCTTCGTCCTGAGCCAGCTTCTCCCGGATGAGATTGAGCGCCTAGATCGTCCCGTCGCCTTTGGCGGCGAGGACCTCACCGAGCGCACCTACTGGGAGAGCATCCGGAACGATGCCCCCCGCATGTTCCTCATCCTGGTCGACCTTGGCGTGCCCGATCAGATCTTTGGAGTTATTGACGATGGTTGGGACGACGCCGAGCTTCCCATTGCCCTCGAGGACGTGGACCGACTCGCGCTGACTGCAGTCCGTGACGAAAAGGTCGAAAAGAAGTTCTACCAGCGTCAATTCCATTACCTCCTCAAGCCTCTGCAGCGCGGGAGCCACCTTGCGTACGGCGACCACGAGGTTGTGCCCCTCGATGTTGTTGAGCGATCTCCCCTGGCCACTCACAAGTCCCATGCTATCGACAAGGTGAAGCTCCCCAATGTTTCGGGGGCGTTCTTTTGTCGCCGGCGATATTCCCTGGGCGCAGGGCCTGGCGCCATACCGATATCCGAGTTTCTAGACGCCATCCAAGGGATCAAGGGGCTGCAGAACGAGCACATGGTCTCGTACTGGGCGTCTTACACTCACAATGGATTCGGATACGTTCTTTTCTCGCCGCCGAGCGACCTCACGCTCAAGTCGTTTCTGGCGACGACACCATCTCAGTTCAAGCACCTGGCAAAGACACGCCGTAGGGAGCTCCTAATGAACTGGATTCTGTGCCTAGTCGACACCCTCTGCTATCTCCATAGCAAGAATCGATCGCACGGCTACATCAAACCATCAACCATCTTCTTCACCAACCAGAACCACATCTTCTTCTCCGACTCCACTCGACTAACTCCCGACGCTGTTATTCTTCACACGGATAAGTCATCTTTCGATCGAGAATGGTATGACTATGCAGCGCCAGAGCAATGGGCACGGCCTGCGGGCGCGTCGAGTCCGCCAAACCGATTCACGCCTCCCGAGGACAGTCACTTTAACATGATGCAGCACTACAACTCCAACTCGTCCACAGCAATGTTTCTAGCCTCAAACGCGCATCTAAGCGCCCAGCAGGCCGATATATTCTCACTAGGATGCATCATACTAGAAATTCTATCACTGCTGGTCAAAAAGTCATCAAGCAAGTTCGCGGCTTTCCGGTCTGCGAAACACAAGACGGCTGGGCGAGGTGGTGCGGTATTGGACACGTCTTTCCACAAGAATCTGGGCCAAGTAGAAGCATGGATGTCGGGCCTCGCCAAAGACGCCTCTCGGAAAGCGTCGCCAGGCAAGGATGACTCAAACTTCTTCCAAGGAGTCACTCCCATACTACATGTTGTCACGGGTATGTTGTCGGCCAATCCATATGACCGGCCTCCTGCCATTGAGGTACAGCAACGCATCTACCAGATCATGACGGAGGTCTGCGGCATCTCGGAGCCACATTGTGTGCACCAATACTCGCAGGACCTTGAAACCTCGTTTGGTGGGCTACAGATCCAATCCAACGTTGGCAGCGTGGTGGGTCGGTCGCAGTATCAAGCCAGCGTCGGTCACGGTACGATGCGGACATACCAGCACAGCCGGAATAGCAGTAGTGGCGAGTACTCACAGGGTAGCCGCACGACGACCAGCAGCGAGGCCGAAGTGGACGGTCTCTACATGAGTGGGCATCCAAGTCCACCACAGATGATGCCGCAGGGCACTTGGTCGCGAATGACCAATGCTCAGGGCCAGCTCTATGCGGCAGGTCCATAACAGACTTCCGAGCGTGGGTTGAATACGAGAACACGTTGGCTGCGTTGACTGTCATCAAACATTTTATTAATCTTATTGCGATGAGCGATTCCTTTGGAGCGAACTCATTTATGGGGTTGGGGCTATTACTCGAGCTATTACTCAAAATACGTACTCCCGCTGATCTGAAACGTGACGGCTCGTTGTCGGTCTGCCTGGAGTAAGCTCAACCCTGGCAGTGTCAAATTGTGCTTCATATATCTGACACATGAGAGGGGCGTGGGATGCGAGGCTGACTTGTATCTGCATCATCAGCAAGGCGCGGATCTCACACACACACATTGAATCTCTGCCATGGTGTCAGCCTTGAAGACAAGGTAGATGAAGCATATATTTACGAAAAAGGAAGATGATATTGTAGGATATAAAAAGAGCATGAGCCTAGAAAAGGCCGAGACAATGGAAGAAAGTGGGGATTGGATAAGGCACTACGATTCATGAGCTTGAGACATTTGGCATGCAATTTACATTTGACATTCTTGTGATTGGAGGGCACTTCCACGTGAGGCATGGGCATGGGCTCTTGAGCGTTGGTCCTGTTTACTTTCTTTGGACAATGCTGCTGCAGATGTGGATGTGGATGTGAAACACGGGAGAGGCCATCATACGTGAGGCTTTTCCCGTGCTGGGCGACGATGCTGTAACTGGTGTGTCTAAACAGGATCGATCCTTTTATAACGCATGACATCGGCATTGCGACATGACATGGGGAAAAGATCAACGAGGTCCAGTTTGCAGGTGGATGCAGCTCGGCCGATGCCGACTTTGCAAAGGAAGCGTTTCACACTGGGGGGGAGAGGGGGGGCATGGATGGGGTGGCTTCCATGTTTTTTCGTGATCCCGGGACAAGCCCGTTCAGCCAAGCCTGGCGTTCCCTGTCATTGAGTCCCTTGATACATGTCAAGCTTGATCTGAAGGTTCTTGCTCTGGCTGCCAACTGTATCGAGATCAAGGTCCATATCTCTGAGCCAGAGGCGCGTGGGCAAGATGAACCAATCGGTTCTACGGTAGAGTTCTTTCTCTCCAATAAGCCTCGTCCCGTTATCTTTTCCCGAGAGGCGTACGTCATCGACGCCGAGAAAAGTGAGCGAGTGTGGGGGAGGGAGGGGGAGCATGGGAGGCAGCTGAGGGAGAAAGCAGGATCAGGATCAGGATCAGGATCCATCTTTGGTGGAGAGGCTGTGACTTGAACGAGAAGGGACGCGCGGTAATCGCGGGGCAGCATTCAAGCCAACAGCATCAATTTTTCTTCATTTTTCCTTCTAGAGTCTTTTGGATGGATGGCCCAGGGGCTAACTATTGAGTGGCGAAAAGAGCCTGTGCTTTGTTGAGAAATAAATGGACGAATGTCTTTTGCGCATGAGTCGTTTATCCCACCGGCCGCCTCCTGAGGCTGAAATTTTCTGGGCCAGCCTTGCCCCCATTTGAGAAAAGGCCGAGAGAGGTCCTCATGAGACGATTTTCTCCCCCCTCCTTCCTTCTAGAAAGTAGGAGGTATGGGAACCAGTGTCGTCAGCAGGTTGCATCTTAGCCCTGCCTTGCTTCACCCCCTGCAAGGCTGCCCAGACGCGGAGAACGGAGATCTCACACTCCTCCTCTTTTTTTTTGCCCAGGCTGAGCAAAGCAGGATGATTATGAGCTGAGCAAGGCTCCAGCAAAGCAACGAAAAATGGCTCTCTCAATGGTCGATGCGGGCCTTCTTTCCCACCCCCTTTACCCTTTCTAGCGCCAACGCTCTATTTTAGTGAGACTCTGCCAGCACCAAGTTGGAGGGCTGGCACAGCCAATAGCGTCGTGACGCACACACTCCACCATCGACGATGTGCAGCAATAGCGGGAAAAATGAGCTCAAGGGTCAAGGCAAGGTTAAGGAGCTTTACCTTGCCTTGTTTTCTTTTACCTGCGACCTTCTTTTTTTCTAATAAGGGACCACGACCCAGTTTCCCAACGAGATCCTCAAGGCAGTGGTGTTTTTTATTATTTACATTGGGACGACGCTTCATTCCATCCATCAATCGTTTAACATCTGGAACAACAACAAAAAAGGAAAGCCTAAAAGACATTCGACCAAGCTTCTGCCCCCACGATCGAGACACACACCACACCCGTACGCGTGGCCCCGAAAACCCGTCCAATCCCCTTCGCTCTGAATTCTTCAGCTCCCTCCTCGAACGGGCGGCCCCATCGTCATTTGTTTGTTTAAGGAGTGGTGGAAAGGACTGGAGCCTTGGAAGGAATTTTGGATTTTTCGGACCCTCACAGTCTTTTCCTGATCATCGCTACAACCTTCGGGAAAAAACTCTCTTTTTTTTTCGTTTTGCTGTCGCTACCTACTGGTCCGGATTTGGAGGGGCAAAGTTAATTGCTGGTGGCTGCTTCGACCTCACGACGACGATAACGACGCGCAAGAGCTTCAGCTCGTATCTTGGCTTGCCATTACTCGCCCATTCGCTTATATCTAACCGATTTTTCGCCAAAAGGAGGAAGAGAGAGAAAGAGCTCCTTTCATCGCTTTTGCATCACGATGCGTTCGCCGACTTCACTCTTGGTTCTGCTATGGGCATTGGTGTCCATAGCTTTGGCAGCTGATTCTGTCCACCTTTCTGGCACGTCACAGCTCGCGACACATGGTACGTCTCTTTGCGCAAGGCCGCGTCACCGAGCTTCCCCAAGCTAACAAACCACCTTCTAGGCGTGGCATCCCAATTACCTCCTCATGAGCGCCTCGTTCACGCCCAAGACCGCTCAAGACAGGTCGCCCTGACGCAGAAGCTGGGGCCCAGCGCATTCAAGGTGTCCATCCTCGAAGCCGCCTCTGTCAATGTAAAGTCGTTTGCGCACGGCGGCATGAGCCTGCTCCTCGACCTGGCATCATCGTCCAACGACGTCCTCGACTTTATTGGCAACAATACCAACTCCGTCTTTTCACGATCCGAGCCCAGCGAGAAGGGCAACGCAGCTTCGGGACGGAAGCACGTCGCTTACACGAGCATCGCCCTCGTCCTCGTCATGCTCTTTTTCGCCGTCTGGATGTAATCGGCAACAACCCTCATCTACTTCTTTTTGAAACCTTTTTCTACTTCGTATGCATATTATGATACCCCCCCGGTTTGGCGTTTTATCGGGCTGGCTACGCCCCGCGACGGTTTTGGGTGCATTTACTTTTGTGTGAATGATCCCACGTGTATGTTGACTCATACTCTGGAGATGTATCCCGTGGACGGGCATGAGGTGATTTTTGGACCGGGTCTGTTGCTGTTGGGCGGCAATGGGAGCACCCTGGTTGGTGGTCTTGACTAATGATAATGGCTGGATAAATAATGACAAAAATGTAAATGACAATACGTTTCGCATCTGGGAACGCGTGCGTCTCCTGGTGGCGGAATATTCAACAAATATACAGATATAGATCTGCACATAGAAGCAAACACCTTGAAACTCATGTCTACTATTCATAATCAATCGTGGATTTGTGCTATGTCGAGGTCATTGGCTAACCAACTTGCTTCTCAATTTATGCAAACGACACTCAGGGCCCAGATGAATCTACAAGGCGACAAATGACAAGGCCATACCCACAGACAACATCATGCCCATGTACGGTATTTGAAGCATTTCGCTTGTACTTAGCTTGACCATCCCAACTTCGCCAAACTTGAACCCGGTCGAGAGCGCCTTGTGGCTTTCCGCCTTGTCTTGTCCAATGTTGAATGTCTCAGACACGGCCTCTTTATCCATTTCCATTCTCGGCAGCAACAGGCTGTCAAGGAGCCCTGTTCCTGAGTCCAATTGCTGTAGACATCCATCCGGCGAACATGTAGTGCCCTCGGGACAGCATCCACCACCGAGTTCTCGTCCGCACTGCGTCGTGTTGGCTAGACATGTCGCGGGGTGCTCCTTAGAAACAATGCACTCGTCTGTTATAGCGCAGCAGTATATCCCCGAGGGAGACCATTTTGTCTCGTGGCAGACTTGGAGCGGAGGACAACAAAAGTTCTAAGCCATCATGTTAGCAAGGAAGCGCCGCTAAGGGCCAAACATGAAGCGTACGGGCTTAAAGTACGCCTGGCAGTCGTGAAGGTGATTCCCACAGATCTGAAAAGGCGGGTGATACGGATGTTTCTCTTTATCGCCGTGAAACACCTTTGACACCAAAAAGTCGGCAGACATCAGGTTCGACAAGTCAGGTTCCGGCTGCTTCTAGTGACCGTTTGCGAGATCGACCACGACAAGGACAGCTACCACGACGGCGGCGAGAAAGGTGACAAAGAGGATGCCCATAAACAGGTATCGAATGCGGCGGTCGTAGAGATGGGCGGGTTTACCCCAGGGTGTGCGGGTGTGCGTCTGGCATTGCGATTTGTCCACCATGGTAGTCTAGGGATATAGTGAAGCTGGAGTAAAGCAATCTTAGGACGATAAGACTTAGGATCTAGGATATGAGGTGAATTGTAGAATCGGGATGTTGAAAATGAGACTTTAGAAGCTTTGGGGAGTTAAAAATGGTTCATGGATACGGTTCAAGTGGTGGGACACTCCTTCTCTGAGCTCTCAACACGTAAAGCAACGGCTACCTGCCCAGTGCGGATGATGCACCTTCAGACTACCTAAGCCTCCCATCTAACAACATAGGTAGTCATCTAGAGCGCTCAAGGAGCCTCGGCCAAGGACAAGTAATATAGTAGAAACTCGACAATGAGGATACCCCAAGCCAGGTCGGGCTCTTGGGACAGCCCCCAAGGACAGGGTCACAACCTTGATAGAAAACTCACATCGCATTGATGAGAAAGAAGCTGAAGATCGCCTTGGCTTGAGCCATGCATTGTGAAAAATACCCATCAACAACGCCACAGAGTCGGCCGAGTCTAGCGCAACCGTTTTGAGAAGCCACATAGGGGTCTTGTTTCATGGCGTGTAAGGGGTGTATGCCAGCAGAATCGCTGAGTGGGATTTGCTCAATGATGCAAATTAATTGATTCCCGTTCTCATCTCGAGTTCGCATATTGTTGTAGAGATCTGCCACTTCTACTTCGCATGTTGCTGCTTCTCATTGCAAGGGTTGCCACTGAAGCAAATGTGACTTATCACGGGGAGCATACTTCACTCTTAAGCGTACTCGCGCCAGAGCACATTAAAGAACGATACATATTAATTCAGAACCAAAGCGCAAGACCTAACAATGCCATACCGTGAACTAGATGTAGTGTCTACTGTCATCGCCCCGGTATTTGACCTCTAACACCATGACCCACTCGGGCTGAGAGGATGCTTGAGACTCTAAAGGATTGATGTTTTATAAACGGCATTATAAGCTCATGGCTAGTCTAGAGACAGATAAACATTTGTTCTCCTGAAACAAACAAAACAAATACCTAACTTGATAGGTGAGTAAGACGCAACCGAGCGCATCATGGCTGATCAAGAATGGGTAAGACTTGTTGATGAATACACCAAAGAACGCCGAGAGTCAGTATAATTCATCTCTAGGCTTTCGCAATGCTTTGATTGCAGAATTTAATCAAGTCTCGAGGAATGATTCGCGTAACCTCGAAGATGATGTTCAAGTCGCAACTTGAGCATGCACATGTGCAGCCAATCACAAGCCTCGCATTTGTGGCTCGTAAGAAGCTCTTACCCAACGAACAAGCAAATAATTAGACCGCTTCTTGGCCAGGCGTTCTCATGGGCACCAGTAGACTATGGATTGATGTCATCGGAGGGGCAGGTTACACAGCAGTGGTGTTATCGTTGTTGAGGCTACTGGGCAAGATTGAACACCGCCCTCAGACTGGGTGCCTTTCTTGATAAGTCTCTATCTCGGTCAATCGGTGCTTGTATTCGCCGATAGTCGCTTATCAGAAGCATCGACGAGTGCAAGCAAATTGTTTACTGTCGTCGCAAATGCAAACGGGGAGTGTTAAAAATGGTTAATCAGTTAATAATATTGTCTATTGATCCTCAACCAAGGCTTCCATCATCCAAACGGCCAGAATTTTGAATTTTGCGGCGGAATATAAATTTCCCTTCTCATCCTGTGCCGTTTGTGTATCGCTCCTCACCTGAGCTCTGGGGCCAGAAATAAGGGCACCGATCGGACTTACTCAGCAAATTTTCTCCGGACAACCATCATCCCGCCGCCTCTCGACGCCAGAACGAAGCCGTTGCCAGCTGCCGCGCTGCCCTCTGAGCTCCTCAGACGAGAAATACCTCTAATTGCGCCTGTTGCTTATGTACCGATAAAGTCACCATGATGGCTGAGCCCGCCCAGCCCGATCTCAGCGCGGCCATGTCCCCGACGGGTGCGTAGAAATCCATGCTTCCAATGTCCCGCTTGATCCCCCGCCACCTGAAGAACTCTTGCGAGCTCGCGCCGGTCTGCTGCGTAGCCATGCTGACTGCCGTGCCCGTAGGCATCAAGCAAGAGACAAACATCCTCGACGGCCTCGACCTGGACTCGATGCTGCAAGCTGCGACCAAGCGTCCCTTCGATGGAAACACCAATGGCGACGAGTCCTCCAAGAGGGTCAAGACCGAGACCGAGCCTGCCCACGATAACGCGTTCGAGCCAGATCCAGGCGCCGAAGAATCGCTAGAAGATGGGCTTGCGCTTCTGGTTCAGAATGCGCTCAACAATGTCGGCGATCTGGTGTCCCAGTTCACTCAGGACGCAAACATGGCTCAGACGACAAATGATCCGATGGATGTTGATCCCGCGCCCATCCCCGAAGCTTCTCTCCCTCCACCCCCCGTAACCTTCCTCTCTGACCCTCAAAAATACCTTCGTAAGGCCAGTCGACATGCGCTCGGCAACATGGTAGGTTGGCGCGACTACGTACCGCGACCGAGTGCTTACACGACTGGCATAGGCTCTCTCTATCCTCCTCTTGTTCTCGCAATCCTTCGACGACTCAATAAAGCCGATTCGAGAAGCGGAATCGCAACATGCCAAGGCTTTCCGGAACCTGCAGACTTCCTTTGAGCAGATCAAGCAAATCTACTCTACCAGCGCCATTCTATCGGCTGATGAGCTGGAGCTCCAAGACCATGAATCCCGCACCATCCTCGACCTCGCGAATCTCGCCCAATTCGCCATTTGGCTACTCCAGACTACACCATCGTATTCCAACGCTCATCAGAACTTTCACTCCATATTTCGAGGACAAGTCTCCGACCTTGGTTCTGATGCACTCGATCTGTACCTGTCCCTCAAGACTCAAGTGGCGATTGACGCGCTTGCTACGAAAACGCCAGAACAACAGTCCGGGCCTATATTGGATGACGCCATAATAAGCGGGATGGAGGATAAGCTACGTGGGCTTCATCACAATTCGGATCTGACACCAGCAGATCAGGAGTTCATCTCATCTGTACGATCAAGGAAAGACGCGCTTCAGGGCGAGGCGCAACCCGACACTGGTGAGTGTCTTACAGGCGCCGCATCATGAGAGCTCTCGCTGACGAAAAACAGCATCTCTAAGGGAAAAGTACAAAGTGGATGACTTGCTGGCTCAAGTTGCTACTTGTGTCAAGACTCGACTGGCGTTGATGTCGGATCTCGGATCAAGGCTGGGCCATCCCATGCCATCCAGTGAGGAGACTGCGGTTGACCTATTGGGTGACGCGGCCGGAAATGACGATCCCGATCTCGACTTGGACGATCTATCTTCCTTCTTTGAGAAGACAACCTCGGGTCTTGTCCAGGACGCTCTGGCTGGTTTGACCGAGACCAACCCAGAGCCAACACCAACACCTGCAACTGAAACAGTTGAACAACCGGCTGCAGCCGAACCCACAAAGAGCCCCGAGAAGGCAGAGCCTTCTTCGACGCCTCAGACAAATGGCAAGGTGGACTTTATGACGGACTATAAGGAGTTGGAGGCTCTTGTGGCCGAGAGTACTTCAAATTACGTCAAGACCACATTACACGGGCTATCTCCAGTCCCATATCAGCCAACCGTACCTACAAGTACAAGTAAGTGTGAAACCAACCTGGATCTCAAACTTTATCCAAGAACACTTGCCAACAATCTGGTAGCGCAATCGTATCTCAGCCAACTCCAGCAGTCACATGCTCAACATCCTTACTACTCATACACACATAGCATACCTGAGCCTCCTCCTCCTCCTCCGGAGCCTGGTCAAAACTTGCCGCCGAATCAAACCTGCCCAAGTGCTGTCTTGTATGACAAGGCGAGACAGGCGGCAATCTCAAAGTCGTCCGCCCACACTAGGAGAGAGGGTCTCCACTCGACACGCCGCCCTTGGACTCAAGAAGAAGAAAAGGCACTCATGGCTGGTCTTGACATGGTCAAGGGTCCTCACTGGAGTCAAATACTCACTCTGTTTGGGCAGAACGGTACCATATCCGATATACTCAAAGATCGGACACAGGTGCAACTCAAGGACAAGGCTCGTAACCTCAAGCTGTTCTTCCTCAAGACCAACTCAGAGATGCCGTACTATCTACAGGCCGTAACTGGCGAACTCAAGACTCGCGCCCCTACACAGGCAGCCAGGAAGGAGGCGGAGGAACGCGCCAGGTTGAACTCGGAGGAGGATCAGGCTAGGATACAAGGCATAATGACACTGGCCGGGGGACTGCAGAACCCTCCACAAGGACGGGCAGCGGGAACACCAGCCTCAGCAGTCGGCCAGGCTGTCATGACACCCGCTCAAGCGGCGAGTGCAGCACAGGCCGCGTCGACGCAACACGGCTCGCCTGCGCAACATCAAACACCTACTCACTCTTACAACTCTGCCACTTCCTCGGGATATCCGCCCTCCTCGCTGCCGCAAGCCAGACCGAGCTTGATGACTGCTACACAACAGTCTCATCAGTCTACACCTCAGCAGCCCGCCCGGCCACAGGCACCTCACACTCCTCGAGCCCAGCAGCAACACCTGCCGCAACAGCAACAACCCCAGAGCGCCATGCACTCTCCCGCTCAGGCTCGGTCCCACACGTCGACTCCTGTCGGGCAGATGCATCACTCGCCACCGGCTCACCACACCCCAACTCCTCAGCCCGCACCCGCGCAGCCTGCTCAGCCTCAATACTCTCCCCCTCAGCACTCGCAGCTCACATTCCCGTCGCCTCCACCCACAGCGCCCGTTCACACCATGCAGATGCCCCATGTACCTGCCCCTGAGCCTCAACACGATATGCACGACAACGCTGCGGAGGCAGCGCTACTCCAAGGCCTTCAGGCGGCGGTGGCAGAGTCGCTATGATGCAACGTCGCATAAGGACGCCTGCAGTCCAACTCGGTAACAACGGCTGATGCCAAGCCATGAAGAGTTTTTGCTTCCCCTCTGAGCTCATCCACGCCTCATCTTGTTGTTTCTTTTTGAACATTTTTTCTTTTCGGTTTCCCATTTGCTATAACAAAAGCACCATGGATAAAAGTGCACTCGGCTACCCCTAAAGTCCTAGGCATTACCCTGATTTGACTACTTAGGGAGGGGGCCTAGCTATAGATGAAAAAGCCTCGACGGCGGAATTTTAACAAAAAGGGGTGAAATGAACCAGGCTTTGCTTGCAATGATACCACGACTTAGGAGCATGATTGTTGGGTAGGGGAGAGCGGGAATAGTTGCGATAGACTATCAAATCAAAAGTATTACAATTCGGTACCTGGCTTGTCCTCGTGATTCTTGTGCAACGGTCATAGCGATTCTGTGTTATCACGATACGATATAAACCCGGAGAGTTCAAGCCAGGGGGTTGAAAACTCTTGGGTAGCCTTAATATATATTTGCGCCCAACGGCAACGGCATGGTCATGAGACTCGACAAAGGTGTGTTAACTTCCAATCAGGAAGTTATCCTCGATGCCGTATGCCATATGTGGTGCAGCGAGCCGAGACACCACGTCAACTATCTGTAGCATGTACCTAGCCTGAACCATGAAGCTTGTGAGACGTGCCATCCGTGGATATACAGAAAGAGCATCATGTACCATGTATCTGTGTAATAGCACGGAGCAATATAAGGAACATGGCGAGGCCAGCTGCAATCATGCCAATAGTAGTAAACGCGTCGTCCCATTTGCTCATAACCACGCTCCAAAAATCATCAAAAGATTCAACATGTTCCAGAGAGTATATCCCGGCCAAGGAAGTGGCTATGAGGCTACATGCGCAGCAGCCGGAACTGTGTGTCGCAACCCGCCTACAGCACTGAAGCTCAATGGTCAAAGAATTACATCACAGTATTGTCAGTTTCACGCTTGCAGGCAAGTTGAAGGAGGGCGGGCATGCCCGAATGCAAAGCTGCCTCGAGCTGTAGTGTGCAGCCAGCGTGAGTTGATGACTACAACTCGGGAGGGTTGCTAACACATATGCCCAAGATATCCGGTGTCAGGCTATTGACAATGGAACGAGATGCAATCTCGACGTCAAGGACGGAAACTCGGCCTTGTACAGGTACTGCACGCCGCTTCGTGAGACATCCCTGGCCTACAGTGGAACTTGACTTTAGCAATTGACAGCAAGGAAACAGACCTGTGTACGCTACCCGGCTGCGAGGCTCAACGGACGTGGCATAACGGTCACGATCTGGCGTTTTGCCACGAGCATCGCTGCGAGTACGACGACTGCCGAAACCATAAAGCTGCCGGTCCCTTTTGCAAAGACCACACATGTGATGACACTCATTGCATAGCCTTTGCTCAAGGAGTTGATCCAGATGACCCTCAACGCTTCTGTGAGCGACATCGTCACTGCCAGAAACCACAATGCCGGCGTCTCTGTCACGTCCGTGATAACGGCCAACCCTCACCCTTCTGTGGCGCACACTACTGCGAGGCACCCGACTGCGAAGCCGAACGTGAGGGGGGAGCCCACTGCCGCGACCACACATGTGCTGAGCAAGGCTGCCTCGAAGGCCAGGAGTCTCCGGGGAGTGGTTACTGCAAAAAGCACACGTGCAAGACGCGCAATTGTCGGCTGAGAAGGCTTGGCAAAGACTACTGCCCGTATCACGAGTGCGTATATGGCGGCTGTGAAGCTGAGGCGATGGAGGGCCGTTATTGTGAAGGGCACCAACAGTGCTCCGAGGCCGGCTGTGAGAATAGGAGGTTTTCTTTTCAAGGGACGACACACATCGTATGTGAAGACCGTAAGCTCCCCTTCTCCCAGATCCCCTATGAGCAACTCTGAAAGTAAGCAGACCTGTATGGGGTGTGTCCAGGCAACAACGATAGACGAGGCTGTGGTCGACGAGCAGAGCGAGGCACACGATTCTGTGAACACCATCTTTGCCAGGTTCGTGACTGTCAAGACTCAAAGGCTCCTCCGTTCGAATTCTGCATTAGTCACAAGTGTCTTGTACCGGAATGTCACCGACCCAGGCAAACTTCGATCCACGGACTTGCCCAGGGCAATGCTGACGGACTCTTCTGCGACGGACACGGCTGCAGGCAAGTGGGCTGCAACAACCAGGCTGCGGTGGGATCAGGCTGGTGCTTGAACCACGGGAGGAATCGGATAGTCGGCGTCAGGCAGCAAATAGGCGAAGCGGGAGATGAGCTGGGAGAGCAGGTTCCTGGGCATGGCGAGGCTGGGTATCGTCGCCCCCAGAGGCATCTCGGCTGGGCCGAGAGAAGGTATCAAGACCCATGGGCCTCGTGGGGTATGGCGATGTGACGAGAAGGCTCTGAAAGTGTAACAAGCCATGAGGCAGGCTGTCAGAGTGCCTCGCTGCAGCCTGGGGAACAAGCCACGCTGGTTCTTCACCAGTTGTGGGATGTTTGGGGGCCGAGAATGTCAGGAGTGACGGCTGAGAGGAGAATGTGTTTGTTAGTTGAGAGTTGGGGGAGGTGGTGGGCATCTTCAAGTTCAACTTCGTAGCGCAAGCTTCAAATGGTTAGCTCCAGCTGATCCGAGAAGCCTGCTTCTCGAGATAATTGATGGGACTTCTCTTTCGATTCAAATGAAACATGTTAAGAGCGATATGAAATAAATAGGATCAGGAAGCCATCTCAACCAAAGCCTGGTGCGTAGACAAAGAAAAGACTTGGACGGACGCAGAGGCTCAAAGACTGCCCTACGCACTTGCACTGCCCTGCGTCGCATGTTGCAGGGCCTAGAACCGAGTGATCGGGCGGTGCATCTCGGGTCTATGCTGCTGCAAGGGGTCCCGTGGTGACGATTCCTCTTTTGTTTGGTTTGGGCCTTTGATGGTGTGGAGGAGGAGAAGATGGATGGACGATGAGGCCTCACAAGGCGTACATGTCATGCGGTAGCGAAACTGTGTGTCATCCATATACACACTGTAGTGTACTTGTTACCCCTGCCAAGCTTCGTGCATCCATCAGTACCGCCCAAATTAGGCTCTATTCACACTGTATGCTCTTGCAGGTCACCATGTCCATCTCCCGCTCGCCCTCGTGGACGAACTCCTGCACCATGCACGTCACTCCCATCTCCCGCCAAAACGCATGCACGACACAACAAGCTAGAATGGATATTGCTGCTACCGTTATCCCCGTTGCTCTCTTCTCTTTGGTGCCCTTTCGTTAGCCGCATCTTTGACGCCGGTCGGCCCATGCAAGTCAAATCATCGATGCCCCTGGCAGGGCTGCTCGAGGTCAAGCGCCTCTAACAACGGGCATCAAAGACTTTCATGCAAGCCTCCAAGCCCGCAGGTCAACTCTGTTTCATGGATGCTTTCCAAGTATAATCCATCTTGTCGCAGCTGCTCTAAACTCTCCCTGTCAGCCACTCTTTTCTTTGTCTTTGTCTGCCCGGGAATGACCACCATCACCATTGAGACATGGACCACGCGCGCCTCATCCGACCGACTAATTCCCAAAGTCCCCCTCGGACACCCATCAAACCAAAGTGTTGGTTGCTCTGCCACAGTTGTTTGCTTGCTTCTCTCGTCGAGTCTGCCACACTTGTGCTCGAGTCCTAGAGCAAAGGCCAAGACGGAACCTTCAGGAACATTTACACTTGTTGACTCCTACTCATCAGCCGCCCCTACAAGCCACGATAGCATGGCCTTGAGGACGCTTTTCTTCCATTTTTTTCAATCCATGTTTGACTGCCGCGTGGTTTATGTGTCATTCTCTCTACCGGTGACAGAGTCAGAGCAAGTGCCTGATACAGAGGCTGGTGTTTATAAAAGAGAGCTTCTGCTCTGACCTGCAGCAGCCCGGTTCCCCTTGTTCTCTATAAACAACACTTCTGACCTTCTTTGATCACCTGCATTAGCCCAGTGTCCCTTTCAGCTGTCATTCTCTCCTTGGTGGACCCCTTCCGAGACAATCATCAGGGTCATTCATTAGCTTCACAACTGCTCTTCTCTAAAGGCAGACACTACTTGATCCTCTTTAGCCCCGAGTCCTAGATATCTCTCGTGTTGTCTCAGAGATAGACTGTCTTTATATCTCCCATCGCCTACCCAGCTCCCTGGAACTCTGACTGCGACTGATCATCAGAAACCGGTACCACTCTACCATCTCAGGTCACCCAAGCTTCAGAATCAGACATCAGTCAAAGAAACCCCGAGACTTAACCTATGCCCGAAATGACATCTCGACGCTTCTACGTTGAGACCAGCCCCGAGGGGCGGCCTCAGTTCGTCACTGTCAAGCGATCCCGATCCTACCATCACCACCGTCACTCCTGCGACTACTACAAGGTCAGCCGTGAAGAGTGGAAGACTCTTGTCAAGCAGAACCAGCAGCTTGAAGAGGCCAACCAGGACTTTGCTGCTCAGAACGAGACTCTGAGGGCGAGGCTCCATAACGCAGAGGCCGAGACTCATCGCCTGTGCCATGTCGTTATCCCTCAGCTCAGGGACCAAGTCGAGCACCTTGCGGCCGAGAATGAGTGCCTCCGTCGATCCATCGACAATTCCTGCGACTCTACATCCCGGAGCCATCGCGAAATGGATAATCTGCGGGCCAAGGTCTGCCGTCTGGAAAAGGAGAACAAGACGCTGAAGGACGAGAACGGTGACCTCCGCTACCGTGTGTGCCAGCTGTCCAAACAGATCGACCATAACCTCAGCCGCCGTGTCGCCGACTTGACCAAGCAGATCGAGTACTGGACCAACCAATCTGGCTTCTGGAAGAAGACGTACGAGGAGCTGCGGGAGCGCCACATTGGTCTCATCACTGTTGTCGAGTCCAAGACGGAGAAGATTGAGGTCTACGAGGATATCCTCAAGCGGCGACGTGTCTGTTAATTTGATGGATCCCTCCCTCTTTTCTCTTTCTTCTCCTCTGTTCACCGGCACATCTGGATATCTACGGGACAGCAGCCGCGTTGGAGTGGCCAGGCAGTCTGGATCATGACTGGCTTTGTTGGGATTGACGACATCTTGCACTATGTCTTTATGCCGGCTTTGGTTTTCTTTTTTGGACATTATGTGTCTTTATCTTGAGGTGAGCAACATTGTTTACGCTTGTATTCACGACTGGCTAACAAGCTGCGGTTGTAGTTGGAAATACCCCTTTCTGTACCGGGCTGGGACTTTGGATCTCATTCAGACTGGATCAACATTCACCACCCCATGATATCTTTCTTCTTTTTCTTCTTTTCTTCACTTTACGTTTATGCGCTATGACCAATGGGTAGACGACGGCACGGCATGATGGACAGGATGTGTTCGGAAACAAGGAACTTATACCGGCTAGGATAGGGAGGGTGGTCCTCCCACTTTATTCAAATCACCTTATACAACCCCACGAAAGTGTCTCAAAGCAATTAATGCCGTTGGTGAAATTTCCAGTGTTTATCCACTTTAGTTCCGCGTGATAGTTTCTTTGTTCTTGCAAAGTTCATGGTCATCTGGTGTCCAAGTCGTGATGGTTTAGGGTAGCAGTCAATAGCACAATGTCTCGAAACACCGAGGTCTGAGGCACACACTCTGCCCTTCTGCAGGCCATATGTGACAAAAAGAAACAAACTATCCCGTCGGCTCTATACCCCTCATCAGTCAGTCCACTTGGCACCCTGCTGCAAGGTATCTCAGCATGGCCATGACATGAAGTGGGACCACGAAACTGCAGTACAAATTCACAATCACAATAACAAACAACAACGACAAATTCCCCCATGCTTTGTCACCCCGGCCGGGCGATGAGTGTAACGGGATAAACGGGCTTTGTCATCCAAGATGAGCCATCAATTTGAAATTCTGCCTGCCCGAGGTGGAGGGAAGGGGGCGGAGGCGTTGCGCGCGATGCAACGCGATGTCCCGTGGTATCGCGCATCTGTACAATACTCAGCGGGGTCTCTTGACGACGACGACGACGACGCGAAAGGGATGGGGAGGGGTGACGAGGCAACCGAAGAGGGTGTGGCAGAGGGAAAGGGGGTGTTTCACGAGTGATCGCTAGAGAAGGAATGCTGTAGAAAAACTAGAAAAAAGGCAGCCACCCAGCGTGCAGCAGTTGAAATAGAAAAAAAGTCCTATTTCAGGCAGAAGAGGGACTTTGTGGGTGATGGGGATTGGTCGCCTGACATGGGCGCCAAGGGTGTGGTTTTTGGGGGCCATGACGACGGAACCAGGCTGGCTGGTGACGACAATGAGGATGGATGGATGGACGGTAATAATTGACTCCCATGTTTGTTGCACAGAGATGTGTGGAACTGGAGGGGGAGAACGGCGTTTGAGAATACGAGGGCAGGTTTAAGGTGAGAGTGCTGGCCTGAAAATGGATCATCATGATAATCGTGGGTGTTGGATAGTGGTGGTGGGTGGGCAATGTGAAACACCCGACATCATGATGGATGGCGGCACTCGAGGTTTCATGGGCGATATCCTGAGTGGGTGCCAGGAGGACGGGATAGATAATCTGTAGTGGTGTGTGGAAGGCCGAAAGAGAGGGTGTAGAGAGTGGGAATCTCGAGGGGGCATGACCATCACCAAGAGGTTGTAGACCCTGCCAAAGGACTATTCGCATGACCATGAAAACGACACCAACAAAGTCCTATTTTTTCCACTTTGACTCATGGACCTTGGCCTTGGCCCAATCCGCTCGTCGAGACCAGCCACGCAGTGACGAACCGTTTCTATTTTGCGACGTGCCCGCCAGTTCCAGCATGAGCTGGCTGTCAACGTGTGCACGATAGATACGCTTCCCATGAAAATCGAAATCGCCAGCGGGTAGATCCGTGGCTTAGCGAGACGGATAGGCCTGGGATGAGGTTGAGGTGGCCATGGATCGAGTCAAGTCTAAATTACTTGCCCAGTTGGGAAATGCCATCGAAGGCTGTTCACCGAGGGGGGGCTTCCCGATGGCGCTTAGCGACCGTTGAGGGGGGACGGGACGCCCCATCCGCTGGGTAGGGGCTGGAAACTTGCCGTGCGCTGGCTTCGGTGAGGTCGCTCGGTAGGTCGGGACCAGGGGCCACAAACAAGAATACTCGAAATTTGCTTCAAAATGACTGCATCCTCCAGGTAACCCCGTGAAAGGGACGCACGTAGGCAACAAACGAGGAACCGACCTAGGGCTGGAAACGTGGTGACGGGGCAATCTTGGCAGCGGGAGCGGGAATGCAGGGAGAGCCATGACGGCGGACCAAGGGACACTCACTCATCTCATCTCAATCAATCAATCAATCAATCAATCATCCATTCCAGTCGAGGCCTCCTTGTCCAGCCAGGGCCGATTCAGCCCAGCAGTGCCCAGCCAGTCAGGGAGCACCCAGCCAGGCCGAGGCCACCAGAACAAAGGGGGCGGATACCGAAACACCCACACGCAATCCAAAACCATCCATTTCAGCTCCATTCCCACCCATTCCCGCCGTGTCAGAAATTTCTGATGTGCCCCAATTTTGTTTTGACAGGCGGCAAGTCCAAGCGTTTAACTTAGGTTGTGAGGCCCCAGATGCGGGAGGCCCCCCCGGGCGGAAGCTCCCCCGGCCCCGGTCCCAAGCGACCGGCGACCGGCGGCGGGCGGCTTCTCGAGTCGCTAGGGTACCTTGGGATGTTAGACCCGACGGGACTTCCTGTCAACCTTCCGCCGCTCCACAGTCATTGAGGCCCTACTCAGCTTGGGCAGTGCGTGCCCCCGCGATCTTGTCCAGATTTCCAAATTGCAGTACCATTTTGGCTCTGCTTCGTGATGCGCATGTGCTCTCCAGCTCCTGCAGCTTTCGTCATAGCTGGCCAACAATATCTCGCTGCTTCTCGGCCACTCCCGGATGCAAGAAAGACGAGCAGAGGAGGGGTCAAAAGGCAACCGTAGACGAACAAGGGGGGTCAGGCACTACAGGAATCGCCTCTGCGCGAATGTGGCCCTAGTCGCCCACCACGGGAGTTGAAGTTGGTTGCTTCTGCTTCTGGCGTCTGCGAAATCAAAGAAACTTCCATGTGCCGAACGGCTCGCATTGACGACAAGGAATGAGGCGCATCAGATCAGACACAGCCAACGGCCACCACGAGACAAGCCCGTGTTCGAGTTGAACCCTTCTTTTGTCAGCCTATGAGTCACTCAGATCTCTCGTTCAAGACTCTTGGTGCCTTTTCTGCGGCGCCGGCGCAAGATGCGGCGCAGGGTTGTAAGCTGGCGGTGACGGTTACGGGACTTGAGCCACGAGGAGGCGTGGAGCCGAGTCGGCCCTCAATGAATGATCAGCATCTTGCCCTCGCATTTTAACCTCTCAAGCATGCGAACCGGTTGCGGACCAGATCAATGCGGATGTGCCTCTGATTCTCTGATGATGGAGGGTGCGTTGCCGGGTAAACTGGCCATCGATATCGTGATGAAAGACGGGGGGCCAAACGGCCTGCTTCCTGGCACCCCTGTCAGTCAACGAGTGTGTCTGGCACCAGGGTGCTGGTGGTGGTGATTGTGCAAGTGGTGATGGCAGCAGTAGTGCCACTCCCCTCCCGCATTGCTTTTGCTCTGCCCTTCCTTTCTTCTGCCTGGGCGTGGTTACGGTGTTGCACAGCCCCGGCATAGCCAATCAAGGCTCCTTTGCGCCGGCTCCGGGGGATCCAGGAACCAGGGAAAGGCCGAGGGCTTGTGAGGGCATGCAAAAGGCACTGAGGACCAGGAGAGCCGGCGGAGAAGCATGAGGGTTGGGAAGCGGACCCCGGTTTGGCAAGGGTATCGGTAGGGTAGAGGTGTGGGCGAAGTGGGCATTGGGCTCTTGCCAAGTGCCCCTTGGGCACTGATTCTGGTGCTGATGTTGGCGTCACAACGGCGCCTCTCTAGACATTGCGCAGGCCGCAGCGGCGGGATTGTGTGTCGACAAAGGTTGCTGAGAGCGCAAATGCGAGTGAGAGTGTGTGCGTGCGGCCCAGTTTCCATTTCCCGTGTCTTGTGAGCCTCCCAATCACGACAAGATGTGCCTCACCTCTCCCTCACTCCCTCACCCCTCCTCTGCTCCGTTCCATTCTTTGTTGGGAAGAGGAGGAGTCTCCTTCAGTCCAGACAGGCAGGGGCGGACCCAACCTGCAGCTGGCGGTGGAAGAAAAAGAGAGACAAAATGCCCACTCCCTCGGGTCCAGCCCATCGAGGGGCCGACTAGACCGCTGAGAATCTGAGGGTGCCACTAGAATGTTACCGGTAGCTGCCTCTTCCTCTCCGCCTCTCCGCCTTTGCGCGCCGTGATGTACCGAGTCTGCATGTGGGTAGGCAGGCAAGCAGGCAGGCAGGCAGCTAGCTGTCCTGTCCTATTAGCAAACTACTTACCGATGACTCCCTCCCGCCTTTTGTCGTGACCCGTGCCGTCGGCCCTGGGAGTAACAGAGGACAAGAGCGTGAATGTAGACATCCATGGATGGAAATGGATGAGAAAGCAAGGAATAAGCACAAGGCAGTCTTTGGCCCGTGTTGTTAGAGTAGCAAGGCGTGTGCGTACATAGTAATAGAAGGAGCAACAGTCATTTCCAGTTGCACCTTCCCTGCCTTGCTTTGCCTTGCCCTTTGCATTCCCTTCATCTTCCGCCCCCCTCCACCCCCCATTCCAACCAGGCTTTTTTTTTTATTTTTTCCTCCCACACCCGAGTTTGATAAAAATCCATATCAACCCGAACACTTTTTTTTTTTCCCTTTTCCCCTGCCTGCACCCGAACTCATTTCCCTTTTTCTATCGCCCACAGGTTTTTATTCTCGACCTTTTTCCTCATTCCGTGTTGGAAAATTCTCTTGTTACTGCCCTCTTCAGTAACAAACTAACTCGAGTTGACCTGTCAAGTCGTCCATACCAAGACGTCACTCTACCCAGCTTTTTGCCTTTGTGGCCCCTCGCGCTCCCGCTCCCGCCCCTCCCACGGCCCTATTTACCGCTACAGCGCTTCTCCGCCAATTCGCCTGCCCGCGCTCTTATACCGCCTGCCAGACCTAGTCGTCGTTGGGCAGCGCTGCATCGCAGCGAACAGGATATCTCCAAATCACCCCAGAAAATACCTTCAAGACGGCTTCGGTTACTTTTTCCGTTCCTCTTTCCTCTTCTTCCTCTTGTCGTGTGGGCGATCGTGAACTGCCCCAAACCGACGCAATGCCGCTGCACCAGAGGACATCTGCTAGCCCGGTCAAGAGGAGCTCTTCCTCGGCCTCCTCCACCGTTTCTTCCAAGGCCCTGACTGGTGCGCACAACAACGCCCGGCTCTTCCTGCTTCCACCCACTGACCGCCGAAATCTAGTTCACGACTACGACTACTCATACGAATATGACTACGAGTCGGATTTGCGCGACGATCTTCAGAAGGCCAACACCGACCTCAACAAGGCAAACGCCGAAAATGACAAGCTCAAGAACACCATCGAGACACTCACCCGCAAGCTGAACGAGGCCAAGACCTCTCTTGAGCAGGCTAACCGCAAGGCTACCGAATCCAACGTCTCTTACCGCGAGGTCAAGGCGCAGCTCGAGGGCGCCCGCTCCGAGGCCGAGGTCCTCAAGGAGGACAACCGCCGCCTCAACACTGACTTTGAGGAGCTCAAGGAGGATAAGCGCCGCCTCAACAGCGAGTGCGAGGAGCTCAAGGAGGAGAAGGAGACCCTCAAGGAGGAGAACGAGCGTGTCAAGTTTGAGCACCATGACCTCGAGCAGCGCTTCATTGGTCTCACGGCCAAGCATGAGAACCTGACCATGCGCTTCAACGCTCTTAACAACCAGACGCCCACCTCAACCATGACGAGCCCCATGTCGAGCCCAATGCCTAGCCCTCTCCCCGCTCCTCTTCCCGAGGCCACTCGCAAGCCGTCCCGGCCTTCCAGCAAGGCCTCGAGCAAGGCCTCTAGCAAGCCCAGCAGCAAGACTGGTAGCAAGCGCGAGACCCGCGAGGCCCGAGAGGAGCGTCACCGCGAACGAGAGGAGCGACACCAGTCTGAACGCGAAGAGAGCTCCCGCGAGGAGCGCCCACGCGAGCATCGTCACCGGGATGAGCGCACCCGCGAAGAGCGCCGTGAGGATCGGGGCCGACGGAGCGACAAGCCCAAGGACAAGGACAGCCGGCCCGATATCAAGGCGGACAAGGAGCGCTTGTCGAAGCGGTTTGATGAGCGTCCTGCTTCAGGACCTCGCCAGACCAGCTTCATCGAGCCCTGGGGACCCGGAGGTTGGTCTCGCTATGACGCCCCTTCCAATGACCTTGACGCTTACGGTCAAATGACAACAGGACGCAAGGCTGCCAGCGTCGTCTCTAGCCAAGCTACTTACAACGTGCCTCGCACTTCCAGCATCGTCAATGGTCACTTTAGCAGCGACAGCAGCACCTACGATGACGAGCGTTACGAGGATGGCTCATACCACGCGTATCCCATCCCGAACTAACCTCACTCACATTATTCTCTGATCGACCTGCATCTCGAAGGGAGGCAGGCGGTCCTGGCCGAATGCCAGTGACGGCCACTCTGGGAAATTACCAACCTTCCCGTGTCGCAAGTCAGGAGCAAGACTCCATCAGGATCTTGCCCACAAACAAGATTACCTTGGACACACCCCATGAGACATACATCCAAGGGGTGAGGACCATCCTAGCAAGTTGGGCTTAGTAGGGCCCACCATGCTTCTCTCCCAATCGTCACCGACAAGCGGATTCTGATTCCAGAAACTGACTCTAATACTCAATGGGGCAGGCGGGCATACGGATCGAGCCCACCGCTTTGACGCCATTCCGTTCCCCGCACCGCACCCCACGGAATGCATAATCAGTGTATCCCCGACGTCGGTCGACATTTTCTACCGCACACAAATTTGTCTCTGTTTCAAACAACTGGACATCCATCCGCATTCCACTCAATTGCAGCATTGTTTTGCTTTTTTGGCTCTGCGGTTACATTACAGCCCTCAGTTATACTCGAGGTACCTGCTTTTCACATTATACGTTTTTACATACTCGCCATGAAGCTTTATCCGTCCATCACCGAGGAGCTCGCCGAGTGGGTGCAGCGGCAACCCGTCTTCTTCACCGGCTCGGCGCCAACCCTTGGCTCCCACATCAATGTCTCGCCCAAGGGTCTGGCCGACTCTCACTTTGCCATCTTGGGGCCGAACCAGTGTGCCTACATCGATCGCACCGGCTCGGGGTGCGAGACGATTGCGCACTCATATGACAATGGTCGGCTCTGCCTGATGTTTATGAGTTTCGGCGCGGCCCCTCGGATTCTGCGATTCTTTTGTCGGTCCAGAGTCGTCGAATGGGACGAGCCGGCCTTTGCCGATCTCGTCCGCCGCATCTCCCAAGGGAAGCGGTCAGCATTCGATGGCGCCAGGGCCGTGATTGTGGCGGACGTGTTTGAAGTTCAGACGAGCTGCGGCTTTGGTGTGCCCCGGGTCAAGAGGGCCATCTACGATCGCGACTCGACATCTGAGCAACCTGTAGAGCAGGTGCTTCCAGAGGGTGTCGACGGCAAAGTGGACGAACTGGTCGTGTTTGAAGAGCGGCCCACTATGGATGCTTGGCTCAAGAAGAGAGTCGACAGCAATACGCTTCAAGAGTACCACAACGAGACCAACGTGCTGAGCATGGACGGTCTGCCAGGACTCAAGGCTGCTCGTCGAGGCGTGGGAGAGAGGTTGTGGTGGACAGACGCGAAGGCGCACGCGAAGAGGGTTCTCGCCCAGGGTGAAGCGATTGCGGTTGGGTTCATTGTTGCTGTGTTGTTGTACGTTGTCATGAATGTTGTGGGAGCGAAGACTCTTGGTCAGTTTTGAAGGGTATAGGACGGCGCAATGGGGTTTGGATACCAAAAAGTACAGTGTTGTTGGAGCGGAAAAGCTCCCGAGGGATTTCCTTTTTTGTTGTTGTTCAAAGATATCATGTTGTTTTTACTCATCTTGTTTCGATAGACTTGCTGTTTTTGCGTTTGCTACAAGTTCCGGGTTCAACAGCCCGAGTAGAAACGATTCCCCAATGTTAGCATAGGATAGGAAAGGAAAGGATAGTAGTAGTAGTAGTAGTGATAGGATAGGATAGGATAGCCGTACAGATTTTTCATTCAACATTGTCGTTACTTTATGCCCGTGTCTCTTGACATGTTTCTATCTATCACTCCTTGTACTGTCGTCCAAATGAGGTTGACATGCAGGAGTGCATCCTCGTGATATGTGAAACGCTGACCCGACAAGCCACACGGAGATGCAAATAACACACTGCAACGAAAATACCCGCCCTTATTCAAGGCTGAATTTAGCTCAACGAGCTATTCACAAGAAGCAGCTAATCAAAGACGAGCGACATGCTGATCGGTTCTTCAGTCTGCACTCCAAACACCTCTGTCACAGGTCTTGGCCAATGACCCTCCTCAGGGTCACATCTCGAGCGGCCCAGCTGAAAAGGCTTCGAGCAGGGGGGGGTTGACTGCCGTGTGGGCACGGGATGGTGTTCGTGAGGTGGCTTGCAGGGCCTTGGGGTCTTTTTTTTGTGTGAAACGGCGGTGCGCGATTTGGTGATAGATATATATATAGAGAGGGAGGTATATTCACACGAGGGAGTTTTGGTGGCTTCTTCTCTCATGACTGAATGACCTCTTGTTAAACACAACTTCAATATGGGCGTCTCACGGGCTTCTTGCGCCCAGATGTGGGGGATAGAGGAGAACTCGAGGGGATGGAGGGTATGGCTCATCTTTGCAGTGTTTCGTGAGTATCTTGTCTGGGGTGAAGAGTATGTATACAGAGAACTAACTAGACACAGTCGGCCTGATTGTCAACTTCATCGCTGTTCTGGGCTGTCTCTCCCCCGCGACACAGACGATCCATCTATACAAACTCCAGCAGGATGAACTCTTAAGGTCGATCGAGATGGTATCTCAGAAATCTACAAAGTCCCTCGAGAACCCTCATCTACCTCGAGTTTGGTATTGGGGCTTGTCAGGTTAGCAACACCGCCGTCTTTTTAAGAAGCAAAGTTAACAAATTCTCAGGAGTATGTGATGATAACAATCATTGTCATAAATCATTCCCACCGACTCTCTCCCTCGGCGCCATGGTCGACTCGTCCCTTCGTGCCTCCATCTCCAACGAAACGGCTCTCTCTTCAGCGCTTGCTCCTTGGGCGAGTTTCATCCGCAGCTCCTCCATCGACGGCTCCTCCAAGACGGTAAATCCTCGTCTGCACACATCTCGCACAAAGTTTCTCTCCTTTTCACGTGCTTCTGCTGCGTTGGCTGTCCTCGCCCTGTTCACGTCGGCTGGCCTCCTTGCTGTCGCCGTGGTGTCACTACACGCTAGGTTTCGAGGAAAGGTGCGGCTGTGGATGCTGTACCTTGGCACCTTGTTCGACGGACTACTCTTACTCGCATCGGCCGTGTTGGCTATATATGCCATGAACGAGGGTCCAAGGGCAATCGTGCGTTATGCCGGGCTAGAGAAGCAAAACGAACCAAGTGATTTCCTGGGGCCGGGTATGTATGTGCTCGCGGCGGGGGTTCTGGTCAAGTTCCTCGCCATCGCCGGCGTCTTTATTGGATTCCTTCTCTTTGGCTTCATCTCGCTGGTGGTGTCATGTCTGGCCGTCATGTGTGCCTGCGCCTGTCTTGCAGGAGGAGCGGAACGAGGGCGGTACTACTGTCAATATTGTGGATGGTCGTCGGATATACGACCCTATAATGGTTGCTGTCCAAGCTGTCAATGGTAGTGAGTCGATAGCCCAAGATAACATGTCATATGTAGTGCAAAGTAAAGCATTGTATACCTGTGCTCGATTCCTTCGATCCTACTTAGCGTGTTCTAACTACTGCTACTACACCCCCAGTAGACCAGCCTGCATATGTGCCGGCGCGGTCCGCTTGGAGTTGCCGTCGTTGAAGATCGATTCTCCATCGAAATCCCCGTAGCTATCATGCTTGCTTGCAATGAATGGCGGCTTCGTCTGGGAAACGGGCGCAACACATTGAGTTGCTTGCCGTCTTCTCGCTCAACAAAGGCCAATGACTGCTCAGTCTGCAACTTGTCCATCTTCTCTGAACGAGCTGGATCTACAGCGCGGGCTGTGGTCGGCGGTGAGCTCAACGATTAGCGGCGCTGATCGTGACGGACGTCGCCTCGCCGTGCTGCTCGCTAGTATCTGTCTGAAATGCTCGAGAAAGGATCATATAGACTCCTCCTGGTCTCAGCCGCCGCCATTTGTTGCTGTTGTGGCAGCAGCAGCAGTAGCAGTAGCACCACTGTTACCGCCACCCTCCTTGCTGGCTCCCGAATCCTTTGCCTTGTTGCCTCCACCTCGTGCGCGTCGGCCACGGCCGGACGACTTCTCCGGCGGGGCCGGCCCGGAAGCTCCCGATGCTGTAGCCGTGTTCGCCGGCTTCTTGTCCTTGCGTTCCAGAACCTGCACCGTACCCTGCGCAACGGTGATGGGGCTTGACGTGACTGCCTTTACGAGACCCTCGTGCTCGGCAAAGTCCACATAAGCGAAGCCCTTGCGCTTATCGATCTCCACAAACGTGATGGTACCAAACACTTCGAGCGATTGCTTGAGAAGTGCTTCGGTGACGCCCTGTGAGGGGTTGGCGTGCTTGACAAAGCCACGAGTAGCGTCTGCAGAAACAGTTGGGGGCTTCTTCTGTGCGTTTCCAGACTTGTTAGAACCACCCTTGGAACCACCAGGTGCATTGTTTGCCTTTGACCCAGCAGCCTGCGCCTGTGCAGGTGCTGGCTGGGATGTTGTGCCCGTTGGAGTTGCTGGCCGTCGGGGCTCGACTTCAGTGCTCTTCTTCTTGAGAAGGACGACAGGTGGGTTCGGTGTAGCCTGAGATTGGCTTGGCCCGCCCTCCTTGTCCTTGTCCTTGCCCTTCTGCTTTTCATTGTCCTTGTCTTTTTCCTTCTCCTTCTCCTTATTCTTCTCGGAGTTCTTTCCGCCTCGAGTCCTACGACCTGATGATTGAGACTTGGAGGCGGCTCCAGAAGCACCTCGGCCCTTCGCAACTGGAGGGGGTGTCTCTGTAGATTTGACGGGGGAAGTCGGTCTCTCAGTAGTGGTGCTTGCAGTCGCAGGGGGCGTGGTCTCCTTCGTCGACGTCTTTGCATCCGCCTCGGCCTTAGCCGCATCCTGACGCGCCTTCCTATGAGCGCTGCCAGGACTGAGGCCGAGGTCGCGCTGGAGAATCCTAGCAGCGGCCAAGATACCTGCACGCCGACTCTTGGGCGCCGATTCCTGAGCGGCGTTATCGCTGGTCGGTTTCGTGGTCGTGGCCTTGGAAGCTTCCGCGCTCTGTTCAGTGGAGGCCTTCTTGGTCAGGATTTTGACTGTCTCCTTGGGAGTCTTTTCCGCCTTGGATTCCCTCGACTCCTTGCCCTTCTTCTTGCCCGGCTCGTCGTCCTTCGAGGCACCTTTGCCCTTTCCGCTCTTAGATTCTCCTTGTCCGTGCTTAGCGTTCTTAGAGGAAGCACCGTCTTTAGCCTTGTTTGCCTTCTTCTCCTTCAGGTACTCGATAAGTGGTGTGGTTGTGACCTTTGTCTCTGCTTTTCCAATATCATCGCCTTCTTCGCCCTCAGCGTTCTCCTTTGGCGGCGCAGGGTTTGCGAGATCCTCCAGAAAGGCCATAAACTCGGGGTCCTGGTCAATGGTTCCTTGACGTGCGTCGGTTCGCTTCTTGTTACCTGGAACCTTTTTGTAGATGGCAAACTCAACCGAGGGAGGTCCAATTAACGATGGGTTAGTGAAAGTAGCTTTGGCATCTTCCCAGACTGCAGTTCGAACAGCATCGTTTAAAGCCATGATGTCGTCTTTCCTCATCACATGGACATAAGCGCGACCTGGTCGAGACGGCTTTGAGGGACTTGGAACAGCTTGTTAGCGAACAAAACAGCCGATTGAGGAACTGTGGCATACTCGGTGGAAATCTTGCCTGGAGCAAAAGAAAACCAGTCAACCCTTCCCTTACCCAATTCCCAGGCGTTTCCAAGAATCGACACAAACTCTTCCTGCGTCATCCCTGGGGGAAGACGGCGAATGACGAGCTTCTCGCCCTCATTGTGAGCCTTGGTTTTGGCTGGCTTAGGGGCGTCGCCTTCATTCGCTTTCTTCGTCATGATTAGTCCAAGCCCAATCAATTCTTACATCTCACTGTAGAAATAATCCCACCTTGTTTGCCTCAGTAGATCTCGCACTCGAGCCTCTCCCCCTGGATTTTCCGGGCCCGCTGTTGTCGTGCGAACCCTTTCCCTTTGAGACAAGTCAGATGCGAGCGACTCCTTGAATGAGCGACATGGATGTATCACTCACCTTTGCGGTTTCCGAGGTCTGACTCGGCGGCGCCGGGAGAACCCCGTTTGCCCGCCGAGACAGGACTTGCGGTGCCTGAGTTGACATTGCGCATGCCGCAGGCCGTCTCTGGTTCTGGTGATGGGCGCTGATATTGACGAGGCCGAGTGGCTAATCAGCCAGGAAACTTGTAAGGCTTGATGAGTCGCGGCCTTGGGCGATGCCCCGCCAAGCAGCCAGTGGGGCGGTTTTGGAGGATATGCGATTAAAGAGGGGATCTCACGTGCGGGCTGGCGTTCAAGTTGACAGAGGAGTGATGTACTCAGCAGGTGCTTTTGATGTCGCATGTGCTTCGAATATTTTTAAAGATTTCAAGAGTAAAAGATCCGCGTCATGAACTCGGAGAAAACGCTCTGTAACTCAAAGCAACCTCGATTCATCTGACTTAGAAACAGGCGCTCCTCAAGGCCCGAGGATTCTCCGGCGTTTCACTATCGCACCCCTCCATTATCTAAGCCCCACCCCCATTCGTTCCCGTGTCGCCTCAAGGTACCACCACATCGCCTTGCAGCGCTGGGCTGATATATATTCCCCCCTCCATATCCTCCCCCCGACCTTTTCGCGACGGGGCATGCCTGAATATGGCTGCAAGTGTACCTCGACCGGGCCCCGCGAACCTGGGGCCCAATGCTGGCCTTGATGAGTGGCTGGAGGAGGCGAAGCAGTGCCACTACCTGCCTGAGAGGGCCATGAAGGAATTGTGCGAGAAGGTCAAGGAGATTTTGATGGAAGGTGAGGAGCGGTGCTCGGGTGTGCCCAGCGTTTATGGCTGACCCGGCAATCCAGAGTCCAACATCCAGCCGGTCTGCACCCCTGTCACCGTGTGCGGCGACATCCACGGCCAGTTCTACGATCTCCTCGAGCTCTTCCGTGTTTCTGGCGGTATGCCAGGCGAGTCCAACGTGCAGGCGCCAAAGACCGCGACCACAGTCATCACCTCGGACGACATCGAGCCGCCTACCGAGATCACAAACCCTAAGCTGAGGAAGAAGATAAAGGCTTCAGGCGATGGGGCGGCGACGAGCGGAGCTGAAGGGGAGGAGGGCGAGGGAGACGACGCCGAAGAGGACCCCGATGCGACGGTGGCAGACCGCTTAGACTCTGGAGTTGCCGTTACTGCGTCGTCAAGTCAGAGCGCCGATACCCGATATATCTTCCTGGGAGATTTTGTGGATCGAGGATACTTCAGTTTGGAAACCTTCACATTACTAATGTGCTTGAAGGCCAAGTGAGCTTCACAAGATGCACCTCTCATGTTTCGCTGCTCACATCTTCAACAGGTATCCAGACAGAATAGTCCTGGTCCGCGGTAACCACGAATCGCGGCAGATTACCCAGGTCTACGGATTTTACGAGGAGTGCCAGCAAAAGTACGGCAACGCCTCAGTCTGGAAGGCCTGCTGCCATGTGTTTGACTTTCTTGTCCTCGCCGCCATTATCGATGGCGAGATTCTTTGCGTCCACGGAGGGCTGAGCCCCGAGATTAGGACTATTGATCAGATCCGAGTGGTTGCTCGAGCCCAGGAGATCCCCCATGAGGGTGCGTTCTGTGACCTTGTGTGGTCAGATCCCGAAGATGTCGAAACATGGGCCATTAGCCCTCGTGGTGCTGGTTGGCTGTTTGGAGACAAGGTAGCGACGGAGTTTAATCATGTCAACGGTTTGAAGTTGATTGCTCGAGCCCATCAGCTCGTCAACGAGGGATACAAGGTATGTTCCTCCTCTCTGTTGACTGAACCCTATTAACCATGAACAGTATCACTTTCCAGAGAACTCGGTGGTGACTGTGTGGTCAGCACCCAACTACTGTTACCGCTGCGGCAACGTTGCATCTATCATGGCCGTGGACAAGGATCTAAACCCGAAATTTAGCATCTTCTCGGCTGTTCCTGATGACCAGAGGCACGTCCCGGCGAACAGGAGGGGCCCTGGTGATTACTTCCTGTGATGAAGGGACGGTATACGCATAACGGAAATTAATGGCAATGGATGGCTTGCATGTAGAATAGCATAGGGTCACGATACCCATGGACTTGAGGTGACATCAGTGGGAATGGATGGGTACGGTTTCTGGGTAGAGTCGTTATATTAAACCATGATCATGTTGAACAACGTCATTTGATATAAATCCGGCATTGATTTGATGTGTTGGTTCCTTATGATAAATTTGTAGTGATGTGTTTCATTATTAAATATGCTATTTCTGCGATGGTGAGCTTTCTGGCAGGTTTTATCCAGAACCACATCTGCCACGAAAATGCCAAAACCGAAAACGACAAAGGGAAATCCAATCCAAGTCGCCATCCGTGACTGGATTGAGTCAACTACATTCGAAAATACAGAGGCGAACCAAACATGGCAAGATGAACTTCTAAACGGTGCGCCAAAGCGCTTCACAATCTATGAACCGATGGCGCTTCTGCCCACGGGCAGCTTCACAAACATACCCTGGACAACCACGTTGCAAGGTGTCGGCCAAGACGCCCGTGAGCGGCTATGGTCTAGGATCCTACAAGAGCTTTCGAGACAGGCCAAGGGGCCCTTGACTCACCTCGCGGTGAACGAGGGTATTCCTCTGCACAAGGCTGAGGGTGAGGCAGAAGAGAATGTGCTCAGAAGTCCCAGTGGGCTTCGCACCTTTTACGGAGACTTTGGGCCAACAAGTACATCGGCAGAGGGACCATCTCAACAGGATTTCAATAAGACGCTTTGGGTATCGACGAAGCAGAATGGCATCTTCCAGACCTGGGCACCCAGATGGACCATGTTCAGCCGAGGAAACGTCAAGGAAAAGGCGAGGCTTCTGGATATGGGTGACACTGTGAAGGACAGAAATGGGGACGAGAAGTGGGCAGTCGACCTCTATGCAGGTATTGGCTACTTTGTCTTCTCCTACGCCCGTCTCGGAATGAGAGTCCTATGCTGGGAGATCAACCCTTGGAGCGTGGAAGGTCTACGACGGGGCGCCAGAGCAAACGGGTGGAGCGTACGCATCGTCCAGGGCGACGACCTGACGCTTCCGGAAGAAGAGATCCTTAACGGTGGGGAGCAGATCGTCGTGCTCCTGGAGAGTAACGAGGAAGCTCTGCGGAGGATCCACTCTCTACAGGCTCGAGGCATAGCCCAGGATATCCGACACATCAACTGCGGCTTCCTGCCCACGAGTGAGCCGACCTGGAGGCATACATGGGACATGTCGGCCACGTCCAGTGAGACACGGCTGCATCTCCACGAGAACGTGGGCGCCAACGAAACTGAGACAAGACGGAGTGAGATACAGCGCATCTTTGATGGCTGGGGCGAGGGCACGGGACGGGCGGCAGAGGTTGAGCATGTCGAGCTGGTCAAGACGTTTGCGCCAGGCGTCTGGCACTGCGTCTTTGATGTCCGTGTTTACAATATCTAGCTGTTATCATGTATCCCAAAACAAGTTGTTCAGTGCAATTCATCCGTCATGATATCATGCGCCTCTCCCCACGCCTCGCTCCCACTACACCTCTCTCTCGCCGCCGAATGAGTAAAATACAATTTCGTGTCTATCATCTACATGGCCTCTTAAGCTTGCCGCCGGAACTTTTTGGGAATGTTGGACTCGACGATGGCAAGCTTCTGCATGGCCTCGAGCCTCTCCTCGGCGTCCTCCATCTCGTCGTGCTTCTTGAAGTGCTCAATGTCCTCGGGGTGCGTAAGGTCCTCGAGCTTTGTGTTCTCATCGTGATACTTTTCCCAGTGATGGATCTCATACTCGTACTCGTCATCACCGTGGTGGCCGGGCCCGGTGCCCAGGTCAGGCAGCGTCTTTCCGGCACCGACATAGTCCATCCACTCCTTGCGGCTGACCGAGAAGTCGGCGTCGGAGTCGAGGAGGCCCAGCAGGATTTCGAGGACCTCGTCTTTCTGCTTTTGCTCCATGCCCTTGTTCGAGTCGTCAAAGAGACCGTATGTGCGCATGAGCTCGGAGGCTTGCCACCAGCCGTCGCTGTTGAAGTCGTGGAGGGAGAAGAAGGAGTCAGGGTCCCAGCCCTGTACGTGGTGCTCCTCTGTAGGATGTTAGTTTGAGATCCTCTAACCGTACGGAATAAATAGTAGCATACCCGCCATGTGCCTCGTCATCCAGTCTGCGTTGGCGTCCACCACGGGCTTCTGAGAATGGGCGCCGCCGTGGGCGAGCACCGAGGTCGCAAAAGCGACGCTGAAGAGGGCACTTGGGCGCATCGTGAGATGATGACTGGCGCGTCGAGGACGGAGGTGCAGCAAGAGGCTCGGGACTTGCGGCTTGGAGAGGCGACGTAGACACGGAGGCAATTGACGATATGGACAAGCTGGCGACGGCGTGGCTTAAAGGAGACGCTGAGTAGAGGGACGGGGATACCTAGCCCGACAGCGATCCTGGCTCAAAGTGGTCTGGAGCTGGCCGCTGTCGTAATGGTGGTGGATGTTGCCAGGGGCGCACGCTGTCGCTTGGTGGGGGAGGCCACTGAAAGCTTAACTGCTACGGGGAGGAGATACGCTGAAGACGCTTAGCTAGGACGTTTTCATCTGCTGGAATTTCGACATTGGAGGATGGTATGGAGGAGGAACTTTTGACATCTCGAACAGTAGCTTGCGTCTACTGCGTATGTTTTAGGGAAACAAGCACACTCGACTTTCTGGTTTCATATTTATCCGTATTCTATCATTGATGTCTCTCGATCAAGCAACTCATTTGTCTTGCCAAGTGATCGGCATGCTCATTAATTTGGTGGGGGAGGTGAATAGCTGGCATCTTCAATGAGATCCTTGGAGATAGTGGTCCCGTGACCAGGCGTCAGGAGTGACTGCGGCGCTACGCGTCTCAATCTCGTATCGCGTCTCCAACTTCAAACCTCGATTCTCAACAAGTATCTCACAAGCACGACTTCCGCAAACGCCAGAGCTGCCACCATGAGTCGCCAAATCGAGCAGGCATTGCTCTCATTGATGCCAACATACGGCTCTGATCTACCACCAGCTCTTGTGGAACTCGCCGGTTCATTGCTTGCGCAGTCCCGACTTCATGCAAGTACCCTCAAGGCCGAGGAAGAGATTGCTAGGCTCTATGCTTGTGCCAATATTGCGTGCGACCGGTATGATTTATGGTGATTGGCAGAAGCCTTCCAAGCTTACAATTATAGACTTAAAATCACACTCGACCTTCCACCTATCGAACCACGACCACCCATTCCTCCTCGCATCTACAAGCGACTCTATGGCCATCTCGACAACATCCTCCCCAATAGCGCCACGACGCCTGGTAGGGCTGCATCAGGCCGGGTGAGGACACCAAGCTCGAGATTTCGGGATGTTGGAGGCTCACCGGCATCTGGGTCACGGCCGTTGCCATCTCGTGGGACGCCCACAAAAGATCAAAGCCTTGCCCAATTTCGAACCCCTTTAAAGGGGGATGCGGGCACACCGACCAAATCTACTGTCAAGAAAGAAGCCGTTTCGTCAGAGCACGCCCTTCATCCATGGATAAAGCCTACGACTCGATTCTTGTGCGAGGAAACTGATCACAAGAAGCTCGCGCCCACGATTTTGGCCGGCATGGAGGCAATCGTCACACCGGGAGGCCGCAGAACCGAGGATGAATGGGTTCTGAAGAACGTTACAGCCTTGTTTGCTGCCATCTACTTCTTTGTCACAATGCGTGTTAAAGCCCTTGCATCAGGGGAGGCTATCGACCGAGAAGGCTATGTTCCACTTCGCAAAGAGATTCTTGCTCTACTTACCCGAGCTCGCGGTGAGGTCTCTGTCAGGGGTTTGGATGAAGACGAAGCTTGGGATGGGTGGACCAGTCTGAAGACGAAAGAGTTTGACGACGCTGTTGCTCGTGTCAACGAAAGGGCATGGCTCACCGAAGACTGGTATCAAGGTATCGCGGATGTTATCAAGCTGACCCAGCGAAGCCAACTTGACGACGTTGAGATGCTCGACGAGGAGACGATGCCCAAGATGCAGGTCAAGAAGGCAGACACCATGTTTCAAGACAAGTACGACTTGCTTAGTGAAGCTAAGCGCGCGGATTTCATGCACTTCAAGGAAGATATGCTCGCCAGGATTGCTCTATTGACGACAGCGGGCGCTGCCATGGAGGTAGATACAAAATGAAGGACCAAGACCTGCTTTTGGCCACAGAATTATACACATATCGAAAGCTCCCCTTCTATCTTTGGGACAGGATACCCGTCAAAAATCTTCTTCAAATCACGATATCTTTTAAAAAGCTGGTCGGGTCTGGGTGAGGAAGCCAGAGGGAGCGACAGTGGCCTGGTCGTTGTCGCCGAGAGGGACGCCGGGAGTGGCAGCGAAGGTGGGGATCTCACCGGGAGCGTCGTTGGCACCAGTGGGCTGCTCCTGGCTGTCATCGTCACCGCCGGGGAAGTTGCCAGCGCCGTTTCCGGGAGCAGCGCTGAAGGTAGGGATGGCACCAGGAGCACCAGAAGGAGCGCCCTCACCACCACCGAAGCCCGCGCCGGGAGTAGCGATGAAGGTCGGGATGCTGCCTCCGGGAGCAGTGCCGGGGAAGCCACCCTGGCCGGCACCGGGGGTAGGGACAAGCGTGGGCGCGGGAGCGTCGGTAGCATCACCGCCGGGGAAACCGCCGAAGCCAGCACCGGGAGTTCGGGCAGGCCCATCCTCGGAGCCGCTGTGGTGACCATGGCGACCGCCGAATCCGGGGAAGCCACCGAAACCTCCGCTCTGAGAAGGGAAAGCGGGAGCATCGCCGCTGGGGAAGCCGCTGGGGAAGTCACCGAATCCGGCGCCGGGGGTCTGAACGGGAGCCTCGTCGTCGCTGCCGCTACCAGGGAAGCCACCGAAACCGCCGCTCTGGGTTGGGAAAGCAGGAGAGTCACCACCGTCGCTGCCGCCGGTAGGGAAGTCAAAGCCGGCGCCAGGAGTTTGAGCAGCGTCACGGGCACCAATGTCGCCGAAGCCGCCGGTAGGGATGATGGAGTCGTCTCCGCTACCGAAGCCGGCACCGGGAGTCTGGATAGGGACATCGCCGCTGCCGCTGCCGCTGCCGCTGCCGGGGAAGTTACCGAAGCCACCGCTGGGGAAGCTACCGCCGCCACTGGGGAAGTTGCCGCCGAAGCCAGCGCCGGGGGTCTGGATGGGCGACTCGCCGTCGCCGCCGGGGATAAGACCAGTAGGCAGGCTACCAGAATCACCACCAGGGATGATACCAGTGGGCAAGCCAGTGGGAAGA
Source organism: Fusarium falciforme (assembly GCF_026873545.1). Taxonomy (NCBI): domain Eukaryota; kingdom Fungi; phylum Ascomycota; class Sordariomycetes; order Hypocreales; family Nectriaceae; genus Fusarium; species Fusarium falciforme. The sequence continues at coordinate 1,434,804 of NC_070544.1, read as the reverse complement.
CCGCCAGCACCACCACCAATGCCGCTGGGCAGACCAGTTGGGATGTCACCACCGAGTCCGCTGCCGGGGAAACCACCGGGGAAATCACCGAAGCCCTGAGGGCGAGGGCGAGGGCGGGCCATGGCCTGGGAGGAAAAGGCCAAGGCCAATGTCATAAGAGAGAGGACAGCCATTGTGATGGAAGAAGGAAAGATGAGACTTGAAAATTTGAAGGAAAGGGGAAAAGATCGTGTAAGAGACGGATCACAGATGCCGGCAACTGGATGTCTGGTGTTGAAAGAAAAGAGCGTGTGAAGGTGGCGATGAAGAGAATGGTAGAAGACGTTCAAGACACCAGAAGGACAGCCATTTATATCTGATCAACTCCAACATTCTACATCAGGGGATCAACATGTTTCTCACGACTCCTGTTCCGTGATTCGGAGCCGCCGTGGGTGTTACACGCTGACAGCGTCAATCCCGGCTCCGATGGCAAGCTGATGGTTTCACTCACAAGCCTCCGACGACATGGAATTGGGGATGGATTCATCCAGATTCGTTCAAGTCGCCCTGTGCTCATGAACCCCCTGGCGATCAGTGCCAGGATCCACTAACATCTGCTTGGCGGAAGATCTAGCGGACTGGACTAGAAAAAAAAGCCCGATGCTGGTGTTAAACATGGACGGGTTTCGAATTGAGGGACGCGGCGCTCAGCGCATCGGCATGTGGGAGGGATGACGCGGCTGATGTTTGCCAGGGCGCGTTTCCGTCAGATGTTTCCTTGCTGCTACAACGGCAAGGGGGTTCATCACGAAGCTCTCCGTCGTTGCGCGTTTCAGAATTCGGGGGTGGGATGCTTGTTCTTTGAGTCAGGACGGGGCTCGATTGGTGTTTCGACCGACTGGCCCAGACCAGGTCCCGGTTTTTCTCTTGTCAAAGGTAAACTAAACTACAACCTCAACTCGACATGGACGACGGTTTGTGGATATTCGCAATCGATGGTGTGACTGGCACTTGGTCCAAGAGATGGTTCTCTCCTGGATCTTGCATCTCGATGGCGCCATTCTTGACCACCTCTCCTACATTGCTCACTAGCCCAGCTTTCCTGGCACAAAGGGATGTCCCGCGCTCAATCCTCCGTCGACGGCCCATGCCTGTCCGTTAACGTAACTGCTCTCATCACTACCCAGGAAGAGGGCGACCCGGGCAATCTCGTCCGCGTGGCCACCTCTCTTGGTTGGATTCAGCTGCCCAATCTTCTTCTCGTTGCCCCGTGCCCTAGCCGCCTGGTAGACCTCGGCCGTCATGCCCGTTTCGATGAGGCCGGGGCAGATGGCGTTGATGCGCACGCCCGTCCCCGCGAGCTGGAACGATATCGTCTGCGCAAGGGACACTACCGCGGCCTTGGAGGCGGAGTAGGGAGTGGAACCGGCGTTGGAGCGGATGCCGGCGACGGAAGCCGTGCCAATGATGCTGCCTCCAGGCCGGGGCTTCTCGGCAGATGTCTTTTGCATGGCCGGTGCGGCGTGCTTCGCAGCCAGGAAGACGCTGGACGGATTCATTAAGCTGATGCCCGCTGTGGAGCCAAGATGCGAGATGAGACATACCTTAGAGTGTTTGTCTTGAGTATAGACATGAACTCCTCATCTCCAAACTCTGTAAACAATGTGGTCCTGCCGACGACGCCTGCGTTGGCAAAGAAGACGTCTAAGCGGCCGTAGCGTCCAATCGCATCTTGGACCACCTCCTTGACCTTTGACTCGTCCGCGGCATCGAAGCGGCGAACGTGGACCTCTACCTTGGGAAATGCGGCGGTGATCTCTTGCTTGTGAGTCTCCAGATGTGTATCAATGAAGTCGCAGAGATACAGGGCGCGTGCTCCGCTCTCTGCGTACTGGTGGGCTGTGGCGCGACCGATGCCCAGTGGTGAATTGGCGCCTATGAGATCAGTGTGAAAGATGGGTGGAATATCCGAGAGTTGAACACATACCTGTGATGATGATGACCTTGCCCTCGACGCGTAGCTTGCTGGATCCTGGAGCTACCTTGCTGATTGGAGGGAGGAGCTGATTGCCAATGGCCTCGATGCGCTTCTGAGCTTTGTCCGACATTTTGAGATGATTGGATTACACGCAGTGATACAAGAAAACAAAGATGAACTTATAATGAATAGATTAATGGGGTTTTCATGGCAACTCGGCCCCTCATCATGACCCCGAGAGCTCTTGGTGAAGCCGGGGAATGTGGGGCGAAGAGGGGGGCCGCCCCGGAGCCGAGGCTCGGGAAATTTGGAGCTGGGGGGAGCTCCGATGTCACGTGTGTCACTTCCTTCCCCTTTGGTCATGGGCTTGGAAACAACCTCCTTAGGCATCGGAACAGCATCTCGAGCATCAAGTATCATGGTTCATCATCAGGGATATGTCGAGTTTCTCGTCCTCCAAGGCAAACGAACCCCTTTCTGTGCGGTCACCTGCGTAAACGCCTGATCCACTCTCGCATGATTGCATCAGATCAGGCTGCCGGTAGCCAAATTGTTTGCTTCTCGAGTACTCGTTGATTGTGCGAGACAAGGACTCTTTCCCGCCTCCCAAGCACTTGGGGCAAGCTACCGTTCCTGTGTCGACGGACCATTTCTTCAAGATGTATCGTCAGCAAACGGGGGAGGAGGAGGCCTCAGCAAGGCTAATGCATGACGGGCCGCAGGCCTTCGGTATCGGTCCTTTGAGGACGATGTAACACTTGGTCAAGGAGATGATGCCTTGTTGCGGAAGTGTGTAATCCGTCATCTCGGGAGTCTACCAAACGCGCACATCAGACGAGGACGGGAAGGAATAGTTGTGTCTTCGGAACAATCCCAAGCTCGTGTACGATGTGACGACGACCCGTTTGCGCCTATCACAGGGTCATCACCAAGGTGACGAGGAGCAGCAGATGTGATGCCGAAATTATCTGGTGCTTGACTCGTCGCCATTTTCGGATGCTTGAAACTTATGGGGATGGAACAATCCGAAGCATGACGTCGACGATTCCCTTCAAGATGACCAGGGCAATGCTTCTCATGGGCAACTCTGTGGTTCGCTGTCCTATGCCGGGATGTATATCGTCCCGTTGGCCGACCTCAGGGCCTTGGATTGAAATACGAGGTTGCGCAACCCAATTCGACCAGCTGCGGTATTCTGGGCTGTCAGACTGTCCCTGAGCTGGACCTTAACCTGGATCCAGCATCGGCCAATCGCTCTCGCGGGTCTGTTGGTTACATGACAAGAGGCTTCTATTTGGGGCCACTGCCCAGACTCGAGCACTTCAAAGACACTCCCACGTGAGTTCTACCGAGTTCTGCCGTGAGAGGTCGATGGCGTTCGTCCCCTGTCCACCCCTGCCGCGGAGGCGTCGTTGCACAACTCTCAGGTAGCATGTCAAGCCATTCATTTATCAGCAAGCGATTGCGCGCACGTTGTCGACTGTTGTCGAACTGGTTGTGCCGGGTCAGCCTCAGCGTTGGATGTCATGCATCTTGATGCACCTGCCATGTCACTACGCTGGATGTGAGGAGGTGTTTCTGGTCTTCACCGCAAAGTGTGCTGCAGCTTTTCGACGAACAAACATGCACGGACAAAACAATTGTCTCTGAGCATTGATTCAGGGTAGCAGCAGGAAAGAAAGGGGCTGGCGAGGTCAGAGCAGAGGAGAGAACTGCACGATACCGTCTGGGCTGAACGGCGACCAAGGCACGCGCGCGAGAGCCTCAAGATGCAACTGGCTGGGATAAGCTTCCAAATGACGGCATTAAATCAGCCGTCTCTTGGCTCATTCTCACCGAAATCCTGCAGCCCATGACGCGCGTTATCAACTCAGCTTCAGGCGCGGGAAGCATGGCGGGGAAGGCCTCTGTGTGTAACCACACGACGCCAAACGCAACGCAACGGGATGGGCCCAGCCTCGAGCGAGAAGAGCAAACAAAGCATGGAATGACATGATGATCCTTGAAAGACGAATGAGGCTCAATGGGAGCAAAACGGAATGCGCCAGGCTCAAATGCCTGCCTGCTTGCCTCAAGTCAGGATCTGCAAGATTTGCCGGCAAGCTGCACAGGACGAGACAATGCTCAGAGTTTTCCCACCCCAGCCCTAGCAATTGCGCTGAACACTGTTCGCGAAAGGGCTATTGCTATTGGTTACCAGGCTGCAGGACCCCGGTCGACTGCTCGCTTGACCTGCCAAACAATGGCCATGGGAGACTTGGGCATGCGACACAACGAGTGGGAAGTCGGGGGAGAAGAAGGCCTTTGTCAGGCACCCCCATTGTGCGAGGGCTCTGAGGAACCACTGGGGAAATACCCCATCGGGCAGAGTCTCTGAGCAGGTGTTGCTGATATGCCAACACAAAGACAGACAGATATGGCAGCTTCTCTGAACACCAAGTTGGCCTATGGTAGTGACATCCTGCCGGCTCACCTTGCCCCCTACTGTATCAACTTTGACAATGTATGACGGATATGTCTGGCCAGAAGAGTGCAAACCCATCGTGGCAGCCACGCCTACCGACTCCCGTTTGGTCATGGCTACTCGCAACGAGGCGCTCTGATTGCGCGCTGCAAAAGACAAACGGCATCAGAGGCCCTCGAAAAGCTGACCCGCCATGGGCAATTTGCCCGCCTTGTCGCTGCAGCCTCTCGGGACGACGCAGGGCGGCTCGTTCTGAAGCCCGCCATGGACGCTTCCATGCAGGCAGCCCCCTCCCCTTCAGCAACCCGTGGGCATCCGCGTCGTCGCTGGAAGGCTCCTAGAAAGAGAAGAAGGCTATTCCATCACCAATACCATACGAGGCCATTCTCGTCAGACGTGGGTAACCGCAGGGGGGCGGTGTAACGCCCTACGGCCGGTGGCCACGGACACACCAGCCTGATCTTGTCCATGCTGCCGGTCCTGCCGTGGGAACTATCACTGCTTGTGCTTCTGCTTGGTGCGTCTGGACTCACGAACAGGAAGAAGGGGGGCAGAAGAGACCGGTGTTGGTGGGTGAAGACCGTTTATCAAAATGAACCCATCTTGAGCCCTTCCCCCATCCCTCTTACAGCGTCCCGTCTTTTCTGTTTACTGTTTCCATCCCACCCTTCTCTGTTTACATTACTCCGGTTACTGTTCGTCCCGGCTTTCTTGCTCTGTCGTTTCGAGTTGCCAAACTCATATCTGGCTGAAACCCTCCTATCCATATTGCCTTCCCTCGAAGAGCATGTTCGGCCCGAACCATCACTCTTCTTTATCTGCCTCTTGAATCACATCCATGGCACGCCAGGCTTCGAGTCGACTCCGGAAGAGAGGCTGCAGCAGCGGCCACGGCTGGGGCTTCATCGCAGCCGACGTCGAGGATCCGCCGCAATGCATCGCCATGTGCAGGGAGAGGTTCCTGCGGGAGCTGTTGCCCAAGGATGAGACATTCGAGCGAGCGTGCGAGGCGCTGGGGGACAGGGGCGAGCAGCAGCACCGGTCCTTCAGGGCTCTCTACTGCTGCGACTCTCAGCTCTGTGGCGTCGACAACCTCGGCGAGCGTGGGAGAGACCGTATGTGCGACACTAGAAGGTCTGAGGGCACGAGGTGCTGATGAGCAACTAGCCAATGTGAATTGGTTCATCAACGCCTGCCAGGAGTAAGATATCTCTTCTATTTGGGGTTATGAGTGAGCTGAGGCTGACATTGCTATCAGAACCGGCTATCACTCGATAGTTGACCCAGGTCCTCCAGACGTAGACTACGTTTGCGATCCTGAATCTACTCATGGAGGTGATGTTCATTGTCACAAGGCTCAGTCAGCGGATAGGGCCGAGGATGAAGCATTCGAGAGTGTATCGAGCACGTCTCAGGCACCTGCGTCAGAGGATGCCACGTCGAAAAGGTCCACGACGTCAGAGACTTCAACATCAGCACCGGTACAGAGCTCAATGCCCGATACAACATATTCCACCAGTAGTGATCCCTCACTGGTCACCACATTGCAGCCTTCGAACAAGGAGCAAGACAAGAATGATGAAACTGGACTTCCCTTGGGCGTCAAGATCACTATAGCCATCTTGTCTGTTGTTATTCTTGCAGCTGTCATTGTACTTGTCGTATGTCTTCTTCGAAGGAGAAAGCCCCGCCGAAACGACATCCGCAGACTCATCAAGCACCCAACATCACCTCCCCCTGCAGACTCTCCTACTCCCCTCGTCTCGCCGACTCTCTCTCACACCGACGCAGATGGCGTGCCCCTGACACCGCCAGCGCGACTCAGGGAGCGCAAGTTCCTCCCTACGCTCAGCGAGCCAAGCCTATCACCGACCAGTAGTAGGCATCGAGATCGGTCTGGATTTCCCGCGTCCCCTCTCTGCTCGCCTACCAGTAGCAACTTGACGCCAAGGCATGAGAGGACACCCAAGATCTACAGTGCGGACCAAGTTCCGCCTGTCCCTATGATTGTCATGACGGCGCCAGAAGGGGGACAGAACGACGGCTCGGCCAGTTTCAGCGGTGTCACTCCTCCCGCTTCTGTTCAAAAGATGCCTGGTCATGGAAATGGTTCTCTGCCATGGCCCCCACTATCTCATGATGGACTGTTCAAGATACTCGTCAGTCCAGGACCGCCGCCGACCAGGGCACTTCCATCCACGCCCCCCAACCGACCATCGACCCCTACCAAACCCCTATCCAGTCCGCCACGAAAGGGGGCTACAGTCTATCCTCCTGCCCAGCAACTGACGAAGGATATTGTGCTCTCGCCAGAGGCAAGGGAGCTTCGCGACATGACGGAGAGCTACGCCAAAGACGCCGGGAGGCACAGCGGGGGAAGCTGGAGCGGCATTGCTGGGTCGTCGCTCGTCAAGGGGAGGAGTGTGAGTAGCCCAGTGATGGAGGAGGCGGACCTTGAAAGGCTGGGAGGGAGATACTAGATGGGGAAAAGGGAGTGTAAGGGGAGATGAAAAGCAATGTTAGCCTCATACATGAATGTGCATGTATCTGATAGTAGGGTAGACAGGGTCACGGTGATGATGAGTAAGTACATGACATGATGAGACGTCATGGATGTATCGTTACGAGTGTGTTCAACGAGTTTACAGTATAATTACCCCCTTAGGCTTGTAGTGTGTCGCATGTCTTTAAAGCTTGTATTCATTTGTCTACATATCTCCTTAAATGCCCAGCTCCTTCAGCGACTTTACCAAGTCAATGACACTCTCGTCAACCTTGATCCAGTCGATGCCCAGAATCTTGTTGGTCTCGTCAGCGTTGAACTTGAAGATCTGGTCCTTTGGCGGGAGCTCTCCCCCCTTGACCTCAGGCCCGGGTAGTTTGTCTGCAAACTCGGGAAAGTTACGCTGCACAGCGTCGACGAACTCGCGGTGCGTGAACCAGCCGGCTGTGGCAAAGAGTCGCTTCCCACCAGCTTTGGGGTTCTCCAGACCGCGGACGTGGGCGCGAGCGGCATCTCGGACGTCGATCCAGAGGGGCACGGGTGTGCATGGGGGGATGCTGTCCTTCCAACCGCCACGGAGCAGGCTCACAACACGCTCGTTGGATGTGTTGATGCTCTCCAGAGTGGCGAGGTGCTTGGAGACAGGACCGAGGACGAGAGGTGGACACACAGTCACCAGATCAAAAGAGGGCTTCTCGGTAGCGACAAAGTCCCAGGCCGCACGCTCAGCAAGAGTCTTTGAGGCGCGGTAAGCAGTCGCAGGGGATCGCGAGATGTCGTTGACAGTGACTGGGTTCCAGCTCGCCTCAGAAAAGGTGGTTGAAGGGTCAGTAAACTTGTCTTCGTCTAGGATTGAGGCAAACGATGACGTGATGACGACACGCTTGACAGACGGTGCCGAGGCGTGAAGGGCCTTGAGAATACCCGTGGTGCCAATAACGGCCGGATCAATCAGATCCTTCTTGGGATCAGCTACCTCAAGTCAGCCACCCGCTCTCATTGTACCATGTCAAGATCACTCACTGATGTTAAAGTGAAAGGGGCTCGCAGTGTGCAACACGGCATCGATGCCAGGCGTCTTGGCCACCTCGTCAAACGCCCCCGGCTGAGCAATGTCCGGCACGATGACCACCTCGAGCTTGCCGTCGGCGGCCTTTCCCGGGTGGGCGTCGCGGATCTTTTGAGCCTTGGCCTCGGAGCGGACGGTGGTGACGACTGTGTAGTCCTTTTCGAGGAGCTGGTCGAGGATGTGGGCTATGAGGATGGGTTAGGAGAGGTTCATGGGAGATATAGTCATGTCTAGCTGAGAGGTTTGATGGAGGTGCTGAGTACCACGTACCGGCAATGAAGCCTGAACCACCTGAACACATGTTAGCATCATGGAAATCATCTGTTGGGCATCTTGACTTACCAGTGAGTAGAACCTTGGTCATGATGGGAATAGTGTTGTTGAGTCTTCTATCCAGTCTAATCTTTATCGTCCAATGTTTCTAAATGACCAACAGTCTATCAATTGAGTGTATCTTGACTTGTCCAAGCTCTTTCCTGTCGTCAATCCAAGATTGAGTTGGCGAGTGAGTGAAGGAGGGGGTTTATAAGCGATGGAATGCTTGCCCCGCATTCGTCATTCCAGCTGGCAAAGACGGTTGCTTCGGAATCCCCCACTGCTCTTGCCTCTTTTTCTCTTGCTGCTTCCTTATCGGCTTCCATTCGCGGCATACATATATTGATAGGTATCTTAGGTAAACATTGCACATGGACTAAACAGGCAATAGGAGATGCTTAGGCCTCATGTCACGGAAAGGGCGTCTTCATGTCTCGCTCGTATCCTTCACAACCAGACGTCACAAGCTCTGCATCATACAAAGTAAAATTACAATTGAGGCATATAATCGAGAGGGATTGTCCATACTACACGGGCCTATGCCAAAGATTCGCATCCTGCATTAGGGCTGCTTGCTCATGGCTATCGCCTCATCATGGCCGCCCAACTTCCAACTCGGTGTGCAAATCGCTGTCCCTCCTCCTCATAGAAAATCATTCGCTGGGCGCCCATTCATTAGGCCAAATTGCCCTCGCTTCATGAATCCCACTCTCGGATATGTCTCGCGAGCGCAATCCACCCAATTCCATTCTATGCTCGCCATGAACACATGCCCTCGAGTTGGATCGCCGCTCGTTTCTTTTGCGTGTTTGCCCATCTACTATCGTGGTGCAAACTCGCCAGGGCCGTCATCTCTCTCCTCGGCCCTGACATGCTGTAGGTTGCTGATTAAACCTCTCAGCTGTTGGTATCGGATGTCTCCGCCGCCGCTGGGGGTGCTGGTGTCTCCGGAGGTTGAGGTTGGCCTACACCACCCAGACCTGGGGGTGTAGGGGTCTCTTGTGGGATGGGTAGCGTCAGGGGTCCTTTGGGTACTACCACTCGGCCGGGGAGGGACTCGCCCCGTATCACCTTCTCCACCTCAGACTTGTCCAGCGTCTCGTACTTAACGAGAGCCTTGGCCAACAAGTCCAGTTCCTTTCGCTTCTCTGTGAGCAGGTGTCTGACATCCTCGTATGACTTTCTCAATGTCTTTTGGACCTCGCCCTCGATCGCAGCCTTGGTCGCTGAGCTGAGATTCTCGTATCTCCTGCCATATTCGACAGGGCCAAGAGCGCTCGACATGCCAAAGAGGGTCACCATCATGAAACTGAGATCGGTCGCTCGCTCCAAATCCTACAGGCCCAGAGTTAGTTCAACACATTCAAAAGACTGACAGTAAGTTCTTACCGATGAAACACCCGACGTGACCTTGTCGTCACCATATCGCATTTCCTCAGCCATCTTGCCTCCGAGCAACACTCGGATGTTGGACATATATTCGGCAGCGGTGTAAGAGTACTTGTCCATCTGAGGAAGCTGTGCTGTGTGACCCAGAGAAGGGCCCTTGGGGAGAATCGTGACCTTGTACAGGGTGCTGGAACTTTCCTTGTCAAAGAGCTGGACAAGAGCGTGTCCGGCCTCATGGTACGCTGTCATTTCCTTCTCCTTTTCCGTAACAACCATCGACTTGCGCTCAGAACCCATCGTCACACGGTCAAATGCCCAGTCCATGTCCTGCTTTGAAACCATCGTGGCCTTGGCTCGGCTTGCTCGGAGAGCCGCAACATTGAGCATGTTCTCAAGCTCAGCACCAGATCGGCCGGGGCAGCGGGCAGCGATAGCCTCCAGGTCAACGTCAGGAGAAACCTTGATCTTCTTCGCGTGGTGCTTGAGAATCGCAATTCGGCCACGAACATCAGGAAGTTCAACATTGACATGACGGTCAAAACGTCCGGGGCGAGTAAGGGCCTTGTCGAGCATCGTGGGCAGGTTGGTGGCTCCAATGATGATAATCTTGGTTTCCTGGTCAAATCCATCCAGTTCGGTGAGCAGCTGGTTCAGAGTTTGCTTGGCGTGAGCCTGATCTCTCGGGTTTCGCTTGCCTCCAATGGCGTCAAGCTCATCAATGAAGACGATGGCGGGAGACTTGGACTTGGCAGCGGTGAAGAGCTCGCGAACTCGCTTGGCTCCGACACCCACAAAGATCTCATCAAACTCACTACCAGACATGTAGAAGAAGGGAACACCGGCTTCACCAGCAACAGCTCGAGCAAGAAGCGTCTTTCCGGTACCGGGAGGGCCAACCAGGAGAACACCCTTGGGCAACTTGGCACCAAGGTCGCTGAACTTCTCAGGGTTCTTGAGGAACTCGACAACCTCCTGAAGCTCCTCCTTGGCCTCATCGCAGCCGTGGACATCGCTGAATCGGGTGGTTTGCTTTTCGGCCTTGACTTCAGAGTCCTGCTTGGCACCGGGTCCGCGACGGTAAGTGCTGAGCGTCTCAATCACAATCGTGACAGCGGCGAAACAGAGGTAGGTGATGACAACAAAAACAGCGAGAAACTTGAACCAGCGGAAGATGACGGATCGTGTAGACTCCTGAACAATGACGTGAATGGGCTCGCCCTTGCCACCCATGGCGTTGGGGGCGACTCCAGACCCGCCCACAGCAGCGTTGGCAACGGCATGCTCAAAGGTAGGCCACTGGTTGTTTCCGGTAGAGGCCACAGTCGGGTTAGCAGCCGAGGAAGCACTGGCCCCGAGCAGGGCAAGAGCCTTTCGGTAGGCATCGTCAGTTGCGGGGTTGGTCGCGAATCGTCCAGATTGGTATCGCTCAACGAGAATAGCAGGCATGTTGGCTCGGAGTAGAAGTTGATAGAAAGCATTCTGCGCATTCGCATTACCAGGGTTTCGGTTGGCAGATTCCTCAAGAGTCGCGAGTTGGTTGCGAGAAATTCCGTTAGAAGTTCCAAATCCTCGTCGCTGAGCGTTCAGAGAACCAAAAGTAGAGATACCACGAGAAGATGACAAGATGCCGGGGGACGATCGCATAAACGGACGGATGATCGAAGGAGACGACGCAGCGCGGGGTTGAAAGTAAGGATGTCGCAGAATGGGGTTGGACGCCTGGAGGCCTACCCGGCCGAGGCTGGAGATGGTGGTTTGTGCAGTAGTCGGCTTCATCGCATCGGATCCTGCGCGCGAGGCAAGAGAGCCAAAGTTCACTCGTCGAAGAAAGTCGGGAAGCTGGGTTTCGGCAGCCTGCGCCAGCAATTAGCTTAAACTCATGAGCACGCGACCCAGGCTGCGACTTACGTGTTGAGGCTCAGCGACCTTGGTCCTTGCGACAGACTGTTCGACGTTGTCCTTGGATGAAGGAAGCCGGCGGTGGAGAGGAGAAGTCGAGCCTCTCCAGGGAACCATGACGGTGTTTGCGATTGAGGGCCATAGTTCCGTGGTGGCTGCTGCCATGTTCTGACACATTCGTCAGCGCCGTCCGCCGCCATGTCAAATCCGCAAACTCCGCAGGCACTCACCGGCAGCACCATGGCGTTGTAAGCCATGACAAGATGTTTGAGGAGCCTAGTATGCCCCAAAGAATGATGATTCAAGACTGTTGATCAAAGAACGGTCGGGTCGGAGCGGTTCGATGACGTCCAGGTAGAGTTTCGGCTGGCTGTCCCGTCGGTTGCAATGTTTCAACGGCTCCCGGGACAGGCAGGTGGGACGTGGGCTTGGTATCGTACGTCTGATAAAAGACACGAGAAGAATAATCTACCGGGCCGTACTCATCGTGATGAATTGCGCACAGCCATCATCGGTAAGTCGGTTGGTAATTGTTGGGGAGTCTGGTTTGCTTGCCACTCTCGTCCGCAGTTCGGCATCACGAGGCGACCTTTCCCATTCTGGGCTGTTGCTGAGTCATCTCCGCTCGGCCGCCAGATGTTCCGACCGCCGATCCCGGTGAGGTCATTTGAGGCTGTTGCCATTGGATTGGTCTGGGCTCACAACTGAACCCCTGTTTGATTCTAGAATGGTCTAATGCCATTGAATTGAGTGTAAGTCGGAGGCATAGTGTTATTATCAGAGGGACAGACATACAACAACTCGCCGAAACGCTCGCTGAGAAAACTCAAGATTGCAAGGGCCAAACACCAAACTACGTGTTGTATATATGGTAGCTGTCTTCCCCTCTACTGCGCTCTGTGCAGCAAATTACCATAAACCCAGGCCTCATCTCGTGTGAACGCTCAACTCTTTTTGTTCCTCCACGTTCCCGTCTTTCCTTCCATTCCATCCATCGTCACTCATGATCGCGTCCGTGAATCCAAGCTCGACATGCCGTTGTCAGCGCTGAAGAAGTGATCTTCTAGATGGCCCCGAATCCCTCCAATATACCCCAGCCTTGCCGCCGCCCGCCCTGTCGCCCGCCCAACCTCTGTCTGGGAATAAACTGTACGCCTGATCCAACATCGACACAACTTTTTGGAGGGTATCAGCGTCATCTCATGCCGGAACGGCAAGAACTTGAAATGCAAATCAACTCAAACAAACTGCAACACACTGAGACATGCCCAAGAACAGCAAAGATCCCAGAGAACCATTAGGTAGTAAGGCTGAGTTGATGGGAAACAACCCATCGTATGTGACTCAGACATCACACTTGCTGCGCTCAAACAGAAAAAGAATAAAAATCGCAAAAAAGGGTGAAGAGTAGCCCGTGAGTTCGCTCAGGATATGAGGCTAGACTAGAACGCCAATAGATGCTCTCGCGTTGGGTATAGTATCTTTCATGCGGTCTAGGGGAAATGCCAACGGACTTTGTTCAACAGGTTCTCAAGCCCGTTCATGTCAGGTCCTAAAAGTCCTGATGGGTATATTCTCTTCAAAAGAACAAGAATCAAATCAATGATAGGGGAATCGTTGCGTGGTCCAGCCCGGGTATGATTATGGTGTTACAAGTTATCGTCGTGAACAAAATGACGATCTGGAGCATGGTCATCCAAGGGAATATTCGTAAAACATGAAACGGTCTCCAAGCTTGAGTCGATCACAGGCTTGCGAGCCTGCTGCTTGGTAGCTGCATTGTCGGGTCATCGAACTCAATCTTCGGCCCGTAGAGATCGTAAACCCCAGTTCCGTAGGCCGGCAACTGTCCAATAGTCGTGACTTCGATCGGCGGGTCGTAATGAGCCCACTGCTCCTGTTGTGGCTGAGCAGGCGGTTGAGGATAGTGGTCAGCCGGCGGAGCCTGAATCTGCGGTGCTTGGGAAGTCACAGGTGGCTGAGACTGGCTCATGGGATGTTGGATAGGTTGGTGGTACTGGATTATAGCCGGCTGAGAATCCGCCGCGCTATAGGCTGGTGGGTTTCCAGGTTGATGCGCGTAGAAGCCCTCCGGGATCATTGGGCTAGGAACCGAGGTGGCAGAGAAGGCGCTGGGGCTGCTCTGAATCGAGGTTGCAATTCCTGAGGCCGGATATGGTATGTCCATGGGAGGTCGCTCCACCTGCTGAGGGAGTTGATAATGAGGCTGAACGGCACTCGTCATGGTGGCAACGCCGGGGTTTCCTTGCTCAGTTACATAGTATGCCTGGCGTGGCATATTCGTGGGTCGATGAACCATCTGGACGCCCGCATGATGGTCAGGCATGGGTGGTCCATGGAACTCGTGGGGAACGTTAGGAGGAAGGCCTTGTCGGCCGCCGTACTGCTGCTGAAGATGCTGCCCATGGACTTGCTGCTCAAAGTCGGCATAAGAAGCCGAGCGATGCAATGAGCCGTGCGGGATCCCTTGGTTCATGGGAACCATATCCTGAGGGGACCAGGTCATCCCAGAGTGCTGAGGAGTGGACGGGGGCTCGTCATCATCGGAGTCCGAGGAGCAATCGTCCAGGATATCGTTGGGGTTCATTCCTTGTTGGTGCGATCGACGTTGGTGCTTGACCATTGTCGTCTTTCTGCAGAAGCTGGAATGCGAGTTAGCAAAGGGGATCAAAGACATCCGTGTCTTAACCTGCCTCTTGGAGCATCCGTCGTGGGCGCACTTGTAAGGGCGCTTTCCAGTGTGAATTCTGCGATGACGGGCAAGACTCGAAGACTGTTATGGCCAGTTAGCGTGGCTAAGGTGTAAGCCCTAATCATACGTACATCTGAGAATCGTTTTCCGCATCCAATGTGCTGACACTGGTGTGGCTTCTCTCCAGTGTGAGTTCGGATGTGAACGGTCAAGGCACTCCGTTGAATGAAGCTCTTCCCGCAACCGGGGATAGAGCACGAATAAGGTCGCTCATTGGTATGTATCCGGTAGTGTCTCTGCAAATCGGATTTGCGATTAAAGCTCTGGCGACAAGTGTCAGCTTGGTCGAATATGAGTCTCAGGGCGTGCTCAAGTACTTTAGTGCATGATTGCCAATCGCACTGAAAGGGACGAGCGGTAGGCTCGTTTTCAACCAGTTCCATCAGCTCCATGTTGTCTTCGTGGTGGTCTCGGTGATGACGAGAGGCGTTGCGCCGATGATGTCGGTGGTTGTTGGGTACAGTAATGCAAGCCACCACCTAATCACAGCATGCTAAGATTGGCTGGCTCGGCGAGGAATTGTTGCAGTTTCCGAAAGGATATCAAGTCTTGTTCGGATCTGGAGATAGAGTCACAACCAAATAGTTGACTCTTAGGCGAAATTAAGAGCACGATTAGCGCGAGAGTGAGGTAGGGTGGTGGTGGTGGTGGTGGTAGAAAAGCAGTCTAGTTGAGTACTCCAAGAGATGAGAATCAAGACTAAACGATTATCCAAGGACTATGCGGCAAGTGGTTCGCAAGTGAAGGATTCTTCTGTATATCGAGTTTCGGTGGCGTGTCCAACGTGTGACTGAAGATATGAAAAAGGCAGATGGGGAGAAAACGCAAAGCGCGGGAACTGGCAGCTCAACTTAATAAGGCGTGTTAATGCAGGCAGATCCAGGCCTAGTGGATCGGGAAGAGATTTGGCTGGGGCCGGGGAAAGGATCGGAAGAGGTGCTGAGCCTTGCGCGTGGTCCGAGCTGGTACTCCTGTCCAGGTCCAGGTTGTTCCAGACGAAGGATCGGGGGACTCCGCAACGAAAAACACAGACAGATGAAGACCTCGTAGATCAGCTGGGGTCGGTTGGAAGATACGAGAGAGCGACGTCTGCGGCGGCAACCGTGTTGATGTGAAGCGAGCCACAGTTCGTTCTATACGACTGTGTTATGTCCTTGTAGGCGAGTCGGCTGTTGTCTCGAGGACGATTGGGTTGATAGAGCTAAGGAGTGTGCGGTCGAACCAGAGTATGGAGATGTTGAACAGAAATAGCTCTGCCTTGGGTCTATAAGACACAATCGCTGGGAGCAAGAGTCTTATGTGACGGCAACTCGGTAGAGACGAAGCCGAGGTCAAGGATAGAAACAAAGATTGGGGTTTGAGATGGACAAGAAGCTGACGCGGTATGCGCCAAGTGAACAGGGCCTTGTCCAGGGGATGAGATTGACCAAACGAGCTGTTATGAGTTCGAGAGGTTGAGATGGGTAGGTCTGGCTCAAGTCAGGTGTGGTGTCTAGCTGAGGCGAGTCGAGTCAGGTATCCAGACTGCGAGACGGGGGGGTCGGCGAGATATCAATAAACGGCCAGCTTGCTCTGGGCCTGGGACGAGACGAGGTCCCGCTGGGTAAGGGCAGTGGAGAGAGTGCTTTGATAGCAGCAGCAGCAGCCCAGGACCAGGACCATGCAGATGCCAAATGACAAAGTAGACGGGGGAGGTGAAAGACAAGACCAGGTGGCGAGCAGCGAACGCCCTCGATGTCGCAAATCGCACTTAGTTATAGGTGTGCGGCGAGCATGGCATGGCATGCACCGGGACCAGCAAGGAACCACGCAGGAGATCAAGAAGAACCAAGGGGCCCCTGCAATGGCGGGCGTCAGTGGGGCTCATTCGGCAACGAGAGGGAGGGGGGACAAGATGGTCATGGGCGAGGATTTGGGGAGATGGAGGAGGGAGAGAGGGAAGTTTGAGCGAGAGGGAGGGAGGCTGATGGAGAAACAGGTGAGTGAGATGAAGAGATGCATCAGGGGCCAGGAAACGATATGTGGGCATGGATCCATGGGATGGGATGGACGGGCAGGATGGAGAACGGGGCGGGCACTAACAACGGACTGAGACGAGGAGGTATCGAACATATCGATGGCGGCGTAAAGTGCCCGGGTGAGCTAAGAGCTGGAGTTGGTAGGTAGTGCGTCAAGACGTATGGGCGAGAGTACGAAGCGATGGTCCAAGGTGGTGTAGTGCGGGCCACGATTGTGTGAGCGAGACCTGTGGTGTCTTGTTTAGGTGTTAGGGGCCGCCCCATCACCGCGAGCGCTGCGACGCAACCATTGGGCGTTTCCAATGATAGCACCAAGCAAGTTAAAGCACGCAGCGCAGAGGGGAAATTTTTTTTGGCAGAGACACAGTGCGTTTGTCGACGACGTTGAGACCGGGACAGGGGACCAGGAGCCGAGGAGCCTAATGGCGTCGAGGGTGGTGTCGAGCGAGCGAACGAGGGTGCCAAGGGAAGGGTGTCGACGGACGACGAAGACGACCTACGACGAGACGAGGGCGTCTTGCAAGGCAAGGGATCAATTAGCGGACCCCGCCAAGTGTGCGTAGGTGATGCGTAGAAGGCTGAGAAGACGAGCCGACTGCATGCATCAGATGTGCGCTAGCTAGCTCATGACGGGAGGGCAAGAGATTTGAAGAGAACGGACGAGAAAAGAAGCACGATGGTTGAGCCATCTTGCTTCCCCGGCGCGACCACCAGAGGAGAAGCAGAGGAGAGCACCTCACTTCTAAACAGACAGACGATGAGGCGGCGGCGGCGGCGATCCGCTTTTGCCCCAAAGTGCCCGCAGAATCCACCGTCTTGATGCCTGTTGGAAGCTGTCTCCTGCCCGTCCTGCGTCTGCTGGCTGCGTCTGGCTGCGGTGCAGAGTGAGGTATTAGCTGGGGGAGAGAGATCCAGCCAGCCCTCGCGAGGGTGGGCGTGCAAGATGCGCTCTCACTCTCTCATTCTCATTGATGGGCGTGTGAAAATGTGGAGTTGTGGGTGTGAACGAGCGGGCTTGGGTTAGCGTCGGGGCTGGGGTGAGGTTGAGCGCGCCAACGCCAAGTGGGGATGGACTTTTCCATGGATCCATGGGCGCCTCAGCCATGGCGCGCGGTACGTACCGTAGGTTGTGCTTTTTTGGAGATGGCCCATGATGGGACCAGTTCACCGGAGCCCAGGGCAGGGCAGGGCGGCCCAGAGCCGATGAGAGACTGCACGAGATGAGATGTGCACAAAAAAAGGTGGCAAACGGTATTACACGGTAGAGCAGGCAGCTGGACCTGGCTGGAGGCGGGCATGTATCCGATGTATGTACCTCACTCTTACGACTGACGAGCAAATGTACCTACTGCCTGTACCTGCAGTCCTTTGCGGTGACGCTTGAGGTGGATAATCTCAGCTCTCCTCCCCCACATTCCCCTATGCCGTCCTTGTGCTGTGCCTCGAGCAGGAGTGTGCCTGTTAGTCAGCCGTCTTCTCATTGTTGTTCCCCATTGAGCTTCCCGCTCCATCGACTCGCCGGCCACAACAATGCCATCGCAGCTTGACTCGAACAACTCTCTTTGACAGCTGTTGGCGGCGACCCAACGACGTCTAGGCGGCACCTTGCACGTTGGACAAGGCGGGAGTCAAACCAGATGGCGGGGTCAGGTCGACCAACCCAACACTTGCCAGACTGACCTTGGTTAGGCTCGTGCCGGTCCAGGGCGCTCATGTCATCCGCGAGTGAGTGCCTCGTTCCGTCTCATCAGCATCCCATTCTGGCTCCTGGCGCTCTGAGCAGGAGCCTGAAGAGGAAACGGGATCGAGCCCGGGACATCCAGAATAGCCTTTTGCAAGTGCTTAGGGAGGTAGGGGCAAACGAGGCACACGAGGCACACGAGGCACGCCGAGTCGACCTGATACAGCGTCAATATCAGACAGGAGTCGGGCTCGCAGCAAGCCGTGCAGAACCATTGACCACTATATGGCATCGATTTCGAGCCATGACGCGGAGTCTACGTGCTCTTCGCCCTTAGCAGGATAAACCACGATGCCACTTGAGCCTGCTGAGCGGTGTTTCCCCACCACCCACAGCCAGCACCCTGGTCCGTCCCGGCCGATTGTCACCATGCCGTTCCTGACTTCGGCTCTTTTCCCACCGTCACCCGCTTGACCCTTATCCATGCTACCCCCCAAGCTCAAGCCCATGCTCCGGGCTCCAGGCTCAACAGGGCAAGCCAAGGGCTCCAGAGCCACAAGGCGAGCTTGGGAGGGGGGCCTCGACTGGGCTCCAGGCGATCCCCTGTTGCAATTTTCCGCGTGCCGCTTACCGCAGGTAGACGCCTCTTGGACGGAGGAAACCCTAATGCCTCTTTATTGCTGTCCTTGGTAACACAACACACACACACGCAAGCGCACACACAACACCAAAAAGTCTTACCGCACAGCACCTCACCTCACCTCATGTCTGTTTTTATTAAGATTGCAAACTTTCGATAGTATCGATTCCCAAGTTAGATGTTGTGCGTGAAAGAGCATCCGCCGCGGGTCACATCCCAGGTGGAGGATCCAAGGATCCTGCTGGTGCGGGAAGCCCCCTGCCTTCCGCTAGCCCCGATTTGCTGGATGGTCTGCCCTGAAGGACTTCCAGACCCCGACGTTTCAAACGCCGCCTCCACATCCTCCAGCCGACGCAGCTGCCCCGAGGTTGATTTGATAGGGAGAAGAGGGCTTTACGGGCTGCCATGCCATGTTGTGCCATGCCATGCCATGCCATGCCAGCTCTTTGGCAAAATTCGGTTATCAGGTCTGAGTGACGCGCAGCCAGGACGGACAGCTGACCTGTCGTATTTGACCATGAGAGCTGAGGGTCAAAGTTGATGATGGAAGCAGCTCAGTGTAACCTTGATCTATGCCCCAGATGATCAAATGATGAATAATAATACCCAGGTACCCTTGGAGAGGGCAAGCATCCCATATCAATCTCATCCATGGCCGTTGGCCCTACGGTCGATCAGGCCATGATGCATGCACAGCCCTCTCCCGTCCCCTGACGCCGATGCAGCCGCCTGGAGCAGCGAGCAGCCCAGCACACAGTGTAGGGACTGCACAGCGCAGCATCGCATCGCATCGCATCGCATCGTGTCAACCCAGCCAGGTCCAGCCAGGCCCATAATATCGAGATCCCTCTCCCCTTTACCCCGGGCTCGAACGATTAAGGCATGGTTCAACTCCTTTTGTGTTGCCTCACCGGGATGCGAGATTCTCTGATTCAAACATGACGAAGTTGTCGACGGCTCGAGCCAAAGCCACGTCCATTACGGGCCGGAATGGCGTCGCAGGTTACCAAAACCATGGACGATTGCCAATAATGCCGACCGCGCCAACGCCATAAGGAGATGGTGATAGACGCCTTATCCTGGATTAGAGTTTAGAACTGGGGGGGTGGTTGGCAACGGGTGAAACCAACGCCGGTGCATTACATGTATTTCTGGCTGGGCTGGGCTTCGTTGCTACTGGTCCCCACACACTTTTCTTCCCTAGGTGAGGTGTCGTCGACGAGGCTTGATTCGAGGCCAAACAAACGTCGAATCCTTTCTCCGACATTTCCAGGTCCAATCCAGAAAATGCGGTTGCTGATCATCCGGGACCCGTGAGGCTCGCGGCGGCGGCGGCGCGGACGCGGGCGCAACCCACCTCTTCCGCCCAACCTTCCCTTCCATCCACTGCTTCCCTTCCCCAAACGCTGCGCGCTACGGCTAAGCATGGCTCCCCGGAGAATCGCTTCTTCAGAGATGACATCTCCTCCTCTAGTGTTGCATCCGCGGTGAGGGGTTCTTGACGGATTGCACGCAGAGATCATGCTAGGCGGGATATGCTAACTAGATTGGCGAGCCCATGATAAGTGTTGGGCTTGCTAATCATACGATCCAACGCTCGACGTTGCCTTGGAAAAGCCTGGAGGAACCGAACCGCCCCGTCCGGAGCGAGCAGCATCCATCGTGATGCCTGTCCTCACCGCCTCGGCGAAGGACGTCTCCGTTGATGTTTGGCTCTCGACCCTGTAAGACACGAGACGAGGCGCCTGCTACGTCCCAGTCCCAGTCCCAGTCCCAGTTGCCAGGCAGGTAGGCAAGCAGGCCGAGCTAGGGCGCGCGCTGCGGGAATTTTGCACCTACATCCGGCGCGCTAGTGCGATGGAGGCTCACTCTCTTGATCAAGCAGGAGGGCGAGCACGGGTACAGTACCTGCCCATTACACACTATGACACCTGCGGCTGGAGATGTCGGGGCCATGGATGAATCCAGATGCTGGCGCAGGAGTGAGTGTGGTGATGCGTGAAGGCCCTGCTCGGTCAAGGTACAGTAATACTGGAGATGTGGCGCTGGTTCATCTCCAGTTTCCAGTGGGCTCCTTCTCCATCGTGTGGCTGGCGAGATACAGCATATGGGTTCATCTGCTTCGTCGTACAGCCTGTACAGCAAGTATCTCGGCAGTGGACCGACCGAGTTGGAGCGGTCTACAGATACAGGCAGACTACCTCTTTCAACGCGCATAAGGCGGGCTCGAGAGATGGGCAGATGTCTTGCACATGAGGCCCTTGGAATGTCGCTCTCGGGGGTCTGATAGGTCCCGCTGGTGTCCTTGGCCGTTACCACCGGGCAGACGGTGTCGCGTGGCTGCTCTGATATTCCAGTCCGCTCCGTAATCTGCACCTGAAAATCTTCAACCCTAATACTCTAATGCATCACATACATGGATGTACAGTATGGATATCGCAAGCCCTCTCCATTCCTGTTCATTTCTGGCGGGCAACGTGGCAGCCGTATAGGACGCTTTGACCGGCAATTAGGGGAGAGCTGCGCGTCCATGTGAGTAAGTGTGTGTAACGCACCTTGCAGTTCAGTCGATCTACAAGACTGCATTGCAGCAAGCTCACGACTGAGTCTGAGTCCGCCTCCGCCGACGACTGTTGCTCGCATACAACCTACCTACGAAAAAAAGACTCCCAAGGCTACATCAGACTAGCTCCAGATGCATGGTGCCAACAACGGTTTGTCTGCAGCGAATCAATGCCGGTCCAGCAACACCAAGGACAACGTCCGGGAGTTGTGATAGCTCATTCCGTATGACAAGCCCGACCCTTTTGGTAATCTGCACATACGCCGCAAAACAAAATATACTCTGGGTGGCTTTTGATACTATTTGGATTGGAATATCCAATCGCGACCTTGGCATAGATTGAGAAGGTCAGAAACTCAATGAGGATGAGGAAAGAGCCAATTGCCATCACTGCCTCAGGCCACCTTCACAACATTCATCCACTGAATGCCAGTCGCACTGCAGTCGTCGACGACAAGACGACCTCCTGCAACCATGACCCTGCCACCCACACAGGCCACACCACCAACCGACCGCTCATCCCTCCTCATCTGGTCTGCAAGGGTCATCCTCCAGGAGTCGCCAATCAACTCTTCACGGCAATTCGTTTCTTACTGTGCTGTTGCAACTGTGCCAAAAATGACAGTCAGGACGGCTTTGTCAATGCACCCTCGCATGGATATGGATCTTGCGGTGACGGACCATCCGGCTCTGGCTGGTTTAATCTCATATGCATCGGCCATGGGTATGGATGGTATGGCATGGTCTGGTATGGTATGGGTGCGGCCAGACGTCGCCAATCGTGGAAAGAAGCAAATATGTTTGCATGGTCAGATCTGAGCCTGGCCAAGCTTCTTGATCGAAGAACACACACTCGACCAAAGTGCTTGCTTGCTGTCTGTACGTCACCCAGCCCTGCCCTGCCCTGCCCTGTCCTGTCCTGCCCTACGCTTCTCTGGCCCTACAGTCGTCCCTCCCATGATCTGACCTGAGACCAGCTCAAAACAATGGTCGATTTAGCAATGGCTGCCACGTGCCACACCTGCTCACGCCAATCGGAAGCAGCCGTTGAAACGGGTACTCAGATCAGACCATTAGCCAGCCTGAACCCTCAGACTGAAATCTGGCACGTTCAGCCAGGGCCCGCCTCAGCCTGCATTCACAACGCTGTTGCACGTTCGAGGTTTTACGTCAAAATTTCATATGCCAAGGACCAGCCAAAACGCCCAAGAGGAGAATAGGGACGAGCAAAGTGGCTAAGACCGCTTATTGACATTTGACAGTGTCGTACCAACGGTTCTGCCATGGCTGAGAACGTGGTCTCGTAACCACCAAGCCCAAAGCCTGTTGGTCAACTCTAATACCATTTACAGCAAACTCCCCTTGCTAATTACCGACGATGACGCTACTACGGACCTCACCTGAGAAAAATCTCATGTTCACCCAACCCTTCTGTTTCCACGAACAGCACATCCCGGAACCCACCACACACCTCCATCAGATCCGTCCAGGCACGGGCCACTGGTTTCTTGGCCATGTGTACGCGAGAAGCCTTGTCATTCCCGGGATCATGAGGGCGGAAGCGGACTCCTTGCTATTTCGAGGAGTTCGCTTCGTATGATGATGAGGGACTAGGCTGACAGTACAAACTACTTGACTCGCTCTTGACACTAACGTCTCCGGCTTGTCCATGCTTCTTGACCCTGACCATGGACAACTTGAACGATTGCCCCGTGTTTACCTGTGGCATATCTTCATCGCGACCAGGCCATTGGTTCCACAAACTAAATCACGACATTCCTATCTTGTCAGGCTTTAGCATTGACGTTGTTTGTCTCATCGAGCATGTCGGGGAAACTGAATTGGGTTACAAGGTTTACATGCCAGGCTGCGCTTATATCCGTTTTCGAAAACAGCAACGTCACTTGACAAGACAGATGGTCACAAGCACAAGAACCCTCAGGAGAAGTGGTGCCCCAAAGGCCATGCTACTCATTGTACTGAGGGCCGATCAGGTGCACCTCCAAGGACTCACTGAACTGGCATTAATGCCTCTAGGAATCCACGATGCAACGCCGAGGTACCAAGGTGAACGGAGTTGTTCCGCACAGGCAATGGAGACAGTATAGCGAACGGGTAGCGCCGTGATTGGTGCGTGCCTGGAGCCTCGCCGGCGCTGCCATTGTCGACTTCAAAGAACTGGAGCCGGCTTCGCTAAGTTAGCGAGGTCGCATTGCAAACTGCATTATACCAGTCCTTGTTATTAGTTATCTTGATGCCGGTGTCTGAATCGTGCCGGCCCTGACAGGTGCAACGGCAAGGGATTGAGCTGAACCAAACTAGTGGTCATAGCCGAACTGTCAGGTGGGGACGATCCTCGCGGTCGGCTCCCAAGATTGGATCACAGAGTTCCCGATCCGTCTGGATGTGACAGCAGCCGACATTGTGTTGAGAGAGACGAAGGAGAGGCGGTAGGGCGGCTGAGATGGTAATGTCGATACGACGTCGGGCTCTCGTCGAGGCTTACTAGCAAGCTTGACTGTGGGCGAATGGAACCGAAAACCGGGGTCGAAGCCGATCACTGGAGGCCTCGATCGCCTCGAGATGGCACAGAAACAAATGCCGGTATCAGATGCGGCATCTCGTCAATCCTGACTTTCATCTGGCATGGCATTCCATGGAAGGATAATGATCCTTGTTGGGCTGAACCCTTCAGGGTTGCCAGACATCTCGGCGACTACGGTTCAATCAGGTGTCACAAAGAAGTGACAGCCCGTCACGTTTCTTCCGACGCCAGTTGATAACTGACTGTTCTGACACACATACATACCACTCTGAACTGACCACAACCCAACAACCAGGAACTTCAGAACTCCACCTACGGGCGGGATCCAGAGATCTTCAGCGCCAGGTCTCTTTACGACCAAGGAGATGAACGAGCAGCAGAGACCTGCAGACCTCACGGGGCTGTGCTGCCGGATGTGCCTGACTGCAAGTGAAAGGCTCGTGTATGTAATCTGCGAGGTACAATACAAGATGCATGGGCTGACGTACGTACAGCGAGCATCAGGGCAGAAAATTCTCCGAGCTTTGCAGGTGAAACGTCGTACTCGCCGCTCTACGCACATGTATGGATATGGGGGCTGCAGAACTGGGATCTGAATTCATCTCAACCGGTCAGCTCGGGGCAAGGCACAAGATGCAATTCGCTCCATCGTTGCGCATTAGAAGCAAGCCATGGACTCGTCATCAACTGCACTTTGCGCCAGGTATCGCAGCCCCGAGTGGAGGAGAGATTCGAGACCAGCGCCCAAGGCTTGGAATAATTCAACCAGCCCCATTTCCATCATCGTGTTGAAACTAGACAAGGCACCGGCAAACCGAGTTGAAAACAGCCGCGGCAGGAAATATGGAACCGGCTCAACCAAAGACGCGGACCGCTGAGGAGCGGTCCGTAGGGGACAGCTGTCACCGACTATTCTGTACTACTGGCGGATCGACCCTCTCATGGAGTGGAACAAGTGGCGATGGTTGACGGCCTCTGAACAACGTACATATACCTACAGCACTTGATGAAGCGTCGACGGTGGCACAGGCAGCTCTGGGCAGCGTTGGCGCTGGGACCGGTGCAGAGACCGCGGCCAGAGCGGGAAATCATTATTATGCGCGGCCCTGGCAACCCGGTCGATGCTAATGATGGCCCCATCGAGGTCAAGAGACGGACATGGCAAAACTCTGACATCCACGGGACACAAAGGAGCGAGGCTTCTTGTGTTTTGATGAGCTGACATGAGAGCGCCGGGAAAGAGCTGGAAATGAAGTCCAAGACGTTTCAAGCCAGGGTCGACGTGCACATCTCCGAGTCATTCCCTCTGCCTTGTGAAAGTTACAGGCACAACGGGCAACGGTTCAGAACTCTGATGGGAGGAGAATTTGGCACGACACGACATGCTGGCTTAGCGCGGCATCTCGATACAAGGGCAGGTCGTCTCCCTGCCTCGGCCTCAGGGCGGGCTGTGGACAGTGGACAGCGTCAGTGTGCTAGCCGGCCGCTCTGCTGTTGCATCCCGGCGAGCAATCGGCCGAGTCCAGTCTCACTCAAGCTGGAGGGTCCCCTCCCCTGGCAGCCGTGGAGAACGTTGCAGGCGGGTCCCTCTGGCCTCACCCCCTCGACCCTTGCAAGCCTTGTCCTGTTGAGCTAGGGCGCGGCCAAGACCAACGAGTCATGCCGCCGCCCCGCCGCCCGGAGTCCAAGAGGATGACATCCCCACCGTCTTGCTCTCGAACGATAACGTACCGGCATCTCACTCAAAGCTTGATGTCACAACAGTCAGCGGAGGATCATTGCAGCGTGTCGCGGCTATCCTCACAGCACGTTGCCCAGCAAAGCCCCCAACCGACACAGAGACAACGGGTTGGGGGTCCAGTGGGTGGTGGGCATCGTCTCGTTGATGGTCTAAATGGCGCGATGGCGGGGAACGGTGGGGATTCACTCAAGCCATGATTTCGTCTGGTTGTCTTGGTTGTGGTTTGGGCACAGTCTTGTCGTTGACAACAGCTGGTGAGTGGTTGAGAAGCCGACCGACCCTCAGCGGAAAGCAGTTGAGCTTGGTGAGAGACTTGACTTGATTTGAGGCAGAGCCAGACAGAAATGGCGCCAGCGGCTCACTCTCCTCAGCTAACGGCGGCCTTATCGCGTGTTTCATGTTGAACAGTTGGCACTCACCCTCAAACAGAGCGCTTCGACTCTATCGCTCTCCAACCATCGTCTTGAGGGTGCCAACAGTTTCGAAGCTGCACCCCGCATGCCCATACGGTATCTGTTGATGGGAATCGATCTCATCGATCTACCTTTTCTTTTTCAGGCCTCCACTGGAACTTGGGTGTCTTTCTCGTGCCGTCCTCGTGGGTGCGAGTCGCGTCATCGGCATTTGCCTCCGTTGTTGCAAACACACCCGAGTACAAAGTTGTGCGAGCCAAGAGTTGCTAGACGGGAAACGAACCGTGGAAAAAGAAAGCAGCCTATTTCCCGTCACGGAGAACAACAGGAAAGAGGCTGGAGGAAAAAGGAAGTTGGACGAGGGAAAAAGAAAAGCTGGGGGAACACAAGAAAAAGCAACGGCTTGCGATGCGATGAGATGGACGCTCCCTCTACCATGGCTGTGGGATCCCTTGCATCTGGCTGAACATCTCTGTCGGGGAATGCCCGAACTACGTTAGAGGTTGCAAAGGAGTATCGTTGGCGATATCACTTGGAAACTGATAATCGTTTATCTAGAGTTGAGGTCCCGGGCCGACACTTGTCCAGATGATTTTGCACTTTCGACAACCTTCATGGTTACGACGCCGTTGACCAGCCTCCCTCGAGTGGTCGGAGAAATACCCCCATGAGCAGGGTTTTGGATATACCTACCAGTCAGCCTTCGCTCTGCAGCTTCTTCCACTCAACTCTCTCGCTCGCTCACTCTCTAGCTGCGCATCAAACGGCGCCGCCTCAGTCACCAAGATGCCCCGGACTCAGAAACCAGCATCGTGCCGCTCCGCCGTCTACTGCGCAGTAGTTAGTGCTGTCATACGGCAGCGAAGCTTGCCCGTTGGGGTTTTCCTTGGTCCTTCTGGCGGGCTTCCCCCCTTCCTCCGCAAAATATGATATATGACAAGAGCCCAGCTTGTCCCAGTACGTACTCCCCCGGATCTAAGCAAAAGCTCAGCCAGTTGTCCCCCCTTGTTCTGGAGCGTCACGCATGCATGAATGGCCAAGTGGGAGAAAAAAAAGAAGGAAAAAGAAAAGCAAACTCTGGCCTCGACTGGACTCGACCGGGGCATGTCTCCTCCACAGCACGCCTGGCAGCCCTGAGAGTTGCGGCAATCCTTCCAACGTGCATTGTATCCCGGCCGCGGATCTCTTTTGTCACAGAAGCCCATGTTTTCTGTTACACCGCAGGGAACTAGACGGCTAGCCCTCGCACTCTCGGTCGTGTCAGCGCCTATCATGACGGTCCGGCCAAGTTCGTATCCCATCCCCTCCCCCCTCCCCTGGCAAGCTATGGAAGCAACAAACTTGACCGTCCGTCTCATTGCTTGCCTTTTTCTGGATCTTGCTCCTTGCCCTGCTGCGGAACCGCTAGACTACGTCCGCCACCAACGGGATCCTTGACGAGGAGTCATGATAGGTTCCTGGCCGTGAAGGAGGGGGAAGCAACAGTTACAATCACAAGCAAGTCAATTCAGGTCTTGCTTTGTTCCCGTTCGTCGCAACTCGGGACCCCGCCTCGCCCATGTTTCCCATGCTTCCTCGCGTTTTCTTTGCTTTTTTCTTTTTTGCGGGGGAAATCTCGGGAGTGTGTGGATGTGTGATGGTAGTGGTGCTTCTTCAGAACCCCCCCTGTCGCCCCTTGTCACCGCTTCAAGTCGTCGATTATGATATCTGTTAGGTCTCTCCGTCAGTCACACCAAGAGAGCCCTCGCCACTCACTCTTAGCCTCGAGTCCCCCCCCCGGATACAGGCAGGGCTTCAGCTGCTAATTACTGCCTCCCTCTGTGCGTACGTCGTACCTACAGAGGGGACCCGCCGTGGGCCACTTTCCGACGGCTGCACCCTGCTACCCGTGTTTGACAGTTTGACTTGTCAGAAGCAACTCATGCCAACTTTTGCTTTTTGGAGGTCGACAGAACATCCAACTTGACGGGATGACTGCACTGCACGCCTTTCGCCCGAAAGCCCCCCTGTCCCTTGTCCTTTTCAACACTCAACTCGACGTTCCAACTGGCGCCTTGACGCCTGGCTGTGTCTACTTGCATTCAGCTGGGGGGCTTGAAAATGGGAGCTTGACGAGGTGCAAGGAAGTCCACTCAAGTACAGGGGCGAGCTATCACTTCTCAACTGTACATAGGTAGGCGAGGCTAACTTGCCCTCAGCACACGGGTCATTCCGCGCTCGCAAGCTTTACTACTTGTTGATTATCAGGCCCAGATAGGGAACTAACTAGGTAGCCAACCCTTCTTGCCCCCCCGGGTAACGGAAACCCTGAGACACGACACGCTCCTCGCTGCAGTGTTCAGTTATGTCGCACAACTTGTGAAACATTGAGGAACCACAAAGTTCAATTCACCCATCTACGCGGAACCGCAATTGGCAAGCGACTGAAACAAATCCATTCCAAAAAGAGGTTTCCCGCTTCCTCTCTTGGGGGTGCAACCCGTATCCAGCAACTCCTCTGGCCGGCTTGTATCAGAGGCCTGAGACAAGCAACCTCATGGCCTTGGCTTGCCTTTGCCCCCCCAGTCCCGGGGACTCGCTTGCAGCCCAGGTGACTTACTGACCCTCCCTCCCCTAGCCCAGCTGTGGAAACTTGGCGCGACTAATACCACAGCTAGCATGGAGAAGGGGTCAACTTGATGATCTTGATAGCCAAGGAGAGTAAATTCACAATCGGCTTTGCCCCTGTTGCGCGTGTGGTCCCTTTGGCTGAGCGTGGTATTCCCTTCGGGCGGCTTCGTTTAAGGAAGTACCCTGGGAAACGAATGGCACCCTGAGACATGACGTTATGGCATTGCAGAATCGTACGACGGGAGTGCCGCCCGTTGTGAACCCTTGTCTAGACGGTGACGATCAGAAGGTCGAGCCCAACGGCGGCAGCATCACGTCGCATAGGCGAGATGGACTTGTGAGTTTAGTCTTGTCTCTGTCTTGGCTCGACTTTTCGCAGTTGTCATCGCTTGCTTGATTGTATTGAATGGGGTAATAACAGAGAGGTCAGTCAGACATCCCGTCTTGTCCCCCTTATACCTCAAGAAGGAATCGTCTTGAGGCTCGCCAAATAGCAAATCTAGATAGGTAATCTCCAGTCCCGTGATGGTTGAACAACAGTCTCCTCGGGAGGTCCATGTTGAAAGTCAACTCTTTCATGCCAATGCTCTTCCCTAGCAACATCCAACAATAGCCAACTCTAACCTTGATTCTGTTTTGCTCAAGGTCCAGCGCCGTTGACGGTCAACTCCTCTAGCCGCTCCTTGAGCAAATGGTCAGGCTTGAGAGAGCCATTCGTTTCCGCCTCGCCGTTGACAGATGACTCCGACGGAGTCTCTCCACTCGTGAGACCCTTTCTGATGGCGAGGACGCTGTCAACAATGACGGCATCAATGCCCTGCTTGACTTGACGCTACAGAAAATGTCAGCTACTGTTGCTACTCGTAGATAAGGACGAAGCCACCTACCTGAACCATCAGAGGATCATTGTTCAACGTGCCGTAGCTGAAGCACACGATTCCGTTCTCCTTCACAACCTTAACCAGACGGGGACTGTTGATGAAGGGCTCGGCGGCGGAAACAATGCCGAGCAAGTTCCAGCGGCTTGCAAAGCGAATAGCCTCTTGGAGGGACGAGGCACGAACGTCGCAAACTTCGCAGCAGCCCGCGTCTGTGAGGAAGAGGATGGGGATGGACGGTTGCTTGTAGCTCAGGCAAAGACAAATATCGGGGTTGAAAGAGCTGAAGATGATGTGTCGTTCACCAGCCAGGTCGTATACCTTGGAAAGAACCGTGTCACAGAACGAGTTGAGTTCCACGGCATAAGTGTCCATCTCGTGTTCCTCGCTCTCGTGCAACATGGGGTACTTCATCTCTATATTGAACCCGATGTTTTCCGGCAGCTTGCGGAAGAGGTCCTCCAGGGTGGCAAAGGGGGCTTGGATGAAGTTGCCCCTGGAGTTGGCCTTGAAGCCCTTGGACTTGAAGTCACGGGTATGCTTCATGCGCTCGTCCATGTCCTGTAGCCCACTGCCAGCGAAACCCATCGACTGCGAGCGTGTCGGCGCAAGACTATTGCTACGCGCTCGGAAGCCACCAGGTTCGCCCTCAGCCACAGGCTTCGTCGAAGAAGTGTGACGAGGTTCCCGACGAGTGTCAGGGTTGATGTGCAGAAACTGCTCCAGGGTCAACGTATGAACAGGAGCGTCAATGCCTGTCTCGCTGACGAGGAAATCGTGGTAGATGACGGGGACGTGATCTTTGGTAAGCTGAACGTCAAACTCGACGTACTGAGCGCCAAGGTTGGCCGCAGCAATAAAGGAGGGCAGGGTATTCTCGCCAAGCTGAAGGGACTTGTTGGATGTGAGGTTCTTGCCCAGTCCTCGATGGCCGATAATCATGGTTGATGACATCTTCTTCCAGTAGGTCTGTCTTGAGGTAACCTCCATATTGGGGTGATGGAATGGGGTAATGACCAGGAAGTTGAAGTTGACGGTTCCGATAACATCCAAACTGCTGGACATGATAGGAACGCAAACATCGCCTTGCAGATTCATTCTTCGAGACCCCAATGTCGGCTTCACAGAAGACAAGAGAGCCACGGCTCGTCCAACCTTGTTCTGGTTGTTGCCAGAGTAGGTAGGAACAATGTCGAAGAGGAGCTTCACCTTGGTGGCGTCTTTTGTCATGAAAACAATAGGCTCCGTGGCGATGTTGTCGTGCACCGGGAGATCGATAATCGTCGGCTCACCCTGGGCTCCAGTAGCGGCCACGACGATCGACAAGGCAGTGTCGAGTTGGGTATTATGAGCTTCAGTGAGCGGGATGCGATCCAAGCTCACTGGCTCAACATTCTTCCGCATGTCCATAGACCCCAAGCTCACGAGAACAAGGCTCTCATCCGTTAGGTAACGGTGACCAAAACTCTTGACGGCCTCAGGGGACCGCGACACGCTTGAGGCGCCATTGGAGCGCCGCTCATCGATGGACGACATCTCTGAGGGAGTTGGCTGCAAGGTCTCGACAGGTCGGGATGGAGGCTCATCCTCAACTGTGTCGACCGCAAGGAGTCTTGCGATATCCATGTGGCCTCTCAAGGCAGCATGCTCTCTAGCGGTCCAGCCGGAGGAGTCTATGCGTGTGGTATCGGCTCCAGCCTCGACAAGAAGCTCAGCCACGTTGAGCTTGCCGTCCACAGCCGCAACATGGAGAGGAGTCCATGCATACGTGTTCTCCGTGGCCTCAAGGTCTCCCTTTTGGAGCTCGGTGCCCTTGATAATGATTCGAGCACACTCAGCGTGGCCAAATCGGGCTGCAACATGAAGAGCAGTCTCATTAGTCTTGTCTCTCCAGTTGAGGTCAACGCCGGCATCAACCAGCATCTGCACGATGGTGCTGTAGTTGGATTTTGTGGCAAGAGCCAGGACAGCTCCTGATTTGGAGATGGACTTGCGAATCTCAGCCTTTGACTCGCTGCTCCCCTGCCAGTTTTCACCCTGCAAGAGAGCTTGAGTTGTCAAAGGGTGACCTCCAACAACACTGAGGTGAAGCGGAGCACAACCGTCATGATCCTGCCACTCAGGCGTGTCAATGCCATCCTTGACATTGAACTGATTCCACTCCTGCATCTTGGCCATGATGATTTGACAGACCACCACGAATCCGAATTGGGCAGCGTAGTGAAGCGGCATTCGCCCGAAGGAGTCACGGCTCTTGAGCGCAACTCGCTGTTCTGGGCGCAGCTGATCAAGGAGATAAATGAAGAGCTGCACAACTTCATCGTCCTTGCCAAGAAGTTGGCTTTCTTTTGTGTTGAGTGCTTTGGCACCGGTTGCAGAAAATCCAGCCTGGATATGTTTGTTGCTAAACTGAGAGCCTGCAGGCACAGGGTAGGACTTTGATTCCTGGTCTCCGGGGTTCGACTTTGTGCGGCCAATATGAATGACAAGGCGATGAATACAGTTGCGACCATTGATGTCATCTGGTTCATCGAGGGTCTTGATATTAGAGAGCAGGAAGGCGATAGATGCTTTCGCCCGTGCAGAGATGGATCGCTGAAGGAGGTTCAAGAGGAGTGGCTTTGAGCCATCTTCAGGGCTCACATTGCTCTCCTTGAGGCCAGCCTCGAGTGCTGCAACATCATCGTTCCGGACCGCCTGATCAAGCGCGTCAAGCTGCGCCTGTGGCAGGTTTAGCAGTCCTTTCGTTGATGCGCGACCCAGAGAGCGAGTTGAGTGGTCAGACATGGCATCGTCAAAAGTCTGGGCCTCGGCCAAAACAGACATCCACTTGTTGATTTCAGTCAAGAGCCTCGCCGTGTTTGCCTCCTTGGCAAAAGGCTTTGGATCAACCTTGGTTGAAATGTAAGGGTGCTGTGTTACAAGGTCCGGGACCTTTTTGTCAAGCTTCTTTGTGATCTTGACAAAGCCTCTGCGGTTAATCTCACCAAACCACTGCAGGTTGCGCAGCTGGCTTCTCAGCTCGAGGAGAGCGCCCATAACTTCCTCAACCTCATCTTGGTCGAGAGTAGAGACGACATCGGGGGTGCGGCCATAGCGGTTGTAGAGGAGGTTCAGGCGGCGGCAGGATTCAGCGAGTTTCTTGTTGTAGAAAAAGTCGACATCTTCGAGGTTTCGGTCAAGGGCGAAAAAGAATTCTGCATGGGGAGTTAGGGGAGAGGCTCAGGGAGCGACACAAAGAGAGTCGTCAAAGCCGCCCACCTGCAGGGTCCACCTTTTCTCCATTCCTGGCCTTTTCTGCTGCAGCCTTTACCAGTTTCTTGAGGCCCTTGTAGTTGATGTACGAGGACGCCCATTCGGGGACCTGATTGCGCGGTAGGCTGCGTGAGTGGTGAGCGAGCTGAGCTGAGCTGCGGCGCTGATTCGCTGGCTGATACGAGGACTCACTTTCTGCCAAACTTCATGCTGCAAAGGTTGATGGGGGTACTCTTTCGCGTCGAGACTCAAACCTGCGCCAGAGAGTGAGAGAAGAAAATGAAAGCTTTTGCGATCAGGAGCAATGAGTCGCGTCAAGTTGGAAGGCGAAGGCCGTTGTGATAAGAGTTCCGGCGATTCGCCCCCAGGGTAGTCCGGCTGGGACAATGGAAGTTCCCAGACGAAGCTCGTGCTTCAAAACAGCTCGCCAATGGACAAATGTCTTTGTAATGCTGAACTGAACCGTCGCAGTGCCGCGCAGTACAATGATGTCAAGCCAACGTCCGGTAGTGATCAAGAATATCCGGTGGCTTCGATAAGAGAGGATGGAGCTTGTGACGTATAATCCATCGGCGTACGGCAACAGTCTTCGTCCTCGATCTCGCGACACAGCTCGAGAGGGACAAAGTGAGATGGAGGAGGGAAGAGGAGGAAGACGAGCCCAGGATCCAGACAGATTTTTTGTTAAGCCGACATTGCCTTGGAGAAAGCAAAACAATTCGTGGGTTGGATTGTGAAAATGGGAACAGCTGGAGCCCTTTCCACTTGTTTGGGATGAACTCCATGTGGGGGAAGTACTGGACTCCATCTTCCAGGCTCCAGGGCTCACGGCGGTACCTTTCCACTGAGATACAAACTCCAAACTCTGGAAGGGTGCGAGGGGGGAGGGCGTGCCCCTAGCTCCGCTGGAGTCCATCCTGCCAATCCAATTGGCCCCGTGGACCCTCCATCCCTCGTGACTGGATGACGGCGAGTCGAGGAGCATCCACTCGACTCCTAGCCCAGGGCGCATCGTGACCCTTGGAGGGTCCATATCTTCAGCCGGGAACCTGTCAGAGAGGGAGGCTGGGACCTGCGATACAGTGCTAGCTGACGAGGAAACTTACTATAGAAACTATGCCCCGTGAGACTGCAGACCGCCATGTCCCAGAGAGCCCTTTGTCGTGTCAAATCCACTGTGCCGTACCACGATTGCTCGTGACCCTGGACGCTGGTGGCGGCGAGGGCGGCGCCTCCGGCTGCGGGGGACCATCTAGGTAGGTAATCAAGGGATCTGCTCGTGGTAGGCGCAGGTGCCGAGGTAATCAATTCAAGGGTTTCGCAAGGCAATGCGAGTTAAGCTGGTTGGCAGGTGTTGATACAAGAAAAGTCATTCATATGTATGCTGGGTAACGTCTACCCAGCCACGTGTAGCTAAGTTTACATCCAATGCGGCTCAAATGCCATATCAACTTCCCTCGACAATCAATGTACAAACGAGAGGGGTCGCCCATCTCCGTCTTTTGTCCGCTCAAACCAATCCCGCCCACTGCCCCTGCTCCAGATATGCCGGTCGCTGATCCGGTACTGGCCATGTGATCAGCCTCCTTGGCCTCGCCCTCAAATGTGCTGGCCCAAACTGTCCAGGCGTTCTGCTTATCCGCCCAGCCGACATTGCTATCGGTTCTGGAAGAACGACGGCTGTCTTCTGATCGCGAAGCCATGCCTTGGCCTGGTTTTTAGCCTGATTCTTCCTTGACTTCTTCTGCTTCTTGGCTGCCCCATCAGCCCTGTTGTTGCTCGGAAAACCCTCGCACTCCATCACCGCCTCCAGCACACGCCTCGAGATCGAGAGTTGTGACAGAAAACCAATCAGCTCCTGATTGAGCTTCAATGTCTGCTTGGTTGCCGTGTTTCCAATGTGCAGAGCCATTGACTCGCGGAACTGGGGGCTGAAATCTGGATAGAGGAGTTTACTCTCAATAGAGCGCGTTGTCCTTTCCACAAAAGCCACCTCCTTCCAGAGAGCCTCTATTTGTAGCAACCTGCTCTCTGAAGAGTGGACGAGCTGAGTTGTTGAGCTCTGTAGCTGAAGTTGTGAAGTAGAGTCGACCGTCGCTAGAGCCTCCAGAAACTGGCGGAATCCCTGAGTTGAGATGGACAGGTTATCCAGAGTTGACTCGGACACTTGACCACCAGAAGTTCTCAGACCAACAAGGTCAAGGAGGACATGCAGCCGGCTGATGAGATAGGTAGTGCTCTCGTTACGATTCATCAGCATGGATTGCCATGTGTTTGGGCAATTCGTGAAGCCTTGAATCAGACGCACAGCAGCCTTCCAGTCAAGAGCGAGGATGCACTCGTCAAACAATTGCTTGATCGTGTTCGTGCCAAGCACAACGTTGGCCTTCATGCATGACACGAAGAAGAGTGCAGCCTGGTCGAATAACTTGAAATGAAGAAGACCATCAATCACTGCCTCGATGATAGGCTTGGTAAGAGGTGCGTGCCCCCAGATCCAATCACCTGTTTGGGTAGATGTCTTGTTACTCATTCTTTTTGCCTTGGGTGGGGCAGTGTCAGTGACATGTCTGCGACCCAGTTTGGCTCCCGTTTCTGTATCAAGGCCAGTAAGGCACGCAAGAGCGCGAAGGAACCTTCCATGGTTCTGGGAGTTCTTGTAGTGGTTCAAGATTGCCACGAAAGTAGATGGCGTTGGCTGGACGCGTCGGTAGTAGAAGAATGAGTTGACCAGGGCCTCGGAAATATACTTGTGCCCTTGCTTGTCAAAGGCAACAATTAAGGTGTTGAGCGTGTGCATATCAGCTGGGTACGCCGACACAAGCAAATTGTAGCACACCCTGCCAACTTTTTCCTTTAGCCTGAGATCGGGGGAATCAACCACTTCTCTGAGTCGTCGGTTCAAGGTGATTCGGTTTCTCCTAGCTCTGGCAGGGTCGATCGAGTCGAAAGTATAAGAGACGCCCTCGTACGCCAAATGGCGAGCCTCATAGTAGCTGGGGCTGGAGGATGTTGATTTGTCGTGAGCAGCAGCGCGGTCCAGGAGTTGTGTGACAAGATGAACAATTGTCCGAGAGTCGTTGTGAAGATGTTTCTGGTTTAACGGAGTTCGGTGAGGAAGAAATTGATCAATCTCCTCGTCCTTTATAGCTTGCTCAAGGCGTTCGTAGTCTGTCTGCCTCAGAGCAAGCATTGCTGCTTCATCCGGGCATTGATAATAGTCGGCTTGCAGGCGGTTCAAAAACTCGGAAACGCGTATGGTAACAGGCTTGTCGATCTCTTTCATATACGGTCGGTTCGTGTAGATATCCTTGAGAGATTGCCATAGAACATCCATCTGGCTGAGGCTCAGTTCATCCTTTTGGGTAAGGTTGGTTGTAATTCGCTTCGTCTCGAGGGTTCGGAGCATCTGAAGCTCGGCCAATTCCCGCCGCGTCTCCTCCAATTGGCGATCCAAGTCTTGCCTGCGGTCCTCCTTCTTCACGGCATCGACGACAGCTGCGGTCGCAAACATGGAGCTGTAGCATGCTGTAAAGATATCGGCAAAGGTGACTTTGCGTGGTCGAGAGGCAGTCGTCACCCGTCGGCCGAGGGCGCTGACGGCGGTTTCGCAGACCCGGCATCCGCAGCGGTGAGCCTGGCCGGCTCTCGACCATAGAGTCTGCATGATGGAAATGCGATTTTCGGTCAAGACATCGCTTGAGGGTGATTGAGGCGTGGGCTGACGGCTATCGTTCAATTGAGGTGTTTCGCGGATCCGGAAGCAAGAAATTGGCCAGTCACGGATGGTTCGATTATCCAGATCACGTGAAGGTCTCCCGACGGCCCTCCGACTGCTATTCGCACACCCCACCACCCCACCTTCGTCACTTGGAACCTGACGCAGCTGGATTTTGTTCTCTGTGCTCAACACACTCTGCGATATTCCATCTTGCTGCTTAGTTCATTTCTGTTTTTTGTTGTTACTGATCTGCTCATACCTCTCAACATGTTCGCTCTCTATCTCACCGCCGAGTTGCAAGGGTACGCCAGACAAGCTTGTGGACGCAACCCAACTGAGCTTCGCTGATGAGGGGCAATGACAGGGTTACCAACTTGCGCCCTGACGACACTCAAGACAACCCTTTCTGGTACATGTTCAAGGTCCAGTGTACTTCTTGTCGTGAGGTCCACGCAAACCATGTTGGCGTGAACCGATTTGTATGTCTTGACTCGTCTTAGCTTCTTGAGTAACTACTCATCACCCCTAGGAAACCAATGAGATGAGTGGAAGTAGAGGAGAGGCCAACTTCGTCTGGAAGTGCAAAAACTGCAAGGTAATCATTTCCATACACTCTTATTGCCTCTTCATCTAACACGATCCCAGCGAGAGTCGTCGGCATCCATCAAGGCTGCACCAGCCCCCTACGAACAGAGTGAGCCGGCGAAGGCTCAGAAGATCATCGAGTTTGACTGCCGAGGACTCGAATTCACCGAATTCAAGGCCGAGGTGAGTAAACATTCAGCCCTCTTATATTATGATGTCGACTAACATGATCTGCAGGGCGAGTGGCTGGCAGATGGTGCCGAAACCAACACCAAGTTCAACGACATTGACTTGGTGGACGGTGAGTGGTTCGACTACGACGAAAAGGCGAATGAAGAGGTCAGCATCAACGAGATCAAGTGGGAAATTCGTCGTGCCTAAAGTTACTTGTCGCTTCTGAGCAGTTGAGTTGGCGTAGGGGTTGATGTTTTTGGGTGAGGTTGTGGTTTGGGGTGTTGAACAAACGGGCGAAGGCTTAGTTGGGGACGGAGTTTTGAACAAAGTCGCAAGAGAAAATGGAGCCGAGTTTATGGCTCTTAAAATGAATCAACATTAGATGAGAAGCCACACTTGAGAGTCTTTGAAGTGCGAAGTTGGTTTATAGTACCATGTTCCTTGCCTGATGAAGCTTGTGGTTGTGTGCAAGGGAGGAAGAGCCAATGGGGTTGGGTGATCTCAGCAGACCCACTTTCTAAATCGGATCGCCTTCACGTCAAAGCGTGTGTGTCCGCAAAGGTTCTGCTGAAGCAGCGACAACTTCAAACTTCGACAACATTCAAAGACAATATTCTCCGAGAGATTGTGCAATCCTCAACCTCAAGAAACAATGGCTCTTTCTGAGCTTCCAGGAACGGTCGACTTCCTCACCGATGCAGCACACCTCCTCCGCATGACAGCTCCAGAAACCTCAGCGCACCTCATGAGCGTTCGCGGTCAGCTCCTCTTCCAGCAAGGGATCCCGCCATCCGATGTTCAACGCCAACATGTATGTGGCAGATGTGGTCTAATCATGATCCCAGGCCAGGGAGCTACTCTAAAGGTTGACGCGCGAAAAGCCATTCGAAGAAAGGCCGAGGGCGCCAAGTCAACCAAATCAACCCCTGAGGTCCCTCAGCCTTCAGGCCCTTGCAAAGTTTTTCACTGCAATAGCTGCCAACAGGAGACAAAGATATCGCTTCCACCTCCGGGACCTGCCACACGACGCAAGGCTGCGACCCAATCCAAGGTTAAGAAACCTGTTGCTCCCGAGCTACTTAAGCCAACTGCAAATGCTAGCAGCAAGAAGAGGGCCAAGAATCGGAAGGCCGGGCTGCAGGCGCTTCTGTCAGGGCAAAAACAGCAACCAACCAACCCGCTCAGTCTCGCTCATTTCATGAAATGATCATGTTGTCAACCAGACAGAGCCCGTGATAACAAGTCGCCACGGATGAATCTAGGCCCGCCTCGCTCAGTCAGGCCGCGACGCAGAGCATCCCGAAGATTCTAGCGCCTGCGCCCACCAAAACTCTGCGCTGCAGCCCCATGACATAACCACCGCCCACCCACTGTGGCTTGGGCATTTCAGTTGCCCCTCCAAAAATTTCATGAACCCCTCCATCGGATCAGGACCCAACACGCTTTTGCAAAGAGTCACGATTCGAGCCGAACAACAATGACGACCGACGACGTGAACAAGCAGACTCCTCAGGAGTTCTTTGAGACCATCGGCAACAAGGTCAAGAACCTTGCGCCTACTGCCGATGGCGAA
Organism: Fusarium falciforme; assembly: GCF_026873545.1. NCBI lineage: Eukaryota > Fungi > Ascomycota > Sordariomycetes > Hypocreales > Nectriaceae > Fusarium > Fusarium falciforme. The sequence continues at coordinate 1,396,035 of NC_070544.1, read as the reverse complement.
CAACATGACGACGACGAGCGGGCTGTTGAAGAAATTGAGTCGCTTTGCATGAACTGCGGCAAGAATGTGAGTCGAAATCTCTCTCGAGCCTTGCGCAAAGATCAGATACTAACGCATGCTTCTAGGGCATGACCCGAATGCTCCTTACCGCGATCCCCTACTTCCGCGAAATTGTCATCATGTCCTTTTCCTGCGAACACTGCAACTTTCAGAACAACGAGATCCAGGCTGCTGGAACCGTCCAGCCCAAGGGCACACACTACGAGCTGCGCTTGACTGCCCTCGCCGACTTTGCGCGACAGGTTGTCAAGTCGGATACTGCCACCGTCAAGTTTATCGAGCTGGACCTCGAGATTCCCGCTGGCCGCGGCCAGCTGACAAATGTCGAGGGTCTTTTGACGACTGTCATTGATGATCTCGAGCTGGGACAAGAGGCGCGAAAGGAGCAGGCTCCCGAGGTGTACATCAAGGTCGCCGAGATCATCGCCAAGGGCCGTGCCATGCTGCTTGGCGACTCGTTCCCCTTCCGTGTCTGGGTCGACGACCCTGCTGGAAACTCTTTCATTGCTCCCGACCTGAAGGACGGTGTGGGCAAGTGGGAGAAGCACGAGTATGCCCGAACTCCCGAGCAGAACGCTGCATTGGGTCTCTCCGACTCCGACCCCAGCGCCGGCCAAGAGCACCAAAACCCTGGCTTGACTGCTGATGGCGAAATCATCCCCAACGAGGTCTACAGCTTCCCTGCCACATGCCCCGGCTGCATGCACCCTTGCACTACACACATGAAGATGGTTGACATTCCCCACTTCAAGCAAGTGGTTCTCATGTCGACCGTGTGCGATGACTGCGGTTACCGGTCCAACGATGTCAAGACTGGTGGTGAGATCCCTGAGCTGGGTGAGAAGATCGTTCTCGATGTCAAGGATAGTGCCGATCTTGGCCGTGACATTCTCAAGAGTGAGACATGTGCGCTTGAGTGCCCCGAGCTTAAGCTCCAGGTCAACCCCGGTACCCTTGGTGGTCGCTTCACCACCGTTGAGGGTCTCTTGACCCAGGTCCGCAACGACCTCCACTCCCAGATCTTTGAGGCCGACGGCTCTGGCCAGGGTGGTGACTCTCTCGCTGCCGAGGAGAAGAGCCAGTGGGATGAGTTCTTCGACGGCCTCGATACCGCGATCCGGGGAGAGAAGCCCTTCACCATCATCCTCACCGATCCCTTCGCCAGCAGCTACGTCCAGCCCCTGGTAGACCCGCCAAAGCCTGACCCCAGCATCCACCGTGAGAACTACACCCGCACAGACGAGGAGGAGGAGGAGCTTGGTCTTAAGGACATGAAGCTAGAGAACTATGGTGAGAAGGAGGAGGAGAAGGATGGAGATAAGAAGGAGGAGGAAGCAAAGAAGGAGACGGAGCAAAGGTAGCAGTGGGCAAGAGGTTCCCAATTTTAGAAATTCCAGAGTATAGACGACGCAATGAGTAAAAGTTTAACGAGTTAATTCACTGATACCGACTTTGCTTATTGTGACTCAACTGCTGCCAGAGCAAACCTGGGTGTCGCGGCCAGACAGAATCACGGCAAAACCAAGATAGATGCACATCACTTGGCATAATAATGGATGTATGTACTCATTACGTGATGTGCATTCCCGCGCACCTGACTTGATTGTCTCAAGAGAGTAGGGTAGTTAGATCAAAGGTCACCTGGCTGAACCCTATCCCACCAACTTACATATTTTCGTAGCATGTGAATAGAACCTCTCAACTTGAAACCAAGATACTTCGAGTGTGCTTCTCCCTTGCAAGAAGAGCTCAAGTTTCAGCAACTTGTAGCAACATGTCTGTGACGCATATCTATCATGCGAGTCAGAGTTGCAATTATTAGAAGAGACACGGTTGCACCTTGCAGCTTTTTCTGCTGCTCCAAGATTTCTATGATATACCTAGTTAACAGAATAGTTGCCAGGAAGGGCGTACTCAGTGGAATCTCTTCATTATCGAAGATGATCTCCTGAATATCAGCTTGTTTAGGGATTCCTAACTCACGCCGGAATAACCAAACCAATGCTTGAAGAGCTGAACAGCCTTCTCATCTCGTTGTCAGTTGACCATTGAGAAGAAATTGAAACTAAGAGAGCCTAAGATCAGCTATAAGAACAAGACTTGTGATATATCTTGTCCAATGTCATTGAGACAACCGGTTCCGAACCAGTCTGTGATAAGGATAAAATAACCCATACTGGAAAAGTAATTCATATTCAAAATTAAGTCAGTATTAATTTCAGGAACTCTTTCATCATAGAAAACGGAGAAAGGGACCATTAGACTCCTAGCCTTTCCCTCCTAGAGTTTTACGCGCGTTTGATGTATCATTTAGTTAGGTCAAGTTTAATGCAGGTTACCGATGAAGAGTAAAATATGAATTCAATCCATTCAAAGCAAAAACTGATGGTTATATAAAGTTGTGGAGTGGTTAGAAAGAGATGCTCTCAAACAACAGTGGCCTGCTTGTTCCTCATTAATCCAAACATCTGAACGATCTCCACCCAGAAACCAACAGGAACCTCCTCAAACGAAGCCTCGTAGGCGTCAATCTGCGGCTTCTCCCACACGAGGTCAGCCTCAGAGGCCTTGACAAACTTGGTCTTCTTGGTAAACTTCCAGCCGAAAAATGTGATGGGCGCAACCAGCACCATGGTGTAATATGTGAAGAAGCCGTCAACGGTGAAGTTGCCGGGTAAGAAGACGCTGTAGCCGTACACGCAGACGACGCAGGTCAGGAAGATGGCCGAGATATAGGATCCGTAGGGCTGGAACCAGCCACAGTAGGGGAGGGTCTTGCGGTCGAGGCCCTGAGCTTTGCAGGCGTTGTAGAAGAAGATGTAAGTGACTGAGATGACGATGTGGTCGATGATTTGGGCCGCAGTAATGATGTTTGTGAGCCATGTGAGGACGACGACAGAATCGTTTGAGACGGCCAGGAATGCCAAGAAGGGGAACAGCATGACGATTCCCAGACAGTAGATGGGCAGACCGAAAGACGTGCACTTGAGAAGAAATCTAGGGGCTTGGCCCTCAAGAGCCAGACCGTAAAGACTTCGAGTGCCATAGTATGTCAGGGCGTTTCCAGCTGAGAAGATGCTGGACACCAAGAGGGCGTTGGTGATGTGAGGTAGGACTCCAATGCCAAGGTTACCCATGGCAATGACATAGGGAGAGGCAGCTCCGGTTCCAGCACCCTCACCAGTTCCGCTGACAATACCAACAAGGGTAGAGTCGTTATAGGGGAGAACAATGCCAACGCAGACGGCCGAGAGGATAAAGAAGATGCCGAACCGGATGTAGGTGGTCTTGAAGGCGTTCTTAAGGTATCGACGAGGCAGCTTGGCCTCTCCTGCGATCATAGACACATACTCGGGGCCCACAACTGTGAAAGCTGCAATCCAAAGTGAACCCAGAAAGCCTTCGAAACGTCCGAGGTCGCCAGTGGTGATATACTCGGCAAAAGCCCCTGGATTCTGCCAGTGTCTGAATCCATACGCATCTTTGGCTGGATTTCCTCCTACCATTGTGATGAATGTGAAAAAGAAGAGGATGAAGAAGAGGAGGACCTTTCCGAGGGAAAGCCAGAATTCAGCTTCGCCGAACCATCTAACGGCGCCGACGTTGATGACACTTGGATGAACAAGTTAGCAGGCGATGTCACGGTAGGAAAGGATAGAAAAGACTCACCCATAAAGTACGATGCAAGCAGCTACAACAACAGCAACGGGTATATCATCTCTCCAGAATTTCAAGACGACATTGAGGGCCGAGATTTCAAAGGGGACCAGGAGGGCTTCGTAGAGGAAGAAGTTCCAGCCAACCATGAAACCAAACGACTCGTCAACCCAGCGACCAGCCATGCGAATAAAAGCACCAGACACAGGCATAAACGTCGCCATCTCGGCCATGGAGTTGTTGACCAGGCCCACCATGCACGAGTACAAGGTATAGGCCAGCAGCAGACTCGCAGGGCCTCCGTGGGCTAGACCTGTGCCGATGGAGACGAAGACGGCCGTGCCAATGGAGCCTCCGATGGCGATGAGTTGGATCTGACGGTTACCGAGACGACGGTGTAGCTGGCTCGTGTATGTGACGCTGCCATTGAGGACGCTGCCACCACCGGTTGTGGTCTGTGGTTCGAGCTTGGTGTCGGCGATGCTCGACGCGTCGACGGGGGGTTTCTCGTCGTAGGTGTCCATGATATGGAGACGAAGTAGGTTCAACAAGAGATAGAGAAGGGGAGAAGAGAGGAGTGATGATCAGCAAGAGAGAGTAGTAAAACGGTCGGGGTACGGCTGGGTTTAAATGTCCATGACAAGACATGAGCCATCCCTCTAATCAGTCCCGGGACAATGGACTAGACTGACTCGAAATCTCCTCCCCCGCAGATCCAAGCCTATCCACAAGTGTGTCTCCGCTTCCCCAGAGCCTGGGGTAAAAGAAGGTTGCACCAAACAGAGTCGAGGCCCAGACCCTGGTCATTCATGATACTACAAGGATTTCCTCCAGCCGGACTCCCCGTTTGGTTCTTTCTCTTTATCTCTTTGAGTGCGCGAAGGCTCCCAACGCGTACCGGACAGGGGTTTGATCCAATCAAAATGGAGCTTACGAGAGGTACTTCTTTTCCCACCTAAATTCTATGGTGATATAAGTCAAAGCAGTACGATGAGTTACATAGTGCAACATTGCAAAGCTCACAGCCGTACCTTAATTTGGGCACCTTCCTTTTCCCCCTGTTCCCGTCAATCTCCCCCAACGCCTTCTCTTTTGCTTGTGACCTCACAACACCACAGCGATGGCCCTGACAGGCGTGACAGGCAGAGCGCTTGGTGCGGCCTCGATAGCTGAGCTTATGGCCCGGGTGATTGAGGTCTTCGTTGCCGGCCCTGTATCTCTTCCTTCCATGAAAATCGGGACTGAAGGTCGCGATGAGGGCATCTACAAGGCAGCCTCGCCACGCCTCTTGCGACTTGTATCTCTTCCAACTTGGGCTGCCGTGAAGTTGAAGAAGATAGCTGTTGATGAGGGCAATGTCAAATAAGAAGGTCCAGGCTAGAGCCTGCCAAGGGCCCCGACGAACGCGGTGATCATAGCCTAGCGATGCCCTCAGTTGGTCTCCTCGGTCCATATGATTCATTTCGTCGTTATAAGTAGCAGCAATAGAAGGAATCTCGAATTGCTTCACAGCTTCCTTACCAAAAAAACGCTATATCGGCCGTGCCCGGGCTTCTATTGTATTTGGCCTCTTCCTCTTCCGGTTGACGCGTTCATCGCCCTTGAATACAGAAGTCAGGAAGAGCACGAGGGCGTTATCCTTCCACGCGATTTGGTTGACCTGCCAAGCCAAGGGACAAATTAGTAAGGGAAATACAGCTAAATCTGTCTGAATTCCTTGCCTTGTGATCAACTGTTGGGGCCATTCGAAGCTCGCTAAACCGAAGAAGGTTACGGCCGGCAGTGTCATCGACTTTGAGCTGTACGAAGGGCTTGAAGATACCATAGTTGCGGCGGGCTGTGCCTGTGGCCCCGTGACCTAGCCGTCGAAGATGTGTGAAGAGATTCGCCGATGAGAAGAGGTTATCGATGAAGACGTGATATCTGGCTTTTGGCAGCTTATTGACTAGGGTAACGACCACGCTTTGAGTCGGATTGAGAGGCGTATATAGGTCCTTTCGTCTCTGAATGCGTAGTTGACGAGAAAACTGACTCTTCTTCCTTGGCTGCCGGCGCGGCTTCTTGGGGAGACCAACAGGTCCGTATCTCTTCTTCGGCTGGTGCCAAATCCACCGTAGGAAGAAGCCCTTCTGGGCCATAACCTAGGTCTTAAAGCCGAGGGGCGTGGGTTTATTTGGGACCTTCGTTGTCTCGTATGACCTCCCTGTGAAGCGGGTCATATACTCATCCACAGCGATATTCGTGCCCGGGCTCCATAGCTCGAGAGACGCCGCTTGTAGGTGCTCAGACCAGTCATCTACGGCCTTGAAGACCTTCGGAAGGCCTGTATCGGCGAGGTTGAACGGGTTGAAGACTCGTAGGTGCCGTTGAAGAAGCTGGAACCTGTCGAATGTCATATATCGAATAATCGAGTGGTTAGGGCCTTGATGCCCCTGATGAGAAGTCTCCTAATGGGCGTGGAGCCTTGGTTCCTTGTGAATTCCTATGTAAATCAGGATAGCAAGCCATACGTATACCTCGGCGACGGAGGTGTTATGCCAGCCTCTAAGCCGGGCTGCCGGGCGTAACTGACGGTCTCGGAGCAGGCTTGCAACCTAGCTATTGGTATATTGGACCTATCTTTTAACTAAGGAATAAGGTAGGAAGAGCTGGAAGAGCTGTAGGGGCGTATGGGGCAGTGGCTTGACCTCAAAGTCGCGTGAAGGCATCTCCATTGGAAGGAAGTAAGCCCCGCAGGTTGTGGCCGGGCTGAAGACCGGCCGGCACGTGATATCGTTGGGCTGCTCGCGGCGGCTATTTTCCTCTGTGATATAGCTACTTGAATCAGAGGCGTTAAGTGCCTCGCCGGGAATTGATTGAGAAGTCATAGGTCTCTTCAAAATGATTTCTATGGTGTTTTGGCTGTAATTCCTTTCTGAGAGACCTTCCCGTACCCCGCCCGTACCCTCGTCATTACGTGAGAAAAAGTGGGTCCGGTACGCGTTGGGAGCCTTCGCGCACTCAAAGAGATCCCCCCGCTTGTCTATGAGGGCAGTGCATCTCTATCCCGCCTTACCCGGATTAGATACGTTTACCGGATTCGCCATCTCCAACGGTTCCCCCCTGGGAGGACAACGTCATGGTGGAGAGTTGGCTCATGCTATCCATCATGACCCAACAAGAAGCCCGGAATGATACGACTAGTCTGTAACAGGGCATTTTACCCCGTCTAGGTCAGTGTTTTTAGCCTTTTGCCAAGTCTCGACTGGTCTGTGTATATCACGCATCCTCCCTATGGTGTTGAGTCTGATAGTAATGGCCCGACACCATCCCGGTCTCTAAATCGCTACCTGACTGTACAGGAGAACTACATGTTTTCCCCGTTTATCATGCTGAGCGAATGTATCATTAACGTATCTTGTCAAATCCACAGATAACGGTCTCAAGCGGCGGGATTGGGGCATTACCGTATCACAGCTACAACACTACCTATTGGTTCTACATCCCAGCATGAACTCACCATGGCGCCACAAAGTTGATTTGAGGGGACCTGGAGGGAGAAGCTTAACCAAGTTGGTTCCCTCCGCTTTCTCCTTTCAGTTCTCCGATCTTTCTCCAAGCCCTCCACATGATTCATGAGCTGAGCATGATGGCTGTCCCCCTTGTTCGCGTGGCGAGCTTGGGGAAACGCAACCTCTCCAAGACGTCGATCAAGGGTCTTTTTCATGAAACTACAGTTGTTTAAACACAATGGTTTTTGGTGTAGAAACAATCAAGACATCTGAGTGTGCTTTGGACCGAGTCAAGACACCAAGGTGGCAAAGCACCTCGATAAGAAGAAATTCCCTCGCCCCTTTTCCACTAGGGGACACCAATGCTTTTTGTCTCTCATCAAGTAGATTCCCTGTCTCATCATCATGAGCTGGTGAAGCGGTTCCGACAATGGAAGTTGACCTGCCCGTCTCCTATTGGCTGCTCGGTGTTCACATCCGATCCCTGACGGCTAGAGAAAAAGACGATTGGCTAGTTCCCGGCAAGGCTTCAAGGATAGGTTCGGCTCGGCTAACCGCTTTGGATGGAGTGTCGGATGAGAAGCCGACCCGGATGATTCTTGTTCTCGGGAACTTGATCGGGTTTTCTTTCAAGTCACGGCCTCGGATCTTGGACTCGACCCGAAAGTCCTTTAAGGACGCTTGGTCGCCCATGTTCCTCGGGACGTCGGGTTGGAGGGAAGGATGGGCTTCCCGTCGAAGAGATGACCACCTCCCCTCAGCCACTTTTCCTCCCCAGGAAACCTTTCGACAAATCTTGCATGCTCTGCTTGGTATCAAAAGCGATATTCGGAGCCATAGATAATGGTACGCGATCAATACGAGGGGTGGTTGCGAAGCAGTGGTGTAAGAGTGACAAGAGCTGGACAGACATATTAATATTATTATGATTCTTTTTTCATTTCTGGCTTGAATGCTGTCTCCATTTTTGCCCTGCGATTCTGAGGCCAAACAACACTTTCTCACAGAGAAGGAGCTTAGGTCGAGGAGACATGGTCTTGGAGCAGAGGTACAAAAGTGGCTGCATACGGAGGCGCGTGACAGGACATGATACCGTTGATAAGTGTGGGGGAGGGATCAACAATGGACCAAAGACACTAAGATATGATGGCCTGCAATCGAACCAGATTACGCAGGTTAACCTATTCAGATAGCTCAGGACATGTGAGTGTCGGTTCCTCACACTTGGGCTTTGCCATTGATCGTTCAACTTCTCCCTCATAGAGATGAAAGTGTGTCAAGGCGCAAAGAACACAGTTCTCGATGCAATGGCAGCACTCAAACCTAATTCTGTGAAAGACCGCAACGTAGAATTGGACCGCGATCTTGGATATCAAGTCGAGAATCAACGTCTCCCCCTCCCTAACTGCTTCGAACTATCCCATACATAGCAAGCACCATATCAAATGCCGTGGACTAATGCCCCAATGATAGCCTCTGCGGGGGGATCTAGACTGCGGGAACTATATCCGAACTCCACCCCCTTATCAACGACAGCATTTCCCAACTCGATCAAGCTGACGAATAGGAGACTCCTACACCCCAGGCGTGACCAGGAACCAGGCCCCTAGCTTATACTCCCTAAGCTCTGTCACTCTCCTTTTGGAAACTCTCCTGTGTCGGTATCTATACCCCCCAGATTTGGTCACTTGACTGTTGGTTGATGATTAAATCATGATTTCTCCCGAAGCGACACACAGTCTCTGCTCGTTTCCCGCGGGAAAGCCACTCTGCTCTAACCCGTGGGTGTTGATCTTGGCTATTGGTCACGCTCACCATGCCTACGTCCGAGATTCGGGCGTTAGCCTACCTCTTGGCGGAGCATCTATAAATATAAAATACCCTTCCTCCGTCCCCAGGTCTTGTTATCTTGATCACTTCACCTCAACTCCACAAGGACAACCCCCTATCTCAAAGATATCCTAACAGCACATCCCGATAACAACATCCCGTTCAAAATGCCCAGCGCAACCTACGAAACTCCGGCCCCCTTGCCCGCTCGCAAGCCCGCCCCCTTCGTCGTCGGCCCTACCAACAAGACCCCCCTACGCCCAACCACCAAGCTTCCCCAGGATGTCATTGACGCCGCCCGTGCCATCCCCGCCGAGGACTTTGACGCCCGCAAGCACGTCTGCTTTGAGCCGCCCAAGAGGACCTACACCATGAAGGAGTGGGGGTATGAGAACCAGGGCGTCTCCCATATCGCTGGCTCCGACCCCTTCCCCCTCTTCACTGAGGCCGCCGTCAGGCAGGTCCGTCGCGAGCTATTCAGCGAGGAGGTGCTCAGAACCTGCCAGTATGCCTCGACCTTTACCAAGAACCAGATCCGAGGCTACTCTCAAGAGTGAGTGAGCTCCCCTCCCCGGAGATTCCGAGCTAAACCGTGATGCCAGGATGGCCCCCTTCGCCCATGCTCTCTGGAAGAGCCCTGAGGTACTAGAAGCTGTCTCCGAAGTTGCTGGTATCGATCTCGTCCCCTTTGAGTACGAGGTTGGCCATGCCAACCTCTTCTTCAGCGACGGGGACGAGACCAGTGACAAGGGCAATGACAGCGTCGGCTTCTCGTGGCACTACGACAGCTTCCCATTTGTCTGTGTCACTATGCTCTCCGACTGCAGTGAGTTGACACCGAGGCTCTAGCTATGTACGCACTGAGTGACTGACGTTCTTGTAGCTGGAATGGAGGGTGGTGAGACTGCTGTTCTCACTGGCAGCGGCGAAGTCCTCAAGGTCCGCGGTCCTACTATGGTGTGTCGACCCTAGATGCTGACCCTACTCTCTACTAACTCAACTCCAAGGGAACTGCCGTCATTCTTCAAGGCCGATACGTCAAGCACGCCGCCCTCAAAGCCATCGGCAAGGAGAGAATCTCATTCATCACAGCCTTCCGACCCAAGTCGCCATTCGTCAAAGACGAGCTCGTCCTCACAGGCTCCCGTCTCATCAGCAACCAGTCAGAGCTGCTCTACGACTACTGCACCTACCGTGCCGATATCTTGGAGGAGCGCTTCCGCGATCATGCCAAGAAGCTGAGGGATGCCCGGGCCGCGGGAGTCAAGTTCAGCCCCGATGCTGTGAGAGAGTTTATCCAGGAGCAAAAGGAGATGCTCGAGGCGGCTTTGTTGGAGATGATTCCTATCCACGATGTTGTAGAAGTTGAGTAAGGGTAGCCTTTGGGGTGATATAGCCTACGAGATACATCATGACAATCAAAAAGCGTGTGATTTCTTCAAGTCCTTACAGAGCCAATCCCCCGTGAGTTGTGATTTCCTGAGGTGACTATCACAAAGGTACAACTGACTACCGATAGAGAACTCAAGGAATACCCGAAGGAGATGCAAGCCTCCGGCACCTGAAACTGCTTCCGGCGGTGTCCAAGTGGAGGCGCCGGTCTTGGAGTCCGGTTCCCGTAGCGGCGCCGGATAGAAAGACCGTAGTCTCGGAGACCGGTTAGCTTAGCCGATCTACGCGAGCCGGGAAGATAAGGCACTTGAGGGGGAAGCAGGATTATGGCTAGGCCAAAAGCAGCGTCCAGGATGAGCCTGTTTGAGTTATCTTCTTCACCCAGGCAACCAAGAGAGCATTCAATGTATATGACGTAGTCTGCAAGAAACATTCCTCTCTCACTCCTCCAGTTTGAGGCATGAGAAATTTGATTTCCATCTACGGCACAGTTGATAACATCTGATGGTCCACGGGACGAGTTGTTCTGTCACAGAACCGTTGTGCTCTTTCACACAGCAGGAGGTCGTGTGAGGGTAATGTTTTTAGACAGTGCCCTTGAGTTCCGTTGATATGCCCAGTTGTTCGTTTTTGTTTTTGTTTTCTTACCTTCTCTAACTCGGTTCTCGTGGTTACAAATCGCACGGCTAGCTATGGCTTCATCCGCGTCCAGGTGAGATTCTGTCTCGGGAACGTGGACGAGTAAGCGAGGCCGATGTGGAAGAGTCCATTACCTTCTCAAGAATATAGACAGTTTATCCAAGTTGGCTCGAAAGATTCGCTACGTCTGGATAGAATAATTTCTAGCTGCTGCTCTAACTAACACACCGGTTAGGCCACATCTATCCATGTAGTTAGTGCTTTGTGTTCTAAGTAAGTTTCTATATCGTTAACTCGAGACGGACTTTGAGCTTCCAGGCTCGGGCATAGCTTTACCATGTGGAGTTGGAACCTTTTTCTTTATGCATGCGTTCTGCACTCCTAGCAGGATTAAACTTGACGATGATAAGTCAAGCAAGACAGCTCAGTAACTAGATCGGTGTCGACTGGTGAACATCTGCTCGCGTGTATTTTTTTTTTTTTTTCGTTCTTTTCTCTCTCATACACACTCTCACTCTGAGTTGGTTTTTACTGTTCTGTGTTATCCACAACTTAAACCTAAGGTTAAACCTGACGTAGTGATGGCTACTTCGCTGGCAAAAAGAACACTCTAATAGCCTCAAAAAAGGCTGGGCCGCTCATAAAATTTGACAAAAATACTAGAAGAGAACAGCAAAAAAGCAATCGCTTGCCGTCAGCAAGACTCGAACTTGCGTTTTCAGTGCTTCATTGAGCCACAAACTGATGTACTGACCCCTATACGATGACGGCTTCTTAGTGATTGTTGAAAAGCAGGGTTCTTATTGTACTTTATGTACCCCACTCCGCAGGTACCCGCCCATGTCACCACCAGCGACAAGCCTTTGCTCACAAACATGCCAACATGTGTGAAGCCCCGACACGAAACAATTCGGGCCTTGGGTTTATTGTGTCATGATTATAAACTATACATCGCTGTCTTCATAGGACATTAGAAGCAAAGTTATTTAGATGCACACGGACTTGCATCGAGCAAGACTACAGTGACATGGATGCTGGTAATTCACTCGCAGATTGAGACCCGAGCATGACTTTAATACATTCAAGAAAAGTATCAGCACAGAAAACATCATGTCGTCCGTCTTCATACTATATTATGAGGCCTCCTGGGCGCTTTGGTACCACCATGTCGAGTCTCCCTTTCCTTCACGTTGACACAGCTTCCTACCACCACCAACCGACAGTTGCCATCGCCATCAAAACCAGCATCAGCATATTATAAACCCGACTGAGTATCTGACAACCTTGGCAGATTGTCTCGGGCCAGAAACCTTCTGACCAAGACACCAAGCATCAGCCTCAGCGAGTCAAACTAAAACACATACAACTTCACAAGAACCACAAAGCGAGGAAATGCTTCCCATCTCGTACAGTAACAGCCGATTACGAAACCCCTACACCGGGTATATTAAGCAACACACCCAATTCCGAACACCGCCCACTCCGTTTCCGTAGAGTCCAAGTCCAGTCTTGACTAAACCCACCCGTTTCCACCTCCCTCGACCTTCCAGGTGTGGCCTGAACCGGGGCCCTGAGAGAGACAGTGTGACAAAGGAAATGAGGAAAAGAAAGGGTAAAACAGATTAGGAAGGTCATTCTAGTGTGCCGAAACCGATTCCTTTTTGGCTCAACCTCCTTCCGCTTCTTGGTTGCTGAAAAGCACAACACTTTGCAAAAAAGGGCTCCCTCCCCGCGCTTATACCGTACAGACAAGACAGCCCTAGGAAACCAGAAAAAAAAAAGGTTGTCGAGAACAACGTAGCGTATAAAGTATTAGTGGTGAAAGGTCGCAAAATCGTCAATCGCTCCTTGCAACGGCTATTCGTGTATGCGTCTGCCAGCCGTTGTTCGTCCCGACTTGAGCGGGGACTGTTCAAGTCGACAAAGGTAGAAGCATTGTTTGTTGTAGTGGTTTAGAAAAAGGATGGCTTGGTAAGCACGCGGTATTCCACATAGTCCTCACCATCGATAGTGATGATATTGCCCTGGGACACCAACTTGCCCATGAAGGGACCATTGGCCTTGCGTTCGTACTTGACTCCACCATAGATCTTGGCGTCCTCGGATCCTGCCTTCATACGAAGGCTTTCCTGGCGCGCCCAAACTTTGTTGAGACGCTGCATCTCTTCCGATTCGTGGAACCGCATCCGTCCATTGACTGCCACCGAGGGGATAGCGGCGACGGCAGCGTTAGCAGCATCGGCAGCAGCGGCTACAGCTCGCTCGCGGTTTGCGGCGTGTCGGTCAGCACGTCCTTGGGCAGCCTCGGCACGTGCAATTTCGCGCCGGGCAAGAGACGAGGTCCGCTCGAGAGCATCAGCTCCTTGTGCTTTGCCAGCAGCGGAGGCCGACCGAGGCTGGGATTGGGGTTGAGCCTGGGCCTGGGGCGGTGGCTGAGCCGAAGTTTCAACCTCTGCAGGCAGTTGACGTGTCGGGCGTGACTCCATCCTGGCAGCGTCGATTGCCCGTGCAGCTTCGACGCGGCGGCTTTGACGAAGTTCATGACCTCCAAAGCCAGCCCGTCCAGTCTGGTCAGAATCGTAATCATCCGGCATGCGAGGCAGCGCCGGTGCAATAGACAGTGGAGCGGCAGTCTTGAAACTTGTTCCCGCAACCCTAGCCTGAGCATCGTATACTGCCTTTGTTTCATTCGCCGTTCGTTCATCCGGTGACTCCCCGTGGTCAATCTGCCACTGACGCACGCGGCAATACTCCTTGATCTCGGCACGAGGCAGGGACTTGAGGTGAGGCTCGAATATTACCTCCTCATACGGGATCCAGAGAGCACCAGCACCAGTTGGGAAATTGCCGTCAACGAACCGGCCATCGCGTGTCTCTCTTACGAGCTTGACACGGAACATGTCATTCTGACCCAAAATACCATAGACGGCGTGCTTGTCCTTGGGGTTCGGCTCCGCAGACTTCTCCCAGCAGCCCAGGAGGATTCGCGTAGGACGAGTTCCGGGGAGAGGGTCGATGACATTTCGAATAGGCTGGGGTCCGCCGGGCGCGGGCTGGATGGGAGTGTGCTCGTACACAACGCCGTTGGTGGGGGCCGGATTGATGGTGGCGAAGCCTCCACTAGTTCTTCGTCGCTTGGGATCACGGCTAGCCAAGATGTGGTCGGGGAGCTCTGCACCATAGGCAATCTGAGGTGGGTTGGTGGCGTTCTCTGCGGTAGGGTTCTGCTTGACGCGCTTTATCGCCTCCTTGACAGCGGCCTTATCCGCGGCGATACGTTCTTCTTCCGACGACTCAGTTCCTGCTGTATCGGCACGAAGTCTAACAAACTCCTTGACTTGATAGTGATCGAGGCCGACGAGGTGCTTGAGAAAAACAACTCTCTCAAAGGTGACCCAGCTGCCACCAGGGCCAGGGGGTAGGGGATACTCGTCGGGTACCAGTTCACCGGTCAAGGTGACAGGTTGGATGCGAGTTCGAAGGCGTTCCCGGACATCAATAAAGCCGATAACAGCATGTTTCAAATCCTCAACCGGGGCAGGTGAGTCTCTCCAATGACCAATCGTTACTCCCTTCACACTACCCAGGCTCGGCCGTGCAGGCTTGGGTCTCGTTGTGGCTGGAGGTGTCCTCTCCTTAGGGACTGACAAGGGTGCTTCGATCCTGCTATCGTTCAAGTCGTTGAGAATAGATGTGCGCTTCCGCTTAGGATAGTGAGAGACGATGGGTTCGTCATCGACATCGGCCATGGTTTCGTCCTCCTGATCAGATACAATGCGAGGTGATTGCTTGCGCAATCCGTTCGCACGAGCACCAACAACTATCTCGTCCTCGGGTTCGTTGAACTCGACGCCTGACGGTGAGTGAACACTGCTGACTGGATCGCTCAGTTCACTCTCAACCTCTCCCTCCCCGAACGAGGTCTTGCGACCGTTGGGCTGGCTGTTATTTGATTAGTCCATGTTCATCAAGTATATTCCAACAACAAAAAGTAGTTGTATCGGGAACAAGTACAGCGACAGAAAAGAACAAGGCGTTGAAGCGCAAACGTGGAGGCTGAGGGTTGGTGACCCGAGACTGCTCGGTCACGTGTGGGTAGAGACGCGGACGGCAAGGAGGCAAAATCAAGTGAACAAGATGAAGAGATGAATGATTGTGGAGAGTCAGGTACAGGGCCGTCCAAGACTCGGCGCGGTTGCAGGGATGATGTGCCAGTGCGAAAATAATAAGACAGGGTTGGTAGAATGTGAAACAGCAAGAGGGAATGGAGCGAGAAATGGGAGTACCTGAGGTCCTGGGGCACGGGAAGAAGGCCCATAGTTCCAAGGGCAAAGGCAGCAACGCGTTGCACAACTGTCGGCAACTCGGGGGCACGCCCAAGGGTGTATGAGGAAGGTGTATTTGTTGGTGGAAGGGGCAGAAACCAAGATATGAGATGAATGGCGTTGCGTGTATGGTTGCAAGACTTGGGAGAGGGAGCGCGTCCAAGAACAGCCAGAAAGGTGGGAAGTGGCGCAGAGGACCAAAAGTGCAGAAGAGAGACAAAAAAGTATGAAGAGGAAAGAAGGTTTGAGTTGTGGAAATGCCAATGCAGACCAGGGATGGATGGATGGATAGAAAGACAAGGCAAGACAGTGTCTGCCAGTTGTCACGAAAAGAAGTGGGAGCGAGTTGTGACAGTGATTCAGCCCGTTGGGCAACTGTTGACCGACTGACTGACGGCTTCTGCTCGACCAAGATTTTCCTGGCTGACAGACCAGATGAGACGCCGACAGTGATTCACAGTCACCGGGCTTTCTCTTTTAGGCCACAACATGAGTTGCATGGACGAGACAAGTCAGGCCAGGTGCGGTCAACAACCTACTGGTCTTGACAAATGGGGACATGCCAACTAGGCCATGACCCTGGACAAAAGCCACGCCACTCATTCACTTGCTCACTCACTCACTGGCTGGCTGAGGACGCGAAGAGATGGCCAAGCAAATGCAACACGACCGACGGTCGATCGCAAGTGCGAGCGAAATGACATGGGGGAAAAAAGCAAAACGGACAAGAGGGCACAAACAATCAGTTGACAATTAAGAGAAGATGACTTACTTGGGTGAAGCAATGCGAGATGATTGATTAGCAACAGCAGCACCGGGCGACGTTCTCCCGTTCGTGGTGCCAGTTGCGGGAGCGGGCGCAGATGCAGGCGCAGGCGATGGCGCGCTATCGTGAGCAGCCGGGCGAGCTGAAGTAGAGGTGGCCGGGTGCGGTGATGGCGGCGCCGGAGAGGTCGACGCGGGCCGGGGAGCTGATGCCGAGCCTAGGCCTGTCGTCGAGGTCGAGGTCGAGGCAGGTTTGGCGGGCGCCGAGTCTGTAGCCGGTGCTGGACTTGTGGCAGAGACAGAGACGGGAGCAGCGCGAGGAGAATCCGGAGTGGGTGCTGTGGTTGGTGATGCTGCTGGCTTTGCCAGGGCGGACTTGGGGGCAGCAGCAGAAGCTGACAGAGCTGGCGATATTGGCTCAGGTGGCGCAACTGGCGGCCTGGGCTTGTCGCCGTCGATGGTGTCCATGACGCGACGTGTAGGATGCCGGGATTAGCGATGCTGGGCGCGAGATAACTGAAGCGGATATCAGGCGGGCTGGGGGGGCTAAAGGGGAGTTCAGCGAGGTCCTGATGATGCTGGGCGCGTTTCCGGGGGGGTTGATGTTCGAGGTTGAGGTTGTGGTTGTAGAAAGAAGAAAGAGTCCGTCCGCGTCGACGGTCGCAAATCGACAGTTACGTGATCAAGGTATGTTAGGTTTAGGTAGGCAAGTACCTAGGTAGGTAGGTAGGTAGGTAGGCAGACAAGGTAAAGGCAAGGTAAGGCAAGGTAAGGCAAGGTAGGAAGATGCAAAAAAGGTGTCGGGGGTGGGAATCAGGAATGGAGGACAGACACCCTGGTTGGCCGAGGATCTGGATTCTGGAATCTAGAGCCGGGGGGTGGTCCAGGGCTAAAGGCAATAAGCCCAGTCCAACTTGGCAGAGAGACAGACAGATATGGGAAGGCAACCTACCAAAGGGGGGATGGAGGGGGGCAAAGGGCCGCAGCAGTGAGATGGAAGAAGCTAAGACGAGATTTATCGGAACCCAGAAGAAACGCGTCGGATTACGAGGCAGCCAAGTCTAGCAAGGTGAGGCTGCTAGTGAATGAATGGTGGATGTACAACCAGCCAGCCAGGTATGTTATTAATAGACCGGGTCAGAGATTCGAGCTCGGCCCAGTGAGCGAGGATAGAAAGGAAAAGGATTTCGAGTTGGGTTTGGAGGTGCAGAAAAGGATAGGTAGGGAAAAATTGGGGGTGTTTTGGGTTTTGGTGGGGGGGAGAGATAAAATAGAGACGAGTGAGACAGGGAAGAGGGAAAAAAAGAGGGAAAAGGGAAAGGGAAATTGTGTGGAGGGTGAGTGTGGGCAACAGAGGCAAGAAAGAAAAGAAGTGGATTTTGTCCATTTAGATTTTGCCTTAGGTTGCGACTTGCGATAGCGAGCGAGTGAGTGAGCGACAATCACCTCAGCCAAGACATGCCATTGCCATCCATTACTGGACTGTAGACCTACAGAAGTAATAGTACCCAACCCATCGCAGAAGCGCCCAGGTTTGATTGAATTGGGGGGATGGGGATGGGGATTGTGTGGAAATGGGCTAGCCAGCGAGCAGCAGTTTGGGTGGCCCGCCAGGAAGTACTAACCTCCGAGTCCGAGTCGAGTAACTTTCTGTCGAATCTCGCCAGGGGGTGGACGTGTTTTAGTTTCCAAGGGAGGAAAAAAGCATCCTCCCATCATCAGTTGACTTGGAGCACAGAGATTGGTCCTGCTTCTTCTTTCTCATCTTGTTGCCCATTTCGGCGCTAGGTCTACTTTTGGACAGCTTTCTCATCAACTTTCCGGCCTTTTTTTTGCCCCATTTCTCAGACCAGAGTCGAAAGCTGCTCATTGGTTTATTGCGTCAACAAGCCAACGTTGATTGGCGACGGGACCGACCCGACGCGACTTGGGAACTGAACTTGACAGCACCTGTTCTTGTTCTTGTGCAGGCGCCTTGGTTGATCATTGCGTCCACTAGGTCGGTACTAGTGCTCTCTCTCTGATGAACAAGCCAGCCAGCCAGCCATCTACCACAACAAAAAAGGGAATCCCCGTCAACAAGTGTGCCTCCATTGTTTGAAGACAAGAAAGCATCTCTTATGCATTGCCCGCTCTCTCTTCTTCAATGCCCTCTCTTCATTGTCACCCTCCTCGAATCTTATATTGATTGTCAGATGAAACATAGACGCAGTCAACCAACTCATGCGCGCCATTCTAGATCCACTCCCGCATGACGCTCGGCCCACTCCTCTCCCTGGACCAACAGCGCACTCTCTTTCTCTCAGAAGCTCTCGACTCACTGTAGGTTTCTTCTCAACCTCAGATAAGGTGCTACTGTGCTTGGATGAGTCGATGCAACTCTAAACGCGGTGGCCCCTTGGTTATCCTCAAACTCTGTTTATTGTTTTTTAAAATCACGTCCTCCCACTCACGTCTCTGCTTCTCGTATTGTCAACATTGGAGATTGATTGCCTGCCCGCCCCCCCCCCCCAGTTGACAACTCATGACACCGCCCTTTTACCCACGAGATGGATACGAAAGGAGATCGATGGAAAAAATCGAACCAGGGTTCGGGGCGCGAAACCCAACAGCGATACAGAGAGTGATACAATGGGCTCGGTTCTCTACCACTAGAGTGCGAATGATCGACCCCAACGACACCCGCCCCTCTCCCCATGACTCCCCCCCTAGCACCGCCCGTAAACTCATTACGAATTACGTGCGTGCGCCAAGCTTTGGTTCTTCCCGGGCCTGGGTTGAAGAGTGACCATCATGGCTCGATACAAGTTCAAGCCCGGATGACCCCTTTTGGGTTATGCGCCCGTATCTTGTCTTTCTCTCGAGCTTCCATCACTGTCTGGGCCCAGCATTCTTTTCAGCTGATGGATAGGTGGACAAGTCATGCACCCCGTCAGGCACTTGTCATGCTCTCTCTCTCTCATCTTACCCGGTTGTGCTTTGGTGCGACAGTAAGACTTCGGCAGTGTCGGCCACAGCTCACAGAGGTAGAGCATCAAGAAAATCAACATGTGCTGATGGGTGATGAATACCGAGCGAGCGAGTGATGTTCATCAGTGGCAGTCCCATTTCTGATTATGATGACATGTCCGCTCCCGTCGACTGGACCGCCGACACCAATCACAGGAAACGAGGCCCGTGGTCCAATTCCAAAGCACACACCTCTCTCTCTCTGTCTGTCTTGGAACCAATCAACAAGTGTCGAATTGCCGTGGGGCCCAGAAATCTTGCTTGCAATCTCGCAACTTCATGGACCCAGAAACATCCATTCCCATTCCCCGGCCTTGGGCGCACGCCCTTATTCTACACGCCCTTCGGTCCAAGCAATGAGGAATCCTCTTTTTGTGCGTTGCTTGCTCCCTTGGGGATCTTTCGAAGGCATTCAATCCTTAGCTAATGTCAATGCCTCTTCTTGACACACGACACAACTCAAAAACTTTACTCTCGTCCCCGTTGTTGAACGTCGCTCGCGAAACTGCCGAGGTTGGATCTAGATGGGGGGCACTCTTTTTTTGCACGAGTGTTGTACATACATACAGGACATACATAGTGGCAAAGCAAGGGTTAGGCGCGCACAGAAAGAAAGCTGAAGGGGGAAAATGGCTCCACGTTCTTTTCTTGTTGCCCAGCTGGACAGACAAACTCGTAACCTCCACCACCTACTCGAGTATCATGTCGCGCACGCCGCACTCGCATCTTGTTGGACAGATCGCGAGAAGGAACAAGTGTTGATGCAACAAGTGCTTACGACAGAGCCATAATACTGTCTGTCAGACTTGCAGAACAAGGGGTTTTGGTTGGTTGCCTACCAACAAACTGCCCTTGTTTTTTTCCTTCTCGAAACTCTCACAGTGGATCTCTTTGTCTTCTCTACCTAATATCTTTTAGACAATGGAAGGGGACTCTCATGACTCGACAAGATAATCAGATGTCGAGTCGACTTCTTTTTTAGTTAGTTAGGCGGGAGCGCGCGCCGCCAACAGAACAAATCGACCCATATCTCCCACACACCCCTGCAAGCTTTTTTTTCTCTCACTCTTGCCATTTATTTCTTCTTTCGGTTTCAATAGCTCAGGTAACCGGCAGACGGTCCTACACAGTGTCAAAAGTCCACGCGCAGAGCTCTCCACTTTGGGAGGGTCTTCCAAGTCTACTGCCGTGGGAGCAAGGTTTACGCCATTGATCCTTTCTTCATTTCAACATACTGATACTTTTTTTTATTCCCATGGTCCTTGTTTCGTAAGGGACTTGCAGTAAAAAGTATGCGCATCTACTTCCAATTAATTCACTCAGTTGCTACCCTGTTTTGGTGTGAGTTGTCGAAATTGTGAGGGGAGCGAATGACTATCCTGCCGAGTACCACAACAACAAACTGCATTGCAGACTCGGCGGGTTCCTCCTGCAACATGCCAGTAGTAGTAACCCCCTTTCTCGGTCATCCTTTCCCGTCCTGTGTCGCCGAGCCCGTTCAAGGCAACAATTAAATGAACAAAAAGGGCGCGCAGGATATGACTTGTGCGTCCCTCGTGTACAACCTCTTCACTCCCGGGTAGCACGCTTGATCGCGACTGGTTGGACTCGGGAGAGACATTCTGGCGAACGAGCTACTGCTCATAGCCGAAGTGATGCCTAGTTCCATGTTACTTTTTTGATTCGCACATAACTTGATGCAGAGGCGATTGTGGGACATGCCTGTCTAGGTGCAGTTGACAACATGCCAGTTGTTCATCCATGCGAGTTGAGTCAACATTGACTAGCATCCATATACTGCCAACATGCGCTCGCAAACTCGACATGCTTCTATTTTTGAGGGTTCAAGGGACCAACATGTCCTTACGATGCTTACGTTCAACTGTTGGTTCTGACAACTTGTATGCAATGCCTGATGCCATCCATGACTTGTGTCTCGACAGCCAACAAGACCCCATCACAACCACTCGAAACTTGGCACACGTCAGCTCATCTTGCATGACTTGCTTCATGTTCACGATGCATCCTGGGTAGATCCAATCTGTCACGTCGATTCGTGCGCGATGCCAGATGTATCATGTTCCTCCGCCCTATCTATCTGATACAAATTAGCCTGAGAGGTGTGGCCTATTAGCCCCCCCGTCCCCGTCCTCGTCCGCGACCACCACCCCTGCCCCTGCCTCCTCTGCCCCTCCCTCCGCCGCGGCTCGTCTTCTTGCCGCCCCTCTGCCCGCCCTTGTTGTCGAACCTCTCAAACAGCCTCTCCTCCCCAAACGCCCCCTCGCCGAACCTCATAAAGTTGACGAGGCCGCGGTCCACAATCGCCACCAGCACGTTGCGGTGTCCGTGCTTCAGGCGCTGATACATCCGCCCGGGGCCCTTCCACGCCTCGTTGGGCGGGTCGTGAGGCGTCGATTCCAGGAGGGCCTCAATCTCCTCCAGGGTCGGCACGAATGTGTCACCGGCGTCGACCACGGCGATGCGGAAGTCGGGCGGCGGTGGGTTCTTCTTGGAGAAAGGTGCGCCGCCAGACTTCCACACGTGCCAGAAGACCCGGTATGGTTCCTGCGGCGGGTGTATTGTGGGAGGTGTAGGCAGCGGCTTATGACGGGGGAGGATAGCGAGTTGATCGTAGATGGGCCTATAGGCACGGTAGAGGCCTGGCTGAACAAGAGGTCCCAATGGCTTCTGCCTTGAGGGTGCGGCGCCCGAGCTAAAGAAGGAAAACAGCCACTGCCAGAGGGTTTTTGACGCTGGAGCCTGAGGTGGTGCCTCGTAAGGCGGCGCCCGTAGGACGTAGAAGCCTGCTCGCTTGAGGTGTGAAAAGACTTGAAACTGAGGCAATGTGATCTTGCCCCTCTCGCCTTCATGGCCGATGAGGATTGAATATGCCGCCTCGAGACTTAGCGGGAGTCCAACATCGTAGTTGTCTGGTCCTAGATCTGTCCTTGGGGTTCCGTCACTCGACAGAAGCTCCTCCAATTGTCGCTCCGGCCACCAGAGGTCCACGGTCCCTCTCTCAACCAAGTAGAGAGCTTCTTCAGGCAGAAGCCAAAGCCGTCCCGCACCAAGGCGCTCAACCTTGCCGGGCACTGCGCGCCCAATATCCTTCTGCCAGCTGCCGCGCTCCTGCTCGACCATGACGACTCTGTCCCTTAGCCAGAGACCATCACGCTCGCCAGAGTGCTCAGTCTCAGCCCACCAGTCTGGGAAGCACCAGCCGCGCACCCAGGCATCCTCGCGATGTATCCTCGTGTAGCCCAGCACGTTGTCCATGACCTTGCGGCTCTGCTCGAGGAGGTTGTCCTGCGCGCGAGTGCCATGCGACTCAAAATCCTTTTCGCCCTTTCGGATCGCCTTTCCCGAGACGCCGGCCTTGTCAAACATGGAGAGGAATAGCTTGTAGTCGGGCGCATCTTCGTCGGCGTCTTCCGTAGCAGCAGCATTCGCGCCGTTCACCGGCGTAGCGACGGTGGGGTTATCGTCGTCGTCAAAAGCCATGACGGGCAGTTGAGGTGGGTTGTGATGGTTATTCAGACAGTCGCGGTGATCCAGAGAATTTCGGGCAGGACCTCGGGATATGCTGTCATCAGTATAGTATCGGTCTGGTTGAAGAGAAGAAGACGTAAGTTGAAGAAATAATTCCATGCGAGGCTGCGAATGTGTGAAGCCTTGCTGCCCCGCGCCCCACCTTGATCTCACCGAGGAGACGTCTTAACCTGGACTTTGTCGAAGCCACACAACGAATCATCGCTAACTTGGCCGAGTGGTTAAGGCGCTGTGTTTAGGTTATCATCAGAAACCAAACCCGCAGTGGGAAACCGCGGAGGTTCGAACCCTCCAGTTAGCATCTAGCGATTCAAATCTTTTTTTTTGCCCTTTTCAGCAATTCCCAGACTCACTAGTGTAGCTCTCTTAGTTGCTTGCTCGTCCGTCTCGATGGTTATCAGTGCTCGGTGCTCCTCTGGATTGACAACGTGGTGGCTTCTTTTTGCTTTTCTTCACTGACATGTCGTTCGGTTCTCATGACGTTCGGTGTCACTCACGTTGCCTTTGTGTCCTAAAATGCAACACTGGTAAATACAATTTGCTCCGAGCCTATTGTAATCGTCTAGGTGCGCCATGGGATCAACGTCCTCCACGAACTCATTATCGCTATTTTGACGCAAGCCCTCACCTTGCTAACAGTATCACCCAACAAACCCATCGCCTTCATCAATACATCTTGATTCATCTCGCTACTGCGTATCGACATCTACTAAACATTGCTTGTCGTGCACTTGCCCACTGCCTGTGCCCAGAACCCCTCCCTCCTAGGTAGTCCTCCGGAACGCCATGAACTATGCCCGATTATAAGAGCCCCATCCCATCTTCGCCAAACCCCTGAAATGCAAACGCCCCTGGGTATACTTCGAGTGGCGGACCTGGCCTCCCCCTGGACCGTCTCCAACCGTCGCCTCCGTCCATCTCCGCTTCCATCTGTCGTGCTGCCGGTGCGATCCAGTCCCGAAGCCGGAGTGCTGTGACGTTCGGCCTCGGAGGAATTCCTGACGCGGGAGATTTGTTCCTTCCGACGCGGCACTGCCTGCAGCGATATACGGGGCGCAGCAGGCGTCTCTCCGTCATCGTGCGGACGTGGCGTGCGGCTCTGGAGGCTGCTATAAGGTGACTATCTCGGAACCCGTATTTCCGTCACTCAATGAATGGCTTCTTTTGTCCGCCCACCATGCAAAGGCCCAGAGCTCGTAATGAATCGCGGTCGTTGGCGAGGATAATGGTCTGCGCGGGTAGCATGGGGTTATTGGGGTCGACGTGCGAGGCTTCTTTGGCCGCTTGCTCGATGGCGTCCATCTCTTCTTTGCAGGCTTGTTGGTCGAGGGGGCAGATGACGATCGGTTGTCGTAGGGTCACGTCGCGAGCGCCGCTCAGATTGACCTGGGAATGTTAGCAGAGACGACACAAAAGAGCAAAGCCCATATACCTTGATGCTGAGATAAAATTCTATCTTGTAGAGCGTCGAGGTGGTGGTAAATGATGTGACCTCGTAGAGAGGGAACTGTGGTTTCCCCCTCTTGATAATTCCATCTGGATCGCGCAAATCCTTTGAAGGAAAGTTGAGGCCTATATTGGTGGCATATCCTGCCTCAGGTATTTTCGTCTTGACCACCTGGACCTGTCTTGATATCTTGTTCACTTTCTTTGAGGGTTCGTCGCCCTCCGGGTTGTATGTAATCTCCTCCTCGATGGTCAGGGTGATCTTGTCAATGGTGACTCGCTTTGCCTTGTGCAGCCAGTCGGTGTTGGGTGACAACTTGATATATACTGTGATGGGGTCGCTGGGGCCGTAGCTCCATCGTGGGAGGTTGATGCCCAGGTGGACAATGTTGTCGTTGGTTACGAGCTTGGACTCGGGTTTGTTGTACATGCCAAAAGTGGAGAGGGTATCGTAGCGCAGAAGTGGTATAGGGAAGCTGTATTTGTACTGGTTGCTGTGGCCCTGCTGGACCGTGACGACGAGTTCGTAGTATGTCTCGGCGGTTCGACTCGGGAGCTGGAGAGAGGCTGGAGGGATGCGTCGGTTCGACTCTTCTCCGCCGCGGCCGTAGGGAATAAAGAGGACAAACGGGAGGTCCATGGCGATGACCTTTTCGGCCTCCCTCCCGGATGCGCAGCGAAAGAGAAGCTGCTCCTTGCCGACGAGGTCTGTGGTCTCCCGTCGGGGGGCGCCGAGATGTCGTTTCGCGAGGCTGTCGGCGTCGGGGTGGATGGTTTCTCGGCGCTGAAGGCATATTCGAACGAGGGAGATGGGTACGGGCATGGAGTAGCCCTGGCCAGGACGGATCTCGACCTTTCCTTCGATGCGCGGCTTTGTCAATTTGTCAGCTTTGTGCGGGAGACATTCACAGTCGCGCAACAGAGCGAGAAGGCTCCGGGGCGTAAGCACCAGATTGAACATACCAGAGTCGCAGAGATGCCGGGGTAGCCCACGAGGAAGCTGCTATTGGGAGGGCCGGATACCCTCACACTCGCGGGAGCCGACATGATGGCGTTGTGCTGCTGGAGGGGGATGTTGGGAGGCATTGCGAACTTGTGCTGGTCCGGTCGGTTGGAGCGGCGGTGTCGTCGAGCTGCGGGTGGGGGAGATGACGGCGACGAAGGCGGAAGCGGAGCGGGAGCGGGCGGCTGGCTGAGCCCCGAGGGCGACGAGAGCGTCGGGCGCTACGCCAGAGCCGGAGGGCAGAGCGTGAGCCAGTGTCGAGGAAGCCAGAGCGGGCGCGATAGCTGTCGACTTGGGGATGCGGCGGGCATGAGAGTCTCAGCAGCAGCAGCAGCAGCAGGCAGAGAGGGACGCAGAGGACGAGATGCGTCGGTCGCTGTGCTAGGCCACCCACTAAGCAGATGGTGTGCGGGATCGGGGAGCAGCAGACGGGACGGGGTTCGCCAAGGCCGATGCGGGGGACTCAGTTGTATAATAAGAAGAAATCAAGTGGCAATGGAAGCGAGTGTAGAATATAGAGAGAGGGTTATTAGAGACGATGTGACGACGGTTAAAGGTCCAAGGTTGGCGGTCGCATCACAGTTCAGCCAGGAAAACGGAACGGCAGGTAGGTCAAGGTTGGGCGGCCCCCTCCTTACAGTAGTAGGCTAGTGCTGTCTAGCACGCGGGCGCGAGGCTCTGAGTGGAGTAATGCAGGTAAATGGTGATGGAGGGCAATATTCTTCAGCTGTGTCTGGAGATTGGGTGAGAGGACGAGTCTACACAGCCTGAATTATCCAACAGCACAGCTATAGTGTCATAGTTGTGCGCTGTGCTGAACAGTCTCTACATCCATACAGTCCAGGGTCCAGATCGTCCACCTCACGCGCGGCGCGGCAAGGCAGCCTCGACGTCTTAAGGCTGACTTGTCTCTCTAGCCTGGGGCCAGGTCAGTCAGCAGTGGGGAAACATCCATGAATCCATGCAAATAATGATGACAGGTTGTATGAGAGGCTTTTGTTTCTGAATTGTTTTAAGCCCACTGGCAGTAACGATAATAAATAGACTACAACAATGGCATTTGCTTAAACCTTGCTTCAAGCCCCAACTCGCCGTTTCTTGTCTCCAACATTCGTTGCCATGGCACCCGCTCCGTCTCCATCAAATGTTGATCCCCAGGTCACGTCAGTCATAGGCTCTCCTCTCAATGCTACCCCAGCTGCCCAGCCCAAGCAGAGGCACAGCCGAGCTCCTGCTGCCCTAACCAGGAACCCACATCTGACAGAGACTCTGACTGTCCTTCTCCGTCCCCGTCTCGCTCCCGCTTGCGAATCCCTCGCCCCAGAGTATTCAACCAAAGTCCCTCGCCTTGACTGTCCCCTCCAAACCCCAGTCTCATGATGGTGGCGTCGTGCTCGGAGATAAAACACGGACGGACAGGTCAGCCAAGGGCCATTCCCATTCCCCCACTGTCGCAGATCAAGATAGTCAACCTTAGCGCCAAAACGGATCGAGCCACTGTGGCTGGTGCATTGTTCAAGTCTAATTTAAGACGTCTGATCCTCCTCCCCTTCAGCTGCTCAAGTTGCGATGGCTGCCGCTGTAGGTATTGTGTCGGGGAATGGGTACTAAATAGGGAGTGGATAACTGCTCAGCCACATGTCGAATCTCTGTTTCTTTCGTTGTTCGATTCGTATTCTCAGAGGCTGGTAGGGCTGATCACTCACTACTTACTCTAGGATGCCCTGCTCGGAGGCTCCAAGCTGGAGCAGAATTGGGTCCTGTCAGATCCAGATGAGGATATCAGTTTGGAGCTTATGCGGTGATGGCATATTTATCGGCCGAGCTCTTCAGACGTCGCATCAGCAATCATTCTTCTCATCCCAATACGTATTCTCCTATTGATCCTTACCGCCTCGTGGAGCTCATTAGGTATACCTAGACACTTAACATCAAAAGCTTTGAGGCCGACTATTTGGCATTGATACAAGGAGACAGAAAATCATTTCATCTTCCTAGTCCCACAGGCCTCTTGGCTGACCTGCCCAACCACCATCTCAATGCCGACAGACTCTCGCAAGTTGTCGCCATCGCTCACCCTAGCGTGGGGACTGACGCAAGCGTTGTAGCTGACGATGATGCTCGCAGTACCCAGACACCTATTCTCACCCTTGGAGCAAGGAATGAAGTTCCTTGTTCCCAGAAAGAAGGGCGGTATCCAAGCCATCGGGTCCATGTTGCTCCCCCAGTCGTCGGAGGCCTTGCTCGGCCCAGCGTCAGCTAAGACGCGAGAGTCAATAGTGCCAGCTGACCACATTCTATACGAAGAAGATCGGGCAATCTCACAGGAGACGCAAAAAAATATCACTTCCGCCATCCCGACCTTGAAAAGTTCTACCAACCTTGGCGGCCATTGTGCCTTATTGTCAGTTCACCATGAGCCAGCTGGTCATTCAGCATGCATACCTAGCGTAAGAGGATCCATCTCGTAAGACAAGTCGTGCACAACACACGAGAAGGGGACTGCAATCATGGCCGATTCTAGGCAGCTCGGCACTTGTCCCCCGCTGCATCAACATCGGACGGGACTTGGCATCGAGATGGTGGACCCCGATCTCCGAGTGGGACCGGGAACTAGACCGGGGCCGGGACCCCCGGTCTGCCGGAGCGACACGGCAGTTGACCCTGTTTATGATAAGGACTTAGATCATGAAGGCACTCTCTAAAGGAGACGCTATTCTCAGCACGAATGCTAATTCCATTTGTCTGTACAACCCATTGTCCGAGACGATATGACGCTATGAAGTGCCCCTTCGCAACCAAAGCGAAGACCTCAAAACACAACCCTGCTATCAACTATACCCTTACCCATCCTGCACTGCAATATCAGGGTGAATTGCCCACAGCCCTTGAGGATCAGGATATTCATAACCACCTCATCTTCTTCTTTCTATTCTCGCCAGTTGGGCTTCCGGGCCGCTTCTTCACCCTTTCCCTGTTCACCAGCTGCACCTTTTGAGACACCCGTGGCTCCATGCCGTACGTGTTACGATCGGCCCAGATGTCGACAGTTATCTGGCTCGCTCCGGGACGCCCGGGGACATCAGTATCGACAATGCGCTTGTGATCCATTTTGTGATCAAATGTGACGACGGGACGCTCGTCTAGCGGGTCCAGCTGAGAGCCTCGTACGAGCTGCTTCACCTTGTGACGCTCCCACCGGCGCTGACCAGGCATACGGTCCGCTCCGAGCACGTCGCAACGGTCTTCACCGAACCAGATATCCATCCCAGGTGCTCCGGCAAAGTAGCACACTTGGAACGGGAGCATCCCAGAGAGACGGGCGTCTTTTGGGTTCTTCTGCCGGACTGCCAGGGCGGCCTCGCTAACGTCTTCTCCGCGCTCACGGCGAATTTTGACCTCTTCGTCGGTTAGCGGCCCGAGGTCAGGGTCTATCCCTTCAAGAAGAATCATGACGGGGGTGATACCGCCTAGCTCGCGACGCTCTGTAGGCCAGACAGGGTTGTCACCCACGAGTGACCGGCCATCATGACGACAGACGTCAACGCGCATCTCGTAAATTGCGGCGAGGGCTGAAGAATTCGCCGTGTTGACATTGATGTGCGTCTGAGGAGGATATACCTTTCGATCAATACCAATAATATCCAGGTCGGTGTTGTACAGGCAAGGGTGAGACGCGCCGCTGTCGAGTTGCATCAGAAAGAAGCACCGCGCCGCCATCTCGTCGTCCTCAACCCAGCACTCGTCCCTGGGCTGGGGCTGGGGCAAGGTTCTTACCCTCGTCTTGTACGCGAGAAACTTGCCGCTCTGGGTCGGTTGGGTGCCGTCACGGCTGTGGAAGCCCTTGACGCGGCGGAATCCCATGGTGATGTCCCAGGCCTGGTTTATGCCGCCGCTCAGCGTGCTGGAATCTTTCGCTGGCTGAGCCCATGTGGCTGCCATGAGAGATGGTTGATGACCGGAGGCTGGAGCTAGTGGGGACTCGTACCAGAGCCAGCCTGGGCCGTGTTTCTCATAGTATCGATCGAGCCTCTCTGCTCGATCGTGAGTGAAGGAGTCGTAGGAGTAGCAAAGGTCGACAAGGTGGCCGGCGTAGAACAGAGCCCATAGTTCCCAGCATTGGATGGCCCCCTCCTCGTAGGCTTTGATGGCAGCGCGGATGTTGATGCTTGCAGTTGGGCACTCGGTTCTCTCAAGAGCATTCTTTAGAATGCGAATGCGTTCTTGGATCTTTTGTCGTTTGGTAGACTCGAGTTGATCACTAGACAGTCAGACAAGGTTGAGAGTAGATATCAGGGTACTAACACAGGCACCGAGTTCTCCTCAGAGTTTTCCATTTCGTTGAACTTCGTGCGCGCCTTCTCCAACTGTTTCTCAAAGCTTGACAGGTCGGCCAAAGGTTGCGTCTTGCGGGCGTTTTCCAGGATTGCCTCCCATTGTAACACTGATCGCTCTGCTTCCTCTATCCGACTAAGATTGTCTCCTAAGGAGGTACCAACTGCAAGAGGAGGCTTCCAATCAGGAGGAATCGGTCGTCGAGATCGTTTGGGGGGCGCAGGAGTAGGGGCGGGAACCTGCTCGGGTTGTGTCTCTGCCGACGACTCATTCCTTTCCACCCGTACTCTCTTGCTTGCTGAAGAGGAACTTTCATGAGTCTTCCTGCCAGTGTCTGGCGTTTGTCTGGAAGGGCCGGCTTGCTGCTCTTGAGCCTTTTGCTTTCGCTTGAGTCCAAGGTTGATCTCTCTGTTGGCCTCACTCCTCCCAGGACGCCAGAGTTGACCTCGAGCAGGAGCCTGTGGGCTAGAAGGCTTCTCATATGGCTTTTCAGGAGAGTATTCAGGGTTGGGGCCCCTAGCCTCTGGCTGGTGTTTCTTGGGCTCTGGCTTCGATTTGTCCCCCATGACTGATGATTTGGTCGGTATCAGCAAGTCAAATATTTCCCTAAGAGATGACGGTTGAGTTTTACGTCGGTATTTGGTTCAAGTGGCCTAAGCCCCTCTTCCTTCTTTGTCTTCACAGCTGGACGGTGAATTCACCCTCTCAGGTTTGTGGCGCCTGGTTGAACAAAGGAACCAGTGGTTGCCAAGCCCCCCTTTCCTCACTGGCCGCATTCAACCACCCCTGCCAGTTTGTCAAGTGTATTTTTGGACAACTTGAAAGAAATCTTGTGTGTCAATTGAAAGTCGGCTTCGCCGGTCTCTTTGTTGTGCCTATTGTGAGGGGCTTGGCGTGAGGCGTCAATGTTGGATTGAAGCCTCTATCGGTACATGTCTGTACCGTGCACCATGCAGGGCAAGGTTCTTTGAGCTTTTACAAGGCTAGTAGTATTGGGGGAAGCTATCAAACGACGGTATTTCTTTATTTGGCCCTTCCCCTCCTTCACTGGGCAGGTCTCTTTGTCCCATCTTCTCATCGAAGAATTGCGTTCCTCGCTCTCACCTTCGCCGTTGCCTTCATCCTCGGTTTCCTCTCAACTACCAAAGACTCCTAAGGCAGCTTCATTATGGGCGAGCCTATGGAAGAGGGCCCCCTTCCGCAGGTGGGTGAGAAAGAGACAGTTCCCGAGACTCAGGAAGAAACCGCCACGTCAACTACGGACCCGGCTCTTGTTCGGCGTCGCAAGAAGCTCCTAGGTGAGTCGAGAAGAAGAGCTAATTCCTTCAATCAATTACTGATGCAAATTCAGAAAGAATTGCCTTGACCATACATTTCGACTTCCAAGCTCTCCCTAGCGAGGCTCAGGAGGCATACTGGAAATTCCAAGAGGATCGTGGCTTTTCCAGGTTTGCCATTGACCTGCAGCGCTTACTCCTCGATCACAAGATAGACAACTTTCTTCACCAGTGTCCAGCCTTTCTGCTTGCTGTTGCTGAGCTGTTTGACGAGAAACACCCTCAACTTGGACTCCGAGAGCTCTGTGAAGGTATGACTGGTCCCGCCCTGCAAAACAAACAGTTTGGTTAACATCACAAAGAGCAAGGACTTACCCGTGATGATGAATCTACACTGGAGGCCCGTCCAAGTGACTTTGGCACCAGGTATTTGCCGAGAGATGGCGAATCAGATGTTGACGATTCTGAAGGGCGTAGGTCTTTAACTCTTCCTCTCTCTACATAGAAGCTAACGGCACATAGAACATCGTCCATCAGCTCAACTTTCGAGAACTATAACCTTGACTTCACACACTCGCCAACCTGGGACAATGGGGCTGTGGGATCAAGGGTCGCTTCGACTCATCGCCGGTCAGATTCCAGACGACGAGGACAGCCCAACCCAAGCCCCAGAGCTTGAACCTACTAGGACCAAGCCGCTCATCCCTGGATTCGTCATCAGCACCAAACGAACGCCCTTGGCCTCGCCAGGAGAAAAGGAGAAAAACACCACCTCTGACAAGCCGCCTCGAGAGACTAGCAATGGGCCAGCTAGAGACGTCCGGTCCCAGGAAGAATACAACTCGGGTTGGCTCAGAAACTTTGCCGGCGACAGAAGCGCGCCCCCTCCTGACTTCAACCTCTACCCGTACAAGGGCTGGAAGATCGAGCCTCCCCAGGTACTGCTCTCTCGGGCCAAGAACTTCCTCGCCGACGAGGACGTCAACCGGACCGTCGA